>NC_079335.1:60445901-61860068 GCF_029582105.1 Oenanthe melanoleuca | reverse complement strand
CTTAAACTTAAAGTCTGTGCTCCGATACAGCAAGAAGTGACAACAAATCATCTGAGTGGCAGTAAACAAAAGCAGAGGACCAGCAACTCCTGAAACTTCTCTCTACTGAAGCTGGGTGCTTCTAGTCCAATTGAGGCAATGGAGAATCAAGCAGTCTTATGTAAGATACCTTCACCAATTCTTTCCTTTCTTTGTCTGTAGTTGGATATGCAATAGAAGCTCTTATATCTTACTGCATCAGATCCAGGAGCTGGGTGTAAAACCCCATATTCTTGTATTAGTTCTAAAAGGCATGAGTGCTTATTCTCCACTTCAGTCCTAATCTCTATCCAAAATCAACAGTTTTACTCTCTAATATAGCTGAATCCAGGGCACATTAAAATTCTGGCATGGTTATAAGGCCATTTTTAAATCACAGTAGATATATCTTATCAAAAGCTCACTGGAGAAAAACACTCTCTGTCAAAGAAGGTGGCTAGTTTTGTCAGCACATAAAATACAAAAATACCACAGCATAACAATTGTAAACAAGATGTCCCAAAACCCTGACAGTATCTATCCCAGCAGACAGTGGCCATGTCTACATCAACAATCAGGGCAGCACTGCAGAGCAGACTGGAGAGTGAAAGTTTCTTCTGACAACTTGACCTTCATACCACATTCATTTTAGGGAGAGTTATTTTGTCTTAACTTTAGTTTGGTCCCAAGGGTCCAACAGCTATCAGTGACATGAACAGAGAGGGGCACTCCTTGCAGTTTAGTTTCATTTGAAAGAAAAACAGTTTTAAAGGAAACACACTGACATCATTTCACAGTGTGCACCTCTCCTAATTGTCCACATTTCCTGCAAAACTCACTCATAATCCAATGTGAAATACAGATATATGTGTATCCAGTCCCTCATCCCTACAGTTACAAGTTTCAGATGAGAGGAAAATGAAGGCAAATGTGCCCCACATTCAGGTTACAAAAAAAAAAAAAAAAAACAAAAACAACACAAAAAAGAAAAAAAACAAAACAAAAAAAAACCACCTAGACATTTCTATTTGTAAATACTTTTGCAAATAATTTTTTTTCTTATAGAAGCTGTATAGGTAATGCTATTCTTTTACCTCATTTGTCATCCACTAAGTATGCAAAGAAAATGTTAATTAATCTAAAAATTATAGCATAAATTATCTTTACTCAGAACAATTATTCCCACAAGCACTTTTTTCTCTCCCTTTTTTTTTTTTTTTTTTATAAAAGTAGTAGTAAGTAGTAAAAATAACACAACTATGAGAGAAAAAAATGGAAATTAAAATACAACACCACCTTTCTTAATCTTAAAATATTTCTGAGTCCTCCTAACTTTGGAATTATCAACTGAATATCATTGTACAGACTTAGATCTCTCTCCTAAAGGCCTTGGTTGACTTTTATCTCCTCTGAGTCTGTCTGCAGCTTAATTGCAAGAAATACAAAACAGCAGCAAACTTCCAAGATGATTAGACCAAGTTATTGTGCAGTGTCACACACAGCTCTCTGAAAGGAGCTTGTGGCAAGGAGGGGAGGAGGAGTTTCTGTTTCCAGGTAACAAGTGATAGGACTAGAGGAGATGGCCTCAAGTTGTGCCAGGAGAGGTTTAGATTGGATATTAAGAAAAATTTCTTCACCTAAAGGATTGTGCCATATTGGAATAGGCTGCCCAGGGAAATGAGAGTTAAAGGTGGTTAAAAAAACATGCAGATGTGGCATTTGCCACATGTGGCACTTGGACAAGGTTTAGTGGTGGACTTGGCAGTAATGGGTTAACAGTTGGACTTGATGAACTTTTCCAACACAAATGATTTTAGGATCCTATGAAAGAGCTGTGACAAACAATAGAAGAGGAAATAATAGAGGTGATCTCCAGAATCACGGAATCACAATTAGGATGGAAAATACCTCTGAGATCATCAAGTCCAGCCCATGACCCAACACCACCATGTCAATTAGACCATGGCACTGAGTGCTATGTCCCATCTTTCTTTAGACACCTCCAGGGGTGGTGACTCTACCACCTCCCTGCGGCAGCCCATCCCAATGTCAAATTACCTTTTCTGGGAAGAAATTTTTCCTGATGTCCAACCAAAACCTCCACTTGGGCAGCTTAAGACTGTGTCCCCTTGTCCTGTTTCTGGTTGCTTGGGAGAAGAGGCCAACCCCCTCCTGGCTATACCCTCCTCTCAGGGAGCTGCAGAGTGATAAGGTTTCCCCAGCCCTTCTTTTCTTCAGGTTAAACACCACTAATTCCCTCAGCTCTCCTCATAGGACCTGCCCTCCAGACTCTTCACCAGCTTTGTTGCCCCTCTCTGGACATGCTCCATCACCTCCGTGTCCTTCCTGTTCTGAGGGATCCAGAACTGGGTACAGGACTCAAGGTGTGGCTTCACCAGTGTCAGGTACTGTGGGACAATCACTCCCCTGCTCCTGCTGACCACACCATTGCTGATCCAGGCCGGGGTGCCACTGGCCTTGTTGGTCACCTAGGCACCTGCTGGCTTATATTCTCCCAGTTATTGACCAGCATTCCCAGGTTGTTTTCTGCTGGGCACCTTTCCAACCACTCTGTCCACAGCCTGTAGCACTGCATGGGTTTATTGTGTCCAAAGAGCAGGACCCAGCACTTGGTCTTGTTGAAGCTCATGCTGTTGGTCTTGGCCCACCTATGTAGCCTGTCCAATTCCCCCCAAATTCACCTGTTCTCCTTCTCCTGCAGGCCCTGCATTGTTTCTATGCTCACATTGCATTTTCCAGGAGAAATAAAGTACCAGTTGTCCAAACAATCTCATTCACCTCATAATTCTAATTGGTTTAAAAGGCATCATCCATTCTGTGCAGTGAGAGACATCAGCCTTTTACTTTTTTTAATAAGTGAAAAGATATGATTACTTGAGAGTATCAGAGTGCACTTATCCAGGAGATGAATGTTAGATAACCATAACATTGGATTTTCTAACTTTTGAGTTCTTGACAATCATCACAATAAGGGAAAAAAAGAAAAACCCTTAAGTGGAAAGAGCAATCAATTACAATTTCTCTGTTTTGCTGTAATCACCCTTATTCTCATGAATCAGTATTAGCAATTTTAACCTTGAATCTTCAGAGCTATCTGATGTAACTTTAATGCAATTTATTCCTGTTGCCTTGCCACAGTCCTGACACTGCATCAGTGGTTCTACCACTCTTTGCAGAAGTCATGGTAATGAATTAGCAACATGCACTCTGCCAGCAGCACAGCAGCAGAACACCTGGGGGTTTGGAGGGGAAAAAGAAAGTGGAAAAAAAGGGTTAAATATCCTCCCTGTGGCACAAATCCTTGTACACATGGCAAACCATGAAGACAGTAGTGCATCTCTTGATAGATGTGGGTGAGGGATGGGTTGGTGACCTGCAGCTGGACCAGCCTGTTGGCTGCAGTCATAAGAACATCTGCTGTGCCAGGGCTGAAGAGCTCTCATCTATCCTAGGGCCTGCACAGGCAGAAGGAGCAGCCCAGGCATAATCCCCAGCTCCCATTGGGGCCACTGTACCAGCTGGGGACAGCTACTTGCATGGCAGCACCAGTGTCCTGACACCAACTGGCATTTTTTGGTCTCCAAAAGTATGAATCCACCATTAGGGTTAAGGAAGCCAATGTTTTGCTCTCTTCCTTGAAGATGAGATTAAAAACTTTCTTGTGTGATCCAACATGGAGGTGTAAAATCCAGTGAGCCTTAATAATAGATCTCATGTAAGGATGCCAACAAAAGGTCTTTTAAAAGTAGTGTCTTCATCCTGTGTCCTCACTTTAAGTTCATTCCAAAGGGTCAAGGTAAATAATTTCAGCAAAGTTTGGCTGGGTGCTGCAATGAGCAAGAAGCCTGCAAAGCATGTGAGACTCCTGCTCAGACATTGACACTTGGCAGGTGTTTTCAAACTGTGCTCCCTAGACAATCTGTAAGGAGTAACCACAGGTGATTCAGAGAGTTGTTTTCACTCTCCCAGTGCACAGCAGAAACAAGGAGGCAGTCCTGCTTCCTAAGAAAGTTTTAATTGTCAGTCTCCAAGCACAGTTCCTTTGTATTCCTGCCAGAACTCTCATGTATGCCTGTGCTTGCTTGCATTGCTGCATAGGAAATGAAGGCTGTTAATGAGACTCTCCTTTTGTCAGGTGTTTGTTTGCTATACTTTCAAGTCTGATCAAATTTACCAATGACACAGAAATGGGAGGTTTGCAAGCATGCTGCACAGTGACCTGAAGGTAGAAGAGCACCAGAAACTACAGGCAGTTGGGGGAAAATGGTGGTGGTGATGAATACAGAAATCCAAACTCTAGAATAGAGACAACAGTGGGCTTGGTTGCACAATGGGGTACAAAAGCAAGCACCTATAAGCACTGTAGTAATATTTTATTAAGATGTTGTTATTCACTTCCCTGTAATTTCTTTTGTCTAGTAAAATCCATGTGCCTCTAAAGAAGATAGAAATCACACAGGTCATACATAGTCAAGTAGTTTCCACAACAACAGTTCCATGTGAAGAGGTGCAAACACCACAACAAAGTTTAAGAAATTTAAGAGCAAAGTTTAGTTCTAGCTATTGCCTCAATGAAACCACAGGATGTGTGGTGGAATAAGTAGATTGAAACCTATATCTGAAAGTAAATTCATACTATAGGTGTGCTGTAAACAATATGCTGTGATTTTCCTTTTGTGGACCAAAACATCCAGCTCCCAAATCTACTATAATAACTTTGTATGGAGAGTTTCCAGAACTTTGTAGAGTTGCTGCTGAGTGTCAGGCTTAGCTGATTTCAGTATTCACTGGGCTATATTGTTTTTGCCAAATATGATGAAAATATATTTTCCTGTGTCACATTTTTTTGTCTTCACCAGAGCAGCACGTACTAAAAAAAGTTCATAAAGTCCTCCCATCCTTCAGTTCCAATGCATTTTCTGTTCTTTTCTTTAGTTGCCCTGTGGAGCACTTTCCCAACTGTCCTTGTCCTATCCAGTTCCAGTTTTGTAAGTTTCATTTTACAGCCTCAGTTTTTACCATTTTTTTTTCCTATCTTTTTTTTTCCCTTGGTCACTTTAATTTCTGCTTCCAATTTTTTTTTTTTTTTTTTTTTTTTTTTTTTTTTTTTTTTTTTTTTGTGTCTTAGCAATTTAAAGAGAAAATACAAGAGTTATATGTATCCTTTTCTCAGCAGGTGAGATTTTATGAAGCTATTACTCATTCTTATCAAGCTAATGTTCATTTTTTCCAGGTTCTGGTTTTGCACGCTGTTCTTTATTGAGAGGCTGATCTCAGAAAACTTGGAGATTTTTATGGGTTTAGATGCTGTAACATTCAGTGGGTTATTTTTAGTTGTATCTACAATCAAAATTTTTTAATTTTTAACAGTTAAGAATATTTCTTTGATAAATCATCAAACAAATTTGACTGAAGTTTTCCAGAAAAATTCACATCTAGGCTCTAACCATCCTTAGAAATTTTTTGCAGAATAATTCACATCTAGGCACTAATCATGCTTAGAAATTTCTTGCAAAATTGAAATGTATGCTCTAAAATGTAAAATTCAACTAATTTCAGTCATAATCTGTTAACTCATAATATTAAAAAATCATACTCTCTATATGCTGTTTCTCTTTTCTGCCACTGATTCTTCCCTCTTTTCTTCCAAACATCTCAAAGTCCTCATAGCTACAAGGGTGGATCCTCATTTTCATTTTAATTTTTCTTGATTCCTACACTGGGGTAGAGGGCAATTTCAGCTTTAAGGTCAGCTACCGAAGGGATATCATCAATAAAATAACTGCAGATGCAAAACCTGCATGTTTCACTACACAAATTCAAGGCCCTTGGTTCTCAGTTCAAAAATCAAGAATTCAGTGTTTATAAGTCCTGCATATAAAAATGGTAGTTGAGGAAAAGGAGAGCTTTTGCTAGAAGGCAGTACTTAAAAACATACAGAAAAGTTCATCTAGATGTGACTGCAGGAGATGACAAACAAAAGTGTTTAGGATATGGAGAGATAACAGATGAGTTCTGCCCTTGACATTAATTGTGTGTGTTATCTGAACCACAGTTTGGCAGCAGCTTGGAGGTTCATCCAGGGAACAGCAGTCACTGAGGAGGCAATCCTTCTCAGAAAACTGGTATTTGGACTTAAGTCTTTTCAAATAACATAAAAAGCTTAACCTTGACTAGTTATGATTAGGCCCACCAAAATCCTACATTGCTTAGCCAGATGTATTTCTATGTTTAACCACCAAACTCTTATTGACAAAATAGCTTTCCAATTACCTCAACTATTTTCTCTTCTTCTGCCTGGTCTTATTCCTGCTCATTACATACGTTTCCCTGCTGCATTCTCCATCAACTAACTGAACTGTGCCAATCAGAGGTTGAAGGTCTTACATACTGGTACTGTTTTAAATGTGAAAACAGTGTACAAAACTGCACCTCAAGAACAGGAATAGATTTGACTTCAGTTACACAAATTTCTACAAGAACTTAACAGTAACAAGCAAAATTAATACTGTGAGCAATTACATATGTCATTGTCAATTTATCTTTGTGTGATTTGCTAACAAAAAAAAAAAAAAATCCAACCCAAAACACCCAATAATTCCCATCTCATCCCAGTGGAAACAACAAAGTCTCCCCAAAAAATTTAGTTGCCAATCTATTGTCAGTCAGTTCATCTGTGATAAAATTCTATTTCTTAATCCTCCTATCATACAAGACCACGAGGTACTGAAGGAAACCTGGCACAACATTAAATGGAATTCAACACCCAATTTTTGCATAGTCCAAAATTTTGTTTTACATATTAATGGATAACTGCCAAACTGCAGGCAGCCAGCATCATTGACTCAGTAACCTGCTGGAAAAATATCCCCCATGTGGATGACCATCTGCACCCACACAGCTGAGGCGTTAAATTATTTCATCACCGTCCCTGTCAAAATTTTAACTTCTTGACCTTCACAAAAAAAAAATCCAGCACCACCCCTCCTAAAAATAACTAACTTTTTTTAACAGCCTTTTTTTTTTTTTTTTTTTTTTTTTTAAATGCTACAGCTGAAGCACCATGATAGCTAAAAACATTTCATTAGACTGACAAATTTTCCTTCTCATCCAGTATTTGCACTCCAGGTAGGTAGGGGAAGAAGAGGAGGGAAATCATTCAGAAAGATAACCTGAGCTCCTTCACTCCATCAAGGGACTGTTTGCAAATAAAGATTCCCACCTGCTGCTCTCCACACTAGCCATAGCTGATAGCATCATATTGGTTGGTTTGCATTCATACATTACCATCACTTTTCCTAGCTTACCTGACTGTCTTTTCTATAAAAATATATCTTTTATTCCCTCTCCTTGCTTTTCTTTTCCTTCTTTTCCTTTTTCTGAATATCTTCTCCAAAACAGATTTAGTTCATTGCCCAAGGTCAGACAAGCCTTTGCCTTGGGAATTGCTTTTTTGCTCAACACTTTCTTTAAAGCAGAATATTCAAACTGGATCCAAATTTCACTTCCTGCACAGTTTTAAACTGTTGATCTTTCTACCACTATTCACAGCAAATCTTTCACCATTTCACATCTTGGCTTTTTCAGTCTTCTCTTTTCTGATCTTAATGACTGCAAACATGTTCCTCAGCTGTAATATATTCAGTATGCTGCTATTCAGATTTTCTTGCTCGTTAATAACTATATAAATGTCACCTTTTGCATCCCTCCTCAGATTCTCCTTCACCTGCTTAACATATAAAGCCTTCCATGAGCTTAAGGTTTGTCAAATGAGTTCCATCCTTCCTATTTTTTTATAAGTTCTATAAAGTTGGCCTCTGATTATACTCTGCCAGCAACAGAAGCTTTCACAGACCAATCATCCTCTTCCTGAAACAATTTATGTCTTTCTCCTGCATAACTTTCTCACTCGGGTAACAAAGGACACAGGCAGATTATTAAATTCTTTCCCATTCCTCCTCTAGAACTAGTTTCAAATCTAACTTTGTAGCCCTGGGGCCTAATAAATCTGGTGCTACTCACTGGTGAATTCTCCATCTTCCCTTCCATACTTCCTCACTTCAATGAAGGCTCTTATTCCTGCCTTTTTTGTTCAGCTCTGGACTCCAATTAGAAGGAAATCTCAAACAGTGTCTGCCAACCCTGGCTTATCACAGTCACTCTTTTGTGTTTTATCTCATCTGCATATTTTGTTTATTTGGTCTCTGGAGGCTTCAGTCCCCTGGAACCTTTTATTTATGTATCTGCACTAGCACTTAGCAACAAGAGCACCAATGTTTAATTTTTTTATCATTGTAAAACAGGTGAAATAGATCAGCTGCTCTATAGCAATCTTGGCTCCTACAGACAATGGAGACAACTAATATATCCAGAGGTATTTTTGTCACTGATCTGAGATGGCTGAAATAAATAAGAAATTACCTTAAGGTAGTTCACTTCTGTAATGATGGACCCGTTAGTTGTGTTGTCATAAATTAAAGCAGTAAAAAGATTTTAATTTATTCCATCACACTACATTTCCATCCACTTGTATCTATATAGGTTGTCGGGTTTCTTCATTTAAGGATTAAAATTTGGAATACCAGATCTGTATGTAATAGTAATTTCTTGACAAGAAGTAAGGAAAAAAAACCTAAGCAAACCAAACCTGTCTTGTCACCACATTTATTAGATCTGTATCCAAAATAGAACATGTCTTTCTCTCAAGTCACTGGTATTATTTTTATATTCAATAATCATAATTATTTATAAAAAATTGAGGTTTTGATACTTGTCCAGAATTCAGAAATTTGATCTTAATATTTGTTCCACTACAAAATTGTTAATCATTCCTAGCAAGTGCTACATAACTAAGAAGTGTTTATTAGAGCTCTCACAGAGAGAGGTAGGAGTAGAAATACTTTCTCAACTTCAATTTTGCAAGATATTAATTTTGGATGTGATATTTTTATGAAGACTTACTCAGTTTGGCTTGTCTAGCGTTTGAAAATACATCCAGAAGTTTGCATCTCAAACCATATGTAAATAATATCAGTATTAGTAGGCACTGTGCTCTTGCAAACAACAAAGTCTCCCAAATTGACATGAAATATCATGTAACATCGACCTAATCAACAAACTGGTTGGGTCGAAGAGGAGAAACTTATCCAGAACTGTGACAAGCTTGAAGACTAGTAGAAAGAAATACACAAGCTCTGTGAATGTCTCCTTTGCCCCCAAATTTACAAAAAAACATCTGCAAAAGCCCAGGTAGTTGGATTCCATTTTGAAATCTTTGGAATTACCTAGCTGTGGAATTTGCTTGTGTATTTTAGCCTTTTTGCAAATTACCTACCATGCCTATATCCATGACATATATATGACGTGCCATTACCATCAGTTTGAAGTTTTGTTTCCTTGGCCACCTAAAGCAGGCTATTGTTTCTATTCCCTCATTATGTTAAGTTGCATATTTCTAATTCTTCCCCAAACAAATTTAGTTTCACAATTAAACTAATTTTGTTTCATGATTAAATGTATCTTGGCTGCAAGCCTGAAATTCACTTTCCATGAACACTTGAAAGAACAAAATTTAAATCGCATGAATTTTCATAAAAAGACTGTGTGGAGAGATTGGAACATAAGCAAAAAAAGGAATTTTATGCAAACCTTTCAGAGATGATTGGGGAAAACATTTCTATTTGCCCTGCTTGATTGTTAATATGTATTTCTCTCTCAGTGTGTTTCTCAGGATTTTTTGTAGTTGTTGCATTTATATTACTTAATACATAAACAGTAGCTACGATAACAATGTCTGTAATGCAGCAGCTACAATAGGGCATGAACTATATATATTTTGTGCAAAAAAAGCATTCAAAACGTTTTGATTTACAAAGCCAAGTGCTTAAGTTACCAAGCAGCAGATTTGAAGTGGTGGGAAGGAGATTTTATCCTATTTGGCTATCTGAACATGTATAGGAATAGTTTTTAATTCTGTGATTGTATAAAATCCTTCCTCCACAAATGTATTAACACCTGTGAGCCAGGATCTCAAGATATGCTTAGGAGTTTACAGAACTGATGTGATTCTGCTGGTCATACAGACTGTGTAAATATCCGTGTTCCAAATAATCTGTAATGACTATTCTCTTAAAAAACCTACAGATTGAGAGCTTTCCTTGTGCACTGTGGTATGTCTCAGGTGATAGATTCTACTCTCTCATTTGTCCTGTTTTGTACCTCACAACTATGGGATTGAGCACTGGTCACTAGGAAGGCTTGAAGACTCTTGCATGAAGAGGATACGACACGTCTGTACTATAAAGTCTTTTTGTCACATATTATTAAGTCACTTTATAGACAAACTATTATTATTATTACTCTCTTATGCTACTCAAATCATGTAACAATTACTGACAGAATACAATATTATTAATTTTCCCTGTGCAGCAGTAGACTGACCAACAAGAGGCTACCCACATTTCAAGGGACACATTCACAGATTTCAATAGCCATCCAGTATCTGAACCTGTCTTTCCAGGCAGATGGTTATGTGACCCAGTACACTGACCAGCTTTATACAAAGGAAGCTTTATGATCAAGGTGTGTTGTTTACTCTAAAAATACCTCTGTGCTCCTGACTCTCACAGGAATCTTTCCTGAGGCTTAGTAAAATTTCACAGTCAAAAGTTTTCAAAAAGTTTGTTGCTGACTTTTGTGGGGAGGAATTGATTTTTAGTTTATAACACATTCATGTGTTCACTTGGGGATCCAAAAATGGAAACATCCCTACATTAATTCTGAACAATATTAGCCTTATTTGATGTTTCCATATACAAAATATAGCAAAACTAACTTACAATTTTGATTGACACAATTATGATTCTTACATCCAAATAATTAACAGATTTTGAAGTAAAAAGGAAAATACACTATGTAGTTTTGCTTTACAATTTCTTTATTATATCTTCTGGTTGAGATACAGAGATTTTTAAATTCAGTCTTCCTAGAAGAAGAAATTCCATAGGTTTAGAAAAAATTAAAATATGAAATGCATAAATAAAGAACTGTTCAATACAAATAGAGCATACAAAAGTTGGGTTATACATTGAGATGAAAAGTTATTAAGTGGATAATACACAAAGAAAAATAAATGCAAGAGGATGGAACACCTAGCAACAGAAGTAGAGGATATTTAAGGATGTTATTAGGAAATAAGAAAATTAAACTAATTAGAGAGACTGTAATTTACAAAGGTTTTTGTCCTCCTACAGCTAAGAACATCTGTGCAAATCCATGTTCATGATCAGAAAAATGCTGCCCAGACCATTCCTTTGCTTTTTTTAAACTACACTGCCTCTCACACCCAAGATCCACTATTCATTTGACTTCCAGATAACTTATCTTCAACAAAACTTCTCTAAGCAGTTTGCAGTACTTGCTAATAGATATAATAATAATATTCTTGTGTTATTCTCTTTGTAATAGTTATCATAGAATGAGATGGTGCAGTTACTACAATAGTTACTACTCTTTGATGAAAAGGTTAAAACAGCAATCTGCAGGTCACAGTGATCCTTCTTATATTGACAATATTTTTACTCACTTCTATATGTTACCCAAGCATAAACAAAATGAGAAATATATAACTGAGATGTCTACAAGGCCCCTAAGTACACTGGTTATGTATATAAATAAATATATATAAAATTATGTATTAAATATAAAGAATATATGCAGAATATAAATTATATATTTAAAATTAGTAAATGTAATTTTCTTTTTGTTAGTAAAGAGCTGTGAGAGAAGGAGAAGTAAGTTATGTGTTCAGAGCAGTAAAATATGACATCATGCACCATACATAGTTTTAAGAGCAACCAATATTGTTTTTTAACCAGAAGGCTAAGAATGTATCTTGCCTACAAAACAAGCACCTTTTCAAGTACCTGCTTCAGCACAGTCAACCTTTAAATGACATGAGCTTGTGCCTAGAAGTCTAATCTAAAGCAAATGAAGCGAGTTTTCCAGGTGTCTTAACCAGCTTAAAATGACAACTGTAAGTCACAATAGAGTTCATAGTCTAACAGAAAAGTAAATTTTAAAATGACACACTTGTTCCAGTGACACGTGTTTATCAGTGGACCAACCCATAGTACAGAGAAGACAAATCCTATTAAACTTAGTGGGTGAGTGAAAGAGATCAGTTTATGTTTCTTCCCTGAATCCAAATTATTCTCACAGCTCAAGAAAAATCAGTGCTGATAATGCCCTAACAACCTCTAGCACCAGCAGATATGACCTCAGGTGTAGTGATAAAAATATGTAATTCTGCATTGCCTGAACTCATCTGTGTCTCTTGGAGAGTGCTGGTGCTCTGGGAGCTTGGTGACACATTGAAAAATAGAAAGCTTAAACTTTAGAAGAGATTCAAAATATGCCAGGTAAGACAATAATAACACAGCACTAATGGTAAATTAGGAGTTTAAGATGCATTTTGAATTACTGAGGAGGAAAATTTGCAAGAAATAAACCATTATTTCAAAGTTTAACATGGATTACATGTTGGGAATAAAAATTACATATTTGATTTCTTGATTTGTTCATGTTATTACATATTCTGAAACTATTCAACTGATTAGAAAATAGAATGAATAAACTTTTTTTTTTTTCTGCAGGAGAATAATTCTGTGGCTCTGGAGTCAAAAGCAGGACTTCTAGTTGACTTCAGAAGAACGTGAGCTACGATCCTGCAGGGAAGCATTCGGGACTGCAGATATCACAGGCCATCTCCCAGCAGATGACAATTATACCAAATTCCCAACCAAGTACTTCATCACAATGCAGCAGACAGAAGAACAATTATCATTTCTCATTTAGAAACAATAACTCTTTAAGTTGTACATATTTAGTTCTTTTTAATTAAAATCAATTACAGTTTAAATACATGTTCGTTCTTTCTCTAGGGAAGGCAATCATAACTGTGATCTAGAGCCTAGATGGGAAACAGTAAGATGGAGAATACCCCTTTTATTTTAAATAATCCCTCATATATAAATTATTGCCCCCACAGAGCAATTAGAATAGCAGCTGAATATTTTTCTTTCCAGACCAAGGAGGCAGGAAGCCGACAAGGCAAAAATTTATTTCTGTTTTGTTAAGAGCATCCTTATTTAAATCCTGAAAAGCTATTACATTTAAAAAAATACTTTTTTTCTAATCTTGAAAAAACTAAAATGATCTCTTCAGAGTATATAAATCCTCTAAGGCAGAGAGAAGCTGTGGGAAGCCATTCCCTCATGGGTTGCAGGCAAGCACTCAGAGATTTCTTGCATAGGGAGTGCTGCAGCCCTCTGGTGCAATAATTGGATACAGGATGACACAGACACAGTGGCTGAAACCCTGGCAGCTGCAGAAGGGCTGTGGAGATGATCCCTGCCTGCCCCTGGGCAGCTGGACTTTAGGCATGGCCTTGGTGTTCCAGCTGTGGCGTGTTAGCACAAACTGGCTTGTGGAATGCATACCCAGCCAGACTTTCCCATGCCTGCTCCTAGACATGGGATGGAAAGCCTTATAGACTCCTGAACTACCATTTGGCTGTTACTTTGGAACTTTAAGAGTGAGTGAGTGCATGAGTGAGTGGCAGACCTCAAGTCCCAAAATAAATTAGGATAGAATACCTTTATAAAGTGAGTTTTCTAATTTTCACTCTGGCAATACTTCTTCTCAGTATTATATTAAATAAAAGTGCCTGTAGAAAGAAGTGAATGACCTTTTTCACACTATAAACTTGATACAAAAGGCTTCCCCTTGATTTCAATCAGCCTTGGGAAAGATACCTGTTTGGCAATTTTTTGAGCCAGATTTGTAGCCCTTAATTCCCACTGCCACCACTAAGTTTCATCTGCATGAACAAGTTTAAGAACATCAAGATCTGAGTCCTTATGCACCCACTCAGATTTAGGAACACAAGCACACCCACAGGCCCAGATACTTAAAGTGGGATATTAATTCTCCAGAGAGGCAAGTTCCTATCATGGGATTTATGTCGCCCTCCCTAGTGAGGGCAGTATAATCTATGCAGCTCACTAGAAGCAAGTAAGCTCCCTTTAACAGTATTTTCTGAATTCTGGATCCTCTGTGTGTGCATTTCCAGCCTGCCCACCTGCAGATGACATTAGCTCCAAGGGATACAGCGCTCCAAAGAAAGCAGAAAAATGTAATTCCTAGAGAAATTCCCAGAAGCTTACCTGGTTGCTAATCAAATGGAGTAGGAGTTCTCTAGCACCATGTACTAGAAGAATTTCTGTCTCGATAACTTGGGTTTTGACATAAGCCCTAGAAAAAGATACATGCTGTCTCTGGATGGAAATCCTCTGTGACACCACCAGACATGTTACAAAAACATGCTGAATAACAACTAAATTCAGCTTAAGAGAAAAAGGTAATTGGCGTGATCATTTCCAGAGACATGCTGAAAAAAAAAGACTACTTGCAACTATTCAAGCTACTGTGTGCAGCTTGGCTTTTACATGAGAAATCAAGATAATACTTTAAGGAGGCAATTACTGTAGCATTTCACATACAGTAACCTACATATAAAAAGCATTAATATTATAGATTATGCCCAGCTCTGCTTTTACATGACAGTGATTATTTTTCCTGTGCTTCTTATTCTAGAATACTATTACACCTTTTGGTTTATACTCTTTTAACTTGTTCCCAAGTACACATCTTTGAGGGATTATAACAAAGAGAGTTTTGCTTAATAGTCTCTTATTCTCAGTAACAATGCTTATACCTAACTAAGGGATCAATGAGACCAAGACTTTGTTCTTGCTCTTAAATAAAAATTAGATTTTGCAGACAGTGCAAATAAATTTAAATTACTGTAACCTGAGGTACATGTTACAAGCAATACCAAAACCAAAACAACCAAAACCAAAACCCACAAGCAAAGGCATATAAATGTAAATTTTATTTACACAGTATTTTACTACATATAAGGAAAAGGATAGAGGAAAAAATACAAAGACACTGCTAAGCACAGTGAATATTTTCCACTGTTTTTACAGCCCTGAGATTCTTGAAGTTAAACTTCCTGTCCATATTGGGTGGCTGCTTCAGCTGGAGGGAGGCTGGAATGGGGACAGCTCTGGTGATTCACGTTTTGGCCCAGGAATATTTCAAGTGCTTTGTAACTTCTAGAGTTCACAGGTTCATTTACTGTACAATTCCTGTTTGTAAGCTCCTCCACAGAAGCAGGACATGCAGACTAATCACTGTTATCAACAAGCACTAATGGTAAATAATTCTTTCATCCCACATAAAGCAAACACTGATAAGAGACAGTCATTTATAATAGTGGTCTGGCTAGATGCTTCAGGTCAGCTGGCAGGTAAATGATTATAAATTCCAAAGAGGAATTAGAAATTCTTCCATTCCATTTAGCCTATAAGGATGGTAATTAGAGTTATTAATATTACTTGCTTCTCAACTCTGTTGACCAATGCAGTCCCAAACCTAGTTGCCAAGAGAGGATATTATTAATACTTGGAAAGCATTCTATTGGAATCAGTGGTAAGAGAAAAATAGCACTAGAAAGCAAAATAGCACAGAAAAGGGAAGAGTGTCAAAAACTCAAACCTTCTGTAACACAATACACTTTTTCTGACAAGACATACAGTTAGCTACAGATTGCTCTTTCAAGTATTTTGCAGATTGACAAATTAAAATTCAAACCAGAACTCAACAGTTCAGGAACATCAGAAGATGCCAGAAATAACATTTAGGAGCTAGATGTCTTTAACTGATTTCTGCTATATCTTAAATGTGAAACAAAAAGAAATTTACAAATCTGATTGTTAAATAGCTCGATACATTTTGAACTTTAGCCACCAAAAATTTTGACTGTTTGCACCCATCCTAATGGATAAGCAATAAAGTGAAAAAGATTTTCTATATGGAAAAGAAACTCTGAATATTCTGTTACCATCTGCACAGCTAATTGAATGGGCCATTCACAAAGCATGTATGTGGTTTAGAGTGCTTGCTCCCAAAGCAAAATCTAGAAACTATAGCTGACTGATGTGACCATGGTTAAATAGGCTTTGACTAGTGGGAGCACCATTCTAGAAAGTGCAGCTTGTTTTTATATGAGTTTAAGTGTTGATAAGGGTAAACAGAAGTCCCCAAAGGACATGGAGATTTGAATATTCAACAATCATCAACATGGGAAGTCCACTATCTGGGAGTTTATGTAGGCTAGAAAAAGACTAAATCCAATACAAACTGTGGTTGCAACAATTACTATATATGTTTCATGTAGCATCTGCATTTTCAATTAATTTTCTCATTTTTGTGCAGGCTTCCTTCACATTTTATGGGTGTTGGGGTGGTGTTGGGGTTTTTTCCTTAGGATTCCTTAGGATTTATCCTTTTTGTTAGGATCTAACAAAAGTTAGATCAAAAATGAATGAGTTGTTTTTGTTTCATACCTTTTGTTATTCTTATGTAATCCTGTTTGTGAACACTCTGATTTCTGCATAAGTTCACAAAATAGCAACTTGTTGTTCTGAAATGGGATACTCTTGATCTGAAACAAGGATATTAATCCTCAGCCTTGCATCAAACAATGACAAGTTTGCAACAGATTTCCTTCTCTCAGCTCCATTATGAGAGTAACAAACGTGCTCTTGCTCATTAACTTGAATAATATATCAAACAGAAGGCCTTTAATTGTTTATTTTGCTAGCTGGAATAGAGGCTGTGAAATTATGGGGAAAAAATCCAAGAAGCAATTTCAGCTCCCTTTTTTTCTTTGTTGTTTTTTTCCTCTGCTTTAATATTTTGCTTATAGCAATTCTTTCTCCCCCAGAATTTTAGAGAAATATCTCTCAGTTCTCTCTCCTCAAAACTACTTAAGCATTTAGGAGCACAAGGGGCAAAACCCAGCTACTATAATAACCTCTATTTAAAGCTTGACTGTGGTGCCTTCTTTTACAAGCAGTAAAAGAAACTATTTCATTACATTGATACAACAACTTACAGAAGCATAAAAATAGACAAAATGTAATATCAAGGGGGTCAGAACTCCCCACCTACTCAGGACTCTCAAAACAAATCAAATAGAGATCTAAAAACCTTCCCACAATGGTAGATGGGAAAAATTAGCATCTCATCCGATAGCAGTTAAAAAAAATATTGTTCATTTCTTCCTTCTACTTGCAACAGTGGGAACAGTTTTGGTCCTAAGAGATATTTCCCAAGCCATAGACAAAACCTTTAACTGAGGCTGCAACAGAACTTTTATGTTTTGACTTATATTTCCGCTCTCAACTACTAAGTAACAGTGCTGTATTTTACTCTGAGTCTCAACTTTTTGTTCATTTTGTTTCCAATTTGCTTAACAAATAGACATCAAAACAAGGAAAGATTTCAAGAGGATTACAAAATCCACTTTCAGTTGCTTACAAAGTGGTATCTGAATTACTCTCAGTCAGGCAGCAATGGGCATGAAATATTTTCAGGACATAGTACAGCTAATATTCCTAAACTAGTCCCAAGAGAGGTAAACCCCAGAGGTCAAATTCTTCTGTAAGATAAAAGTGTGAAACTCTCACTGAAACATATGTGAAAATCCCATATATAAATCTGTCCAAGGACAGAATCTAAAGAATTTCCAAGATGAAGCTCTTGGCATAAGCACAAGAAAACTGGTTCTTTAAGTGGAGATCTTTTAGCACATCTTTTTTCTTTCCTCTGAAGTAATACTCAGCATTAATGAAGAGAGCACAATAAACAAAATAGAAATGCTATAGGTTTCAATATCTGTGCGACAGCAGAGGGATGGAGATACTTTGCATCAAATTAAAAATATTAAATTAATAATAAAAAAATAAATAAAAGCATTTACCAGATCCATTTATTTTAACTGGAAGAACCAAGCCTTGTTTCTCAGCTCTTTCTCTTCTCAGAGACCATTGATGCTGAGTAAGAACACCTGATAAAATGCCCTGGAGAAGCTTTACAACTCAACTGGCACTTACACAGCAGATAAGTCTCACTGATATCAGAGTAATCTTTCCAGAAGGATGAACAGCTCTTGAACAATCTCTCCAGGGAACAGCATTAGACACAGCAGACTTTCTCCATCACCAGACATGATATTCAGTTCATATGCAACATACCTTGTGTAATGATACACAGGAGCTAATGCACAGATTTTTAATATGCTTTAGCATCAGCAAATAATATAAGTTTATAATTTCTAATGGTAAAAAAATATATGATGGAATGTGTTTATAGAATGTAGGCCTCAGATGCTCACCTCATCATCACAGTCAAAGAGCTGAAACACTTTAATCTTGTTTACAGAAGTTCTATATGACTGGAATACCATTTTCTTATTTCCACCTTTTCATTACTTAGTTTTTAACTGCACCAGAGAGCAATTCCTCCTGCTACATTGCCCAGCACAATGAAATTCCTGGGATTTTTACTCACCTAAATCTAAATGTAAAAATTAAACTTGAAAGGTTTTAGACACAAATCAGTTTTTCCAGTTCCCAAATCATGCATACTTGTTCACAGTGTTTGCTGACATTCACTCACTCCCAGGCTTCTAAACTTGTGTGTCTGAACTAGTCATCCCTGCTTTCTCAGTAACCAGTGACAGATTGTCCAGCAGATACAGAGGGGTTTTTTCTGTGTAAGTGTCTGCTTGGAGTAGGATGAATCATTAGATCATTGTGTTGACATGAACTTAGACTAAATGCCAAACTATTGAATTGATATAGTCACATTGAATTAATCCTTTCTCTGTGCTCAGCTCCTTCCACTATATTAGCAAAAGCAAGCAAATACACACTATATACAGAGCAATTTCTTCCTTCCTAAGCATTGCTGTGTTCATGAGTGGTAACTAATGACAATTCTTAGCTCTATCTGTATGAAAAGAGAAAAATTATGCCATCTTTCTACAGGTGAAAAAATCTCAGACAAAAATAGTCCAAATGATCCAATAAGCTCACTTGAGAGATTTAAATCAAACTTTTCTTTTTTCTTGGTTCCTTTGTTTTGGTGGTGTTTTTGTTCATCTGTTTGGGGGGTTGTTTGTTTTGGCTTTTTCCTTCAGTGTTTAAAATCATCTAAGGTGAGAACAGACAGGTTTTCTTCTGTTTCCAGAAGTAACAATTCCACACTGGCATGAATCTGGATTCAAAGTCCTTCGTAGATACCCACAGAGTGTGAGAAAAATGGGATTTTTTTCTCTGCCTCTACCAGAAACATTCTCATTCTCTGGCTGCAAAGCTATGCCCATTTTCCTCTGTATCCCCCTGCCCTATTTGTTGCAATACATGAGGCACAGATGCTACAGGCAGCAGGCACACAGACCTGGTTCACCCTCAGAGGAGACAGCTCTGGCAGTCAGCAAGGCTTGAGCCACACTGTCCTGTCCTGTCTCACCTCTTCTGTGTCTGCCATTAAAGTCTGCAGAATAACAGTTTCAGAAAATAGACAAAAGTAGGAGCACATGCATGTGTTTAGAGTCCAGAGTTTCAGGCACCTCTGTTTTTGATTTTACAGTCTCAGTGTTCTTTTCACACAGGTTTTATATTTTTTTGAAATGAAACATCTGCTGTTTTAATCTATATCAGCATTAATACTGAGGCCACAATTAGGATTTGGCCTTTTGGAATCACAGCATATATACCTCTCCAACTGAGCTAACAGCAGAAGTGCTGATAATGGCAAACTGAATATATTGATTAACCATTAATAAATGGATATGACACACAGTTTAACCAGTGGGTTTCAAGCCTTTTCAATGGTCATAGGAAAGGTTGAGTTTAGCAAATCTGGTTTCCATGACAGGTTCTGGATAGAGAATATTCTAAAATTGCTTTTTCTATTTATTTCTCCCCAGAATCCTGTCTCTACCCTTTCCACCTGCTTAGATATCCACCTTCTGCCTGCATATTCCCACCTGTAGCCTCCCCTTCTGCTCATACAAAGGTCTCCAGTGTCCCTCCTTGTCTTTCTTTCTCCTCCTCCCTAGCCTTGCACTGCAGATGGTCCCTTGTTGTTGTGGGGGGAATGTTTGGAGTGATGCATTTGTCTTCCCAAGTCACTGTTAGGTGCAGTGGAGTCCTTTCAGCTTTCCTGGCTGAGCACCTGCCTGCTGCAGGTGAATTAATTGTTGTGCTTTGCTTGCACGTGCTAATTTTCCTTTCCCTATTAAATCATCTTTATCTTGACCCACAAGTTTTCTGCCTTTTACCTTTCCTTTTACCTCTCTCCCCAGTCCCAGTGGTAGGGCTTGGTTGGTGTCTGCAGCTGGACCACAACAAGGATAACCTATCTCTGACTTCTGTAAAAGATGCCAGAATTCTATAGCTGTGTTTGATTTGATACATCTGAGGCTTTGAAATCTTCTTAAGAAGCATAATACAGATGAAAATGAAAAGCAAATTGATGTGAAAATTAAGAGCTAGTCAACATTTTTGTGTGATATGGTTAGTGGTTAGCGAATCCAACAATTAAATATTTAACTGCCAGTCAGTAAATAAATACTACCAACCACCCTTCAACAGACTATTTGAGTGTTTTAGAGCCCAAGATGTGTTGATTCAAGGCCTGCCAACCTGAGATTAACTGTTTACCTATTAGGAAGCTGGCAATTGATTTTTGAAATGACAATGAAACAGAAATGAGAAAGTAAATAATGCAGACACAGAGGAAGTGGTTAGAGAAAACAGTTTCCACATAATACAAGTTGCTAGTGCTCTGACACTCAAGAAAAATATGAGAAGCTACCTGAAAGTCAATGGACTCTCACCAGTGTCAAACTGGTAGGAAGTCCCAAACTGGACCATCAGTTGTAGAAATTTTTAGAACAAAGTAAAGAAAAGGAAATGAAATATGAATTAGAGAATCAACAGGCCACAGAAAAGAGTTTGGAAGTGAAGAGTGTCGCCTGTTGTTTAACTCACCTCTGGTTTGAAAAGAGAGATATTGAAAAATATGACGTCATTTTATACAACAAAAGTTATCCCAGACCCTACAGAGCAGTAAGTTTGATTGTCCAAGTAGGAAAATTAGTAGAATCAGAATTGGTGGCTGAAGGGATAAATAAAATACATAGTATTTCATAAAGGAGTCATAATTTCCAAAGCTATTGAAAAAGTCAATTAGTAGGGAGGTAAGAAAACTTTGTTGATAGAAAACACCTGAGGTTTTTTTAAGGTCTTTCACCAAATGCTTTTTAATAAACTAAATTGGTCTGGATTAAAAGATAAGTCACTCTTATTGATAAGTAATAGTTGTAGGAGAGTAAGCAAAAACTAAAATAAATGTTCAGTCTTGGAATTTCATTGGGTGAACCAGTCAAAGGCTTACCAGTGATGAACATGGACCTGTGCTGGGATATATATTATTAAATATACATAAGTGGGGACAATAGACAATAGGGTGAAGGAGAAAGGAGGAAAAATCAAATTTTCTGACAGAGATACAGAATAGTAAAATTCTGAAATGAAAAATCGATTATATTGACTAATTGAGTCTTAAAATGTCAGATTAAACTAGGTCTTAATAAACACAGTTATGCACATGAGAAGAACATATCTAACTATAAACAAAGAGAGAGTTTCTGTTTGTTCTTAGGCAAGTGCTAGAAACACCTCAAGTCATGATCTCAAAAAATAGATCCTAAAGTTACTGTGCATATTCGTGCATATGCTGTGCTCAATTAATATCATTAATACTGAGAACAAAACTGAGAACAACAGTCATTATGACACTTTGTAAACACCTGTCAAACCCACATGTTTGTTTGGGTGTGCAATATCCAAAAGAGCAAACCAGAAAAACTAGAGAACTGTAAAGATGATCAAAGTATTCTTCTTTTCTTATCTAGGAAAGAGTACATAGCAGACTTTTCAGCTTGGAAAAGATGTAACTTTCCTACACAATCATTGAGAGGATAGATAATGGATAAAAAATATTCACCCACTATATCTCATTATGGAAGGACAAGGGGACATTCAGAGAAATTATCAGGTAGCAAAAGGAATTTTTTTGTATAAAATGCACATTTCAGCTGTAGAATTCATTCCCACAGTAAATCAAAAACTAAACAAGCTCAGAAATTATAACTATGGGTAACTTTACACATTTGGCCATCATAAATGCCACATCTGCCTGATTCCCAAAAGATGGACTGTTGGGTCCCTTCCTTTTCCCCTACAATCCATTTTCATTCCTGCTGTCAGAGCACTTCTGACAATACAGCCTGTAGAGAGTGGTGCTGCTGGCCCAGTGCAGGTGATGCACAGGAGGGCCAGTAAAAGGCAGACAGTGCTGCCCTTCCCTCTGTGCTGCTTTCCAAGAGCCCATCACTATTTTAGAGGACTAAACCCCTATTTAAATGACTTTATTTTTGCACAATCTCCACTCTTCTATCAAAATTCCCTCTTAATGTTATTAAAAACTAAATTTATTTTGATACCAAGGCAATTCACTGTTAAGCCATGAGAAGAATTCTGAGCCTTCTTCCTGTCTATGAATACTCTATACTGCACAGGCTCTCTGTCAGATCGTAGGGAATTCTATAAGTTGTGAAATTGTTAATATAAATGGCCTGTGACAGCTGGACAGAGGAAATAAATCACATGCAAATACAGCACATAGTTACATATATATTCATACTATTTACCTGACTTTAATTACAGACTTGAAAATATTCATTATTTCCTGAAAAATAATTTTCCAAAAAATATGTACTGTTATAGGACAAAGGAATCAGAACAAAGAAATGAAAATAAACTCTAGGCCTACAGGGAGAAAAAAGCAGGGGAAAGCAAAACAAAACAGAAGGGGAACAAAGATTAACTCAAGCCAAAAGAAAAGAAAAAGAAAGGAGGGGAAAAACTAACAAAGGGTAAGAAAATAAAGCAAATAAATTACAGAGAGATTAAAAAGCAGAAAAGTGAGTAAGGAATATTTGTCAGGTTTTTGTTCTACTTTTACAATAGTGGAAGCATAATAATTTGAATGATTAAATGGTTTGGAATTTCTTTTTTTTTTTAATTTAGATATTATGTTTATGATTTCTTTCCAAGAACCACATGGAAATTGTGGAAATCAGAATCACAGAACAGTTGGTGTAAAAAGTGACCTTTAAAGGTCATCCAGTCCAATTCCCCTGCAACAAGCAGGGACATCTTCAACTAAATCAGGTTATTCAGAGTCCCATCCAACCTGGACTTGAATGTTTCAGGTGTGGGGCATCTACAAAATAGCAACTCTCTGGAAAACAGAGAAATTTCCTTTAGCCCAAACACAGAGAGTTTTTCCTCACTTACCCCACCCACCCTCACACATCAACTTCTCTTATTAGGAAGGGAGATTTTTTGTTACATTCAAGTAATGTGCTAGAGCCTAATTCTTCACCATGGTGTGATAAAACAAATAACATGGAGCACTCTGCAGATTCACTTCCCAAATTATCTGGGAGCAGAGACAGTCCAGTGAAGGTGCAGCCTGAGACACAGAGCTTGGAACCACTTGTCCCTTTATGACAATCCAATTTCTTCACACATTTTTTCCAAATGCAAAATGGAACTGACTAGATGAGAAGTCTGTGCATGTCGAAGAATACTCAGGGTGTATAGAAATGATGTCTTGAATAGGCTGGGTGAGAAGTATATTCCTTTTGATTGTTGCCTCTTTCTTTTTAATGTTCTCAGAAAACGGCTGTATCTTTCAGAGTCTCTCAAGGATTTTTAGATAAAAAGAGAGGTTTTATCTTTGCATGTCTATAAGCAGTGAAAAACTCCAGAGACTGAAACCTACAGGCAATTCAAATAAACTAAATCCGATCAAGGTAATATCAATGCCAGAATTAGAAGAAAACCCAGAGAGAATATCAATAACAACATTAAAACAGCAGGTTTCAACTGGAATCAATAGGCAGTATAAACAGAAAAAATTAAGTCACAAAGTGATAGTAGATAAAAGCTCCCCACTCATTAAAATTCTGTTTGTCTTTGTGTCTTTTTATCAATGTACCTATATATCTATGCAAGTGTATCAAAGTTTATAATGTAAAAGAATGATGAAATAATCTAATTAATTTCCGGTGTCATTTCACATATTTCTTTCAAGTTAAAACTGCAATATTAATAATGGTTTGCAATTTAATAAAATATCTCTATGTCCTATTAACTTCTATATCTGCTTGTTATAAAGCCCTTTTTTATCAAATAGCTAAACTTCAAAAGATTTCTGCTTTGATCTGAAATGAAAAAATGAGGTTCATTCCATTTGTACAGAATAACCTCACTATATTTTACAGAAAGACAGTTGTCTGTTACTGCCTTTCTGCTTCAAAATACATTGTAACTTGGGCAAGCAAGAAGAAAAAGTATGGGAGAGAAGACTGAGCTTTATGAAGGCACATTATAATGTGGCTGGGGCTGTGTCAAAATTTATGATGGTTGCAGCAAGTGAGATATCCTTCCTACTTGAAAAACAATAAAAGTTTCAGGAATGAAATGTGTAGGTGTTTAAAGGTGGGTTTAATGCTCTGGGGGTTAGCTTTCATGGTTTATTTTTACTTTCAGAATTGAGATTTTAACAATATGTTAATCACTTTTGATTTTCCAATAGCTTTTTCTTCCCCACAGGATAAAAAAAGATACTTGATAGATACAGTAAGGGGGAAATATTCTAAATTTAAGCTGTTTATGGAATTTATATCCCAAGTCAGCTTTCAAAAGATGCCAGTCCAGATATGCAGAGAGCAAATTAACAATCTTTGCATGACCAAAACACCGATTGATATTATTAAAATTTTGATCCAAAAAGGAACTCAGGACTGGGTCTAACTTAAACCATGTCTGACACTCACAGGATTCCTGGACAACAAAGAAAAAAAGCCATACTTTATATATTGCTCAACCTAGAGCCTTTGTAAAGAAATACCACAGTAAACGTTACAGCTTCAATCAGAACACCTTTCTGTCAGAACACCCTTTTTAGTGGGTCCTTTAAACATCGCTGGTGAGTGCATTGGCAGTTCAGAAAAAGGCAATAAAGCTGATCGTGGCTATTTTGTAATATGGCAGGCAGTGTGAAAAGGGTTGGTGAGGATTACAGTAAAGGTGTTTCTTGCCACCTTATCATCCCCTAAGGGTCCTTATGCTGGAGTTTACTGGTATCCTTTACTGACAAAGGGCAGAAGGGATCTGTGATAGCCAGCTCAGGTCTGCAGCTGTGTCAGTAAAGGCAATTTATCCTCTAGTACCCATCTGCATCTCCCCCCATAACTTCTATCCCCCTTATCCACAACCACATGACCTCAGATCACCCTCAAGCTCTATTTTCAGTATAATTAATCCATATTCTAATAGCTATACTCCCCTCCAAGGAACTTCCCTGCAACAGCAGTTCCTATTCTTTCACTGCCCCGTGCCTACCCCTGCTTGCACCACCAGCCCAGATGCACATGGAGTTATTTATACCAAGTACTGACTGCCTCTCAAGCCCCTGTCTGCTTCCAAAATACCTGCAATACCAGATTTTCTAAAGGAAAAAGTGGCTCAGTGAAATTTTCCCTGAAGAGTGTGTACAGGATTGATTGTGAAGGAATTTGGCAATGAGGGAGACATGATGGCTGCTATATAAAAATCTAGAAAGTTTTCATTCCAGTTTTCATAAGCTTTTTATTCTTCATTCTCTGTTCTGTAGCAACAGTGAACAAGAACAGTGACATGGACCAACCCTCCATATCAACCCCTATTAGCAATTCTTAGAAACTGCATGTCACAAGAGGGCTGGAATATGCAATTGAATTTATGGCTGATTTAAACTTCTGGTTTTGTAGTTAACAGTGGTTTAAAGTTAATTGATATAGATTTATTAATTAACTGTCCAGAGGAAGTTGTATAGCTGATGTTGTTGTTTTCCCTGGAAATAGTGCATTGTGTAAAAGACAAAATATCAGCTACACAAACGTGATGCTGTTATCAGTTTGTCTACTTGTTTTATCTCATATGAGAATAAGCATTAACTTTCTGAATCAGATGTTCTCATTAATGTGATTCCCATCGTGAAAATACACAAGCTATCAACACTTCTAAAACTCTCTTTGTTCATATCACAAACCTGGTCTTAAGAGTTCCAGTTTAAAAAAACTTGTGAATATTCTTACTGAGGCTTACTTGCGCAAAAACAGGAAAGGAACTGCAGAAAGGTCTGAGGTACCTATTTGATTTTGGGTACTTCCCTCAGAGTCAAGATCCTCAGAACCTCTGCTGCTTCCATCCCAACCTAGGTGTACCTAAAGGTTGCACTGCCTAAATATCTATTTGCTTCTTTTGGCAGATCCAGGCTGACAAGTACTTTTGGAAAATGCTCTCTCAGTCAAATCCTACACAAAACAAGGTGGATGGAACTAAAACCTCTTTTACACAAAGAATAGTTTCATTTGGAGTTTTACAGTCATTTAAGAGGAAAAAGGCCACCAAAAAATATGCAGCCTTGGATTTGATATCAGGAAAACTTCATTACATTGAGAACAGTGAAGCTGGGGAGCCAGTTACCCAGAAAGATTTTGTAGTCTTCATCTTAGAAAGTTTCAAGACCCAACTGGATAAAGCCCTATGCATTCCTGTTTGATCCCATAGGTGAACATGCTTTGAACAGGAAGTTGGACCAGGGACTTCCTGAGTTCTTCTATAGCCTACGTTATCCTGTATTTGTATATATTATATGCATTGCTTCTTAATGACTGCTTGGTTACAGCTCCTACAGGACCCTCAAATGTGCTTTGGATCAGGAAGCAGGAATCCAGCAAGGGATGAGTTTGGGGCCTGCTGTCCCTTTGAGAATTCATTTGACTCTGAAAATTATCATTTGAATATTGGTGACAGAGAATTTCTTAGAAATGGTGCAGTAATCTCTGCATGCAGTCCTTCTGCATGGACCACACAAACATGAACTGCCCTACTGACCATTATTGGACACCTTCTAACCACAGTCAGACATGGTCAAAAAGTTTCTGATTATTTCCCACAATATAAAACAAATTTTTGAACTTTTCTCTTGGTTCAGATAATACTTAACTCCACGTGAAATGCTTACTCAGCTGCTAAATAAAGTACTTTTCTGTGTGGGTAAACATAGCAGGATCTGACTCAGAGCAAATTATTTATTTAATACACTAAGCCCTACTTTCTGTTCACAATTTTTTTCCCTGAAACAAATGTACAGCAGTTAAGACAGAGCTACTGCCTCTTTTCTGGTGGTGTTTGAGTTCTTGTTGTCTTCCCAGTTGGTTAATGATGAATGAACACCCCTGACAGATGGTGCTGCATGCAAGCCTCCTCTTCAGTAGGGGCTGGGGCATTTCAAGGAAGGTTTGGCATTCACCTGGTTCCTATTATTATCATATGCAGCTGTTTGTAGTAGGGAGCAGATCTTTGTTTGCTAAAAAACAACCACATGGGAAGAAGACTGACACTTGCCAGGCTCTGCAAATGAAAACCAGGAACCCAGACACTGGGTCAGAGAGGAGGGGCTTGAGGAGAATGTGCTTCCATTTTCCTCCATAATTCCTTAGTAAAAACACAGGATTCAAGAGCAGCAGGCCCAATTCAGTATCACAAGTTCATTTGAGGACTTCTTAAAAATATAATTCCTTGGTTTGTGAAACAATGAGACTCTCCAGCAGCATAATGCTTAATTTTCTTTTGTTAAGGTCCTGATACATTTGAGTGTTTGATAGAAAAATACAAGACTTGTTGGAAATGCATTCCTGGTATTGTAATAGGTAAATGAAATATAAATAAGTAATTTATTGCAGATCACATGGTACAGTTCCACCATCCTAAATACAATATTTAAAATTTCATATTAATCTTATCTCTATGCTCATACCTTATTATTTATTAGATACTGACAACACACAAAACAAAAGTCACCATCTATACCATGAAGTTTTGCTTTGTGTGAATGACAGAGATGCAGTGAAGGCAAATCACATTAGAAAAACAAGGAAAAATTCTCATATTTATCTTTTCATATATTTTAATACTTCATTCCTTATTGATGTAATGGAACTAAACAACAAATTCTCTGCAAAGAAGTTGCTCACCTCCTGACACTTTCATTAGTTCCTATCATATAAAAGGAAAACAAAATAAACATGTTTTTATGTGCCCTTAGTATCAGACAATATTGTCATTATTTAAAGAGAAGATGTATTGAAAGCCATAACTATGGGTCTTGTGAGATTACCTTGTACCCCACAGCTCAGCAGCACATCCCAGTACAACCAGTTCTGTATAAACCAATCCTCTGAGTCACAGAAACTGTGTTTCCTTCTCACCTTACTGCAGAGGTGTTAGACTACTATTAGATGGAAACTACTGATGTTTCCACCTTACTCCAGTAATGGCTCTACTGCAGCTGTGAAGCCCTAAAGATGCAGAAATGAATTTTTTGTGGAAGCATCCCAGGTAAATAATTAATGGGTTCAAATCTTCACTTACACTTTCTTGGAGTAATGACTTCATGATCAGTGTCTATATATAAACAATGTCATTGTCACTGGCACCACATGACATTGTGTAGCTGTAGACTCATCTTTTTCTGTAAAAGAATAATCACAGACTGATCTTAAAACATTAGAATTCTTTACTCTTATAGTTGGATATAGAGTTGAAGTTTGGTTTTGGACAGGACCTCTTGAATACTTTGGGAACAGTGAATTTAAATTGTAAGAACAGAAACAACTTTTTTTTTAGTCTAGCCTGCCTTTTTGGACTGTTCTGAACGGACAGAAACATGATATATATGCAACATCAGAATTTTTTTCTGAGAAAACTTGACCAGAAATAGATAGGATCCCATATAAAACTTATATATCCATATATGAAACGTGTGCACAGCATTGCTGTTCCATGTAACTAGTCATGAGGACATGATGACTAGCCAACATGCATTAAGAGCTGCCTGGAACAGAGAGCTGGAATTCACTGGGAGTATTTTGCATTGCGTGAGATTGCCTGGAGCTACTGTGGAGTCAACCTCAGGCCAAATTATAAGCATTGTTAGAGCTTAGTGTTTGTCTGTAGTCTTGCAGTGCTCTTCTTTTTGTTTGTAAACCACATGAAGAAAAGCTTCTTTGGCTTCCCATGATGCCAGATCACTTCATATCAAAATAGATTAATGCTAGCCAGAGCAGTTCATATTTATACTACAGTTTTCTCTGAGGCAATATCTTTCCTCTAATTACAGCATAAGGACATCCCCACAATCAGAGCCCAGGGTTACAGTATGGTGACCATTCCTGTTAAGCCATCTGAGAGATGACTAATAACTCCAGTGAGATGAAAAGCAAGGCACAATGCTCTGGGAGTTAATCTTAAAAGAATTTTTTTAAAAATCACTATTATCTTTCAGGCAGTTGGTGTTTTGAGTGTTTGATAATAATGAGAAGATCCAAGGGTCAACAACCTCTGCCAAGCACTAAGACTGACTCACAAGCCAGTTTTGTACTGGTATCTTTCCACATTTTTCAGAGGAATTCTCAATACATGAATGTATGTCAATAGGGTCATTTTAAAAATCTATAAGAAGGAATAAGTTTGACTATTGATTTCTAGTCACCATAAAAACTACAATAAGAAAATTATTTGTTGACTTAACATAGAATCTAAGGAAACAAATATTAATTTATACAATCAAACAGTTTTATATCTGTTACTTGTGTTCACTTTTGAGCAAGCTGGAAGCAAAATAAAGCAATTAAACTTCTAGGGACTATCATGATTTAAATGCCCTGGAATTTTAGCACACAATTCCTATTTTCTTGGTAACCATTGTTATAAAAGAAACAATCCATGCTAGAATTTATTGCCGTAATTTATATTAGGCAAGGATTTGTGATCCTTGAAATTCCCTGCTGTCTGATTTACAATATTCTTTTTCACTGTATCGTCCTTAATTTTATGTAATCAACATTTGCAAGGTTTCCTGTTATAGCTGCTGCCATATCAAACTGAGGTTATTTATCTAGTCAGGATGTTTGCTCTTTGCAGTGTATTTTGTATATGCTAGGAGTCCCAATACTATATAATTACTTGTTTGCTTGCCTGCTCTTTTGATCAAGTCTCTGAGACATTATTGAGCTTTAGCAATCAATAGAATTTCAGGTGTCCAACAACCACTTAGAGATTTGTGAATATTGAGTGTTTGTGTATATATCCCAGATGCAAAGCAGCCAGCATGTTTATCTAATTCTTTATTTGATTTCAAAGACAGCTGTTGAAAACCTTTCATATACACAATTATCTTCTTTCCTTTGAGCATGGCAGTAACTATGCAAATATCTCAATTTGTGTGGTTTTAATAACTGAGCTATTCTTTTCCACATGTACTTGTTTTCTGCTTGCTCCAGATAGAAATAGGGTCGGTTTTAAAATGTAGCTCTCCTTGCTCTGGATTTCTGTTTCATTTAAGGTGCTTTTTTATGTTTTGCTATTTTGAATCCACCTCGTTCTTCAAGCATAACATGTATTACGTGATGTGAGGATAAACTGCTTCAATAAATCCCATTATTCTGAAGAACAATAAAAATAACAAGTTGGTGACACTGAAACAGTGATAAATAACATTTCTTATTTCCTTACGCTTTTAGAATCTCATTCTTGCACTTCTGAATCAACTCTAGCTCCCAGAGCTGTCAGACTAGGAGAGCACTACCTGTGTTGTTTTTGTCAAAGAAAATTATGTTATTGAACACTGTAATTTGTTAAATTCCAAATCTTATTTAGACAATTAGTTCAACCTGTGTTATCTCTGAACATGTAACTGAAAAAATAAATGAATGGTGCATACAAAACACACCCATGGCTCCCAAAACAAAGAGGACCTTATTCAGGGAGATGTTATTTGAAGATAAGAACAACACTCTGGCATCGTGCCTCTCCCCACAATGCCATGAAACCAAACTTCTGTGACAGCTTTGATGGTTGAGGGTCCCTGAGGTCCTGGAGGTAAGCAGGCTGGAGGACAATATTTTTTCTTGCAGGTAGACAAAAAACCCCAAAGACAATTTGTGAAATAAATACATTTTAAATGGTCCTCACAATGACTGCAGTCATCATGATTAGAGTTGTGAATCCACAATAAGCCTGATTTTGCCCATTTATGCCTTCCTAGAAGCTACAAACAAGAGCACTAAGCAACAAAGTCAGCAAGTTCGGCCTAAGGTCAAGACAAACTCTTTAACCTAAGGTTCAAAAGTTCAGTTTTCTCTCACATTACAAGAAAAGGAAAGACAAAAACAAGTGAAAGATCAAGACAAAGATAATAAGCAATCAATCCTCAGTTCCTTCTGCAAGATGTATGTAACGGGACATATTGAACATAAATATTTAACATTAATATTTTCATTGCCAAATAGACTCTAGCTGAACATGATGGGATAGAAAAGGTCAGGAGAAGATTTATAAGTACTTCTTTTACCTCAAACAAGTTAATATTGGCTTACAGTAGGTGGCCTACTGCAAGGTGCATTTTCACAAGCCTGTGCAGTAGAGAGAAATAGAGTGAAAACATCATCCTCCTGCTATCCATAAAAACACTGCCATCAGCTTCATCAAAATGGGATCCCATTGTGCTTTCCTCCATCCAGCCTGGTTGGTTGCCTCACCATGACCCAGAGCGACCTCCTTTGCATCCTTCTTCTGTCCAATACTTCACCTTCCAGCTGAGATCCACCTGCTGGTGCTGCTCTCTGATGGTCAGCCACCATTCCTGGGCTGATCAAGGCCCTAAGGACACCTGTAGGTCTCAGGCACATAGCCCTGAGTGGGAGCCCACACCACACACACACTGGGGCCCCGTTTCAGTTCAGCCTGGGGCCACTGAGCTGTGCTGTAAGTGTGCCTGTCTCCAGGTCTGTCACAGCCATGCCCAGCTATGCAGTCTGCTGGACTGGGCTCTGGCCCATGGACTGACTTCCCAGCTTGACCCCAGACCTGCCACCTTGCTACAGGACCTGTCTGGTGGTCGCCAGAGTTAGACCCTGGCTGCTACCACAAGACTGGAATTGCATTCCTGGACTTGCCTCCTCACCAAATGATGTCATGAGTCCTGAACTCTCAACTGGCCCCCTTTCCACCCCTAGTCCCTGGAAATGTGCAACAGAATGCTGGCTGGCAAGTGCCTGCCCTGCTGCTGTGTGTTGCCCACCTGATGAACCAGCTATCTGTGACTCAGGGTGGTGGACCCATCCCATATTGTCTTAAGCATTCCTCAATCCCAAAAGTTCACAGAAGGGCCCTTTGCAGCCCAGTCAGCTACCAGCTTTTCAGGGAAAGGCACCAAGCAGATAGAGGCTGAAGAACTGGCTGGTGTTTCTTCCAGAGGTAGCCAGCTCACACAGGTGCAGAGTCCCAAGCACTGAGATGTCCTTCAGCTCGTGGACCCAAAAACTCAAAGAAAGGAGGGTGGATACATTAAAATTGGGGATGGGAACATAGTGGGTAAAACAAAAGGAAATTCTTCTAAGACATTTTACTTCTGCAGTCTGTAAATCAGGCCTGGGACTTTTCTGTGATTTTTGTCTTATAATATCACAAAAATGTAGTAAAAGTATTTCATATCCAATGCACCTGCTTGTACAGTTTAAATTAAAACCAGAAACACTGCAAATCCCACTTCACAATGCCTTTCAGTGTTCAAGACTCTGAATTAAAGGCCTTCATTGTTTAGGAGGATTATTTCATTGCCTTCCCTGGCTTCAAAGAAATAAGAATCTTCACTCACTTTTCTATTGATCCCTGTTGATCAGATTAACTTTGTTTTGGATTCCTACAGAAACAAAAGACAAATAGAAATGTTGTGAACATTTAATGTGTACAGTTTTGCTCAGTTCATGATTTGACTACCTATTACAAAGATAATTATTGGATAGACAAAGAAAGAATAAAGGAATTACTGTAAATTATGTTCAGTAAATACCAACAGTTTAAGCAATTACAAAATTATGGAATATTTCATAATGGCATGTAATTACAGTTAATTCCACAATTAAAATTATATCTTTTATTTAGCAGCACTTGTTCTTTCATAAATAATAATAATAATTAGGATTAGGAAAGGTCAGAGAATACTTCTATTTCAACACTACAAAATGCATTTCAAGCCATTCCTGTTCTCTTCATGTACTTTACATTCTATGACTTTGGTCTTTGTTATTTTGTAATCTTAGATGGGCCAAGAGGCTCTCCTGGGACATCACAAGCCAAGAGAGCTGAAATGAGTTAGTCTGGCCATAGACAAAAGGTCTTTAGATAGGAAGCACCTTTACCTGTGTACCCAGAGGAATTATCCTCAGAAGTATAATACATGATAATAACTAGCAGCTCTACTTTCTTACAGTGCTGTCCTGAACATCTACATGCAAATCTACTTGTACATCTGCTGGAGCAGACCATTAAATCCCCATCTGGGTTGGAAAGTCAGCTATCAGCTGCATGATGACTATTGCTCACTCCTTTCTCCCTCCTCTCCATTCTTTCCTGAAATGGCTTGCTGATAAAGATGGCACAGAGCTTGTCAGATGTCTCTAGCTTGCTCTAATGGTTTGTTTTCTCTATCAGGCAGCATCCTATTAGTAATCATGGCTGTATAAAAGCTGTACTGTAACCCCCTAAGAGAGAGAAGCATCAGTTTGTTGCACAGTGCATTCTGATGAGAGTTCAAAGCTATGAAATAAGTGTATCTGTAGTCAATACAGCTGACACATTACAGCCTCATGCATTATTGCCATGTTTTGTAGTCTGCCCTGGACAGTCCTTTAACCTGGGCAAGGATGTTCACTCTTTCATTGCTGTGTGCTCAACTGCTACAAAATCATAAATCAGTTTTTGTTCTATATGATCTCTGGAGTTCATCTAGTTCTGCCCTCCTCTCAACATGCGTCCAGTCAAATTCCTCTAGGTCTCATCCAGTTCAGTTTTGATTGTCTTCAGGGATGGTGAGTCCATAAACTGTCCAGGTTCTTACAGCTTCCTTTCACTTTATTTCCCAACCCCCCACTGCCACCACCCTGCTCTTTTTTTCTTTTGGTATCTAAACATAATTTCCTATTATCTTCTCCTTCTCATCCTGCCACTCTAGGAAGAGTGTTTCCATTTAGATTATACTTTATCAAAAAAGTATCTGAAGGCAGCTATAGGACCTACCATTAGCCTGGTGTTCTTGGCTGAAGAACCACTACTCATCCAGCTTCTCCTCATCATGTGTTCCAGGCTTAGATTATCATGGTAGCCCTTTTGCATTGACTGCAGCATGTCAACATGTATTTTGCACTGAGAAACTAATGAAGAGTCCTTCATATGGAGTCTCACAAGTGCTTATTAAAGAATAAAAATGGAATCATTCAGGTTGGAAAAAATGCTTAACATCATCATATCCAGCCATTAGCACTGCCAAGTCCACCACTAAACCATGTCCCTAAGGATCACATCTAGACATCTTTAAAATACCTCCTGGGACAGTGACTCAGTAACTTCCCAGGGCAGCCTGTACCAATGCATGACACTCTACACTCTTTTCAGTGAAGAAATTTCTCCTGATATCCCACCTACACCTTCCCTGGCACAACCTGAGACCATTTCCTCATCCTATCCCTTGTTGCTTGGGAGAAGACACTGACACCCACCCCACTAATAACTACTTCCTTCTTACTGGCTACACTCACACTATTACTGCTCCTTATGAAGCTGGTCTCCTTCACTGATTGCTGCTGGCTCATGTCCCCTCTGCTGTGCACTGTGCATCAGGTCCTTTTATATAAAGCTACCTCTTGAAAAGTTGATGCCAAGGCTGGATGGGAGGAGGATGGCTTCCCAGACCAGGGCCAGGACTCTACACTGTGAGTGAATCCCATGAGATTCCTGCTGGACCTTCTCCAGCCCACCTACACCCTTCTGAACAGCAGCTTGCCCTCCAGGGAAAGAGCCATTCAATGTGGTATGATCTGAAAACCTGCTGAGGTGACACTCTGTCCTACCTCCCAGGTTAGTAAGAAAGAGTATGGATTCCACATGAGCCCCTGATGGGGCCTCACTAGAAACTGTCCCCCAGCAGGGCTTTGTTCACTTCTCAGGCTCAAGTCCTGAACTGGAGATCCATCCTTACCATGTCTTCATCTACCTCTGCTTGCCCTTGGCTGCATCCCCATACGTCCCACCAATTTGCCAATCTGGCTAAAGTTATCCTTTTGGCAGTGTTAACATTTTTTATTTTTTTTCTCATATGTATTACCTCATTTCTGTTCCTGCAAAGTAAACCTAAACAGCAGTCAAAAAAACAAACAAACAAAAAAAAAGTGTTCAAAATTGTATGTGTCTTAATTACCATTCTTACTATTGGGGAAACTGTGCAAGTGCTACATGCATGGAAGCATGAAGTCCAGTTAAACACACTAATACTCTTTCCTAACACTGTGAGCAGTCAGAAGACAAACTGTAAAGTTGCTTTATATCAGCTCTAGCTGAAGGTCAGATTGCATCCACAGGCCACCACTTTTTCCATAAGAAGTTCCTATTAACAAGCAAGTGTTAGGAATGCAAAAGCAAACAAATCCAGAAATATTTTTAACTCTTGCATACCTACATACTCTTCCAAGTGTAAGTTTTAGTGGAGTGAAAAGGATAACATAATTAGCCACACAATTATAGTTACATGAGGGGTCACCTGAATTCCTAATTGCTTAAACTTATCATTTTTAAGCAGGATAAGTACATCAGTGGAAAACTAATTATTTTTTTATTTATTAAATATTACATAGGCTTTAGGGTCTCAGATGGAGTGGGCAATATATGAACATTCAGGAAGTCAATCCCTTCTCTGAAGTATTTTTCAACTGCGAAGTACAGAAGAACATGAAGAATATAAGGATGCTGTTTTCAGTAAAAACAACTGAAAGAGCAGAGTGGTTTTACTGTGGGATCAAACATGGAGCTGACAAGACTGAGCCAGGAAAGATGGACAAATACAAGCATGGAATATGGAAACAAAAGGAAAATTGTAGCAATTAATGGGAAAAGATAAGAAACAAGATAAAAATACCTTTAAAAAATGATGAAAAATAAAGTATACTGAGTTCAGAAAGGAAGGCTGGTACCCTAAAGAAAGTAACTAGTAAGATCCAACTTTCATATGTCAGCACATTGACATTACTAGCAGCTTTGTTGTTCCATGAAGACACAGGAGTCCAACAGCCTTCTCAACATGGATTTTTTTCTTCCCCCAAGAAGGGCTTCTCTTCTGTTTCTGTGTCCTACCAAATGAGAATAATTTGGCTATTCTGTTCTCAGGATTCCAGGGACTGTTCTTCAGTCACAAAACCTCACAGCAAAAGCAAGCAAGTTAAAAAATGACAGTGAAATTGAAATGTCAAAAGTTCTTGACCACAGCTTCTTTTCCATCAATTACTCCAGTTTCTGTTAGAGAAGTCCTTTTTAATGCCTGTAGAGCTTATCTTAGTTTAAAGGAGTGTATAAACTTACAACAATGTAAAAAATTCACAGCAAAGCTCTGTGCAGGTGAAAATCTGTTTTTTAACACTGAAGTTGGCTCAGCTGTGGAGCAGCACTGCATTATGGGGAAACTTCCCAACAGGTCCCAAGATGGACTCATGAAGTGGGGATTAGTCAGAGCACCAATCAATACCTGAAGAGATTATTTTATTTGAAATAAATGAACTGGTATTTATCACTCTCTGAAACAGCAAATAGTTTAGACCAAGTAAATAATGTGAAGTAGAAGGAAATTGCAGAGAGCAGGCTTTGTAAGGATTGCAAGATTATTGTGAGTTACGCTGGCAGCATCTACTACATCAATGCAAGTGCACCAAGACTGCTTCCACCAAGCATTAGAATTATTAAGCTTAGCATACAAATGTTTATGGCAACACTGTTCTGGGTTAGTGCAATTACAGCAGCGATGCCAGCACAGTATGAGCTACTGCAAATGCTTGTTGGCCTGAGACAAGGTGAGAGAGGGATCAAAAGCCTCTGTGAGCTACTGAATGACCGTGTTGTTGCTTAACTCTGTGACCCTCATGGAAAAGCTGAGGAGATAAATAAAAGGTTAAGCAGAAAATGGGCATTTACTTGTCCATTATCAGCCCAGCTCTGAAGGATATGATCTATTACTTTCCTGGCCTTCAGAACATCTGCTTGCATTAGTGTCTGTCTTTGAGTATCCTGTGATATTAAAAAAGCATCCAGGTGTTAAATATCTGAACATATAGACACAGGTGGGCACAATGAAAATTCAGGTTCCACTACCCAAGCTAACAGATATTTTACTGCACTGGTAGTCTCTTTAACTTGAGGGTACAGAGTTCACTGAATTTGTAGTTCCTTGCATGTTTTCTCTTTGCATGTAGTAATCAACCCCAAAAGGCTTCCAGCTGCTGAACTGAGGCTCTTAATTTGGGCCTGTTGTGTTTATGAATGCTCATAATTCCTCACTGTTCTTAATAATGTCTGTAAGTCTCTGAACATCATGACTTAGTCTTCTAAAATTTATCTTGTCTGTGACCAATGCAAAACATGTGAGGAAACAGTAGAATACACATAGTGCATAAAATGCCTTGTAAATTGAAGCAGTATAGTTATACATGAAAAATTAACAGTGGATGTGATATTATCATTATTATTTGAATGTTCTCAAGCCCAGGCGAAAACCCCCAAAATTGCCACCTTTGAAAGGGAACTACCATGCATAAGTAAAATGAAACATATGGGATGGAGAACAGAAGTTTTGAGGAGAAAAACCTGCAGTGAATCAATAAAAACCACTTAGTGCTACTTTCTAGAGTACAATGGTGCAGCTTATGATTGCACACCAAATTCTACACATTGCAATGGTAATTTAACTACCACAAAATCCCAACCCTAAAATTTTTTTTTTTTTCTGTTTTTTACAGTATCTAGACCAATAATTCAGCAGAGGACATGATTAGCTTTGTTCTTAAAAAAGTCATATTATTAGCCCTCTAATCAATAACTGTTTAAGAACTGCATATGAAGGATTTTCTTATAATAAGATGTTTAATGGATGTCTTTTCACTTCATTAGTATTATTTTATTAAATCCACTTTATTTCTGCTCTCACTGTTATCCTGTTGCAATACTTTCAATGAACAAGTGTTGTTTGATACAGGTCAAGCACAAACTGTCCTGTTTCATATATATTCAAATATGATCTGGAGTTTTTAGAAAGAAACAATACAAAAGATATGGGCCCCATAGAATTTAGCATATTAATGTAGAAGAAAGAAGCAAAAAGGGAAAGGTAATTACATTTTATTAAGCCTAAAGTAAAGTAAAAAAACATAGGTAAGTGTAAAAATGCATAAAAACATAGTCTTATTTGATTGCAAATCTGTTCCCAGACAAAAATCTTGCCTGGGTCAACATTGGTCATTAAAAGTCTAAGCATCAGTTTACACCTGTCCTTAAAATGCAATCCAAACAATCTTATTGAAAAGTGTTATTGGATAAAACAAAGAGTCATCATTAAAATGCAGCACACATCAATGGATACATAAATCAATTATAACAGCAAAAAGAGTGACTATACTTCTAAGGAAAAAGAAACCAAAGACAGAAAATACACCAACTGCTACTAATGCTGCAGTGTTAGAAGAAAGCTACAGAAGAGATAGAATGACATTGTAAATTACTCTGTTTATAGAATATTAAAAAGAATCTGAAAAGCTTTGGTGAGGAATTTTAATTCAATAAGTTAGAGTCTAAGATTTATTTAATAGTTTGTCCTACCATAACTACATGATTGAAATTATACAGCTGTAGTTTATCAGTAAAAGTACAGTGAAAATACACAGATGCTCCAAAGAGGGTGAGAATAGAAGCACACAGACAAATATGATCTGATAACATGTATCTGTTTATTAAAAATAATGGAATAAATATTACATTATGTAGCTGTGCTCTGGCAACTGCACTTGTAACATTAAGAAAAGCATAGGTCCTCAAGAATTAAAATGCCAGCCCTGCAGATCTATAACTCCTGTAATATCTTAAAGTCATTATAAACATTTCAGTGAGGGTGCCAGTTGATTCTAATAATAGTGTGTGCAAATGACACATGGTAGAGGAGACCAACATATTTATGTGACCATAAACAGTGGAATGTTGCCATAATTTTGCTCTAGGATCTGAAAATGACCACAATCTGAGCTTTGAATGTATTAGACATTTTTAACACAACCATGAGGTTCGAGGTTTTCTGAAGTCAATATCCATTCTCACTGTAACAGACACGAGACTACTCTTGGGTTCAGGACTTGGCACATTTACCTGGAAGTGCAAAACAGCCGTCAGACTCAAGCGTTCCTGGCACCCTGAAATAGGAGTTGAGGTGTTGCTAAGCTGGTAAGCCCCACTGCTGCCACAGCCAGCAGCTAGTGTAACTGCTTCACTTCACCAGACCCCCAAAACTCATGGGAAAAATCAGGATCCCTGTCCTTGAACGGAGGAGACCGGGCACGGCAGAGACAGGCTCGTTCTCAGCACTCCTTTCCTGCCTGATGCTCTGCACATCCCCAGACCACCGCGCCTTGACCCCCCCAGCCCGAGAGGAGCCTTCTTGAACCGCTGGGGAGGAAGTTTCTCTCCTCGCAAGCTGCGACTGGCTGAGGGTTTGAGCAGGTACGCCGGCAGGCAGCGCTGGAAAACCTGGAAAGCATCCCAGTTTTCAGATGCCCGCGACAAGAAGGGCGCAGAGCGGGCTGAGCGCGCTGCGGGGCCGGGGCTGCGCAGGGTCCCTCTTGCCCTCGCCACCTCCGCCCGGCGACCAGGGCTGCCTCCCGCCTGGTCACTCGGGACGAAGGGACCGGGAGAGAATTCCCTGCCGAGAGACCCGTTTGATGTTTTGCTTCGTCGGTTCTTGTGCAGCTCTGCCCCACGGGCTGATGGCTGGTGCGGTCCCTCGCTGCAGGGCTGCACGGGTGGGAGCCTCAGTGCCACCCATTAGGGAACGCCAACCTCGGCTGTGTCTCGAAGTGGTGCCTCAACATTGCTCAAGCTAACTTTTAAGCTTGCACCTACTTTTACCCTCCCTGCCCGGTGTTTGAGCGTACACACGCTCCCCTTTCCCTCTTGCTGGTGTTTCCCAAGCAGAAATGCTTGGGTAGGTTCTAACCTACCAAACGAAGGCAAGGGAGAAACACCTCTTGCATGTTTGGCATCCCCAGGCCACCTTCCCCACCTCCAGAGGTATCTTTTATCGTCCATTCTCTAATCTAACAGAGATGCGGCTTCCTGCCTGGTGCCGGAGCATCACTGCTGGGGCAGCAAGGGAAGGAGAGGCGGGCCCGACCCCTTGCTGCTCCTCGCCCTCAGGTTCAGGCCCTGCTGATGCCTCGTTGTGTTCGGGGAAGGGGGAAGGACAGACCGAAAGTTCTCGCTCCAAGCGACTCGTAGCGCCCAGTGACACCTTCGAGAGGACCCATTGTCAAACCGTACAAACCGTAGAGATGACTCCCAGCTCAGAAGCAGAAAAACCAAAATTTTTTTACCTAGTTTCTCTGTATCAGGTAACTCGAATACATCAAGGACAGCTTCTCATTACTGAATAAGTAAGAAAAGAATTTTTTTCTGTTTTTCACTTTTTTTTTTTTTTTTTTTTTTTTTTTTTCCTGAGTCGGCTAATGCCCGAGTTGTGGTGCTTTCGGACATGTCTTCTGACAAGTGTTGCAGTTCAGCACTGTATGCACTGTGTTTTGGAAACAAACAACGCAAGTAGCTGGAAAACTTGGGAACCGAGGAGAAAGGTCAGAGGGTGGCCAGTTTTCGTGGCCACGGCTGAAGAAGCATAAATAATCAAAAGACTATGATTGCTTGCACTGACCATAAGACCAGGGGGAAATGGAGAGAGAGGGGGAAAAAAAATAGATGAGGACTGCTTCGTAGCTTGTCACTCCCCGTTCTGACATCTTCCTGTTCCTGGCCAGGACCTATTCCCGACGCGGCTCTGAGAGGAAGGGCAGCAGCTCTGGGAGCAGCTCCGATCGCGGCTGCCGGGGATGCGCAGGGCGCGGAGCGTCGCGCAGCCCCTCCACCGACCGCAGCCTCGCCGCCCCTCGCCGAACAGCGCCGGCTTGTCGCCTGGAGATTCACCCTGCGAAGACACCCGTGTGCTGCCTGTCCCCCGCCCGCCTGCGGAGCCGCGTTACTTACGCCGGTGGCGGCGGCGGGATGCGGCAGGATCCGCGCCGGGATAGAAGGGAGCCCTGATCTTAGCTCGGCGTACCCACCGACGGCTGGCGGAAGCAAAGAGTTAAAATATAAAACCATAAAATATTGTGGGGCTGCTGTGGTTTTTTTTCTTTCTTTTTTTTTTTTTTTTTTTTTTTTTTTTTAATATTAATGTTCTTATAACGGAAGTTCTTATCAGTGGGTTGCACTGTACTTGGCAAACAAGCCTTTTTACCTTTTAAACAAATAATTCATTAGGTAATTAAATTCAAGTGAGATTACTCTAATTAAATATACACTGCTGTTGAATCATAATTTCTATGTGGCCTAGTTAAAGATGAACGATCTCTTATTCCTGAAAAAAAAAAAAAAAAAAAAAAAAGCTTTAAAAGAATTCCCCGGTGATTGGAATAATAGATTTATACACCACCGTACAGAGGTCATTTCAAGAAAGAAGAGACACCAAACACAGCATAAAGGGACTTTTCATGTCTGGAGATACTAGAATTTCAGGTTTTATTGCTGCAAGTTCTATTAAAAGACTTTGTGGAACCTAGGAGGAAATCAAAATTATCTTTCAAAAGGTGATAAGTTATATAAATATGTGCACAAACAGAAATGTGTCTCTGAAGGTATTAGTTCTGCATAATTTCCAATGAGTAGCTACTAGGCCTCAGAGGAAACAGTGCATCTTGAAATGCTCTGAAGGCTTACATTGGCCAAAATAAGGCAGGACTTTAGCAAAATTAGAAGTAACTTTGTAGCCAACGATGTGCTATGTGTCCTGGTTCCTTTTAATAGCATTAGGCGTTCAAGCCATAAAGACTAATCTGGAGAGTAGAAGTTCCTGCTCTCTGCTTTGATCTCCTTCCTCTTGGCTGTTTAAAGCTGACAGTTTGGCTGAATGGCATTCACTGCTTTCATTTGTAAGACATGAGTTTCCTAGTGTTCCAGAGCTAGCAGCTACACCTGTACTGCAGGAATTTACATTGCATTGCTCCAGGATGGCATTGATTTGGGACGGGTGAAATACAAACACAAACTAATTAAAAACTGCATAATGCAGCCCTACAGGAACAAGACAGAAAAAAAACCAAATAAATACAACTGCAGCTGGCACGGCAATTGTGCCTCTGCCCCCAAGCAACAGTCTGGTGACATAAAATTATAAACCTTAAAAAACTCACATAATTGCTGTTGATCATTTTGGAGACAAAATGGAAATTGTTTTGTTAATTAAGTTCAGACCCATAAAATATTCATAGATAGGTAGATAGACGGACAGAGAGAGAAACAGAGAGAGAGAGAGAGAGGCAGGTGATACATTCCACAGATTTTAATCCTTGTTCATATAGGCCTGTGTGCATAGCTCTAATAATTCATTTGCAAAGGCGCAAAGGAAGAGAACATCTATGAATTCACGCTGCTATCACAAATAAATAAATGTAAGTTCACCTGAGGTGAACTGATAAAGGATTAATGAAAAGCCACCACCAGAATATCGGGGGCCAGGGGGGAATCAATTTCTCTTAGTTCACTTTTTTAAAAAGTTGTATTTTTCATTTTGAAAGTGCGTGTGCTCTCTCTCTCTGAATACAACAATCTTTATAAACACCTTACTAGCAGCTGCCTTCAGCACAGTCAAACACTGCAGCTGCTCAGGCTTGGATTCCTTCCTGTACTGACTATACACACTGAAGATGTGTACATATTCACACTTAGGGAATAGATCAGGTATCCCTGATTCCAAGTTTGTGTTTATTCAGACAAACTAAACCATTCATTTGCACAGTCAGAGGTCTAAGGGCTTCTGTTACTGTGAATGAAATTGGCAAAAATAGAGTGAGATTTTTTAAAAATTTCCTTCCTTCCTTCCTTCCTTCCTTCCTTCCTTCCTTCCTTCCTTCCTTCCTTCCTTCCTTCCTTCCTTCCTTCCTTCCTTCCTTCCTTCCTTCCTTCCTTCCTTCCTTCCTTCCTTCCTTCCTTCCTTTCCTTCCTTCCTTTCCTTCCTTTCTTTCCTTCCTTCCTTTCCCTCCTTCCCTCCTTCCTTCCCTCCTTCCATTTACCCTCTTTTTAACAGAAATGTTCCTTTGGTTGGGCGTGAAGGGGAGGAGAGGGGAGTCTGGCGCTCCAGAGCTACATCACCTCTCTGCCTATAATTGTTTGTCACACGCCCTGTTGTCACAAAGTAGGGTTGTTTCCCAGACCCTGCTGGAAAAAAAGGTACAAAGTAATAATGAGTGTTTAACAAGGCTCATAAATCAGGCTGATGAGAGAGCTCAGGACGGTCACACGGAGGCGACAGGGCCTGGCAGCGGGCGACCAGTGAGAGGAGACCCTGCCACGGTCCTGCCGAGCCACCCCCGCACTGCCGGCACCCCCAAAAGAGTAAAAGTCCTCAAATAAAACAGGGTCCCATGCTAAATCACACCTAATACACTTAATGAAAACTCAGTCAACTGATCCAAATAGTCGGCAGTCGGTGCATAATTAGAGTCTAGGAGAGATGTATTAAATTAATGGATTCTGTCCTGCACAGATGTATCATTAAAATATATAGGATTGATACTTAACATGGTAGAGTTATTTTAAACTTACACATTAATAAAAACACTGCTAGGGAAAAAAAAAATACAATGAAACTACCTGCTGAGAACAGTCAGAAAATTAGCAACATACGAATAATTTATTTTTTTCTTTCGCACACCTCCTTCCCCCCCCCCCCCCCGCCACCCACACATTCTTTCCACAGGAAAGAAAATTGAAACAGACTATTAACTGAAGAGATCATCTTAAATTTCTTCGTCTATTACCGGTGAGAGCTGAAAATGAAAAGAGGATTTGCAAAAGAAATCGTTACCAGGATGTTTCAGAGCAGTTACAGAATTAAATGAAAACTTTTCTCCCCAAGCCACAAACAAGGAGCTTTAGAGCCTAAACCTTCCTTTCTTTTGGTAGATCTGATTATCACCGCCGCATAAATCCCGAGTTTTACCAACGAGGCCATATGCTCGTGTATCTGCCCGCAGAGACGGCGCCCAAACGCGTATATCACTGTGGAAATTACACGGGTGAACCGTAGACTAGTAAGTATCTGAACTCCACTCTCAGATTGTGCTCTGCTTAGTATCCTATTCTCCCCATAGTTAGGTGTCTCCTTTCAACATCTCTGTCATCTCCATTTGAAGATATTTTCAGCGGTTTATCACTGCCATCTCCAGCCCTGCGCATTTGCAGCAGGTTATCACAATTGCCAGTCCCCCCTGGCTGATGGGTTGCGCTGATTACCATCACTGCCCTCAGATATTTGGTGCGGATTCCCAGCACTGCAATATCCACTCTTAGGACATCTGGAGCAGATCAAAATCACTGACTTCATTTTTCAGTAGAGTCAGTGTAAAAGCTTCACACAGCCTCTTCGCAAACGTACCCTGCAGTCAATTCCCGCAGAACCAGCCTTCAGTTAAAATTCGGCCAAGCAGCGACCCCTATGTCTGGATTTGCATTTCTTATCGGACCCCTATCTAAACTGATTTGTTAATAATAAAGAGAAAATCTCTTGGCACTGGATGCATCGCCTTAAGAAACTGGAAGGATCACACTGTCTTAGCAAACTCCTTCCCAAGAAAGGCTCCTTAAGAAGTTTATCTGCCCAATGATCTTTGAATTAGATGAGCGTGGCCATTTAGGTCGATTTACTTTAAACAGTATACAATTTATTTTAAGCGATTACCTTAGGTATAATCACATTATACTCAGCGCTGTTAGGTATTTCTCTCTCCCCTGGTTTCTGATGTGCATCCGCTCTCCGACGGGAAGGTGACTGCTTTTCACTCTCAGCCCAAATCCTTTTTTGCTACGTGACTGTTTATCGTCTTTTAAAACGCTGTTCGACTAATGAGTTGGCACTGCACTCCTTTTTGTTAGGTCTTGCACAAAGTTAAGGAGGCGTTCAAGCAACTACAATACAGTTCTCAGGGGGGAAATGGGGGGGAGAAAGTAAAAGGAATAGGGTTTTTTTCGAATTATGATTTAATTTTTTTAAATCGGTATTTTATTCCTCCACCTATTAACAATTTGAAGCTAATTTATGAGTAGGAGGAGTTAATCACATCAACCTTTTGGACTGTTTAGGTCGTGTGTTTAGGGCAAGATTTTTCCTAGCGCTTCGGGCAGCTGCTGCTGATGTTTGTAATTTTCCGTACAGTATCGTTCTTTTCGCACTTTTGTTATTAAGCTCCTGCTATAGGTCTTGTATGGAAGGAAATAAACCCAGAATCTCCCAGACCTTCACTAAACTGATTTTCAAGCTAAGTAGCTTAGTGTAGCAGCTCTGGTCCCAGCTTACTTACACAAGGGGGGGAAAAATTAAAAAGGGCTTTGAAAGGTTGCTTACTAAAGTGACTTAATAAACCGTCAGGAAAAAAAAAAATGGGCAATGTCCTGTGCAGGAGCAGGAATCGCGTGGGGATTGGCGTTTCCTGATCAGAATTGTGCATAATTAATGGCGTTCGCGGGACCCTGTTCATCCTTGCGCAAGGAACTTTGCAGATGAGGAACAAAGCTTTCCTACCGGTCTTCTAACTTTTCCCCCTCCTAGGCGATTTTTGCCTTCCTACTTTCCTTTCCTTCCAATTTACGTTTGTTGTTTTGTTTTGTTTTGTTTTTCTTTTCTTGTCTTCCTTCCTTTTTTTTTCTTTCCGAATTCACAGTTACAGGTAACCTGCACTTTGCATTATTTGCTCTATTTCTACTCAAGGTGAAGAGTAGCAAAGTTCGCCCCGAAAAGATTCTGGGCTGATAAAAAAAAGCAAAGGAGACTTTTTTCCTTTTTCTTTCCCTCTTTTTTTTTTTTTTTTTTTTTTTTTTTTTTTTTTTTTTCTCCCCTGAACTGATCCGAGAAGGATGAGAGCGGGTGGGGGAGGGGATGACTCACATTTCTTAAGCCTCCAAGTGGAAACCTTTTCTGGATACACATTCCACACAGATCTAAAGAGCTAAGAAGATTTCGGCAGCGTCGGTGCCTTATCCCACCTTTATTTACCTGAAGCCCTTGTAATGTGACACTTCCATTCGCAAAATAAGGCTGCAAATCTCAAGTCCCACTCAGCTCTGTTACGACGCTGCATTTTTGTCTGAGGGTCGCACTCCTGCTTTGAGGGTGAGATTTTGGAGCGGTGCGGGGGAGGCACCGCTTTCCCTGTTAGACATAGGAAGGGGAAAGTTCGCTATTTCCAGCTGATGGGGAAGGAAGTTTAATCAACACCGTGAGACGGAGCGGCTCCCTGGAGCACGGGGAGGAAAGGGCTGGCCGGGGCTGGAGACACCCCGCGGGGGCGTTGGCAGGAGGGGAGGCATCTCCCGGCGGGATCGGGCTGCCGGGCTCGGCCCGCTGCTGCGGCTGCCAGAGGGGCGCGGAGCCCCGCCGAGGGCTCGGGAAAAGGACGGAGACCCCCGTCGTCCCCCCGCTCCTTCTCCTTCCCTCCCCCCTCTCCCCTGCCAGGCACTCGCATCCCGAAAAGCCGCGGGCCCTCGCTTCTGCGGCCGCTCCGCTCCGCGCCGCGCCGTCCCTTAAGGAAGAGCTGGGCCGCCCTGCCAGCACAAAGACGGAGCTCCTGGGCTGCGGGGCGGGCGGCGGCGAGGGCTGGGCCGGGGCCGGCCCCTGCGGACTCTGCCCGCAGCCCCGGAGCGGAGCCGTGGGGCGCAGCGGCCCCGGCAGTCCCGCCGGGGCTCGGAAGGTCGGGGCGAGAAACGCGCAGCCCTCGGCCCGCCGCCCCGCGCTCCCTGCTCCCCACAGCGGGGGAGATGGGAGGGCCCCGGCAGCCGCAGGAAAGGGAAAGTTTGCGGCGTCGCCCCGGCGGTGCGATGCTCTCTCGGTCCCAGCGAGGTTCGGGCGAGCCCAGCCACGTCGGGGAACCGGACAACGCCGCAGGCAGGGCACAGCGGTGACAGCCCACCTCCCTTAAGGCGGCCGGGTCCCTCGCAGAGGAGTCCTTTGTCTCCCGCTGCACCTTCCACCCTCTCCAAGGGGAAAAGGAGAAGAGAGGAAAAGAATCCCTTCCTCTAATCATTGTTGCTAATGATCATAATGGCAAGAGCTCGTTTTGGTCCTTTAGTGTGTGTGTCGCCTGTGTCTTGCCCCCCTCCCACCCCGTTCCTCTCCTCCTGTTTCCTCCACGATGTGTTTCCTTCGGTCCCCATTGAAACGGGAGGATGGAAGTTTTGACAACCTACAAGACACTCGGTTTCCCCCTGACCCCCACCCGCGCTCGGGGGCAAGAGCTGGGGGTCCTCTGTGCGCCACGGCATACATGTCGATGTTGTTGATTTGCGAGATTATTTGTTTCCAGTATTCTGAGAACTGTCGCAATGCCTATGATAATTGTCCCTGGGTGTCAATCCGTCGGCAGGGCATGAGGAGGAGAAAGGGCGGCGGGGAGGCTCGCATCGCTGCGGGGTCTTTTTTGGTTTTTTTTTCCTCCTTTTTTTTTTTTTTTTTTTTTTTTTTTTTTTTTAACTAAAGATTCTTTTGGGAAGTACTGCTAGGAGCCTTTTGACTTTCAGCAAAGTTGCGCATATGTGTATGAGTGGCATTTGTGGGTTGTTGTAGAGAGATCGCGTTTATTTATTTATTTACTTATCTGCTTTTTTTTTTTTTTTTTTTTTTTTTTTTTTTTTTTGTAGTGGCAAATTGTTACAAGTCTCCTGGCTGCAAAGACCCCTTTTCCTCTCACGGCCACTCTCGTTTGTTCCTGAGTCCAACGACGACAAGGGGGACTCAATGTTAAAGGTGGAAAAAAAACCAGCAACACAGTTGTTTTTGTTAAAAGGGGACACACTAAGGCTGCGAAACAGCAAAACCCCAATGTTGGACAGCTGTAAAATCGTGTAGACAGGTTGTCATACAGCAGTGGGGGCTTTTCTGAAAGGAGCCCATTGCTAAACATTAAATGCGCTGGGAGCGGAGCGGAGCAGCTGCGCGGACACACGCACACGCACACGCAGCGCTCCCCGGCCCGGGCTGGGCTGCGCACCACGTGCTGCGCCCAGGGGGGCGCGGGGCGGCGCTTCCAGCTCGAGTGGGTGCCAATCAAAACATCAACTTCAAATTGTATCTGAAAGATCAGCCTAGGACCTAAGGGCAGACACATCAGTTGGAGCTCAATTGTTGATCAGATCACATCTAAGGGATTTAGGAGCACAGAAGAGCCGAGATTTGAGGAAAGACACCCCACTGAATCCTGCCACACTCCTCCTCCTCCATACCTAGGGTGCAATATATATCTGACAGAAAGAAATCAGAACGAAAAAAGAAAATTATCGGCTCGATTTCTTTTCTCTCGCCCTGCCTGACTCCAGTAAAGAGGGGAAAGGAAAAAAAGAGAGAGAGAGATCCAGAGAAGCCCGGGTTTGTTCTGCTCCCCTCCCCGGCTCTTCAGCAGGCTCCCTCCTCCCCCTTTTTTTTTTTTTTTTTTTTGGTATAATTCCTTCCCCCCCCCCCCCTTCCCCCCTCCTTTTTTTTTTTTTTTTTTTTTTTTTTTTTATATCTCTGCCGCTTCTGCTGCCGCCGCCAGTGCTGCTGCCGCCGCCTCTGTGCCCGCGCCCCGGAGATGTCCTTCCCCCAGCTGGGCTACCCGCAGTATCTCAGCGCCAGCCAGGCGGTGTACGGGAGCGACCGGCCCGGGGTGCTGGCCGCCGCCGCCGCCGCCGCCGCCGCCGCCGCTGCCGCCTCGGGCCGGCCCGCGGGCGCCGAGCTGGGCAGCGGCTCGGCCGCTGTCACCTCCGTGCTGGGCATGTACGCCAGCCCCTACAGCGCCCCCAACTACAGCGCCTTCCTGCCCTACACCGCCGACCTCGGCCTCTTCTCCCAAATGGTGAGTGAGCCCCGGCCCGCCCGGGCCCGCCGAGCGCGGCCGGGGGATCCGCGGGATCCAGGGGATCCAGGGGAGCCGCGGGATCCGGGGCCGGGCGGAGGCTGCGAGCCCAGCGCGGGGGGCGGCGGAGCGGCTGCGGGGGCGGCTCACGCCCGCCGTGGAGGGGGAAGCGTGGCTGTCGACGGGTCTGCGGGGGAGAGAGGGGCTGGGGGTCGCACTAGAAGCCCCCATCCTCCTCGTCGTTCCAGCCGGGCAAAACTCCTCCGAGTTTTTCTTGGCGGTGGAACCGCCAAGCAGGGCTCCTGCCTCCGTATTGTCGGCTTTCCCTAGCAACTCGGCTATTTTTTGTTTTCTTTTCTGTCTTTGTTGTTATTGGTGTTGTTGTCGGGTGATATTGTCGGTCCTGCTGTTTCACTGGGCTTTCCAGCGCGCTGCTCTTTCCGCTTGGTACTTTTCTTCGCCGCTGAGCGATAAACAGGTTCCGTCCGAAAGGCCGAAGTGTCGGTACCTGGGGCGCCCGTTAATTTCCAGGCATTTTCCTTAAGCCTTGAAAATGTCCCGTTCTGTTCCTTGAACTTTTCGTACTCTGATTATGGCGGGTATCATAGATGGGATTTGCATGAGGCGAAAGAGGGCATCTACATCCCATTACAGGCATCGAGGCAGAAACGCATATCGGCGCTAATTCCAAGATAAATTGCCGCCACCCAGACTGTCCTCGGCATTAATTTCACGTTTTCTTAAGAATGTAATAGCTAGAAAGTGAAACATTTTTTTAAACTGAATGTTTTTATATCCGGTGTCGTTGAAACGTTTTCGTTGCTGGTTCACCAAAATTCTCGGCGGCGCTACGCATAGGTTCCACTTCATTTTCTAAATGTCCCCGACACATAAAAGTGTGAATATTTCCAACTGAATTCATGCAGTACATGACTTGTTGGGGTTTTTAATGCATATATGTAGGCAAATAGGAAAATACGCTGTTGAACAAGGGTCAGCATCTGAAAACATATAATTTTTGTACTGCAAACATTTCCTATAAAGTCACTTTTAACAGCGTGCATTTCCTACTTTTTTTTTTTTTTAACCTTGATTTTGGAAATGCAGTGAAAGTTGAGACAGAAGCAATGAGTGATTCACAAGTGGCTTCTTCAAAGCAATTCCCAACAGAGTTTACAAAAAATATCATTTCAGCAACAATAACAAAAGACAGCAGAATAAAGGGAGTGCAGAAAGCCTACTCTGTAACACATTACAAAAATTACATCGGGCTACCCTTTGTGTATAAGTGTTGTCTCTGAAATTAAAATGCATGATCCTTCTTAACTGTTTGACAAAGTTAAATTAGTTTATTCGCAAACATTATTGAAGAGGTCCATTTCTAAGGCTGACAAAATTATTACATAGTAATATGAAAAATGTATTTCTGGACTAGGCAAAATAAAAAAAAAAAACCCAACAAAACAAAATAACAACAAAAAAAAAGTCGAGATCGTAATAGAAGAAATAAAGAAAGAAAACTGCTTGAAATGTTAGCTATTTTGGAACAGTTCCCGTTCCTGCTCGCAAAGTATCCTGGTATTTTCTTACAGTGATTAACCATGATGGTGATATTTTGAAATAAATTCTAAATTTCTTGACACTTGTAAATCAAGAACTAAAATATAGGTTAATATCTGGACAATTTGAGGTAATAATGAGGCCTAATGAGGTTGCTAGAAAGATAAAATGTTATTTACCAAAACACCTGATGGGATAATTTGACTTGCTGTGTTTTACTACTGATGATAAAAAGAATATTGATTGCAAATAAATCACCGTCTCTAAACGCTTGTAAACAACTTGTGTTTGCTCTGGTCAGATCAAAGTAAAACTTATGAGATAAAGTGTCTACATATCCATATTCTACGATTCGTGGATCAGTTTTCATTCCAGAGTTTAAAGGCTCTTCTAGCAGTCAGAAGTTAATATTTTACTCCAGAATCCCGGTGTTTGATTTGGGGAGCGAGGATGGTGGTGTTGGCATGTGCGTGGAAAATCTCTCACATTATAAGTCTCTTCATACTGAAGTTGTGCATTCATGTCCTCAGTCTCGTCTCACTAGGAGCAAAAATAAAGAATGCTCTGCATGCATTTCTAGCGTCCTCCTGGAACTTTGCAGATAAATGCAGCGCTGTGCGCGGGCATTAGTTTGGAACTGCGGTGTAGTACCTGTTCTATGTGCCTGATAATTTCAAGGGCACAGTAAATTTTCTCGCCGAGGCAAAGGCGAGGTTGCTGCGTTTCCGTCGCTTGGTTTGGTTTGGGGAGAAAATATTCATGATGTCTGTCAGAGCCCCGCTTAGCACCTCTCTTTCCTTTTCCTTCAAGAAGGGGGAATCACTCGGGAACACCTCCCTGTATGACCTAAATGTGAAGAGCCTGCAGCGGGCAGGGCCGAATTTGGCTGTGAAGACCCTTTTGCACGGCTGAAAGGCGTATTCCGGCTCCCGGAGTAGCCTATTCGGGTCTGTTAGAGACGCTAACGAGATAATTGATGTGCTTTTTCCTCTCCGCTTGTCTGAATGTGTTGCAGGGCTCCCAGTACGAGCTGAAAGATAATCCGGGCGTCCACCCTGCTACCTTTGCTGCTCACACTGCTCCCGGCTATTATCCCTACGGACAGTTCCAATACGGGGACCCGGGGCGGCCCAAAAATGCCACTCGGGAGAGCACCAGCACCCTCAAGGCCTGGCTCAACGAGCACCGCAAGAACCCCTACCCCACCAAGGGCGAGAAGATCATGCTGGCCATCATCACCAAGATGACCCTCACCCAGGTCTCCACCTGGTTCGCCAACGCCCGCCGGCGGCTCAAGAAGGAGAACAAGGTGACCTGGGGCTCCAGGAGTAAGGACCAAGAAGATGCAAACCTCTTCGGGAGTGACAATGAGGGGGACCCCGAGAAGAATGAAGACGATGAGGAAATTGACCTGGAGAGCATAGATATAGATAAAATTGATGAGAATGATGGGGAGCAGAGCAACGAGGAAGAGGAGGAGAAGCCCGAGCTCCTGAGACAAAGCAGTGAGGAGGAGCACTTGGAAAAGGAGAAGGATTTGGCACTGTCGGGGTCTGAAGGGCTGAAACCCAAAGACGCGCTGGCCATGGTGAAGGAGGCCTCCGACAATAGCACGAGAATCATCAGTCCTGGGGGACCGAACAATTTACAGATGCCGTCTCACAGCAAACCCAAGATTTGGTCATTGGCAGAGACGGCAACCAGTCCTGATGGTGCCCTGAAGTCTTCTCCTCCTCCGCCCCCTCCCCCCCAGGTTAACCACACTTCTCCTCAGATCCAGCACCCTGCTTTTCTCCCTAGCCATGGACTCTACACATGCCAGATTGGCAAATTTCACAACTGGACAAATGGGGCTTTCCTCACTCAGAGTTCCCTTCTAAATGTGAGGTCCTTTTTGGGAGTAAATCACCACCATGCTGCTCATCACAACCACCACCTCCAGGCCCAGCAACAATCTTCTGTTTTAACAGCAACCCTGGGAGCTCTAAGCAGCGAAAAACCTTCAGAGAGGACCAGTCCCAAACACATAGGTAATTAATGCATCAGGCTTCCACCTCTCCCTCCACCCCCAACACATGCACGTGAACTTCTCCTTGAGGAATGGTGTCACACTGGTGTAACTGATTGCTTTTAATGGAGCTACAGTTTACTCTAGCGTTGATTTCCGGCCCCCCACCCAGCGTGTTGGTCACATACATTAAGCACATTTCATGTGGCCTATTACATTCTCACCCTATATGCTCATCAGGTAAGATGAAAATTCAGGAACAGTGCAGTGAAACATTTAGGTTTGAGCTTTCCTTCCCTCTCTCATGACCTTCATCTCCCAATAATTTCAAAGACAGTAAGAAGTCTGTCAAGAAAAGCTTGCAGACTACTTAAATACTGAAAGCAGCGTGTAGCACTGTACACACATATACATGTATCTGTACACGTCTGAACAGGAGGGTGAGAGGGAAGGGCACAGTGTCCAGATTCTTACTGCTGTTATTCTAAAATGGTTCTCCTTTCGTTTTTTTTTTTTTTTTTTTTTTTTTTGTCTCCTTCTAGAAAGAGAAAATGTACCAAGAACTGACTCCCCGCCCCAGCCGCTAAAATCGCCCTTCCAGCCTGTCCGTGACAAGTGAGTTTGTTTGTTTGTTTTCACTGTAGGAATGTTACTTATGTGAAACAGTGTTTGAATAATAAAGACTAATTATAACACCTAATCATCACCATAATAATACATACAGACAATGAGAACAGCACAGGAGTTGCTCTAATCTTTTCAAACTTAGACTAAATTGCAATTGTACATAGCCAGACTGCAACTTTTCTAAAATTTAACACATCTCAAAGATCTTGTGCTAGTTATACCAGAGACAATGATTTTTATGAGATTATCTATTACTAAGATGCTATAGCAATAGACAGGCAATTAAAAAAAAACAAAACAACTTTTTTCCTGAAAGATTGTTACGTCTTTTTTTTTTTTTTTTTTTTCTTCCTCCCTTCCTCCCCTGCAGCTCTTTGGCTCAGCAAGAGGGAACACCGAGAATTTTAACAGCTCTCCCTTCTGCTTGATTAAATGATTTGGTGAAAAAATATTACAGAGACTGGTATTAAGGACAGAGAGAGTGAAAAAAAGAGGAAACGGTATAAACGACTCTCATCAATCTCTTTTTGCAATAAGGTGGTGCAAATCCATAAAAGCATTACACAAATCTGTAGATGGATCCCCTTCCCCATTGTACCATTTCAGATCGTGTTATTCTAACCATTCTTGGATTATTTGTTTGGTAAATGTTTCCCATGTGTTTGTGGTTTTCTTTTTTTCTGTATATAGAGTGATTTCAGATTGTAAATAACACGTCAGCAAAACTTGTCTAAATCATATATTTTTGTCTAATAAACTAAATGAAATGATGAGCTCTCAGGTATGTATTCTGTTGCTACAGATCTTATATTACAAATCTATTCAAACATTTATAATTTGTTTTTTTAAATGTCTCCTTTCAAGTCTCCTTCTTTGGGTAACTGAAACTTAAAGTAGCAAATCCAAGGTATTTTGCTGAAAACAAGCTGCGAGCTTCCTTTTTCATACAAGAAAATTTACAAAGTTGAGTGAAGCTGGCTCTTGCCTTAGTAGAATTAAAGTTATTTTTTCAATTGTGGTGATTCAGATGTGCTCCGTACTACCCATTTTCCAGACCAAAATGGACCTGACTTCCACTTAGGCTACAAAATAGTTTCTTAAAACTGAAAGGGACAAGTTTTCTCACAATTCCCTAGTCCAATAACTTTGCTGTCTAAACTGATTGCTAAATTGGATCAAGAGCTTTAGTGCTTTGCTATATATTCCTACCCAAGAAGAAATAGAAGAAAAAAAATCATAGTTTAAGAAAAAGAATTATTTGTAGCAATATGTGCTTTGAATAAACACAGAGGAAATATGACGGTGAAAGATATTTTCCTGTGAGATTAAATACATCTTAGTAGGGGAAAAAAAAAAAAAAAAAAAAAAAAAAAAAAAAAAAAAAAGCAGCAGCTCTGCTCTTTCACATCTTAGAAATCTTAGAAGAAAGTTTTGCGATTCCGATTCTCTGGTTGAAAACAGACTGAGAGACAGGATCTATCATTTTATAGAGGCATTAATCTTCCAAAGACGGTCCGTTAAAAAGTGTAATATTTTGAGTGTTTATTTCTTTTTTTTTTCCTCCTAAATGAGAACACTAAATGAGCATTGAGGTGCTAATAAGATACCAGATGGTTGTTGATGGTGGAAAATGGAAAGAAGCAGCTGGGAAAGTCATTAAGAAATAATGCGGTGACGCCCTATCCAAACTAAACCAACTTCAAACCAGGACTTGTCGGAAACAAGATGAGATTTTCAAATAAAATATTAATAAAATTCTTGTCAGAGATCAGAATATTGATCTTGATTTAGCTGCAAATTCATCTCAATCAAAGAGCAGCCTTGGTAACCTATGGCTCAGAGATCTGTTGGCAAGGCGGTGGAGGCAGTGGGCTCCCACATTTTGCGTTTTTCTGATGGAGCAGAGAAACAGGTCAGGCAAAATAGGTTTTGTGTGGAATATATGAAGGAGAGTCTCATTTTGACATCCTACAGCGTCTAATTAGTTTGTATTTTGGCTTTTAGTTGTTTCCATGCATTTTTTTTTCCTTTTCTCAAATCACAGTCTCGCGTTTGTAAATGTTGGTAACTGTTCCAACAAAAGAGAACATTGAACTTTTTACCAATCTAGTGTAATTTAGCCTTCAGGGAGAGGGAAGACGTATCTAAAAATAATAATTAAAAAAAAAAGAAATAAAAAAGACTTCAAGCCTGTAGAGCTTAACGCGGGGTGCGTCAGGTCAGTGCTGATGTAAACCCGATGCAATTGATGCCTCTATCATAACAATAGAGATGAAATCGCCTCAGTCCCTCACGGGCTGCCTCGATTCCCAAATTCCTCTCGGGACACGCGCGGTCCTCGGGCAGCCCGGCCGTCCGGGGGACCGACCGCTTGGCTGCCACGGACCGGCTCCGCTCCTCCAAGGCGAGCCGGGATGCTCTGCCGGGCTGCCAGACTGTCCTGGGGGAGCGGAGCGGGGACTCCTGTGCGGCGCAGGAACCGCAGCAGGAGCCGCAGCAGGGGAGAGCGGCGGAGTGAGCGTGTGCGCGTCCCGCCTGCCAGCCGGCACCCCGCTCCGCCAGCGCCGTCGGGCCGAGCCGAACCGAGCCGAACCGAGCGGAACCGAGCGGAACCGAGCGGAGCACGGCGGTTCCGAGCAGAGCCGAGCGGAACCGAGCGGTTCCGAGCGTGCCGAGCAGAGCCGCGGGCCGCGCTTTGGGCGGGCTCGCAGCGCCCTCTGTGGGCGGCGGGCGGCGCCGTCCCCGCGCCCGACCCCGCTCGGCCCCGCTCGGCCCCGCTCGGCCCCGCTCGGCCCCGCTCGGCCCCGCTCGGCTGGGGCGGAGAGCCGCAGGCTGTCCTCCTTCAATACGGCCAGAAAGCATCCTCCGGAGCGCGCTTACAGTTCTGATTATCCTCCGGAGAGTGATAATTCCCACTAGTTATCTGGTTGGCAGTTTTCCTCCTCTGCAAGCCTCCGCATTTCTAGTGCTGACTCTGTTGCACAACTCGGTTTTTTTTTTCTCTTCTGAATTTCCCAGCTCTTCCCCCGCAGTAAGGCTAACATTGTGACACTTCCCTCCCCAACCAGCTGAGGGTGTTACCGGGAGCGGGGATGATGGATGAAGCCCCGCCGGGTCAGCACCGCTCCGTCTCTCCCCACCGCGCCCGGAGCGTTTGCGGGGATGGGATGAAGCGCCCGGCTCCTGTTCCCGCTGCGGCTGGAGAAGGCGGGGGCGGCCCGGGAGCTTCGTGCCGACTGTGGAGGAGCGCGCCCGGGGCTGCGGGCTGCCTGCTCGGACTTTTGGAGAGCGCTACTCCCAAAGTTTTCGGACGGGAGGGCAAGTGGCTTCCCCTTAAAAAAGGGAAAACCGAAAAAGTCCTGAGGCCAGCTGAGAAAAGCCGTGCTGTCTAAGTCAGAAATGCTCCGGCGTGGCTGCGTGCCTCAGTGCCCAGCACTCCCCGAAGGTCTCTGCCCCAGCCTATTCTGCACCTGGGGGAGCAGGGTGATTCGCCTCTCCCTCCCGGCAAGCCACAGCGAGGCGGCCCTTTCTCCCGCAGGAAGTTTCAGAGAGGGAGGACGGGCGGTCACTGCGCTTCCCGGAGCCCTCGGGGGCTGCCCGGGCGCGGTGCGGGGCCCGGGCCGGGCGGGATCCCCCCGCACCGCCCCAGCGCTCCCCGCCGCCGGCTCCAGGAGGGAGCAGGAGCTTCATCATACCGAGGTTTCGCTTGTCACGTGAACCGTGCCAGGAATGGTCGTTTACGTCACCCTGGCAGGAAAATAATTTGTAGTTTTTCTGTCATATTTTCATTGAGATCCACCGCAGCAGATGTATACCAGAAAATACTAGAGTGCAGGGAGAATAATAAAGAAGCTTAAGCTAAACGATTTGCCGTAATTGGGAATGCTTGGAGCTGATAAGAGCAAATTGGAAAATACTAGCTTCCTACTTTTTTTTTTTTTTTTTTTTTTTTTTTTTTTTTTTTTTTAATGATTACGGTACCCGAACCTGATAAATAAAGTCAATAAGAAAATTTGCATTGAATCGAACAGGAACTACAAGGAGTAATACTTCTTTCAGCACGACAACCGAGTGCCAAGATACATTTTGGTGCTACTTAAAAGGCTGCCAGAAAATACTTTTTATACGTTTGCATAATCCTCCATCCTCCCCCAGTAAAAAATGTCTTGTTTTTGTTATTATTTACTTAGCATTAAGAGAAGAATGGTAGAAATCTGTGAAGAAAGAACACTGAAAAGTTGATATAATCTCGAGTTCAGCAAACTCAGAAATTCGCAGTTGCCAGAACAGATTAAAAGCAAACGGCAGCTTTACGGGGATTTGGCTTTGTCACAGAGACGTAGTTATGAAACACACTGATTGGTATACATGCCTCATTTTTTATTCTTTTTCTGTTTTATTCTGGGGAAAAAAAAAAAAAAAAAAAGTCTATTTTTATCTAGGTAAAAAAAAAAAAAAAAAAAAAAAAAAAAAAGCGCCCAGAGAAAGGGAAGAGGAAAGAGAAGAAGAAAATTAGTAGGGTGCGTGTACTCAAACTGGCTCGTTCCTATGATAGTTATCGTAGCCGGCTCCTGTCACCCCTTCTCGCTGCTTTGGTTGAGTTTTTGGTGCGCTCTCTCTGAATCTGGAGCGGCCCCGGAGCCGCCGCCGAGAGCAGCGCCCGGCGGAGCTGGGGCGGGGGCGCGGTGCGGGCTGGGGCTGCCCCCGCCCGCCGGCACCCGCGGAGCTCCTTCCATCTCCCACTAACTTTCATGGCATGGCCATGTTTTCCTCTGCCTTTTTTTTTTTTTTTTTTTTTTTTTTTCCATGGGCGCCGATCAATTATTCACAAGCACATTTATCTCCCCTGCAATATGGAGAATTCATATTCATATCTCTGTTTTAGTGGCCTGACACAGATTAATGTAATACGCGCGGCGGCTCCGAGCGCCAGCCCCGCTCTATGAATCATGCACTATAAAGTTTCAATCGTCCTTGTGGATGAGACTATTACAAAGAGCGGGCAGCGGCGGGGCCGGGGAGGCGGGGGCGGCATCGGCGGCGGCTCTGTGCCTCGGCCGGCCATCGGCCACTTTAAACAGGCTCGTGTGGAAACCACCGGCTGGCCACGGCGGGACCCGGCAGCAGCTCTGCCCCCTGGAAGGGGCTGCGGGGCCCTGCCTCGTCCCCATCCCCACAGCCCACCGGGCAGGGGCGGGAAGAGCCGCCTGGCCCCGGGGGAGAGGCGGGAGCCATGCCCGCCCTCCAGGATGGGCACCCCGGGGCGGGAATGGCGGGCAGGCTGCCCGGGGAGCGCCCTGAGCCGAGCGCTGTGGCTGGGGAGGGAGGGAAGGGGTAAAGGGAGTCTGCATCACCTGGGTATTACCAATGCTGCTGCGATATCTTCATTTGTGTTTGTTTGTTTTGTTTCTATATTTTTTAAATTCCCCAATGTCCTTAAAAGGTGTAGAGAATGGCCAGGGCTGACAGAGGCACACAAGCAGCACAGCTAGTGAGTTGTCCTGTGAAAGAGAGCATCAAACATGGGCTTCAGCACACACCCTCCATGCCCAGACCGCTGCCTCAGTCCCGGCATGAGGCTCCCCTGCACCTCTGTGCTCCCAAGCCCTGCATGCAGGCCTGCAGGTGGGTGGAGGAGAGCCACCCATGGGCCCCAAAATGCAGCTGCCAGCCACAGATCAGGGAACCACGGCTGGAAAAGCTGTGGCAGGTCCCCTCTGGCCTGTGGGGCAGTGCCATGCAGGACCACAGATCCTCCTCTGCCAGGAAGGGCCGTGGTGATGGCCAGCAGGGCTGAGCCCACCACTGGCTCTGTGGGGGCTGCGGTGAGGAGAGACGTGGGGCCCAATTCCAGGCTTAAAGTCGCTGGGTTTCAGCAGTAAAACTTACCTGGGCCCAACAAATCAAGTAAAATGCTGGAACATGCAATAAACATGGCCTGCGTGGCGTGTTTTCCAGTGAAAAGTTACAGGAATGGCTCCTGGCGAGGTTGGTGTTCCCCATTGTGCGGTGCCCCCATGCAGTGCCATTCATAGCTTGCCCATAAAACCAGCCATGTGGACAGGAATTGCTGGGTACCAGGAGACTGAAAACCCCATAGAAATAGGTATTCAAAATTTAAGACTTCGAAAATATGAGCTCTTAAAACTAAACAATGTACTTCTGTAAGGAATTAATTTACTTGAGCCCCGTCACCACTATTAATATGAGTTTTGACTTCTTTTTTTTGTGTGTGAAGAGAATATATGCATGGGTGTTTAAAAAAAAAAAGTTAAAAAAATGCATCTTTTATCTGTTTTTGCTTACTTTAAATAGCATTGTAGACATCCCTCATGTCTGATAGCCAAACTTATTTTCTAACACGTTCCTTGGGAGTCAAGCTGATGCAAAAATGCAAGCGTGAGGCACACACCAAGTCCTGGTAGTGCTTCTCCTGAGAGAACAGAAAGCGCCGGCGTAAATTCTGTGCAGAATTAAGGGCGAGTTTAAAAAGTAACATTTATTTTTATTCCAGATTTATGGCTGACCCGTAGATAATTAAAGGTTTTATTTTGAGCTGTTGGCCCCACACAATACATTGTCCTTTGTTGCTGCACAAGGAGCGCTTTCCCTGTGCTGCCTACGGTTCCAAAACAATGAAGCAATCCATTTATTTTGTTGGTCAATTGTAGCACAAAGTGAGGTGGTCAGTGTGGAAAGTTTATCACTGTCTTGTCCCTTTGGAGGAGGCAGAGCATTCACACACCCTCTGCCCCAGTACACAAATGTCAGTCTTTTTGCAGGCTGCTGTTTTCCTTTTGAAGATGCCGATGGTGTCTCTGATCCACTAATCCATTTATCCAGTTTCATGAGTGCATTGGCTGAATACACTCACAATAGCCTTGCCCAGCTGGAAACAAGAAGTCAGTGAGTGCAGCCGGCACACCCACCAGTGCCTGACACCACTCTCAGATGAGGCTTGAGTGCTTGTCTCAAAAAAACCCCAACCCAAAACAACCCCCTCAGAGCCCCCAACATGCCGTGATGTGCTCAGCACCGTGATCCTCCCCTCCCTGAGAACAGAAGTATTTTTAGAACCATCTACAGCTCTCTGCATGGCTGTATTATTTTCATGGTATTCGGCCGTGTCAATGAGGGCTGGAGTAGGCTTGAGGGGGAAAAAATGCCTCTGGTACTCTGCAAACAAGTGCACATTAAAGAAACTGGTCAGTTGCTGCCAAGGGGGAGGAGGCAGAGGAGAGGCAGTGGGCAATGGACTTCCATTTGTGTTTGGTGTCATGCCGTTACTTGCCAGCTTTTTATTGCATTTTAAATGTATGTTTAATTACCAGTGTTATTGGTAATAACAGAATGTTTGAAAATATTAAATACATTTGTGAGCTTGTGTGAAAAAGAAGTTAAAAGGTGTTCGGTGCACAGAATGTTAAAGAGATCTCACAATGAAGTGATTAACATTTTTATGAATAAAATTAATCACGCATTAACTCTGCAGCTCAATACATCTGAATGCCAAATGTTGCACAGCAGCCCTTTCCCCTAAACCCAAGAATTTTGGATGAAGTATTGACCCACATCAAACACTCCCCTATTAGTAATGGAGGTATAGCTATAAGAAGATATTTTAATAATGTACATTTACATTTGAGGCAAACAAATAAAAGGGAGAAAATAAATTCGGGGTGCTTTGTTAGGATTTGTGATGGCTGTAGGCACATAAATCCATTAGGAAGCAGTCTGTGGGGGCAACTGTTTGCAGAAAAAAGAAGTTTATGTGGCACTCACGGAGGCAAACAGCAAAGTCATCATAGTAAACAGATTCCAGTAGATTGCACTCAGCTCTCCTTGGCTCTTTTTAGCACGTTCATTGTTCTTGGCAAAGCTTATTAGGTTTTAAGGTGGGAGCCTACCATTATTAAAATCTCCCCAGTGTCAGATAATAAAATGTGATCTCTCTCTCTCTTCCGCCGTGTGTGTGTATATGCGCGCGCGCGCGTGCGTGCGTGTGTTTTCTAATCTCTTGCCACTGTGGTTTTGGGATTATTCCAGCAGCCTGTACAAAGGGAAGCAAAGGCATCTGAAGTGTCACTCTACAGCTGTGGCAAAGTAACAGAATTTCCATTTTGTTGATGCTCCCAGCACATGTGTGCAGCAGAAGGTGATATCAAAGGAGCCGTTCTTCCTCAGTTCTGCACATTATTTTTCACTGCTGTGGCGAATCTCTCTGAGCTCCGTGAACCAATAAAACAACGGTCCCTGTTTGAGTTGATATATTAATATTTACTGAGGATTTGCAAGGTCGGGGCTAAATGTCAGCAGATTGCTGGGGCAGTACTGTGGGGAATAATTAAACAAATCTCACAGCAGTTCAGCCTCCTAACATCTTTATTAACCTTTTTTTTTTTTTTTTTTTTTTTTCTCTCCTGAAACAGTACACTGAAATATTGCTTTTTCAACCTTACTGAACAATTGGGAGAAGTTTAATAATAAAATCCTGGATTGAAAGTGTTTGTTTTTGACAGTTTCTTGGCCCACTCTCCTGCAGATGTTAGTTAGTTGTGAAGGCTATGATGTGTGAATTATCACCAAGCTGCTGGGGTTCTCACCTGCCTCTCCATCAAATTCATCCTGACCAGTCTGCCAAGCACAATGATATTGCTGCTATAAATGGAGACCCAAATTGGCTTCATTAAGTAGTGGGTCCACTTCTCTAAGGGAAAAAACTGGAGAACCCCAGTTTAGTATGCATATCTCCCTTAACGTGATTATAGCATGCACTCTAGTACAACTTAAACAATTCTCTTTAATAAGCTTCATAATTAGTGTTGGGATGCCTCATTACAAGTCATTGCCTGTAGCAGTCCTAGGCCAAACAGCCCTTCTCAATCTGATTTTTTTTTTTTTATCAGGCAGCAGGAGCTGTCTAGAGCTTTTTGTTTGTATAGTGGGGAATTGCATTAAGACCCCAGTGTAAAAATACCACAAGGAAATTAATTGCTTCTGTGCAGATTCACCACAGATGTGTCCTGTTATGGGGAATGGTATATTTCTGACATTGCTATACTGCGGTGTGCAGGGGAAAAAACGTCTGGAAAAGCTACAAATGCAAACATATTAGCATCCATATAGATTCCTTATGTTGTAACTGAAAACAAGGAAATTTTAAAATTGTGTCAGGGTCTTCAAGCCTTTTTTTTTTTTTTTTTTTAATAAAGTGGGTTTTTTTCCCTGATTTTTCTTTTTTTTTTTTTTTAATACTCAAAACCCACTAATAAAATACACATGGCCACATATTCCATTTGGTACTGGCTGATAAATGTGCTACTTAAAATAACACACACGAGGAGTGCGGTGACTCAACGCAATAAGAAGGCTGACACACAAAGCCGCCCTCAAGGTCAGTGGTTTGTTATCTATCAGTGTTGGTCAGGCTGTGAATCACAACTGCAAGTTTCAGCAAGTTAAGGGGAGGAGGAGCATTCAGAGTGCTTGCCCTGTGGAAAAGCTGAGCTGGTGGTTTGTTAGCTGCCTCTGAACATCACCCTACAGCTTCTGGGTAATGCCCGTTCCCTTGTCACTAAAGCAAAGCTGGAGAGTGCCTTGATCCAGATATAGGAGTGCTTTGATTTACTTGTTATAATTCAGGTGGAAAGGTTTAGGGTTAGCAAGTCCACCTCTGCAGAGCCTTGTTGCACTGCCCTCTCATTATTTATATTGATTTCTTTCATCTCAGTCCTTGTATACTTAGGTTTTGACTTTGGGCTGATCACTCTTATACAATTGTATTTTCCTTGTGACATCACTATTGATAATTGAATATTAACAATTCGCCTCACAACAGTTACAGGAATGAAGACTCATTTAGAATAGCATAATGTGTGAGCTGTGGTATTAGAAATAGCTGTTTGCAATATTCACATGTGGTTGTGAAGGGGACCCCTCCATCTATTCATTCTGGGTACTGCAAAATTGGAAAAACAAAAAAAACCAATATTTTGACACAAATTCAGGATTTTGCCTATCTGGTAATGATACAGCAGCAGAAATAATAAAAATAATTATTGTAGTTATGTTTCTTCTATATAAGCAATTTGAAAAAAATCATGGGCAAGTGAAATGTATCCAGGACCATTGAATTTACATACAGGCTCTGATGGGCTTGATTTCAAGCAAATCCATACATTAATTGGAAGCAAGAGTGGAAACATGTAAGTAATTTAAACAGTTCAGATTGGTGTTAGTTTTACCATACTGCACTTCATGGGATCTTTTATCAGACATTTATTTTACCAGAGCAAAGGACAAGATAAACTGCAAAGATGACAAAGTCTTGCTTTTAATTTTTTTTTTTTTTTTGAATTCTCATACATCAGCATTTAGTTCTACTATGATAGTAATGTTTTGCTCAAATATATGCATTGTACTTCTTTTTTTTTAGTCTATCAAAGAGCAAACAGCTCAGACTCACAATCCCAGGGGAAGTGATTATTGTTTTTCTGTGCTTTGCAATAGCAGTACCTGGAATCCTTTTAAAAATGGCTCTGTATAGCACTGGAGAAAGCCACTGCCCTGGAACAGGTGAAACTGTGCTAGATGAGATTGCAGAGAATGTAATGAAGAAACACCACCTCTGTGAGACCAGCAGAGGATGGAGATGCAGAGGTGGAGAAGAGCTTTCCCCAAGTTAGGCTTTGTTTATGGCAGAAATGGGAACCTGAGCCTCTGAATTAGGATTTTCACTTGACAGAGACTCAGGTGTAACGGGATGTTTCAAAGATTCAGACTGACAGCAGGTGAGTGTTAGAGCCAGAACTGGTGTAGTTAAACTGCATCCACATATTCATAATGCATTCACCACAGTGTCATCAACTCCTGTGATGTCACTGGAAACATTCTGGCTGTCATGTCTGGATTTACACACTGAAATCCATACTTATGTACTGAAAACAATCTGGTGTTTACAGACTATGCTTATTCTTACCAGAATCATCAGAGCTGCTTGCCCTAGAAAGTGTTACAATTGTAAGAAATGCCATAAGATCAAGGGCTTTTTGATTGTTTGTTTGTTTTTTAACTCATAAGCATATTTTAAAATTACTCAATATATTTCAGTGGTTAAGAAATGATTGAGGGACCAAATCTTGGTCTCTTCAGTTTTACATGTCTTGTACAGTTTTTATGTCTTGTATATGTAAAAAAAACAATGGCGAAATCCTTGGGAAAATTTGTAAACAAGGGGTTTTATGACCAAATTTCTAAAAACATTAGGCAAATCCCTGAAGTTTTTTTTACAAAAGGATAAATAATTTACAACTTCACATGCAAAACTGTATGTAAAATGAGCTAATTATTTTTAAAAAAGGAAATTCAATTTTGAAACCTTGACAAAAATTGTTTTGCAAAATGAGATTATGATAAACATATCCATATATGTAGCTCTCTTACAGACAGAGAGGAAAAGGTAAAGTTTCTTCACCTGACACAGGCACAGTTTAGGTTGTTTGAGGGGGCAAGAGATTTATGAGGATAGATACATCAAGAATACCTCACTGCTGCTCTGAATTTCAGCAACTCAGAATGTCTTTGAGAATATGAATTAACAAATACTGATAAATGTAACAGAGCATAAAGTTTTTAGTAGAAGGAGTTTTTAAGAATGAATGAGAACAAAACAGTGTGCCATTTGTCATTCATACAATGAAGAGAGTAGTGGTGGTGATGGTGCCTCTGGTAAAATTAAAATATATAGTAGTGTGCTAAATGAAGAGATTATAATCTTCTGAGGGGAATGGGATATGGAGGTGTACGTATGTCTCCTGTGGCTTACTTACTTACTTAAAGATTTTGGTGCTTTAATTCAGCATCTCCCTTTGGAGAAGAATAATTTGAAGAACATATTAATTCCTTCTCAAGTTACATTTTCTCTGTTGTGATATAACTTTACAAGAAGTGAAAGCAATTGAGCAGAGGAGGAAGTAGAAACCAGTCCATGTCACCAACTACTTTTTGAAAAATTTATATATCCTTCTATTATTGCATGTTTGCATGTGTATGTTAGAATTATTCCCCAAGGCCCACTCTATATATCTAAGTGACTACAGGTAAGAGGTAAGAGGAGATGATATACTGTGAGCACAGGAAATTTGTATACTTCTGGTAAACAGCGGCAAATCCACCAGGAGGCTAATGACATCTCTTCTTGCACTTAAATTTGTGTGGGTACTATCTGGGTACGAGGATGCTCTCAAAAGGAGCTTGTAAGATGTTTGCTCTTTGGAATGCTCTGACACATGATTTCTTAGGCAAGAAAAGTCCTACAGTTTGCCTAGGTCCTCTATTACCAATTTGTGCAAGTTATTTAGAGGATCAGAGAAGCGTAGCAGAAGTGCTGTTCTGAACAGAAATGTCCCTCTTGGTTGCTTTTCCATCACAAGGAGTGTGTGCTTGTTCTTGGTCTCACTAGGATGTTGGGTTTGCCTTTTTTCCCCCCTTCCCTCCAAGAACAATTGAGCTTATGGTACTTGAGCCTATCAACATTTGTTTGATAGCCTCTTATAAGCTCTGAGAGACTAATTCAAGTTTGTCACATCTCTGTGGAAAGCACTCTTTGGTAATACTCCATATCCATGCCCACAGTGCAGGCCTTTTGGGTCTTGAGTACAATCACCTATGTGAAAGGGTTTTCACATGCATCTCTTTTGAGTGGCTCTTACCTTTGGAGGCACAATCTGTGCAGTTTCTCCTGACAACAAGCACTTATAGCTCTTGGCTCATTGACCATGGATGTGGCTTGTTGTTCCTGGAATGGAACAGGCGTGGCTGAAGGCCATTTGTGTAAATGTTCGTTGGCCACCTTCATCACCTACTCTCAGGGCCTTTTCCTGGCTTCGAGACTTTTATCTTTTCTCTCTCTTTTCTTGTTCCTCCCTTTCTGCATATTTGTCCTCCCTTTTCTGATATTCTCCTGTGTCTCCTCTTTGTTCTCTTAGCAGCTAGGAGTCTCTCCCTTGGCTCCTGTAAGAGCCAGCTGCTATCTGTTTGCTGGCAGTTCTCTAGACCAGACTCCATATCTTTCTGGCTCTACTCTCCCTTTCTTCTTCAACCTGAAAACATTCTTCTCCTTCATTACTGGAAAAAAAAATTGAACTTCTTATAAAACTACTAGGAAAAAAATAATTCTATACTGAGTACCAGTCTCTATCATTCCACATCAGAAAACATACTCCTGAACTCACTACCTAGCGTATATGGACATAATTTTCCTGAACTTTTGGGAGAAGGTGAGCAGTGGGGTACTTCTCCCAAGACATCATCACAAGCATCACAGTCCATCATCCTGGACAGTCTTCTGCTAGTCTTGATCCAAGAATACTGCTCTTTTGTCTGACAGAAGCCGTTCTTTACATTAGTTTCAAAGCATTGCAAAAAAATGCTGGGGTTGCATCTCCTAGTCAGAAGCAGCACATGATCTCATATCCCTGATCCCAGGGAGAATATCTTCTGCACTTGGCAGTCATATTTTTCAAAATTTTCCTTGGAATGAGATTGGAGACTCCCAGGTCTTCTGAAAGAGACCATTAGTCCATACCTGAATGTGCAGGGGCTCCCATCTTCTGGGATGCAAGCATGTGCATGCTGATCTCAAAAGGAAGACAAAGAAAACAGCAGTAGAGCTAAGGGCAGTCCCAAAGGACCTTAAGTCCAGAGAACAAACACATGTTTGAAAGAACAAAAATATTTAATTGTTGTCAAATGTATAAACCTGATGTGCAATTCTAACCAGATCAGGCTTTGGGCTGTTTGCCCAGTTATTCATAAGAAAGTGTCCAGAATGGATAAGATTGTGAGATTCTCCTGGGACAGTGCTTTTGATCTGGTTATTTTTTGTTGTGTTTGATAATACACAGTTCTCTGCCAGAGGGAATTCTGGGCTTACATCCATGTTCATCCTCATGTTCAGACAGCATTGATAGAAGTAGTTATGTATGTATGTTGTGTGTAAATCAAGAGTCCCTCTGAGCCATGGTGAAATTGTGTGAAGTCTGGTCTAAAAGTGATCTACTTCACTCTGCCTCCTTTTCTGCAGAATGAACCCTGTCTTGTTTTTTCTACTGTAAATCTCCCTTAGGGATTTGATTATCTTCCTTCCTAGAAATGTTGAGTAATTTCCTTGGAAAGTTCTGAAGTGAAGCTTGTGGACTAGGGAATCAGCAAAAGACAATTTTCCTCCTCATGAGCAGTAGGGAGGATAGCCTGTCTGCGTCCAAAATAGGTTTTTCAGATGACTGTAGGTGTAGCAGAACTATATCCTACACAGTGTGAGAGAGTACCCAATGTCTTGTGAGTAGTGTTCACACATATGTGATGGAAGAATAATTTGTAGATGCATAATGGAGAGGGTTGCCAGCCTGGAAGCATGGTGCTGGGAAGTGAGTACCTTTGGGATAATTCTCAGTGATTTCAAAAAAATCTAAAGTTTGCCTTGCTAGGTTGGAAGGTCCTTCAAAACAAATGGGAGGAAGAGGTCACTCATAGGCTTATGTGCATGGCAGATGTTTTGCTGTCATTCTCTCTGAAAGTATCCTTTAGGGGTACATTCCTAAAGTCTTCTTTAAAATATACTTTAGGGGCATCCTTTTCTCCTCCATGTTTTGAGTTACTAATTTGGAGATGTGTTTTTCCATTTTCTATTCCAAGAATAGAAGAAGTTGCACAGCAGTCTCATGATGGACCTCGTTATTCGCAGCCTCCTTCAGTCAGAGTTTCTGCCTTTGGCTTGTAAGGCTTCACCAATGTTCTTCCTCCATGTGTCAATGTTCTCCTCTGCATTAAGTTGACTTGGTCCAAATTGTCAGTGTAAAATTAGAGTTGCTACATCTGACTTTCCCAGACTATGCTTTAATAAACTAATTCTGTCCAGATTCTCTCCTGATTTGATCATTTCTCACCTTGGGTGTCATACCTAGAAATGAGAGGCATATGTGTGCCATGGTTTTTTGAGGAGAGACATTCTGAGTGCAGAAAGGAGGAACAGGGTTGTGGCATGAAGATCTCATGAGCTAATTCTACAAAGTCTTGTGAGAATGGATAGACGTGTTTCAGGAGAGGAGCTGCACAACTCTGATATTGAGGTTGTGTGGGGGGTATATCCTGGAGGTATTGGATATTTGCATTGTTCTGTCCCACAAATTTCCCCGTTCATGCAACAACATGCCTACTATACAACAGAGAACAGTTGAAAAGTACATGGAAGTAGTAAGGGAATTTGGTCAGGAAATTTGACCTCAGAGCTGCCAACAGAACGACATTTGAATAGGGCAGTGCAGACATGGCTTTCCAGGTTTACATGTTTCCATGTACTAAGAATAATTGATATTTTGGCTCAAAATGAAAGCATAGAACTTCAGAGATAATTCGTGCAAGTTTTGGGAAAGTTATATGTTCAAGACCATTTTGTCACTTGAGAGATACCATTTAACAGATTCCGTCATCTCAAGTGCCATTCATTCAGGAACAAATAGAGTTCATGGAAATAGCAAACTCTATTTTGGTTCACAGAACTCCATAAATACACCCAGATTTATTGCAGCAGCTGAAAGGCATTCAGGGGTAATCTAATGTGCAAGAATTAATGTTTTATCCATTTTGTTTGCTGTGCCATCTTTACGCACGCAAGTAATGTGCAAAATACAGGAAACATCACTGGCTTCCAGGTGTACTTATAGGAGTTCAAATAAAAAGTTGATCCCAGTATGTTCTCAGGAGCATACCTTGCTGTTCTAACTTGCCTTATAGTAACAATCTTAGGTAACTGTTATTTTTTAAAATGGAGAGATGAGAATTTTTAGGTGACTAATGAGGATGTGTATGGAATAAACAGGACATTTTCCCTACAGCTGAGGGTGGATATGTATTTTCCCTCTCTAGAAATCATGATTTGAATTGTTTTTGGACAACAGCTATCACCAGTCACAATGATGTTCCATATATTTAAGGCTACAGGCAAAGCTTGTAAGAACTGCTTAATTATGTGATATATTAATGTTCCATTGATTATGTTATTGCCTGTAAATCCTGTTGCTTAATAAAGCTGCAGTCATTTTGCAATAAATTTGTGTTTGCAGTCAATTAATGGCTTTCTGGGGGCAATGGACAAAGTAATAGGTGTATTGGTGTTGTGTGGAAAGCATGGTACTGTGGCTTCCAGTATAAAACTAGGAAATAAAAATGCATGGATTGAGTAAAAGAGGGAAAAAAATTAGCTTCTGTTGAGTACAATGATTCACAGTTTTCTTTTAGGTTCAACTGAAAAAGCAGCATTGTGCAAAGCATCTGCACATGAATACAGGGCAGGATAATATTTGATTTAAAAATACAAGTAAACGATAACTGCCAATATTGAGACCATGTGAAGGCAAAGGAACAAAGCATACTTTCATTGCTAATCATGTTAACATCAAAGTTTGAAGAGTACATTCGCCTATTCAGAGGAAATGCCATCACACTTCTGACGATCACATCTGCCACTAATATCATCCGGCATGTGGTCAGGTCTCTGTTCTGACTTTTATCTCTCTACCAAAATTTCATGTCTTGATTTTAACATCTGATGCTAAATTCAGGTCACTACAAAATAAGTACAACTTTTGGTTTTTTTCCACTTTCATGATATTTTCAAAAGGTACATCTAAAAATCAGTATATATATGAACTATATGTCAATTAAAATTTTTTTACAAGGCTTTTCTAGCACCTAGGAGATTTTGAGGAAGAAGGAAGGGGCGAAGGGGAAAGGTGAGGTTGTTGTTTGTTTAGTTTTGTTTAATTTTCCTTAGAAAACTTTGTTAGACTTGTAAGAAGTATACAGAGGTCTGATTTATCTCTAAAATGCTCTAATTCCTGAAAACATTGAAGTTTCCTTTCTGTATAACTGGAGAAAGACCCTCACACTTCATACACTTTTAATCCATAGAATCTCATAGAATTCTCATAGAATTTCATAGAAGCTCTGCTTCTCAAGTTTGTGAAAGCCTGAATTTTTACCTTCCCTGAAGTTTTATCCTCACAACATATATCTGGCTAAATATATGTCTATGGCAACATCACATAAACCTTTATGGTATATTTGATAAGTATTACTTTTTACCTATGTTTCTAATGTTAAAGTTTTCTTGCTTTTGTTGATGGGATAAATACAGTCCTCTTCCTCTTACCTTTAGGATGTTTAAATAAAGAGAAAATGTTTCTAAAGATATATTTCAGTATCCCTTTAAAGACATTTTGAATTCTGAAAGCTGTTAAAAATGAAGCTTCACAGCAGCTACTTAATTAGGGAGGAAGTGTGTTCTCTGGTTTTAAAATTGTGGTGGGACTATTCAGAGATTTCTGAGCACGTAAAACAAAGATGTTTGTAGATTTTTCTTTGCTTGCCAATATTGCACTCATCTTTAGACTGGAAAGAAATAAATTCTCATTTCAAAGCAGAAGCAGCTAAGTGCTGCTAATGAAGTGGAAGAGTAGGGAATACTGTGTTTCTATATACAGTAAAGAAATCCTTCCAGATATCCCAGTGTGATATCAAGCATATGGCTCATCTGGTCCTGCAGCAGGTTCTTAGGTGCAATCTAACAACCCTGTACTGCTTTTCAAAGCAGGGAAGGAAGTAATCTAGCATATGAGTCAACATCTTCTCAAGAGTAAGAGTGGATGATAGTCAGCAAATGCTCTGCATAATTTAGTTTTATTAATGACACACATTTTGGCAGGTCTACCTTCACAATCGCTGTAGAATCAGCTGAAAAAATTATAAACAGCTGTGAGCAAAAACTCAGGTAGTAAAAAGATGCATCATAACATTTAGGTCCTTGATGAGTCTTGAATTAAATTTTGTCTTCTTGTCAGTTCTTTTACCATGTGTTTTTTGGGAAATTTCTTACATTGACCCCCCAGTTCTATTCATCTGCACAAACACTCACAAAAAACCCTGAGGCTCACAGAAGATTAAGGCTTCTAGTAAAGGCTATTTTTTAGTCCCTCAGATAAAATTTGTTATGAAAAATGAACCAAGATATTTTTTATGGGCTTTTTTTTTTTTAATTTTTTTAAAATTTTATTCTCAAATACATCAAATACGAAATGTACAAAGATTTATCAGTTATTTTTTTCATCTGCTTTACATAACAGTGTACAGCTCACACACACATACAGACACATTTTTTATATAACCAAAACCAATGAATATAAAAATTTAATCTAAGCAACGCTAGTTTCTAGCTGCAACACACTCAGTGGTGTTACACACCTGACATGTAACTAATTTCATGTAGACAGAAAATACCTTTGTTTTTCTAGTAACACAGAAAAGCTACTTCTTGATATGAGCTTATCCAGGATAGTTTTAGTAAAAAAATAGATTTTAATTTTGTCAAAAAACAAGATGGAGTGCTACTGACAACCACCTGACTACACTAACTAAAAGGTCACATAATAGAATGACAGTTTCTTTTGCCAAATCTCTGTATTTAACATATATGACTGTAAGAAAACTACTATAGTAACTATGATATTATAGTTCTGTTATTGCTAATGTGACAAATTTATCATCAAAGTTTCACTGTGGGTTAATGTGAAAGTGATTTTTCAGTATTCTGCTTCTTAGCAGGGATAGAAATGACAGTGTTACACTCCTCTACATAATTTAAAACACAAGTCTGTGAGTCTTCACTGAAGTTCAGCTCTAGGTACATAACAGGTTTTAAGTGGTTAAGTAAACAGCATGGTATATTAATCTAAATTTTTTTTCATTTGTTGCAATTTATTAGGATTAACTTCTATTATTACCTTTAACTGAATGTGAAACAGAGCTATTCAACATTCCTTTAAGGAAGTAATACCATTGATCTAAAATACTTTAGATACCAGACCACATTTTTGAGAATATTGATTTTAATAATACTATTAGTTAAATAGAGTATATCATAAGATTTGAAAAATGTCTTACAGTTTTGGTCCTGTGTAATGCTGAAGGTTTTATAAATTACTTCTCAAGAAAGGACAGAAGTCATGAGTGATCACTATTTGTCTTATCAAGAAAAAGCATGTAAAGTAGACAGTAAAAAAAAAATGTAAATGGTGATAAAAGTTGAAAGTAGAATTACTGAAAATATAATTGTAAAATAAATTTTACTTTAATGTTATATTTTCATCCTTGCACAGAGATCTTGGAATACACATGGAACAAGTACTCTCACTGAATAATTCTAAATGTTAATAAGAAACTTATCTTTACTGACATTTTCTGTTTTCTCTTTGCAAACTCATCAAGTGTGAGAGAATAATAAACAAGAAATGTGTGTGCAAGCTTTCCCACTGAACTGGGATGGAAGTTTCCTTGGCATATGAGAGGTTTCCAGACATTCCTGGAGAAGCCCCTCAGTGGGTGGCTTTGATGGAAAACTTTGCTGGAGTCAGGGAACAGAGGTGTGTATCTCAACAGCCTCTTGCTGCCACCAGCCACCTGACAGACCATACTGGGTGACCTGTTGTGCCTTAAAAGCAATCCACCCACAGGAATAACCCCTCCAGCTGCTGTGTGTCACATCTGTGATCACTGGGGAGCCTTTGAGCACTCAGCAGTGTAAGGAAGAAAAGAGGGTTTGTTGCCAGCTCTGGTTGGAGCATGAAGGACTTTACATCCACCTTCTGATGAAACAGGATTTCCCCAAAGCCCAGTACAGCTTGGGAAAGATTGTCACAAGGCTGCCCCCTTAACGAAATCTTTCCACAAAGACTTGATGAGAAGTGCCCAGACCAACCACACCCCTGGGAATCTGCAGCAGACAATCCACTCCTTGCTGGAAAAGTGATTCCAGCACCTTTGCTTGCCAAGGCTTGACAAGCTGAAGGGAGAAAACATGTGGGAGGAAGGATATGGAGAGGCAGGGCAAGAAATGAATGTGTGGGGACAAAAATGAATGCATGAGGTGACAAAAAAGTTTTGCTCTCAGGTCACTAGGGGCCATAGCCACTGGAGACTGAGATGACATTGAAGAGGAGATGGTGAGGAGCCAGCAGGAGATGCAGCTGCTGCCTGTGTGCATGGCTCTGGATGAGATTCCCTCCAGAAAGAAGCAACAAACTTCCTGCAGAAGGGATGAATTGATTGTTTCCTTTCTTCTGCAGACTTAGGAAGCATCTGTAGTCCACAACCTTTCCCAGCCTGGGCTCAGTGCCTTGAGGCAGTGAAAGGTGGCAGTGACACCTGCCAGTGATTAGCTGGGTTGGAGGGTAGTGAGCTATCCTGAAGGTGGGACACAGGCTGATGCCTTGCCAGCCTGGGCATCATCTCCTGGTGGCAAAAATGCCATTCATGTAATACCTTCTTTTCCACCTGCAGTGCTTCTGCCCTCCTCTGTAGAGCAAAGAAGTGGATCTCTTTTACACCAGCTCTTCAAGAAGCTGGGTGGAGAGGACCTGACTTCCTTTACAATATTACAAAATTACTTTGGCTTCAGCAGACATAGGTCTCCAGCCCCCTCAGTGCTGGTCCCCATCTCCTTCGTGTGACACAGAACCAGGAGAGCTTCTGACCACAATATAGTGATACCAAACCTGACTGAAAACTGCTGCAACAAATAGGACTCAGGTGTTTCCCCAGACTGCCCAGAGGCTGATTCAAGAGCAGGCTTATTCAGGCCTCCAGTGGAAGCAGTGTGGGATGTAAAAGCTTAAGCTCTGGGAGCACAGGCAAAGGCAGAAGGATGCTTTGGAAGCGGGCTGTGCACCATGGAAAGCTGCAGAGAGTGCAGATGGCAAGCAGCAGCCAGGCCATAGCACTCTGGGGCTCTCCTTTGGTGCTGCCTTGAGATAGCAGGTGGCTTATTTCCAACCTGAAGGCTCCTGTTTCCAGTGGGGGCTGAGAAGTGGTAGCCATCATCTTGCAGAAGATGAGAGCTCAGAGTACCTGGCTTGGCTAGGGCAAACAAGGACACTTTTGCAGGCAGGACATGGGAAAAAGAGGAACTAGGGAGAAGTCAGCCTAGCCCCACACTAACACAGGCCCTGTGTACATCATCTTGGTCATTTCTGTTCTCCTCAGGAGCAAGCAGCATGCTTCCAACTGTGGCCAACTCTTCACTGCAACCAAAACATTTGTGAAGAAAAAAGAGATAATTTCACAACAGAGAGTGTTGGTGAGCTGACACGGGGAGGTCCAGACCCCAGGAATTCCCTGTCCCTCCCTGCTCAGCTCTGAGAAGGAGAGAAACCTGGAGTGCTGTGTCCATTTTGTGCTCCCCAGGTGGTGTCAGTCGGGCAGTGAGCTGCCAGAGAGAGCTCATCAGAGAGCCACCAGGCTGAGCAGGGACTGGGGTGCAGGACACCTGCAGGGAGGGTTAGATCTGTTCACAGAGCAAAGGGAGATCTTTCTGCTGCCTCCATCTATCCTGGAAGATGTCAAAAGCCAGATCCAGCCTTTAGCCTCTGCTGCACAGAGACAGGATGGAAGGTACAAACTTTAGATTTTATGAAGACTCTTTTCTCCACAAAGGTTTTCAAACATGTGCATGAATTTCTTGAGTTTTCTGTGGAGATATCCAAAACTATGCCAGACACATCCCAGAGCAGCCCAATTTCACCTGGCCTTGCAGGATCAGATCACCTCCAGAGGTTCTTTCTACTCAATTATCAATGACTCTATGAAATACATTGGAGCTGCTGTCACAGTGCCAGAATTGGATGCATAAAAGCAGGAGTGGATGGTAGTGGCTAAATTATCCTTACCAGCTTACAAACAGTGGATGACTCTACCTAGTGTTTATTTAATCACTGCTATGGTCAAGAGTACTGTGGAAATTATCTACTTTTTTTTTTTTTTTTTTTTTTTTTTTTTAAGTAGTAGTATATTGATTGTTTTTACCTCCTTAGGAAGCACTGTTATAAAAATCTTTATACTCCCACAAGTCCTTTAGTAAAGAGGATAAAAATCAAATTTCACAGCTGTGCTAACATTAGGCCCAGACCATTTTCAGTACATATTAAATAAAAAATGCTAAAATAACATTAAAAGCCTAATTTAAGCTGACAAAGGCAAAGAAATCAGAATTTGGATGAAGGAAAGATGAAAAGGAAAGTAACCTCTCTCTAGACATATACACACCAACTTTCTAAAGTTTTTTTAATAAGATTTATATTTCTTTTGGAAAAAGTCAAATGTCCCTGGGACTATAAGGGAACAAATAACATGGGATCTTTTCCAAAATAATCTATTGTAATTCAGGATTTTCATAAACGTTAAAATATTAAATATAATTACTAATTTTTAACACATCACATTAAGGATATTGGGTTTTTTATGTTCAAATTAAATCCTTTGGATTAGTTATATTGGGAATATTGCATAATAAAATATTAGAATTATAGGTGCAGTTAAATTCACTTCTACAAAACACTTAAAGGGTATTCAGAGCAACTTCTCAAATGCAAGCAGATCACACTCTTTGTTTGTTTTGGGGAGAGAAGTAGATCAGGAAGTTCAGCTAGTTCAAGTGTATTTTTAGAGAAAGACAAACTTTCAGAACTTCTTATGTCAATATATCTGTGGGAGTTACAGGGGCATCCCATGACCAACTTGCAGAAAAATTAGAACAAGAATGAATAATTGTAAAAATGGCATAATTTTTATAGATGGCTCTGTGTATGATTTCTACCTTCTAATCAGCTCTAAATGAAACTAAACTTGCAGCAACACTGTTCTTTGTTTTGTGTTAGATGGATATTCTGTAGATTTAGGGAAAGAGGTGGTGCAACTATTTCTTGTCTTATTTGTGCTCTACGGATATACATGCATTGTGAGATGATTTAAAATTCCTTTTGAAGCTTACTTTTGTATTGAAAAGCATTTGCAGTGCTGGTGCACACCACACATGGTTGCATACTGCAGCTTTGGAATAATGTGTGCTAAGGAGTAGATGGAGCTTGGTCTGGGGTCACCAGGCACAGACATCTGCTGAGTGGTCACTGGTGTGCTGCACTGCTGGATTTGCTCATGGATCTGGAAGAGGAAGCCAGAGTCTGAAGTGTCAGCTTCTGTTGTCACAGGGTGAGTGACCTTTCAAAATGTATGATAAATCAAGCCCTTCTAATTATTTGTCAATGCAACATTGTCTCAGAATTCCCCAGCTGGCCTCGGATATCCTACCTTTTCTGTGTCTTTTAGTCTTGTGGATATTGATTTTCCTGCAAGAAAACACCTATTTTTATTTGCAAACAAGGTCAGACAATTTTTAAGCAAGCAGAAAAAACACAACTGTTAACTTTATCTTAAAAAAATATATTTCTCTCTGTAATATATTAGTGGGATACATGGAAACTATCCATATTGGAAAAAAACAACACTGAAGATAAAAGCTAAAAAATACTCCAACATTCTACTTTAAATGGTTCAGTCACAGTCAATCCAAGCGAATTCAGTGGATTTTTCTTATTATTCAATATAAGCTGTAGGAGATGAAATAACTGGTTGTAAAAGGTAGAAGAAAGGTAAAATTAAAAAAAAGTAATTATGAACCAGGAAAAAAAAAAAATCCCTCTCCTGCTCATCTGCTACTTGCCCTTGAAGGCTGATGTTCTACTTGAAAATTGCTTTGCCACCTCGAAGAGGTCACCTGATACCAGCCCCTCTCTAATGACTCTCGTGGTGTTATCACAAGTTTCGTATCTGCACACCAACAAGTAGCATGCCAGTCCCAGCTCCCACAGCTGCAAGGACAAGGATCAGTTTAGAACATCAAAAGAGACTTAGGCTGCCACTCCAGTGCCCTCAAGTAGTTTGTGCACTGTGTTTTTCTTTGGCCATATCATGGTCGTTGTAGTATGAGATGCTGGTCTATGTCAGACAGTCCAGAACCATTTGGAGGTAATCTGGAAAACCTTTCCTTCTGAATTTGATGCTGTAGTGAGTAATTTAGAGTTTTTTTTAAAATTAAAAATCAAACCTAAAACAGAAATTAAAAACAACCCCAAGTACACAAACAACAGGTGATGTGTATATTAATTAATATATATGCAATTTTACTCAGAGGGGAAAATAAATGAACTACTTAAAGATTTTTTTAGTAGACATAGTCAGTAAAAAGATAGAATGTGTCACTTTTCTTCTACAGTAAAGTGTCAGAAAATTAAAGTTTTTACACTGGCATGACACGAGAGCTATGACAATTGGGTTTTTTGGGTTTTTGTATCCCCCTTCCCAATACCCCACCCCTGAGAAAATTTAACAAAACCCAACAACCAAAAAAGATAAATCTGCAAAACAAAGTCTTGGATATTTTAAGTTGTCTATAAAAGCATACCTTGTGTGGTCTGATACATAGTTCAGGATGTAGTTTTCAAAAATGTCAAGCATGCACATGACTTTTAAGCACACATCACTTCTGAGTTTTGACAATTTTAGAGTAATCACCCAAAGGCCAGAGAGCAAAGAACATTCATACCCAGTAGAAAATGTATTTGCAGTAAATATGGCTTATGAATGGAAACCTGTTGAAGCTATGTTCTTATAGCCAAAGTGCTCATCCTGTCTTGGCAACAATCCAGTTCTATAGAAAGTTTTATAGAAAACATACAGATTTATTTAATAAGGTTCCTTCTCTACATTAGTACATTGCTACATTAAATCACTGTTTTTTCATGCACAGATGTTACCATTATTTGTCTTGTTCCAAAGATGATCTTAACACACATAGCATAATGTTGGCTTTGATAAAAACCTATCTGGCAAAAGGTACCACTTGGTCATCCTACAAGAAGAATAATGTTTCTATACCTTTCTATAATCTGTTTTTTCCAGGGCAATTTGGTTTGTCTCTCTTTCCTTCCATTCTCCATACTCTCTTCATCTTGCCTATAGCCAGTGTATGCTTCACATGGCTTTTGGACATCATGATTCTCTAGAGAAAACCACAAAATTAGGAATAAGCACCTATAAAATTGTCGTCTAGGAAATTCTTGCTGTAACCATTGCCTGCCTCCTCATTATACAAAACTTTAGCAGCAAGTCAGCAGATTTATGTTTTAGATAAAAGTCACCTAATTGCATTCCTTGGTTTGAGAAAAATAAACTTACAAAAAACTCATCTGTCTTGACTACAAAGTGAGTTTACAAAAGAACTTTAGTACAGAAAAATACTGGACAGGGTTCTGAATAGTTTTCTTCTTGCAATATTTATATAAACTACTTTTAAAAGCACAGGGACTGTTTTCCCTCTTCATTCGTTTATAGCATAAATATCGCCAATGGAGGTAGGAATGATATGCATGTTTGGACAATAAACCCTTTAAAGACTATGACTGAAACATGCAGAACTAGGAAAAGAGACCCTTAAAGAAGAAATGCACCAATAATTAATGCAGCAATCTGGAGTGCTTTATGCGCATATTGCTAGTTCACAATTTTAGCACATCAATGGAGACAGAGCTGTAGTAACAAACTTTTGATGATCTCACAGTGAGCCATATCATGCAATGTTAGCAATATCAGTTTAAAATTTAAATATATGTGGACATCTCCTAAAGAAAAAGAAAAAAAAAATAAATAAAGCCTCTTGAGTAGTCTTCAGACGATGTCTGTAAAAGCAAAGAATTAAATTAAACCTTTTGCACTCACAAGGTTTTGTAGAGGGACCTGTATGTTTGTTTAAATCAAGCTATTGTTCTAACAGAGATACACATGGCTTGATTTTGTATTTCATGGCAGGTTCCATTATCTGTACCTGTAGAAGGCAGGACAGTGGAATTTAATATTAAGGTGGACAAATGCATTTAGTTCAGCTGAATATTCCATCCCTAGTGATAAATACTTTTTATAGGTTAGACATTTCTATTAAGGCTTACTGAAAGCAAAGGAATTTACTTTTGGAAAATTCTGAATTAAAGAGTAAGAAGGTAAGCCAATTTCTTGAGAGAGAATATTCTGCAGTAACATCAGTGTAGCAATGACACTGTATCTTATTAGCTAAATGTTGCTGCCTTCGAATAAAAAAGTTGAAAAATTTCTACTGTCAAAATCCACACTATAAATTACTGCTAAATCCTGAATACTGATAAAATAAGCAAATTTCCTATGTTTAGTCTGTACTAAGCATGATGGGCTCCTCTAGAACTAACAGGGTTAAAGCTTTCAAGTTGTTTGTATGAGGCAATCAGAGGCCAAACCTGAGAGGAAACAAGCTGGAATGCAGAGTGGTGCTAGTGACAGTTGAATGATGTGATCAGCACATGGTAGGATGAGGCTTACAGCCTAGTCTAAATTAAATATAATTCCACTAGGAAAACCTTCATAGTGTTAGCCAGTACACTGACCCCAGAAAATTAATAGACAGTCTTATAGTATCTTTGGTCTAGATCACATATAAGTTTTACTCTTTCAGTTATGCTCTTAGCTATTGAACTCCAGATCTTTCAGTCACGTGTCAAAATAAATAGTGTCTGACAGCTAAAGAATACCTTTATCATTCCCCATTGCTCACTGACTTCATAGAAGCATACCTTTAGTCTTCACAAGAAAAAAGGAGGCTGTGATCTCAATATTTCAACACTTTTATTTACCTTATCTGTAATATAATTAATAGATGACTGCATAAAGATCAAGGTGGCTATCAAAGAAAATGAGACAGCTTCATATGAAACTTGCTCTTTTGAATCAGTCTAGGACTCTATCAAAGCATGTGTGATAATTTCATGTAAATCCCGGTGTTCTGAATCTGTATCTTTTAACCTGTACATACCATTTTTAACACACTACATTTCAAAGACATTCAAAGCTGATCTAATTTGTATTACAGAATTACATTATAATCTGCAAGCAGCACATCATACTGATTTCTTAAAATTAATGTGGAAGCTCATTATATAGACATCTACAGAGGGCTCATGTAGTCTTTCTCAAAAATACTGTGACTTAAACCAACCACATTTTCTATTTAAAGCACACCTTTTTCTAGCCAGTCAGATCTTTCTCTGAAGTCTGGATTTTGAAATTTTGTATTTTGAGCACAAACCCAAGAGCAAAATATTCAGTGTCATCCAGGATTGCCATTTGTAAACTACCCTGAATGTTTGATGCTGAAATACACAAAAATGTTTTCAATTTTTGATTTATGAGATGATAAATTAAGGAGATTGTTCATCATGGTGGAAATAAATGCAAGTGGTGGACTGAAGCAAGAAGCAGTAATACTAAGTAGGACTGCATTTTTCCTTGTTCATGTAAGACCTAAATTGACTTTTAAAAGTGTACTTAACATTATAAATTCAATAAACAGACTTTAAAAAAGAGTCCTGTAATTCTTGTCATGACAAAACAACAGACATTTGTTTACCAGAGAACCATTCTAGATGGGCTACAGCCAGGATTTGCCCTTTTACCATGCTCCAGGACAAACCACATTTTGGAAAAACACAGCAAAAGTAGTGCAGATTTGCAGGCCAATCTATCCAGACAAATTGCAAACTGACCACTCTCTAAGTCTGTTTTTAAATTAATACTAAGTCATTACACTTGAGAACTCTCCCATGACAAAACTGCTTTACTCACTAACCTCCTGTCTGCCCAAATAAGCAAATTACCTCTGACTATTTTTATTCTCTTTTCCAGATTAGCAGGAACTAGCCACATTATCCAAAATAATAATACCTAACAAAAACAAAATATGAAATATACACCAGGCAAATAGCTGACCTGAATCAAGGTTCATCAAATGATGAAAAAATAAACAGGAAAAAAAAAAAGGAAAAAAAAGGAAAGAGATCTTCTCTGGAAAGACCTTGGCCCTTAAAACTGATTTGATATGCTGAATACTGCAACTGAAGAAGCTGAATTAGAGCTATCAGTTTTTAATTCATGGCAATGTCTAAAACTGCAGTCAGATAATCTGAGCACAGAAAATTTCAAGACAGCTGGATCATACTTCATGCCCGTGTTATTTTCTAATGGAGTGGTATCAAAACAGGTGTTTATATCATTGGTCTAGCTGACAGCATGACTATGTGTTCTTCCAAGGACATGTCTTTATAAAGGGACAAAGAGAACTGATCCTATTCCTACTTGCCAAATTACTTCCATGTAGATTGCTGAAAATCCCTAGAAAGAACAAAAATTAACAAGACTATATAACTTGTTTTAGCTAAGGAAGCCTTGAAAGCCTAAAACCAAGCAGACCTTTTGTTTAGAACATACAGGAGAAAGGACTAGAACAAATGCTTTCCAGTTAACTCCACAAATATAGTTGTGCTGCTCTGAGAAGAGAAAGAGGATCTTCAGAGTGCCTAACTCCTGATGAGCATAACCCAGTTTGATACAGTTTTTACCCATTTTTTCAGAGCACTCAGCTTTACAGCAAGGCAGAGCTGTGAGGTTCAGAGCCAATGACTGCCTAGTAGCTGTCAGACAATCCAGGAAAATCAGTGTCTGAATAGAGGAGAAGCCCACAGAAAGCAGATGAACAGGAAACCCTAAACAAAGTTGATGCACTGTATATTTTAAGGTCATCTTTCTGCTTCATGCATTTGCAAGTGGAGGGTGTTAGACTACTGTTGCTTGTTTTTTTTTGTTTTTTTTTTTTTTTTTTTTTTTTTTTTTTGTTTTTTTTTTGTTTTTTTTTTTTCCTGTGAAAGTGTCAGTGTTTTGTGTTCCTGCTATCAAGCAGCCAGGTGTTTTTGACTAATTTGGGACAGAGCCTAGATTTAGAGCAAGGGATTAAATTGGAGTATTCATTTTCAAGGCAACAGGAATAAGGATTGTACAAAGCACAGAGACATGATAACACTTTTCCTGAATCTTATACAGGCAATCACAGCTGAAATTTTAGGGTTTTTTTTTCATCAGTTCCAATAAAACTGGTAAAAAAATTCTCAGAGGTCATGACCACATAACTGAGAAGAACATAACAACCATTACCTTTATTTGGAAGAATATGCATGCCAAGGAAAAACCTTGGCATCTTAATTCCAGAGAAAGCATTAGCTGTATAGAACTGTATAGAACAAACTGTACGGAACAAAAAAACATTAAAACTTCCTATTCTACCAATGATACACTCTGTCTACACTAAAACATGGTCCTCCTGGTATATATATTAATTTTGGCTTGAAAGAGTGATAACTTAATATAGTACAGAAATCTGTTACAGTGAAAACATTTTGCGCCCCTTGCTAAAAACTATTTAATAATTTGAATGAATCTTTTACAAAAGAAAATAACTAAGGACTGATTTCACTATCTGGATGCCATGAAATCTGCTGGTCTTTCTTAAGAACTCTTAAAAAAATAGCCCTGAAACAACAATTCCCGTTTCACCTCTTCCCCAGGGAAAAAGAGTCCAAACAGAGAAATGATCCCTGCTGAAAACAAGTACTGACCTGAAGCAACTAGTGATGTTTCAACTTTGAGTACATGCCTTATTTTTCAGGAAATAACTTAAATCCAGTACAGATTACAGCTATGAAATAAAAAGCAGATCCACATCTGGCTGTCACATCTGTGCAAAGCAAGGCTTACTTTGCTTAGCCTGTCTGATTTATGGGTGTATCTAAATCAACTCAGGGCTATTTCACTCCTCATTTGCATAAAGCAAGCAATAATATAGTATAATTTTTAATTGCTATAATGTGCAAACAGATTTTGGACCCTGCCACTTCACTGTAGTATCTTTGAAGAATATCTAAGCCAAAGGGAAAAATTGCACAAATATATTTTCCAGATTTCAAAACAAACCATAAATATTATAAATGAATAAAATGTACATTTAAATCTACAAATATTGCAAACTATAAAGTTAGTTTTTCTGTTATATAATACAAAATATGTGTATCTTAAAATTTTTAGATATATTAAAAATTATTAAGTCAAATGACGGAAAACTGCTGCCTCATTTTTATTACAACAGGCTTTGGTCAGATTTTCAGCCTTGTAAATGAATTACATGGATTAATGGGTTCATTGTAAGCTAATGAACCTATTAAATTGCAGTCCTTCAAATCAAGCTACCAATGAAATTCAATGAAAATGTAAAAATATTTTCTGGTTTTGCAGTGTTAAATGTGGAAATAAAAAATAAAATATTATAATTTGAAATTCCACTTGAATTTTTTTTTTAATTGCTAAACTTTTCTTCAGATTCTATTTTTACTGATACTGCCTATTTTCATATTCTATCAAATACATAACATTCATGATAAGTGCTTTTCATATTTTTATGTACATGTTATTAGTAATAATTTTAAATGAGACAAGGAGAAGCTTCTAAGACTCTGATGCATTACTGAATTTGACTTGAACTTTGCATAAATCCAGATATACCTCACTATGGGGTCTTTTTTTTTTTACTGTTATTATAGAATTAGTTGCATAGATGTTACTAGGGAAAACTGAGTTTTTAGATCTTAAACAGTTACACATTTGGTTAAATTTGCATGCATAGCCTTCTTCAAAAAATCATGAAAACACACAGGCAAACTTTACAGAAATGTTTCAGTCAATTCTCATTCAACAAAGAAGGTGAAAACAAGCACAGTGGATTAGGTTCATTAACTGATTATACAAAACTGGGTATGTATAAGTATAAATCCAAATAGCTGGACCCAGAATAAATATATTGATAATTTAACCCTTTTATAAGAAAAGAAGATCTGAAAGAAAGTGTAAAGACCAAAAGAGTTACAAACAAAGTGAGACAAAAAGAAAATAGCCTTTTAGAATTTTGCAGAAATTTATTTAGCTTATTAGAAAGGGGAGAGAGAAAAGCAGAAGAAAAAGCAACATGAAATTCAGGCATCTATAGATACAGTAGATGCAGCTTCAACACACCATTGAAAGAACAAAATTGTAAGTAAAATACAAAAACCTATGAATTTGCTGATTGATATTAGCCTAAGATAATCACTGTCTGTCATGGGAAAATTCTGAGAATTATTTTAAAACAAACTTTATAGTTTGGAGGTTAGATCAACTTTAGATGTCATAAATTGTTTTTTCTTTGAAGACACAGTATAACATCATAGTAATTCAAACAGACAATATTCACAGTGAAAAATTCCCCTTGGGATTAATACAATGGCATTTATAACAGAAACCCCATATTTAGCAATAGTTACTTTTGAATTTTTTTAAAGACATTTTCTCATATATTATGAGACAAAAGTCATGTACATAATATGATTTTGTGATGTATTCTCTAGAAAAGGGGACACAATCTTTGCATATTTGTTTCATTCATACTGCAAATACATTCTACCATGAGCCTCATTTCTCTAATGCTGTGGTGTTGCTTTCATTCACTTCATGCTCTTGCAAAACTATGCTGATAAAATATATTTTAAAGTGCTAAACACATAGCAAAACTTCTTCAATAATTTGAAAGTGTGTGGACAGTTTAGAAAGACATAGAGATAAAACAATTAAGTTTAAGAGATTCAGAACCAATAAAGTCATTTCATGCAATATGTTCTTCATGTCAGTTGTTGTTTTCTTTAGCTCACATTAAAGTTGTGGAATGTTTGACAATAGCCATGAATGCCATTTGGACTGGATTAAAACTGTATTTGCTTACAAAATCAGATTCAGACCGGAAAGACAAGATACAGGTTATGTAATTCAGAAATGACAATTTCCAGTGTGATACACTTGTACTTAGTTCTTTCTCAAGTACTGGTAACTGCAAATTAGTAGAATATTTTTCCAACTACAAAGAAATTTTATATAAAGAAACATTTAAAATAATAATACCCTCAAAACACTCAAATCCCAACCTATTTAAATAGTCCTTAAACAGTTCAGCTTTTGAAATGCTTATTGTGGAAAACTGCAAGCACTGAAAATCAGGGTGATAAAAAGTAATTTTCCTTAAAGTTTCAAATATAATATATCTACACTGAAAACATGTATTTACATTTCTTCAGAGATCTCAAAGTTAAAACAAAGATACCAGAAAGAATAAATTGTGTCCACCTTTGAACTATGAGTCCTCTGGTGAAAGAACTATTAATTCTACTGTGCTAATATGATATTTAACACAGTGGGGCTTTGGTTTTGGTTAGTTCCTGGCGACAATACAGTAAACAAGATTAAACTGAAATAACAGGAGCAATCCAGAAGTTTTGGTTTATTCTGTTTTGGAAGAGATGGGAAGGTTCCTGTTCAGAAGATCAGTGATTACAGTGTAATTCCAGTAGAGCACTTAAGCACCATTTAATCTGGGGGACTTTGGGGAACCTTTATGATATACAGACCTGGCATTCACTTTTTGCAGAGTGGTGAATTTTATCCTCTCAGTAAGTTCTTCCACCTTGAGTTGGTTTTGTCTTTCCCTCTTGCCCTTCCCTCAGCAGTCAGGCAGGTAGATATACAAGGAAAATGAGGCAATCCAGTCCATTTCCATGATCTCATGTTGGTGTTGAAAATGTCTGCCCCACCTGCTTTAAAAACCAAAATTTCTAATGTCTCTGGGAAATCGTTTTGTGGACTTGTCTAGTCTTCCCACTAGGAAGTTATATTTCTAGTCTGGAGCTTAGTTTCATCTCCCAGTTTAAATCCTTCGTTTGTTCCCTACCTACACTCAGTGTGGAGAACAACTTATTTCCTCTTTCATATCACAGGTGCACATCAGATACTTGCACATCAGATTCTGTGTATCTTCTCCAAACTAGATACCCCTAAGTTTCAGATGTTCTTTGTAAGTACCCTCTCTCAGACCTGTTACTGTTCTTCCTTGCCTTCTCTTTATGAACCTGGTGTGCTCAATGCCCCTCATTGGAAACAAGAGCCCATGCTGGCTGAAGCCGTGCATATTCTGGGATAGGACACCTAATTACCTCTCAAAGAGTGCTGCTTGCCTATTGGAAATTGACAGTTTCTAATGTGTGATTCATTAGTGAATGTACAATTGCCCAAAATATTTCAGCACACTCTATTCTGTGGTTTGTTGTCTTAAAAGTGTTTGCATTTTATTGACGTGAAAACGTTGGATTTCCACTCACAAAGGCTCCTCATCTTGTGTAAGAAAATGAGACATGTTTGGCTACTATGTTGGCTTTTGTTTGTGTCCATATTATCTTCCTTCTTTCTACAAATTTTGTAATTAATTTGCATTAGTGAAGTTAAGCTGACTGCTTGTAATTCCTATTTTTCCCCTGCACTTTAAAAAGTGGATGTTATTTTCACTATATTAGTCTTCTGGAACTTCACTTATTGTCACAAATTTTCCAGAAGGACTTCTAATGCCCCTGACATTAGTGAAACTATTTTTTTTACGTGCCTTGGAGTGGAAATAGCCATGTGCAGCTGACTTACAAGTGTATAAATATTTTTAGCAATCTCAGGCTTGTTTTTATCCTTCTATAGCTTGACTCATTCTTTTGTCATGAGCATTTACTGTATTGCCTGTTAGACTGAACTTGACCTTTTAGTGAAGACTGGAGCAAAAAAGACATTAGATTTACTTTCAGTTTCTTGATATCATGTGTTGATAGCTTCCTGGTCCCTTGGGAGGTGTCCAGCCCTTTTGCTGGTATTCTTCCTATTCACATCTCTTGCCAGCAGTGATTGCTTTGAGCTTTGGCTCTTCTATTCCTTTCCTCATGCTCCAACTATTCTTTTAAGATCCTTCATAAATTACCTGATTTCTACATCTCCATTCTTCGCTCTTAAATTTTAAGTGATTGAAAAACTCATTATGACCAATTTCAGTTTCTATCTTTCATCTGCCAGTATAATTTACACTTGTGCCCTTTATATAATTTTTAAAACAATAGCTAAATTTTCAGAACCCAGTTTTTTACCTCGTTGGGTTTATTTTCCACAAAAGTATACTTACAAAGCTCCGAGTTTATTGGAGTCTGCTTTTCGCACATTTTTTGGTCTTAATATTCTGTTTTCACTCTCTTTCGTCTTTACAATGAATGTTGTCATATCGTTGGCAGCCCATCAGAGTTGCCTTTCATCCTCTGATTTTCACCCAGTTGTCTCCTGTTTGTTAGAAGTGAATCTAGAGACTCATCCTTCCCTGCTTCTTGTTCTCTTCACTGTTTATACTCTAAAAATCTCTGAGAAATTTAGCTCTTGCTTTCTTTCTCTGCAGTTCTCTGAGCGAAGGCTTCTGTCACTCTCAAATTTTTGTGTGATTCTGCTAATTTCAGAAAATAAACAAAGTGGCTCACTTAGTTAATTTCTTAGGGGGGTGGGAATGAGAACACCTAGTAAACAAAGACTTGGAACCACATTTTTCCATCTTATGAGAGGCCTGTGTTTCCTTTACAGCCAAAAGTGCTTGTCAGAAATGGCATTTGACAGCTTCTATCACTCCCTCTCCCCTCCACACATTGATTTTCACCTTGTACAGTACTTTAGCTTCAATTAGGCACAAGGTGTTATGCCTGAGACCACTTAGATACCCATCAGAAAGGCTACAACCAGCCAGGGCTCTGTAGAGACCAAGGATAGGAAAACTGATTTGGCACTCAGACACGCTGAAAAAGTTTTTGTGGTAGCTGCAGGCTAAAAACATGAACTATAAGCAATGTAATTATGAAGTAGATGAAAACAAACTCCATGGTTACCCAGTTCCCTCATTATGATCAGATCACTTGGCACATCACTGCAGAGAACTTTGCTTTGGAAAAACATTACATTTTTCATGAGCAGTTCAATAAAAGAAACTATTTTATGGGTCCAGGAGATGGTTGAGGGGTTCAGAAGGAAATAATTTGCTTTTATTTTGCTTTAGAAATTAATTCCAATTTTTATAGCAATTTACAACAAATTCCTGCACATTAAATACAAAGCACTAAAGCAAAAGTTACAAACAGAATGTATTAGTATTTTTGGAATGAAAATTAAAAAGTGCTGCCACTTCTGCAGTCCAAGTCATTATGTTTTATGGCTTAGGTTAACATTGTGCTATAAAATAGAGTAAATAACTGTTAAAAGCAGTCATTTGCTCAGAATTATTATGAGTTTCATTTTGGGAATGATTCAGCCTACCATTATTTTTTTTCCCTGTATAAATGGCAAATTTTTGAATTTTACTGCTGAGCTCTTAACTCTGTCCTGTCATACTGAGTGCAGATACCATGTTAAAAAGTCAACTTTAAATAAGCCAACAACTACTGTGTTTGATGTCACTACTTCATTTGTAGAAAACTGCATGTGGTAAGACACATTCCTATTTTTAAACTATCACCTCATATGGGAAAGCTATGTTTGTTCAGAAATAATTCTTAGCAAAAGAGGCTGACAGGGTCTTTTTTTCTAACCAATCAATGCTAAGGAGCAGGAGTCTCAGCATGAGATAATAGCTCTGACTTCTTGCTAAAATCTCTTTTAAGTCCAGTATTTCACATCTTCTCTTAGTAATCAAGTGCAAAAATAACAGCAGTTTATGAGTCATATTAAGGTTGTGGAATGTTTTGAATATATATAACCAGTGTATTAAGCAAATAAATTAAATATTAGGACCATAGGTATCCCTTGCTAGTCCAGGGATCTGAGGGTTTCTTCTTTTGATCCAGTACCATGTTGTAAGATAGTGAAAACTTACTTGTGCTCTGTCTCTATTCTCCTTAAATATGTGCTGTTTTGATTTTCATTTACTATTATATTACCTCTATGTTAGGGTATTTCATTATCCCTCCAGGTCCTTTAACACTTCATTAAGAATTTTAAGCTATCCAGCATCATTGTACTGTATTTTTCTGGCTGCAGGTTCAAAGAGGTTAAACATATATTTTTCTATGTATTTCATCATTCCAATGAGTCTGCATGACCCTTTCATAATTGCTGGAGGACAGATTTAGGGGTTGGCTCAGATTATGTTGCTAACTGCATATACAGTTTATTCACTTCTCTTTCTGAAGTGTTACTTCCATTACTCACACTTCTTGACTGCTGTTGCTCTTTGCAAATCTGTCTTAAGCCACCAGTCACAGCTTTCTACCACTTTTCTCAAATCAAGATGTCATTTCTTTAGACCTTAATGTAAGTTCTAGAGCAGCAAATGTTGTATTTTCCTGTCATGTCATTGATGTTGTATATAAATAAATTTAAAGAAATGGTGGTTTTCACAGCAGTGTTGAACAGATGTCCCATTTTTTAAGCACTCCACTTGAACCTCCCTGGTTGCTTAAACTTAGAAAAGTGATGTCAAACACTTCTCTGCAGATTTTCATTCTCTTCCTGCTTTAGAACACTGCGCAAATTTCTTTTCTTTAATTCAAGTCTACGTATAAATATGAGATCTTTTTGGGTTATTTTTCACCTACAGTGACCAGTTATATAATTATTCCCTTTGTTTCCCTCCTCATGAAATAATTTCCAGAGCTGTGAGCCTATTAAACTTGATTTGAGTCCTCTAACATAGGATGAAAATGTTTTTCTTGTGAGATGCTTATATCTTGGGACAAGTGGTCTAATCTCTTTATTCCTTGGAGCATGAGATTAAAATTTCTTCAGTTGTAATGACCTAGCTCTATAGGACTTGAGATGTTTCACAAACTAATATTCTTCCCTTGGCACCCTGGCAAACTGTGATCAGTTCTATTCACCCAAACATTTTACATATTCTTTCTGTGCAAACAAGTTTTCCACCATAGGTGCTTTGTCTCAAATACATGTGTGTTCCTGCTTGTGGCTTTTCTTTAGTGTTTATATTGTGGTTTCTGCTATTTTGGCTGCTGAACTGCCCATTTTAACACTGAGAAGTGCTCCAGTTGCTTTCAGGCACAGATGGCATCCTTCTGAAGGAACTGTCCTACCAGATATGACTACAGAACCAAGTGAACCAAATGCATTTCAGTACTTAACATTTCTAAATACAGGCAATGGATTTTCTTATATGTTGTACAGAACTTCAAAATTTGCTTTTCACCCCAACTTATTGCTTACTAAGCCAGGTAATCCTTGTTTTGTTCCACATTTTTTCTTCCTTTATGAATTTTGCATTAAAAACTGCAGAGTATTTCTATAAATACAAAAATTTTTATCCATAACATGAGATTAGTGATGCTATACTTATATACATACACAATGTAGATAGATGGATGCAAACCTCTCAGTGGTGAAGGAAGTTTTCCATTTCATAAACAAGAGCTTGACCCAGTAATCTGCTATGCAAAAATTGCTTGGGTGACAAATCAGTGATACAGGCTTCCATGGAGGAGGAGGAGTTTTAGACAAATCCTTCTTTTGTTGTTTCTTATTAGATAATTTAAATACATCTGTGCTCAACATGCTGTTTACTATGAATCCAAATCCATTAACTTCAGTTTGCCTAATTAATTTATATGTTTAGCAGTTTCAACCACTGTACTTGGCCTCATAAATTCCAGTCCAGGAGCTGGGTGACAGACTTCAAAATCTGTAGAGCTCAGCTGTGCATAAGGCTTTGCTTTTATGGTTTCAGACCTTCACCTTTGAGCTCTTGATGACTTTCTGGCTTGGACACCTTTGTTTCCTGTTTTGGTGCACTGGTGTTCTGGGTCTGGAGTTCATTTCCCCACAGCAGCACTCACAGAGCTCTGCTCTGCTGACCCTGGGAGGGGACTCAGCTGGGCTAGCTGATCCAAATTATCCAAGTAGGTATTCAATACCACATGGCATCAGCTCAGATATAAAAGCTAAGGCAAGGAGGAGAAAACACAAGGAACATTAATATATTACAATGTTTGTCTTCCAGACAAAAAAATTGCTTGTTATATTACATGGAAATCCCACGTAAGGATGCTCTGAATTTATATGCATTGTTAGCAATATGTTAAAAATACATACATATTTTAACCTTAAATATATAGGTATGAATATACTAGGAAAAATGAGTTTTGCATCTTGTTGAAGATGTCTCTGATCTTTGCAAAGCATTCAACTGAGTGGTCTGGGACTGAGTGTTCAAATCTTAGAGGTCCCTTCCAAACCAATATATTCTGTGATTCTATTTGGTATAATAACAGGAGTTTTCACATTCTTCAAAGGTGAATTCAGCCATGAGCAAAGGGTATATGCACATATTCATGATGGATTGCTTCAAAGTAACACTTCAGTTCTCAAAATAAGTATAGTTAAAATTCAGGTACTACACAAGAACTTAAATGGGGCTCATTCTGAGTCAGTGAATAAATTTTTAATAGTAAGATTTTCTTGGCAGAGCCCAGACTTTAATATTTCTGGAGAAAACTGCAATATTTCTGAAAGAAGAACTTGATTATGACCTCAAAATATAGCTATATACAGGCACAGCTATAGATTCATGGATATAGAGATAGTACTAGACTTTAGGGTCAGAAGAATATATTTATCTAAATTTCATTGAAATAAAGATTCAAGTTTACCTCCAAAAAACCCCATACCTTCTAGTTCTAGAACTACTTTGTATGCCAGATTATGAAAAACAGAGAACACTAGAGAAAAAAAAAAAAAAGGAAGCATCTGAAAACCTTTTATCCTAGACCCAAAATGGAATTTAAGTATTTAATTAGCGAAGAGCTAAATCAGAATTGTGAATTCTAATTTTAAATTTCAGTTCAGCCATTCTTCCACTTTCACTGAACTCTAAAATCACCCAGATTCTAGAAGGCCTTCAGATTTCAGTACTGCTTTCCCACATAATTACAGTGCTGCTTCTCTAGTTCTGCCTGGAGCCTTTGGGTGGTGGCAAGTAAGGAGAGTGCCCAAAGAGGAAGTGGCACTGCAAAGAATTACCTCATTCTTCATCATGTTGTTAGCACTATTATAGAAAGATTTCGGGTAAATCAACTAATATTTTGAATAAAGTCACAACATAATCTGTATTTTATATGCTTTCTTAAAATTTCAGTATAAACTCTTGCTAAATTTTTTCCTCACGCTTGTAACAGCAGCTCTGCACACACTGAAGGTTTTTCATGGGTTTTTATTAAAGCTTTTTTCTGTCTCTATGTACTTCCTTCCATTTATAGACCAGTAGTATGGTGTTATACTCCATGCTCTTTGAACTAGCCTCTAACACACCGTGATTTAAAGTCTTCTTTCAGCTCTTCAATGTTCAAAGTGAATAAGTGTTCTCTTTTGTACCCAGAAGACAAATGAATGCCAACAACCTGTAACTGCCTTTGATGCTTGACCTCTGTATTGAAAGTTTGTTATGCCACTCTGAAGAAATATAAACACAGAGAGATCATCTCAGTTCCTTCATAGCCCAAATACATGCCTTAAACTGAAAACATCTCTCTGACAAGAAACTGAATTTATGTAACTGAATGAATTGTGTTGAAGTGTTGCTGCTGCAGGTTTGCACTCAGGGCTTCACCAACAAAGATATGGTGATAGCATATACAGCTAAGGAGAGAAGGGAACTTTGTTTTTCTTGCTGCCTGAATATTTAGTCATTGGTACTTTTTACAGGCAAATAAAGAAAAGTGCAATCTGTTCTTCACTGTTATGTAAAGTGAAAAATATTTTACCTGTTTGGTACAGAAATATGTGATTTTGTGAAATCTGTGTTGCTTTTTAAAATTAAGAGATTTGTGAATGGGTGGCACTTTTAAAGTCCTTTTTATATTCCTCTGCTGTCATGAGAGAAATGGGTAGCAGAAAATTGTCCATTATTCTCTGTTTTTCCTATTTATGTCATAAGGAAGAAAGCATAGGGCATGAAAGAAAAACTGTCTCTTTTTGTCAGCCATGGCAGAGACTGTCAACTGTGGAGTCTGGAAGGAATTTTTCTTTAAACACCCATGTAAGAGTGAGCTTGCTATGACCCTTTTGGTCTTAAAAAATATTTGTACGATTGCTTTTGACCACGTTTTTTTTTTTTTTTTTTTTCCTAAAGAACTTCCAGGTGAGCTGACCTGCTTTTAAAGTACATTTAAATATCATGTTCATTGCTACTGTGGGTAGAGCTACATCAGTGCACCAGCCCTGGTTGTTCATGTGCACTTCCCACATCCAGCAAACAAAGCACTAGACTAGATAATCCCTTAAAACAGAAATTTCTCATGGACAATTTCTCATAGTACTTCATCTTTCTTAAGCAACCAGCTTAGCATCTAGAGGTTTGGTCTTATGAGACACTGAAACTCTATGGAGTTCATATGGGAAGGGGTTGTGGAATGAATATCAAATCCCTACAGGATCTTTAAGGATCATATGCAGATATAAAGGTTTGCTCTGCTCTGTGAAGGTGCTGACGTTTTCATAACCTCTGCCTCATGCTGCCTGATCACAAGAAAATGATTGCTAGTGCATAGGAAATCAATGTTTATTTTGAGCAGAAATAAGCAGAGGACGGGTATGCTAGAAAAGTTTCAGATTCTACAAGACTGTGATAAACATCCTGCTGAGTGAGGCCAGTTTCCTACACCACACCCTGCCTCTAACACTGGAAGTGGGGCATGGTATTTAGTCAGAACATGTGAATTTGGCCACCTGCTTTTTTCCTCTCCTGGGATTCACAGCCATTGAACACATATGGATGCATCCATGATACATACCAATATGGCACAGAGTATATATCCCAGCATATACTCTCTAGTATCTTACTCTTATCTGTTTTGAAACACTGATACTATCTGTCTGCACAGTCTCCTGTGACAACACATTTTAAAAGTTCATTACCTATTCAATAAAAAAATAGATTTTACCACCATCTGTTTTACGTGATCTTTTGTGAGATTCTGAGCTCTGAAATTCCAGATTTTAGGAATTTTCTACATAACAATTGTCACTGATCTTACGCCATCATCATCATGATTGTATAAATCTCATTTTTATTTCCCATTAGCCTTCTCTTCAAAAGACTTATTTTTCCTCTCAAGGCAAATGCCTTATTCCTGTAGCCATTTCTGTTGCCTTTTCTTCTACCTTCTCTGACTTAGACTTGTCTTTCAATGAATGTTGAATGTCAATCAGGGAGTTCTGGTGCTGAGCATCTGAAATGATTGCTGAAGAACTAATGAATTGAAGCCTCATTCTGTTGATCCCTTAGCTCTGTAATATTCCTCTTCCCATCAGGAGTCACAGCATAACCTGCACATTTGCTGCCTTGCCAAATGTTAATACCATTTAGTGAGTGCATGCTTGTGTGGGTATCAAGAATAAGCAAAGCTTATTAAAAAATTCACTGTCACTAAAAGTCCAGCTCGAAATGGAAACTATTTCCTGGAAAATATTCTTTCAATACTCAGTCTTTTTATTTCTGTTACTTTGTTTGATTTCTGCAAATAGTTTAAATAGAATTGTTTACTGGTATACAAAACTTACAAGCAAATATTGAGGAGAATTAATGTAAAAGTATTTTAAAATTCATATACATGCATATTGGAAACTGAAGGTGAAATTTTGCAAAGCTGACTTAGAGCAAAAATAAGTTAAGTGAAATATTGTGCAATCATGCCTTATAATTCCTTATTGTTGCAGATTTACAAATAATTTTTTTACATTTAGATAATGCAAGTAATTAATTACATGAGTTATTAATTGCTTAATTTCAGATAAATACATCTAGGAAAACTATCAACTGTTCAAAGATAATTTGCCAATAGAAAAAAAGAAAAATTTATCTTATGATTTATTTAGCATGTATAATTCTCCCAACTCTACATGAGTCATTAGTGCTCTGAGCATCCATTATTTAATAGTTTTGGTTTTTTTTTTTTGTTTGTTTGTTTGTTTGTTTGTTTGTTTGTTTGTTGTTTGGTTTTAGTAAAATCATTTAAGTTAGAAATGGGAAAATTTTATGTCATTCAGCCTAATATATAATCTGGAATTTCAACCAGTGTGTCTGTCATCTTTCAAAAGTTCAGCTGACTAAATTTCAACTGTGACCATCACAAAAGCATTGATTCAATTCTTCTTCTCTTCAGTGTCAACCTACACCAGTCCCAGACTACTTTACTCACTAGAATTTAGATCAATGACACTGGAAAGTTTCCCAGATATAAAGGAAACCTTGAAAGTTGATAGAATAATAGCTGTAATTTTCAGGGATGTTAAGCACACAAAGGTGCTATCATTACCTACAGAAGAAGGAAAATTTCATGCAGTATTTCAGTAGATGGTTGCACCAAAAAAGTCCTGACGATTTTGCATAACCCAGACTTTATTGATGCATTCCTACTTATGCACAAGATATAAATTAGATTATGAATGATAGACTCTGCACTGACCTAAAACTTCTTTCTTTGTCAAATTTAACTTAGGAAAAAGATCATGACATCTGTCATGCTAAAAATTAATTACAGGTGGGCACAGCTTAATTAAATAAAGTGAAATGGCATCAAATTAAATGATCTGGACCTCATTTTTATTCCTGATTGATGTCTACCAGGGCACTGGGGAATGGTAGAGAAGATACCCTCATGGCCAAGACAATATATTCCAGGTACGTGATTCTGCTTTTTGTGATGGTTGTGAAAAATTTTTCTGGGAGACCTCCAGGGCTTTGGCTCCTATTCTCTTGACCTTCTTATAGTACCCTCCCTAACTGGATTCCTAATCATACCACAGTGCTTTTCTGATTCACTCAATGCAGCAGGTTTGGTGTCCTTGGAGGGCCAGCTTAGAAATCTGAATAGTGGATCCGGCTGTGGAGGAATAGGGGAACATATTAATGTGTGATCTAAAAGTCTTCTGTTTGTAGATCTGGATTTATCATGTGACCCTGCACATTGGTGTGTCCATTGCTCATGACTGCACTCAGGATGAGCTCTTGACCTGCTCCCACCACCACACAAACTGCTTTCACTCCTGCCACTCATCCTGAGGAAGCTGCAGAAGGGTTACATTAAAACATCAGGACAGGGGCCTCCAACCTTGTCTACGGAGCCATCGTTAAACTGATTTTCCACCATCTCTGATGCCAGATGTTTGTCATCCCCCTATCTCATCTCATGTCACATATTTATCTCATACTACCCAGCTCAACCTGTGAACCTCTCATTCTCATAGTGATTATCATCTTGTGCCAAAACAAAACCTCTCAAGCTTGGGATGGAGAAAATGTCTGTGAATGAGGGAGTCTCTGTCACTGTCAGCCTCCAGCTCATCAGATGCCAGAACTCATCCAGGCAATTTTTCTCCAGAACAGAGCAGAATGCTTTTCACTGGGAACTTTGCTACCAAGTCAATTATTTGAGGGTGAATTTTCTTTCATTAAAGCTATCCATACAGACAGAAACCTGCATTGCAAAATGACTGGCATTGGTTTATCACTTCACATATACAAACTGCATAACTACAAATTTGTGTTGCCTTTGTGTTTATATATTGGTGAGTTTCAATATATTTAATGGTTACACACCAGTCAAAACCAGTTTCAAGATATTGGTCTAATAAGTATAGCCTGCAATAAGAGGGAGCCTTTTCCAGGTAGTTAGAATTATTAAAATATGTTTCTTAATTCTTTAGAGTGAGAAATGCAGGTAAATGATTCAAAAGATACTTGGAAAGTGATTTCTTTATTATTATTACCTTACTGAGTGAGATGTCTGGATTTGTGAATTTTCATGGTTTTCATCTGAATCCAAATTCCAAATGCTCTGTCGAGTTTTACAATTCAGGAAAGAAGTCCATTACTGTTCTCAGTAGGTGCCACTTATGTGTATCTGCATTGCATCTGTCAAGATGAAAGAGCAATCAAAAAAGTGTTTGACCTCATATATGCAGTGTTCCTCCATGGTGCAAAAAAGAAATTCTTAGGTCAAACTAATAAACTAGATATTAGTTATAATAACAATTCCAAATAATATATTTTCTGGAGAAAATTCCCATGTTATGATGCACATCAATCTCCAGAGAGAATGTTGTTTCAGTTTTGAAAAATGTGACAAAATGTATTGAATTGCAAAGGACCTAATGGAAAAGACTGGAATCCATATTATATTATTTGATTAACCCACTGTGTTAATAGTATATTAAGTAATCTCTTTCTAAAATTCTATATGTTATCAGATTTATAAATTTTATATATGTACAAATATATTAATATACACAAATGTTTTCTTGATCTAGGAAAAAAATATTCAAATACAAGGATAAATAATATATGGGCTCTGAAAATTACCATGACCATTTAAAGTCAATTTTGAGCTATTATATAGGAAAAATGCTGCACATTACACACTGTGTTAATTGTTAACTTCATAGGTTTTGCATATTCAGCCTTATATGAACTCCAGTTATTAGCAATTGAAATGTAGATTGAGGTATCAAAAAATCAAGACTGAAATATTAGGAAACTTCTTATTTCTTTTAGTGACAAGGTTAAATTAGAGGAGATCATGCCATTCTCTAATGGGATTTTTACAATTATAAAAATTTCTTGGCACTTTAAGTAAGATCTTGGTTTCCAGATTTTATAACAGCACAGCTTTAACCCCTGGACTGACACTTTTGCTATCAAAGTGCCCAAATTTGTCTGATGTTTTGGTATGGAGCAGGACAAAAGGGAGGTGAGAGAGGAAGGTGGAGCTAGGGCTGGTATGGGAGTTAGAATTCAGCCACCCTTGAAAGTGAAGCTATGTTTTCCTCTTGGATTTTTTTTTTTTTTCGTGCTAAAAATGAATGTGATGACCTTCTCTGTGGTCATTTCTTCATCTGGAGTCCATTTTCTTTGGAGGAAAGACCTGAAATTTGCCAAGAAAATCTATTTGTGTAGACATATTCTTCGCCAATCCCACTAAAATCTACTCAGATTTTACCATGCTTTTATGCTTCTTTTAAAATTAAAATTTTCTGTTCCGTGCTCTTAGGAAATATCTGTGAAAAACATCTCAATCTTATTCAAAGAGAAGGAAAAAGAGTCTCCATGCATATCTGTGGGCTCCCTTGACAGTGGTCCATACACAGTCTAGGTCAGCCCATCAGCAACACTGGGATGAAATACAAGCCTCAAAATAATGCCATGGAATAACAGGGGAGGAGGAGGAGGATACCACTACACATTTTGAAAAAGTAAAGAAGGACAGTCAAAACTACACTGAAAAACATTATTAAAGCTGTGTAGTCAAAGACTGAGGTTAGCTGCTGCCACACTTGTAGCTGCTTGAAAAATCTTTATTCGGCTTTTTTCCACATACATTGCAACGCAGAACTAACAGAGCAGTTAGACAACTAAAATTTAAGGTGGAATCATATTTTAGCACTTGGACTTAGCATTGACATCTGGCATCAAGGCATCAGTGTCCATTAAGTGCACAGGAGAAACTGGATATGTACAGGTTGTCATACAACAGAACTGGCCTGGGTCAACTTGCTCTTGGAGATGCTCTGACATTAAGGAACCAATTAATACAAACCCCTTGCTACCCTTTTTAAGATTTTAGAAATATTTACAATTTATTTGAATATATAAAAGACTTAGTTATGAGAAACAATTATTCACCATCACTTTTAAAGCTTACCCAATGATAGAAGGCATGGGAAAGAAGATCTTGAAAGATAAATAGACAGTTGATGAAAAAATTGCAGAAACTTCATAGGGCCCCATTCCAAATTGAACTCTGCAAACACACAGCAGTCATCTGAAAGATATAATTAAAGAATTTGAACTTTTTATGAAAGTAAATGGAGCTACAGAGAAAACTGAGGAAAATGGGATTTTTCTCTTATTCTTATTAAGCACATGACATTAGATTTGCTGAAAAGTCTTCCATTAAAATTATCAAGAAAAAGCCAGTTATCAGACAGAGCTACAGAAATTAAAGAATGTTACACTGGTAGTGAGAATGTACATAAAAAATTAATCTCAGAAGGGGAGTCACTGGCCTCTCATGAATCACCCAATAGGAACATCATGTACTTTGGAATGAAATTCAAAATGTTTGCATGTTGAACAACCCAATTAACATCTTGTTGCCTGAAGCTGAGAAACAGGAATGGGTTAGAACAGGGGTGCATCCTAATTCTTGAAATTTAACAGCATTGTTAGGAGCAAAATGTAATTTAATATATTTAGATAGCACAGCTCAGAGCCACCTCATGGAGACAGGTGACTATGTATAATTTCCAAAGAAAAAAGGGGTCAATAGGTTTTAAAACTAGCCAGAGAATGAGCTCCTTGTGACTGTAGCAATGCTTTTTGTGAGAAGTGATAATTCTGGAGCATATTAAATGTATTTTGAGAGGCAAAGCCCAGGAGGATGAAAGCAGACAAATGCATGGCTTCTAGATACTAGACAAGAGCCTCAGCACAAGCTGGTTGCTGGGTTGCCCAGACTGTAAAGACTTGGCATGCTTTAGTGCCTGTGGAGCTCTGAAGGTAAAAATTATGAAAGAGAAGGTAACAAAAACTTAAGTACCACTAAGATTAGCTGGTAGCTGACTGCATGTTCCCAGCATTTGTTCTTTTGGAGACAGGACCCCAAACTGTTCATGTTGAAAGCAGTGCAGGGTTTTTGGCAGACGTAGGTGCATTCTTTCACTATTTGACCATTTGCTGTTTTTCCAATGAAGATTTTTTTTTTTAGTGACACAAACCAGGGATGAACCAATATTGCCATTAATAAAGATGTTGTCTCCTTCATTCCCATGTTAGTGTAGGAATGAGAAGGCATGAATGAATATATCTCCCAATTACAGCTGATGATGAGAGGTAGCATTGTCTTGCAATTATTTCACCCTGGAGAGCCAAATTCTTTACTGCCCTGTCACAATGTTTAACAAGCTCCTTACATCAGATTTTTCACAGGGGATCTCTAATTGTATGTACCTCATTTTCTGTGTATCTGGGCTCACCCCATGCCGTGGTGCTGGGAGAAGCTGTAATGACAAGCAAAGCCAATAGAAGCTGCTTTTTAGAGAATACCTCTGGTATGTTTCTGAAAACCAGTTGGGTAAGATATTTCAGGCTGGATACTTAAAATAAATAGAAACTTCTGACTTCACTGTCTGTGTGTTTCAGCACTTTGTAAAGGGAAGGTAGCTACACCTCTCTACTTCACATTGTTATTTTGAAAATAAATTCTTTTATTACACTGACATGGAAAAACACTTATGGGAAAAGTAAAGAGCGTGTTCAGATTGGGATTTGAGCTAATGTGAGCTAAAGTAAAAGACTGAAGACAGCCCAGTATTAAACATTATCTCAGGACCCCAGTGTCAGTCATTCTACATGTTGAGTGAAGTGGTAAACTTCTGTGGAGAATGGCATGTGATTAATTAACTGCACACTATTTTAAGATGTCACAAGAGCCCTGGCCTAGCATTTTACTGTCAACTTTAACACTGACACCTCAAAACTTCAGTGATTTGCTTTTTTAAACTTCATGTTATTCCACATTGTTCTTTAGAAGTTTTTATCTGTATATGGTGGTGTGATGAGGAGGCTACATAAGTATTTGAGGTCTTTTTTTTTTTTTTTCCTTTTTTTATGAATGGTGAATAAACCCATCCTGATAGTAAGAATACTTATTCGAAAGAATATCTTGCAATATATTGGATAATATTTTACATACATCATATTTTGATATAAAGAATTATCCCTTGTAAGTTGGTAAGTTCTTGGTTGAGGATTTTAAAGAAGTTCTTTTAAAGAAAGTAAAGAAGTTTTTTTGTCTTCCAACCCACTGGCTTACTATGATCTGTTCACTTGTGTAGCAGGAACAGGAAAAAGCTTTCTTAAGGGTTTTGCAGTGGATGAGTCTGATTGGTTTTCCTTTAAAAGCTGACAGTCAGTAGTATTCACCCTGGACCTTGTAGTGTGAAATACAGGTGAGGAGAAAGGGAAACACTCTGCCATGTTTTGTTTCTGTTTTAATAGGAAACTATTCATATACTGAGAGTGTTGAAAAGTTAAATGTAGACACAGAGGTGATGAATTAGTAGGCATGTAACAGGCAACACAATAAAGTTACTTAAAAAATGCACTGCAATATTCTGTGACCAGTAACAGTAAATATTCTCCCCCCAAAATACAATCTCAGGAAGTAAGGTAGCTTTTTTTTTTTTTTTTTTTTTTTTTTTAATTAACATCTAGGGTTGCAACCCTTTTCCTTGAAGGGGAGCCTTTCAACGAAATATAAATGCAATATTTTGTATCCCAGTCTTCATTAAAATGATGCAACTGCCTGATAAAATGTGAGCAAAAGTGATTTTCCTGCATGCAGCATTTATCTAGATATTTGTGAGTCAGAGATCAATGACAATTTAAAAATGCATATGCAAACAAAATGCATTTATTCCACTAGGAACATAAATATAAATGTCTGTCTATCCCAACAGACAAATTTCTTTCTTTCTAGGCATTTTCTAAGGAGTTTTTGGTGGAGTGAGGAATGTGAATTGTAGCTATTGTTAACAGTTAAAAATAAGCAAAACATATAAAAAGTGATAGGAAAGTATGTTTCTTTCAGAAACATACATGAAATGTGAATAAGCAACTGAGAGAAAAACTAAATTCTATCATAAAATATTACTGTTCTATTTACATATGTTTTCAGCCTTTTTCTTATTGGAACTATATTTCTTTTCTTTTTGAAAGAAAATCTGACTCATATAAGGAATTAGCCGAAGAAAGCAAAATCTGAATTTCTTGTTATTTGAGAACTGGATGGAGACATATCCAGGATAAATCCATTCAAGAGGCTGATGAAGATCTACAACCTCTAGAGTTAAAAATGATTCAATGTGTCCAGGAAAAACTTTGAAGTGCTTCAGGTAAAGGCAGAAATAGGTTTTGTACTTCTTTTTCATTTTGGATAAATTTATGTTTACAATACAAAGCATCAAAGCGCAGGAGAGGAAAACTCCACAAAGTGTTCAGAATCTGAACTAATGTTGAATCTGTGATATATATACAGGAGGCATGAAACATGTTGGCACAGGTAGCAATCAGAAAATATCAGGAGCATTCCCTGCTCAGGTCAGAGCCCTGTGCAGTGGAAAGCCAGAATACAACAGTCACAAGCTGCAATTAATCTTGAACAATTAATCTTGAAGCTCATTCTGATTCAGCCAGAATATTGGATTATGTGACCTGTGGCCATACCTCACAAACTTTTCTTTGGTTCTGTGAGTAAAAATGGTGGGCTGAGACATGAAGCCTGTGTTTTATCTTGGGATGGGAAGGTCTGTAAAACGTTTTATAGCCTTAGAGTTTGACTTCATCAAACTTGTTTAAGTCATTGTCTGGCTTTTTACCTGTAAAATTATTAGTTGTGTTTTAGTTAAATTTGCATATATAAAGCAATAAAACCTTTTTATCTTATATTTACTTGTATCTAGGATGTGAAAAGAGATGACACAACTTTCTTGTTTTATTTTCATGTGAGTTGATGATTCCGATTTATATTTTGACTTAAAAAATTTTGTTGGGCTCTGTTTTATTTCAAAACAGCTACTCAATAAAAGTGCATGTCTAGTACAAGTTTATAGCCCATAGTGTTTAAATATCTTGAACTATCTAAATGATAAAGTAAAATAGGCAATTTTAAGGGAGACAAAATAATATTTTCTAGGGAATATTATGAGTTCTTCCTAAGAGAAAATTTAATCAGAAATTACAATATGTGAACTGTAAATCTGATGGTTGATTTCTGACGTGTGACTATGTCATGTACTGATAAAGTAAACCTAATAAATCAGAGAGAAAATCTAAAGTCTCATACCTGTTGCCTACACTTGGAATTAAGTGTTTGTGGTTTTTTTTCTTTTTTTTTTTTTTTGTTTTTTTTTTTTTTTTTTTTGTTTTTTTTTTTTTTTGTTTTTTGAGTTTTTTTTTTTTTTTTTTGCTAGTCATTAGGAACTGCAAAAATCCTGTTAACTGCAATAATCCTAATAAATAATATGGTATACACAACATAGTGCTGTAATCTAATATAATATAATTGAGATACGTGAATTTTCTTTCTTTGACTGTAACTATTAATTGTCATGTTCATCTGTTTGCTTTTTTGCTTGCTGAAGGGGCAATTCTGTTCTCAGCCTTCATAAGGTTCTGCAATTATAACATTCATAAAATCAGCTAGTCATAAACATGTCACATAAAGTATTTCACAGAGTTTATGTGAAAGGAAATTGAAGTCTCTTGGAAATGGAACTGAATCTTGTCCAAACAACCTTCGATACACTAATTCAACTTTATTGTTTTTGTATATTACAGGCTTCTTTATCCATGCATACTATCATTAACCATACAGTATGTTTTGATAAATGTTCCCCTTCCTGGAAACTTGTGCAGTTCTTTGACCACTGTCTCTGTTGGTGGTGCTTTTTCATTAAATCTAAACTGGAAAAAGAAATGTCATATTTAGGTGAAAGAAACTGATAAAATGAAAAAGTAATTGCCTCCCAAGGTGTTTGTGTGGTAGAACTATCTGTCTGCCCTTTAAGACTCCCAAATAATTGGTTAATATTTGAGAAATAATAAACAATTATAACTAAGGCTAATAACACCACTTAATTTTTATTAAAGATCTACAATGGCCAGGGTCACCATGTAATTTGAATTAGTCAGGCAATAATACCAAACAGTACTCAGGATATGACTTATGGTATGTTTTGGGGGAGCAGTTCCTTCATTTTAACAAATGATGAAGGGAGCAATAAAGAAAAGAAGAATTTGTGGTATGAATTTCAGGCTACCTATACATATTTTGGTCATAAAATCCACCTAAATGTTGCTTTCATCTACATGATAGTCCTTCACAGGCAGCTGGTTATGTGTGTATTGGGCTGTTCAGATTTTTATGCCTCTGGTGCTGGTGCTGTGGGCTCATGGGGGAGAAGCCTCAGAAAAGCAGAGATGTCCTACCCCACTGTGTTCAGGAGCATGAATGTGTGTGTCTGCATCATGGCTCAGCCATCAGCTCACCACTATCTTGAAGTTCAGCCTCTCTACAAATGAACTAGGTTAGACAGAGAATGCAATAGCAGGCAGTTCAAATTTGGCTCCAAAGGTTAGGGTGACGATTTTAGCCTGTTATAGCTGCTTAAAACCCACCTATAAACTCAGTAAACATGTGGATTAGGTCATAGGTAAATTTGATTTTGATGTCTGTGTTACAGAGTGTTCATTTTTTGTTCCCATGAGCTTTCAGGCCGTCTGATCCTGTCTGTGATGCAGGCATTTAGTCACAGAGTACCCAGTGCCCTTATGTGCCTCTGCAGCTGCAGCTGGTGTTCTCTGCCCCGTGGATGCACAGACCCAAAGCAGGTAACTCTGGGAGCTCTCAGATCAGATGTGTTTGGGGGTACAAACACCCTTTTGTCCCTCTTGGGGGTACAAATGCCACGTTCAATGGCATGTGTGAAGTATGAGGCTGAGGTCTCAGCACCAGCAGCAACTCTGTGCTTATGTAGAGGAGCATGACATTCACAGGACATGGTTAAAGAGGAGCATTGTTTAAACACCCACAGACATGCAATTTTTTCTGCTACACTGAGATAAAACTTCTAAAAAGAGGGGTTGGGAACTTCTGTGATTAGTTTGGGATTTTGCAATAGCAAGACCAATGCAAAATGAAGATTCTAACAGAACTCTCCTCTTAAAAATATTTTGACAGTGTAGCTGACCAGATGCATTTATAAACTCCAGTAGGGAACTTCTGAAAATCTCTTGCTAGTGTCTCATTCTGCAAGGGGAGAAGGATATCAATGGTGCCCTTGTTCAGACTTTTCTGGCTGATAGGAGCTTTTGCTATAGTAAGTCATAGCAATAGGGCCAATAAAAGATACTTTCATCAATATTTTTCTGATAAAACTTTGTTCAGGATCCAAACCAGCAAAATACTATCTCCATAAATTTTTAATTTTTTAAGAACTCTTCACTGGAAAAGTGAGGAGTTTCCAGGTGTTTCTACTTGGGGATGAAGGAGAAGGTCAGTAGAAATCCAATTATCAATGGAAAAGCAAGATGACAAATTTTTCAAAGATTTGGAGATGATGATGATTATTACTATTATTTGTCTTCTCTTTCTTAGCCATATGTAGGTATTGCTTTCTAAAAAAATGTCTGACATGCCTTGGCTACTTTGAGTTGCTTAATTTTGAGTCTTCAAGAGCTAGTTTAGTATCAGTTTCTTTCACATTTGATGTAGTCAATCTTCTTCAAACACTCTCACTCTTAACAGGAAACTGGAAGAGAAAAGCAAGCTTTAGCATTTGTAACAATTGACACAAAGTGGGGAAGCTTTGTGACAGAAGGAACACAAGAGAGAGGAAATGAAGGGCTGTTTGGGACGAAGGGCATATAGCTGACTCTGGTTTTTACTTTTCATTGTGTTCTTTCTCACCTGTTTGAAGGTTTCCTCTCTATGTGTCACTTCTGTGCTGTTAGAAGTTATGTCTTTTGTTAAATAATTCAGAGCTTTCCAGCTGCCAATCAGGGGAGGATTAAAGCTACGGTCTTTCTTTCTTTCTTTCTTTCTTTCTTTCTTTCTTTCTTTCTTTCTTTCTTTCTTTCTTTCTTTCTTTCTTTCTTTCTTTCTTTCTTTCTTTTCTCTCTTTCTTTCTTTCTTTCTTTCTTTCTTTCTTTCTTTCTTTCTTTCTTTCTTTCTTTCTTTCTTTCTTTTCTCTCTTTCTTTCTTTCTTTCTTTCTTTCTTTCTTTCTTTCTTTCTTTCTTTCTTTCTTTCTCTCTTTCTCTCTTTCTCTCTTTCTCTCTTTCTCTCTTTCTCTCTTTTTCTCTCTCTCTCTTTCTCTCTTATTCTCTCTTATTCTCTCTTTCTCTCATTTTTCTCTCTTTCTTTCTTTCTCTCTCTCTCACTTTCTTTCTATCTTTCTTACTTTCTCTTTCTTTCTCTCTTTCTCTCTTTCTCTCTTTCTCTCTTTCTCTCTTTCTCTCTTTCTTTCCCTTCCTTCCTTCCTTCCTTCCTTCCTTCCTTCCTTCCTTCCTTCCTTCCTTCCTTCCTTCCTTCCTTCCTTCCTTCCGTCCTTCCTTCCTTCCTTCCTTCCTACCATACAATAACCTCTAAGGATCCTAAGTTCTAGGCTTGTCTTTGTCCAGTGGTTGCAGAAATTTATAAACAATCCAGCATTAGACAAAGGATTTTACTAATTTACTCAGTTGTTTTGTGGATAATCCACTACATTTGGCCACCAGCCAACTTCATGACATGGGAAAGATTGTCAAAACCACTTTAAATTGGCTTTGTTCACTCTCATCACAGCTGTCAGAGGCTTGTGATGGGCAGAATCTCCTAAAAGGCCCTTTAAAATACTTCATGTCATAGAAAAAATGTACATTGCATATTACCTTATTCAATCCTATTGATCAGTATCAATGCAAGGCCATAAAACAGGGATATTTTTTTACTTAGATGCAGAATTTCTGGGCATCTGACTGCTCTTCTTCTCTTCTCACCCTCTGCCATCAATGTCATCACCTAGTTGCCCATATGTTTGTAAGAAATAAGTACTTGGATAAAACCCAGGAGCCTCCAGATTAACTAAAGCATGAATAGGGAAACACACTACACAGCTGACAGACAAGCTGAGAAAGTACTTATCTACTGACTGTCAAGGAATGTGTGCTTTGAAGGTCCTACTGCATTTGTACCTTAACCATGGTAAAAGGCAGCATTCACTATGCACACTTTCCTCTTTTCTTTCCTGCCTGTCTGAACATTAAACATTTGTTTCAGTGAGATAAAAAGCTTGTTTGTCCTACAAAACAATGCCATTTTCTTTTGGTAGTATCTCACAAGCTGGCTGTATGGAGTTGCTTCCATGAATGTGCTTAGACCTTTTGTAGTAAGGATGTAAAAAAATGGATCATACAGTAGAGAGACGTGTAGCCAAATGGATTTTGATACAAAATGCAAACTAACTGGGTCTTTTAGATTTTCAGAAAGCATACCTCTGTCCTTAAGCTCCTGTTCTGTGCAGTGCTGTGCCTGTGCAGAAGCTCTCAGCTGAGGCAAGCTGAGCACAGTGCTGTTAACAGGGTGGCTGGGCATGGCCTGCTATGAAAAGGGTTCACATCTTTGTCTCTTTCCTTTGTCTACAGAACCAGTTTACCCTTATGATATCCACCAGTTTCAAAGTTCACTTGCTGAACTTCATTCTTCCTGAGGTATGCCTTAGCAAAGGTTTATTCTCATATTCAAGTTTTTCTATAAAAGAGTGTGAGGACTGGAAAAATCATTTTTGTAATTTAAATGTAGAACTTTAAATTGATGGGCTTCTCTAGAAGCTGGATGCAGAAGATCCTTCTACCGTTTACCTTCTTATTTTGCATGTTTGTAATCATAATTAGAGTACTTAAATTGTACTAATTGTATATACTAAGTCCTGATAGTGTTGTATGTGTACACAGTGTGTTTGAATTCTGATACTTGCTATACAAGTGGAATACTCAGGAAAAAGTGAATATTTTGGTAATTCTGACCTCATTTATAGTCTTATAAATATATGTAATCATAAACTACTAATGAAAAAGAACATTCTGAAAAAAACATACTTAGTTAAAGCTAGTCTCATAATCTTTTTTGTGGTTTAATTTCTGTTTTTACAGAAATTATTGTGAATGGTACCTGATGCAGCAGTAACACACATCTTTCATTATGTTTTATAGCATCATAGGTAAAGCAGAGCTACAGAACTTAACATAGAGATATTTGTTGTGTAAAGGTCGAAGAAGGCATCTGAAAAGAATCTGATCCTGTGCCTTATTTTTCTGCATAAAGCTTCATGAGTAGCAAAGTTCTCTGTCTTTCATTACCCATGACATCCTGTAAGGTGATGGTTACAGCTAGCTCCTGAGGGGATCACTCAAGCCCATCTGAGTGAAGGAAGAGCTGGATCCCAAATCTAGAAATTTTCTGTCTGGAAAACGGGCTCTGTGCCTTGTGTCTGGAGTCTTGGTGCACAAAGTCTATCAAGATAATCTATCAAGAGTTTACCAAGACCTTCATGAAGAAGGCACAAATTCTCTGTCTGCCTCTGTTTGACAAAGCAGTTCCCTGAATCCTGTTTCTCATGTCTGACTAGGACACAGGGAGCCTTTTGAGCCAGGCTCTGCTGTATAACTAATAAATATATTAGCCCTTAGGAAGCAGCTGACTACTTGCCAAAGGTGCTTCAAGGTTTTGCTGTTACTTGGAGAGAAGCATTCTGGATCATTCTCAGTGACTTGCTTCCCAAAGTCCAGTCTGATTAACTAGATCAATTCCTATAGAGGTTTGCAATAAATTAACTCATTAGTGCATATTGAACAGCTTACTACTTTATTTTGCATTGCTAAAAACTTCCTCAGCACATATTTCTAAAAAACAGGGTTTGGCACTCTGCTTTGCTGCAGGATTATCCACTCTGAAGTGAAAGGTCAAAGATGTCACTAAGGAGGAAAATTAATTTTAATCTCACTTAAGGCAGTCCTACTGGCCTACATCATTAAAAAATATTAATAACATATTTTACAGATGCGTGTCCTATAAAATCCAAACCTTATATAAAAAAGAAAAAAAGTTTTCATCGTCTGTTAATACACAGGATAGTAAAAGCTTGTGAACAAGGTGAGACAAACTGCTTGGAAATGAATGTTTTCATGTGCCAACAAGTGAACAGCTTCTCTTGACCAGACTCTTCAAAGTTTCTTCAAACAAAAATGTTACCTTTTTAGTTCCTCCCCTGTCTCAACAGTGCTTGTTGCATATATTAGATTTGCTTCAAGGTGATTTGAATGTACATGCTCTGTGTTTAAAAGCTTCTTTTTTTCCATTCATGAGAGATTATTTATTCATATTTGATTTTATCCCCCTTGTCTTTGTCCTTATTTGGACTTCACATGCCTGGCAGATACAAATGTATAGAAAATAATCCATATTGCTTTATACTGGATTCATGTATATTACAAAGGAAAGTCCCCACAGCATTAGGATTTTGTGTGTATAAATTCCTTTCAGAAGTGTATCCTTAGTGAGAGCAGCATATTAAGAAGCTAAGATGGAAGAAGATTTTCAGCATTAGAATGGTTCTGATTCCTCCAAGAGAGTTTGGCTTCTAATGATCCTGATTTAAGGAAGAGGATGCTAATGAAGAAAGCACAGGTAAATATTTAATGTTGCTTTTTGACAAGTTATAGTCAAGGCAAGACCTATTGGTCCAATCTTCCAGTTACGACCCAACAACACAGAAAATTTAAAAACAGGCATGAAATTAGCCTCAAAATAATAATTTCGCAATTCTTTCCATAGCTCCTCCATTTTTTAATTTGTGCAACATCAAGTAGCAGAAGGGAAAATAGCTTCTTAATTTATAATACCACATATAATTATTTTGTCAAAAATTAGACATAATTTTTAATTATCTAAAGAAGCAATTCTGCAAGTTTGCAGTGATTTAAACTTCCCTAGGCCTTCTAAATCCTTTGTGCAGGTATGTGACCATGATTTTTAGTACTGCTTTTTAAAAAACAGCCAGTGTCCTGAGTGATAAGTGAGTTCTGTTCAATTTGTATGAGCAATGATCAATTTATAGATCACACAATTTCTGTGCTTTCTTTATTAAAAAAGAAAAAGGACACAACACAGTTCACTGCCTCTAATTTTAGAATAATAATTTAATATGTTTCAATTGCATTTAGAGGTTTTTTTGTTTTCCTTACATCTTTGAGAATCATGTAGGGAAAGGTGACATTACAAAGAAAAGCCTGGAACAAATTAATCCATTGTCCTGTATATAATATGTCTAACTGTGTGATGTTCTTTTCCTTGTAATCCTGTCTCTTGGAATAATCTGCCCATCCATGAGCAGTTGAAGAAGTTAGTGTTTGCAAGTAGCTGAGATGAGAAAAGGAAGAATTTTAAAAATTTCTGTCTGTTGAGGCCAATGAAGGTGGATGTGCCACCTCTGACACACTGCAAACCAAGCCTGTTGAAGACTTTCACAGTGCTGTGAAACTGAATATCTTCCAAATCAAAATGGAGTGTCTGTATTCTGGGTCACTCTGGTTTTATTTTTATACCAATATTATCTTTTAAAAGTACCGTGTGACTATGGATTCTTATTATAATAATATAGCACATATGATAATGCTCTGGAGTTCAAAATAATCCAAAATAATTTGAAAATAATGAGATAATAATTGCCCTCTTTACACATGGTACTTATGTAATTATTACAGGATAAACTGATCTCATTTAAATTACCTATTTGATTATGTAATATGTGCTTTGTGAGATAGTGTTACCCAGTCCATTTATGTGTCCATTTTGATTGACATCGCTTTCACACTAAATACTTTCCTTCTGTATTCAGCTAAAATAGACTGAATTCATCATGCACTGAATGGAAACTTAAGAATAAGTGTTTAGATAATTGGGCATCAGGGATTCTTGGAAGTCTTTATTATGTGAGAGCGCCCAAATAACATCTGTTCCTACATTCCTGTTATTCAGGGTTGCTTTGTAGTTATTGGGTCTTCAGGGACATCAGAAGCAAGAAACAAAGATATGCTGAATAAAATCCACTTTATGTAAAGCCTTTTACACTCATCTAGTTAGCAAATGTGGCCTGGTTTAGGATGAGGCCGAATATCAGTAAAGAAAGGCGTGACAGGTTTTTGATATTTAAAACCAACCATGTATAAGGAATACAGAAAGAAGTTGTTTAGGAGAGTATCAATGCCTGGACACTTAGTGAAACCAAGAGGGAGCCAGCTTCTTCAAGGCTTGTTTCAACATCAGCAATTTCCCCCCAAATACCAATAATTTCCAGCAAACTCTCTAGAGAAGGTTCAAAGGAAATATAATTAAAGCTAAAAAAACATAATAATGAATTGTTTGAGAACAAAGGAGTAAATAGGTATGGCATGAAGGGCCATGTTCCTTAGAGATTAGAAGCAGCTAGTCAATTGTAAAACATCAGTTTACTGGAACTATACCTGTTGTCTGTCCCAAATCCAAATTATTTATATCTCAGTTCTTTCCATAGGCTGGTTTAATGGCGAATTGTGGCAGCATAAGCCAGAGACTTGTCTTTTCAGTTGACTGAAAATTGGTTTTCATAATTTCTCAATATTATGCATGCAATCTTCCCTTCTATTTCTGTTTCAAGGCTCTACTATTGAACATAAATTGTTAATGGTTTTGATTTATCACTGACTTTGCACCCATTGCTGACAAAGCACACCTTAATCTTGTGAAATCTCAAAAGCCAGCAACAGGTATTTTTTAAGTGTCCTGTTCACAGAAATTCCACCAGCTCATGTCTCTGTTCTCCATTCTGTTAAAGAGATTTGATCAAAATCTGGTTTTTACTACATGTGATGATACCTTGAATTCAAAGCTAGATTTCTTCCTGTGATGTGTTAGCCAAGATAAAACCTATCAGAAAGAAGGGACAAAATTGGGTTTTCTCTGAGAAAAATAAAGTGTATGACATTGTGCTGCTACTAGCATTTCTTATAGTCTAACTTTCAAATGACAAGGGGAGATGACTTTGATATAATTTAGCAAGTACTGTGGCAATGTATGGACAGGAAATTGACAATCAGGGAATCAGTGGTTAAATAAATTATTTTTCCATATGTTCTATTTCACTGTAGAGATTTTTGACATGCTCCACTTCTATTAACTAATGGTTATATGGAAGCTTTTATCTTTCACTAATATTATCTCAGATTGTAAAATGAAACTGTACTTAAAAACAGAAAAAAAGAGAGTATTGTTTAATTATTATTCATTCTTAAAGAATAAATATATGTGAAATTAGAATTCACAGGCTTAGGAATTCAGAGGATCTTTTTCTTTTATTTTTATAGCACACCTCTGTTTTTAATTAATGAAAGAATAAAAACCTGATTATCATTCCAAAGTTAAACTATTTTATCAGACCTCTTCATGTCTAAACGATGGTTTTGGATAGTCACAATACCAAAGCAGTGTTCTTTGCATTTTCTAGATACATATTACCATTTCTGTTCTGGTCTCTTGAGTGCCACTGGAGAGTTTCTCTGCCTTCCTGTGCCTTAATTTTTCTATTTGTAGAAAGGTGATGACAGCACTGACCTTTTTAATTGTTGTACACCCCCAAATCCTTTAATTCATTAGGGTGAGCAGAGGCTGGCAAAGCTTGCTCAGAGTTGTGAAAGCAGGGGTCAGTGATATAAGAGTGACCTTGAAGAACGTGCAGGGGCTGGTGTGGGTCAGTGAGAGCAGCTGTACTCAGCATTATGTAGATGCCTAAAGCAGGTGTCTGCATGGAAGTAAACCCCCAGCAGGAAAGCAACAGGGCAGCAGGAATGAGCTGAGTCTGGAGCTGCTCCAGCTCTGTCAGCCTGGGTGCCACCAGCTGGCTGGGCAGCACAGAGGGTGTGTGGGTGTCACAGGAGGGGGTGGAGGGAGGTCACTGCCCAAGTCTGTGGTTCCCTGATGGGGAACACACCCTCTTGACATCATTTTGTGCCCAGCAATGGCTTCTCAAACTCTTCTCCTAACCTAATTTGCAGCACAGCATTAAATACAAAAATATTTAGAATCTAGTGGCCCTTGTCCCTCCTGTAGGGCCATGTTATAACCAGTTAAATAATTATCTAAAGATACTAGTTATCATTTTCAGCAGTGGCAGTTGTATGCCAGCCTTCCATTGAGGGCTCTATATCCCAATAAATAAAATCTCCTTCTCAGTTAATAATTTATAATCCTCTTTAGCCAGTATGCTATTGAAAACAAATTAATGTTATTCGTATTTGATTTTATCAAACTGGTAATGATATAACATGGGATTTATTGGTATTTCTTCCCTAACCATTGTTCTGATTTTGTTTCTTCCTTGCTTCCTCCAGAGGACGTTCCAATCCCTTTTGCAATGGTTACAAATTTTGGTGAAATTGTTCCTCCCCGTCTTCCACTACTGTTCTTTTAATTTTAATAAGTTGCTAATAAAGTCTCAGTTCAGAAGAACTGTTCAGAATATTAATTTCTTCTGAACATCTCTGACTGCAAGTAAGGACAGAAGGGAAGAAAGGAAGCAGATTTTAAGTATTGTTTCTCCTACAGTCTGTCACCATCTTCACTATCCACAATGTGTCATGAACCTCATGAGATATGAAAAGATCACTTGTGCTTTGTGCATGATTAAAAATGCAAGGAATTTTCTGTTATGAAATAACTATAGCTTTCTGAAGAAATCAATTTCTGGTGCACAAAATTCAGATATTTTGTTATCGTTTAGTATAAAATATCAAATGATAAGCCTAAGCTTTTTCTTCTTTTTTTTTTTTTTTTTTTAATAGCAATTTATTCTGTTAAGAAGTTGTAAAAAACCCTGTGAAATAAACAATGTGATATGTTACATTATTAAAATGATTATTTACAGCTTCTGAAAACAGCCTGTTTTTAAATTCATACCTCCTACTGAGTTGTTTTCTATACATTCAATGCAATATTTTCCAAAGATGTTTTTCTTTTTGTTCTTTGAAAGTAGCTTTTTAGACATTATTTCAAATTATTTGCCGATTAGACTATAATTATAGAAAGCTATCAGACTGCTTTCCATAACCCACTGATTTACTCAAAAATTCATTTGCTTGATATCTGGTTTCTGCTTGTAATTTTTATACCCTCAATGTGCACAAATTTGCAGCATTCCTTCTATCTGCATCTCTCCAACCCTTCATAAGTGTCTCTGTCTGTGTTATTGTTAGAGGGAAAAATATTCTCTGCTGTCATTTTCTTTAGAAAAAAAAAGTAATTTGAATCCTTCCATATTAGATAGAAAATATTCCAGCCCTTGATAGAGGTGCTCGTACAGATAAAATCCAAACCAAAATCCACATGAACATTATTGGATTTATTGCTTTCTATCTATCTGATCTACTTCCTTCCTTTTGATATAAAGGTATTTGATTGAGAGTTATAACTGTAAATATTTTTTGATATTCTGATTATTTGAGGGTTTTTCAAACAATTGCCTACTTTGAAGTATTTTAAAAAATTAATAAACTTCTAAAGATCTAATATTTAAATATTAGATATTTGTGCCATAGAATTGTGTTATTTTCCAGTAAAATACTATTCAATTAACCCTATGTTTTCTGATTTAGTGGTTTGACTGTGATATCCCTATGATTTTAGCTCATACCCTAGAAATGTAAAAATGATAAACAATGAAGTCAGGTATTTATACAGTCATTTGTGTCCTTAAGACAAAATGGTGTGAACATATATTTTAGCTTAGGACATGTATGGTATCTCTTAGTAATTTTGGAATATTACAATTGCCATGTTAGCTCTAATGCTGCAGCTAAATGACAAGCTAAAGGGACTAAAGCATAATTTCTGTATTTGTTTTAGGCTGTGCATAATGTATCTAGTTCCTGCTGTATGTAGTCCTGTTAGGAATTATTTTTGGACACAAATTCCTTCAGGTTTTACAGGTCAGATTATGCATTCAGTACAATTATTGCTTGGTTGTCAATTATTAAAATAGACTGTCATTAACTAAAGATAATGGTGGGTACCTTCTAAATGCAAAATTATTTAACTCAATGATTTGCTATAATTTTCTTAACTTTGATTTCAAAAAATAATCCTCGATGAATTGTGAATCTCTTCCATCTTCACGCTCTTATTTATAGAAACAGTTATTCACATTTCTAGCGTAGACAAAAAAAGTACTGAAATTAATTGACTGCACTTGGACATATATCTTCCAATGTTAAAAGGGCATAAAAGTCTCAGAAGGATGCAAGAATTATCTCGAATAAATACCACCATGCCTTTGGAGCAAAGACAGGTGGACTCCAATCCAGTTTACCTTACCTAAATTTAGTCCATTCCTTACCCTAACTCAAAGGAAAGATTCTCATGCTGTGCTTTTCGGAGTGGGCAGAAATGAGGTGAAGTGGAACACCATACCAAACCACAAATGTGTCCTTGAAACTTTCTGCCACGTAAAGGTGGCCCTGAGGGCATGGGAGCTACTTTAATTTTCATGGTGTTGCAGTGGTTGCATAATGACTCTTCCCCTTGTTAAAATGATAAAATGAAATAACCCTCCTTCATTTCTTTCCTGCTATTTTTTCCATTTCATATTACTGAGGCTGATAGAGGTGAGGATTTAGGCTTTAAAAAGCACAGTAACTCAACCATTTCATCATAACACTCATCAGAGTAAAGAAGTGTGCATGCTTCTCATTGGGAAAAAAAAAAGAGGTCACAGAAGGTATGCTATTTAGCAGCAAACTTTAAAAATTTTCATAGTATCACAGAATGTTTTAGCCCGTAAAAGACCTTAAAGACCATCAGGTTCCAACCTCCTGCCATGGGGATGGATGCATTCCACTTGACCAGCTTGCTCAAAGCCCCATCCAATCTGGCTTTTAGGATTCCAGGGGTGGAGCACCCATCATTCTCTGGGCTACTTGTTCCAGGGTCTCACTGCCCATTTTGAGTAGATGGAGATAAGTGCATAACAAAGCTCCTGAGGTCTGATTTCAGAGATCACTGCTCAGCATCTAAATCATCCTGGATGCTTCTATTCTCTCTGTCATTCCTCAGAAACTGACTTAAAATATTTTCTTGTTTCTCATTAAATTGAAGTTGAAGGATGTAGAAGAATTCAGTCCACACTCAGTCTTAAAGTTTGTCCAAATCCCTTGTATTTGATGCGGCAGAATTTTGACTGTAGGCACAATTATTCTTTCTGAACCCTTATTTTCTAAAGAGCTTGATCTGATCTGAGAAGCCAATAAGAAACTTCGATTTTCCTTATGATCTTGTACACTGAGGAGAAGAATTTATTTCACCTGCTTTAATTTTACACCATGTAGGAATGTTTTATTTAGTAAGTATTTTTTTGTGTGCTGTTTTTCCTAAGCATTTTGAAAAGTAGGACAGTTTTTGGTTTTGACAACATTGTCTCCTCAATAGAATAAGGTTGATATTTGGGAAAGACGTCTCACACACGCTATTTTTCTGATTTTCTTCCTTTTTGTCTGCTAGGCAAGATTTGTGAGTAGGACTTATTCTGAGATTTCAGGCTTTGGTTAGCCTCAGGTGGATGAGAATAGTTTAAAATACTGAAATATTCAAATAGATACAGTGGAAGTCTGGATATATTTCACTGGCCAAGGTATGCTATCTGAAATCTTCAAGCCTTACATTCTGAAAACGGTCATTAAACACTGGAATATTCTCTGGCAGGTTGCATAACTTTCATGTTACATATTTATATTGTGCATTTAAGCCTCCTCTTTGCTCTCAGAATTGGTGGAAGGAATGAAAAATACACAGAAACAGAAATATTCCCTGCCTGAGTGGAGGGACAAGAAAAAGTAGCCTTTTTTAAGCAAAAAAGGTGGGATGCTGACAGTGTTATCAATTAAATTTCTCCTCCTATCTTTTCTGACTTTGTATGGGGATAAGGCAACAGCATGACACCAAGAGACCTCACATGTCTAAGCAGCTGTGATCAAAATGATAATTTGTTAAAGCAACCAGGTATTCCTGAAGCCACTTAAATCTAAGATCCAAACTTTGCAAAAACATATTCTATGGTAAACTTGTTTCTGTAAGGTAGAAGAAATTCAAGAAAAATTATTCAGTGAACTGAAACCTATGCAAAGAGTGGCAGTTCTTAATGATCAGAGTAAGTGTAGTGAGAGACTGAGATAAACCAAATTTTACCAGGAGATAATCCTTCAGAAGTAATAGGGAATTTTTTCTTTCTATTCACAGTCTCTTTGGTTAAATTTTGAATAACAAAGCTAAGTACATATGTTTTATTATTATCTGAATGCAGATTACCAACTCATTTAATATATTTCAGGCATAAGACAACTAAAAATAGTAAAATGCTGTTTATTTTTATGAATATAAAAGTTATTATCTAGTTAATTTTTTTTTTCATCTAGTTAATATTTATTGTTATTCCTAATTTTTAAAAAAGTTGACATTTTTTTCAAATATTGGAAGATTGGTAGGCCTGGAACTCAGAGAATATTTTTACCTCTGAGCACCTTACTGGATTGCAAAAATATTTTCTCTATAAAAAAGATTTCAAATATTCAGTTTGATTTTGAGACAAAATAAATATGAAACCCAGGACAAACAACTACAAGAATTGTACTGAGTAGTGCTACATCACTCCCATTTTTCATCTCTGTAAGTTTTTGGTTTCTTCTCTTAATCAAGTCCTAAGGTGAAATTTGTGTCCAAGATTTTCTTGAAGAGATGTCAATGGTTATTCTCTGAGTGTCAATGGAGCAAATTAGAAGTGTCCTGATTCTCAAAAGTCCATAGTGTGCAGGTACTCTCACTGGTATAAGCAGGATTTGGTGGTTTCTCAGCAGCTTTAGAAATCCTTCCATTACAGTAGGAGCTTCTTTTGTTGCACTAAGAGATTATAATTAAAACTGTATTTCCTTTTATGTCCTATTTATGAAACTGTACTGTTTGCCATTCCTGCTTCTGAAACTGTACACTTTATCTCCTCTAAGTCTGTAGTTTTAACCATTTTTCCTTTTCTCATGTAACTTCTCCAGGTTTCTGTCTGCCCAAAATGCTACACCTAAAATCACCATCTTCAGCTACTATTACCACAACAAGCATTTTGTCACCCTGTACACTGGAATCCAAGCTGTTACTATGCCATGAGAATCAAGACAACTTTACCAATAAATATTTCTTAGCTACATTTTTGTCCCCCAGAATTTCTTCATATATCCATTGGAAAATTTTCCTTTAGTTGATGGGATTTTTTGCCTTCTCATATTCACATGCCCATTGCCATCTTCCAAAATCTCCAAATTTCTCCTGTTTGCTTTTTGCTTCAAGTGGTTTTCAATGTTTTAGTCAGCTTTCTTTTGCTGATGCCAACAGTGATTATGTCTTCATACCTTTAGTACTGGAGATAATGTATGATTGTATAAAGTCATTGGGGGAAGGATTTTGTTTTACAGAGTATTTTGAAGTGCTGTGGACATTTAAAATCAAGCATAGAATCATAGAATGATTTGGGCTAGAAGGGACTTTAAAGATCATCCAGCTGTAAACCCCTTGCCACGGGGATTTCACTGGGACTGGGGTTTCAAAGCCTTATTCAGCCTAGTCCTGAATGTTTGCAGGGACAGGGCATCCAGAACTTCTCTGAGCATCTTGTTCCAGTGCCTCACCACCCTCAGAGGACAGAATTTCTGCTCAGTGTTTAATCCAAACCTACCCTCTTCCTGTGTGAAACCATTTCCCCTTGTCCTGCCACAACATGCTCTTGTAAATAGGCTCTCTCAAAATAATGTCCAAAAGCACAAAAAGGAGGCAGAACTGTACTAACTGAAACATGACAAAATACTTCATTGTGATATGCTTGGAAAATCTCTACCCATGTATTCAACTCTGCATCCATGGAACACTGTTAGCTGTAATGAAACCTTATATTTATGAAAGCCATATGGAGTATAAAAATTATATCTCCTTTGGATTGTCAGAAAATTTAATCTCATGTTTTAGAAAAAAATGCTACAGAAACCAAAGGTCAATATTTTCTGGTATGTATGGGAACAGGTAGTGAATTAGATTATTTGAGATACAATTTCTCAGGACTGCATCAAATGTGTGAACTACTGCAAATAATTCTTTGACCACTCAAATTTTGTCCATGTTTTTTTATTTATTTTGTAGCAAATTTTGGACAAAAAACTTGAGTTTTTGCCTGTAAACAGATATGCATCTTTTTGCACAATATGGCCTTGGTATGACTTTTTATAATTGTTATTAATAGTGATTGTAAATGACAGTTCTTTCACCAATACTTGCAGGAAATTGAAACACGCTGATTGAATTCAGCTTGGGTATTTTAAAACACTTTTGTCTTATATGTGTAATAAATCCTATTCATTTCAGAGTGCTGTTTTATTCTGCCAGTATCACTATGAGAGTACATCTTGGCCACCTTTCTAATGAGTCATACTTCTGGTTCCACAGACCAAATAGATTGACAAAAAGAGATGTGTAATATATATGTCTCTTTCTGGTTAGCTTTCTTTTTTTTTTTTTTTTTTTTTTTTTTTTTCCTGCTGCATGGAGCTATAGTGCAAAATCAGTGTAATCATAACTATATTTTGACTAAAGGACTGTATATATATTTATATATATGTATATATATACAGTATATATTTATAATATATATATAATATATATAGGAAATATATAATATATATAGGAAAAGTCACACTGCTCTGTTGAACATGTCAGCACAGGATAGCAAAGAATAGATTTTTTGCTAACTACTTCAAATGCAGGAGATATGGCCTGATGAGATTCTGCTCAAAGGGAAATTATGTGCATTAGGACTCCTTTGAAGAAAGTTACCTGAATTCTGAAGTTCAGAAGGAAAAAGAAAATAAGGCAGAGAATATATAATTGAACCACTGTGTTTATCTAAGTAGATACATGCATATTTTAATAATATGTGTTTCCTATATACTTTGTTAATTTCTCAATAGCCTGAGTTTTCTATGACTTGCTGCTTCATATTCAAGAACAACTAAAATAATAGATAAATAAATTAAATGATGCTTTGACTGTAGACTGTTGAAAAGTATGGAAACAGGGTAGAAAGTTAAAGAATTGACTTATCACAGAAACAAACAACATAGGAGATCTTCACTGTTAAAATACCACAGAATATGTGCACAGTGTGCTGGAGGAAAAAAGACCTGGGCCCACAATTAGACAAGACTGCAGATGATTGAGATTGAAGAATGGTTAATGAATATCAGACCAGAGGATTCCAGCAGAGCCCTGACACTTTGCTGTTATCACAGCTTTTAGGGAAACTACGGGAGCACAACAAACAATACCCCAGTGGTGTTTCAGAAAACCTTCCAGTCAACACTGTTTTGCTTTTCAAGTAAGCAACACTTATTTTGTAATGTTAAGCTGCATTAATTTATGTTGCTGAAAAATGATTTGCCTGTCTGCTCTTTCTGCTACCAGAGCTTGTTTATCAAAACCTCACAAAAAATCATGTTGACTCAAATGCAAATTAAATTGAAAATAACAGAAACTTTCTTGTCAGTGGAAAGACATGTTAAAAAAATGACATAGACCCGTAAAATTTGTGTCATGAAAATACCTTCCAGAGCATTTGTCACTATCAAACCACAATAAACTTTCATTACTTTTGTCCTACCAATTAAAAAAACCTTAACAATGCTTCTTGTAAGGGTCGTGAAAGTTAATTTTGAATGAATCTTGGATGAACAGCAACAAAACTAAAATAACACACCACTAAAACTAAATGAAATACTGTGTAACTTGGTGATTTCCATAACATAATCTCAAAGGATGACTGCAGAATTGCTTCCTTTAGCCTTTTCAACTCTTCCTATGATGCCTATAATCTATAGAAGGCATACAGGAAGTAGAATTGGAGATCTTTGATATATTGTTTTGTTAGGTCTTAAAAATTATTATCATAGGGCTTGCCTGAATTCTAAGTATTGAAACAAAAATATTGCTTAAGTCAGCTTTGATATTTTCCTGTAACCTTTGTTGATAAATTGTTCTCTACAGTAGTAACTGTGAACACTACAATTGATAAGTTTTATTGAATCTCCTCTCCTGTGAAGAACAAGGATTTCTTTTAATTACCCACAGGATGGGTCCCAGACGCTCACTCTGTGTTTGCTCTGCATGCAGATCTGGTGTTGCCATCATTGGGATTCCAGAGAGAGCAGGAGTGCAGAGCAGATCCTCACAGCAGATAAGGAAGTGTAGTGCAGGCTGAGAATTTTTCCTTCAAAATGGATAGTCTGCTTGCAGGGCAAGGAAAAGAAAAAAAAAGCCTGTAATACCTTCTGCCGTGATTGAAAGAGAACATAAGAGGAGACAAGAAATTATGCCTCTTTTTTTTTTTTTTCCTTCTATTTTCTCAGTCATTTAAACAATGTAAAGATTTAATTCCACCTGGGTTTGAGCCAGCCTTCTGTGCACACCTGCTTGAACAGACTTTCATCCAGTTCTTGTGACTGCTGGTGCACACTAGTGAGATCTGCAGAGTTAACTTCGACCTCAAAGAAACAGTTATATCCCTTCCTATGCAGCAAGTATTAACTAAGGACTTAGGAGCTGTGGAATCTTATGGCAATGTTAGACTTTGACACAAATATTACTCTATTTCATGCTCTGTAAATTATTCTAGTGAATAATCGTCTTTGAAGAAATCTCGCTGAATTCTAATCAAAATAATTTGCATCAGACACCTGAGATTTAATAGTCAAGCTTATCTAGTTTAAGAACAAAAATGAGCTGTGTAGCTAATATAAATAACCTAGTTTTTAAATTAAATATTCAAAATAAACTACCTCAGAGTTGTTAGATATCTAATAAATTATCAGTATGTTTTTGAGGAATAAATCTGTGATTCAAATAATTCAATAACTGATGAATAATGTGTTCTGTTTGTGGATAATTTATGAACAGAAAAAAGAAATCAAATAAATCAAATAAATCAAATGTTATTTTTACATTACCTGCTCAAATTTATTAAGCATTTATTATAATATGAATTAAATAACTGAATTGGGTTCCTTGAACTGTTTTGGGAAGGTTGTCTTCGTTATGACATATTATTATTAAATATTAGGCTTTAACATCTTTAAATTATTCTGTAATATAAAGCATATTTTGAAACTACATGATAGGCAAACAAGCAATAAAATGAAATAAGTAAAAAGCCTGCAATTAGCAGATTGTTAGTGAATTAACACTTTTTATGGAATAGGATGAAAAATTTGGACTAAGGTTTTAAGTAGACAGTGCTAATTTGAACTTCTTTTTATTACTGCATCAGGTTTCTGAAATTCTCATTGAAAATTAGTTGAGATTAATAGCACTTCCTCTACTACAATTTCCATACATATCTGAAAATACAATACTAGCTTAATGGGCCAGAAAAACTGTACAAATCTGAATGTATTATTTTGCAGTAATTTTCACCATTAGCATCTTTTCCTCAGGTTTCCATCTTTATCAATATAGAATTGTAAAATAATATCCACATTTCCTGCACAAAGTTTTAAAGAATAAAATAATTAGTTCAAATTGCTTTTTTTTTGGGCCAACAAACCTCTCCAAATCCAAGTTCTATGTTAGCATATGTTTAGAAGAGTTCTGTTAAAAGATTTGTGAATTAAGACAATTGTCTTCATGTTGACGAATTTCCTCTGTGCACACATTTTTGAATTGTCTGCAGTTTTGTGTGTTCCTATGATCATACTTTATATTTTTTACCCTCGAATATCTTATATTTCTTTTTGCTCTTACTCATCTCAGCAGATGGCTTTAGCATTCACTTGTTTGTATTCACCTGCTGCATTTGGTTCTCTCTGGTTCATGAGCAGACCTGGAAATCCTGGAAGGTCTTCATTTTAGAATCTGGCACTTCATATTCTTTCAAAAAAAAGGATTTTTTTTTTCAATGTCATCTTGCATTTCTTGTGAGTGTTTCAGCTAATCTAAGTCAGTGAATATGTGGCATTTGGTTTGCATTAGGCAAATTGTGAAATAACATTTAGGAGCTAAATTACTAGCCAGTAATTTACAAAGAGCTTGACCAGTACAGTGAGCAAAATATACAAGCATTACTGCAGCTTTAATAGGAATGAAAACACAATATTATAATTTTATAAGTGACTTCTGAGACTGGAAGAGAAAGGCACTTTTAAAGAAAAAAATATCTGGAGAAGGAATACAAACATCCACATTAAAAAATCCCGAGGCAGAATTATGTATTAGCATTTCTTAACAGTAACATGTTGCTGCTTTAAGACTCATTAGAACAAAATCTTCTTGATGTTAAATTTCTCCTACAGAAGTGCCAGAAGTACTTTATTCTTAGACACCCTATGACTATTTAATCACAATTTCTATGAGAAAAGACTATTGTATATCATGATTCTAGCAATTAGGAAGTTTAAATGTATCTTTATATTAAACAGACGCTTTGCACACTTTCCAACCTGTAGTCATCTTGAGAGAAATGTCATAATTAATTGCTCTGCTGACTGTTTTGAGGGGGAAAAAAGGAGAATCTCAGTGTTGATGAAACTGCAAATAGTCAAACTTTTCTCAGGAAAAAGAGACAACTAAGGCATTTCTTGTGTAAACTGCTAAATATATCTCAATAGGCTAGTCTAACGAAGTCCTTGAATAGCTAAGCATCTTGACAAAATGATAAATAGTCCCTTTTATCAAGGGGAAAATGTTGTAAATAAGTTTTTCTAACGCTTTTATTTTATGAGATTAAATTAATTTTTCATTGCTTTATTTTACCACATTACCTTTAACTAGGACACTGAGTATTCCTTGTAGTTTATATAATGTGCTTTTCTTTTGAAAGAAACTGCCTCCCCATAGTAAAATGTGATCCCTTTGACCATTTTTCTCCTACCTTTTGCCATTGATAATGAGAGTAATTCAGCTAAAACCAATGGACTTGCTCAAGATTTACAGTAATGTAAGTGGAAATGGATGTGGTGCTCTCAGTCACCACATGTTCCCCCTTTCCTCTGAAATACCAGCCATGCAATTGTCAAACAGTTATTAGTTCACTAAGTGTTTCAGAAAAAAAAAAAAAAAAAAGGAAAGAATATCCTTTTAATTTACTACTTTCACATGATACATTTGTCACTGCAGGCCACCAAGACAGTGAGCTGAAGAATTTTCTGTGCCTGTGTGAACTAAGTAATTATTATCTTCAGGCTTGACTTGCTGTCTCATAATTTTGGTTGTGCCTGGTGTCATTTTCTCATAAGACTATCTACATATAAACAGAGGGATGTGTGATGGAGGACCATGAGATTTGAATATGAATTATCTCTTTGTTGTGTATTGTATCTTATGCATAAATTCATGGCTTTACCGTTTGCAAGTTATCTGAAGATAAAAACATTTCATGGCTGGAAATTGTTCTCGTTATTCCATTCCTTAAATTATTTTCCTCCATTGTGGCTTTTAATTCACTAAGTTTTGTTGTTAATTTATTTCTAAATAGGCTTTTTATTGAATATGTTATGTCAGGATTTAATAGAGGATGCCCCTTGCCTGGTATTAAGTTCCTGTGGATATGGATAATGGTGGCCAACCTACTATAAGCTGAAAGAGTGCTTTTTCCAATGCACACATGACATTTTAACTCTGGGACTTTGATGCTTTTGGGGGCTTTTTGAAACCATACCTCTGTGAGAGTCCTTGTTTGGGTTTCGTGTATCCTGACTTACCTGAAAATCAAGGCTGCTACAAATGGGGTCAGTTTGTAGGATTCAGTGCAGAACCAGACAAGGAGTGTGTGCTCACCACAGAGGTTTTGTCTATTTACTGCAATGTGGCTAAAGGCACAAACTCACAGAGCTGTCATGTACAATAGATATTAGGTCTGACCTCTTGGCTAAGATCAAGTGAAATCACTTTAATATCTGATACATTATCTCCCATGTGACTGTGCCCCATCCTTGTAAGGAAATGGACTCAGGAATCTGACAGATCATTTCCTTTGCCAACTTCCTCTAGGTGTACTAAGAGCAGATATAGAGGGAAGTTGTGGAAGCTGGAAGTGGACACCAAGTGCTCTCTACTGTACTGAGAAATAGTGTCCTGCTGGCTTAGTAAAGGGTGCAGGTTATGGAAAGAAAATCTCTTTTTGAATCTCTCAAGAAGAGCAGCACGTTGACAGAATTAGTGGCAGGTTCATGGCAGAAGAATTTATGTCTTCAGTTTTAGCCTGTAAATCAAGGTCTTTGTAAAAAGATGTAGAAATGACAGGTAGTGACTGTAGATTGGATTTTTCTGGGGAAGTGAATATCCCTATCTGTGTCCCTCTTGCAACAGCAGCTCTACTCCATCAAGCTTCATCAAGATTTAGTGCAGACAATGGGGGATAAAAGCAAGTGTCTTACTACTTCCCTTCATCTGAGTGAGTGACACTTGAGATAAATAGTAGATATAAACACAAATTTTTCCACTTAAATCCACAGAAGTCTAAACAGATGGAACCATACATTTTAGCCATCTGGATTTAAAAAAAGAAAAAAGAGAGATTGAGCAAGTATACATGTACATAAGCCACTACTGTTCTTGTGCACTTAGCAGGGAGTGATTTGGAAGCTAGCAAACTAAGCTATCAAAAAGGATAAACTGAAGAGGAAAATAGGAGGTCAGGTATATTCATTTGCTTAGCATCTACTCAGGGTTGTGTACTAGTTTTTCTCCATTAGGACTCAAAGGATATAATTCAACCTTCTAATAAGTTGGTTGTGGTTCACACTAGCATCCTTCCATGCTCACTTTACTGCTGTTTTCTCTTTCACATGAGTAATTTTGTCACAGATCAATTATTCCCCTCCAAAATAGAGTTAAGATGCGATTCCAGCCAGAAACTTTTTACTATACTCCATTTTTGCTCTGCTCTGTCTACCTATGAAGGCCTTCAAAGAATCACAGAATTAATAGAGCGGCTTGGTGGGAAGGGTGCTTAAAGATCATCTAGTTCCAAACAGGAGGTGTATTGTGGTACCTGTCAGAAATGTGCCTGAGGTGGTGTCCTAAATGTCTGCTGTAGCTGGATCATTCTTCTGCAGGACACTCATTACTGTAGGCTTCTGCTGGGGTGACATGTTCTTGTAGAACCTGGGAAGGGTCAGTGGCTATCAGTCCCACTCAACTCTGAGCAATTAACATGAGCCTGGTGCCAAACAAGCAAAAATATTGACAATGTCTGCCCAAATGGTATTTAGTTTAGGTAGGGACATAGTGTGAAATTATGTTCTTGGAAGGCCAATAGTTGCATAATTCTTATGTCATGACTTTGTAAATTATTCCAAGTGAAATCTCCAGCAGCCAACTGGCTAGCTGGATGTCTGCATGTTATTTACTCTTAAAACAACAGCAATATAATTTAATGCAGTCAGAAATCTTTTTTATTCCAAAAAGCACCATGCACTTTTTATAAACTTCAACCATTGTTGATATGCTTTTCCTTGGCATCTGTGTAGTAGCTGGAGACCACGATCCTGTGACTTTTTCCACTGGCACTCTTTCATAAACAAGACTTATACCAGCTAATGTTTTTCTTTAATAATTTGTGGTCAGGCACAGTGCCTGTCACATCTGTGATCCAGCTAAGCATGGAAGCAATTAAATGTGATTGTCTCCATTTTCAGTATGGGTGTGTAACTATACCTGGAGCTCTAGCAGTTGCAGTGCAGTGGTCAGAACTCTTTTGTTGTTAATCACTGCAAAAACAGTCTGATAGGTGTTTTCCTTTTTGAGAAGAAAAAAACTTCAGACCTGGAGGTACTGACGATGGTGTGTGCATCAGGAACAGAGAATGAGGGCTTCTGGATTATCTTTTTATTTTTCAGATTTGTCTATTTGCTGTTTCATTTAACAAAGCCACCTTCCAAACGAAGCTAAGCTCCTATCCTTAGCACAACCTATTTACTTCTCAGCTGAGGCTTTTTGCTTTTCTGTCATTCCAGCTAGTGTAAGGAAGAGATTTGCACTCAACTGTAGTACTATAGATGCAGGGAGACCTAAGATATTACAAGGAGTCTCTCAGCTCAAAGATGACTTCCTCATCTTCTCAGTGGGTTTTCCCCAGGGAGAAGGAGAAGCTCTTTATCAAGTTCACAGGAAATAAACCAGCAAGGACTGCAAAAGCTCCATGTATAGAGCATAACATGTGAGATACCTTGCATTTAATTTCATACAACAATAGAATTTTTGGGGTTGAAAGAAACCATAAGGATTATCTCGTTCCAAACCTTCCCCCACCATGGGCAGGGATGCTGTCCACTAGACCAGGTCGTCCATCCAGCCTGGCTGTCTCTTTTTAAACTGTTGTCTGAAGCTGGTTTAACTTTTAGAAGACATTGACATTTCCCTAGAAGAAAACATAGGGTGTTGGTTTTCTTTTTTCCATAAAGCCAAAAAAAGGAAACAAAAATATCAGTATTTCTCTAATGATGTTGGAAAACAAGATGTTGGAAAAAAAGACGCTGGTAAAAATGTATTCTGTGACATTCCAATTTCCATATCATATTCAGTCCTTGAAAAGGTACTCCCTTTTTCTAAAATACTTAGTGAAAATTTTCCTGGCAAAATAGTGTCACTTAGATCACAAATAACATTGATACTTGAAAACTAAAAGCTAGTGGCAAAAGAACTCCCTGCAGGCCCCATGGTGTTTGCTATCAATTCAAATATAATTTCTTCACCCACAATAAGGGGGCTTTTTCTCTCCAAAAAGCAAATTAACTTCTGAAATTAACTGGAAACAAATTAAGCATTTCTGAAAAGCTATTTTCTTTCTTATGCTATAGGTACTGTTTCTGCAGCAATTTCTTTTTGGGTGAAGAGATATTTTACTGAGTTCTGTGTATTTAAAGGCATGCATGCCTATGACAGGTGCTGATTTTCCCACTTGAGTCAAATTAATATTTTACTTTTTATTGCACTACAAGGTCTTATTAGATACAATGTAATAGTGAAAAAAAAAAGTGTGGCCGCCTGATTTCTTGTGACAGAAGTCAGAAATATGGTAACATGCAATAAAATATCCTAATGACAACACCGTAGTATTTTCTACAGGGAAGGCAAACCAGGAAAATATATGTGTTTTGTTGAGAAGCTGTGTTCTGTGTTTTATCTTCTATGCTTACATTAAAATCAAGCAGCAAAATATTCACAAGAAATGTGTTAATGCTGCCTAGCCATTTTGCACTCACTAAGAGTCCTTTTATTGACCAAACTCCAACAGCTAAACTAGTTTATTGACTCTAAAAAGTCTTTGTTCAGTTTAATCCATGCTGTATGTCCTGGATGAGCCTGTATTTACTAGCTGTAAAAATAAACAGAGAATGCAAGGAAATAATAATAATTACAAAAACCCCATAGGCTGGAGCCAATGATAACACAATAATAATAATACAGCATGCGAACAAAGGATTCTTACATTACAGCTCACATTGTGGTCTTTTATTTTATTAATCACATTTTAAAGAGAGAATAACTCATCAGTAGCATAATATTTTCTGTTTACATTTTCCAGTGTTAGGAAAAGTGCAAGACAGACTTGTCCCACTTGTCTGCAATAGCATTGATTGCATGCAATGCAAGTTAGGTTTGGAAGACAGTGGCTGGAGTTGGTATTACTGCTTGCAATCACATTACAGCAAACTAACAAAAAGTCACAAAGCTGGGAAAGATGCATATTGATTTGGTTTTTTTAGGCATTTTTTCCACAGAAATCTGGATCAAGCCCTTGCTGAAAGATGTTGTGAGGTTTACTGTTTTAAGACGGATTACCATTCATTACCTACAAATTGGATGCCAAAAAATATGGCCAAACAATAAAGTGCAGATGCTTGGTTATGGCCAGAAATTCTTTGGAACATTTATAAAAATACAAAAAGTCAGAATGTACAATTATGTAATTAAGTAATTTTTATGTTTCTTCTGAAATTATAACCAGCATACAGGCTGTGTCAGGATGTGGCTCCTATTCACAACACCCACCGTCTGATAACATCACAACTATTTTCAGCCCTCTGAGCTAATTGGAAACATCAAATCTGCTTTGCTAGAATTTAGTCATGCTTCATTTGAAAGTTAAAAGCAGCTCCTGGGAGGAGGGAGATTCTTTATTCAAACCCCCTTTTCTAAGCAGTGTGGTTAGAGCTGGAATACTTAAACACTTATTTGTAACCCTTGCTTTAGGCCTTGCCATCTTTTTATTTTAAGGGGGAAAACTTCATGCAGCACTAATAAGAATTAGACTTTTTTGTTATCCAAATGCTGTGTTGTCATTGGACAGCATCAAAAAAATACATTATCATTATGTGAAATGTTTTCTTCTGCAGAATATATGGAGACAAGCTCAGTGTCTTCGTGTTTCTTTCCAGAAATAAAATCTGTTGGCATGATATTGAGGATTTTAACAGTAACTTCCTGAGAAAACCTATGTTCAACCTGGTAAACCTGCAAATTCATGGAATATACACTTTTTTTTGAAGGCTATTCTGGGCGCAGTATTATATGCTAACATAGAGCCCTAGGTATGGATTCCATAGAGCTGGTAGTGAGTTAGTACTTACAAGTTCTTTGTCAATGTGAGGTGAGAGTCTTAGCTGAGGTGGGACCCATTTTTTGTGTCTTGGGCACATCTACATGGTGACACTCTAGCTGGTGAAAAGATGTCTTATAATCCCTAAAAAATCATAAGCATCTATTTATCTTCAAATAGAATTTTCATTTTCTGATTCTTTAAGCCTTTCTTTGCAGAAGCTTCTTTAGAAATAATCTACTGCAATGGGACTGGGAAGAGAGAGAACAGCAAAAGCTGGGTAATATCAGAAATTATTATAGAACGTTTAAGGTCTATATTATAATGTTATTTTTAAGTAACAGTAAAGCAGTAATTTTCAGCTTCATTTTCAACAATGGTCTTTTGACAAAGGACTCAAACTTCCTGACATATTCCAGGTATAATTAATTCTGAACTTATCTCCCTTTTTTTTTCAGCATGCTGTGCAGCACGTACATGGCTGACAGTCTGCAGTCAGTAGTGAAGGTAATGTGTGCTTTATTCTCTCTCCTGATTAGATAGCCTTGGGTGTCTAATCTCAGTGAGTTTAGGTATCAATTTCTTTTTCTGGTGCTCAGGAACATCAAGAGGAACGGGCACAAGAATAAAAATATAAGGTACAGGCATCACTGCCTTGGGACACACCCAAACCTGTCATCCATGGTGGCTTTAGGAGAAGAATTTTCTTGTTGTCTTGATTAGTTTTTAATTCTTCAATAGAAGAAATTTATGCATGGAACCTTTTGTAATGACATGCCAGAGACAAACACGAGAGAAGTAATGTTCACTGTTCATATAAAAGGATTCTTAACTTCTGCTATTGTAAGACTGATTGTCTTCCATAGGAGGAGGAGGAGCTGGAAACACACATCTCCCTACCAGAGACTGCTGAAGATACAATTTCATCTAATCTCATCAAAACTAGTCATCTAGTAGCTCATAGGGTACTTGGTCCTGAACTGGTGAAAATAACAAAAGAAAAAAAAATACCCTAGGCATTCTGCTGTGATTAGGCAAGAATTTTATGTCATTAAAAAAGACTTGAAGGAAGTGTATGTGAAGCTATAGCAAACAAAATTCGTAAAAGGTCTTAGAAGTGTCCAGGGCTAGTGTATGAGGAAAACCTTTTTAAAATGTCACAGTCAGTAGAAAATGTGAATTTCATTTCCTAAAACGCTCCTTTAAAAGTCTTCAGCACTGACTAAACCCCGCATTGTTCCAGCAACAGTGTTGCAGTCAATGCGTCTGTGAACTTTATTTTCCTCGGGCTTTTATGCTGTGTAGTTTCCAACAGCTATTGATTGCTTTCTTCCACCTCTTTTGACAATGACACCCTAAAGTGGCATGGAGCATAAACATTTCTAAAGGGGCAATGTAATTGTTTGAGGCAATAATATAGTGTACAGCTTTTGTTTAACCTTGTAAAACTCTTTAAAGAGTCACAAATTATTCGGTAAGTCCTGAAAAGTATGATGTATGTTCACCTTAATCCTTTTAACTCCAACTCCCAGTCCTGTACTTCAGCAGCACACATATTAAATTATGCATCAGGGTAGATAATGACTCACTTAAGTAGTTTCAGCAAGAAATACACTTTTGTGGATCTCATTAAGGGGCTCTCAGTTTCTTCCACAAGATCTTTACCTCCTGCTGAAAGCGGGACTGAAAATCACTGGCTTCCAACCAATGCTTGCAAAAACAATCAAAACAACCAGAGAATTCCAGTCTAAAATTCTTCAGTAGTGCCTACAGTCTGCTAGATATTATTTTGATTTTCAGACAACTCCAGGAGAATTAGCTCTTAAATTTGAGATTATTGCCATTGGAAAGTTACTTTTCCCATATAAGAAATTCCATAGCTAAAAGGAAAGGCAGAAATATTTTAAAAGTTCTGTTTAAAAGTCTATATTTCAATTGCTTACCTAATTTCTTAGTTTGTTTGAATACTTCTAATGAACGGATAAAATTCTCTCTGTTGTTCTGGGTTACTGGACTGAGGACTTTTGCTCCTGAAAATGTTCCCCTTTTCCAAATCTTGTCTGACACACAGTGATAGAGTCACAGTAAAATCACCTTCAGTTTCTTACATCAAAGCAATTAAAATAATGTCACTGCACAGATGAGAATGCAGTATCCACTTAGGGCAGAGAGAAAAAGGGATCCTGGCTCTGCTGCCTTGTGATGGAGGGCTGTCACCCAGGAGGTCTGAGGTCTGGATACTACTGTCTTTGCAGGGAGCATTTCTGTGGTTCAGGAACTGTCCAAGAAAATGTAACTTAACCACTAAATTTTTATAACTTACTTTTAATTTGTGATGCTATCAGCAATAGTGAACTTTTTAATCCAGATGTGGAGATTGTTTTTGAAAAACAGAAATAAAAAAAAACCCTCTCCAGTAGGGTTGGCTGTAATTATATCCTTAATATGTTTTAAGCCCCTGGTGGGGAACTGGTGTTGTCTCACAAATGGAAACAGGCTTGTTCAATAATACAGACAGATACATGGAACTATTTGTGTTTTTGGTATTATGGGGATTTGGTAGCTCCCCTCCCAGCAGGGTGAAGCATCCTGCATATTGTACAATTAAAAACATTCTTGTTCCTTCTGAGAAGGCAGAAGATCAAATTCTCTGTTCTCAAGGAAATGTAATACTTTCTCTCATGTTAGGCTGTGTGGTGGACATCTCAGTTCTGAATATTTTTTGATCAAAATTGGTTGTGCAAAAATAGTTTCTTCCTGTGAGCTACTGAGAGAACTTTTCTACCCCTACTACCCTACAGGAGCTGCAGTGAAGCAGCTGCGGGATTTTCATGCTGAGGGGGAAGGATTTGGATCCAAATGTGATATGAAGAGGAACTGCAAGCATCCTGACATAGAGTGTGGTCTTGAGGCAACATCACTTTATCTTTAGTCTCAGCACACTTGAAATAAACTAACCTGTTCATAACTGTGAATAAAGCAAGCATTACTGGTCCACTTATAATACTTCTCTGCATATATCAGAGCATAAAATTTTATTAAAACTTCTGAATATGACAAAAAGCAATTTTGTAATGGCAAATAGGTATTTTAATGTTTCTCTCTTTTAGCCCAAGTGCTCATATTTTGAAAATTTTATGTAAATCCAGTATGTCTTCAAAAATCACTTTGGCTTTGACAAAACTGCATGTTTTTCTGATGCTTCTTTTTCAGTGGAATTACTCTGAAAAAATCTAGAATGAAGCAGGACAGTCTTCACTTTTATGTTATGACCATCATCTGCAAAGAATGAATCACACTCACCTCTTTCAATATCTGCTTGCTCAAAACTTACTAATGGAAGGAAATAGAATTCAAACTGAGACAATGCGTCAACAGAGAGAGTGTGTAAGGAAAGTTATATAATATTACCCAACATTAGCATGATTACTCTCTTGTTAAGAAAGTAGATTTACAAATGCCCTGACTTGCAGGTAGACTCAGAGTACCACACAGCAAAATATAGTTGCAACTTTAGTGTGCATGTACTAACTTAATCTCTTTGCCATCAGTAGCAATAACAAAAAGTTTGGGTGAATAGTTTGTGTTAATATGCACTCTTGCTCTTCAGAGACTTGGAATATTTTGTCTCCTGTGCTTACAGACACCAAGCACATCAGCTTTAACAAACAATACCCTTTAATATTTGTCACTCACTGGATTTTGTGCAGATGAAGATAGTCTGATATCTGTGAGAAGAATAACCAGACAGTTTGCTTACCAAGATCAAATACTCTGACCAGCACTGATGTGCTCCTGTACTGCTTCATTGAAGACATTTATAGCAATGCTTGGAGTGAATTAAGTAATTGGTTCTTTTAATGTACTATCTGCCTCTTTTTCATGCTCTAGAAATTTTCCTGGGTCAAAGAACTTAGTCCTGAATAAGTGAGAAGCTTGTTGAAAATTTTTTATTCCATGGTCTTCATTGAATTCTGTCAGAAAAGTTTTTTCACAATTGTCAACTAAAGCTCCTTGATAATGATGCCCTAATATTTGGTACCTTCCATACTTCAAAAGTGTTTTCTTCCATTAGGGTGTGAATGACCAGGTGCAAACAAGTCATATTATTCCTGTATTCCAAGTGTTAGTTCCCTGAGCACAGAAGCTTCATGAACCTCCAGAGAGTGAGATATGATATTTGGTGTATTCCTATGTGGTGCCTCACATTCCACAGGTCTGATCAGCCACTTTTAAAGATGTGGGAATAACTCAGCAAAAAAAGCAACCTCAGGTTTTGAGCCTTGCTTGGATGACCTATCTGAGTGACTTAGAGTATTTAAATCAGGTCATTTCATCTGCCATGTTAGCTTCCCAGCTGCTTTACTTTCCAACATATTTATTCAGCAGCTTAGAGTTTTTCTTCATTCAGTGTGTTTTTCCAGTCAACTGCATTCATTTCATTCTTTTCTACTTGAAATGGTAGAAGATTATGGAGAGGAATTTGGATGTTATCAGCATTCCAGGAAAAGGACTGGACAATTTATTTGACTATAAAATATTTGATCAGATGAATATTTTTATTATTAATTAATAATTTTGATTTTTAACAATGTGTTTATTTTCAATGATGCAGTGGATGCTTCATGAAATAATTTTTTAACATATGGATTGTCTGAAAACTATTGATGATCATTAATTCATCCCTTACATGTGTGAATAAATGCAAAAAATTTAGAGAGGATTATTTGAGAATTTTTTGCATAAGCACCTGTTCAAATTCCTGTTGTGCATTCTGAAGGGTGCACATTAGAATATCACTATTCTAAAGATAAAAAAGTAGTTTCTATAAAAATCATTTAAATGTATAGAAGGAAGTCAAAGTAGTTTGAAAGAAAACTTGCAGGTTTTTTTTCTAAAAATATAAATATCATGAAATGTATGATCTCAAAGCTACTATTAATACACCTGCACTTCTGCAAATCAGTGCTTTTAAATAGGAGGTAAATCAACTCACAGTAAATGTTTGTCAGTGTCCACATTCAAGAAACTCTGTTTGCCTTTAATGATAGTATAGTAAAGAAAATTAGTCCAGGTGTTCTCACAGTCAAGCCCATGAAGGTTTGACTAATATTTCTGATATCAGCACAGTTGCATTTGTTTTTCTTTGGTGTGATTGAGAGCAATATCCTTCCTAATGTAATTAATTGCTACTGATTTTCTTTCATTTTCTTGAAAAAATATAGCAAAAGAGATAAAAGTGTAAGTCCCCTATCCAAGACCCTTATGGATTTGAAATATATTTGTCTTATTAATTATTTACTTTTTTTGAACTTAAAAATTCCTCTGATCATTTTGGATGATTCCTAAAATATTTACATCTATTTTTGGCTGTTGAAGTGTGGAAGTTCAAAAAGTCCAGTCAGTAAAATCTGCAGATGGTATTTACACCTACTAATTCTACATAACTCAGGACAACACAAACAGCAGTCTAGGATCATGTCTGAATTTAGAGAATTTTTTTTCTGATAAGAATATGGAAGTTTTTTTTGTTTTGATTTGTGTGTCTGTATCCCTTTTGTTTAGATTAGTTTACAATATTTCCAAGTCTTCAGCCTTTAATTAAATGTGTTAGAATCAAGCAGCTCTTGCCTGCATAAAAATAAACCTATGGCTTTAAAATCTGAACCCCATATTATATATATTATTACCTGGCATTGCTCTACTAAAAGCCATTTTCTTTTCCAAATGGTCTATTACTGAATATTTACCAGATTGCAGTTTGCAGAAACAGAAGACTTATATATCTTTAACTAGAATATTTATATGAATAATCTATGCAAATTTTAAGACCATATATGAATTCAATCTTGAAAAATTAGAATATGAATATTTGAAATCCTGAATTCTGACTGCAATTTTTCAAATGTCTGTGGTAATTTTCATACACACTGTTTGCTGTGCATTATGTAAAGATCCATTTCAAAAAATCCTGTAGACTTTTATAGTTTTGGTAAATTTGTGCAGATTTTCATGGCGACAGTTTTAGGGAATCCTACAATCCTTAGCCATGTGATTAATCATTGTTGAGGTTAATATCAAAGTTTTTGCTTAATTTGAAGCATGTTTAACTTAATATGATTTTTAAATATTTGTTAAAAGGCTTTTAGCATCATAAGTTTCCTGTACTGGAGATAAGTTCTCGTCATTTGAATATCTATAGATGCATTCTTAAACCTCACTCATACTGAAGTCATGAAACCCACTTAAACAATGATACTTACTTAATGAGGACCTGCATACATACTACTCAAACAACTAGTTCATGCTTCAGTTGTATTATATTTTGAATATTTATATAGTTAGTATAAGCAAAAACCCTAATTTTCCTGAACATCTCATGTATTAATAACTTTAAAAATTGTTCAGGAACCCTTAAGTAACATTGGAGTTGTAAGATCCTTTAATGGCTGGATTTTTGTCCTAATTTTCTGGATAATTTAACCTGAGGAATTCTATAATGCTTATAAAGAAAATTCTTTCAAAGCCTTAGCTCCATCTAAGCATTTCATAGAATCAGTCTTACAATTTGAATGTGTTTTTTTAAAATTATTTCTGATTTCTAGAACCACCCCTTAATATCAACCTTAATTTTCAGTTTGAAGTTAAATTTAAGTGTTATATGGTAATTATGCCATCAGAAGTAATTTTTAAGAAGTTCAGGAAACAATTGGATATTATCTTTGAATATACATACTTAGAAAAATCTACTAAATCAGGAATGAATAATTTTATTATTGTTAATTGTATTATATTGTTCTTCATCTGTTGATAAAATATAACATGGAAGTAAAACATGAGAACTACTCCATGACACTAATTTATTTTTTCCAGATCCTTGTATAGTGCAAAGTCACTCTTGGGGTAGCATACAGACAGAATGGATGAAGAAGAAGGCTGTCAAAATGGGGCAACAGCTGCCACACCAGCAACTATTCTACTGGGATGGGGGAAATTAGGAGGAGTCATTCTGGATGATATAGAATCCATGAAATGTGAAACACCACTTGATGAAGTGCACTCCATGTTCAAATCAAGATGGAAATTACATGAAATTGTTAAAGGCCTTGGTGAATTACAACTGATTGGCCAAGCTGAAAACAATGCCTTCTGAACCATAATCACAGCTAAGGAAATTTCCAAAAATGCCACAGAGATGAGGAACTGCTCTGCTCCAGGGCCAGATGGGATTGCTTTGAGGGACCTTAGTAAAATGGACCCCAAATATTTCCAGACCAGGGAAATTTTAGATCTATGGCTGGCCATCAGGAATGGTACTGGACATGATGAAGGGATTCTGGACTCTTTTAACACCAAAATCAGCCAAACCAGAATTCCTAAGGGACATCAACCACTAATGACCTATCACCATCGGCTGAATCATTTAAGGACTATTTTCCAGAGTAATAGCAAGGCTGAGAAGGCAGCCTAACCCCTGACCCCAGGACACTCTTCTGTTATATCATCTTAGCTAATAATAGCATTTTATGGGATTAGAAATGGATGCTGTGAATATAAAGCCACCACAATCCAGCTAAATCCATGGATGGATAGTAGGTAGAGATGACAAAGGAATTACATTATGCTGTGTAACATATCAACAACTCAAGATAAAATATCACCATGCTTGACCAAGGTAGATGGGCCACCTATGAATAAACTGGAAAAGGAGCACATAAATTATATACCTTTGATAAATAGAAACTCAGTTTTTTGATTACTTTCCTCTATATTTGGTTAATAACACATCACAGCATCCCAACTTAGAAATGTCTTCCATGTTTGAATGAAAGGCAATGCATTTGTATGTGGATGAGAAGATAGAAATGTGTAGCTCTCAGGGCTCATTCTGCCTTGGAGAGGACCTAAACAGGAGTAGGTGAACTGGCAGAGGCAACTGAACTGGTTTTTCTCTCACCAGTCACTGACCTCATTCAAGATTAATGAAGAAGTCGATCACTGCCAAGATCTTTTTTCCTTTGCCTGAAAAATATGTTTTTAAGTACACCTGTTAATTGCACTGGCAAAATGAAGTGGGAAAAATAAAAATAGATAGAATTTTCCATCCAGACTAGATTTTTAATGTGTGAGCATATAGCAAAAATAATTACCAAGTATCACAGTTTGTGATGACCAAACCCTTTGAGTGGCATATATTATTAAGGGCCTCTGTAAACCTAGGGACAAGCTTTCCATGTTCTGTTGTCCTTCTAAATGTAGAGTGGTGACTTGCAGGAGAACATAGTTTTGAGTATTATTCCTTATTTGCATTCCTTCTCTGCATTATGTGAGGTCACATAACACTCCAAGAAGTCGATTTATAGTCTTGAAAATCCAAAGTCAGTCACTGTTCTTGAATGTTACTGTTTGCAAACTTGCATGTGAAACTTGGGTTCATGTACATGAGCATGTGCTCTTTCCTGGTCTGATTATGGTGTTTAGTTGCTCCAGACATTGCTTCTTTGGATGAATGTGTATTTATCCTTAGAACATCATTGAATAACATTTTAAAATCTGAGACAAGGAAGGCAAAACCTTTTTGCCCTCCCTTTTCAGGAGAGTACTCTGTGGGGCTGAGTCCAGCATCACCTTGCATTATCTCTAGTGGAACTCATGTTTCTTATATTTACATCAATCCTTTTTCTGGCCATCTAAGAGAATATATCTCTTGGTGAAGGAGATGTTCTCCTTAAGAGAATTCAGTGCAGGTTCACATCAAAATAGGACTTAAGATCTATCCAGAACTATTTGTGTCCCATTTCAACAGAATCAGCAGAAAATTGCACCTTTCAAAGTGTGTCAATTGCCTATTTTTAGATTGAAAAAGTCTCAGATGAGGGTTGTAGACCCATCCAAATGCTTCTGTCCAGGCAATCCAGGTTTTTCACTCTAAGAGTCCACAGGTTTCATATATGATAAGGCTAGGCAGTCCTAGATCCACGATAGATTTTGCTGGATTTTAAGTGGAGTTTTGGTTCCCAAGGTGTTATTTGCCCATAATGAATTGAACAGCTATATCAGACAGCTGTTGCTGGTATATTTTTGCTTTACAGAAGGAAAGTGACACAACACCAACCCACTCTCCTTCAGCAGTTCAGTGCATATCAGCTTCTCTGTGAGCTTTCAAATGTTAAGAATGTTAATGATTTTATTTTTTAAAGCAGAGACACAAATTGTTGGTTTGGGACTTTTATTTACCAGAAACTACTGCCTTAATTATGTTCAGGCTGAGCTCCATGCAAGTTGCTTAGCAATCTACAACATATGTTATGCAAATAACAACAGAAACTACTGTTTTCCATATAACTTGCCTAAAACTCATTAATAAGATAGAATTTCTCATTCCTAACCTGGTCTTACTTTAATCTTGTTCTAAAACCTGTAGGAAATAACTTAATTATGACAACAGCTTACAGTACCAGCACAAAAACCATGGGGAGATAGGAAAAGGGCTTGTTTTCAAGGCTTTTAAATAGAAATAGTTGACAGTTTTCGTACAGAGGTCTATATTCTCCATTGTCCTATCCTTTTATACATTGTTAAGATAGTGTATAAAAATACTACACAAGTGCAATACAGAAAGAAAAAATAGATTTAACTTAATTGAGACTGCTAGTTTTGATGCAGAATATCAACAGAGATACCTCTTGGTGTTCTCAATGCCTCAGAAGCTTGTAATAAAAAACCTGGCAGTAAAGAAATCTATAGGGAACACCTCAAATTATTATTCAGGGTACTTGAGTATATAACTTGCATTACTAAATCTACTCAAAAAAGGGTGTTTAAGTTTAAAATAGTTGCATTAATGTCTTAGCCCATTTTTTTCACTATCAGCCAAATTTATTGGTTAAATTATTTTAGTAGAAATTGTATACACACCTGAGGGAAAGTGGAGCTGAGTACTATAATATACTGTATTATATTTTGTAAAACTGAACAGAAAATTGTGAAATGAGAACAGGATTTCATACAACTATCTGGTGTAAAACATGTTGATTTTTACTGTTCAATACTCATTGTATTTCTTACTGCATCAGAATTTCTAACAGAAGAATATTATGCATTTGTACATTGTATTCGAGGGAAAAAATGATGACTATTTCCCTTTGCAGATTAATTGTTGTTGCTTTGTTTTATCTTTGCCAGTATCCCTCATTTCTGATACAAAATGCTTAACAATGGAAGAGAAGGCAAAAAAAGGGTCTAAATGTTAACTTACATCCTTCAGAATAAGAAGTTAGAATTATTTAATGTCCACAAATATTACCTTTTTTGCATACACATTTGTGATATTATAGACATATTGCAATTTTATATTAATGGATACATAAAGTCTTGAAAGAATACATTTACATATCAATCAGAATTTAATCAATCCAGCATTAAATTCTAACAGCAGTCACTAGAAGAACCACTAAAATCCCTCTAATATTTCTATAATTTTTCTTTCATATAATTATCCTCTCTGCTGCTTCTCTTTCCCTTCCTTCCTTCCTTCCTTCCTTCCTTCCTTCCTTCCTTCCTTCCTTCCTTCCTTCCTTCCTTCCTTCCTTCCTTCCTTCCTTCCTTCCTCCCTCCCTCCCTCCCTCCCTCCCTCACTTCTTTTCTTCCTTCCTTGTTTTTTTATGTGTAGAAATTTTCCTTATAAAGTACAGTTATTCACATTTCGTGCAGCCCAGCTTTTGTTGAAATTATGTTTTCTTTTAAATTATCTGAGGGAACATGTTAGCACTCATAAAATAGATACTTTTATATTTGTATATACTTTGAAAAAATAACTATAGAGATGTACTTTTATCTACACATATTGAAATCCCACATCTCATCACAAAATTAATAGTAGAGAATGAAAAGTCACTGGAAGACAAAGTTTCACACAGCAGCATATGGTTGCCTGTCTTACTAATTTTCTTGAATGACCACGCTAATTGTATATTAAAGATCCATTTAGCATTTCCACTTCATCCTCTGCTTTCATATTTTCTGTTCCTCAATGTTCACACCCTCTTCATTTGACAGTGTATTCTAATTTATTATACCAGGAAACCACTCAATAAGTGGACAGAAAGGGAAAAATCCAGATAAGAAAATAAAAACTCCCTAGAGAAGAAGTGGTTTTGATCCATGCAGACAAAATCCTAACGAGTTTTAGGTACTGATACTACTGGACATTCAAACCTAATAAAGGAAATGCATTAGAAGCAAAGGGTGAAAGATTTTAATTACAATTACTTTAGGCTTTATATTTATATATTAGCATAAAACATATCAGACTACTAGTAATCTTTTGTGTAAGAGTGAAAAATCCATGTCTCTGACTTTCCATCAGAATACAAAACCACATATGACAAAAATGCTTTTACCAAACCCTATTCCAGGCAGATGTATGGTTTTCATATGCAAAGTCAGGAGCTGGAAAAAAAAAAAGCAAAGTCTGGCCCATGTCTGTTATTACATCCCAATCAAGAAAAACATCCCTACCAGCAGCATTTAACTTTCTGCTTCTCTGCAAAGCTTTTTTTTTAAGCAGGAAAATATGCTGGTACAGAAATGACATCTTGATTACACTCCATAAAAAGAACATAGTTTAAAGTTAATTAAGTAGATGTAAGTATATATTTGCAAATAGTGCTTTCTAGAAACTATCTTGACTGACTTAATACATTATGGATAAAATGAACCAGCCCATGTCAAATGAACTTTCCCCCCCACCAAATGTTTCCCTTTTATTGTGAGACAGGAAAAGGGAGATGGTTCAAAGAAAACAGAACTGATTGTCAGATCCAGTCTGCAAAATATGTTGCACATTCAGGCTAATACAATAGAATAGCAAATATTTGGGGGGTTTGCTATGAGTGTCACTGTTTAAGAGGGAAGAATAATTTCTTTGATTCTACCAGAAAAAGACAGTATCAACACTGTCAAATAGGAACAGAGGCACAGTCACTTCTAAAAATTTCAGATTCTAACTAATTTAAAATCCGTGAGATTTTCAACTATTTCAAAGAAATTTTATTAATAATAAAGCTGAGTGAATAGGTTGTAATGAATTATTTAGTTAATGAATGCCACATGTTTGGGCAAATTTTCTGAGAAAAAGTTTGAATTTCTCAAGATGTGCATATTGAATTAAAAATGTGCCGTATTCAGAGAAATCCTCTTGCTGTACAAATGCACAAGATGAAGTTCACATTTTTATGATTTTTTGCAAAAAATAGCCCTTTGGCTTCTTCAAAAGATATGTGTCACTAATGAACAAAGAATGGAATTTCAATTATAAAATCTTAAATTAAAAAGACACCAAAATTTGGATAAATTCTCACTGAATGTATTTAGACACTGGAGGCATGAGTATGCTAATATTTTTCCACTGTTAGGCTAACATCCCCTCTTAAATATGTGTGTGTGTATATATATATATATATATATATATATATACATGATTAATAATTTTGAGGGAATATAGTGAAAGATTTTCTCATTACTCTGCAAAGCATACAGTTTAGGAAATTACCAAAACCTGAAAACTTATTATCTGCCCAATCAGAGTTTCATTTAGAAGGAGAAAAATTGCAAAAAGGAACCTTTCCTTTCTGCTTTGGCAGCTAATGAAGAGACTATTTGCATTTTCTTGTTTCTTAGCAAAATGTCTGACCTAAAATTCTTAGCATGGCTACCACTGCATTTAGCAACATATACATACAGTGTCTTTCAAAGAAGTTCAGAAGTCCTCAAAAGCTTCAAAATCACAAAGGGAAACCATCCTTCTTGTCAGTTTCTGTGTAAGTCTTTGACACAACATGCCCAAAGTGATATATCCAACTGTTTGAATGTTTATTGTAGCACAAAGCCAGCATTGATTGAGGCCAATCTGAAAAGGCTAATTTGTAGTTTTTTATCCTTCAGACAGACCTCTCCAGTGTCTATAAAACTGTAAATGACCAGAGTCTGCAGCTGGAAAAGCCTGATGACTTGTAAGGGACCCAATGAAGACTGAATAATCAAGCTGGGCTATTAAAAGGTACAAGCCATCAATCCCAAATCACTGGGATGAGGCAAATCAGTTATTGTATTTTTTAATGTACATTCCTTTAACTGAACAGCTTTGTTCATGCTTTGTTGCTATGTGAAGATAAGCCAGAACAGGGGAGAAGCCACATTTCAAGGGCCTATTTCTCTAATTGCTAATAAAATTTATGCTGTCCAAGCTGGTGAGCAAAAGTAATCTCTGCTTTGCTAATTCTCTTCTTGTTCTTTCCTGTAGATAAAATTGGACAAATGCTTTGTTTATATATGACATTTACATATATGGATCAGTCAAGCAAACTTCCTCTGTCAAAGTTTACCACAATCCCTTTCAAAAATGTACACCATATGCATGAAGCACAGCTAACACTGTGATTTATTTTTAATCTGTTTTCTGTTTTTTTTCTTTCAAATAAATGATACCATGTGTGATCACTGAAAACTTGAATTTATGCTGGGAAGCCTGCAGGGCTCACAGAGGTGTGTGTATAACTAGGTGTCGTGGTTCTGGCCAAGACAGAGTTTAATTTTTGCAGAAGCCAGTAGGGACATTTATTCAGTAGTTTGTGGGCTGGAGCAAGGAATTCTTTTCTGGTCATAGGTAGCTTTGAGGTGCTTGGTGTATTGCTGATTCTGTCACATGTAATTGAGTTGCATTTCTTGTATACCCTTTCATTAATATTGTTGCTGTACTCTTTCTTTCTTACTTCATTGCTGTTTCCAGTAAATTTTTATTATCTCAACCTCTAATCTTTACCTTTTATGCCTCCAATTCCTGATTTCAGCCCACTGCAGGAAGTGAGGAGGGAAGGGGGGCAGTGAGCAAAGAGTGCATGGTTTTGAGCATTTCAAGAGGAACACTAAATTGGGGAATACCACTTCTAAACAACACTAGGAAATTTTTTTGCCTGTGTACAGCTTCTCAGAGAAGACTTTCTATTCATAAATATTACATAGACATGCAAAAAACTCCATATATTTCATACAGACAATAATTTATTATAATTTTTAAAATTAACTGCAATTAAAAAATATTAATACGACTGCATATATTTCCAAGTACTGCACTGTACTGCACCAAAAATATATATTTGCAGTAGCATAATATACAACAGAGAATCCAAACAAGATTTTCAATTATATAGAATTACAATAGACGATGATGTATATTTAACATATACACAGTCTAAAATTAAGTTCAAACATTAATGGATGTGTATAAGAAGAATGAAATGTAAGATTGTATGATAAGTTCAAACCAATGCATATAGCCTCATGTCTTTTAAGAACTTCTACTAACAGCTCTAAAAAGTCAACAAAATGTATCTATAATTTATTTAAGAAGCAAAACCATTAGACCCACTCCTAAATATACTAATTCTAAGTCAAGGTAGAGGTTGGTGATTAGTGGTATCCCTCAGGGTTCTGTTTTGGGACCAATTTATCAATGACAAAGGCATTAAGATTGTGTGCACCCTCCACAAATTTGCAGATGACACAATCATAAGCAGTGCTGTTGACACACCTGAAGGACATGATGCCATTCAGAGGGACCCAGAAATACTTGAAAATTGAGCCTACAAGGATCTCATGGAATTCAATAAGTCCAAGGGCAACCTGCGTTGGGGCAATCCCAGACACGAGTACAGACAGGGAGAAGCACTCAAGCCCTGTGAAGAAGAACTTGGGGGTTATTGTGGATGAAGAGTTGGACATGAGTCAACAGTGTGCACTTGTGGTTCTGAAAACCAACTGTAACCTGTGCATCAGAACAAGCATGGCCAGAAGTTTCTCCCAATCTATTCTACCATTGTGAGACCCCACTGGAGTGCTGCATCCAGCTCTGGGATCCTCAGCACATAAAAAACACGGAGCTGTTGGAGGAGTCCAGAGGAGGGCCATGAAAGGGGAGCACCTCTCCTATGAAGAACAGGCTCAGAGACCTGGGGTTGTGCAACCTGGAGAGGAGAAGCCTCTGTGGAGACCTAGGAACAGCCTTCCAGGACCTATAGATGGTCCTATAGAGAGTGGGACAGTGAATTTCTGCATGGGCAGGTAGTGATAGAACAAGGGTGAATGGTTTTAACCTAAGTTGTGAGGCACTGAAATAGGTTTCCCAGAAAAGTTGTGGATGTCCCATTCCTAGAAACACTGAAAGCCAGGTTGGAAGATTCTTTGAGTTACCTACTCTAGTCGAAAGTGACTGGAGGTTGGAACTAAAAGATCTTTAATGTCCCTTCCAATACAAACCATACTATGTTTCTATGATTCATTTCTGGCTATCCAGTTCTGCTCCCAAAACAGACCCAAAATCTTAGAATGGATCCATTAATGTACATCCAGAGACACTGTAATCTACCAATAAAGATATTGTCCCAGCTACATTGATGTTTATAACTCTTCATCTAAAGATAAGGAGCTCAGGTTCAAACAGATGTGTAAACCAACTGGCTATCTTAATGGGAATGGATCCTGCCTGTCTAAAAATATCCTTTTTCATGTAATGTAAAAAAATAACTAAATACTCAATTTCTTACTTTTCCTCTTAGTGTACTACTAATATATGCTAGCAATAGAGACCTCTGCATCCTTTCTAGCTGCTATATATGTGAGAGAGCACACTTTGTGTCAACATGCACAGTCATGTGCATCTTCAGTGGCAACATCAGAGTAGATCTTCCAGGTACCACTTACCTGAAGCAGGCCATGATATTGATAATATCAGTGAGGTCTCCAGGCATGGACCTGATCAGCTGCAGCCCTTTGTGAATGCCTTGATGCAACCTTGCTTCCCCCAGTCTGTGCATCTCACTGAGGTAGTCCAGACCCACCAGCTGAAGGAAACAACATGGGTGGGAAGTCCAAACACTCACACTAGTGCCAACCATGCTCCAGGTGTGCAGGAGCCAAGAAATATTCAGTATAATTTCAAATTGCCTACCATTTTCTTTTTTCCATGACAAAGACAGCTCTAAATGTACCACGTATTTTCAACCAGTATCCAGACATCCATCTTAAAGCTAAGTTTTATCAGGCAAGAAAAAGCTCAAATTACTTATTTTAGACAATAAATAGCCTAGTCTAAGGTTTGAAGATATATGTGCAATTGAATACATGACTTTGACTAACAAAACCACTCAGAGTCTACTTTTGAAGCATAATTTTGGGTTATTTTAACATATTCAGATGACCTAGATTTGGCTGAGTAGAGTTGTTTGTCTCACTCTTAAGGCCACTTTTTTCCCTTTTTTTCCACTTCATTATGTGGTCCATGAGTAAATGCTTATTCTGAATAATATCAATTTAAAATCCCCCCAAACTATGAGAAGCCAAAAGCAGAAACTTCAGAGGGAAGGTGTCTGAGAGTGTTTTTTGTGTAGTTAAAATCCACAGAGACAGGTGACTTGACTGGCACCAAAATACTGTAATACATCTTTGAATCTTGAGCATTCTGTGTTCTTTGGAGCATTAAAAAAAGGATTGCAAGGTTCAGCTATGTGAAAGACCTGCACTGATCCACTGTAGGCTCTGGACACTGCTTGCCTGTAAGAAAGATCTCTAGATGTCATGTGTGTGCTCAGGTCTCAGAGGAGGCATACCTGGGTGGAGTCATCCCAAAGCTACTCCCTGTTCCTAGGAAAAACTCAGCTAAAAATCGAGGATATGGTGGGATTTTCCCTTTTTCCATCTGGCTGAGTATGGAGATGAATCACCATCTGTGTCCAGTGGACACTGTTCCCAGGAATCCAGCCAAACAGAAGGACCCAGAACCAAAAATTCATTTAGAAGTGTTATCTCTTTGGAATCTATTTCTGGTTATAGAATCATAAAAGCATTTAAGCTGGAAACATCTTTAAGATCATCAAGCCCAGCTATTAACCCAGCACTTCCAAATCCACTACCAAACCATTAATTTCCCTAACCACCACATCTGATGTCTTTCACATATCTCTGGTGATGGTGACTCAACTTCCCTGGGCTTTATGCTTCTTCATCTTAGTAAAGGCCCCATATATTTGATGAGAAATATCTCACTTTCTCACATAAATAGTAGGGGAAAAAATGTACTAACATAAAAAAAGATAAGGGTGTATTTTGTCTTATTGATATTTGGCATTTAGTTCCAGCAACAATTTGTAGATGCATAGTTTTAGAAATATCTTCCTCCACAGATAATATGAAAAAGACATGGATTTTTGTATTAATTTAAAATTTAAAAATATGGATTATGTAATATTATGTAATTAGTCTTTGTGATAACAGTGTGTTCCAATTAGCTTGTACTATTGAGTAAATACTAAATGCTTTACTCCAGCACATTTCCTTTGATTTCAATAGCAGACTGTCAGATAAAGATTTTATTAAAAGAGTAAGTGCCTCAGGATTTAGCTTTCTCATATGGATTTCATTTCTAATGGAGTATGCATTGCTTTATGAGCTTCCATATTTCCATGTTAATATGATTAAGAAGACACATTGAGCTATAGGAATCTTCCTGTGCAAATTATCCTCTGTAAACAATTTTCTGACACGTTGGGGAAAACTATAAAATTTTATTTGTTTGACTTTTCACATATATAAAGTTTTCGTTTGCTTTTAGTTTTTCCAGGGCTATGAAGAATGATAGAGGACCAAAGCCACTTGTCAAATGGGAAATATTTTGAAGCACCAGCAAACTCAGAGACAGTTATTTTACCTAGTCAAGAGGCCCTTTTATGTAGTTATTGTGAAAAAAAAAATAAAATTGTGGTGCATGAAGATGACCTGATGAGAAAGTAGTCATTTGCCTTCTTAAAGCATTGCTGGGTTGGTTTACTTTGGATGTGCCTTCAACTGCCTGTAGAGAACAAAAAGTACCTATATGTTTATTTTTATTATGTATTTGTTCTGCCTTCAGCTTTAATTATGGTGCCTGAAGTGTTATCCAGATCAGTATCTGCCTTTTTTATTTTTCTGAGGATGATCACACTTGGTTTATAACTGAGTCATTTGAGGTTCCTGGTGATGGCCCCATCACTGCTAGATGATGTTAGGTAGATTCCATTTTTTAAATTTTAATTTAAGAACAGGGCATCAAAAGATATGATTTGACTTTGTCTTATTAGCAACTTTTTATTGCAATGTATCAGCATTTCTTTGTTAATGCTTACAGCAAATTGTCTATAGTGAGGCTATACCACTGGTTTATGCTGACTTGTAATTTCCCTGAAGCTTATTAGAGTATTCTCCTTTCTGTTCCAGTTCACCATGAGAGACATAATGATGTGCCACTGTTCACAGTTACATTGGGTTGCAATAGGGGAGAAAATGTGTGCTTTCTTGAGTCCTCATGTTCTGGTCCATAATGACTCAGACCAAACATGACACAAATTGCTGCCTGTATCAGCCCTTTTATTTTGGCTTTTGAGTTGGCACTCTACTATTTCAGACTATTTCATCTGTTGACATTCTGTCACCTCCTGGCATAATCTAAAATAACACAATGTAATAATGGATTTTGATACAATAAAGTAACACTTTAAAATAAAATTACTCTGCAGATTTGGAGGATGACAGATGCTGATGAACATGTTGAAAAAAGCAAGCAATCTTTGCAAAAAATGTGTACAAACTATGTAAGAAAATGTCCCAGAGAGGATCTCAAACCCCTCATGTATGACAGTGACTCATATGACACATATGGCTGATTGATTCACACAAGTCATTTACTCCTTTTTGAATAAATTTCTGCTGGAAAGCATAAAATACATTAAACATGGATTTATTGTATCCAAGGGGTTGATGAGCAATGTTTAGCACACTACTGTAAATAAAAGTTTTAATCCCCCTGAAAGTTCATTCTCTGTGAGAATTATAACAAAAGTTATGATATGGTTACAATTTGGAAATAGACAGTGTCTATTTATTTCCTACTTGCATTATTCATTGTTATTTTCAAAACATAATCAGATAGAATCACAAATCTCTATCCATTGGAAAAAGCATAAGATTGAGGAATCAAGAAGATACAGAAGATACATAAATTTAAGACATGACTGAATCTCAAGTTTATGTATCACCTTCCCTTTTTCACCATAAATGTTATTTGTTTCATCTGTTCACCTGTTTCTGTATTAGTCACACCTCTGTTACACTGACACTAGACAGGTCACAGCTTGAGAGCTGCACTGTTTAGTCCAAACTCAAAAATATATAATTGCAACTCTTGTACATTTTTTTCACTGTACTTACCATTTTACCTAGATTTGAATCAGGACAGTGTAAAAGCCTCTTTTTAAAAAAAATTGAATATAACTTGTTTGAGGATGGGACTAAATTCAAAGTAGACTTAAGCCTGCACAATTTAAAAAATATAAGGTCAAAGGCAAAAATAAAAATATGATGTCTGAGTATGTGGAAAACACTATTTTCCAAAAGCTAAGTGACTTTCCATTTGACCTTTCTATGAATGCTGGACTGTCAGTGGGAGACAAAAGAAAAAAGAAAAGGCAAAATATTCTGTGTACAAGAATATGATCATCAGTGCGAAGTCCAGACTGGTCCCAACAGCTCTGTGGAGATCTTAAATAAAAAGAGTTTATTCAACTCTAGTGCTCATGTGAGTTTTGTCTATTGTATATAAATATATGTGTTTTTTCCAAGACCTGATTCATTCTGTCACTACACTTTCACACTGGCTTAACCTTCATGGAACTGTCAAAGTTTGCAATGCTTCCCAAATACCACAGAAGCATGATAGCCTTTGCACATATTTGGCTAAAAGTATAGGGAAAATGACATATAAATATAAAATCCTGGCAGAACACCATTTGCACAAGACTGAGGCAAAAGTTGTTGCATTCTGAAACTAATATATCCAAGGAAATATTTGTCTGCATCTAATTATTTGGCTTCAGAAAACAGGACATTGAGGTTATGTTTCCAATAATCATCCAGCACAGCTGAGTTCTTCTTTTCTCAAAGTCAGAACAAAACTTCCCAGCCACTAAAGCATTTGCATTTATTAATAAAGAAAATTATTATGAAATTCTAAATGATGCAGTTTTCAAAAAAGGCTGTTCAGAAAAGACAATGTTGTTAAGCAGTTGAAGGAAAGTTTTCTGATGCAGTCTTTTTTTTTTTTTTTTTTTTTTTAACCGTAGGTAATCCTGACTGGATACATTTTAAAATAATTTGAGTGATACAAGAGGCAAGCATGTTCCTTTTACATTCAAATATATGCTTCACAAGGTACAACTTAATTCTTTCATCTCTTTTATGATTCAGTCATACTTTATCGAAATTTTGTCAGTGTTTCTTTGTCACAGATCCTGCCAAGCATATTCAAACAGCTGAGATGAGAGGCTGAAAGAAAAGTGACTGAACAGAATTTTAACAAGGGACAGACAAATATCAGATGGTTTGTTTCATATTGTGAAGCAAACTACCTGAACCCACCATCCCTTTGAACAGTTTATCCAAGCATTAATGGAGCCTTCCTTCAGATTCCACAATGGTGCTCAGACTTGCAGAGCAGAAGGTGTCTCAAGCTGTGCTGAATAATTGTGAATAGCAATAATATTTTCAAAATAATGAGTAATTAAAGTATGTATCTGACATTTTCTTGGTGTTGCTGGAAAGCAGACAAGGGCTGGGGTTTCTATGCTACCCCTGAAAACAATGTCAGAACACATAATTCTAGTCTGCAAATCTGAACACTTGTGTTCACTGCAGTTCTTGCAGTGACAGTGAATTCTTCATCCTCTGCTAAACAGCAGGCAGTCAATCTTCTTCAAGAGTAGAGGTGTAAAGAGGAAAAAACCCAATATAGTTAATATGAAATATTTTTTCAACAGAACTAACTCACATCACCACAAAAATTGCTGGCATTGGGATAACCTTCCTGTTATAAAAAAACAAACCCACAAAAGTGTAGACATACTACTGCAGATTTACTGGCCTCAATTAATGCTTTTGTTCAAAGAAACAGTTTAAAGTAGAAAGCAAAGCGAGGAGAAACAAAGCAATAACATAAAATCTGGAAATGTTAAAATTTTGAAACTTCTCTGGATGAAATTGGACTTGCAGTACATAAAGTATCACAGTGTGAGATAATTTAAATCAGTGAAATCATGGTTTTTATTTTAAATTTGCAATAATATGATAACCAGAAGAATGAGTGTATTTTTTTGTGAAGGATTCACATGCTACAAAGGAAGATCCTGTGATGATGAGAACTGGCTTCATATACCCTGATGTGAATTTTGTGCCCTGGATAAAGGTATAGTTTTATTAGTTTTATTGAAAAAAGGAGGTATGAGTAAGGATTGTTGATGAGACTTTTATCAATGCAGAAATCCTGCAGTCTTCAGAGTGCCATAAAAAGTCTGCCTCAAAAGACATTGAGGTACTTCTGAAACTGTACCTTATATTGTGAACTTGCTTTGTAGCAGGCTATATTTAACATTATATGGATAACTTGCCTTCTGGCATTTCCTACCTCTCAAATGCTTCATTTCACAATTTAAATAACATTATTTTTATAGAAGTGGGTTCAGATTTTGTTTGTCTTTGGTGGGGTAAAAAGAAGTGGCAGTGTTTCATTCTGTTCTGCATACCAGGTATGTTGAACTGACATTTGTTAAAAAAATAGCAGAGCCATGCAACAAATTTTCACACATCTGTGATCAGAGCACCCGCTTCCTGCTCACAAATGTATCCCTTTTGAAACTTATTCTAACATTTTACATCCATAGTACTTTGAAATAGATGCTGTTTCAAAGTCCCCTTCTAGAGGAATATCTATTTTTTAATCTTCTGCTCTACTTAAAGTCATATGAAGATATCTGTCTAAGAGAGAGTAAGGGTATGAGAAACTCAATTCTAGATCATTAAGATCTAGATCATTAAGATCTTTAAGAGAATTTCTAAGAACTGGAATGCCAAAAATTTTCTAGAGTTCACTAACCAATAGAGAGGAACACAGAATTTCTCTACCAAAAGGAAAGGAAAATTTCTTTACTTCTCAACAGGACACAAACCATTTAATGCTCTCCAAGCATGATAATGGTAAATATTTGGAGTTATTTAACAATTATGTCAAAAATGTTTATCCATTGAAATTCTGGAATCTCTTTTGCATCAAGAACATTGCCATTTGCTAACTGTTTATACATATGCAAAATTATTGAGAAACAGCTATTGCTGAGGCAGTGTCATGTGTAAAGAAAAACTATAGAGAGTAGAAAGTATTCTAGATTTAAAAAAATTAACAACCAAAAAAAAACCAAAACTCACAAAACCTCTCAGCATTCACAAAATAGTACTACTGTTTTGTGAGAAGAGTCATTGTAAAGATTACTTAGGAAATAGATGAGGATAAGCTGCATATATCCTGTTACTTCCATTATAGTTTGTGTCTTGCTGTCTCATGACTGATGCACTAAAGACTATTGTGCTGTTACTGTCTTTTACCATGGATACTTTTAAAATTTACAGCATCATCAACAGGAAATAAAATTGTGTTTCAGAGAAAAAAAACCCAAATCTATTATTGTTGCATTTCCAACCACATCTCATCTCTTCTATCTAAAATACAAAGAATTTTCTAAGGATGAATTTATGAAGAGTCATTTGAAGAGGTAGACCCAAAGTACTTGGTTCTGTATATATGCATAGTATATGTTATTTCTTTAGATTTTGAAAATAAAAACATTAATGCAGTCATGTAATATCTAAGAGGACAAAAATGGAAAATTCTTTTCCTGAGAAATTAAAAAAGTGAATTCTACTAAATTTCTCGGAATGATATGATATGATGATGGAATGCATGTAATAATATTTATGGAGTGTATTATATACCTACATGCCATACATATGTATCAGTCTTTTCTTTTGAGCTTTTATTAGTTAATTATAATAAGAACTGAATTAATTTCATCTGTAGTCCATAATTACTAAGGAAGAACATGGAAGGCTTTGAGTGCCATATACATACTATTACACAGCATCTACATTTTGCATCTTCTTTTGTAAACATAATTTACTAGCATTTCTTTTTATTACCCTGCTACAGCTCTTTTTTTCAGCTTTCCCTCCTCTGGAGTATCTACAAGTTTTATAGAAGACTGTTTAACTCAGTGTTGCTTTCACATTGTAACCAAAGATTAACCAGAGCAGTTGAAGTTGTTTTCAGAATGAGTTCTTTTATACATGATGCTATCTCATAGATAGCACAGTCTTGGAAGATATTTCTTGGTGGTCTCATTCAGTGGCAATTCCAATAGAGCTAGCAAATTAATGTGGGGTAGAACTTTTCCCAAATCCTTCATCCATTACAGGACAATTTTTCAAAATATAGAGCACTTTGTAAGTCAAACAAAGTAGAATTATGGTTTAGTGAACTGCAGTCCTGAGTGTGTTATGGTTTATTTTTCTGGTAAAAAAATAAACTATTACTTTGACTAATAACTCTCATGGAATGCAGGAAAAGATTACCATTAGGTATTCCTTGCCAAAAGAAATTGATATCATGATACTTTTAAAGCACACCAAAAGGACCTGAATTTACTGGGGCTTGAATAGATTTTTAGGCCTGGCATATGTCATTACTGTAAATCTTTCAAACATTTAGAGTAGAGAAGAATTAGTTTCATCTTACTTCTGGAAAAAGTTGCTACTAATCCTCCTTACACTCTGGGCTTGATCCAGGGAGAATCTGTAATTCTCATTCAGCCAAGTAAAGCAAGAACCACAAGGACTCAGCACCTTTCTGGCTGAACTTTAGACTGACTATCTGTATTTAAATATCAGTGTGCTACACATTTGTATATACTACAAATGGAGACCAAAGGAAATAAATTTATCATTTAACGCACAAATCCCACCTTGTCCTGTCCCAAAAAGCTCATCAAAATTCATTTTTGTATAAAATCCCTAAAAAAGACTTTTTAGTATATACTTGTGTTGGTCCAGTGAAGAGCTTTTGCTTGCTGATGGATCAACCCCTAGCAGATCTCATTTTTGGGAAGATGATTTTCATCTTGAGTGAATATCTTGAAAAAATATGAAGTGAAATTTTCTTATGAAGAGTCTGGTTTATAATTATGTCTCCAATAAAATTTTATCCTTTTATAGCTCCAGTTATCCTGTTGTAACACAGAAAGCACTCAAGCACTATTGAAAATTGTTAGGGATATTTATTCACCTGCTTTAAACTGATTCAGGAATCAACAGCTATTAGGAATGTTTTGGTCATTGTTTAAGAATCTGCACAATTGAATGATTGCAGGAAACAGCTTATGAATGCTGACAGCAAAAAGCAGAGGTTCTCCAGTGATGCTTGTATCCAAGAACAGCAGGAAAGCATCTGAAACTACAGAAGTTTCATGTATAAAATAAAAATTATGTAAAGATCAAACTGATTAGAAAAATCAAATAGTAAAGTGTTAACACATTGCTGCCACTTTTCCCATAACTTGTGTCTATATGCACATGCAGAAATCCGTTTAATCCCAGAACAATCCACTCTCATGTATTAACACAAGGAGTGAAAACTACAGAGAAAAAATACACCCCCTATTTTGTGCCTACACTATTTGTTCAATAATAATACAAAATCACCACACAGAGGCTGATGCAAACAGAAGGAAAGTTCCTTAAGCTTCGATGGCACGTACTAGTCTTGGAGTTGCATGATTAGCAGATATGGTTCAGCCTTTCAAGCCTGTGTTTAACCTCCACCCTGCAGGCTGTTCCTCTGAAGTACTACATGCACAGCTAAAACTAAGACCTACTTGACTCAAGACCTATGCTACATTAAGGCCCAAAGTTACTCAAGGTAGGGTGTGAAATTTAATTAGAATTACAGAAAGCAAAGAAATACAAAGAATCATAATGACACCAGCAGTTTTCATCTGTACAGATTGCATGGTCTGCTGTAAAGCTGCATGAGCCAGGTTTTTTTCCAGAGTAACTAAGCATGAAGTTTCAAATAGTACTAGTAAAGCATAAAAGTAAAGATGTAATTGTCAGTTGTGTACTGAAAGATTCAAAGCAACTGCAGTAAATATTTGTTGTCTTAAATCTCAAGTTTTGAACACCAGCTTTGTTACTATTCTGTATTGATTTCCAAGGTTAAAACAAAGCTGAATATTTGCAGAGAAAAAATGTTGTCTTTCTTTGTTAGGACTAAACCTATACTGATTACTGTTGTTTGAAGAAACAGTAGTACAGTGCTTTAAATTGTAACCTTCATAAATACTTTTACTTAAATAGGAACCTCCAAATCCTAAAGCAAACAAAAACATGATTATATGTACAGCAATAATGCCCTTATCACAATGGGATAACAAACACAATGGTTAGCAACATTTGAATAGTGTAACAAGAGTGTTTATAATAAGATTATTAGAGGCAAAATGCAATGGCCCTTTCACAGACTGCTTTCTGAGCATACCAAACTGTTTGTCACTTAAGGACTTCAGAACAGTTTCTAGATAATTCTTCTAGTAAAGCTACTTTTGGGAGGTAAGCTTTTCATAAGCTTTAATAAAGCACATCTTTCAAACTTGCAATGGTAGTAGGGTTTAGCATGGCTTGAGGAAAAAATATGTTAGAGACAAGGACAAGAAAAGGTCTTTTTGTTCAACTAGACTTTCATTTAGCAACATACCTCTCCGTACTTCAGCTCCCAGCTCCAGGTCTTTGTAATAAGGTCCCATTTATTCATTTTTATTACCCTTTTTCACAATTTGCACTTTACAAGTTCATGGATTTGCTTCTTTTTTTAAATATGAACCTACATAATGTTATATTTTTGTATGCTTTCTTATGTTAACATCTTGTTAAATTTTACCACTGATTTACAAGATGCTGGTGATGAGTTTCTGAAAATAGGAAATGTTTTATAAATGTAACTTGTTAATTGGTCTACATTGTGAGATTACTGAAATGGCAAATAAAAAGGTTTGCTGAGGAAATTATCTCTTATATATATTACTCATTTCTGATCTGAGACACCCCAGTATTGCCACTGAGCATTTAGTGAAGGTGTCAGGCATGATAAAGATTTGACTAATTCATTATTATAAGTGCACTTATTTCATCCTAGTAGTAATGTGCTAGACGAGTTATAAGCAGTAGGAAGCAAGTAAATTTACTGAAAACTCTGTTGTTCAGATGCCTTTGCAGGTAAGCAAAGCTTTTCACTTTTGCTGCAACATAAGATGTTCCAGTTTCCACTGTCCATCCATCCATGCCCAGTGCAATCCATTTGTACTTTCCATAACAAACACTAAGCATAGAGGCAAAGGCTGAATTTTCTGAATCTCCACTGCAGCAATTTCCATCATACCTTTATTGTGACAATACAATCTGTTTGTTTTAAAGATCACATTCCCATATGAATTATTTTCTTCTGTGTGAACATGGGAACCAGTCTTAACATATTTCAAAGTGAGGGAAGATATATTCTCCTAAACACTGTAGAGCTGGTGGCCAAAATATCTCAAAATATGACTTGAAATCTGGAGAAGGATGATGGTTGTCCTTCCTGTACTGACATAAGAAGGCAACAGCTGAAGCTGCATAGTAAGAACAAGGAAAGGCGATAAAAAGTAGCCAGTAATGAAAATTATTTCTGGATTTATTTTAATGGTACATTTGTTTTAGTTCTTTTTATTGAATGCCACAGGTTATTATTCTAGGATATGATATTTTAGGGTGCCATAGCTAAAATGATAAACAAATGCTTACCCATAATGACAGAAAAAGTAACAGAAAATGCATTAGAAAAACATCCAATAAAAGAGAAAAAAGTTTGCTAGTAGAGTGTAACAAGGGTCATAACAAAATTTCCTTCATATTTTGATGAAATATTTCACTTCCTTTTCAAGTAAATACCTGCCCCAGTCAACACGAAATTTATTTCCCATCATTCAATAGGAAATTAAAAATCAATCACAAGCCATATTTTCAATTGCCTATAGGCTTTCAAATAAATTAAGGTTAATTTTGAAGACCGTTGCCACACATGAATATAGTAGAAATTAACAAATGGGTTTATTTATGAAGTTAATTACATGAATATGCTACTTCATATTCTGCAGGAGAAAATAACTCCTTATCATGAATTCAGATGTGCAGCTGAGAGGCAGATGAGGTAGCTAAAGTTAAGTGTTATAGAAATAACATAACAATTGAGGATTTTCTTTCTGATTAAATATTTCTTCCTTGTATTTACAGCATGCTGTAATCCAATGTTGTTCCATCAGTTCCATGTTTTTGTGGTACTAATTGCATATCTCATTATGCCACAATCTTGTTCTGTGCTTTAAGCCTATCTTAAAATTTAGAAATGCTTCTCTAGTAACTGATAGTCACAACACAATCACAATTAGTATTCAGTCCCACCACAGTGACAGAGCTTCGTCCTATATGAAATAGGAAGAAGGGATTAGAAATTACTAAAAAACTTTCTGTTTTCTACTCCTATATCTTTCTAAGTCCTTGCAGAGAAAACACAGATAAACAAAAATTACAGTCAAATTAGCAAGCCTGAACCACAAATCAAGCCTTGTCTGCTAACATTTTGAAAATCATTTTCACCCAGCTGTTTTTGGCTGAGTGTGCTAGTTCTGGTTCAGTGAAACTGACATTAAATCCCACACTAATGGGTAGCATAATTTTATTTTATTTTATTTTATTTTGACTTTGTATTTCTATTAGAAATTCAATAATGAGATATCAATAAGATATATTGCTCTTGAAAATTACATAAAATTAGTAGGAATTAAAGCAAATCAAGTGTATAAAATTACCATTTACACATATGAAGGAATAATTTCTCCCCAGTGCTTTAGGTTATCATTTTTAATTTACGTGTGTCATGAATTAAGTCAACCACTGAAAAGTTACTGATAAGTAGATTTTTGCCATCTTGAGTCCATACTGGGTTGTATTCATTTGCTGCTCCCTCTCATGGCTTGAATTTTAGCTCTCAAAAGTTTAATCTCACAGGAATTCTATAAATTCACAAAAATTATTCTGTAGGATGAACTGACTGAACAGTAAGGCTGAGTTGACAGCATTGATTAAGATGGAAAAAAAGCCCTGTATTGTTGTTTTAGTATCACATTGTTATCATTAGCTGCTTGCATCAACAACCTTGGCTTTTCCCTGCTTTTTGGGGGTATGGAGTTACTGCCTCAAACATAAGCTTTTCATAGCTTTCAAAACTAGAATATTTTACATGAACTCTGTCCTACATAGGCCCTCTGTTCTACAGATTTTTCTATTTTATATATAAACTATTTATGTGTAGCAATTTACATGTATGTTTATACATTACCAAAAGCAGCAGAAGCCTGATCTGCAAGAGTAAAGTCACTGAGTGTTGTGTCAGCCATGAAAATTTTGCTTTGGCTGAGGTCACACTAACAGAAGGGATGTTGTGGATGGATCATACTTTGTGGAAGGATTTCCTCTTGGATATGCAAAAGAGTGCCAGCAACAGTTTTGATCTCTCAAAACATATCAGGATACTGTGTGGCTGCTCCTACCTCACATGTTCATGCCAGACTGGATCCTTCTTCATTGGTCACACCTCATCCCAAAGACAGATGGAGAAAGGCCAGAGATTTTCTCAGTGCTCTCCCTAGCTCGCTCTGTGGGTGAAACCAGTGAAGCATAAGCTGCCCCAGAATTTTATATTTTAATAGAAAGTTGAATAGGCTGAAAAGGACAGTATTTGGAAAGTATGGGTTCAATAACAACCCTTCACTCAGTGCTTGCACTGGCACTCATTTGTGGTGTGGCATGAAAATAAGCTGAAACAAGGAAACCCCCATCAAGTTGTGTGCTGACATCATAGTACTTGAACTTGTATCCTGCCCCCAGAAGAGATACCATAATTTTTGCAATTCTGTGAAATTAACCTCATGAACTACAAAATTTAATGCAAAACATTCCAACTGGTTCTGCTTCTGAAGTGCATTTTTGGCAAGGAGCAATTTGGATTGTCAGTTTGTGCTAATACACAGTATATAGTTTATATAGTTTGAATTTGCCTGAATTTGAAATTAAAGACTGCCTTCTTGCCTCACATTGTGTATGTGCTGACATACCAAGGTTAGGGCTCCACATTTCCTAGGAAGAATTTTTTTTTTATAGATTCTTTTTTTCTGTTGAATTCTCAAGTTATAGTTTAGTTGTGCTGACCTTTTTGGGGTCTCTCTCTTGTCCCTGTAGCAAATTAGAAGGATAATAGGTGAGAACATTTCTTTCACAGACTCCATGGTGATGAGATAAATGTGGGAATTTAATGGACCCTCTTTACGGAGACATAAATAAAGATTTTTTTCACAAATATCAATGTTCATTTTTATAATTATTGAAAATGGGTTGGCAGTTTTGAAGCAATTTCAACTCATAATTCAGTAAGGAATTGTAAGATATTTAGATCTTGCAATTTGATAGTTAATTTTCTAAATGAAAAAGTATAATAAAGTGTATAATAAAAGTATTAAGTATATAATTATATTATATATATTATTATATATAATTATATATATAATTATATTGCATATAATTATAACAAAGTATAATAAATATATTTTTGCTGAAAACTGGAGCATAAATGTGCCTTTTAAATTAGAAAATGAAGGTGTTTGGTAACCAGCAATCATCATAGATTAACAGGTTTGTACTGTCTCCTCTGTCTTTGCTTGTCCTACCAAGAGAATTAAATTCAAGCTTTGCCTTGTAATTTCAACTCAGACCTCCCCTCTAGGCATCAATCCCTGGTCAGCTTTATCAACAATATCAAAACTCTGACAGTTTGAAGCTTGCATCTAAAAAACAGACAGCAAGTGGAGGTTTTTTAAACCATTGACTTTCAAAGCAGCTGCCTCTTGCATACAATCTTGATAAAGGAACTTTCCAATGAGGAATTTGCTAGCTGGAGGTTTGATAGCAATATTGTCTTTTCAAAGGAAAATTATGGTCATCTTCAGTTTGTATCAGAATGCAAAAATCTGAAACAAAATATGTAAGGGAATAGTGCAAGTTTATTCTTTAGGAATAGTCGGTGCTCAAGAAGACCTCTGATGTGCTCCAAATATGTCATTTAAGACTGAGTCCACTAGTGAGTTCAAAAAGTAAATATAGTTGTCTGTGGAAATTTAACGCTGCTGCTGGCTGATTTGGTCTGCTGATGTAATTGCTTTTTGCTATCCTGCTAAACCACCTACATCCTTTAATATGGACTGAATTAATTTAGCAGTTAGTAGGCAAAATGAGAGACATAACCTATTTCCATGAAATGACTATTTATGATGATTGTAACTGATCTGGAATTTGTTAGACCCATGGTAAAGCCATGGTGCAGTTCCTGAATTGTCAGTTTTCCCCCCACATTTGAAAAGAATTTGTATGTGTATCAGTGTTGGCTTCCTGAAAATTTGTGACTGCCAGTGAACTGATTGGAACAATGAAAAGTCAAATCATCATGCCTTCTTTCAACTACTCATTGCTCTCTTACAGACCACAAGAAGACCAGAGCTGTCAAATGAAGACTATTTGCCTGGTGATTTACAACTTTACTGGATCCCCTTTTTCCTGTATGGAAATTTTCATAAGTGGTTTGGCAAAAGCCTTTAAAATAACTGTGGTATTTGGCAGAAAGGAGGCTGCAGAACTTGGGCCTGCTGTTTCCATTTTAGTGCAACAGTGAGACTCCTCTTACTGATATGAACCAAGCACAGAATTCACAGTCCAAAGACATAAGTTATTAGAAACAAGTTGAGTAAAAAGGAGACATGTGGCTCAACCCACAGAAATTCATTAGACAATGGTTTTCAAATGCCTGCTCCAAACAATTTGTCAAATCAACTGTTCATTACAGTGCAGCCCAATGCTGACTGCCTACGTATATAAATTTACACATCAGTAGCTATAAAAGTGTTTATATTTATCATACAGTACTGCTCATTAGAGATAGTGGAGCATGTGAACACATGTGTTAGTAATTTATACCCACAAAAATCATTCAGTTGTTCACATTGCAGAGGTCTGTGTATTATTAGGATGAATCCAAATATACACACTTACTTTATCACTTTTGAAAGGGCAGACAAAGGTCATAAGTGACAACTTCCTGAGTTTTATTTTCTTTTAATTTCAACATATGTCACCAGAAAACACTGAAACTCAAAGCTTTCAAATGAAAGGCTAATTTCACTGCTATTTCTGACTCATTAACACTTAAAATTGCCTATGAGAAGTGAAGCGACATTTTTCCTTACAGATGCAATCACACGTTGCCCATATAGGACTGACTTCCAAAACATCCAGGTTGAACTCCAGTGAGAATATTTATGGAGCAGTATCTCCCCAACCAGACTGTGATCTGTTGGCTTCAGAGAATTCTCCAGGAACCCACTCTAACAGAGTGTTTCAGAAGGTGTATAGATGGAACCATGAGTAAGAAATGAGTCAGGAGAAGCACTGGACCTAGAAACAGCATGAGTGGACTCATAATTGATGATGATCTCTGCAAGTAACCACCAGCTTCCAGGATCCTTGGGGGATTTCTCTGAGACACAGGGCCACTTCAGACTGTGTCTTTCATTCTCAAGAGCTAGTTCTGTGCCTAGAAGTAAAGACTCATGCTAGCAAATACATAGAACAACAGAAAAGTTCATCTTCAGAATTAATTCATGACATGTATCTATACCAGGTCCACTGAAAATAGCAAGTGCTATTTTCACTTGGGTGCATGGAAATATCTTTATTTCAGGTATTATACAGGGTCCATAGAAAGCCTCCTGTTGATTTCAGAATAGTAATTATTAATGTTTGGTATGTAGTGATTCTTAGCTATACTTTTTGGTCTTTCATGATTGATATCTTGATTTAGCTATGTGAAAGGCATCTCTTTCCATATCCTATGGAGACAATTTGAAAGCACAATGAGCTGGGAGGACATTTTTTCAAGGAGAGAAATGATGCAAAAGCAATTTAAGCTTGGAGTTCAGTGTTGTAAAATGACAAAAAGCAAAGAAGTTTACTCAAGGAAACAAACAAAAAACTTTTACAGCTTGTCCCTGAGACAGAGTGACAGAGGCACCATGGTATGAAACATCAGGGCATCATATTCAGGCAAACTGTCAGCATTGGTAGAGGTCCTGTAACCTTTCTTAGCGAGAGGTTGAAGAAAAGAATTTTGTACCATTTGCCATTGTGCTGAACAAGAATTTGCCTGGAAGCCTTGCTTGACAGATTGGCCCCTATTCCCACTATGATTTGTGCTACTGTGAAACAAGAGTGTCTAATGCATGGGCTGTAACGTAGCGACAGGCTAGCTTCAGTTCTTCTGAAAAATGATACAGAGATGAAAGGACGGGCTCTGCTCCACCTTTCATGCTTTTCATATTTGCATTTGGAGTGTACACAGGCGGGACCCCAGACAGAACTGACAATTAAAAGGCCACTCAATAGAAGCAAGTATATCTGTGTGACACATGACCTCTGCGAGCACACGGCATCAGAGGCATGAAACAACGTCCTGCTATCAACCTGAAGTCAAAGGAGAATTATATTAAGCCCTGCCAAGAGGTGAACTTCTCTGCAGCAGGGGCTTTGTTCTGACTGTGTCTTTCTTATCAAAACTTTGGGATTCCTCTCTCCTGAGGGAACTTAATCTTTCACATTTGGATCACAAGGTGTAACAAGTAACACAAAGAAGTAAACACTATGAAATTCTAAGGGGCAAGTAGGACATATTTTTTAGTATTTAGTATTTAGTGCCTTATGTGAACCCTGAGAATGCAAGTGTGGTGGATGCAATTTGTCCTTTGAAAAAGCTGCTTAGAAAAGTAATAAAATAAAAGATCCTTGTAGATTTGTATACCTTGTAACTGGAAAAAATAGCAACAATATGTATATTTTAAATAGACTATGTTGTGTAGGAGTTTGATTTAGAGAAACTGATTTTAGAAGTGTTCTCATTTTTACCTGCTCATCTTGCCTTGTACATTCTAGTGGAAACCCTACAGTATACATTATTATTGTTGCATGTGAAAAATTTGAAATTTTAAAAAGTCGTTACATTTATCTTAGCAAAATGAGAGTTTCAGAAACAGTGAAATTATACAGTTAATTTCCACCAGATGTTGAATATCCTATATTTTTTTTTCTTTTTTTCCCCCCTTTTTTGAGAATTAGGCTATGTGATATGCAGGAATATCAACCAGTTCTGTGTGGCACTTTATTGTTGGCTTGCTAGCACATTTATGTTACATAATATGTTACATATTTATGTTGCAGAATAATGTTTGCAGTGTTCTATGCCAAATGCATACTAAAATATTTGCAGCATCATAGAACAGGTGGAAATTAATGTTTAAGCTCAAATATGTTCTCTTTGACAGTCTGTTGCAGGATGGTTTTAAGCAAACTTTCAAAACAAACTCTAGACATTTAAGATGTGCAAATATATGAATATAGAAAATGTAGTGAGAGTGATTAAACACATGGTAAATATTCTGGTTTTAATTTGACTTGAACTGAACTAGAAGATAAAATGCTTTAAATGTTGTCAATACTTTTGTGTTAAAGAGAAGAAAACATCTTGTATATCTGTGTACATTGGATTTAATTTGAGTGAGTTTTTTTATTCTTCAACGTGCAATCCAAGCAGAAAACAGGATGCTTGAATAATTGGCATGCTTCTAATGTCTGATGGCTTCCATAATTCCCAATTTGGATGCTGTAGGGCTACATTCAATTTATATGAAGATGAGTTGCTACAAAATTGTGAAGGAAAAATTTTCCAGAGCTTCAGTTTATTTTGTTAATTTTTGTGGAATCTTTTGTCATTCTTATTGTTCATTCATTTTACGGTTTCCTTTGAATCTAAGAAAAGCTTTGCTAAAAAAGCAAATAGGAAGGGAAAAAAAGAAATGGATTGGTATTTTGATATCTAAATATGAGAGCATAACAATGGAAAAACATATTTGTTTTATAAATACAACGGTGTTCTTTTTCAAATACAGTTAAATAAATTAATGCTGAACTAGAATTATTTCACACCTGTCAAAGATAATTTGCCATATTTGCCCTCTCCTCCTTCTCTGAGCATCTCCCACTTCTATAGGTATAGGATGACAATGTAAGTTAAACTGGGAAAGCAGCAAGAGAGAGAAAGACTGAAATGGAACAAGGGCTACCAAGTGTGAGCAGCTATTAGGGGAGGGTTGGACCTGCAAAAGTGACCAGAAGACAGGCTTGAATCTGAGATGAGTCCCTGCTAAACTGGGTTTCACTGCCTTGGTGACTACAGGTTTGTCCCTTTCCTTCTCCTGGGAATGAGCATACCATCTTCTGTTGCCTTTTCTGAATTTCTGCCTCTAAAATACCTGGAAAGTACCTGGCTTGAATGCTAAAATTGGGTAGGTTGCTTACAATTTCTAGTTACTATTGACAGTTCTGTTGTGTTAATGATCATTCAGTAAAAAGGTGACCTTTCCAAAATGGTGAGCCATGGGAAGCTGCATCCAGAAACTACCTTTAAAAGAAATGTTAACAAAGAAGCAGGCAGTACTTCAGAGCATTTCTGGCATTTTTTTTAAAGCATTGCTGTTTGGTCTTTAAAAATCAAATTTACTAATCTAATTGTGATAATTCATGTTTCATTCTGTGTCTTCAATCTACCTTAATTTCAGAAAATAATGGAAGTTAGAGTGTTGTTTGAAGAAAGGTACAAAAAGGCAACTCTTAATGTTAAGATTTGAAGGTTAGAAGAGGAAAGAAGGAGCAAGCTTTAATATAAAAAAATGAACTTATTCTGAAACAAAGAGAAAACATAATGAGGAAGCCTATTGATAAGAAAGAGCCCCTGCTCTTGTGCTTGTTCCAACAGCCTTACCTCTGCAAACTAGGCTTCATGAAACCTACCTCTACACTGGGATGAAATCATCACCTGGAAACTGGAAACAAATAGGCATTATTTTTTGATTTAATGCTCACCTAAGTAGCATCTCATCATTTGTAGTGATATGCTTGACCATGTAGACACTGTTTCCCTAATTTGCTCTGAATGCTTCATGGCAGAGGTATGCTCATTACAGTGGCAGTAATTTAAGAGAGGCAACTCTGCCTAGTGAGGAACCCTTTATGTAGAATTAATAAAGAAGATAAGAAAAAGAATTCATAGTGTTGTTAGCTTCCTTGCTCTACTGAGGAATCTAAGATGTAGCTCAAAGTTCTGGCCCTTTCTTGGCCTAGAGTATTTCAAAATTTATCTGAGGGAAATCTATAGGGGATCATTAAGAGAGGTGAGCAAAACTAGGAGAAACATTAAGGCACTTTAAAGTTTCTATGGGAATTTTTACTTGGTGAAATTACTTACATCCATCTACCTGGAAATTCCTTGGGGAATTTCACCAACTTTTTTCCTCTTTTTCCCTTTAACTGAAATCAAGATCAATTCACAAAGCCGTCTGGTACTTGACACAACAAACAAATGTGTTGACATGATTAGCAGTGTTTAGAACACCATTCTCAGAAGTAAGAGAGACTACAGGCTGTAGCATTAGTCTGTCGAGCCATCAAGTCAGTCTTTTTCTTACCTTTCTGAGACAGAGAGACTCTTAAATTGAATAATTGTCATTTTCCAGCTTTCAGTGAGGCCAGAAATCACTAAAGATCTCATTTAAACTTTCTGTTCTAGTTCTCGAGCAAATTTACGATAGAGGTCAGTCCTTTAGCATGATTTCTTGAGGGAATTTTTCATCAAAACAGATGGGGTATTTTCCCCATTGTAGTTTAAACTATCTTCCATCAATTTTTCTTCTCATTTCACTCATCTTATTATGACCTTCATAGGAAAAAAGAACAGTACAACCATGCCTTTTCTCTAAGTATTGTGCTTCTCAGTATATTATGTAGTTAATATTGATTATAAATCACAGTGAACTCAATGAATGCCTTCCTAGTCCTGTACTGCTCCATGACAGGCAGTCTCATGCTTTTATCCATGCTTGGAAATACTACCACTTTTTATATTTCTTCTACTGAAAGATTGTGAGTTCATTGTATTTTTACAGATAGAGAGAACTCAGAAATATCTCAGACAATCTATCAAAGCACAAGATTATGAAAAGTTATTTTCTTCTAACTAAAATAAGATCAATAAATGCACATTAACCTAATTATCCTAACGATTGAGTTTAGCAAGTTAATGGGATCTGACATTTGTAATGAAAAACAAAAATAGTGATACATGACAGAGAGCAAAAGAGTACATTGGGAGAAGCTTATGTGTTTTAAATAACGTTTCAGTACAAGTTTTGAGCTTATGGACAGGAACATCTGGAGGGGCTGGAGGCTGACAGTCAGTTTGAAAGAAGCATGGCTGTGGCAAAGGCAGGCATGTTGTCAGCCCTGCTGTCTTGCCAAGAACTGGAAAAAAAGCATCTCTCAGCATGAAAGAATGGAGGATATTTGACATGTGTTAGTTGGCTTGGTTTTTTTGGTGCAATGTTGTCAGAGACTACCAGATAAGGTGTGCAGCTCCACTCAGAACATAACAGTGATTATGGAGCTTTAATGTCCAACCACTACTTAAATGAAAATCTAAATTCTTCATTTGCCTCAGCCAGGCTGAGACAAAGCTGAATCACAGTTTTAGAACACAAAGGTTTGATTCAGCAAGATCATTTTCTGGTGTTATATCTGTTCTAGTTTTGTCTTGGGGTGACTTTTTGATGTTTCCTCCCAAATTTGCCCTAAATCAGGACAAGTTTTGATTCATTTTCTGCTCTGAAATGAGACCCAGCTTCCTCCCCCACCATTTTTTTGTCTTTCCTGTGACTATGCACCGCACAAAGTTTTCCCATTCCCATTCCATATTTTAACTAAAAAACCACTGTGCAGATGCATATAAAGACAAAATTATAATATATGTGGCAAAATCACAGTAGTGTGTTTTTGGTTTTTAAATAAAATAAATTCTGAATGGGTTCTTGAGTGTCAACAGTTGATATCTTCTTAAGAAGAAAAGCAAAAATAGAAAGGTGTTTCTTACTAGAATAAATTGCATTCTTCTGTATTCCAAGCCCTTCATATTATGTACTACTTTCTGCATCATTGAAAAATATGTTCTTGTGAAGCATACTTTGTGAAATTATTAGGTTTCAATCTTAAATTTATATGACAGACAAAATTTTTAAGGACAATTTCTCAAAACTGTCTAGCTTAGACTTATCACATTAGTGCACATTACATGGCAATAAAGTGGAACTGAGTATTATTGGTAACAGCCCATAATTTTTCTAATGACAACTACTGTGGAGTCAACTTTATATAATGTATTTTTAGATAAAGTAACAGACAAAATAAATGGAAAAATATAGATTGATAGTTTATATTTTTTACCCTTTCACTATAATTTATTTAGAATTTTGGATATCAGGAAGAATTGCATGCCAGTTTTGTTTGCAATCCATGTAATATTTTATGAAAAAAATATATATATGGTACACTGTCTTAATATCTCATATAAATATTTAACATTCAGCAATTATTCTGGAAGTTTGGAAAAGTATGTACTTGTTGACTTGGCTTCTCTGGCTTCTCTGTTTATTCATTTTTCCATTGTGGTAGATGAAATAATATTTATTTTCTCTACAAGGAATGAGGAGATTTTTTCCTTTAGTAACAAGCAGGAGTAAAGACAAAGTTCCTATTATTTGTCTTTGTTCAGCAATCGTTGCATGTTTCAAATTAATTTGTATGTAATGCCACAGAATATGTTGTTCTTTTTTTTCCTAATTAAAACACAGCAAGTTAGGACTATGTCTACCAAATTTTCATGTTGACAACGTGTCAGTTTGTAAATAAACATTCTAAGGAGTGAGAGAGGTGAAACATTCAATTAGTGGACTGACTCCTCAGCTGTTACAAGGCAGAATAAATTTTTATTACTTCATATTCTCTCAAAGTTTGGCACAGTCATCTGAGTAGAAAAGAAGGAATTCTTAAATTTCATTTTGGTATTCATGATAAATTCAATTTTGAAGGGTCAGATCTTTGTCATTTGTGATGGTTCAGTGAGTCAGCAATATTGTGCACGAAGAATGGGTTGACAGGCCTGATGGTATCAGAGTGCAGACAGAAGTGCAGAATTGCCTCCTAAAAAATGCACAGGTGAAACACCTGACTCAGTCATTCTGGTGAGTGAAAAGTGGATCTCCTGCATTGGGCATAACTGGCAAGGTTTGGGTGGTTTTGGTGCCAGTCGTGGATGGCTCCAGGTGGCTCAGCAGTGGATGGAAGGAACTTGTCTGATGCCAAAATTTAGCTTGTGGAGGATCAGGAGGCACTCTGCTTAGATATATTTGGGTGAGAGTAGTGGCTGGAAGAGACATATGAGGAAACACAAAAGATAAAATGAGAGGAGGCAGGGGAGAATGTGTGTGAGGACACAGAAAAGGAGGTGGGAATGTGGGAGGATGCACAAAAAGGGCTGGTTGGAAGAGAAATGTGCAGAGGTGCATTTAGAGAAGCAAAATGGAAGAGCCATTGTGGGGAACAATCCTGGTGATGCACCCTTAGGATACACTCTTAGGAGCTCTGTGAAAGAGTAGGGCCCTCTAAGGGGGTACTGGAGGACCCATGCTGGGTCAGGGACTTCCCTGAGGGGACTGCAGCCTAAGGAGGAGACCCAAGATGAGATTTCTTTGCCCACAGTGATCTCCAGGCAGATGAAGGACTATTAGGGAAATATGAACATTTTCTCCTCATAGTAAAATATGAACTGAACTAATTCACCCAGAGCTATAATGATTTGGGAGTATATTAAGTGATCTTTAAATACCTGTTTTTGTGAAGGATGAGATTAAGGTGTGTTGTGTGATATGTTCCAGTCTTCCAAGATTATAAATAAGCAGTAATAAGAAATAATTCTAGTAAGATTAGAAATAAGCAGTTTTCATTGTAGCAACATAAAACATCTCTTATCCTTTTCTGTGGAAATACGTAATAGTGACAGTAAATATTACCTGTTCTGTGATAAGGTACATTCTCTCAGTGGAAAACTCAAGTGTTTGGGGATTTTTAAAGAAAAAATATTATTTGGCTCATGGATTGTTTTTAGAGTATTGAGTGGTTGACACCTTTGAAAGAAATTCCTGGGGGAATACTTCAGGTGAAGACTTTGGTTTTGGTGAAATTTTGCTGATTGCTGAAATTTTTTTTCCTTTTGTTTTGAAATGGTGAATACTTCATTGCTCTTCAGTGTGCCAATATACTGTTGTGTCAATAAAAAAAAAGTGAGTCCTTTGGGGTTGGAAATATTTTTAACTATACTATTTTTTCTAAAGAGAGGGAGTTGAAAAAAAATTGAAAAAAAAGTTGGAAATTTTTAAAGAGGTGGAAAAACTTATGTAATTGTTTAACAAATAAACTTTTCATTTAAGAAATATACTTTCTCATTTTGGAATGAAAATTTTTGTAGGTTTTTTTCTAGCTTGGGCAAACCAACAAAAATTCTTAGTGTTGCTTTTTAATGATCAGATTTTTGATAGCTGAATCAAGATATAGAATTGCATTTGTTATAGACACACTGTTGTTTTTTCTTCCTTAAGAGACTTGATTATCTAGTACTTCTATCTCAAAATTAAACCCAAGGGAAATGATAGATACAGAACAGTTGTTCTACTGTTGTATAGATGCTATGATTAAGAATAATTTCTAGATGCTCATTTTCTGAAGGGTTACTGCACATTTTGAGAATTACAGAGATCTAATCTCAGTTTCTGTCAATGTTCACATCCAAGGAACCATTCCTTTGAATGAAATTTATGTTTAGCTTCTTTTCTAGACAGACACCAGTAGCATCTCTTAACAGCTTTTTATCATCATTATTATGTGTGTGGAACTGATCTGAAATGTATAAATCAAGGATTATCATAGCTAAAAATGCAGAGAGACAAATTTAACTGAACAGAGTTGACTGTAAGGCTTGTGTGATGTAAAGAAGGGTACAGAACACCTGTCACTTATGAAGTAGTGTTCAGATTTGTGCTCAGTTTTGGACCCTTCATTACAGGAGGGACATTGAGGTGCTGGGCTATGTCCAAAGGAGGACAAAGGAGCTGGTGTCTGGCTGAGCACAGTGTTAAGTCTGGAGTAAAGAAGGCTGAGGGGGACCTTATCTCTCTCTGCAAGGGAGACTGCAGTGAGGTGGGGCTCAGTCTCTTCTCCCAGGTAGCAAGCATTAGGACAAGGGAAAGTGGACTCACCTTGCCTCAGAAAAGGTTTAGTCTGACTATTAGGAAAGAATTCTTCACCAAAGTGTCAACCACTGGAAGAGGCTGGCCAGGGAAACAGTCACCATCCCTGGAGGCATCTGGAAGGTGTGCAGATAGGACAGTGAGGGACATTATCTGGTCTTGAGCTTGGCATTGCTGAATTAATGGATGGACTTGAAGATCTGAATGGTCATTTTAGTCTATATGATTCTATGTGTGAGTGTTAATCTATTTGTTGTGCAGCACTAACAAGAGAAACAATAAATAGGAATGAAACACATAATTTTAATTAAAAATTTTTATGCTTGATATTAGTCTATCAATTCCACCAGTAACATACAAATTTCAGGTTTTTTCATCCTCTAAGTTTCTCTTCTTTCTGACTTGCTTTTCTTTGATTTGTTTTCCTCCTTATTATGCAACAGATTTGTGACATCAAACACACATTTAATATTACAATACATAGTTTTCTATGTTTCCTGGGTTGTTAGTGCTGGACAGAACACAGACTTTATTCCTATGGTTGGTGAAAGAACCTGGGAAAATGAGAATTTCACTGTAAAACTTCACAGGAACAGATTGATGACAAGTCTTTACTCCTTTTAACTCCTGTCATGTCTAATTTAAAAAATGCTAGGATTCAGTCTTCAGAAGTACCAAATATGTGCAGCTTCATTAGTCTTGCACTAATAAGGAAATACTGTGCAAAGCAACTTTAAAAATACATAGATCTGATGCATGTTTGGGCTTTCTTTAGGAAACTGCTGATTAATTATGATACAGGTTGTTGATTAAGTTTGCTTCTCTAGAGGAGTGAGATCTTGGGGAATGTAATTGTGGTGCACAGAACATATGAAAGTTTTAATCTTTCTCTCACAGGGTCCCTCAGACAAAATGATTGCTATTTGCAGCTGCCATTTATACTCAAGATTTGCAAACAAAGTCAAAACAAAGCACTACGTGGTTTCAAATTACTATACCACAAGCCTGGCAGCAACAACATATATAGTAAAACTCATCAGAATACTAATTAAGTTTTCCTACAAATATTATAAGAGAGCTTTGTCACTAAAATATGTCTGCAGATCTTCTTGAAGTTTATAGTTTAAAGGGCACTGGAATTCTGACCATAATCCCTGGGCTGTAGACAGTGGAAATAAAACAGTGCTTACTTCTCTCAAAGGGACAGTGTGAAAGTAGAATCACTGCATAATATTTTCAAAACACTTTGAGATCCTCACACAAAAAGAACATAGCTGTTCAAAGGTTTTTGTTGTTGGAGTTTTTTTGGTTTTGTTGTTTTGTTTTGGTTTTTTTTCCCAGTAGGGAATGTTTGTGATTTTGGTTTTAGTGCACACATCTATTACGGTCTTGTATGCTTCCAGAACTCAGGATGAGTTTTCCTGAGAAAATCTTTTAAATGAGTAGAAAAAATAAAGTAAACTTGATTACCTATATATAAAACAGTCATTTCTATCCTCGGTGATGATATTATACTGTAGCTGTGGTGTCATATGCACTAATGAAGAAAAAAACCTGGAGTACAGGTTGTCATGAAATCTATAGAAACCAATTAAGAGAAGTTTGTCAAACTAAAGAGGCCCTAACCTAAAGGGAGAGCTAATAGTTTTATTTCAAAGACAAAGTTATAACTCAGTGTAGGGCCTCTGCAGACCATCTAGTTCTTGTTGAAATAACCTACTTATAGAATGCCAAGATTTGTTTTGTTTCTCTTTTTAGTTTTGTTTCACTAATATTTTATTTTAGTTAAAATTTTGCTTGGCTAACATGACAATGTGCATGTGTGTGTGTGTGTTTAATTTCTCCAGCACTGTAGATATAAACTTTCTCCTAGCTAATATCACAAAATGTAACAAGGAGTTAAGTTGGAGTCGCAAAGTCTGCAGTTCGTAACTTGACATCCTGTCTTTGCAGAGTCCACTCTGCAGCTGACACAAAGCTCTATTTAATGTGCTGCCAATCACTTCTAGTCAAGTACAGTACCGTAAATCCTCGAGTACTCTTTCAAAATCATTTTGTTTATATCTTTTTCCATTTAATCTGTTTTTCTCTCACCATACGGTGACGCGTAAATCCAAGCAGAATTGCTGGTATTGGCTCCAGGAAAAAAAGTTATCCTTTAAATTGCTTTCATCTTCTCTGGTAGACTTCTAGGAAGAAATCAGCTTGCTAAGGTATGAGAGAGAGGCTATGAAGTCTCTGTGTAAGCTCCAAATAATCAGAAATGTACTGTTAAATATATATTACTGGTGCAGATTTGAAGGACAGAAGTTCACAGGTAGTTATAGAAGAGTTTAGCTATGGCTAATAGCATGAGTAACTCGAATGCACTTGATTATTCCCCTGACACCTGAAGTGAACATTTTCCTAGGCCTCCTCAATAGACCCTTGCTTGGTCAGCTTTGCACCCTCACTGGATTCAGTCTTGATCCACACCAGCTTTCCTGGTTTTTCCTCTACCATTTTGCGACCTTCTCATACCACCTCTTATGTTAACCTTTTCTCAACCTATCCTATTTAACTCTTCTGTGCCTTCTCACATTCTCTAAGATTCCTTCCTTCTGCTCTCCCTTCCTCTTTTTTTCCCCCCAGTGATAATAGGAAGACTTTTCTGCTCTTCATGCTGCTTCTGCTTTCTGCAGGCCTGTCCCAGCATCACAAGCTGCAGTGGCTGCAAGTGAAGCTCCTGCTCCCAGCAAGAAGCAAATGTCTGCACTTATCACAATTATGCTGACGTCCTTCATTTTCTAATTGACCTCCTGCTTCTCAGATCTGTATTCATCTCAGCTGAACAAATCTTATCCAGCTCAACACAGACAAACTGAGCTGCCTGCCATGATGCCATTCTTCAAACCCTTTTATTTTTTCTGCTTCTCTTTTTTTCTCACAGTATCCTGTCTTATCTCCTTTTTCTCTCCCACTGGTTCCAATACATCCATTCTAATCTCCTCCCTCTCTCCTGATGGCCTTTTGCAGTACAGAACCACACAGAGAATTAGTGTTCAACAAAACCAGTACTATTCAGCAAAACGGTTCTGTTTTTCCTATCATAGGAAAAAGTCTGCTTGACTCTGCTTTATTCTACAAAATTTAACCTTATTTTTATCAGTGTGATCACTGAGATTAATGTTTTCTATTGCTGTTCAGTACTAATTTCTAACCATATTCTATGTTTTTTCAAACCTACTCTGTATGTTCAATCATTTAATTCCTTCAGATACCTTTTGAACCCAAAATTCTGCTAAGTATGTATTCAATGATTTGTCTTACTTTGATGAAACTAGTTATTTTCTTCTTCTTGCAAGCAGGACTTCTCTCAATTTATTTTGGTTTATTTTGGTTTTCCTATTTCCTTTTTGACTGGTCTTTGACTGAATAGTCTCTATCACCCCCTACTATTTTCTGAGGGTGCTGCAAAACTAAGTTTCTGTTTCTTTTTTTCCTTAACATTAATGGTATCTGGGGCAAGGACTGCTCCCTCTCTGTGATGACAGTGGCACATAGTGTCTCCTCAACCCAGAAGTCTGACTTTCTGTGGGTTGCAATCCAGTGAGGAAGGGGAATGATGGAGAAGTATCAGACATGGGAGATAATCTGAATGCCAGCTTGAATTTTTATACCACTGTTTTTACATGCAGACTCTTAATCAAGAGCAACCATGCAACACATTTGGAAAGCAAAACGTGACTTGTTTCCTTTTGACCAAAGAAAATACTCTTTAAGAGTTCTCATCTATTATAACCTGCCTGGGGATTTAAATATAAAAGTTTGCTTCCTTCTTACAATTATGCTCAAACTTTTTCACCAAACTTTTTTTCCTCTGCAGTGGGATAGAGCTGCACCTACACTGTGGGGGAAGTGCACTTATGTCACCTGAGATGCACACTGCAGTCAGTGCTGGATTGCATGGGGGCAAAATCCTGAGAAGACTTCTGGTAATGCTCACAAACACTGAGAAGACTTATTCTCAATAGATATCTCTTCATGTATACATCCAAGAATTCTCAAAAATATTTTAGTCAAAAATTGTGGAATAAATGAATCGAGACATACAAAGGTTCATGTGTGGGACCAGGAGTATCAAGTTCACAGTGGAGTTTCTCTATCCTTTATAATGGGCACAGGCAATGTCATGATGACAGCCATGATTTTATTATCTTCAATTTAATCAGGTCTCTAGATACATATTGTTGTGAAAAATATATCTATGTTGAGCTGACTTCCTGTGATACAAAATTTCCTGAGCATTCATAATTCTCCCGTCCTTTCTATCAGCTGAATATTGCACACATCCACTGCTGCAGCAGCTTTTTTTATGGTTCTCACATATGTCATCAGCTGATATCCATCCAGATACCAGCACCTGCACCTGTGGAAATTTCTACTTCCATCATACAACAAATGTTAATTTGGTAAATATATTAATCATTGGATGATTCTTTTAATTTTCAAACTATAGACTATCACTACTGCTTCTATAGTTTCCTGTGAATTTATATTTAACAATTTTCTTTAACTGGAAAAGTCTTCACCAAATACTTTTAAAATTTAAAAAAATAATATTCATGCTCTTTACTATACTAGTCTTCATAATACTCTTCAAGCAATTCAATATCCTTACAGTCTTAACAGATATCAGAATACTTAGATTTCTTATAAAGCTATATTTTGCACAATGCCTATGAAGGACTCAACAATGTTGTCTCATTATTTTCTTATGAAATGTCATCTGTGCGTTTCTACACATTCTCTCATACTGTAGTGGGTCCATCAATTCCCTGAGACATGACCTGTCTTCTTGGTTTGTGTTTTAAAATGTCTGACCATAGGAAAGTAGGCAATGGGTAGCACACATATAGCACTAGTGATACCAACAGCAAAAGCACTAACAATGCCCCCTCTAGCTTGGTGGTTTTGGAATTACTTCTAGATCATGTTGATAATTTTGCTGATGAAATGTAAGAATTGAGCAAGAGTTGCTGAAGACACATATAAACAGAAATAGGACTTTTGCAGCTCGAATCTGTACTTTGGGTGTTTCTATAGTAAGTCAGAATCTGATGAGTGTATTTTTGTCCACGAGACAAAGAGCGATGAGATTCCTCAGCAAGTGCCAGCGTTGGTGCTGAAGTGATAGACTCTTGATTGGCAGTGAAAATGTCAGCAAATCTACCATTTCCAGGTGGTTTCATGACATACAGCTAAATTAAGCTTATCTATAGGCATTAGCCAAACTTAGAAAAATAACAGCAAGAAAATGAATGATGCATTGGATTTGATTAGTACAAAAGTTGCTTAGGGATTATCATGCTGTGCAGCATCCCTTGAGTGACATGCTTGTATCTTATTGTGCTATTTCTGATGGGATGGAGGGGGATGCTTAGGGGAGTGAAAGAATAATATATTCTTTTTGGATCAGGTGAATAGAGATGATTTAATATTGAAATTACCAAAAATTCCTTGATAGTTTAGTTGAAGATATTACTCTTAAAATATTGCCATTTTCAGAGGGAAATTTATCTATTTAGACCCACCAAAAATGAACTAACATTAACATTCAAATAATATAGTTATGAAAATACTTAGATTTTTACCAGCTATTATAAAAATGCTTTAAATTAACACAATAAAAATAAGTAGATAAATAAATAAACAAATAAATAAATAATAGAAAATTATCTTGTCTAGACAGAAGTTACTGTATTATGTAAACTTTTGTAATATACAAAAATTTGTTGTTCAGTATTGTTACACAGCTTGGCTAAGTGGATTATCCAGCATGGTTTCTGAACAAACATATTGGCAATAGCTGATACTTGGTGTTGCACAACTTTTTAGCATTTAAAATGGACATCAGAGTACTAGAGTATTACTGGTCATAATGCCATGACATGTGGATGCTCTAAAGACTGGCACACTGACAGCTCTGTTTTGTCTTAACTATATCTGCCTGAATTGCAAGTCATCAACACAAATATTATAGGAATAGAGATTCAGACTTTTCATTATATATCTATCTATAGATGTATAGATATATACATATACCTATTTACTGTGCATTCTCATTTTTTCTTTAGAGAGGGACAGAGAGTAGGATCTCTAAGATAAGATGCAATTGATTGATTTCCCTTTCTTTTAGTTCAACTGTAGGATATTTTCAAGATACTTTTGAAGTGAAGTGATCTGTTTTTCATGTGTTTTGCCCACAGTTTGGCTCACAGCCTTTCATGAAGTGCTGGAAAGAACAAAAGCCTTTGCTCAAAAACTTTGTAGGGAAGAGTTTTCTGTTGGATTCATACATTACATCAACGTTACCCTTATGTTTCTGTGGCTGTTGTCAAATTTAAATGATCAGTTTTCTATTCTTCACTATACACTTCTAAGGATGCACAAAAGATTTGATCAACATATAGTGTTTCATAGCTTTTAGAGGGTTGTAAACAAGAAAATAAAAAGGCTTGTCATTTGTAATGAAAGGCACTGTAGTGTTTGAATCTTTAAATTGTTGATGAAATTTTCCCATTATTTTCAAAATTTTTAGCTGGTATACTGAGGTTTGTTGGTTTCAATACTGATTTTTTTGATTTGATACTATGTTTTACCACTGCTTTTATGAGCACATCATCACATCACCTTTACTGTGAAATAGCAGTTTCAGAATGTTATATTCCTACTAATCTGTTTTCCAGAAAATATTAAAAAATCAAAATTCTTCAAGAAATAAAATTTCTGAAAACTAAATTTCATAAATTTCAAGAAAATTAATTCCAGAAGGACAAAAATCCAATTTTCAGTCTCTTTTAATTTCCATTGAACTGGATTTTGAATCATCCATTGATTCACGTCAGGTGAGAATTAGAGAATGTTTCTGCTGGTAAATAATTTTGATTACAACAACAACAATGATTTTGGAAAGCCAGAGTAATGACATTTTTAATTAAGAGATGTGCTAGTGATCACTTCAAAACCGAAATAGATGGTTTCAGGAGTAGACTGATCTTGCCAGATTTAGAGGCCAGCAATCTAAAGGATTGAAGTAACTGTTTTACAGGTGGCAGAGAAATGCCAGTCTCTAGTCAGATATGGTATTTGGCAGTAGTAACAATTCTATTAGCTCTTGCTTACCTCTTCCTTTATATAATTATAACTGTTCAATGACAATATTGAATAACTTACATGGATGAGCCAGCAGCAAGTTAATTTCTTGTGCCTTACAAACTTAGTAGTTTTGAACCATTAAATTATTTAAAAGGGATGGAACCACAAATTATGACTTTTTCTACTTAGGGAGACTTTCTGAATGTTCTTTTGGACTGAGAGAGAGAGATGCATCGCCATACAAACTCATCATGCTAAAACATGCATTTTATTTCCCATGTTAACATCTTGTATTATACATTTTATGCATCATTTTGGAGTTTCATGTAGATTACATATTAAGCTGCTCAGAAAACTACTATTTCAGTAAATGCCTCTCTTGTTCTCTTCATTGGTGTTATCCAAAATCTCTCTTTGCAAGATGATGCATTGTGGGGAGGTGCCCTTTTTGATGAGTTTTGCTGTATTTTGATTTCAAGACTTTTATATTTTTCTGTATTTGTGATGGCGTATAAAACTATATTCATTTAATGCAGTATAATTTCAATACAATTAAGAAGAGTATAGAATATATTAAAAATCACATACCTTTTGGATTACTGATAGTTAAAGCTTTTTTCAAATAAAGGGAAGCATACTAGTATCAATTATACATTTTTATAAAATTTATTTACTCTTCCATAAAGGGTTAGTGAATCAGTTTTATGCACTTCAGAAATATATGGTGAGAAAAGGGCCTCAAAAAGAGCACTTTTTTTAACAATTTAAAATAAAAGACTTTGCCTGTCCAGCTCTTCATGTGAACCCAAATTAGCATTCTGTGTTTATCTTGAGCTTGGATAGATTTGAAGCCTTTCATGTCTAAAACCGCATGATCAAGGGCAAAATCTTTTGCTAGCACTGGAATCTGGAGGGGGAAACAAGACATGCACACATGGCTTTATCACTGTGTGTTTTACTGCAGAGACCATGAAAAAAAAATCTCCATTGTGTTTTATTTAATTAAAGCACACTGCCCCCTTTTGAATTTCTTTTTAAGGAAAAATAAATCCTTGCTCATTAATGTAGAGACCTACGATATATGGTCTCTTGCCACAATGGTAGCTTTAACTATACTTTAAACAGCTTACAAATGACAGATCCTATATAAAATAATTTGATAGTCCCATAATTAATTCAATTGCAGGAACCTTGCCTGGGTAAGAATCATGTTTGAATATTGTCCCTCATGAAATATTATCTTCTGATTAGCTTGGATTTCCACTAGCAGGTAATGTGTTTGAGAATTTTAGTGCAACACAAATGCATAATTTTTTTAGTTTCATCTCTGGTTTCACATTTTTGAAATACTTACTGAAATTTTGTATGAAGGGGAATTGTCTACTGTGTGTATTAAATACATCTATTCCAATTGATTTTCTATCAAAAACTGCTAATAGATTTAGCCTGATGTTAAACACATTTTATGAGGAACACTTTTAAAGTGAAATTTGAACTTGTAAATCATAACGTCTCTGTTCAATTTAGGTGAAATAGGAGAGGCAAATTTTTAAAAGCTAGTAGCACAAAAGGCAAATGTAGTGGAGAAGTGGGGAGAGGGAGAAAAACATGGAGAGAAGGAAGAGACTGCAAACTTGCTATTTATATTTTATTAATTGTGGAAAAAAAACCCTAATGTCTATGTTTGAGTAGTTCTATACACATTTACATCTGAAGAAAATCAGGTCATCTATCTTTATATGTACCTGTAAAAGAATTATCTTTATGTAAAAACAAAACTAACAAAAAACATTGATAAAAATCTATCTGGAACATTTTTATGTGAAGAATGAAATTCCACAGCAAACTCACCAGAGCTACATCTGAAGGAAGAGCTATAACTTAACATACTTCTGGGAGCACAAAACCTTTTCCAGGATATAAACCTTTGTTAACACTTTACTGCAGAGAAATTATTTTAAACAATTATACAAAACATTTAAAAGTCTAAATAATTGATGATTTTTCTACTGCTATGTCAGATGTTGAATAAAATCTATGTTAAAATTTCAAGTTTTTTAGCAAAAATTGAAAATAATCTCTGACTTGACAAAAGTTACTTGTAGCTTAATCTTTTATTCTGAGCTTTTTCTCATTATTTCCTCATATTATTTGTCAGGTGACCACAGTTGAGTTATGCAGCTGTGTCTGCAAAAAGCTAATTTAGCATGACTGTTTGACAGAAGTGTAAACACACATTTTATTGCTTTCTGCAGTAAATAAAACAGAAACTGATCATAACACTGTTAATTGTTGAAACTGAAACAGATTTCTATCTTCAATAAGACTAATTCTGAATATGCAATATCACTGATTTAATAAGATGATGAATTACAAAAGGATATGAATTTTAAATAATAAACATACAATAACAGATATAAAGGATTTAGAAAAAATTAGAAAAATAATTCATATTAATTATAAGTCCCACAAAGTCACTGGGTAAATTTGCAAAGATGTAAATGTTTCAAGACAAATCAAAAGACTCATCCAATGTTCCATTAGTGTCAGAACCCACAGTCACCATGACTTTTCCTTTACCACACCTTCAACTGTAGAAGTGCCTCCCTAAGCCATGATTTAAATGTGCCACAGGAATTTTGTGCAGTGTGCTTCATTAATCTGCTGAACTTCACAACCCCTATGAACTTCACAGGGGCAATTTTTATGATAACAATTTTATAATGCTCATCTGGGCATTTTATATTCTGACCTCCATATTTCAGGAGGATCTGTGGAGAGGGCTTCTATGCTCTTGCATGGTGTTCCAATGGCTTCAGAGAAGATTGAAACAAACTGAATGTCACCATGGATCTGGCACAGGTGGACTGTAAAAAGGAACAAATACTAAACTAGAATAATTGGTAGGTTTTGTGGTCTAGAATGAGTTGATTGAAAAATTTCCTGCCTCCCTTCAGGCATCTGAGATGCACAACTATCTCTTTTTTTGATAAGGGAAATACTTTAAAAAATCAAACCAAACTGAATTAGATAGTCTGGGGGTTTTTAGTGACACTGTGATACTGAGATACTTTGCAAGCATACACAACAGTAATGGTGAAGTGTTTTTCATGGGGATGTCTAAGTGAAGACTAATAAGGAGGGAAAGCATGGCTAAGCACTGGTCATTCTTTAGCACTGAGTGGCACTAAAACTTGAAATGTTTGCACTGTTTAATTGTGTTTAGCACTGGCTAGAAAAAGGAGCACACAGAGACTGAAAATGGAAATACTTGAGAAGCTCTGAGATTAGATGCAAACCTCATTATAAGTGAAATGTCATTCATAAATCTCCCTTCCCCTAAAGAGAAAAGAAATAAATGGCAGATATTCAGGAGTGAAACCCAGATGGGATTCACCTTCACTTCTCTGTTCATTACTTTCTATTGAACACTTAGGTGTCTGTGGCTCTGCATGTATCATTGTAAAAGTGAAGTACAGATGAGCATAACAGCATTTAGGTCTGTCAATTTATTATGCTTGCTTCAGTACACTCCTTAGTAGCTAGTGTAAGAATAAGAGAGTGGGTAGCTACTTTGCTCATTACTGCTATGCTTCTACCTGGTTAAACAGGCCACATTCCTTATTGCACAGTTTGAGCATATTTTCTTTTAGTTTGTCTGCCAAGATGCTAGTGGTAAACCCTCTTTGAATGAAAGCTGTATTAGATCAAGACTGACACTTCTATATTTTTGTCTTTGGAGTCTTGCCCTCATTTCTCACATTTGATACATATACATGATTTTTTTGTCTCACAGCGTCCATGTCCATCTGTTGCAGTGGCATCATGCCCAGCATTCACAAGTTGATCAGATTGCTCACTATGATATAGCTTGTGATAATTCGAGGGGAACAGTCTTTCAAACACTGGAATTCCTTCCTCTGAAAGACAAACTGAAGGATCAGTATTGCATGACTCATAACAGGTTGTACCCATCAGCTGTACTGTGCAGTAGACCAGCTGAAGAGAGGAGAAAAGGAGATGCAGGCTTCTTGGGCACTGTGACAATGAAGGAAAAGTACCCTTCACTTGGAAAAAAGGTCCTGCAATTCACATGAAGGTTTTTTTTTTTTTTAATAGGAGAAGAATGACTGCAGACCTCAATTGTAATCCACATGCACACAAACTGCAACTATCGCTTACACCTCAGCAACACCCTTCCCCATAAAGATAACTTTCAGCACAAGGCCACTGCTGGCTTTAGAGATTTTGATACTTGGAGTTCCAATTTGTCAGCAACAACAAATAGTATTTGAGCAAGTGATGACGTTTTTGTGTCTGTGTGAAAACTGGGGTCAATCCCCAGCTGCAAGAGAGGAACACAATAGTATGAAATTAGCAGAACTGTAAGCTATTTTACTATTTAAGATTTTATCTCTTTTTCTAAGGTTATTAAAAATGTTGAGACTATAGGATTTGTCTCATCAGTAAAACTCAGTGCCAGTTGGAACTCTAAGGATTTTAGAGATATTTAAAAAAGAATATTTTTTTTTGTTGCATCAAACATTCAACTGAAAAGCACACTAAGAACAATAGTTGTTGTTATTTTTATTTTATGTCGTTTCCTTTTTAGTATTTTTCAAACATCTATGTCTGTAAAAGCACAGGACTGTATTGATTTATAGTAACATTGATTTTAGGGAAAGAAGGAACTATCATGATTACCTTACCCGAGGTCTTTTGTAACACAAGACTAAATGATTCATGTTTCAGGGAGTGCTTGAAGTTTCACTTGAAGTAAATCCTGCCCTTTCAGTTTATAAAATCTATTAAATTCTAATGGATCTAAATTTCTGTACCAGTTATGTATTGACATGTGAAAAGAGGGGAAATAAGCTTTTGAGAGCTAATGCATAGTACAGAAGTACAGAAATAAATCAATTGTAACAAATTACTCAAGAGAAAATGTCATGCAAACCCTAAAAACTTACATAGGGCTGTATATGATACAGATTTTTTAATAGAAAAAGCAGATGTAATACAAACCTGCAGAAGGCCCCTTGCTTCAGGAATTAAGGAAGGGGAAATGTGAACAAAAACTTGCAGGACAAAGACATAGACTTTTCAACTCCTTGCCTAAAATATTATATCTACATAAGTGATTTAACCTTCCAGTGACTGCATTGATAGAGCAAAATTATTTAAAAATGAGAGCAATTTTGTTTTTTTTTTTTTATCTGATACATAACTGTATGAGGATTTTTTATTATACTAACATGAATTTCTTAGATAACAAGTAGAGCCTGCCAAAGAATATGTGCCCTTTTAATCCTAGGTAGAATTTGGCCTCAAAATGAAGGATTTTATGCAAACCAATCAAATTTAGTCAAAGTTTTGTCCTCTTAGTCAAAATTAAATTCTGGTGTTATAATCTATAATTCTAGATTTACTACTACGTATTTCATGATTCCTGAAAACAAACAGAAAAAAAGGAAGAAGTTGGGATTTAAAGAGCTGTCATTGTATTTTGGACAGGCACAATTCTCATGTATTACTATAACTTAGTAGGTGTTTAGCAGATTCATAAAAATTGCCCTATCTTCTGAAAGAATATAGGTGAAAGGATATTGAAACATATCCTGTCCCTAGACAGTGCCCAAATCTGGGCAACAATCCTTTTTCTTCTTATAATGAATTGCTTTAAGCTTTATTTTTCTTTAAAAATATTTAAAGTAGTGTATTCTAAACATTCACAAAGTGCTTTTGTGTCTTTATAAGAATTTGCTTTTCTAATGTTATGTCTTGCATGTAGAAGATTTCTTTGGAGTATTAAAATCTAAGGCTGTTGAAATGGCTTCAATATCTTAGACTGAAAACTGAAAATAAAAAAAATTAGTAGGGACATGGAGACAGAGAAGTAGAAAAGATTTGGTAGTGAACTGCTCATGACAAATGAAATTGCTATTTAAAAATATTTTTATTATCCTGACTCAAATTACTAATGGCTCACTCAAAAAATATTTCAGCACATTCATGCCTCTGACCTTCATTGGTCATACCAAAGAGTTTGCAGAAGCCAGGTCTCTCAGCCTACTCTTTTGTTTCTGCTGTGGTGAGCCATCTATGCAGAATACACCATGCCAGCATTCCACTGTGGATGCAGAGATACATGAGGTCGTCAGAATAACTTCTCTTCCCTCTGAGCTCTGATACTGCCCACCATTAGGGAAGGTGGAAGACAAGCAAGAATTTTTAAGAAAATGATTCATTGTAAATGCCAGCATAGTGAAAGTTTCAGAAATTCTGTGATTGATCCAGAGACATCAAGCAAAATAAAGCTTCTGTTCAAGGGAAAGGTATCACAGACACATACACACATGTGTTCAGTTTTACACATTCAAATAACTTAAAAAGTGATAGGTTCAACTGTATTTTGGTAAGACTGAAAACACAGTATAGACTATGCCTCTGGAGACAATTTTTCCATAGGTGGGATCCAACTACCTCAATCTTCTTTAAGATATTGCTTTATTATGCTGGTGCTCCTGGAACTTCTGAAAGATATTAACATCTCCACACAAAAAAAATTACAACAAAAAATGAAAACAAAACTCAAACAACTATATCAAAATAGCTAAAAATACACATTCATAAATCCATTGTTAAGGACAGCATAGTTCCTGTGTTGTATATTGCTTAAGGATATGAAAAATCAAGTAGACTTTTTGAGGTCTTTCAATTCAACCCTAAAAAGGGTTGTTGGGATTTTTAAAATTTTATTCAAACTTGAAATAATTTTCTTTCACTTGATTTCACTTGAAAACACTGCTACTCCAGTCAGAACTTTAAAGGCAGGGTGACAAATGAAAGAATCTGGGGGACTTGGGCATTTCCTTACATTTTTGTGTTAGAGAAGGTGCATTTCAGATCAGCCTTAAAAGGACTTTGGTCTTTAATGGAATAAGATTTGCTTCCTTTTGCTTTAACTAAAATAATTTGTAATGAAAATTGCCACCATCCTCTTTCTAGAACACATTAAGTTTCTATACACCTTGCAAAGACAATGGTTCTTATTTTCCCGCTCTGCTGTTCAAAAGTCCTTTTACTTGTGCTGGCATGAGCCTTTATTATACTTCTCCCCTCATCTACCCTTCAGTTAATAAAACCATAGGTGGCAATTCACAGTGTTTGTGTCCCATTTCTGTGTACAATAAGTGTGTAACTGCAGTGGTGGAGGGAATAATCAATGGACATTAACTATGTTAAACAAGAAGCATTGTATCCTTAAGCATGAACCACAGATTCCCACAGAAATTCTCTAAATCAAGTGTTGAGTAGATTTTTGTCTTCCTGGCTATTTTGTTATCTCTGTTGTAAGACCCTTGGTTTTTTTTGGCAGTTCTGAACAGATATTGTGATAGACACCATGGTAAACAGCTCTCTTATTGTATTTTGTACTAGGATATTGAACATTTTCCTGAGCAAAGTGCAATGTGATGCCAAGTATTTCCATCCCCTGCAGCTTCTTACAAAGGGAACCAGTCCACAGCTTGCTAATAGAGATGGAGGAGCTCTTCCTTGTAAGCTTTCAAAATAATCCATTTTAAAAGACTGTTTCAGCATAATAAATGCTTGGTGACTTGAAATCCCAGTGGGTTTTGAAGAAACAAATACTGTACTGTATATGCCAAATCTGTACAATTTGAGCTCTGCACTAGAAGTACTGTAGACCTGTCCTTGCACTGATAATAACAGCTTTTTCAGGAACAAAAGAAATAATCTATAGTTACAAATAGGAAGCTGGCATTAGCTCTGATTTAATACTTTATACATATCATGCTTTCTACCATTGTTATAGCTGGACGTATCAAAAATATCCCTTCAATTGATACAGATGTATGATGCACAACGGAGCAAAAAGAAGCATGAATTAAAGAAACATTGTGTTTGTACCAAGCTTATGCTGTTTAAGTATTGAAACCATGGCTGAAGTTTAATGGCTCTGTGTGAGGCTCTGAATTTTTTTTTCCTCTCTCTTTGTTAGGTTAATTCAGCTTCAATAACAAGTCTTTTCTGTCCTGCTACCAAATACCTCCAAATGTACAGCAAGGGAAACTGGCATTTCAAATTAAGGGAAACAGTGAACCAAAACAAGAACACAATAAAAGAAAGAGCAGGGTGATACATGTAAATGATGTACTCACTGGGAACTAACAGTGGTAGCTTGCAGTGAAGGGATTTAGCTCTCTGTTAATTCAACTGATAGGGAGACATGCATTTTTGGGAAGAGTTTTGGCCAGATTCCTTAAGCTTACAAAAGCTTTAGTGGTTACATCATCGGAGATGGGGGGGTGGGAGGCTATGGGATTTTTAAAAAAATGTGTTACTGTAGTTAGCCTGGTAAAAAAGAGAAATAATTCACTTTAATATGATGGAGATACTTTACTGAATTTAATGTTTTAACATTAATAATAATCTGTCAATTGATAATTGAAGTATTTTCATTTTAGCAGAATAAAGGGTAAAACTACCTCTCTGTAATTCTTCTACTGGTAGTCTTGTACAGTTCATTTAGGTGTCCAGCAGCAAAGATTTAGGGTACAAAGTCTGATCAAGGGGGAATGCATTCACTGGCCTGCTTACTGCATGCAAGTTTCTTCTGCATAGTAACTGCCTATGGTACCATACTGGAGAGGGATTAAGATGTTTTATATTCTGTGTGTGCATTGGAGAGGATGTGTTTTACCTAATCTTGTTTAGCCACCATGCAGACAGCTTTGAGGATTTTTTTTTTATCCCAGTATCCTTTAAAACCCGCAGATCTTTGGAAAGGGAAGGTATTTCCATTTCTTTCGTTTGCTTTTCAAAAGTGCAGAGCTTGGCCTTTATCTTGAGGAGCAAAGAGGAAAATACTAAGCATGGTGCCCCTGCCTACAGGCTTGGTACTTGTTAAATATTTTGGTCAATTAAATGTAGGTGAGAAAGATTGAACTGCTCTCAGAAATTTGCCTTCATTTTTTTGGATGAAAGAAAAATAATATGTTCTCAAGTTCTTTGATGCTAATTGAATAAAATATAGGTCTACACATAGCTTGTCCTCGAAAGTGTAGCAGATGTTCATTGCTTTGTCTTCAAACAGCCATGTCTGGCTTCTTTTTCAAAGCAGTGTCTTAGTGTTGAAGGACTGACTGCTGCTGTTTTTTGCAAGGTGCTGTGTGCATGCAGAGGTAGAAAGACAGGAAAGGAAGAAAGCAAAATGCTCACCCGAATGGATGGGATTATTTGTGAAAGAGGAAATCTGTTGCCAGTGTCTGAGATCTTTTAAAAATCTTCAAATGGATCACAACTATTTGAGCAAGGGAAGGATTGCATGCATGCCCAAGGGGATTGCAGGGGTTGGAAGATATCAAGGTAGCAAGTTAAAGAACTTGAAAGTTTGGAAGAGTGCTAGAGGGCTGCAGATGCCCTAAGACAATGTGATTATTAGAAAGCAACTAGCATGTTTCTTCTCCCTGCTAGGTTGTTACTACCCCAGTGGCTTTTTATTCTCATACCATATTCTCACATTTATAATCCTTCCTTGGGACCTGGTTCTGGGCTTTTGCTGCCCTCAAATCCCTCACAAAAGGTGCTGCCAGTATTTTTCTGTGCCACGTGCACCTATATGCATGTGACAACATATATTCATAGTGAAAGTAATAATACTGTTAATCACAGGGTTTTAGTGTTACAGGCAGCATTCTGAGTGAAAAGACTAGGCCACCAACTACTCCCTGATCTGAGTTTGGGGTACATGGACAGTCTAGTAAAAAATGATAGATATGAAAAACTACTGGACATGAGAGACTAAAGTGTTAGAAGAAAAGAGAATATACAGATTTTATAGGTTATAGGCACTTAAACGAGAAATGGCACAAACCCAAAGAAAACCAAACTATGTGGTTGGGGACTTCCTGGGTAGTAGAACATCCCAACAATGGATACTGCCCTCCCTTCCCCCCATTACCACCAAAAAAAAGACCAGGATCACCTAGGTAAGAGCATCAAAAATTTGGAGATGGATGTAGCAAAACTGGGATCAAGAGGGAAAAGATATTTAAGGGTGGTTTTTTTTTATAAGATTGGATGGAGAAAGGTAGGATGAAGGGAAGTGAAGAGAAAGATCAAGTAACAGAAAAAAAAAGGATAATAAAAGCATATGATAAGTTTCATTGACTCTATTTAAGTTTCAGTGACTCTTGTCAGCAAATGTGAACTCACTCAGGTATGTTTATATACTAGAGATATTAAAATAACAGCTATCCAAAATTTATTGTTAAACAGTTTTTTGGTTTTTAGGTGGGTACTAGATTAAAGTCGCAAAAATGAGTTAGACCTCACTCCATGTGCATAGTCCTGAAGTTTGTACCTTCTGATAGATTTTGTTCCTGTCTCAGCAGATGCAGTTTGGAGGCCCAGATGTTACTACAGTTTGAGTAAGGTTTACTTACTTCATCTGAAAGGGTACAGCTGCAACTGTTTGCTAAACTGTTGATTTATCTCGTGGAATTTTGCTTACTGTGAAGTCATTCACCTCTACCCTTTATCTAAACACTGAAAATTATAAACTTTAGAAAGATATTAATTCAAAGGACAAAAATCTATTCAACGGGAATTAGTGAGATCCCAGATAAATGAAGGCTGACATGGTAAGGAAGTTTCATTGCATGCTAATAAAACTGAAAAACCTGTTGAAGGGAAGAATAACATGAGGGAATGAAGAGGGAAAACCACAAGCAAGATTAACAATGTCATAGGAGAAGAGGACTAAAAGTTCTTCAGTTTCAGAAATGAGCACATACAAAAAGAGAATGTTGGGTAAACAATTGGTAAACTGGTAAACAGTTACAAGATCAGTAAATCCAGTTCTACAGCCTGAGTGATATCCTAATTTCACTCTCATAATGGGTTTGAGCTTGATACCTTAACAAAGAGACTTTCACTCATATGTTGGTTGTGGGTGGTCAAACACCAAAATAGAAGGTCAGGAGAAATTGTGGTCTATTTGTTCTTCAAGACACTGAAAACCCAGCTAGGTAAGGTTCTAGGCAACCAGCTCTAGCTGACCTCGATTTGAGTAGGGGGTTGGATGGTATGGTCCCAAGAGTTCCTTCCAGCATCAATAATTCTTTGATTAAAATTTATTATAGTATTTTGTCCTCATTATTCCTACCATTCCAGAGAAGTACAAACTCAGATAAGTTGATGGTTGTGGTTGTTTTTCTGAAATAATGCTCGAGTCTATTTTTTTTTTTTTTGAGCAGCGTCAATAGAGAGCAAGAACATTTCTCAGTTGATTTGTTTTGATATTTTAACAAACCAAGCTCTTGTGCAGTACTAGCACCGTTGTGTGTGCATCTCTTCTCACTTTTAATTCCTTTTTCCTACAAATGAACATAAAGTGTACTAGCTCAGGAATGCAGTAATTCTGCAAATTGTGGGTCAGCTGTAAGTGATTCTAAACTGGCATCTCTCCATTAACAAAATGAGTTCAAGATATAATGATGGAAGTATAATCCCAACTCTTAAGAAAATATTTGAACACCTTTTTCATGGTAAGAAAAACAAGGTTCTCTTCATAGTAGACCAAATCAGCCGCAGGAATATGTCATGATAATTACAACAAAGGATGTCAGACAAAATAGTGAACTATTCAAAGAATATGAAACATACAACAACCTAGTATGAAAAAGATCAAAATTATGGCCACTGTACAGTATTGTGAACATAGTCATAAGACAGAATATTACTTAAAGCAAAGCAAAAGCAGAGTGTGAACCCAATATTTATTAAGGTCAAAGGTAGTGAAAACAACCAGAGAAAATGGCCCTAAATTGAGACTGGGGAAACTCAGATTATATTAGAAAATAATTTTTTTTACTTTTAGGGTGGTCAGGTATTGGAAATGGATACCCAAGGAGGTTGGGGAGTTAACATCCCTGAAAGTGTATAAGAGGCATCTTGGATCCTGTGGTGGGTGATGTGATTTTACTGGTTTAGGGATTACAGGGCCAGTGCTGGGTTGATGGTTGGACTGGATGATCTTAAAGGCTTCTTCCATCTTGAATGTTCTATGATTCTAAGAAATTTTTTTGCAAGCTGCTATTCTATGATGCTGCTTAATATCACTTCCTCCTAAATATTCAGAAATGGACTATAGGCAATTCCTTTGTTATCTATCAAGGACAAATTGGGTAGGAACTAAGAATTGTGAGAATGAGTTAACATAAAATTTTTCATTGATTAGAACTTTATTTCTGCCAAGTCTTATCTGCATTTAAAATGCTTCTCACCCACCTAATCTGCACCTGAGTTCCCCTCCTGCAAGTTTGAAGGATTTAATGTGATCGAAATACAATGAGTTGAAATATCCAGGAGAGAGAAATATAAAGTACAGAAGACAAGGAAAAACACAGATTGAAAAACACTGAAACATACAGTGTGCTGAGAAACCTCTTTTCAACATCCATATCTCAAATATGAAGCAGTCTTTGGGGACATCTACACAAGGTGAGTGGATTGTAGCTAAGCTTGCCTTGTTCAGAAATCAGCTTTTCTTTTCTTCTTATATTGTCCTAAGCTGTTTATACCGAAGTGTTAAACTATTAAGGAGAAAGGAAAGTAGGCAGGATGCTGCCCTGCAGAGAGAAAGGAAATATAGAGTGTAGGTTCTGCCTGACACATATGTAATGAAGTTGGGGTCATGGCAGGCAAGTATGCAAAACAGAATATGACTTTTTAATTGTATATTTTTCAAAATTAATTCCTCAAGGACAGCTTCCAATGTAGCTTGTAGTACCTTGATGAAGAAAGAAAGGAGGTGTAAATACAATGTCAGTATTTCTCACCCACTTACACAGAAGGAATGGTGCAGATAAAGGAATTTGTTGTATATCAATAAAGTTACACAACAATAAATATGCTTTTTCAGCACTTTATAGGTCTGAATCTCTACAGGCCAACAGGTCAATAGCATGAGCAATACTATTAAATTCATATATGGTGCAATGGAAACCTTTTCTTCTTGCTTTAAAAAAAACCCTTCCCTGTATCAGAATAAATTTTCGTCCTAATAGGACAGCAGAAATAAATTCAAAGTAAAAAATATGGCCCAAGTTGTGTAAGATTTAGAAAATACTGAGAAAAGATTTAAGATAGTATATAAATCTAGGATTATTTCTTCCTCCTCAGTCTACTTGAAGAATGGTGAATAGCTCAGGGGAAAAGCAGAATTTCTTTAGATCAAAACCAATGGAGGACACTTTGGCTACCCAAGACCAACTCAGTTAGTTGATACATTGGCTTTTATTCACCTGACATTCCTGAACATAATCCACTCACATTTTTTCCCTTCAGTCACAAGGGTGTTGAGAAGCAGGCCTTAGGAAATGTTAGGCTGAACACATATCTGTACTAGCAGGTCTGTCTGCCATCCTCCAAGGATACATGCATCACCACATTCACCAGAGAAATATAATCATATACTTATGGTGATGAAAATAACATCAGCCCTTGTCCTGAATAGGATAATATCCTGAAAGATGCTATTCTTGGAGGTCTCTATGGTGTCCTTGAGTAATTTTTCATCAAAATATGTGCAGTAATACAAAGAGCATGGTAATGTTACTAGAATTGCCATAGTCTTTTCCATAAGAGCAGTCCAATAGTCAGTCACAATTTAAACTTTCAGTTACTCACCAATTCAAGGAAAAAAATAGGATGTGCTCCAGGAGCTTGAATGAACAACTGCACTTCAATGATTTGAGCTACTTCTTGGACATGATGAAATGTAGTTCTGGATATGCTGGGAAAATACTTAAATTTTCATGCTGCAGGAAAGGATCTTAATTATTGTGAGCAAATGACATTACTATATACCCCTATCATAGCTTAATGTTCTTTAGTTAGTGTAAGTCCAGTTCAGAGTTAGCTTGCATCACATGCCACAATGAAATATACAGAATATGTCCTTGTGAGGCTCTATGGCAGAGAATTACTCCATCAGGGAAGCACAATTAAGAATTTAGGTTTTCATTTTAAGGAGGCAAAAATATTTTCAGATTATCTAAACAAATAATAAGAAAGTTGAGGATATTTTATCAAGAAAAATAGTAGTGATTGCACTTACATCCTATTTCAGCAGTCAGTAGTTTATTGGAGATCTGCTATACCCTTGTGAAGGTCCAGAAATTCAAATGAGATCAAGCAGAACTTCAGGGCAAGGACTTTAAGCAATGTATCAGAAGGAAAGCTGCTACAATCTGTGATAATGATTTATAAGTCTTCTGGCATCTCCTTCCAAAATTATTACTTATCTTTTCAGTTATTTGTTACAATGTTAATAAAGCAGTGTATTTATTTTTTAAAAATAAATACAATAATATGAAGGTGAAAAAAATGAAAGTACAAGTACAACTCTCGGAGAACCTGAGGTTTATATAATTATAGGGTACGTATAACTTCTGTGTGACCTAAAAGTAGGTAATTCAAATATAATTCTAGTTTTTGATTTTTTTTAAATTATTTGTTTGCTGCCTGTCACATTTCATAGGAGTACATATTCTGCGGACTAATTATTTCGATCTTTTTATTGCATTGCAAAATTTATATCAAAAACCAAAATATTGCCACTTCCCTAGAACTGCAATTCAAGCATTTACAGACATCAACCATTATTTCACAGCCATAAAAATGCAAATAATTTTTTTAATGTTATCAAATAGTTAGGGTCCCAGTTCCATCCAATTCCTCTTGTCCCAGTCTAATCTATATACATACATAGATATATACAAGGAAAAGAGGTTTTCCCCATGATTTTTGAATATGCTAGCAAAGAATTTCTTCTCTACCTTCATTCTGGGTTTGAGAATAATGGAAAGATGTAGATAATGAAATAATCTGCTGCATCAGATGGTTCTGATGAAAAATGATAGTAAACTCAGTCTCATTGTTTCCTCTGTTTAATCTGATCCTGAAAACAGGAGTGAGATTCAGCTTTAAGGAGAACTTGCAGGTTTTGAATGATGCAGTATGCTTCCAGTAAAGTTATTGATGCTGTTTCGCTGGGATCTGCAACAATTTGAGACTTTACCTTTCAGACTCCCTGGAAACTCTGCCATTCAGCTCCATTTAACCCCAGGTCGAGTAAGGTAGACCTATTCACATCCAATCTGTTAAACTCTTACTCCAAATCCATCAAGGCAGACAGGCTGTACAGATCCACAAACACTCCCTGGGATAAAATTTATCTGATCACTGCTCCTGAAAGCACGTTCTCCTCCAGTGTGCACCTTATTTCAACCTCATCTCAAAAGGTCTAAACCTCTTGGAATACCTGAGTTCTTCCAGCATGGCAAGTGTCTGGATGGAAGCACAATGCAGGGGCAAAGCATTCTGCAGGCAGAGTGTTACAAGTGGGATACTAATGCATCCTGGAACTGAAGATGCCCATAGGTAATAAAAAAAGGCAGAGCAATAAGAAAAAGGAGCCTTATCTCCAGTGTGAAGTGTCTCCAGAACACAAGGGCTGCTGCTTAAGGGCTGCTTTTGACCTAGTTTGAACTGCAATTGAAGCACTTGCTGTACTGTGAACAAATGACTGCTAAGATGAGGTCTGGAGAACAGAAATAGGAGGAGACAAATATCCAGTGGCACTCTTTTTTCTAAAAGAGTATTAAATTCTCCTTTCTTTAGAAAGCAGATATTGCACTGAGTGTTACAGTATTAGTTTGCACAACAACAACAGGCAAATGGAGGTGTATTTCCAGGTCCAAAAATCCAAGAGGACCAAAGCTTGCACTTAAACCCACAAATATTTTCAGTCTTCTGTACACCATTGGATAATCTCTCTTGAATTGCATGCCATGGAAGTAGGATAGTTCCTGAAAAGTGCAACTATCATTATGTAGCCTCATATGTCTCAAAACTGTCATCCTGTGCTGGATTTTTAAACAGAGAGAAGAACGGAATGGAATGGAATGGAATGGAATGGAATGGAATGGAATAGAATAGAATAGAATAGAATAGAATAGAATAGAATAGAATAGAATAGAATAGAATAGAATAGAATAGAATAGAATAGAATAGAATAGAATAGAATAGAATAGAATAGAATATTTTGGCTGTAATACACTTAAAATACAGGTAGTCCAACTGTCAGACCAATGGAACGACCAAGTTAAAGCATGTTGTTATGGACATTGTCCAAATACCTCTTAACACTGGAGTAGAGTATCAATCATCTCTCCAGGAAGGCTCTTTGACCACCCTCTTGGTAAAGAAATGCTTCCTAATATCCAGCCTAGATCTCCCCTGGTAGAACTTTGAGCCATTCCCATATGTGCTGTCACTGAATACAGAGAATAATCAGTAGGAGAGATGATTTCTTGCCTTTCAGAAAAAGACAGTTAATGTAGATATGTCACAAATGCAGGGCACCTTGAATCCCCGTAGGATATTTTATTATAGAACTTAGAGGGGAACATATGGTGATATGCAGTAAATGTAATAGATCTTTACATCCCACACTGAGTATGTTATTAGCTTGTAGCCCATCTAATATGGCTTTAAAAAGCTTCTCCTTCAGAGCTGGAATATCTATGGAGGTAGGTGGTCACTGGGTTGTGGTTGTCACAGATGATATTCTTTTTAGTTCATTTTAAAAATCAGCAATGACCTCTAGTTAATGGAATAACTCAATGAAGAAGTTTTTGGGTTTTTTTTATTGCCCTGAATTGTATTGTTAAACTAGATATGTTTGAGGCCTTTTTCTCTTCTCTGATTTGTGAATAACAGAATTTATTTCACAGTCATACCAGTCTTGGCAGAGCAGTAATAGACTTTTTTCTCAGTTTTCAGCAGACAGAAGTACACTTAGCTTACTTCCTTTGGACACCAACAGCATTCAGATATACATGCACAGTTAATGTTAAACTAATTTATAGAGCCTAGATTTCTTTGGCTTCCCTAGCAAATAATTCTGGGTTGATATTTAATACTTTATAACATTAAATGAGACCTGGATATTAACAAGGCTTTTGTTATCCTGGATAGAGCTTGCTGATACTTTGCATTACAACATCTCAAGGCTTCAGGTAAGCTTGTATCATACAGACTGTAATTATTACCAAAATAATTAAATCCCCACATGGTTACTCAGTTTTTATTAATGTTTTCTTAAAAACTCACTAGCCTGCTGCTCTGGTTTTTACTGGGATAGAGTTAATTTTCTTCCTAGCAGCTGGTACAGAGCTAGGTTTTGGTTTACTGTGAGAATAATATTGGAAGCACACTGATGGTTTAATTGTTACTCAGCAGTGCTTACCAAAAATCAAGAACTTTTCAGTGTCCCATGCTCTCAGAGGAGGAGCACAAAAACCTTGGAGAGAACATGGCCAAGACAACTGACCTGCACTGGGCAAAGGGATATTCCCAGTATATAAACTTGGGGAAGTTCAGAAGCAGCTGATTGTTGCTTGAGAATGAGCTAATCATCAGTCAGCAAGTGGTGAGCAACTGTACTGTGTATCACCTGTTTCCCTTGGGTTTCATCTCTCTCTCTTCTTTCTCTCTCTCTTTCTTTTTTAAATTTTATTATTATATTTTACTTTGTTTCAATTATTAAACTGTTCTTATCTCAACCCACAAGTTTTATTTCCTGTCTCACTGGGAGCAGGGAGTGAGCAGGCAGATGCATGGTACTTAGGTGCTGGCTGAGGTTAAACCACACCACCTGTGCACAAAAATGAAATCAATGGGAAAACTACAGAGGAGATTTACAGGACTCTTAGGAGATGGCACTCTTCAAAGGACAAATCTGGGATACTGCTGTGTTTCACCACCCAATGCACTGTGTCATTGCAACCCACTATCAAAATGCTATAATTACATGTCAGCGTGCTATGCCAGGGAGTGAAATATAACTATGCTGACTCATCTCTAGCTAAGTTTAGAGGCTTCTCAGTTGTCTGCAGCCCTTGCTGCTGCAGCAGACAAATCTACTTCAGTGATATTGGATCACTTGAAATAGGTAGCATTTCTAAGACTTGAACAAATTTATTACCAATGCATATTTTTTTTTTTTTTTAATTTTTTCTTTTTTAAAGTCACTTACTCAAGATTAGGCTTGGGGGAATAGATGTGTAAAATCTCTACATTTGGAGAGACATCTTTTGAGCCAAAGTTCTCTGGGTAATAGTTCTACCAGGAGGCCTCTACACAGTTTTGTTGTAAACTACTGAAATGGAGTCTACAGTCTTTCTGTCCACAAATTCATCAGAGTGATTAAAAAAAGAAGTCTGGAGTATCAAGGGTCAATTCAGGCACACTGGATTCTCCAACTTCTTAAGTAGTTTCTGTCTAAAGCAGTAGACCAGCCTGCACATTCTGTACATAAAAGGAATCTCATGACTGTGTTCTGTGACAGTGTTTTCGATTGCTACAGCCCTGATGATTCAGGCTTACAGTTGTTGAGAAAATCCCAGAAATTTTTCTGCAAGCTAGTAAGCTTTGAGGGCTGAAACTGAAAACCATAGACCAAGTCTGGACTGCTCATTGAGAAAGAAGGTTTTTTTGTGCTGGATTCCTTTTCCTTCCTTTCCAAGCAAGAAAGTCCATGAAGTGCATATGTCACAATGAATTCAGTTGTTTTACCACGTGAAAGAAAACTGAAGCACCATAGCAATAGGCAGTATGGATTTGAATTTATTTAATAATAAGACAATTTATCAGATAATATGATTATATACTTTTAAAGAAGTTAACATATCATATTTAAAATATTATAGATTGAGCTTTTATTCAGATAAATACAACTATAAATAAATAATAAAATGTCTTGCAGATTTTTAAAATTCTCTATATTAATCATATCCAAATAGAACTACTATCTGATATAAATCTGAGGTAACTGCATTAACTGCTTTTGCCTTTGAAGAAACTTTGCATAAGGAGTGAGCATTCAGAACCTACACATACTGTAACTCTGGATGTGTGCATCTATAGGGGTGATACAGAGCTTCAAAGACTTATGTTTATGGCTTAAATCATGTACATGGATGAAGGATAATTTGACAGTGGTTTTTGTCAAATAGGCCACCTCTGTCTTTTACTTCACTCACATCCTGAAAGCTCAGCAAGTCCTTAAACTCCTTGTTTAATTGAGGGCTCTGTACCATATGCTCACAAGTCAGTTTCACTCAGAAAAGTGACCAATATTACAGAAATGATAAATGGCTAGAAAGCTCTCAATGAAGATAATTTATCTTTTCAGTTGCTAAGAAGAGACTTTTCAGAAGATTCATTTCCAAGATATGCATCTGCACTTTGAAACTTCTTATGCCCATTTCTGTTGAGTCTTTTTTGTTATTGTTTCCTCCACTCTTTTTAGAAATTTTACATAACTGAGTCAAAGATGAGCACCCTGTCATATGACAGGCCCAAAACCATATTTTGTTCCATAAAAATATATGTACTTTAAAATATTGTATTTCATTATTTCAGTAAGAAGATGATATAAATGCTCCCAGGAGCTTGCAAGTGAAGATTCTGAGCAACTGCAATTTAAAATTGAGATATAAATTTCTTAGGATAAATAATTCAAACAGAATTTCCAAAATTTACTTCTTGAAATTAGGCATATAATAAAATGAGATTCCTGTGTAGATGATGTTGCACACACATTATCAAATACTTCTTTTTTTCTTTGTCCCTTCATACATTGTTTCACTTAAGTTAAATAACTCCAATTGGATCTAATAACATTTTCTTGTATAAGAATATCTTTATGAAATAAATTATTATCAAATAAATGCTTCCACTCTTTGTATTTTAGAATAAGTTTCTCTTTATCAGATTTACTGGACACTGTACAGGCACTGTAACACCCCAAAGGCATGTGTGGTGTCTTCTTCCACAGAGATACAGGGTAGTAGGGGAAAAAAGTAATTAAATCAACATGGAATTGGACATAGATCAGGATTAAATTTTTAAAAAACAAACCAAGTACAAATAAATATGAAATTCTTTATCTCTTCCTTTTCATATTAGCCAAACCATGCTTCATAATAAACATGGTTAATATAAGGCACACTAAGCAAATTCCCATGCTCCCCAGAACCATTGCAGAGAAACAATGTCCTGTGGCTTTCTTCCCATAAACAATTATCAGGCTTTATGTTCTGTGACATTTGTGTCCTATTCTTTCTATCTTCTGGGTGCTGTTGAATGCTCTAAAGCATTTTTTGTTACTAACACAGACCTCTGAAGGACATTGTCTGATGACAGCTGAGCTATGACCAAGGCTTTTGCCAGACAAGTGAGTAGAAGGAAGTAGTTAGGGTTGGCAAGGCAGTTACTTGGTTCTGAGAACTGCAAACCCTCTTTCCTGCCGTTGTTTATTTCACCTAATTATTAAAACATATCAAGAGGCAATCCAAGTAATCATGACTAATCAGGAGTATCTACATGCCTTTCTCAAAAATACAGTTACTGCCCCAAGCATTTTTGAATTAAGTGGTTTAAGTTTTAAAAAATCTTGAGCAAAATCATGTAAATCTGCTTTTGTGATGGACATGTCCTTACAAGAACTTTGTTACAGAGAAGGAACGTGCCCTTATAAAATAGGGCTCCTTAAAATCGAAATTGCTTTGCTAAAATGTGAAGACATAAAAAAAAATGGTCTGTAGATTTGGTAGGAAAAAAAGTACCGTTCTTTTTTCCACGTAACTTTTGCTGAAAATCATCTGAAAACTCAAGAATTCTTTTTCTTTTAATAACCACAATATTACTTACAAATTCAATTTAGAAAGGGAGCAAGAACCAGAAACACATCTCTTGACAACTTAAAACAAGTACTGTTAATTGAATAGGCTAAGTGCCTTTGTTTCCTCAGTCCTGTGGCTATCTGCTTTGAGAAGGTAATAGTGGTTCCCTTCTGTGATCTCAGTAGCTTCAGGTTTCCTTTGCAGAACATGGAAGAAAGGTTCCTGATTACCATTCTTTATTCCTGGCCAGAGTGCCAAATTTGCTGAGAGCTTAGAACAACTTAACGTGTTACTTGCACTGGTTTTGACCCTTGAATCCCTTTCTAGGTGGACACTGAGAAATGAATCCTTGGCTTTCTTTGTTTTTTTATTCCAAGAAGGCAGCAGTCTCCTTTTTATCTTCACTATGTTAATCTCTATGGAACTTCCTCAGGTATCACTGGAGGTCTAACACAGCATAACTCTTTTTGGTCATACTCTAAGAGCTTTTTAGTGTGCAGCATATTGGGATGTGAAAGCATACATCCAACAAAGGCACTGCATGGAATATCAATGTGGACTTTGCACAGTAAATACTAGCCTGAGAAATGAGGATGTTTCTGTACCCTTCAAGCAATTGATTCCTAAAAGAAACTCTAGAAATCGCTCCTCATGGGCAGTTAATCAAGGGATTGAACATAATGTGTCTGAGTCTATATTGCCTGAAGAACAGCTCCAGTTAAGCTCTTCAAGTCCAGCCACCAGATCAACCCTAAAATAGCTCAGGTCCTTCCACGCCCAGTACCTCAATTCCCAAATGCAGGACCTAACCCAGTGCATTCAAGTCAATTTTGCACAGAGGATGATTTGGAGCACTGTGTGAAATGCTCTATTCTATATCCTAACTTGATGGATAAAACACTAATTCACATTCACCAGGTACACATGCTGATACCCAGCAGCAGAAATACATGGGAACACATCTGGTGAGACACAAACATGTCTGTTAGCTGTTCTGAGAGGGTATACCAGAATGCTGGAGTTACAAAGGCTGTTTCTTGTTATTCTGATAAATATACTTGGTTGCATAAAAATCTAGGAGTGTGTCACCAAGTATTATTGCATTGAAAGACTAACAGAGATTTTTGTTGGGTTTTGAATTGTGATGAACCTCACTGTTGTGCTCAGATCATGCAGAAACCATGTATTGACATTGTCTTTGAGAATCACTTGTCAGCTACTCATTCCACAGGTCTTCATTTGGAACACTAGAGGAGATTTCAGTAAATTGATGCTGATCACAAATGGCCTATGGTATAGATCAGTGATACCATATCTACACAGGAAACCACAACACCAAACTCCAGAAAGTTTTCCATAAAAACAGAAGCCACTACCTTGCTCAGTGTGAAGAGGGTATCCTGCCTCAGCAATTCTCCCAGCCTGCAGAGGCTTCTGTCAACACTCTGAAATGTGAGTCTATGAAATTTCAATTTAAGTGCCTGCTCTTATGAAGCTCTATCTTTTATAGAGTTTTTGGTTTATTTTATTTCCTTTGCAAAAAATGACAAAAATACTTTTTTTTCTCCAGTATTTTGGTATGTCCCTTGTCCCTGCTTTTCTGCAGGTCAATGATGAAGTGAGTTTCTGACCATAAAAAGGGGTGAATTAATCTTCCTAGTAGCCCACATTTTCCTAGGAGACAAAATAATGCCTACAAGACCCTCAGTCTTCTGCTAGGCACTGCCCAGTTACAGACTAGTGAGATCTGTTGATCAGCAGATGCAGGAGGGTAAGAACAAACTGTTGTTAGGGCAGATTCACAAGGCAGGAGGCAAAGCGAGATTCTAGGTTTTCTTAGCATTTTAGTTGTGCTAAACCTTCCCTCTGGCTAGGATAACCTTCTGTGATGTGGTCTTGCTGGCTTAAAGACACATTAAAGACATCAAAAACAGTTTTCAGGGTGTAGGTGATCAGTCCTTTGTAAAAACTCAGCAGACATTTTGATTTGTTTTGAGACCACCATCATAAAATGAAGGCCCCCAAGGCAGCAGTCATTTTTTGAATGAAGGCCAAATTTCCATAGGAGCAATCTGTTCGTGCTTTAGTGGTTTTGCCATACATTTCTTTACTTGCTATGTATCAGTATTTTTTTCATAGGATTTTGCTTCAAAACACCCAGACACAATGTCTCTGGAAGACTTTCACTAATACTGGTGATGAATCCACCTGTTTCATTTGGATCAGATCCTCAATTAAAAAAATATAAGTTTTGGTGGTGTTGGTAGACTCTATTGGAAAGGAACAATAAAAAATATCTTTGAAACAAAAAGATAAAGTAAGATGAATGGTTGCAAATATATCAGGATGTTGAAAAAATACAGTTAATAGGTGTGTTATAGAAAGGGTTTCACAGCACCAGATCACTTACACATGGCTTGATTTATGGTTTTCCTCGAAACATTCTCATTCATTTTGAGCTTTAACATGCTCATCAGAATTACTTAAGTTAATCTGCTTGATTGCTGCTGTAGCAGCTCTTGGCTTGATGTCTGCTTAGTTTCAGACTTTGTATTCAACAGGCTCTCTTGTTGCCCTAGCAGTATGACTCACGTACAGTACAAGGCAAATGCCAAGGTGCTGCCAGTCACAAGAAACCCATAGAAGTGGAAGTGAAGTACTTGGTAGTTTCTTTTTCTGACCACAGGGTGTTGATGGAAAGAAACAAGGCAGGACAATCATGCTGCTTTCACATTTTGCTCAAGTGCCAGGAGGCGGTTCTTTCACAGTCACTGCAATTGTTCCTGTTTAACATGGAAGCCTTAAGCCAGACATAATTAGACTTTTTCTTGACAAATCATTTGTGCAAAGTCTTGACAGGTTGAAAACTGAAACGGTTGTGCTGCATTCTTCAGGGTCTGAAACAGACAGGATTACAGAAAAATGAAAGCAAGTACTGTGAAAGCTATAACTTGCAGAAATATGTGTCTAGTGCGAGTACAAAGTCTATGTCATGTTTGATCAAAACAATTAGACAGAATATTGTCTCGTGCTTTGCTGGTGTTATGCTACAGTATATTAGTAATATATAAGGGCTGTATTTCACTAGATAAATTCTGTGCCAAATGAGATGCAAACAAACACACCAAAAAACTATAATATGCACATATCTGATATTACTGCAGAGCGAAGTAAGTGTGTAAGTTTTACAATCTGAGCTCATGTAACAACTGAAAGCTTCTTCTAGTAAGATGAACACTGGAAAAAGAAAAGCTCCATGCAACTGTGATCATATACTGGCAGTAGACTCATGGAAATATTCACAGTTATGAAATCATTTAGTTGAAAAAAAACCTTAATGATTTGCTGCATCTGAGATATTAATATTCTTCCTATGCAGGCTAATATCAGTAATAAGACTTGCTCAGTGATGTCATGTTTAGATGGCACAGATGTAGATATTTTGAAATATTTGCAAATTTTTTAATCGCTACATAATGAACAAAATCCTCAACCATCTTAGTTTCTACACTTGCTTGCAAATATCATGATTTTCATGAAAATGCATAATTGTAGCTAGGGTTTAACAGCAGATTTACAGGTATAATGAAGGGTTTTATGAAATATAATACAGGAAGCTCCTCAGTACATTAAAATGCAAATAATTGAATCAGTGCTTTTTATAATGCATCTTGAATGTCTGATGAAATAGAAGTACTGATTATTCCCTGCAACATTTTTTTGTGTTACTTCTCAAAATGTAGAAATTTGTAATAAATCTGTTTGGTAAGATAATCCTAAAGCATCATACCAGATTTTTTCCACTTTCCAAGATCATTTCCAAGGCATTATCAAGAACACTCTGTACAATATATATATATGTGGAAAAAACACATTCCACAGTCACAGGTGATCTTTCAACTCCTTTATGGATGGACAAAATTCTCTCAGAGATTGTCAAATTTTAGTGTCATGTTCTGCACAGAAAAACAATAAAAGAAGAGAGCACATCCTCTGTAGTGAAATAAATCATCAGCTGAAGCTTTCAAGTTGGCTTCAAATTTTGCAATTGAACCATGATGTGGTTCTGGTGCATTCTGGTTCAGATGTATGTGAAAAACCAAAACAATACTTTCCCAGTAAAGCTGTATATATGTCTGCTCAAATGTAAGCCACCTCCATCACACACAGTACATTTGCATTCAAAAGATCTCAAAAGAAAAGTTCTCTCAGAGGTCAAAATGCATGTGGAAATTCCGAGCTCCTGCACATCTTCATGTTCTTTGCTTTTTCATCAGCTATGTGGTGAGAGGGAATATCATGTCCTTCTTATGCCTTTCTTTACCAGACTGCATTAGTAATCATATTTCAGAATTACCTCAGCCACAGATAGAATTTCTTGTCCAATACTGAAAGGAATAGCATCTCTGTAATTCAGTTCATCTTTCTGTTGTCTTGTCCTCTATCAGTTCACTAAGTGCTTAAGGAATCATAAAGAGTTGTACCTGTATACTTCTTATGTCGTGCAGCTCTGGCTTAAACTTAATCATCTGCATTTCTTAAACATAAACTGACTAAATCTCTAAATATTATAATTAATAATAAAAATTCTGGTAGGAACCCAAGTAAAATTATTTCTTCCATATATATTATGTCTTTTCCTTCTACAGCCACACAAGAATGAAATTCTTGTTCATATGAATGAATTTTAGCATTGGCAGCTTAGAAATGTATTCTTTTAATTGCATTTTTATTGTAATCCAAACTTGTTTAAGAGACCAAAAACTTTTGCTAAATCTATTTGACTCAGAACATATGCTTAAGTCTGTTGTAGCTCACTCAGTGCTTCTGTGTGCTGCACAGAGTGGATTAGTTAGATATAGCAAAAGGTAGTAATCAAGAAATTATTTGTGATAATATTTAATATTTAATACAATATTTGTGGTAATTTATTAAAGATTTACTTCCAAACCACTTGTTTAAAAGCATTAGGAAAATCTCTGCTATATTATTTTAAGCAGTGCTTTTCACTTTGATTGCAAGTCGTAACTTCTCAGCTTTAGAAGAGGTCTTATTTCTGCATGACAAATCCCACCTGTACTTTTACTCTACACTCCTTCTTTGGGTTGTACTGCGTTTCTAAAGTTCAATTCTGTAGATTTTCACTTCCCATTCCTCTTTCTAATGTTTGTTAGCATGGCTGTTCTTAAACATATTGAATTATGGAAGCAATGAAAGCAAGGGTGCCTATAGGCAGCTCAGTCATGTATGTCCATGTGAAAGTTGCCAGCACACTGCCTGGGGGAAAGCAACCTTTCTGCCTTGAGATACCAAGATATGCTGTCAGCATTTTCTAGGAGGAAATGTGTTTCTGTTTTAAGTACAAGAATGAAAAGAATAAGAAAAAGTAATAGTAATATTGAGCTCTGAGGACAGCATAGGGGTGTGTTTATAAGCAAAGCACCTGGTGAGTCATTAGATGCCTATCATTTGAGTCTGTGACAAATATTCTAACTTTAAAATGCTGAAATATTTTTCAAGTCTAATAACTGAAATTGTGCCTCAGAGTGTCTGCCTATCTGGGGAGAGGTGTAAAAATTGTAGGAATGGTCCTGAAAGCAAAAATAAGAGTAAAATCAAAGTGGCATTGTCTTGAGTTGCAATTCATAGTCAAATTATGTCTGTGTATGAAGAGTCACTGGGAATGACACCTCCTTTCTTAAAGACATGGAATCAATAGGAATAAATACAATAGATTTTGAACTGAGATATAGATATTCTCTTGGCAGTTTGTAATAGTTATGCTTTTCTTGCCAATGTAGCAAAAGCTGAAACCAAACTGCTTGGATTAATAAAAAATCAATTTAAAAGGTATTATGGGCTTGATTAATATTATTTTAATAATATCAATGAAATCCAGTATTTAAAAAAAAAAATAAACTCCTCTCAAAAATAGCCAAGCAAATGCAGATCTAACCACAGCCAGCATTGGAGACAAAAAATTTTCATGTTCTATTATGGTCCAGCACAAAAAGCTGCTGCCACTCTTCTGCTGAGCAGTGCATCTGTGGATTTTTAACACCAGCACACAAATCCACAGGTTACAGCCCTGCTCATGAGCTTTTCTGTCCTCTTCAGCCAGTGAATTCTGTAGGCTATAAAACTTCTCTGCCATTAACCTGCTGGCCCTGTGCAACAACAGTACAGCAAGAGGAATTATTTTGATTCCTTAGAAAGCTGCCTGAAGTGTCATTTCTGTCTTCTATCATAGCTCACTGTAGGTAGCCTGAACTGGTGTTAAAGCTTAGCTGAGAAAAATTTGCTTTCAGTGCTATTCACTCATTGTATTAACTTTTATTTTTATGAGTCCAGTGTCAAAGAAAATCTTCCTTTCATGTAAAATGATGATATGGTTAATATGAATGGAGAAGAATGCAAGCAAACAGTGAGAGAGAAAAGGAGTAAAGGAAATTATGTTGTTTGAAATACAACCTAGTAAATGGGTATACTTAAACCCAGTGTTGCATGAAGACTCATCCAATTTTTCTCATAAGTAAGCTTAGGAAAATAAAGACATAAATAAATATGAAATTTTTATTTATATACTACAGTCATCATGTAGAAGGCAAATTTTCAAAAGCACTATGAGCACCCTTCTAAATACAGACAAAATACCCTGACAACAGGAGACAACAGGAACAAATTTCTGTTCATTCTAATGGATTTAGCATTAAGCCCTAAACAATCAATTGGAGAGGGTATTTCATAACAAACAGGAGCATGAAACTCCATGTTTGACAGTGGGGAAAAATAGTCAATGAATCAATCATCTCTGGTGCTGGTGATGCAGAGCAGCCTTAATAAATGCTGGCAGCAGTGCTGGCACACTGGGGAATTGGTAACACCAGGTATCCATGGTGCAAGCCAGCAGGAATGTCAAGACAGCAGAATGCAGCGCCCAAGAGTAGAGGAAATGTTGAGAGATATGAGTGCTTTTGCCAGAAGGAGAGCATTTAGTTTCCCATAAAAACACAAGAGAAACGGTTCAAAAACAAGTCACTGGAAAGACTGAGAGAAGACATTGACTTTGCAGCATGCTGTGACTATCTTCTGACTAGAGCTTCATTGGAATAATTTTATTTTTTTTTTCTACAGTCAATAAAAATGTAAAGAGAGGATCCTATCCACATGAGTGTCCCAACAATGTTACAGTACCTGAACAAGGCAGGGAAAGATGTTACTTAGGAGGCTACAGATGAAAATCCAAACTTTGTGAATTGTGTCTGGAAACCACCAGAGGTCTGGGACAGTCTGGTGCAAACAATATCACTCCACAGCCAAGAACCCACATGAGAACCTAGCTTGTTCAAGCAGTCAGTGCAGAATAAATTTGATAATTCAATCTACAAGTTATAACAGCAATGCCTGGGTGATGGAAGGAAAGATATACATTGTGGTTTACAGAGATGCATACAGCCTGCTAACAGAGACAAGAAGACAGTACAGATTTTTAGAGAATGAAGAAAAGACCTTTTTTCATTAGAGACAAAAGAAAAGACTAAGGGAAGACAACCTTAGAAAAAGTCTACCTAGTAAAATGGTGGTGCGTTATTTTCCATTTATGTGAGGAAAACTCATAAATATTCATAAATAAAATGAAGTGGAAGTAAAGTGTAAATTCTTGCTTGTGGCACTAAGTTGTACTGGTCCCTTGCACGCAGTACTGGAGTGGTTAATTTTGACTAATTAGAAATGTAAAGTCTGAAAGAAGAACTGGTATGTCTATTGTCATATATCATGTGGCTATAATAGTTGCAGTGTCTGGGATCCAGGAGATTCCAGCAGAAGTCTAGTGTTCCAGAACTTCCATCATTATGATATGCAGAACAAGGATGGGGAATTCCTGCTCAACACACACTGTGAGAAACATTGTGATTAAGTTTTTGTGGTCCTTGGTGCTCCACCTTATCTGAGCTCATTCTCTGCCAATTAATTTTCTTCCAAGCCTGACACAAAGTCAAACATTAAGCAAGCAAATCATACAGTTGTATCGGTGACAGAAAATGAGTCAGAGCAGGGTGTATTCTGTGTTCTATACCTCAGCTCTGTCCTCTGTAACAGCTCATACATCTGACTGCCAGGGAAATAAAATATGGAGATCCTTAGGGCTGTTAATGATAAGAAAAAATTGCCTTCTCATGGCACCTGAAGAAAAATTACTAGCCAAAAGTAGAACCATCTTTTCAGCCTCAAATCTGCAAATATAACAAAATATTATAGTTAAGATAAACAAACAATGTTTGACTGGTTTAAAATAATTTTATGTATAGTCTATCATTATGCATTACCAAGAAATTGGGCAAGAGTGAAACCAGGCTCTGTCAGGCAAAAATATGTTTGAAAGAAATTAACACATCTATACAAGATATGTCAATTTTTTTTCTAATAAACGTATTTATTAGCAAGATAATACTAATTGATGGGAGTATAGACATCTGTTGCTATGATCAGTAATGATGCAGAAATCACTAATTCTCCAGTGAATGGTTTGCACCAGCACCTGTAGATCTTCTTGCATAATGAGTGTGATTAGCCTTTGATAAATAGTTATATCTTTTAGTCAGTGGCTTCCTCAACCTATATACTGCCTCCTATAAACACTTCAATCTGAAACAATTTCAGAAAAAATATTATTCCCAGGGTAGTGGCTCAGTTTGCATTGCTTCTACCAAACAGTTTTCTGAAAGGCATCCCCTGAGCTTACCTCAGTCTGCTTGCAACATTTCAATTGTTTTATTTCTTCTTTTTTACCTTTCTTTGTTGTTGCTCTAAATTAAACTCTATTGGAGACTGCAGCATTTCATATTATAACAATGCCTGTCAGGAGTTCTTTACTGTGCATGATAAAATGTAAACTCTTTAATTAGCTTTTTTGTAATAAACACTGAAAACTACTTTAGAATCTTAATCAGTAGAGTTTCAAAGTTATTCTGTTTTTACTTGCCTCTGCTGCTCTTTGTTTGCTATGCTCTATAACTCTGCTGAAAGCTATCATTTACAGTTTATCCCAGCATTGATGAGCAGTGTGTTTGCCTTTGCTATTTTTAACTAGAACCAAATATTTTATTAAAAGTCTCCTTGCATCATATCTCACACACACTTTGACAGAAAACATTTGGAAACACATTGTTCTCTCTAAGGTGATTTTGCTGCAAACAAGATGCTCTAATTTATATTTAACCCAAAAGTGGCAATTAGGTATCACAAAATACCCAAGATATTCCAAAAGTAAGCATTTGCAAAGTGGATTGCTGGCTGCTGAAAAGTATCAGGCATGGTTGTCTTACCCACAGTTTTAGTGAACTAACCTACTATGAATGGAATTTGGAACACAGGTACACTGGTCTTCCATGCTAGCACCCAAAGCAGCAAAGTGGTGCTAAATATATGGTTCCCAAGGAGAAAAAGTCAGATAATAAAAGGGGTTTGGTAGAGTTCATGACCTAGATGTTTTTTGGACAAGCATTTTTTAATAGCTTTTATTCCCCTTCCATTTCCAGGCTTGAGCAGTAATAAATGAAAGAATCTGAGGCTGTTAAGAAGGCTGTGCTTTACATATAGTTATTCTGCCTCCAACAATCAACTGCTCAGCTGCTGAGGTCCATGAGCTGCAGAAACCCACAGTGGGAACCATCCACCTCGAGATGCTCCTCCAACAACCTGCTGGGCAGACTGGCAGCTGCAGCTGTGGCCTGGCCTGCAGCTGCCTAGAGACAGCTGTGGCACAGCCCTGTTAGTCTTTCTCCTGTGCTGAGTGTCTGTTGAGCAGGGGTTGAGTAACAACTTCTATTTCATTTCATGGCTTAATGACTGAAGTCAAAAATCTAGTGCCAAATTAGAAATATTAAAAATAAAATTACTTCGTTTGGATTCTCCTCATTTTTTATGCTCTGCTACCCAAAGCACCTGTAGGAATGATGGCATTTTTGTTAGTTTGATGTTTTGTTTTTGGTTTGCTTTGGAATTTCTTTGGGTTTTTTGTTTTTTATTTGTTTTTAATTACAGTGTTTAATATGAAGCATTTGGTGCTTCTTGAGGAGTGTCTTAAAAATCCCAGCAGAATTATAATTCAGGCCTTCTGAAGCTGATAATTGAAGAATTACAGTTGAGAAGGGATATCTTTTCAGGAAAGGTATGATAGTATGTTTGCATTTGAAAGTGGGAAATGATCCTCACCAAGTTCATCTCATATGAATTAGACTATCTCTAATTCCTGCAGTGTTGGACAGGATGAAGACTAGGAGATCATATAAAAGAGATTCCCTAGATCTGTAGCAGCACCTCTGTGCCACTTAATACCCCAAAAGAGTAAATATTAAACCTTTTGGAATTGTATTTTATTTTTTAAGAGATTATATTAGTCATTTATATCTTGAATATTGTTAAGATAACAAAGGCAAGTTTTTCTACTAAATATAAAAATCTGCTACTTCCTAAGCCAGAAAGCATTTTCTTGCTAAGGGTATTTCAGTAACTGAATGTTCCTGGTCTAACAAATATCTCAGCTTTATACCCACCTGTTCACCTGTTCTAAGGTGTGACATTATTTCAGAAGCTTGTCCAGAGATGTTGAACCAAATGTGATATTTTGAACAAACAAAATATTTTTGAGAATATTATTTCAAATACAGAGTTAAAGCTACCAGAGCTACAAAAACACTGATGTGTCCTTATAACCCTAGTCTTGCCACCTGCTCTATCTACATTATAATCCAGGTTTTAACTAGATGTTAATATGACAATTATTTGTTTTAATTTAAAAACAAAAAGACCTAGTGAAAGCCAAGAGTCTGCCAAGCAGTCTGCTTCCCATCAAATTCCTTCTTTTCAAATGGATGTATCTACTTGAATACATAACGGACAAAATAAAAGGTCATCAGAATTCCCCAAATTGTTTTGGCTGAAGCTGTCCAAAAGGATTCAATCTGAAGCAAATATTTATAGGGTTGCTTTCAGTCTGAAAATATAGAGTCAAGAAACTTAAAGAGACCTAATATCTGTAAGGCTTTTTCTCTCAGCCTATATTAATAAGCAGTGATACCATTGTCTTCGTATTAACCAGGATTTGATTATCAGGAAAAATTAACCGATTCAAAATTCAGGGTTAATAAATGAACACCATCTCAAACCTTTGTTCAGAAATCCCTCGAAAGGGAAGTGAAACTGAACTTTCTAGTGTTCAATTTTTCCTAGTCTCAAATTGACCATCATAGTTTTATGTTCAGCTGTGATCTGTGGCTTCATCAAGAGCACTTGTTGTTTATCTGTTTTCACTTGTCAGTGGGAGCATGTAGCACACTAGACATGGGTTATTTGGTTATTCACAGACATAGTTGCCATTCCTAAAATATTCTTCAACTGAAGTTTTGTTTCCATTTTTTCCTGAAGCTTTAACTCTTGCACTTCAAATTGGCCTTTAACTCTTGTGCCTCCTACTACCTTCAGCTTAGAGTGGTTCGTTCTTCCAGAAATATTTAGTATTGGTTCAGAATCTGATGTGTTTACTGTTTTATCATGCCCCCCACTTCATGATCCTTTTTTTTAGCAGGCGCAAATGTGTCTCTCAAATACAACAAGGCAACACATTTCAGCATTGCCTGTTAATTACCGTATTTAACTCCTCTTCACCCTGCTTCATTTTAACACAGCTGTCCCAGAGAGCTAGGGGCAAAGGAGGTACACTGAATTTCTCATTTCTTTCTGTGCTTTCATATGTAAGCTTTGGTTTAAGTTTCTAAATATAGACCCAGAAAAATTACTTGCACAGGAGCTTTAGGATAAGGTTCTGAAATACATTGCTTTATTCTTCTTCCCTTCTCTCCAAGGAGAAATATAAGGAGCCATTGTCTCTTAGAACCATGATAGTGTTCTAAAAATAATAACCACTTCCAGACATGTGCTTAAGACCTGAGGAAAGAGATACTGATACCCTGAGATAAATCTTTACATCTTTTATCATGCTTGCAGCATCATCTTCCCAAACCATCTTCTTGTAGTCTGACTACCCAAAGGTGACAGAGAGCTGCTTTGTGTCAGTAGGGGTTGCACAGTTCAAGGGCTGGAAACTCACTTGAGTAATTAGTCAGTTTTAAGGATGCAGACAGTGTTCTGTTTTATTAAAGACCAAAATATCATTCTGAGGTTTATAATTTTTTTTATTTACAGATGAAAATTATAATTCATTCATTATATGTATGAATTTTAGGTTCATAGCAATTGCTTTTGAAATAGCTACAATTAATTTTCTTAACTGTCTCCCAGTTTGCCATTTCTTGCAGCTTTCAGGGTACACAGAGTTATCTTCAGGGAAGGGACTGTGAGTCAGCAAGAATTTTGAGGTAGATATTGTTCTTATGGCAAGCATGCCAAAAAATGTCCAACTAACTCTGAAATTCTAGTTTATTTTAGCTCAGACTGAAACAATGGACTTTTATAAAGAGACAAGTGAGGCCTGCCTAAGTAAGGCAATAAAAGTAAGAGAATACAAAAATAAATCTTGCTTTGCCCACTGTATCCTTGCTTTTTTGAGCCTTGCTCTGAATGCAATAACTTTCAAGGGCTTTTTGAACCAAACTCAATGCAAACCTCTCTTGAGAAAAAGGAAGTTTTCTTTTTTTTTTTTTTCTTTCTCTTTTTTTCTTCTTTCTTTTTTTTTTTTTTTTTTTTTCTTCCCTTTCCCCATGTATCTTTAACCCTGATCTCCTCAGGAAGCACTGCTCATGCTGAAGACTCTCTGCTTGTTGGGTTTCTCACACTGCTTTCCCCATAGGTTTCATCACAGTTTGTTTTTTTTTTTTTTTCAGAGACACTCATTGCTCTCAGGTAAGACACAGAAGGGAACCCCTTGATACAGAGCATGCTCTCTGATTCATGTGAGTTACTGGAGACCAGATGAATGTCAGCTTGCTCCTGCTGCTGGTCATTGTGCTTTTTAGAGAGCATAGCACGAAGCAAATCAAGAACAAACATGGCACATTGTTGCATCTGTTGTCTTCCTCTCCAAATTCCATGCATAAGGTTCAATTTTATGCTGCCATCAGGGGCCTACTCACAGCAGAGATAAAATTGACATTTCCCATAATGAATTAATACAAACCTCAAAGAGAAATTAAGTTCTTTCCATTTTCTGTCACTGAGGGATATAAGGCAGAAGAAGGCCAAAACAAGTACTTTGGAGGATATATAATTTTAATAGTCTGAAGCTGTAGACATGACAGAGTACTCTTGTTTAAGAGCTAGAGGGTGCATTATTTTGCAGTGACATTTCTGGGGTCTAAATTACTTCACTGCAAATGGTTATTTGTAAAGCAATGAGGTTAAATAATATTTGGTATGATTTCTTGAAGAGCTCCATCTGACATTGAATTGGTTGATTCACTCAGTCTGTAATAATTTTAAACAGCTACATAGATATGGCTAAAAGAGTGTAAAAAGTACTAAAAAAGTACTAAAAGTGCAGTCCTCATTTGAGAAGGTACATGTTTTATAGAATATGTTTATGTAGAAATATAAATGTGTGTAAACTCCTGCTAATGAGAGCTGGGTTGCAGTATTGCCTATTCTGAGCCCCTGAAAATCAGAAGTCACATCATTAGACTGTGCCAGAGCAAAAAAATCAGAAACCATTTCAGATATTTAAAATTATATATCGTCTTTGGTCTGGTGAGGTCAGACAAAATCTGAAGCTATTGCCTAAAAGTGGGAACACAGAGCTGAGGTTTAAAAGGCACCACATTAAAAATGTCAGGTGATTCTGAATAACAGCACAGTTGCTATGCACCTGGACTGAAGGGTAAAAGGGCAAGACCTTGCCCAAAGGCCATGGCACAGAAGAAACCTGAGAGTAGGGGTTAGCACTATTACAGTGTCAGTACTCAGAGGTATAACAAGATCTAAGGCTGGCAGGCTGCTTACAGCCTAAAGGATTGCAACATTCCCAGAGGAAAGGAAGGAAAGAGTGAAATATATTGGTCGGGCAGCCTGAGAGAAGAGTTAATGGTGATAAGTGGGCCTCTCTGAGAGTCTTGGGAATGGTGTGACTATTTTGGTGAAGTGATCAGGCCATTCATAAATTCAATTGTTCCTAAAACCCCCTGATCTCAAAAATGCTTCCGTACTATTCACTTTTGACCTAGCTTCCAGAAGGACTTGAAGACCCTTTGACCCAGGCTGCCCACTTTGGACTACCTCAAGTTTGACCTTCCTTTGATGATGGCTGTACTTTGTGGGGACTAATCTGAGTACAGCAGTCTATAATGCAGTGTGTTTGTGTGTGTGAGCACTCATACACGTGCACATCTGGTAAAAAAGAGCCTATAGGCAGGTGGATATAATGCAGAGGAAAGGTAAGGTACCTTACATGGTGATCTAATATGACACGTTACATTTAGATCACTTTTGAAAGCCAAAACTAAACAATCAGGTTATTGTATAGAAATGTCAACGAGCTACTCTGCCTGTGGCTAGTTTGCTAGCATTTTTTCATTATGGAGTCATAGCTGCTGGCATACATGAAACCATAGATGTAACTTTTGATTATTCAAATTATTGCAAAGATAAAGACACCAATACATAGAGCCAACACTTAGGCTTATATTTATTACTCTAATAAGGAGAACGTCAATCTCATAGCTCACAATTTAATGTGTAATACTAACATCTTAATGTACCATCAATCTGAACCCAAACCAAACTTCTTGAAATAGACAAGATCCCATGGTGTATGTTCCCCACATGTTTCTCTTTTAACAAAAGCAAAAAGAAAACTGATCAAGAAAAGTCGCAATTAAAAAAAGAAGCATTATTCTTGTAAAAATGTCTCATTTTCTTCCTTCCTTTTGGCAGTTTTCTAGGCTGCTGTAGATTGAAGAAAATAGGAATAAGCATCTTTCGACCACAAACAGATGTGCTTGATAAAGAAAATGTCAGCAAAAATACTAAAGCAATGTGTCACAGCAGCTTTCTGACAGATAGAGGGAAAAGGTAAAAAATGTTCTATCATGTCCGACAAGGTGTTCTTTTTGAGATTTAAAGATCACTGTGCAACTTTAAACATGTTTGTCACTTTGGCTCTGACTGGAGCTATCTGGAGCTTCACAAGAACTTTATCAGCTCAGCATAGGGGGGAAGAAAGAAGCCCATTCCCATTTATCTCAGCCAGGTTCCCTTCAAAGCCAACAAATAAATTACAGTGTACATTTGATACAAATTGATTTCTTAACTCAAATAACAATGTTGTCCTCCCGGTCAGGCCATGTGTCACTCATTGGCGAGGCTGAGTGAAAGGCTCAATCTGTCTGCGTGGCAGAAAGAGGGCTGACGCCTCTCGCCGAGGAATGCTAATAACCCCGGCCTGGCCCGGGCTTTGTGGGCCGGCCGCGATAAGGAGAATCACCCGTCCTGTCACACGCACCAAGGCCTGATCGCTGCTTGTTCCAACAAGCTGCAGAGGCCTGCGAGTCGCCATCCTATTTCATGTGGGAAATGAGAGGAAAATAAGACCCGGCTACCACCGTTCAGATGCCGCTGACTGTGATGGAGCCGAAGTGAAAGGAAACCCCATTGAATATCTCGAACTGATCTTATCAGCTGCTGGAGAAATGAGATATTGGCAGGGGCTGTTGAGTTTCTCACAGCTGAGCAGGTTAATAAGGTTGGAAGGCAGGCCACAGGCTAATTGGATTTGCCTTGGTTTGATAAACAGTGGCAGGCCCATTGCCAGAAAAACATACACAATGTGGCTTTTTCTCTTTGTTTCTCTTTAAGCCATACAGGGGGAAAAAAAACTGGAAAAAAAAAAAAAAAAAGCTGCTTTTTTCTCCTTTTTTTGAAGCTAAAGGTGTCTTCCTGAATTCCCAGATGAAGAGGCCAACAAAGTCAAACTGTGAAACAGTAGTTGTTGGGTGTTCTGATTTTAATCAAACACCATTTAACCCTCCTGACCTCACAAAGTCAGCTCACATCAAAACAGCCCAACTGTAAGGGCTAACTAGAAGCAGGAGGAAATAACAACCTATTGAAGCTTTCCAAAGGCTTAAAATATTCAAAAGGAAACCGTTTTGCAGCCTCATCTCCGGGCAGATGCAGCCTGGGCCAGGCAGACACAGCCGTCCCCACGCTGCGCCCAGTGCGGGCACCCACCTTGTGCCCATGGCTGACGGGCAGGGTGCCAGATCCCCTTCAGACCCCTCCAAAGTCTGAACCCATGGTCCTTCAGCTCTTGCCATAACCCTGCTTCTTTTCCATGCTGTTACTTGGCAGGATCTGACCTGGGATTTGCAAGAAGTCGAGGAGCCTTTTGATTAAACACTGCAAAGCTGTGCCCTGCAGGGTGGGCAGAAGGCTGCTCCGTCACCCCTGTGGTGCTGTGCGGGTTGCTGCGAGCTTCCACCCACGCTGCACCCTAAAACCTGCCAAAATGCCCAGGCCTTTGCATGACTTTGGAAATGTGATGCTTTGAAAATGTTTAGGTGTTGAAGCTGCTACTGAATGCCTCTGATAAAATCCTCTCGCTACTATTAGTTTCACAATGTTTGGCTTGTGTTTTCTCCACTGACTCTTTTAAATCTTGAGTCTATTTTCACTCTGGATTGGCATTGGCAGGGCCAGTGAAAGGAGAAATAACCAAATCAGAGTGGTGCTGCCTTACTCGCTGCAGATACAAATATAGCACCAGAGCAAGACAGGAGTTACTTAGAGAAACAGAGAAATACACATTAAATATGAGTGTGACAACATGAATGCATTTTCAGTGTGGACAATGCTCCATACTGGCATATGAACTTCAGAACCTTTTTACAAACTTCTATGGCTATATCTACAAAAGTTATCAATGGAATCAATAACAAATGAGAAATACATTCCATCCCAATGGAGATCTTCTAAGTATCTTAATATTTTTTCTCTTATGTAGTTTCTGGTGCCTTAAGGAATTATGTTTGAAAGTCATCAGATTCAGTGAGTCAGGCAAGATGAGGAACTAGAAGGAAACACGTCTAAGCTTATTTTGTATTTTATTTTTCGCCATTCAAAATGGGAATTTCTTTGTAATTTTTTAAAAGAGATTAATTTCTCTGAGAAAATATTATTTCTCCATTATATGAGAAACATAAGTAATGTTTGAAGTCTTTGTTTAAATATGACCACAACAGTTTCCACTCTCTTCGTCTCCATTCTTTAGAAAAACAGCTGTATTTATGACTTTATTATTTACTCTATTTTGTATTTCACTACTTAAAAACATAGAACTTTACATTACAATAATATACTTTACCAGACTTTTCAGCATACTGTGTCAAAATCAATAATATTGTACATTTCACTTTCTTGATACATGAATGGATATTTCCTGAACAACTCTTTCCTGCTTCAAATGTACAAGTTTCTGAAAGAAAAGCACACCATTTTCAAATATTGCCTGTGGAGGTAGCTAAAAATTTTAGCAAGTTCAGAAGTATCCCTCTTTAGGACAATTTAGATTAGTCTCCTAGGCTGACTATCCTCCTTGTCCTTTGGGGTTTTTTTACACATTTGCCAAAATAGAATCAGAATATTACTTGCTCAATAAAGCAGACACATTTGTTTAGAAATAATATTTAACTTCCTAGAAAACAATACCAGTCCTCACCTGAGATGTGTGATGTTGATGAGCCTAAGACTATCTCTTCCCTCTGCTAGCTGAACTCTGCCTTACTGAATAAGAAATTCGCTTTCATTCTCTGGTCCAATGAATATCTAATTTGTAGGAAGTGAATTGGTCTGAACAGAAAGAAAGAAGATTTTTTTTTTCCCCCAACAAAATGCAGCTAAGGACTGGTCTACCACCTGCTTACCACATGTCACAACTGTGGAACAAGCAACTTCTCTAGTGCAGAGAAGGTCCAGGCAGTTCAGAACTTACCACGTCCTTTGGCTCTGGAAGAAAACATAAGAGAAAGGGAATGATTTGCCAGCAGAAGAGTTTCTCAGATCAAGATAATCAAAGAGATTTTCTTTGTTTTTTTTCTTTTAGTTTTGGGCCTGGAAACATTAAAGAAAAATTTGTTGCATAGTAAATAAGAACAAAACCTGTAAATATAATTGTAACTGAAAAAATGAAACAAAACCCAGTCCTGCGTCATGACGGAAATGAAACCATTCAAGGAAAATAAAGAAAAGAAAATAATTTCATCTAAACATTGCTTAAATTAAGATTCAGGTTTGTTTTTGAAGAAAAAAAGCTCTTTCCTCACTTTGAGTATGTTTCTGGACACCATCCCATGATACAAAATTGTCTTTGTACTTGCAATGACTTATGCATAATAGTTTCTTCCTTTCAGATTTTGAGTGTTTTATTATTTTTGGATGCACATCAATACAGCATGTGGCACATGTATAAGACAGACTGGAGTAATGGAAGTACATTTTCTGCAGTATAAATACTGACTAGAGCTAAGCTGACTAAAACCTCTTGTCCAAAATCCAGGTTCACTACTGTTGAAATTAATAAAATTTGCACCTTTCAACAACAGTAGGATCAATCTTCAAAAGTTTCCCAGCTGTACATAAAGCTTGAAATAATGTTCCTGTATTTGCTGAAAGTAGTATTTGGAATCATTACTTGGTCTCAGGTATTACATTCCTGATATACCAAAATAGCAATGAACAGATGAATTTGAAATAATATCTTTCTAAAATAATGAAATACAGAAAATGAACTACATTTAAGCTACTGACTTTAAAATTGCATCAAGCCCAAGTACTTAACATAGTACTGTTTTTATTGGTTTTCTGTATTTCAGAAATTATTTAAATAACTCATGAATTAATGTTTTCTATTAAGACTCAAAATTTATGATCGAAGTTTATCTTTTATTCAGTTTTAATTTTTAAAAAATAGACGATACATAAATCAAAGCTAATAACAGCAGTTCCAAAGATATCACATAAAGAATAACATATGCTTTTACCTTTAATCTCAGTGAGAAGCCCCTTGCCTTTAACGGAAGAATTCACTGAATATAAAATTGAGCAGATGATCACATCTCTGATAGATGAGATCCTAAAGAAGCACCTGGTGATTAGTACTGAGTCATACAATATGTATAGAGCTCATAATGGGGTTTTCTTGGAATCACTGCACTACTATTTTTGGAAGGAAACAGATGAATCCAGAACCTGGAAAAAGCAGCTGCCTCAAAGCACAATGAAGATATTAATAATTAGCAGGTACTGTGGAAGAATCTGACTGAAGAATATTTCCCCTCATATGTGGCAAAACTTCTATGGCATTCACTGAATTTCATGCTGGGAAAATGAAGAAATAAAGATATAGAACAGATACTGAAAATGTTCTTCTTTAAGAATAACCAATACCAAATTATCTGTTCAGTATTTTCATAACCAATAATATAATGAAGCAACTTTGCCTCTCCCCTTAGCATAAGGCACTCCACATACTTGGTTATCCAATAATAAGATTTTCAGACAAGAATTCCTTAGGGTTCCTAATAGTTTACTTTTTAAATCAAATAATAGATTGAATGAAGATTTACCAATCAAACTTGTTTCTTGTAAGGTATACAAATGTAATCAGACTATCTTGAAAAAAAAAATGAAGAAAATAATACAGAATGTGATAATTGGCAGAAATATATTAGTATATATTACCACAAATATGTAAAAATACATTGTAAATGTAACTTATAATCCTATTTTTTTCATCCAAATTTTTGAATAGTTAAGAGGAAGTTGATAGATTCCAGCCCCTCAATTACAGAAATTTACAACCAGATGATTATATATATACATATATATCTTCATATCAATATTATTTTATCACTATTCCATAGAAATTTGAAGCTGTGACTATGGGGTTTTGTTTTGCTTACTTAAATTGTTTGTAATTTGTGTCAAAGAAAGGAAATTACATGATTCTGAGAATCTCAGTTTTGTCTTCTCAAGTTAAGACACTGCAAATATTTATTTGCATTTGTTCAAATATTGTTCAAAATTCAGATGCTCCAAGTAATATTATAAACATAGGTTAAAACTTCCCAATATTTAAAAGCATTTTAATCTTGGAAAATATTTTCTTCAGCTTCTAGTATAAAGGCATTAATATTTTGTTACTGTGATTTATACATCAATTTTAAAAAATACTGACTCACACAAACTCCTTTTTCCATAGTCACATCACTTCGTTTTCTTATACTATTTGCGATTAATAGTTTCCAAACCAAAGTTTCTACTTCCACTGGTTGCCAACTGATAAATCCCCTTCCTACAATGTAAACCTCTGCTATTCCAGCTCCAAGATTTTCAAAGACTGTTCCAGCTTCACAAAATACAACTACACAGTAGTGGTGGATCTGTATCACAGAGAATTGATGCTCAGACCGAAGACACTGGGTCTGACTGTCGACCCAAGACACATAGCAGAGGCTTTAGTTCAGACTTGGCTAGCCTGATCCTATGCAGTGACCACTAGGCTCATGATATATACTGTCTTTGGCCCTAAGTTTCAGTGTAATTTTACCTAGCAGGAGTAGAACACATAATTTATAACTCCATAGTGAAAACAAACAAGTAAATAAATAAATAGCAATCAAGTCTGCATCTACATTATAAGTCTACATTAGTGAACAGTGTGGATTAGTACAGGGGGATCTGTAGTGTAGAGTAGCTGGTACTAAGGACATGATGTCCACACATTTTGGGATAAGAAGTTTTTTTTACTTTGGTCTGGTACAGTGAAGTTATTAAAGATTAAAAAGCTTCAGTACATTTCCTATACAGCAGAAACCTCTTCCAGCTGCTCTTTGAGACACTTGTGCTCCAAGACATGGGTCAATAAGTGGGGAAAATCAGGAGACTGACATCACAAGTTCTCTCCTGCCCTGAAATAAAATACTATTGCAGACACACTCTAGTTCTTTCTATACTGTGTTCAATTCTTTTTTTTCTGCTGATAGCATCATCATATGTTATGTCAGAAGGATTTTCATCATCAGGGTCTAACTTTTAACACTGATTTCTTTAATGAGAGCATTGGCAAGCATCTTTGTGCCAGGCCATTATTTCCCCTTCCATGGCAGTCTGGCTTACCTGTCAGCAAGTTGACTGCTCATTTTAGGATTTAGTTATCATCCCTATCATCTTAATGAGCACCGTCCTATTGAGCATTACATCAGATTGTTTCTGTGATTTTTGACTAATAATTATTTTCCAGGAGAACATCTGAGCTTTCCTTACATGTTATTTCTATGAGGTCTATGATATTTTTCTAGTGTAGAAAGACAATTACTTAATAAATGAAAGAAAAAATAATTTGGAGCAATCTGCCTTCTCTTGATATGTATTTTTATCTCCCATTTTTGATTTACCACTATTTATTATTATACTTTCCTTCAAAATGTGTTCTGATATTTTCTTCATTACTTAGATTTAGTTGATAAGTCAGTTGATTTTTTCTCTTAGTCTAAAAAAAGATATATCTATATATAGATATAGAAATATTCATTATCCAACATTTATTTTGTTGCTTATCAATAGACTTGCAATATGAGAATTGCAACTGGATATAAGATAGCAAAATAGGGGAACAGGGAGGATTTCAGCCTTGGAGACACAGCTGGATGCAGTTCTGAAGAAGTGGATCTGATCTCACTGCTGACTCTTCTGACCCCCTTGCTGAGTAGGAAGTTGGACTAGATTACCTCTTGATGTCGCTTTCAATTTGAATTATTTTGTGGTTCTATGGTCATGCAAATGCATATTTGAAGTATGTTCACAGGATCTAATCCAAGGATACTCTAGAGACAATAGACAGTTCTAGGACTACAAATATTCCCATAAAACTAGAGATGTCTTATTATACAGACAGATTCCATGTCCAAAGTGAAAAAATCTCAACATACATACATTTATTTCCACACACTTTCACAGCAACAGTTTGACATACTCCATCAAAAATCGTTAGGTTACTTATCATCAACATTTTCATTTTCCTGACTATTGTTCTCATCAATACTAAGCTTATTGCTTCTGATCATCAATCTATCCTTTATTGGCCAATAACAACAGAGTCATCATAATGTATTGCTTATTCAAAACAATTCTGAACTTTTATTACATTTTCAAAGACCACCTTATATACCATTTTTTTGACAATCTTCTAAAAATTGTCACAACCATCCTTGATCTGTGGTGTCTGCAGTGATGTTTACCCATCAATCATCAGATATTGCTTGTTTTCTTAGGATTCCTCTGAGACTTAGATGTAAAGCTCTGCTTCTGGCAGACATCATAGAACTCTGCTCTGCATTAATAATAAACTATTGCTTGTATTTAACAAGGGGACAAAAATTCCTTTTCAGTGGTATGAATCTGCAGCCCTTTCTGAGATTTACTTCTTTCTGTGCACCAATCATTTTATTCTTCGTTCTACCTCCCAGCGCATAACTCTTACAGACTGAGCTAATTATAGTAATTTTATGTAGTTGTTCTTTTTGAACTTATACTGCTGTGCTTGCAAGAGGTAATGGAAAAACTCAGGAGAGTTGGGTAGCATGTCAGTAGTAACTTTATTAATCTGTTTATGAATAAAAGCAAATCTGTTTTCCAAAGATTTCCAGCCCTATCAAAAAGGATATCAACTTACTAAACAGGCCAGTTTTACTATTTCATTATTAATACCAATTCTTACTGCATATTCTAGTTTGAGGTAAAGTCACTATTTCCAAAAAGATCTGAAAGCTTCTTTTGTCTGTGCACATCAATAAATTAATGTAAATTGGTATGGACAGAAGATTCAAATTGTAGTTTCAAATGAGATACAGTAAGTATGTAAATTGGAAAAGGAGTGAGAAAAACACATCAAGTAAATTAGGTGGATACTCAACCACAAGTATTCAAATTAATATGAGAGAAATAGTGGAATTTAAGTGAAAATTAGACAGTAATTTATTTTTTCAGCCAGGCATTTCTCACAAAGTTTTCAATACTCCACCTCCAAATTCCATGTGATATGATCAAAACACACCATATTGTTAATCATATTTCAATCCAGACATTTAGGGTGATAAAATATCTGCTCCATTAATTGTCCTCCCCAGGCTTAAGACATTCAACAATTCTGCCATTCTTCAAGGAGTTAAAAGATCAGAGGTAAAAAACCTTTCAGAAACAATTTTAAGCTTGACTTGGGTAGATTTAAATCAAGTTCAAAGCATCAAAACTCATGGCCCTCACTAGCTGATACATGAATATACCTGAGGATATGTGAGAGTATGTGGGGAGAAAAAATTTCAGTTGCTCCAGAAATTCCTTCATACTCCCTGGTTGTGAAATTTTTAGTTGATCAAAATCATTCTAGATGATTCATAATTGTAAGGTGGGAGGTGAAGGTGTTAATGGATTTGATAGTCAAAGGTGTTAATGAACAAAAAATTAATTCTGTCTTTTTTCTCATTAACTCACATTCATTTCATAGAAAAAGCCTCAAACCATAAAAGTAAAGTATTCCCCATTTTCATGCTGCATGCTTCAAGTATTGTAAGACATTGCCACAATGCTAGGTTAACATAGTTCAAGACACAAGGTCAAATATGCACACAGAATGTGCCTTCCAGAGCTATACCATATAAATTGCATTAAGCTTCTGTTTGATTCCAAATCTGGGCTGATATTTGAGATGTTGCATTGAAACAGAAACATGATTTGAAAGTGAATTTCCTGATTTTTTTTCTATTAATTGCCTATTGAGTGACTCTTAGGGCCAATTTTGAGACATGCAAACTACATTTTTTTAGAAAACAGAGTCAGAAGCTTCACTTCAAAATCACTCCAAATACTTGACATGACAATTGATTTATGTAATTCATAAAAAATTCAATGAATTTTCAATGAATCAAGGTGGATGGCTCTTCCTGCAGATCCATGGTACATACTTAAGAGTGTTATGGTTCTTTTTTCAGAAAGCTGTAATCTATATGTGCAGCAGAGACTGCATTTGTTCAACAACCCACTTGAAAACAGACATAAGGGAAATAAAAGAGCCAACTGATGCACTTCCCTTGTACCAAATTCCTTGCTGTAAGTAGACTTGTAGCAGAAGTCTAGTTCTCAGTGAAATATCTTTCCAAAATGATTGCAATATTTCAGTGACAGCAGGCTAATATATCTTGTTAAGCATTGACCTGAGATATTCCCAAGTGGCATTTTATAAAATGCTTAAATAAATTTAAAGTTTGGAAATTCATAGTAATTTATTGAATATTAAGCAATAGGTTTTTTTGCAGTGATAGGAGGACAAGAGCTTCTCCCTCTTTCCTAATATTTCTGGTGGTAGTAAAATTTCATTCTGCTTCTGTGAAGTTTTCCTGCAGACCTCTGCAAAAGATTGGGTGACAGCAGTTCCAAAATTAAGTAGATTTTTCCAGATTCTCATACCACTGAGGAGAAAAGAAGAACTCTCAAGCAACTATCAAGGTACTTAGCAAGTACTTTGCTATATAAAAGTATATTAGCAAAAAGACAGGTCTAGAATGGAGAAGGAGACTGAAATGAGGTGTGAGATGAACAAGCTAAACTAGAGATTTTGCTTTCTTAGTCAATAGTCTCTGTTAACTCATTGATAACAGGTAAATATTTAGGCAATTACTTGCCCTCTTCTTTATACTGAGTGTTGAAACTGTAATACAGTGATGAGCTTTTTTGCTGTCTGTATGGTCTCATCTTGTATAGCATCTGGAGTGAGAGGCAAGAGCATAGTGTGAAGCTGTGATGTGGCCTCCAGCCAGCTCTACACCAGTAAAGTATCATGTCCAAACACAGAATGAGAGAGGCTGTGGAGTATGGTTCAAATGGAGTATGGTTCAAATGGAGCAAACAACCCCATTCCCACACCTGACTCTCTGACCCTATTTCGAAACACTGAAGTTGTCATGGAAGCCTGGAAATTAAGAAAATGGTGTTTTATTTGCCATGCTTTACTTTATGAGTGCCCTAATTGTGTAACTCCAAGTGTAAGTGATGGTGTGTTGTTCTCCTGTGTTTGCTTGCAGACAGGAATGGTTGCTAGGGAAGAGCTTAAACTGCTCCCTTTGATGCAGGTTTGCTTGTCAATTTGGCTAACCATTTCTCAGAAAGTCTGTCCATATTTCTAGTGAATATATCATACTCTTATTCTGGTACTCTCTTTCTCCAGATATTTTACTATTACTAATGTAACTGTTAACCTAAAACTTGACTATGGATACTTGCTTCCAAATGGCACCAGCTGAGAAATGAGAAACATTGTACCTGTCATGAAGGAACAAACGACCTGCTATGGTGAGAAAGTAATTCATTAAGTATTAGCAGAAGGAAAAAAGGATATTGTAGCTCCTGTATTCACCATACAAAGATAACCAGAAAAAGAAATTATCTGTAGAAATGTGTCAACACAATATTGGCCAAATATGCTGGTTTTCATTAAGTGAACTTTACACATTTTATGTCTGTGAAGAACTTTGGCATTATTAAAAAAAAAAAAAACCAAACAAACAAAAAATAAACCAAAACCAAACAAACAAACCACCACCAACAACAAAAAAGTATGTATATATAATTCAGCCTAAAATGCAAATTTCTCAATATGAAACACATTTAGAACAGACACTATACACCCCAGAAAGAAGAAACCATTCAGTAATATCACTAATGGGAAAAAGAATGAATTTTGTGGGTGTGAGTGTGTGTGAGGCTGGTATTTGATCTATTCTTCTTTAATACACTAATGTGATCTTTATGGATAATCAGTTATCCAGTTCAACTCCCTGTGACCCAAACTAGTGGGAACCTCTGGAAAACATTCACTAACAGCTTACACATTCATTAACTATTATCAATCAGTGCAGTTTTACTTTTTAGCTGCAGCTATGAAAAATGCATGAAGGCAGAGATGAACTCTGGTTTGTGGCATTTGTTGTGAAGCCCAGAAGCAGCAGTAACTCGCGACCTATCATGCATAAAAGCAGAAATAACTTTTATGAGCCCAGTCATGTAAAGCTTGAATAGTCAGATTCATGAAATTCACTGAGATTTGGATTAAATTTAAAGCATTCTATACAGTTCTACTTTTGATTAGAGCTCTGTGTGCAGTGAAAATACTCCCATTTGAATGGAACTTATATTTTTAAGAAGTTAGAATGTGCTAGAATTTAAATTGAGTTCTAAGCTTGATCTTAAAATGTACTATGGTTTAATTTACATTCAGAGTTAAGGGTGGGGGGAAGATAGCACCACATTTTTTATATTTTAGTTATGGATCAAAGTTTATAAATATTAGGATTTATGAGTTTTAACATTATGAGTTTTTTATGAAATTATGAAGATTGAAATGCACAAATGAAGAATGTAAGCTAAATAATAGAAACTCTACAATGTTCATTATTTTTACTTTTGAAGAATCAACAATAAAAAGTATTTTCCATTTCCACTTCCCTTTGCTTCACATTAAAAATCTGTTGCATTGTATTATGTATATATTCTAGCCATTTACCTTTTCATTTTTCACCTGTGGTTCAGAAACTAGAACGTAGATTTAAAAATGATGGGGGAAACAAAAACATTTGGTAGATCAATTTGAATCACAAACTAGTAGCATTTCATGTTTAATATGTTTAAATTCTATATAAGTATCAGCTACTGTGGCTTTCACATATTTTCCGTAGATGCAGAAAAAAAATCACTGAGGCTTAGAATATATTTCAATATCTAAATAAACTCTCAGCTCATCATTCAGACTTGTGGACTGCAAATAAAGTCATACAATGCATGAAGAGATTAAATCACACATCTGGACTCCTGCAATGTATAAATATAAATACATACATACACACACACACACACTCCCCAATTCATACAGCTAAGGCTCAAATCCAAATACTTTGATCTGAGCCTCTCTTTTGGCTGTGGTTCAGACTAGACTAGAATAGCTTGGCTTCTCTTCCCCAGATCTGCAAGCTTAAATCTCTAATTTGTAGGAAGACAAAAACAGACATTCTCATAAATCTATTTAAAGAAGAAATCTCTGGCAAGATTCTACCATTTGGGGCCAAACCCTTGCAAAATAGGTATCACAATGTTAATTTTGCAGTCTAGGCTTACAGTTTAGAAGTCCACTTTCATAACAGAAATTGGGTTTTTTGCAGGATCAGGAACCAGCTGGGAAACACAAATCCTAAAAAGACCTTGTCAAGTGTTTAATTCTAAAGCCTACAATTTATTTTATGATATAAGTTTATACATTTTTCCATTTATGTCAAAACCTAGTAAGAAATTATTATTATTGGTATTGCTATCATTATTGTTACTGTAATTGTAATTATAATCATTGTCTGAAAATGCAGTCTTTTAAAAGAATATTAGTGTTAACTTCTTAAAACTGTGTTTCAAAGTAAAGGCTTAGACCTTTTCATATCTTTATGATTACTCATTTATGATTAAAGATGTTAGAATACATTTTTATGTATGATTTGATTGACCTGGAGAGAATGCAGGAATTCATAACTTGTGGAATTCTGATATACTAAACAAAAGGCCCCTCAACCCCTTACTCTTTTAAAAGAAAAGTACATCAATTTCTTCGCTGACATTTTTAAACTTTTAAATTAGTGTTCTATTTTTCAGTAATATCAACTTTTCAAAAATTCTAATATATTAAATATGGACATTATCTACTAATGAAATGAAACCTGTAGGAACTACAGAGGAACCTTTCTAAAGATAAGTTTGGTGCTAATTTTGAAAAGCTCAATTGTTTTGCAACTGTTTGCAAAGAAGGATTTCTTTTTCTTGGTGAAACTTAGAACACCCAAAGATAGACCACATAAAAATCACTCTGAATTTAATATTCAGAATTTTCTACAGAGTTACCAATAAGCAAATTTATTTGCTTGTCGTGTTTATCTTTGTTTTCAAATGTGCCTGAAAGCCTGATTTGTATTACTTTTCTTTTAATACTAGGGATTCATGGATCTACATACAATATTTTCTGCTTGGGATGTTTCTTCACAGGTTTTTAACCTAGACTTTATGCCTTTGACACAGGATTCCCAACAAAATCTTCATGATAATATTTTATTTGAAAATTAAAGCACATGTAATAAGCAGTTTAGCTGGTGTATAACAGTTGCATAATATATACCTTTTCTCTACAACATGGTCTTTCAGTCAAACCAATAGCTTGCAAAAGAGACACAACAGGGATAATTGTAATTACAGCAAATTTGTTCACCTAGTGGTCATTGTAGGCTTGCATTCCTTCAGAAAGAAAATACACTTTGTGACAATAAGGCAACAAGGTTGTTATATTTATGTCTACTGGCACTAAGGATGAAAACATCTCATTAGCAGCAAAATACCAGAAATTTGAAAAAAAACAATATGTTCATACAATTTAATTAGCTTTTATAGAGAACATCCTTTCTACCCAAGTAGCACCCAAATACCTCATGTATAATGCAATGGGATTTTGGGGAGAATTTTGACACATTCTAAGAAATCTCAGTAACTCAGAGAAACTATAAGACAAATTAGTAGATCCTTTTTCTGTATAAATGAATTACAGGACCTTTATAAAGTCTGCAGCTTAATTTCTTCAAAAGTCCATTGCTAGTCTTAATGCACCCTGGAAAAAAGTCTGTTTCTCAATGCTTTTACTTTTCCTGAAGATAAAATGATGAAAAGTATAGCAATATTTTGTAAGTGCCAGCAGTGAATGAAAGAAATCCAATTAATTGAGTTAATCATATAACACAATGTGTGATTCCTGTGCTTATCAATGATGACACATAATTTCTAGTCAGATTCTTCTGAGACTATCATAATTGCATCTTCTTTCTTTCTTAAATTTTGTTTGCTTGGTTTGGTTTTTTGGGCAATTTTGGGTTTGTTTGTTTGTTTGTTTGTTTGTTTGTTTTTGTGTTTTTTTGTTTTGTTTTGTGGGGTTTTTTTTTGGTTTTTTGGTTTTGTTTTGTTTTTTTTTTTTGTGGATGTGGGTAGGTTTATCCTTGAACATTGGAATGGTGTTTTGTTATCATTTGTACAAAACTTTGGTCCATGCAATATCTGTCTACAATTTCTACATTTTGTCATTTCTTCATCAGGAGCTGATGAAGAAGTTAAAGAAGTGTGGACTCCGAAGAAACTAGTAGGAGCTCATAGCTGCACCAGGGATTACAAGCAAGATATAAGGGAGATTTAGAGCTCTACCTGTAGTAGAAATATTTATACAAGGAATGTACAAAAAAGGAAGGACAAAACAGCAGTTGCACAGGGGGTCCTAAAAATTGTGTATTTCCACAGCTGAGAAAATACAGGGGTATAGCAGGACAAAAACTGGCCTAAGGAGGAGACAAGAGCACAGGTACAAAGGCAGATTGAGCTGTTTATCAAAATGAGGTAAAAGATTAGCAAAATTGTATAAGAAGAGAAAGGATCTTCAGTGGCATGGAATGTTCAAAAGTGGGATATCTACCTACATTTCCAGCTATTAAAGTTACAGCTGGAGTAAGTTTTTACCTGGGTTCATTGTAGACGGTGGTCTCCCTCCTCCAAGTCAAGAAAAGTCCTTACCCATATAAAGACAGGCTGAAGTACCTCAGCTTGTTCAGCCTGGGAAAGAGCAAACTGGAATGGAAAAACTCAAGACATGTCCCACTTCATTAATGATATTAATTTTGGACAAACAACCTGCAACTGCCCAATTCCCTCCTATGGCTTCCCTCGACCTCCTCTGAAAACCATGCTATATAACACTTTAAATACTTTTGCAGAAGGTGTGGGACAGCACAAAGGCTGAGCCACATTCAAACATACTGTTTAGTAGCATTTTAGTTTAATAACAAATATCAGAAATTAATAACAAAATACAAGTTTAATATCAAGTAATAACAGCAAAAACTGCAGCAATCTTCCAGCATGATCTTAACTGGCAGCTTTGCTATCAAGACAGGACGGAGAGTGTGAGACTATAATAAATTACATGAATCAAAGTCTGATTGTTTTCACCAGCTAATATTTCTGTGAAGAAATATTTGATCTCTTCAGTGTAGATTCTCCATTGATTTATTGCATTATAGGCATCCAAGAGAAGTCATTCCAGGGATGCAACTAAGAAAATGTTTCTTTTAAGAGTACCTTATAGGGAAAAAAATAGAATATGCTTAGGTAGGAAACAATAGTTAAGGTTGCTAGATAGCAGCGTACCAAGAAGTAAATGGGTGGAAATATTTTGGAAGAAATGCACCTCATGGACAGGCCTTTAAGCACAAAGCACAAACAATCGAGAAATCGTGGAATTCCACTATGAGGATGATATACTCTAAGACTCCTAATTTTCAAGTAAACTCTACCTATATATCAGATATATATATGAGATTCATTCTGTTTGAGGAGACTCTTGAAATGATTTACCAGAATGTAGTTCCCATTATGTTATCATTCTGCCCTAAATTCAACAAAGCAATACAGGAAAAAACATGCTTGAGTCCAAAAGCTTTGGAGCTTAACCACATGGCAGGGAGATGAATTAAGTAATTGCTACACTTGCCTGTCTTTTTCATCCCCCTGCCAGACACTTCCAGCCTTACAAAATAGATCTCTGATTAACCTGCCCTGCTTTTGAGTACCTTTAGTTCTTTTTCTGGGCTTTGTTTTGTCTGATAGGGTAAAAAAACCCCAACCTGAAGCCAAGCCAAAGTAGCCTGAATTCAGCCATGGTTGTCTTAATGGCCCAGACCTCAAACCTCCATATAAGGGGGTTGTTTGCAGTTCAGTAATTCCTGCTGGAACCCTGGGCACATCTTTGGATGTAGCAAGGCTGGGCATCTGCTACTTTCTCTCACGTCATCACTCAGGAATCAATACCTGCATTTGAATTTATTGTGTCTTCCCTGCTGAATCCTGAGCTGTGTGGGCCATTTCTTGTACAGACTTAGGGAAAAAAGGGAAGGGGAAATTATTATAAATGTTGATGACTTTCCAGTACAGACTACTATTTATGCATAGTAAAGCACAATATATTAAGGCATCATCAGAGAGGCAAAATATTTCCACAAAAATATTGAAGAGAGACTCTATCTCATAACATTAATAAATATTTCTGAGAACACATTAAAATAGAAAGTTTTGAATTAAAATTACTTTAAAGGTGTAGATAACACTTGGATCTTGAATCAGCTTATCTACAATCATAAATAGGCACATACATACTATACAGCAGTAAACTCTGCTCCTGGCTCCTGCAATCAGGATAGCTTGCTTGCAAATGATTTCCACAAACTGACTGCAATTTTTATAAATAACTTATTGTAAACAAGACAGTAAATAAATTTTAAATAAAAAGATTTTATCAAAATATTAATTGAAATACAAAAACTCAAAGAATAAGATGTCTGGCAAAGAAAATGGCTCTTGTCCCTCCCTCCCTTCCTTCACTCATTTGAACAACAAAATCTAAATGTCTGCCAAATAAAAAAGAACTGAATCCACATCTTTGTCTTATATGGGAAAATGGAATTGTCTTATTCAAATAGCTAAATTAGATACTAATATCAGCAGTTCAAAGAAAAAAAGTGATATTACTTATTAAGAGAATAATACCTGTTATATGTCCTTAGAATTTATTTTGCTGGAGAGAAGTAGTTTTTTACTGGTAGAAAGATGATTAATTGAACTTTAGGTATAAAGATCCCTGTAAATTGAACTACTCATATGTGGAATAAATGTAAATACTCTAGCTGATTTCAGACACAGGAGGATCAGAGATCATATAAGAATTGGAACCAAATACTTAAAACAAGCCAGCCAGCTTAAATACTAACAAGAAGACTTCCACTAAGTTACATATAACAAAAGGCTTTTGCCAGAATAAACTAGAAACAGTGCTATGAATCCTAATATTTTCACTGATTCACAGAATATTCTGAGTTTGTGTCTTTGTGCATTACAGTCATATTTGTATGTCAGTCATATAGCATCATCTGTGATGATATAAGTAGGACTTTGATATGCCTTAGTTCATAGTTGCTGCCTTTGGAAAGGAAAAATAGCAGAAAATGCACAGGAGTCAACACATTCTACCCAGGATTTATTCATTTAGAGTATTTGGCCTACAGATCTGTGGCTTTACCCTACAGAAAAAGAACAACCACAGGCCTTGGGCAAAGTTTTCCTTCAGTGTGGTAATGATGCTTGGAGGATTTCTATTAGTGTTCCCCCATGTATTGGTACCTTATCATACAGTTAACACAGTATCATGGATTGTTTGAGTCATTGTTTGGATCTGACCATGGATCAGAACTGTTTCATGCAGTGAACAGTTCCCAACCCTCAAAACACTGTTTCGAGTTGTTCCTTTAAAATCGACAACTGTTTCAGGAAACTAACTCATGAGATGTGACATTCTAATGAGAAATTGAAATACATGGGTTCTTTCATTCTTTTCCCCTTTCTTCCCTTTGCAAGTACCAAGAATTCATGTAAACAGCTGTTTTCTTGTTGGAAAAGGACAATGAGGAAGGAAAATCAACTTTAAAATGTTATTTTTCTGTAAGTTGCAGTGCTTCTTGGTATTTACAGGCAGAAAGGAGGCAGCTGCATTTTGTCCCAGCTTGAATTCATAAACCTAACTTGATCGCCTTCTGAAGAATTTACGAATCATGGTTAATAATCAGCTTTAGGCCCTTCTGAGGAAAGAATCACATTTTGAAGCTACAAAGGTCCACTAAATAGCCCACGGGAAATGACCCTGCATCCCATTAAATATAAAATCTCACTATTGTAGGACTCTGTGTCAAAGGGAAACCATTCCAGTGTCTGGTCCCTTCAAGTGTCAGAGAGCTCCCTCTGCCTAAATTAAGATTGAAGAAACATACCAGATTCCTGCTTCTCAGGGAAAACTGTTTTCTTCTTCTTGAAAAAGTGTTTTCCCTTTTACATTGGGGGAAAGAAAACAAACCATTTCCTTTCTTCATTCCCAAATATTCATTATGGTCCACCTCCTTTAAAGCTCCTATCTTTCTTTTATCTATTTCATATGCCTGTGGCAAACACCATAGTTGTCTTCTTTCTATTCCAGGAATCGGCTACAGTGAATTCTTTATCTCAGTTAGACCAGGTTTCTATTTTCCTATTTAAATGGAAGATATAGATTGAAAGTCAGGTGTGAAGGTCAGAGAAGTGGTTCTTAGTTTATTGTGATTTAAGTATTTGCAGGCCATTTTTTGCTTGATTGAAGGCACAATCACAAGTAAATTATTGAGAAAAAAGCGAAATTCAGATTTCCTTTAAGAATATATTTAAGTCTCCTAGGCATAAGTGACCCCCATTAGTGATCTGGTTTGCTGTCTCTTCCCTTGCAATAATGGTATTGGCCATAACTTCTACAGAAAAAGTAATTTTAAAGGTCTTCTTCACATAATTTTAGGGAATGTACATATAAAATATGTGAAAGTGAAAAGAAGACAAATAGAACAAGTAGACTTCTGGGTGTTGATTCCCATTGTGTGATTTAAGAAGTAATAGCAACAAATTATGATAGATAGGAATATCTTATCTTTCTCCACTTATGAAGGGGAAAGTTTAACCAAATTATTTTCTGATACAACCATTCTGACTTAAGTTAACTTCCCACAGCCTGTAAGACCTTTGCTATAAAATTTCTTGGCATAACTGATGGCCATTCAGAAGTTCCTTAGGCTTTATATATTTGACACCATAAAATTAATTTATAATGATTATAAAAGCCAGTAGTGCTAGCAAGTTACCATCACCACAAAAAGACATAAATTCTAATATCAATATAAAAAAAAAGTTACCTTCAATCACTTGAGGTAAGACAAAGAATCTTCATAACCAGGAAAGGAAAATGGAATGTAAAAAGAGGAATGCCAATATTGCAGTGTCCAGAATAGAATATAATTGCATTCTGATTCTTTTATCTGAAAAATCTAAAAGAAGAAAGATCTCTGGAAAGTAATCAGTGTGTGAGAGTCTTCAACAACATATCTTACAGTATCTTAACGACAAAAACCAGTGAAACAAATTTCAATTGCCCACATAGAGATTTCATTCCTGAAAGTGGAGGAATATCTTTTTAGACCTGCCAGCAGCCTTACATGGAATATTGCCTGCATTTCTGAGTATGAAATTTTAAGAAAAATGATAAAAATTTCCATTAACTTGAAAACAAAACAAAACAAAACAAAACAAAACAAAACAAACAAACAAACAAAAAAAAACCCTAACAAAACTTACAAAGGAAACAAAGTTAACTGAGATGGAGAAAAAAATCTCAATGGCTTTTCAGATGAAAAAGAGCTAAGCACCACATTCTGGCCTGTCATGAAACCATTTATACAAAATAAAAAATAGGAATATGAGTTGTCTTATGACAATGTTGAATATTTGTACGTTGGAATGTTTGTCTTCCTTCCCAGAATGAAGGATCTGTCTGCTCTGGAGATGTGCAGGTTTCTCAGAATCCCATAAATCTCATAAACTATGCAAACACAAATGCTTATTTGTAAAGCACTTCTCTCCATGCATCAGCTTCATATGATTTTTTTTGACATAAAGTTGAGTTTCAATTATTTTTGAATGGCCTGTTGGCTTTGCTCCAGTGAACAGTTACGTATTTTTCCAGCCTGTAGGAATAACGTATTATTTTAAAAATGGTATATGTTTGGTGAATAAATCCAAAGCCCATTTTGTTTTGTTCTATTCACTTCTCTTATATTACAAACATTTTGCATTGAAATTATAGAATAGATTGCAAGAGAGTGTCACACTCTTGACAAGTGGAACATGCTAAAGCAGGAATTCACTGTTAGAGCAATCCAGTGGTAATATTTAAAGTGATAAAATATTTAAAAAATGAAGTCTATTGAAATAAATATTAGCGTCGTTGCAATGATTATACTTCCAAATATATTACAGCCAAAATATTATATATACAAAACTTTCAATATACCTCTTTTCTATGGTATTATTCTCACCCTTTGCTCCCCCTGAGTTCCTAAGGCTACAATTCTGGGAGGGGCAATTGATACAGCAAGTCATCAGCATGCCAGGAGCAGTTTGGTGGTGATGTTCACAATGTCATCCACCTGATAATAACATATGCTTAGGGCAACTTTGTGTGCTTACTAACATGTGCTACACCTTGTTGTATCTTAGTTGCTCTGAAAGTCCAGGTTGCATCCAATTTTTTTATGTACATACAATGTAAATACAATGTAAATACAATGGATATTTGTCCTGCTTCCTTTATTATGACTAAACCAAGTTTCATTCAGGTGACATTCCTGTGAGGAACAGTATCTGGGCATAGGTCAGTAGATTGTAATTCTGGAGTCTTCAAAGTTTCCATCCCTTATATTTTCAGGTAGTATTCCATCATTTCTTTTCTTTAGTCATTTATGCTGCATTTTATTCCGTGATAATGGATCCCTCATTCAACATAAATATTTGTTATTGTTGTGTATTAATTACAAAATGTACAGAACAAAAACAACTGTTCAAAGTTGAGCAAAAGCTAATCAATGCAGGTAACTCTCACCTGATCATTAAATGAGATAAAACTTCCACAAGCTAAAGTCTTGTCTCCAGACAGGCTGAGACAAGTCCAGATCCTGAGGTCTAAAACAAGCCTGGGGCTTCTTACAGGGAGAAACAATTCTGAATTCATGGGGCTAGAAGGGTACACTGAATAGTAAAGAGGGAGCTGCTCATGAGCATTGAGCACAAGAGTTCACTGTAGATATTGAGCAACACTGCAACAACTACTTACATCTCTTGGAACACTCAGTAAGTCACAGCATGAAAAATCCACTTGGGAGAGGAGAAAAAGTATGGGATAGATATTGGAGTCTCTCCAGCTCCTGGGGTATGATTTCTTGGAGACAAATCTGGTTTGAGACAAGCAGCACAAAAACTGAATAAACTCACAAGCTTTTAAACCTTGTCTTCACCAAAGGCTCTTAGCTTCTTCTTCTGTTTATTTATTTATTTAGGTCATCAGCATAGCCTGTGGATTTAGCTTGTACAAAGAAAGAAAAGTGATTTGTTACTGCCCAGTAATTACTCCAGAGAGATTTGTTTTCTCACAACACAAGGTTGTGATCATTATTAGCCTTCTGTGTCATGTACAAGATGGTTGAATCCTACCTCATTGTACCTTTTGCCCTTCCTGTAGTGAGGACAATCTCACAAATATGTCATGTACTCACAGGACAGGGCAGAAGTTTCGTTAAATCTTTATGGAAACAGACACTGATTTCATGTGCAAAACTCTAAGTGCTTTCCTGGTGCCATATATATTCCATTATAAACTATTCCTACTACACTAGTACTATACTACTTAAGTGTATAATACAGAAATGGAGATAAAGTTCATTATACAACTAGTGTTTAGCTTCTTTGATTAAAGCCAAGCTGTTCTTCAATTTCTGTGTCCACACAGTTATATTTGGATCAAGGAGGATGCTCTAGTGTGCAGAACAGACTTGCCAGGACTCTTGCTTGTTCAGTTCCTGGGCTGCTGATTCAATGTCTTTGGAAGCTCCTTCAGACAGCAAGCATCTTACTAAACATATTTAAATTATCTTGTGGATACAGATGGGTCCAGTGTATCCAACAACAGCAGAAAAATAAAGCCATATACTGAGAATGGATCACATAACTTGAACACGAATATTTAGTTGTTATTCAGTTCTTTACATCTCTAGACCTCATGGTGCTTTCTGACAATGGAAACTGAATCACAAAATGATGAAAAAGTCGTACAGCATCAATTCACTTCAAGATTTGATAAAAATTTTGGGGCAAGTACCAGGTTTTACTTTCTGCTATAAGGACGCAATAAGACAAAAATGTAACAAAAATGTCTGTTATTGTTTCTCTGATACAGAAAAATGAAACAGAAATTATATTTTATTTCATCCAGGAGAATACCTGAAAGTGCTGACCACACTGCCTTTGATTGATAACACTTGTGCAGATTTCTTCTTCCTATATTTTTAAGTTCAACAAGCATAAAAGCTTTAGGAAGAAAACTGGAAACAAAAACTCTTAACTATCAAAATCAAAAAGTATTGGTTTAAGCATGTCTATAGTGAAAACATTTTTAAGACTCATGAGTCCTTTCCTACATCAAAATAATTTTTTCAAACATTTCTCTGTGTAAAATCATAATATTTTATAATTTATTGTCAAACACTTTGAAGTGAAACGAAGGAGCCTCAAATTTCCCACAGGTGAGGAGGAGGTGAAAGATTTTTCTCAAATCTGTAAAAGCATCTCCTTGAAAGACATACAGCTTATTTGCTTAGATAAAAACCTGAGTGCAACTCTAAGAATTAACTGAAGCTACTGAAAAGAAAAAAAATATTTTCTGCATAAAAGGTTATTTATAGATCTCACCTGGGATTAGCCAATAATTTCTTTCATATGTGAATCAAATGCAAGAAGAACAGAAAGTAATTAAAATATGATATATTACATCAAAAGACAGACGTTTAGAAGCACATCTGCAGCCTACCTATGGGAAAGACACAGAGAAAACTGACACAAAAAATGCCCATAAATGTGAACTGAGCAAGTAGCCACATGTTACTAGTTCAAAACATAACTTTCATTTGACATCTGGATTTTGTGAACTGCTGTAAAAATGAAAAGAAAATAAAAATATGAAGTGGTGGAGTATAGTCTGGAGCTGCAGTCATATATCTCATTTTGCTGAACTTATCTTAGTTGTTACAAGAGGATGCTCATCACTGCACTCCTGACAATGTCATCCAAGTTAATTATGCAAATATAACTCTTCTTATGACAGTGCATCCTGTTGAAAAATCAGCATGTTTTTAAACTTATTCAGTGCTTTTGTATGAACAATTCTGGGCATACAGAAAGAATTCCTACCGAGAAGAGAGTAAACAATAAAGACTACTGGAGTTTGGGCTCCTTACAGTGACTGAAATTATCAAGTCCCAGTCAGAGGAAATATTTAAAAATAAGTAAAATGATGGTGGTGCATGGTACCACCATGGCTTGTTTGCCCTCTGACAGCTCTCACATTTCTCTACACAGTTTGCAGCATATGACTGGACTGCTCTAGCTAAGAACATGGGAATCCTGTCTGCAGGTGGAAGCTGCTTATACTTGTAAGAGAAGTTACATGTGAGACGTGATTCTATTTTGTCAGAAGATGAAGTAAAGCAAAATCATACAATGCCAAGCTATGTGAGCCCTCCAGCACAGTGCCAACACAGATACAAATGCTTTTTTTGATCAAATGTCCATTCTGTGCTAAGATTGGCATTTGGAAGCAGACCAAACAATAAGACAGCTCCAGAGTGAAGAATTGAAAGAAAATAATTAATCTATAAATACTGGATATTCAGTGAGTAGTTTGGTACATTTTGTCATGAAATACACAAAGTTAAGACAACAAGGGTTTTTATCTTTCAGGTAGGATCCATAGTTTTAATGTGTTTTTATTCTCTGTGTTTTTTTTTATTTTCTTTCTTCTTCATAGATATATTCTGTGATACAGGAATGGGAAACTGAGAAGTAACAGTATGTACTTGTTTTTATAGCAGTAAAACTATACAACAGGATGCCCTTTAAGGCCACATTCTACCTAATATGTGGCTTTTCCACAATGGCAAGATTTAAAACATTTGGCAGTCTTCTGTGCAGTAGTTTAAGGATTCTGTTAATATGAAAAAGACAGAAAATGTTTTATGTCAAATATGCTATACGTTTGATATTTTTAAATTAATCTGTACATAAAATAATTGAAAATAATCTATTTTAGAATAATAATTGCTTTGTTGTTCCCTGACTTCACATCAAAAAACATCTAATCTGAAAGAAAAAGTAAAACACCTTAAGTTGGTAAGATTTTTTTCATCAGAACATTTAAAATTTCTTTTCACACTATACATTAATTAGACAGATCTAGAAACCTTCTTTCACAAAGTGCTGTTCTGTGGCTGTACCAGTAGCAGCACCAGTAATAAAAATACTATACCATATTAAATCTATACTGCTTCTATGAGAGATCTGTTCCTGCTTTCCAAGCCATTTCCTATGTCTAAACCAAAAGGTTAACTTTGCAGAGGTCTCTGGATCTCCTGGTTCCACCCAAGTTCTGACACATCTTATTTATCCCCCATCCCCCTCTAAAAAAGGGGAAAACAAAGATTTTAAGAGGACCCAGCCTATCCAGGAGGTATGGAGTAGAATTCAAAAAGCATTTTTAGCAGAGGTTCCCTTGAGCTGATACCAAATAACCTCCAGTTAAATATGCAGTAATGAAGACAGTGACCTACTGTGGTATTTGCACCATCAACCAAAATAAGCAAAATGATATATATCCATATATAATAATAGTAAAAGAGAGAAAATTTGAAGTATATAAATGTTAATATACAATAGCCAGAATATACACCTCTTCATTGTGCTGAACTCATAAAAAATGAGCTGATCCATGACAAAATATCCATGCTCACTGAGGAAAGAGAGGTTTTACCATTCAGGAGATCTAAAAGTTTAATTTTGTATTTTTTTAAAACAAAGATCCATTCTCACAAGTTCACAAGAAGGGCACACCTGAACTATTTATGTTACCATTGACTGTTCTCATCTGCACTAGAAATAATTGTCTAGTTTTTACTGTACCAATGATAAGTCTCTGCTAGGTTGATCCTGCCTGGACACCAGGCAACTACTAAACCAGACTTATCACTCCTCTCCCCCCAGTTAAGCTTCACTTCTGATTTTCTCAGCTTTTTCCCCTACAGTGCAGGAGGAGACTGGAGAATGGGGGCTGCATCATACTCTGCTGCTGCTGCTCCTTCCTCCTCAGGGGAAAATCTCCTTACATTCTTCTCCTGCTACATCCCTCCTGTGGGAGACAAACCTTCATGACACAATGTGGTCACTTCCATGGGGTGCCCCAGGAACAGACTGCTCCAGCATGGGTCCCTGGCAGTGTCACAAGCCCTGACTTACTCCAGTATGGGCTCCTCTCTTCACAGGGACAGAGCCTGCTCCAGCGGGGACTTCCCATCACAGCCTGCTTTGGGCATCCTCCTGCTCTGGTGGTCCTCTCCACTGGCTGCAGGTGGATCTCTGCTCTCTGCCGACCTCCATAGCCTGCACAGCTGGACAGCAGGACAATCCCAGCCCCTGCAGGGGCACAGCTGCCTCACCATGGTCTGCAGGACAATCCCAGCCCCTGCAGGGGCACAGCTGCCTCACCATGGTCAGCAGGGCAATCCCAGCCCCTGCAGGGGCACAGCTGCCTCACCATGGTCAGCAGGACAATCCCAGCCCATGCAGGGGCACAGCTGCCTCACCATGGTCTGCAGGACAATCCCAGCCCATGCAGGGGCACAGCTGCCTCACCATGGTCAGTAGGGGCACAGCTGCCTCACCATGGTGAGCAGGACAATCCCAGCCCATGCAGGGGCACAGCTGCCTCACCATGGTCAGCAGGACAATCCCAGCCCATGCAGGGGCACAGCTGCCTCACCATGGTCAGCAGGACAATCCCAGCCCATGCAGGGGCACAACTGCCTCACCATGGTCAGTAGGGGCACAGCTGCCTCACCATGGTGAGCAGGGCAATCCCAGCCCCTGCACCTGCAGCACCTCCTGCTCCTTCTTCACTGACCCTGGTGTATGCAGACATATTTCTTTCAGCTATTCACACTCCACTGCCCATCTGAAGGTGCATGTTTCCCCTGCCCCTCAACCTTTCCTAAATCTATCCTTTGCCACAGCTGCTGATGGGCACATCCTTGGCCAGAATCAGGTTCACCTTGGAGCCAGTTGTCATTGGTTCCCTGGAATATAGGGGAAGCTTCAAGCAGCTCCTGGCTGAAGCCACCCCTGAGGTAGGGACACTTGAAACATATATAAAAGACCATGAAGGCATTCATTTTATAATATCATTGTACAAGCAAATAGTTGATAGACATTGATTTACTTTCTTATTATTTTTCTACAGTGTGAAAGGAGATTTCAGTTGAGGAGATGCTTTGAAATCCTATAGAAATTCTTGATGGAAACAGGACTAGCATTGTTCCATTTAGCAGGGCCATGCCTATAAACTTCAGAAGGAAATAGCCATTCATATTGTTCCATGCAAATCTATCAATATTTATCTTTATAAAGAAAATGAAGGACACAAATAAAAGGCTGTTATTTATGATTATTAGCATATTATTACTAAGAACAACATGTAGTCAGATTGATCATAGTCTTTTTATTAGCACACATTTCAGAGATATTCCAAATTATCTTTTAGTTTGTTTCCTTATTAATTCAGCTAGACAAGGCACATCATTACAAGATTAAAATGGCATTATTATTGCTGGGTAAATATGAAGATTACTGGAAACAATAGTTGTTGTGACAACAATCTCTGAAAAAGAAAATTAAATACGTCTAAAAGTACTATAGATAAGGCTGTAGTCAGAGCTCTTTTTAATCTACTTCATAACAAATAAGTATTTTTTTTCTTTCTTGTTGCTAAATTATATATATAATAGACTAAATTGCACTAACATTAGTATATTATTGCAGCTCTTCACTTACTTGAAAGTAGGGAATGTTTACAAATTTTCCAAATATGGTATACCATGACTTGGAGATACTCATCTACATGATTCATGAAAAAGTTGTTTCCATCAGGTAAGAACAATAAAGACAAAGAAATATTTTGCAATGCAAATAAAAGAAGATGAAAAAACCAAGCACTTCCATCAGTCTCACTGTAAAATCATAAGAGTGCAGAGTATGATATGCTTTAAGCATAATTATATACAAATGCATACTTTGAAAATGAACATCAAAAGTATGTTTATATTGCAGTGAAATTAAGCACATGTCCCAGTTAATATTAATAACTTCCTTGTTATATGAGTGTGTTTTCATTTTAAGAGCATTTTATTTGTAGTCTTTGCCACTGAGTTGGAGTCTCTGTTATAGATCTTCACCAAAACTACATCAGCAGACTGCTGCTGTGGGCAAAGAGGTTTCCTGGCTTGTCTGCCACTGCCACTTCCAAATGGGGTATTAGAGAATCACATATGTGATCTTATCTAAAATCCTCTCATATGCAGTCTAACAGCTGACAGGCACCTGTACAATTGGAGGAAAAGATGCACCAGAAAATATAACAAAATAAATCAGTGGGACAGTTAGCATAAGTTAAAAATAAGGGGAAATGATGCAAAAATGTTGCTCTGTGATATAGAAAGTTTGAAGTTAAGTGTTAAACTTTTTTTCTCAATGAGTCCTGGATAACCAATGACTCCTGGGCTAAGCCATACAGGAAACCTCCAAGGAGAAATATTTCTCCTGGTCCTGAGTCAGCCTATTTGAAATTGTCATAACACTCTTGTCAAAGAGCCACTCTAGAACATGCTTCATCTCAACAGTTTTGTGTGAAAAATAATATGAAAAAAACTCAACTGTCTTGCAATATTTACAAAAGAGAACAACATGAAAGCAAGATAGATGCTTAAAAAGACACTAAAAGGAGCCCCTGTAAAAGCAAAATCTTCACTGGAAGTTTGGGAATGATTTGGTTTGAGTCACAATGCAAATGCATACATTTTCAAAGAAGGTGAGAAAAAGAACAAAAGAAAGTCAACATGGGCCCACAGCGGAGTAAGGAAGTCAATTACAGCTAAAAATGGATCCTTAAAATACATGAAGTTCAATCTGAATAAAGACCAGAAAAGAGCATGAACTTTGGTAGCTAAAATGTAAAAACATATTAATGCCAGACAAAAACAAAAAACTAAAATCTTATCAGCAAAAATGAGTGCTTGGATGAGATGACAACAGAGGTTACAACATAGCAAAAGAACTAAATTAATATTTTGAATCTCCCTGCATCAGGTAGGTGTTTGAAGATTTTTTGTTTGTTTGTTTGTTTTAAGCCAGAACTGTTTTTCACAAGGAACACAAAAGAGACTAAAAATATCACATTCAAATATCAGGAGCACAGCTCGTAGGAGAACTTGACAAAATGAATGATTACACATCATCAAAGCCAAACATATGCTTCGAAGAGCTTTGCTGAAATTCAAGGAATAAATATCTGAATTATGGACTGAAGTATGTACCTCCACACTTAAAACTGGCTTTATACCAGAGGAATAGGAGGAGACTTACTCTGGAAGCTCACTGATCAATAACCTGTACAGTGAATGAAACAGAAAATAAGGCAAAGTCTGGGCGTCTGCAGAAACTAGGAAAGTAAGTAGCTATGGTATAAGAGAAGACTCTATCCTGGATAAATAAATCACTATGAGTTAGGATGCAGGGGAAAAAATGTGGGTTTTTTTATTCAGAAGAGAATTACCAGTGAAGTTCTGAATAAACTGTCATGTAAAGAAGATTAATAACCATATGAAAAATTTGCTGATCATGATGATTTATTTGGTATCTTACAAAGAAGAGTTGGCTGCAGAGAGTTGCAAAAGGACTACACAGCCCTGAGATATGGGATGATAAACTGGAAGATAGTATTAATGCAAATAAATGTGACGTGCATATGGAAAAACAAATGCAATTTCATGATGGGTTCTATAATGATGTGTTCTAAGATGACTGTTAGTCAGGAATGAGATCATAGATTATAATAGATATCTTCAAATAACTATCACTTCAGTGTTTACTAAAAGGAAAAAACTCAAAATGTTAAGGCTTAATAGGTAGGGAATGGAAAACAAGGCAGAAAATACTATTATTTGATGATATAAATTGTCAGTATGCCTGCATTTGAATGTTGTGTACATCTGAGTCTCTTATCCTGAAGGAGATACAATGGAAAGTCAGAAATATGTACAAAAACAGCTTCCAAGTGAGGAAATGTTAAATAAACTAGTGTGGTTTTGAGGCTGACAGAAAGAAGGGAGGTGTGGTGGCGTCCTTAAGTTCAGAAATGGTGTGGTGTAGAGACCACATTCCCTTCAGTCCTAGAACTATCTGTAATCAAACAAAACCACAAGGTGACAGGTTCAAATTTCCAAACAATATGGAACACTAGCAGTGATAATACCCAGTGTGAAAGGAAGCGGGACACTTAATGTGGATTCTAAAACACATTGGAAAAAAATATGAAAGATGTCACTGAAGTCTGTAAGGAATGGACATAACATATCTACTTCTAAAAGTTTCCTAATGTGCAACTGCTGGGTTCAGGAGAATTTCACAATATACTTGTCATCTTCCTCCACGTTTTTCCAGGCATCTGCTTTTGCCTACTGTCAGAGACAGGATACAGGACCAGACGGGCTTTTGGTCTGATCTGACACAGCTGCTCAGATGCTCTTAGTGATAAAACTCACTGTTCTTCATTATGAAAAATAAAAATATTTGATTTTTTTTTCTGTTAAACATTCAATGTAGTAGTCATGAGTGAGTGCTCTATTCCTTTGCAAGTGTGTTTGAAAGACTTTCTCTTGATCATCATACCCTGAATGCAAAAGAACACTGTAGTTTCTGACTCAACTTCACAGTGCTGTTATATATTAAGAGTACTATCAGACCTTAAAATTGTGTTCATTGTCGTGGAAATCTTTAAAACTTAGGAAAGATTTCCAATGCAATTCTAAGGGATTTCTGTTTTATTGCATTTGCAAATCTGTTTTGGTAAACACTCAGTACATCAAAGAAAAAAAAAAAAAAAAAGAAAAAGGAAAAAAGAAAAAAAAAAAAAAGAGAAAAAAAGAAAGCTTTGCAGGACCTTTATATTTAGCTTTACAGAACAGTGAATTTTTTTTTTTTTTGAACCTTAATTCTCAACTGTATGTGTGCTCCTGGTCTGGAAAAATTGTAAGGCACAGTGCACTTAGGTCTGCCCATGTAGGTGTCAGTTGTGTGGCATTCAAGTCAAAACCAGTTTTTATTTTTATAGAAAACTTCAGAACATGTAAAATTTCTGCAACCAATGATTATATACAATTTTGAAAAAATTCCTTGTTTTAGTAATTCATTCTTCCTTTCATCTTTTGTGTTTGGGGAGATGATATTTCCCTAATGGAATATGGTAGCTTGCAATGCATGAGAAGATAAAATCTCAACTCAGTGGTCTTACTCTTATTACAAAAATATTTCAAGGCAACAGATTTATCACTAGTATGAAACTCCTCATACACAGATCAACATTTTCAAATTTTGAATGAATTTTCTTCCATTTTCTAATTGTATTAGTGTCTGCTTTTAAGTGGCATCATTGAGAAAGCTCGTATGTGAAAAAGAGGGGACTGTAATGAGGACAGAATATATGATATTGGATGGATTTTAATTGCATAGTTATTGAGAGCAAAAGGGATATGCAAAACCCAAAGAGTATAAAGTATGCACAACTGGATACTACTGAGCTGATTGAACTGTCTGTGTGGGAAGACATGTCATAATGTCAGGGAACAAAATTCACACAAAATTTCACAGAAATTTTGTAACATATTTAAAAAAAAATTATAAAGCCTGGGAAAGTATTGGCAATTATTCAGTTTTGGATGGATAACATTCTTCTGGAGAAGATTATATGTCACTGGCTGAAGTTTCCTGGAAAGCATCTTAACTTTCAGATAGTATCTTTAATGTCTTTACCAGATATACCCAAGAAAGATAATAGCTTTCAAGTAACACTTTCTGAGGCACTTGCAATTTGGACAATAATAAAGTCCACAAGTTTTGCTTTGCTACCTGATGAGAAAGTGAATCCAAAAACTGCTCTATAAGGAAACAGTGTAAGTGTCTTGGGTCACCCATGAACTCCATTCTGCACTATATCTCTTCTCAGCCATAAAAGACACTACTTTCAAGAGAAAAAAAAAATAAAAAAAATTGAGAGACTGAAAAAATAACAAATAGAAAATTCAGGGTGTCTATATGTTATATGGCAATCACGACTACCTTAAATAGCAGATTAGCATGAATCATCCTACTACCAGCCACTGTCATTCACTATACCCAGAGCTTAGATTTGAGAGCAGAAGGTACTTTTTATTCTGTCATGAGGCATGTTGGGGCAAGAAGGATTGTCACAGAGATAGATGGAGTATAATGTCCAACAAAGAAGGGGGAAGACGAGAAACTCCAAATTATAGGACAGGAATATTGTCATGACTTGCTCAAGTTGGCATGTTTTAGACTTGGCATGAATTCTGCCTAATTTTCCTTTGTATTTTATAAATACTGTGCACCCAAACAGCCTGAAAATAATAATCATCTCACCATTGGGAGCTGGCAAACCGCTCTCTAGGTTTGGTTTATCATACCTGTACTGAAATAAACCAACATGTTTCTGATGTTTCTGGATTGGGACTTTGTTTTTGCTATTAGAAAGTCTGATATTGTGTAACATTTCCAGAGATTTTTTTTGGTTGTTCTCCAATGCAGAGATGACCACTATGGACGAGCAGTGGGAAACAATTTAAGAAATTGCTGCAGACCTTGCAACTGAAATTCATTTTGGCTAAATCTAAACAAGGAGGAGGGTTACAGAGGTCAAATGTATTTATGTAGTATGTAAAGAGTAGAATGAGCAAATAATTGAAAGGCTTTTGAAAAATATATAAACAGTCTGGTAGAAAGACAGACTGAAGAGAGTTTATACAAATAAGCAGAAGAAAGTTAAAAGGATAATTAGAGGAGCAAAGAAATAATATTGGATGTCAAGTTGTATGGAATATTTCAATTAAAAGCTCTTCAGCTATATCTGTAATAGAGACATAGGTTCAAAGGTTAAATTGTCCCATTAAAAACAATGATGGGGGATTGAAGACAGGGCATAAGGAAGTGGCAATTTGTTAAATGTTATTTAACTTCTGTTATTACAGCTGAAGAAGAAGATGGAAAACTGCTTGTTAGAGGAATTTTGTTTCTCACAAAGATAGGCCAGGTAAAATTGGAAGCAAATGAGTAATTTATCAGTGAATCTACATTATCCTGGTGTCATAGACAGAGGTGTAGGAGATTTAGGAAATATAACTTGCTATACGTTAGGATGGTTCTAGCTTATTATCAACATTTTTTTTTAATATAACCTTTGTGCATAATCTCATATAGCATTTTGAGTAGCTCAAATGCCTTTAAATTATTTTCCTCAGTGCAGGTCATCCTGGGTTTTTAGAAAGTAAATTAAAAGAAATTATCCAGGTTGGTGGCAGATTATATACCAAGGCACACCAGTCAAATATAGAGGTAGGTTTCCCATGCAATAAAAGAGCAGAACAAACCTAAACCTTCACTAAACAACTATATGAAAATAAATGTTGGGAAAACCTAAGAAGATTCTTGCAAAATATACAGAAATATATTTCCTCAGATCAGATACCAGCACTGCAATGAAATATTAAAGCTTTGAGCTGGAAGACTATCACAGCATATAAATGAATACATTAACTAGCTCAGTTTTATAAACTATGAGTAAAATTCAAGTAGAGTATCATATTCAAAAGAACCGGAAATATTCATATGGCATAAGTTTTAAAATCACACTACAGAACAAAAGCAGCATATGCCCTATAATGAGATGAATTAGAATGTTTTTACAGAAGAGACAAATAGGAATAATACACAACATGCAGTGACTGTAAAGACTTAAATACAAGATGAGTTTTCTATCATTAAATAAATCTTGAAAACTGAAATTCAGCATGTTTTATTTCTAAAATTCAGCATTCAGTATTCTCCTAAAGAGGACTAGACATTAAAAAGTGTCTCCTATTAAAACAGTTGGAATGGAGAGTTTCTGGGAGTTGTGAATATCTGGCAGTCTGAGTGCATCATCTTTCTTAACTCCATTTTTTACAGTGAAGAGTCAGATATGTGTTGTCTTAGACAGCCCTGTTTTGACTTTTCCACCTTTTATTGCTTACAGGCAAGATTGACTTCATCAGCCTCTTCTCTATGACAGCTAATATCAGCTAAAAGAGTTTTCTTTGGTGAATCCCATCTCCTCTTTATATCTTTGCACCACTGGAAGCTATGAGCTTCCATAGGAGGGAGGAGTCTTTAAGATGCAAAATGGAAAGTGGAAAGCTGTCCAAAAACCAATCTTCCCCTAATTATAGGGGTCTAGAGAGTTAGAATAGAAGATACAGCTTTGGATGAAAGAAATACCAACAGTTTCATAGACACTCCGGGAAAACTTTCCATTAACCAGTTCTGGGCCAATATATTTATTTCTGCTTCAGTCTCACAGACTATATATCCCTTATTCATTCCTTGCCAGCTTTACAGAAAATATACCTGTTTCATCATGGGAGTTGATTATTGTAATTTCCTCTTTAAAAGTCTTTCAGGTTTGTCATATCAGCTCTGAATATGAGAACTCAACTGCTATATTGCTATTCAGATGAATTGAGCATATTATGCTATTTCTCTCTTTTGTACAGCAACTGCTTCTTGAAAAGCTGATTTGCCATCAACTGCCACTATTTTTTAAAGATCTTGCTAATGTGGGCCCTGGTTCTGTTGTTTAATCTCATTTTGACAGGTATCTGTGCCATCTGTATCTCCTATTATTTAAATACCATACTGTCACCTCTTTGGAAGGTAAATGTCTTTTGCTTTGCTTGATTCAAATTTAAGATGGCTCTGAATTACGTCACAATGCATATTTTTATATTTTTATGATGTTTAAAATTAAAAATGTCCCCCTAGAATGAGAAGGGAAATATAAAATTGTTATCATTACCATCATAGCAATCATGTTAGGTGTTTCAGTGCTTTAGATGAAAAGAGAATACATAATAAACAATATCCTGTTGTAATTATTACATCTATGGAAAAAGTTTCTGTATTTCAACAAAATTCTCAATAGGAACAATATACGCTAAAAGGTAAGTCTTGAGACCTAAATCAGATTAGTGCACAAATCTGCTTTCATCATAAAAGGAGAGGGAAAAAAATACCTTGAATTATTTTCCTTTTTCTTGCTACATATCCCAAGCCATTACTGCCAACCCATCAAATGAAAACTGCATCTTCTAGAAGCTAAAATTGCAAACACTACAAGTCATGTTGCAGTTGACATGAAAACAACCACTGCTGGCATATCTTGTATTTTTACAGCTGACTATTCTCTCCCTGACATTTTTAGTAAAGTTGAGCAATATCCAGATTCCAGCCTTGATACCAGTCGGCACAGCAACATTCATCTTAAGATGACATCTGTTGAGAATTTTTCAATAACTTAATGGTTATAAAGCATGTGAGGAGGGGGATAATAGAGGGATTATGACATAAAAATGCTAAAGCCCTTGTGGGGGAACTGCTGCACATAAAGTTTTGATTTGGTAATTCAAACTAATGCAGTTTGTAGTCCTCTAGAGAGAGGGCAATAATGGTGCACAATATGCTCTTAAACACTGATGCATAACACATTGTGCTAGAGCCAAAAGGCACTGTACAATATCATTATGGTGCAGAGAGAAGTAGTAACTTTGGGAGCAGCTTTTACAAAGATCTGAATGCAGAGGTAACAAACAGTACTATTCCCCTCTTTTTCACGTTCCTTAATCTATTCATTTTGGCTTCTTAGGAAAACATGGCATTCATGGTTAATAAAACAAAATGATAAAGCTAAAAATACAAAGATTGTGTCATGCAGTACAAATAGGCTTATCTTCTTTATCTTTTTTATTTTTTTTTTTAAGGTGAATTAGGAAGGAATAAAGTTTTCATTGTTTGTCTTTGAATGTGCTGCAATAGGGAATGTACATATTTGGACAAAGCTAAAAAACAGACAAAATTAAAGATCTATCTATGTGTAACGGACCCAAATTAAGTACTAATGATATTTTGGGGGGGATAAAAAGCATACATAAATTCTTAAAATGGAATAGAGAATTATTACAAAATTTATTAAAATCTCACGCAATGCACAAATAAAATTATTTTTTCATTATATTTGCCTATTTTTTTATTGTTGAAATGGGTTTATTTAATTTACATCACCTGTGCTGCTGGATATAATGTCAAATATAACATTTAAATGAGAACACAGTTTTTTGAATACTTCTCCAGGACTTCTGGCAGCATGAATTTAAGGAGACAAAACCAATGTGCTTGAATGGTAAGTTCTTGGTACTAGGAAAAAGCAAAATGAATAAAAAAGCTCCATATTAGCTGAGTTTCTAAAAAATGTATATATAGATGGCTTTCTGGTTCATGAGGACCCTATCAAGGCTGAACAACTCCATCATACCCTTCCTATAAACGTGATGATACCTTTTTTGGATTTTTTAATGAGTCAAAAGTTGAAGAAAAGAGTCTTGCCATTCAAAACACTTTTTTCTTTTGAGGAGTCTTATAAGTACTTTTGTGACTTTGCATAAATGCAATATTCATATGCATAAATTCATCTCATCTTCCTTTTGTGGCCTGAAAATCAGTTTTCCAGTGGAGTTTGGTGGATTTTTCCAATCAATACTCAATGACATCAACATATGGAAAAACAACAATCAATCGCATCCCAACGTGCTTGTCCAATTGGATGGGACTAGTCAGCTTCCCAGGGGCCTATCTCCTTCAACTGTCTCTGCAGAAGCAGCCCAGACAACTGGCTCACCTCATTCTGACTGACCAAAGCAGACAGAAATTCTGTGTTAAGGACCAAGTACAGAAGTTGTAGGGAAAAAAACCCCAAGAATAGAGCATGCAGGTGTCAGTTGCCATTTCGGGTAATGAGGTTACATCTCCTGGCTGTCTGCTGCTGCTGCTCCACACAGCTGTGTCTTTCCTGTAAGTCCCAGGTCATAGCTGCCCTCTCAATGCTATGTGCCAGGCAATTGAGGGTGTGTCAAACGAGTTAGAGGCTGCTGTTGGTCCCTGCTTCACTCATGCCAGATCTGTGGGTCCTCTATCACAAAGGGAAAACCAGTCTGTCCTCACCAAGGGATCAGGCTCTGAGGTGCTGCCAGTTTGAGTGTCATATCTGGTACTACAGGCTCTATCTCATGCTTCACTGCTGGTCTTCCAGATCTCTGCTGCACAAATCTTTGTTTCTCTCCAGTGGGCTCCTGAGCCACAGGACTCTGTGCAACAGTGCATCATTGGCTCATTGGGCTCAAGAGGCTTGTGCTTTATGTACAGCCCTTCTGCCAACAGGAAGCTTTGCAAAGGGGCCCAGATCTTCTCAGAGAGATGTATTTATGTGCCATGTGATCAAACAATTTTAATTAATATCTTTTTGGTATCCTAGTGAATACAGTGGCCAACATCTCCTCTTTTGTCATTCAGCTGCACTCTGGCATTTTTTCTTGCCGATTACTGGTGACAGTAAAAAGTTTTTAGGCTCCTTTCCCTTCCAGTTCTGTCCATGTTTCCCATGAAGAGTCTTATCCCAAAGTTTGTTAAGCAAATGGAAGACTTTTTTTATTTAAGGTCAAAATGTTAGGAATTTTTGTGTGTCCTTAAGTTTAATCATGCCTCAATGAATGAGAAGCTTGCACACAGTGGATACCCAAAAACAAAGACATGTCTTGGTATCACCAAGTGACCACATACTGAGCTTGGTATCACCCAACAGTAGAGCAAGAAGGACTCTGGGGCTCCCAAAATCCCAAAAGTATTAAAAGGCATCTGTGTGATTTAAATAGGGGTAGATTTGGAATAAATAATTTTTTGGGTTCAAATGTGGCGGTTTGAATGTGTCTCAAACAGCTTCTTTCTGGATCTGGTACTGCCCATCACAAACAGTGCTCTGTGGTCTTCACCCATGTCTGGTCCACAGCTGGCAAAGGTCTGGTTTCATTCCCACTGTTCCCTCTCATTCCTGAGGGTGGAATGCCAGGCAGCAATAACTGTGATCCTTCTCTAGGCCATTTACAGTGTGCATGGAAACCAGGGGGTGGGTTTGGGAGGCTATAGGCACTACTCAAATGAAGCAGCAAGGTAGGTAATTTAGCCTCAAAAGGACAGCTTGAATTTTATCCTTTACCCAGCCTGCATATTCTGGGATATCTACTGAGAGTGACATATGAGATGCATATTATAATTGAAAATAAAATGCTGGGATATAAAATTGCCATTTAAAAAAATAATGACACATCTACCAATTAAAAGACTCAAAATTCTGCTCCATGCTTAATATATATGGGGGAAATTACATGGAATATATGTAAATCTTTTTATGTTTTCTTTATATATAGTATCGTAATCCCTCGAATGAGAATTTGCTGCATTGTTCCATTGCCAAAGTGATGTCTACAAATGAGGGCTCAGGGAATTGCTGCAGGCTTTCTGATGAACTGAGCCAGCAAGCCACTGTGGACACAAGCCTGAGTTTTTGAATGAAGAGGATTTACACATGCAAAGATATTTGTCTCTTTTCCCTTTCAGATTTCCAACAAACGGCTCCTCCTTTCATTTACTGGCAATAATTGGAAACAAAATGCAAAATCTAAATGTACTTGTGTACTCCAAGTCTCCTCCATCTTTTTTTCAGCTATATAATTTGTTCGGCTAAAAGATGCAACTCTTCTTTACAGTTGTCACTTATGAGAAAATTAATGCAATAACTTGAAAATCATTATTTTAACCATCTTCTAAAAACTTCTAAAAATACTTAAATGTCATTTTGCAGACAAATTAGTTGTGAAACTATCTATCTATCGAGGAGACTTTCAGTTAAAAGTTTGTGCAAATAAATATATTCTATATGTTATTCTTTTCAAAGAATGTTTGATCTAATAGCTTCTGAAGATGGAATTTTGTTTGATTTCCCCGTTGTTTAATACCTAAAAGAACAGTCTGAAAAAGACAAAAGATGTATTTGTTTGCTTAGCTACTTAGCTTTAGAAGACTCAGTATTTTGTGAATTACAGAACAAGATTCAGTTTAAAGGGTGATGTTTTTTTTCTACCAATTGCCTCCCTGCTTGAAAATACTAAGTGGCCTTAAAGTGCCAAGGAGTTATAAGAAGTTTAAATTAATATTAAATATATTAGGTCTTTTTATTTTCTATGGAAAAAAGGAATAAATTCAGTATACTCACACATTCAAACCCCAGATATTTAATAATTTTTGTAAGATATCTTATGTACATTAGTGGTATATAGTGACTTGAAATACACATGAAACCAACCAAAAAAAGAAAAATAGGACTGCCTTTGTCCCTGTACCCTTTGTGTCTGTGCATGGCCATCTCATGTGCTGGGATATGAAGTGTGTGACTCCATGAAACTTTTCACCCCTTATCTTTCCTTGTGCATTTGGATAGTATGTATTTAGATGCTCTGATATCAGTGCAGAGGGGAAAACTTCTCTGAATGCATTTTTATAATCATTTCTATACATAAGGCCATGGTATCTAGAGATTTGGGGAAATTATTATTAAATGTTAAGACAAAGAAGCTAGCAGTAACTGGGGAACTTTCAAGGTCATGGCTGCTGAAGTAATTTCTTGTACACTAAAAAAATATTCTGCCACTTCTGAAAGAATAAAAGATAAAACATCCATTGCAGTTTTTCATCACTTTCATGGGTTTTCTTTTGAAAATAAGTGCTACATTCCAGACTCCTTCCAGTCAATCAGAATGCAGAATTCTTTTTCAGAAATTCTTACTTTATTATACAAAAGTACCCTATTCCCTCAGAAATCATTTGTTAACAGCAGTTGAGCTTTGCTAGTCCACTGTCTGAGGTGAATCCAAGATCAGTTATGGTTTTAACATAATTGTGAGGTGTACAAATAACTGTTTTTAAAGGCAGTATTCTTACTTTTGTTTATATTCAAGGTTTTATAGATGATGTGGTATAGCAAGAAAAGTTTGTAGTTAAAACCCTGCAATGGAAAATGTCCCCCAAGTCAGAAGGCAGGACCCACTCTATCAAGTTTATAATTAAGCAATAATCTCAAAAACGCAGTTATTACCAGCCTTTAATGACTACTTTGTTGGTTAACAGCTCAATGTGAAGTTGAGGATTGTTAACACTCTATCAAACTTCTTGTTAAGTGTGCTAAGTTTTTATTTAAACACACTTGGATGGCAGCTGGAAAGCTGTGGGGGGAGTCGGACATTCCCAAGTGGCTAATGACCACTTTTTTTCCATCACTCAGAACACAGGGCACATTCCTTTATGTTTATATAATAGCTGTTAACTACAGATGGCTGGTGCCACCCGATTTTGGTACTTTGTGTGACCTTAGTCATCTACTGTATCTGCAACCAGTTGATGCTCTTTTGCTGCTGAGCTTTTGTGGAATAACAGAAGTTTATCCTAGAGCCTTTTGGAGAATCCAGCCTAGCAGACCAATAATAGTAATTGCAAATAGTAATTACCACAGAAATCAATAGTAACACAAAACCAGTAAGTACCTTTCCAAATGCTATGACAGCTTCTGCTGAATCAGATTTATTCTGGTGGGCCAGAAAAGGAACCATTTTGCCTTGTTGGTGAGGTGACTGGAAATTAATCTTAAGAAGTCTACTGAACTAATTCTGCCTAGGAACATCAGCTGGAAAGCAAAGTCATACCTCTGAGTTAATGGCACATTTTCTTCAGAACTGCCAGTCACAAGCAACCATTTTCCTTTGTTTCGTGCTGTAGCAAAGATGTTGATATTTTATGGTTAATGACACCTTTTTGGACAGGTAGCAGCATTTACACCTCAACTGAGGAACCCTTAAATTAGCAGCATGGGTCAGGCTTGCTGAAAAGCAGCAAGCATAGAGGGTGACTGAAGTGATGTCATATATGGGTTTGTTGACTTTGTTGAAATACCCACAAGAGTCGTGGAGTCAGACAAATTCCGCCTAATCAACCCGATAACTTATTATCAAAAGGATCTATTTCTTTGTCACGTCTGTCAGGGTAATCCGGAATTCATTATCATATTAATGTCCTGACTGGGCTCCTCTGGACCTCTGAGTTTTGTTTGTTGAAGAGCTTCCTGGGGCGTTTGGAGAAACAAAGCGCACTCTCTGGAACACGAGGCATTCAGAGCCGCGTACAGATGGGCCCGGGCTCTTTGTTCCTCTCTGCCTGGGAGGCTGTTATGGGAAGCAGCCAACCTGCAGTCTGTCACAGCGAACATTGTCAAGTCATTGTGTACTTTTAATTGTTACTATGTACATGGAATCTGAAAGGTCGCTCTGGATATATAGTACAAGTGCACAGAGCCCTTTGCCAGACCAAACAGCTGTCCTGTGGTGTTCCCATATTCAGCTCCAGTCACCTTTCCCTCATTGAAGGATTCTTCTGACAGAGCAATTAAAACATACGATTTATTACTAAACAGTCAATAAGGAAATCTTAGAAGTGCACTCTTTCACCACTTCACTGTTTCCCATGTGGCTGTCTTAACAGGTCCTTTTATATTTAAGCAATTATTTCTGCCCCAATGATATTACAGACCCGGCAAGATTAATTAAAGAGCCGACAGCAAATTACAATAACAACCTCAAAACACAATCAGAGAGGTCAAACTGTATACCAAATTCTGTTCTTAGACACCTCTAGATATAATAAGACTCCCTAAGTTTGGCTGGCCTGCAAGAGATGAACTACATTCTTTTCTTTATTGAAGATACGTGAATATTTCTTTAGAAGACTTTGTGTAGCTTCTCATTTTTATCTGCAGCATAAAAGATTCAGTCTTAAAGGAAAACGTAATTGTATATGGTGTGAATAATCCTTGGCTGTAGAAGCACTACTCACCAGGGAGTCTAAAAGCCGTGTTAAGTCTAGATATGCTAATATTTGTTTTCCCATCATACACCTCAGCTTTTGTTTAGAAAAATATGAATGCTTGCTAAGTACAGCTGAACACTAATATAGTGGTGTTTCTAAAATTTTGCCAAGTAAATTAGGTTTATCAATATTGTTATGTATGTAAATACAATAATTAATAAATAATTAACATTTTTAGGTTCAAGACACAAATGCACAGAGATTTCCAGTTCCTGCCCACTCTGCTTACCTCAGAGGTGCTAAATATGAAGAAACCATATAAAATGTATTTTGAAGAACATGATCCTTCTCATACAATTTTGTTGCATTAAAACTTGATAATGAATAATTTCCATTTACATGATATGTAAAAATAAATAAATATATGTATAAATTCATATTTATACATGCGACTGTGGGGAAAACCACTATATTTAAGATTTTTTAAAATAAAACTTAGCATACAAAACTCATGTTCATAATGAACATAAATAAACTGTAATCCAGGTCCTAAAGTTTTGGATATAAAGCTCTTCATGATTAACAGTACAACGTGTAATCCTGAAAGCCTCGTGCTTCTGAAAATGTACATCTAAATGCATACAAAACTGGATATTCTTTAAATGGTACTGATTTCCAGCTCTTTGGCACAGGTGGGGTCCTTCTTCTCTTTCCTTCCCTTTTTTTTTTCTCGCAGCTTTTCCTGTTTGTTTTCCTTGTTTCTTTTTCCTACTGAATGGAAGAATGGGTAAGGTTGGGAGGTCATCTGGTCCAGCCTCCCTGCTCAAGCAGAGTCAATCTAGACCACATTGCACAGAAGTATCCTTACCCTTATCTATACTTTTTTTTTTTTTTTTACTGTAGAACAAAAAAAAAAAAATCTGGTTTAGTATGATGACAGTGTGTGATAATGAAAATAACCTTCAGAATTTTCCAATACCCATTTCAGAAATCCATTTATGACAATGAGATATATTTTTATGATGCTATTGTTGTCATTTTTGTTATTAGTATTATTGTTATTCTTCAGTGCTTCCTAATGATCCTGTTTATAGAAATGAAAACAGTGAGACTTATACAATTAAATTTATTATGATGAAAGCCTTTCCAGCTAGCATTACTAACATCCCTTTAGCTAACTGCATTTCTCAGTTGCTCTTTTTTTATACGAATAGTTATATGCATTTATTTTCTATTTAGGTGTAAGGAACAGAGCAGCCTCCTTCATCTCCTACATCTCCTGGTTGAAAATAACTATCAGATCACCTCAGGCTGCAAACCCTTTTCATTGCCCTGGAAAAGTCTGAAAGCCCTTGTTTGTCTGACACTGCATTTAAAGCAATTTTTCTGTCACTCATATCACTGTGGATAACTTAACAGTATCACAGAGAAAGAATTAAAAACATCTGTAGAAGCTCCAGTACTAACTACTGCAACGATTACTGCTCAAACTGGAGTTTAACGTCAATTTATAGCAATTCTTACTCCAGTTTCACTAAAAACTTCTTCTGAATAAAAAAAAAAAAAAAAAATCTAGTATACTCCTCGAACTGGGATAGTGTCCGAGTACTCCAGTGAAATCATTAGGTGACAATAAATAAACCTATTGTGATCTCTAGTTTAGAAATCCTCAATGCTGATCAATGAACCTCGGAAGGCACAGAAATACACAAAGTACAAGTCAAAGCAGAGCCCTATGTAATGGCTGAAAGAGTAGGTTTTAGTAATGTATTTATGCTCAAGATACTTTTTATAGAATTTCATCTCAGAGTATTTACTTAACCTTTTTTTTTTCTACAAAGGAGAAACAGAGAAGTTTGGTGAAGAGCAAACACATTTATCATGAGAAATTTTTCCATATTGTGGACTGGTTTATTTCACCTTACCTATCCCCTGGAAAACTCTATGGAATGAAAACTCAGTGAGTAAATCCATGCTGAGGTTGATGAACTTAGGGCTCATCCATAGGAGACTGGCACTCAGTAGAAATAAGAAATTTCTCTTCTGTGAAAAGTTTCTCATAGATTTAAATGATATTTTTAGTTTTTGAATAGTATTTGTGTCAGTCTAGAACCATTTCAAATAACCCATTTTGTTTTAGAGACTTGATAAAAGTCCATAATGAGCACTTACAATATCTAGGGTTATACCCAATACAATACCTTGCTTACAGCTTACCATAGCCTTAAATTCCCACTGGGCCTGCTCTGCTCTTGACAGTTCATAACTCTGGTATTCTTCAACATATTTTTTATGAGGCTTTTTAAATTTTAAATAGCTCTACAAATAGTGGACACTATAAGACAGGTACCAGGGGGTCAGCAGTGGCATTGCTGATGTGCTGTACTGCTTTCTGACAAGCTATGGGTACAGAAGAGGGATCCTAGGGTGTGCTGCTGACCATGGGCTGCCCCAGGTGTCCTCTGCTTCTCTCTTCTGCCTGGCCCAGGAGAAACTGGTGTTCACCCAGCCCTCCTTGGAGCAGTCTGGGGGCCAGACAAGAGGCCAAGAAGAAAGAAAGGAATATTTTTCTGTCAGTTTACTCCACTGAGCCATCCCTCTGGGGAGTTAGAAGCGTACCACTGCCAGGACACAAGAGCAGGCAGACACACAGAGCCAGGGCCAGGAGGAAAGGCAGAGAAGAGGAAAGACTGCTCTGTCTGGTGGCAGCTAGCTGTCAGATCAGATTAGCTGTATCATAAAACAGTGTAATATGGCACAGCTCCAACATAAACCCAAGGCTGCAGCACTTGAGTGGGATGAGGAAGCTTATTTGTGTGCTCCCGCATTCGAGACATGATTCCACTGTGCAGTGGATTAGTGAGCTGATCTATGGTAAAAAAAATATAAAGCAAATGAAAAAAAAACCAACCAAAACCACAAAACCCCACCAAACATACAAAAGGGATTATTATTTTGAACACTTTGGGGTTTTTTTTAATCTATTTTCAACCACTTCATGCAGTATCATCATGCCACAAGGGAAGAGAAAATGGGAATAGGGTTGTCTTCAACCAGCACTGACACCTGAAATCCATTACTGGAAAAATAAAGTCTGAGTACATCTGCCCTTATAACTAAACAGCAGTTAAGTTCCCTGATTAGGAGTGTCAATCACGCACCAGTGAGTTTATTTCTGTGGTGATTATTACATCTAGGAATAGTTAACTTTATCTAAAATTATACTACAATTGAAAAGCAATTCATGAAATAGACTGAAATTTTTAAATTGAAAACTACTTCTAAAGCAATTTCAGTTGGGGACAAACTATTTGTATGAACAGTGATGGATGCTGACTGAATTTCCTTAATTTGCCAACTAAATGACAGTTACCTGTATGGATACACTATAACTCAATGGCAGATATCATTCTATAATTTATAATAAATCATATGATGTGAAAGACAAAATTATGAGTTAAATAATTATGCAAGATATTTTAAAATATCACCTGATATAAGATCATTGAAAGTATTCATACAAAATTTGGTTTTTTTATTTCTCATTCTCACTGATTTTAATAATTAAGGTCCCAAATTTGTCTAAAATTAACTGCTTTGCAAGTATATAAAAACTTCATAAAGAATGCATTTGTCTTAAAAATTGAAGAATAATGTCTTAAAATAAATAAGCAATAAGCAGAGAATATGCTGGAATATTTTTGTATCGCTAATACACACAAGGATTAACAAAGGACTTAATGACCATTCTATTCTAGTTGATGTGGTTTTGAAACACCAAAAACCCACCAGAAAATAACATTTCCTTAAAATTTTTACAACTGCTTGGAACAGTGTCTAGAAGATCTTCCACTGCTGTTTCTTGAGCTTTCAAAATATATGGTTATTTTCTCCTCTGCTCAACCACGCCACTTTTGAAAATGCCCAGCCTCTATTGCTGTCACTTCAGTTCCACTGGTTTTCTCTCCATTAATGCAAATCAGCTATATCCCAAATCTTCATTTTCTCCTGTTCATCTCCTTCATGAAATAGTTTGGTTTTCCTTCTCCTTTTGCAGATAGTGCACATCAAATGTTCATTTCTCCTTTTTAGCCTTTCAAATTCCCTCAGATGTCGCTGGATGTCCTTCCACATGTGCATCTGCTTAGCATGGAATTGATGCTGCTCACACAGCAAGGCCACAGAGGGTCAATGGTATTCCTGCTTGGAGCTGCAAGGAAAGACAGACATCAACTGTGATGAACATGAACTTCTGGGAAGAAATTTTCTTTTCAAGGAAGCAGAAGGGGAGAGGGAACTCTGTATTTTGCTGTCCAAAGGAAGGAGAATGAACCAATTTCTCTCTGACTAAGAGTGAATGGCAAAGAGCAGACAATACAAGATATCTTTCCCATGTTAAATATTTCTCATGTTGATATTGAGGAGAGATGGAAAACACCTAACTCATGAACAGTGAGCTCTGAAACTCATTTTCTGAATTTTTCTTTTATCAAATTAGCCGCTTGTACTTTGGTTTTTAGGAGTTTGTAATGCAGTGTATTAAAAAATTAGGAGGGAGGCTTTGTGTAGTCAGCATACAGATCCTTGTATTTTTCTTCTAAACCATGCTTTAATTCTAAATCATGTTTTAGATCCACAGGGGTGTATACACATGTACATTTTCAGTTAAAGATCAATAGCTATACATGATACAAAAAAATCCAAGGCCAATCTATCATATAGAAATGCACCAATCAAATGTTTTAAAGCAAGTTACATTTAACACATGTTGTGAACAAGTATGAAAGATTCTGATACTCAAACCAATTTCAGTTGTATATCATTGAATCATATTACTTCACAAATATTTCTTGCTAGGATCACAGAGTTAAAATGTATCATTGTGACCCCTTTCCAGAAGACATTTTAAGCTATTGTATAATATAATATATTGCACCATCCAAAGTATAAATAAATAAGCAAGATTTGTTATGCTAGTCACAATGCTAATGCATAATAGTCCCCACTTTTCAATTTCCTGATTATTACTTTTCCAATTTATCTAATCTTCAAATCAAAGGCGAATTCTTTACTGAGCATCCACCCTCTCATATTTTATTTAACTTCACCCTTGTTTCTGCTTTGTGTCTGCCAGCTAGTGCAGTTTCATTTCACTTCAATCCATTTTCTGTCTCAGAAAAAAAAGAAAGAAAAACTTGATAGATATAAAGACATAGAGAGAGAGAAAGAGCGGAGAGAAAAAAAATAAAAGAGAAAGAGAGAGAAAAAACTTGCAGTGGACAAAATATATCAATTAAAAATTAGGTTAAAAATAGTCTTTCATGTGCAGTGCATGTCCCTGAGCTAGATTAACATTGTTGTGAGCATGTTGCACTAGTCAGTTCATTGCCTGAGGAAAGTTTGCAGGCAAAATTCATCTGCACAGCTAGCATACTTGAAAGACTCAGGCACAGGGCTGTGTTCATGGTCTGGCAACAACAAAACACCTGCTTGAAGTAGAGACAGAATAGCAAGCTGGATGGAGTTCAAAAGAATTAAATGATAATCACACCCTGATTAACAGAAAAGTGAATTACTGTAGTCCTTTGTCAATAGCTGGTCTATTTGCATACTATCTTGCAATGCCCAACAGGTTAGAACTTTTTAGTTACACATGGTCAAACATTAAAAAATGGAAGGAAAAAACTTCATGCCTGTGTAACTCAGACACATTGGATGCATATTGTGTGTGTTACATCTTCTTAATGCTATCTAGTCTGATGTTGGCAAGTGCACAGATAATTCCACCCACTGTCTTTCCTCCTTTTCCCATTTCTCCACCTCCCAAATATACCAGGCAAACAAGAAACACAGCCTATAATTTGGTTTGGCACAAGTTTTTTACTATATTTGACAGCAAACAACTGTATATTAAACCAATTTGTTTCAGCAGATGAAAGTGAGTAATTTTTGATTCAGTCCATTAGAGCTGCTCTTGGCTATGTGAGCTTTTGGAGGTTTATCAGCAAAAAAACCCCTGTAACAAACTACAATGCCAGAACATAAAACATGGAATGTACTACCTTAATTTCATACTGGATGCCTTTTGTTTCATAATTGAGTTTTCTGCACATACCCTGGGTTTTATTTTAGATTAGTTTCAAAACTGAATGTTGTCATGATAAAATGAGCACTTCTGTATTCATATCTTTACATTGCTAATAAGGTAGTGAGGCATGTCAAAATGGAAATAGAAAACATAATAAAGCCAAATTAATACTGTTGCTTGATGTTTTCCTTTATATTATAAATTTAGTCTTGCTTCATAGGTATTTATAGAAAAATATCTTCTTTTGCTGCAGCATAAGGAAAGTCCTGCTAGACCCCATTCTTTGTTTATTCAAAGAACAGGCAAAGCAGGGATTGCCACTTTCCCTGGCTGTGTCTCTCCTTAATAGGAAAGAAAATGAGGGGAAGTGACCTCATGGGATCATTTCCCTACTGTAGTTGAGATATCAAATATGTCATGGCAAATATGTCACTTGACTAGCTTGTTCTTAAAAATGTTCAAAGCTTAAGACTCTAGCCATTAGTTTTTGATATTTTGAAAAACCCTACTTACATCTCAGTTATTCCAGCTTAAATGTAAGAATGTTTTCCATTGCACCTGTGACTTTTTATGTTGCTTATCTTGGTCAGGGAAAAGAGATTAATCAGTTTCTCAGTTCAATAATCTTCCATTTATTAGAAAATTAGAGATTTATCTCCACTTTCTTCTGCAGCTTGATGAAGACTAGGAACTTCATGCTCCCCCATTAATAATTTTTCTCAAGTCTCTAAATTCCATATTAGTTTCCTGCACATGACATGACATCCAGGTGGTTCTCTCAGGGTTTAGAAGTGACACTTCAGGAGGATGATTTTATGTGTCTTGCAGGTCCCCTCTTCCCTCTCCTTGTTTAGCAAGAATACTGAATTTAGATTAATATTTGTCTTGTGACACCAAATGCATTTCTGCAAAATTTTCATATGACAAATTTTCTCCCCATATTGATTTTACAGTGGATAACTATCTCCCATGTTCGATGAATATGAATCTATTCTCTCTTTGTCGTGGACAGTTTTTCTAGTGTTTGGTGACAATTTTACATTGTCTTCCTGCTCTCTAAAGGTTTTGTAGTTGTGTTGCTTCCCACTCACTTAATAAACATTCCATCATCCATGTCACTAAAGGAAATCTTGAACAGGACAACAAGAGATGATGTGTTTGATTTTATCAGTGAACCATAATCTTTTCTATCTTTTCTTCTTTGATGCTGTAGCATTTTTTTTAAAAACTCATCTTTCTACATGGCTTAGGAGAAAGCCATGTGCACAATAGTAAAGGATTGCTATTTTAAAAATATATCTGCAGCTACTGCTTTGTCCACAGGGCCTACTGCTCTATAATAGAAGGAAATCATTTGCTATTGACAAATCCATGCTGGCTGATAGGCAGTTTTCCATTACCTTCCAGGTTACAAATATTTTACTGGATCTTTTTTTGGTCCAGTAGTTTTCTGAGTACTGAAATTAAATTGGTTGATATGTCATTCTCTTGTATCTCCTTTTAGAATTCATACCCTGTTTTAGAGATGAGCAGTCCACCTGCACTGTTCCAGTCTTCAGTATCATTCCCACATTTAGTGTTCTCAGAAATCTTTGTTAAGAGCTCTTAAGCCATTGCAGTACTTTCAGTAATTTAAGATGAAGTGCATGGTCTTCATGTGCTAAAGTATCTTCTAAACAACTTAAATGGCAAGTGTTCCTTGAGAACATGGGCAAGGGAATATAACACAGGAAGAGGAAGGAAAATTTTAGTGTCACATGTCACCGATGAGTGATGACTAAAATGCAGAGATTGCTCAGGCTTTAGAATTTGTGAAAATGTGGTGTTAAGAAAAGATTTTGGGGAAGAGATAGTAATAAAGTGGTAATGTCTCCTTTCCCAAAACCATTATTGTAACACTGACATTATTTGATGTCATTAAATGTCATTTGATTTGACATCATTACTCCAGTTTTAAATAATGGGTTGAAGAATAAAGATGTGTCTACAAATCTGTGTTGCCTGAGTGACAAGCTGATCAAAGGAAAGGGTGCTTGGAAGGACCTAGCAGATATGTCAGTGCTCTTATATTGATTGTAGAGAACTGTGTTTTAAAATTAGCATATGAGGCCATTTTAAATCAATGTGCACTATGACATAGTCTTCCATACCAGCTACCTAGGCTCAGAAGAAATATCTGTGCCATATTACATTGGCTTTCCAAGTGGTAGAAAAACCACCAGATATCTAGCTGATGTCTTCATATTGGTATTCTAGATTGTGTTCAGAAAAGAAAATTTTATTACATTTCACATTTTGAGATTAATGCATAAAAATAGTTTTTAAAACTTACAAAAGTTTCATTTTTGCAGCCTTTGTGTAATTCTCTGTAGGTCTTGAGCTGTTATTTCAGTTTTAGGAACTCAAGTCACAATTTTCATCAGCTGCGGTGCATTTTCCACAAGCTTTCTGCAATTTTTGAAACAAAATAAAACAGAATGGGCTTTTAAAGTAAGACATGGCTTGAATGCCTATTCCTGATTAGCTCCAAAACTAGTTTTTTCTCCTCCTTTATCAATTCATCTTATTAATATTGCTTTCCCTGTCCTTATTTTGGAACTTATGGAGCAATGGACTAACAGGCAGCCAAATGTGTCTAAAATTGGTTATAGTTATTGATGACAACTTTTTAAATGAAATGCAGTACTGGAACACCTATGTGCAAATATATGCATCAGGTGAAGAGGAGCTTCTCTTTCTTTGGAACCTCTTTTGGGAGCTGAACTGCTGCTATAGCACATCCCTGTTGTCCCTCTATGTTTTGTGACATGATATTTTTGCCCAATCCTTGCCAGGTTAGATGAGGCCCAGAGCTACTCCAATGGCTGGCATCTCTGCCCATGGCAGGGGGCTGGAACTAGATGATCTTTAAGGTCTCTCCCAACCCAACCCATTCTATGATTCTGTAATTACTACTGATAGCCCCACAAAACCATGACAGCAGAAAATTCTGGAGCACACATGGCTACTGTGTGGCTTCTAAGTAATAGTGCCATCATTACAACAGACACTATTGCCAAGCATTGCAAGACCTAGAGAAAAAGGAGAAACCTGTAGATACTGTGGGATGCACTCTCTCTTGTAGTTATCTCACTGTATTGTTTCCAGATTGCTTTCCTGGCCTGATTTATTTCCAGTAAATATTAAAACTCAAGTATTCAGGTGTGATGTCTTGCTTTGCAACATCTATTATTGGATTTTACTTGGAACTGTGGCTGTGTTTATTCAAATGGGTTGAAATTATCCTAATGGATGTGACCTCTACTACTGGCATTATCAGATTCCTGTGTACACTACTTTTTCATCACTTGAAGCAAGTAATCCTTGTTTCCTCTGCCTTAAAAAGGTTTTGATTTACAACCAGGCAGGCTTTTGCAGACATGATGGGTTTGCAGTACAATATCTGGATAATGTAATTTTTTATTAAATGGCTTGGCTGAGAGCACAGTGGAATGATTCAAACAGGGCAAGCTGCAAATGAAGTTTTCAACAGATCAGCTTTTCCTCAGCTCTGTAAAAGACTCATATGTGGGTCATACAGAACATTACCTTGACCTTTTTAATTAAAAAACTGTTGCTGTTTATTCCAGATTTCACTTGTACTCTGCTGCTTAACCTTTGCATTTGACTTGGGGAGGGAGTGATAGTCTAACCATGAAAACTCAGATGCTCAAGCCACTGGCCATGGGTGTTGTTCAGATTGCACAGCTGATTTGTTCATTTCTGCATCTGAATTATATTAACTATTTGACTCCTCTTTTAGACATTCTAATTGTGAACTTACTTCTTGTTCCATGAATGGACTAATCAGTCCCTGGTGTAGGAATATCTTCAGTAAGAAGAGGAGAGCTCCTCTGAAGACCTTTACTCAGCCTGGGTTTGTAGATATCTGTGTGCTGCCTTGCCAAGTTGAAGTTCTAGATCAATTTCATAGAGTCCAGAGTGAGTTTTTCCACACTTTTGAAGAGCCAGACCCATTTTCTGCCAAGGTCCTTGCCCAGAAACACAGATGCAGAGGCTTGTATGGACAGTAGAATACCAAGGAAACAGGAGTTATGAAGAGGCTGTTCTAGGAATGCAAAGCCTGACTGGGAGATGAAATCCTGCTGTCTTCTGCAGCATGCCAGAGGCCACAGCACAAGCCTCCTGCTGCCACAGCAAATATTCCACCATGTCAGGTATACATGGCTTACATGGAATGCTGGATTACTGTAGCTGCATAAACACAGAGCCTGAATTTCTCTGACATAGTGCAGACCTCATCTGAGTCCAGTCTGATAACTCATTTATTTAATGCTCCAGCCATTCCCCCTAACACAGGAAAACTTGAAATGGTCTTATTCATTCTTCTGGAATAACAACAGAAGAGAATAAATAAAGAGCTTCGCTTTTGAGTGACCCATAGTTCTATCTGATTGCGGGTTAATTTCTTTTAAAATGTGCCCCAATCTTCTTCCTCATCAGATATTTAATGTAACTAGTATTCAAAAAAATAAATGCATTTTATTGCTATCTCAGCATGCATAAAAGGATCAAAATTATGATTGTGATATATATGAAAATGCATAGAGGTGTTTAAGACAGCCTACAGCAGTTTGAGTACTAATGGAGTATAAGTGCATGTTAATTCAGCAGTATTTCTGATCTCTAGCATGGACATGAATCCAGTTCCATATCAATCCATTCATTTGCTCTCTAAGCCCAAAAGATTCCCCTTTTCTCCCTCCTGCATCTGCTTATCTAGTTAAAGATAATCCCTATCAAGATTTTATTAATTCAGATGGGTATCTGGAAAAACAGATGCAAGTTCACCAAAGATGACACTCAGGTTTTTCTAACCAATTACAGATATTTTTGTTATTTTTCAATAGAATTGTAAGCAAGGCATTTCCAGGTATTTTAGAGCTAGTGCTGTAAGCTTTCTGGCCATAATACCGTTTTTGGAATAGAGTTATTCTAACAATGGAGAAATTAACGGCAAATTTATATATTCATTATAAATCCCTGTATGAGAATTATTCACATGAATGAGAAAATATGCTCATTTTATTAATTTTGTTATATTTAAATTAAATTTACCTTGTAAAACTTCCTCCATTTATGCCATGACTGAATTGTGACCTTTTCATGTGAAAACATTGTAGCAGTCCAAGTAACCATAGGAATTTCCTGTCATCACATAGCAATAAAGTACAAATGGTACTATGGAAATTTCTTAGCATGATCATATTTACATGAATTCAAGAGTCCAAATTTTGCCACTACTATTTTTTTAGCTATGTCTTTACACCTGAATGAAGAATAAACATTTTTAAGTAACCAATTAGCAAAAAAACCTCTTTTTAATTTTTTTCAAATTTTTGCTGGGGTTTTTTGACAAATGGAGTACATAGGAGCTGTGCAGTCAGGTTCTAGGAGACTGTGCAGAGTCAGTTCATTCTTGACACTTGTTATTCTAGACATGCAAAAGCTCTTATGTTAACAACCAAAATGAATCAAGGTAGCATGACTGCAGTAGCTCACAGGTGTAATATTTCATAAGGAAACTAATTGTTCTTCTTTCTAATTTTTGTAGAAGAAAATAGGCTTAAGAAATGCAGGCAATACCACTAGATGATCATAAAAAAAAAAGAGTCAAGCAAAAAGGAAATTTTTCCTTCAGATCAATCAGTGCACTTGGCATCTCATGCAATAAACAAGAGAAGCTGTAAAGAGTGGGTATCACTCCTGCCAGGAAAAGTAGTGCTTTGTAGTAACAGCAAGAAAAAGTTCCTTGCTGTTAGTCCTGCAGTAGAGAGAATTTTATATTAATTTGTTTCACAGCTGATATTTAGACAGTTGCAAAATATGCCACTTGACCACCAGCACATACCTTTCACATAAAAAAGCACTGAAAACTAATTAATCACTATTTTTCCTAAAGGTACTAACTGAAACAACAATGAAAATAGAAGTAAATTAACCTTGTTCTTTCGGGATTAATAGAAACAAATAATTAAACTACTTTTTCTTTTTTTCCCCCCCTATTTCAAATGTTACCTACTCATTTCCTCAAGAGGTTTGCACAGTCTATTTTCACTCTCATTTTATTTGACTTTAGGAAGCACTAACCAGTCTAGGAAGAAAACCTTTTAAAAGAGATATTTATACTCAAACTTCAGAGGATAAAGACAATGGAAAGTGCAAAAATCAACTGAAATATTTTCAGAAATAATTTAATTCTCATGTCACTGCTGACTGACAGCTCTAATAAATTCCTACATTTTAAGCAGACTTACATTTCACATGCATTTGCTCTCCACTGCTGAGCAGAGTGGAACATCTATTGTCAAATGCATAAAATAACATTAGAAATGCAAACTTAATGTAGCCAATGGTAATGTGTTATTTAAAACTTATGAGCCTGAATAAGGGCTTATTTTCTCTAAATTGAAATTTATAGTTTCATTTTAAAGTACTAACTTGAATATTGATGGGCTTCAGGCATGCTGTTATAAAATGGAGAAGAAAAACAAAGCAAGTAACTATGAGGCATAAAGCTGCTATTGTGGTTATATATGGAAACTTATATAAAAAGTGGATCCTAGTTACCTGTACTAATAGCAAAAAACATACAGTAGAATTTGTGCAACTGGTATAGGGAAGTCATACTTTCCTGCAATATATGTCAAATCTGGGTTTAGAATCACAATATTTAAACACAGATGGCTAGAGAATAGTTTTGAAATAGCACCAGAAAGCAGGTGATAATTTTATCTCTCCCTTTAAAGTTTTTTTTCTTGGCATTTTTTCCCCCAGATCCACTCTGATCAGGGAAAATAAAGAACAAAGACAATGTTTCTCGGTTGCTTTTTGGCTGCAGAGGTTCTTGACACTGGATGGTTGTACTATACATGGCTATCAGAAAGCAAGTTAAATTTACATGAAGCACAAATCTTCTTCAATTTTGACCATATCTCGATTTTGCAGATATTCTAAATCACTGAAGTTTTTTTCCACCTTGTCTGTTCAAATATATTATTGAGCCATATATACATACTTCAGAAACAATGCAGTGTAGTTCAGAGCTTACAAAAATACAAATTTGAAAGTCTACAACACTTACCATCTCTTGATGCAAATATTTTACAAAGTAGTAAATAGTTTACAAAGTACCCTTGGAAGAAGTGCTTATGATTCAAAAATTTTATGATGATTAAGAAAATTATATTAGGAATTACCTAATTTTTTATAAAAATCACAGGTGTTGGTCAGTTGCTGAATTAAGAAAGGAATTCAGTCTCCCAAATCAGATGTTTGTAATTGCCAGTAGGATTTTGCACATTAAAAGTGCAAGTCTCCATAGATCAGAAGAGGTAGATTTCATTAAATACAGGCAAATACTCAGGAGAGAAACATATTTTTGAACAGCCTTGACAAAAGAAAACCAATCATAGTACAACAGATACATTTGGGTTGGTACAGGCCTTAGAGATCATCTAGTTTGAGTCTCCTTGCCATGATCAGGGACACCTTCCACAATTCTCAGGGCCCCATCCAACCTGGCCCTGAACTCTGCCAAGGGTGGAGCATCCAAAGCTTCTCTGGGCAACCTTTTCAATGCCTCACCTCTACAGTAAATAATTTCTCTCTAGAATGAAGTCCATTCTTTAATTAGGATTTAGGTGTAGCTAGGTACCAGGGCTGCTGTGCTTGCCTTCTCAGTTCACTTGAATCATTAATCAGCCACATGTATGGTTGAGATAGCATGTTGAGTTTTGACTTGGGGTCTATTTGAAACTAGGTGATAGGTGGAGCATTTGTAATTAATTATTCTACAGTTGCAGAAACCCAGGTGGTAATTTTTGGTCATTCTCAAAATTCCTCAAGGCAGCTCTTGCTGTTTCACATCTGATCATTACACTTAAATGCATTGATTATCAGTGTCAGTGGAATGTCCCAAAGGCTGCTCTCTGGTTCCTGCTGCAGAAGTGTTCAAACTGTACACAGATAAGACATTAGAAATAAAATCTTCAATGAAAACTATTGTTTTTTGAACAGCATGTACCACAGTCCTTTCCATGCAGTTAACATATTTAATGATGTTAAATATGTTAAGATGTTCTTTTATATAGTTAAAACTATAAGCAAATTTAAGATTGTAGCTAACTGAATAAAAAACTATAATATGAGGTACTCTCCCAATCCAGCTAAAGATGGTGCTGTAAGAACCCTTGTAATTGAGAGCCTTTTCACCATAGGATAGCTATCAAATATCAAATATTAGGATTTGGTTCTTTATACGAATATTACTCTACATCAGGGTTTATAATCTACTACCTGTCATCTATTATTCTAGTAATACAATTTAAGAAAGAAGGTGTATTAATATTTTTTAAAAAATAATATACTTGATTGGTGCACAGAAATTCCTTAACTAAAGTAAGTTAGAGACAGTAAGAGTTGCCATGTATTTCCTTAGTGCACAGCATAGGTTCAAGGTCTTTTTCTGGTTTAGAATAAGATTTTTACCAAATGTGGACACACCTATTAGTGTGTGCCTTATTAGTGGTCAAATTTATTCCTCTAATGGTAACATGAACTATTCCTCATTATTACACTATTTTTAGAAGTGATTCTCAAATTATTTTAGAAGAAGCATTTCACTAAAGGAAAAGCATGTGTTGTAATTTTATGTCTCTGAAAATTCTGAAAATCCTTAATTTATAGGCATATCCTTAACAACATGCCAAATCTATTAAGTTCTATTGGTGTCAAATCTTTTAAGTTCTGCTTACAATATATATTTGTCCCCAGTGATCACACTCAAAAATAGGAAAATACAGGCAGAAGGATATTCCAAGAAAAGATATGTTCAGGAAGGTAGTGATGACTATTATTTTCATGGCTTAGACCTACTCCAAGAATTTCAGACTACATCTAGTCTCTTCCCTTCCTTTCTGAGCACTGCCAACTCAACTTCCTTACAGGAAGTTGACAGTGGTTAAAGTAAGTTACTATATTAACTTTTGGTCCTCCAAATCAATTAATTAGATTCCTATCTGGAGCTTAGAGAAAACACTTTAAAAAAAAAAAAAAAATTTATTTTCTGGAGAGTAGAAGGTTCCAGGAAGATTTTATTGCTACAGTTCAAAGTGTGAAGTAGGCATGTAAGATTGAGAGACACTTTCTACCAAAGCCTTCATTCTACCAAGATCATGAAAAAGGGCAATTTCAAAAATGGCATGGAAATACCAGGTTCACACAGAGAGCACAAATACAAATGCTTATCTTCTCTCTCATAGTTCTACAGAATTTTCTCAGATACAGAAGGTTCCAGAGCTCAAAGGGGTCAGTCTAGTAAACAGACAGAACCTGGCTGTGTCAAGTTTGTAGGAAAAAAAATAATTTTTGATAAGCATTTACCAGAGTGTAGTAGAAAATAGTAGAAAATTGTTGAAAGGGTCTAATAATTGCATGGAATAATTAGAGTTTATTTAATTTATTTATTTAAGTTTATTTAAGTATCTTAGCACCATGATAGGTCTAATTTTTGGCGTACTCTAACCTAAATTTGATAACAAATAAAATATCGTCACTTGGCTTTGGCTAGCATTGATCTGAATCCTGTTGAAACTTTCATCACTCAAACTGTATCTGATAGAATTCTGAAGAAAATACCTCTCTAGAGTTTATTTTCAGATGAGATACCTAATATTTTTTGTTTCTGAGTACCCTTTTTATGTTGCTATTTTTATTTAGGACTGAACAGGCACTGTCAGAAACTCTGAAATTTTGCAATCATCTCCAGAAGCACAGGGAATTGTCTGCTATCACCTTGACTTTGTCCCTGCTTACTGCAGTTTCAAAAACCAGGATTCACTCTTGCATCAGAGCCAGTACTTCCTCCATTTTTGATGCAGAACATCTCTTAAAGTACTGCTAACAATCTGATTCTTAGATCTTGAAGAGCACAGTTCACTTGTGCTGCAGTATGTGAGAAATGCTTGGCTTATATACAGAGACAGATTCCAGAAATATGAACAGATTCTAAGTGGGAATACAAATCTCACTAAAACTTGCAGCATTTTCAGTTTTTAATGCTAGCTCATTTATAACTAGAAAAAATAAAGAAAATCCTTTTGAAAAAGTATTTTGAAAAATATGTTCTTTAAATAGCTAAAATGCATGTAATGCATCATAGCAATGAATTTTAAAGAAGTATTGGCTTATGCTAGGCCCATGGAAAGCAAGCTAACTTCAATACATTGTAATTGTGATTTGTGTAGCTGGCTTCTTTCATGACCTACTGAAATATTTATAGTGGACAGAGAAAAGAGGCAGTCACAACTGCAAATTCCTGCAGCTGGGGAGATCTCTGTCACTGTGGGCTTCACTGAGACAGCTCTGTCCTAATTTCATCTGACTTTGAATATGTGCAAATCACAAGAAAATGTGAGCTGACTACAGACTGAGAAAATCAGCAGACAGAAAAATTTTCAGAACACAGTGTTATCAATATTTTACTTAGTCAGGATTAAATGAATTCTTCAGAAATTTGCAACTCTAATTTCAAGAAATTTATACATTTTCATTAAAGCAGTGATGAATAAAGAAAATCCATGTAGAAAGCAAGGTTGTTTTTCCATGTTGATTCACATGACAAAAAAGAAAAAATTATCTAAATCTATCATAGGTGGACAACATACAGCTTTATTCTAGATTGTTATAAATGATATCTAAAAGCATTTACAATATGCTCTGCTTCCTATGTTCTGTATACTAATATCTTCAGAAATCATACTTGGAATTCATTAATGCTGACATGACTGTGACCTTGAATTCAATGATCAATGTCATGATACCATTAAAGTCCTTCTTGATACCCAGAAGCAAAAGGGTAAGCTTTGTTTCAGCCTCAATCATCTTCTAAAATCCCCATGGTGATGGCTTAAAAGTTTAGGATCTTTTAATGTTTCTTTTAGTTTTAAAGGAAACAGGAAGTTGTTGGCAACCTTGACCTTTGTCAGTCTGGTTCCCAATTTGATTAGCTCAAGGACAAATAAGTCCTCTTCATATCCAAATCTGTTCTGGTTATAATGCTCTGTAATAAATTTTCACTTAACTAGAGGAAAGCAAAATATCAAAAGCAAGCAAACAAAAATATCAGTTAGCCTTCATCTTAATGGGACAGGGTAGCTGGCTGAGTGCTAATCCATTGTGCTGGATCACTTTGATTGTGGATGTCAGCAATGCCTGAGACAGCAGGGTAATACAGGAAAATATGTTCAAGAAATGTCAAAAGGTTTTGATCAAATTAAAATGTCTAAGGCATACTCAAGGCAATCAGCTTCAATACAGAAGTTCAAAATACAGAAGAGGAACATGCTGGAGGGTGGATTTTCTGTTGTTTATTTTTTTCCTTTTTCTCAGAATGATTGCTTACCTACTTAGCAAAAACTATCATTGTTTATCTTGTCATCCCTGCACACAAGACCTGCTGAATTTCCTAATACAAAATATCATAAATTAATAGGGAATTTTGCCATCAGTCTTAGACATCTGCCAGTTTTTATGAATTTTTTATAAGAGGTTGCATAGTTTTTCTCTCACAGCTTACTTTTGCTAGGGAATTTTTATTCTGTGGTAATATTTAATATTTTCAATATTCTCTGTAAAAAGGCCAAAGAAATCTAGCTGTATTTGTCAAGGAATAAGCTAGCATTAAAGCAATGCTATGTATGCATCTGAGTTACCTTTGGTCTTTCTGTGTCTTAGAAAAAAATATTCTGTGGAAGGATACACAGAAATTTTGCTTAAAGAAAGCAATAGCTGTTTCCAGAAAACACTGCTTAACTGAATGCCAAACTTTGATAAGTCAGAATTAATAGTTTCCAGTCAACTTTCAAAGAGATAGCACCACATAAGTCTCCCAATTAAAAAGAAAATTAATGCATACAGAACCATTATAAATAGCATCAAATATAGCAAACCATATTTGGAATACTTTGATTAAATTTTGAACTAAATCTGTTAGTAGGATTTACTGATGATAATATGTTCCTCAAAGTTCCTTTCTTCATCTTGATTACATATATTCAAATATAAAGCATTAACATGATATTTACATTGCCATATTTTTAGTACATTACACTTAAACACATTCTTCTCTGATCTGGTCTGGGAGTTGAAGTCTTAGGCTTTGTGTATGGTTGATCACTATTGCTTTAGAAATTGAGGCAAAATCCCATCTGAAAAGTTCAAAACATTTCTCACCAAACAGCAAGGCAGCAGTCTTTACTACTCTCAGAACTCTCAAGTTTTCCCTTCACTTGCAGGCAAAAAACAAACATAACCAAAATTATGTAGTATGTAAGGGAGGCCCAGTGCTCACAACAGCATCTCTGTCTATCCCAAGTGCAGCCACAGAGATCTGCAGATCTGCCTTTTACTGCTGTGATTGAAACCTTTCCTCCTTCCTCAGAATTGAGTAGTGAGCAGGCAGGTCCTGTCAGATGGTTCATCTGCAATGCAATTTTCATTTACCATCTCAGAAGCAGCTACTGAGCCAGTCCAGTAACCAGCACAGAGCTGTTTCTGCATCTGCCTGGGCTCTCCAAGCAGCACTGCTCACCACATGTGTGCAAAGACATAGAACATCCCAGCTGAACTCTGTGTCTCTGCCCACTGCTTCTCTCACTCTCTTGCTTTGGGCTCAGGCATATGTTGCACATTTCCATGCAGTACCTTTCCTTATAATGATGCTGCAAAACAAGTCACAACACCAGTGACAGGTTCATTTTGAAATGCAAGAAGCAATCTTTGCCTTACAGAACTCTCTCACTCCTTCCCTTTAAATGGAACAAATAACAGAACAGATTCTTTCCAGGCCATTTTGAGACTGAGAAATCCAGCTTCCATCATCACTCATTATTTTAATTTGTGGCTTTAACTATTTTTCGTGACAGCCCTTCTTTATGGGCTTAAGAGCCACAGATGGCATAAAGAGATTCGGTGCAGGAATGTCAATTAGCACAAATATAATTATTAGTTCAGAGACATCACTGCAAACCTATTTGATACCCAGAAGCAAGAGGTGCTGCAAATAATATATTCATCATAAATATTGCCATGTGTGGAACAGAGGAAAGGCAAACTAATCTCTGACTTGCCTCAGCAGCATACTATATTTTTTCCCAAATTCAGTGCTCCCTGTGGCATCCTCTCCGTATTCCATGTTGATTTGTTCAGCTTACACTGTTTGAATTTCCTAATAATGACTGAATAGTGGATGAGTGTTTTTGATAACTTGGTTGAGAGCTATCTTGCTGGTTAGGAGTATAACAACATTCTGAGCTGCCCAACTTCTGAGTTCTGCACGAGATTTAGGATGATGATTGTGTTGGCGACTATGTCTCAGCTAATCTTTAAAGCTTTCTTAAAAAAATAGGAATAAAAAATAAAATAAAAAGAAATAAATAATTAAATTACTAGTGGGAGGGAGGTGGGAAAAATAACAGCAGTGTTCAGGCCTGTAATCACAGCAGTGGCTGCCCCGTCCGTGTCTAATGTAAGGGTTATGGAATATCATAATCCCTTCTCTGAGCTCCTTTGCAGCAGCAATGATGACTAAATTTCTTGTGTCTTATCACACTGTCACAGACTGGAACTAGGAGAAGGAACTCTGAAGAAAACACAGCATGAAAACTGGAGAGCAGATGATCAGATTAGCTGCTATTGGATTTGTTAGCAGGGCCACAATCTGACTGAAACAGGCTTGATTCCGAGGCCCATGGAGATTTAAACCATCAGCTCCCCCCGTTGCCCCTTATCCCTATCACGCCATTATTTATTTTTTTAATATATATCCCCCTTCTCCACAAAACACACACATCCTTTTACCTATTTTAAGTCATCTTCCAAAAGGATGAGGTTAAGAGTTTAACACTTCACAGGTTCCAGTGGTATCAGATGAGTTGATGGATTTTTAGTAAGAGGATCCATCAAAAATACCACACCAAAAAATCCCCAAATAAGACTGAAAAGCAGCATTCCTTTGCTGTTTAGTGAGATTCCCTCCGTCTTACAAGGCTTCTGCAATGGCACTTTGCAGAGGTCTGCTCTAATGTGTCCACTTGTGCTGCCTGCATGATCCATGATGTCGATTACGTGCCACCCACAGTCACAGAGGGTGGGAAGAGCACAGTGAGTGCAGCCCAGTCATGATGGGCTAGATGCAATCCTCATGACAGCAGGTAGGTACACACCTCACTGCACAAGGTAAAATTTATTTTGATGATGTGTGGCAGTTACCAGTTCATGAAAAACAACTGAATGCTATATTGCCTGAAAGAGCAGTCCTTTTGTTCATGATGTGTAGTAAATGTAGTACACATTCAACTTTATATATCAAATCAGGTTGCAGAGTAAACCAACAACAATACTGTAGCACATCCACTGTGACAGAGTAAACATGGCATACAAAGAGTTTAAGGAAATCTGATAGAGGATACACTTTCTTAATAAGTATGAAGACTTGTATGAAAGAAGCTCAACCATACAGCAAAGTGAAATTTTTGTATACAACACCAACAACAAAAGTAAGTAAAGCACTGAAATCTTGAATTTTGCAAAGAGATATTCATAATGTGCAAAAATGAACACCCAGCTAAACTTGTACACAGTTGGGGTTTTAGTTTTCAGTCTAAGATGCAAAGCAGATTTCTATTCTTACTAGTGCCAAATACAATTCCTTCCAAATAAATCATCACAGCAGAAATAAAGACATATTGAAGTCAGCTCTGTAATTATCTTGATGAAATGTTGCATTCCCTAGAGTGATAGTTAGATACAGAAAAGAACTGCTGGGCCAGGATAATATTATACTTGAGTGATAACTCCATTGTGTTTTAAATTTAGAATATTTGAGCACCTGCAACTCTGAAACCTGCGTTCCAGTCTCTTTCAAAAATCTACTTCCATGGTAGAATTTGTGGTTCTAATTTAAGGTCATTGCAGAGAGGGTTCTCAAGTTACAGTGATTCTATAAACTTCATGAGATATTCATTTATATACATACAGATTTATTGCAAAGGCATTTTGAGAGTTTTGTTCTTTGAAGCTATGATAAAAATAGATCCTTCTTTTGCCTCCTGTCTTTTACCAAATATTCTTCCTCCTAACACCCAAAACACCGAAGAACTTTATGTGCATGACCTACAGCATTCTTGCTATCTGTATTGATGCATTCATGACAATGCAATATTTTTATTTTTAAGAGGACATCTTGATGTGCTAATAAGACCTCACCCAGTCAGTCTTTGCCATGATCCATCCTTGAGAATACAACCAGCATCTCCAGATGCTGTGCAGTGATTAGTCATTATTTACCCGAAGACAAATAGGTAGGATAAAAACTTTATAGATATCATAATGGATTATATTCATTCAACCTAGCTGAAGTTCTTTTGAAGAGATAGGTGCTATTGAGCAAACTCCAACACTCACTCACAGTATCAAAGCACTCACTGTTTTGCATTTCTGTAACAGCCACTATAATTACTTGTAAATGTATAATATTTTGTTTTGAGGGTTTTTTTTGAGACCAAATAATACCCATGAGATCTTACACTGCAAGACAGTCTGAAGAAATGGTTAGACCCATTTACTCAGAAACTTTGCTGGACCATTGATCATCATATTAGCAGAGATAAAAAGTTTGCTTTCTTCACAGATCTTTGTCTTAGTCTAGTATATTCTTTATCCAAGTAATAGTGTCAGCACAGTACCCTGAAGGACTTGGAGTCTGGGGTTCTTTAATTTGGTTTTGTTTGTTTGTTTGATTGATTGATTTTTAATTTAGATCTCTTCAGAAACTTTCATGCAACCTTTCTGGAAGCAAACCTTATATTTAGATATAAATTATATTTGTAAAATCTTCTTCCAAAGTCCATTTGAAAACTGAAATATCGTGTTTCAGCAAACTCCTCATGACTTGCATCTCAATAAAAATTGAGAGCTATAGAAATTTTAAATCTGGTCACATTTTCATGTTTTAAAACCTTATCTTGCCAGTAGAGTTCTCTGAAATTTGTGATCATATATAAAATTCTCATGCATTTCAAAATTGTATAATTGTGTAACAGGTGTTGATTTTTAATTTTCCTAGAAAGAATCTTTCTTGTTTACAATTGCCTCTACCATATCAAAAGAGAAAAAAGGAAGTGAGAACTTGGATTTTAAAAAGAATAATCAAACTTTTTGAGAAGTAAAAAAGGAAAAAAGCCTTTTCTCAGCCTTTCCTGTTAAGCTATCAATTTAAAAATCCTAGGATTTTAATGTTTAATTCTATACCAAAACCAAAATGTGATTAATAGTTTTATTGGTTATGTCAGTATGAAATAATGTACAGAATAGTTGCTGATTTCTGCAATGTTCCTTTTTTACTTACGTGGTGAATGTAATAAAGAATACATAATTGCTTAAAAGGACATATGAAATATGAAGAGGAGATCTTTAAAACCTTATGATGAAGGATTGTCACAGCAGAATCCAAAATCCTAAAGAGCTCTGAAAACGACACAGTCCCATATTTCAGTCTATAAGACCATAAAACACATCCAAACCACGATTGCTCAGAGAAAATAAGATACTAATATACTGCCTTTGTAAATAATCTACCCCTCTCCTTTTACCCAGAATAAGATGAGAACAAGTATTATAAGAAATTTGGAACTCATAGTGTCTGTCACTCTGATCAATAGATGTGCAAAGCAAGGAAATGCATGTACAGGGTACTCTCATATGGTAAATTGCATATGGTTTATATCAAGCTGTCCTCAATCAAAAGAGCAAATGCATTTGTCGGGGAAAAAGATTGATGAAACAATATTTAACTCTATCCAATTGTTCATCCAAACTACAGAAGCTTAATGTTTTCATAATATAATAAAAAATCCAAATTAAATATTATATATTTTAAAAGTTGTCATAGAACACCTTTTTAAAAAACAGTCATATGAAATATACACAGCTATTTTTCCTAATAGAAGCATAGTGAAATTAAGCCCACCTCAAGCCACTTTGAGCATATAAAAAGAATTCTGTAACATAAAATTCAGAGTATACAAAGGTTTTTTGCTTGTTTTTTTCTGTTTTTTTTTTTTTATTTTTTGCTACCCCAGGAGTGAAGAGTTATATTATTTTATCACATGTATCTTCCTTCTCCTTAGGAAGTGGGCTGGAATTAGTTACAGGTCATAGAGCTATTTGGACTTGTAGTATCATCACCCACATCTGAAAAATAAGAATACCCTGACCACAGAGCTACAGGGTCAATCTCTCTAAGGTTCACTTTCTCTTGAATAAATAAATAATGTTTAATTACTTATAGAGAGTGGAGTGAATTATTTATAGAAATGATTTCTCTAACAATGGGAGTGAGAAGCATCTCACATATCTTTCAGTGTAATGGAATGGCTGAGAAGTCATTACCTGCAGCATATCACAGTCACAGTCAGTAAGTTAATTCCAATTGGATTTTTTGGACCTGAGTACAGTCCTTCCTGGACCACTTTAGAGGTTTCCTCTTTTTCAAGATGGGAGCATATAATTCCTCCTTTCTAGTCTAGGTCCTGGATGTCAAACAAGATGGAGGAGTCAGAGTTCACCTCACAAGGTTTGGCAGTCCTTTCCTGGGAGTAATGCCAGTGACAAGATAACTGTAAAACACTATTTTTTTTCAGGTGAGGAGAAAAACATAGAGGAAACCAGCCTTTAAACAATGGATGAAAGAGTGTTCATTTTTGGCTCATGCCATGCCATCATGTGTATTGGCCACTTGCCAGCAGCTGTTAGGGTGCTTTCAAGTGCCTTATCATCACAAATTTTTTCTGAGCATTTTTCATCTGATCTGCCTCCTTCAGTTTCTATAGCTTTGCCTTTGATAAAGTAAAGCTTCTAGAAACTTGCAGATGGAATGAACGAGCCTATAGCTAATAAGCTGGTCCACTTCTTAAATATACTGACATTCTTCTTTCAGGATCCATCACAATAGTCTTTTCAATATAGTTTTGATAGATATTTTCAGATTGAAAAGCCTTGTGGCCCACAGTAAGATAGCTTTACAGTACAAAAAAACTCCTTACTACTGTCTATTACTATGGCAATGTCATAACATGGGTCTGTGCACAGAATGAAAGCAAAGGTGCATCTCAGCACACACTATCCTGTCTCTTCTGCCAATGGTACTGAGGCTGGCTGAGGAGGAGCATGAAAGCAAAATAAATTTTTCAAGATACATTGACAGGTAATATCTCCATCCTCAAAAGCTTGCATTTTAGAGTTTTCCTGAACCAGAAGTGGTGTCCACATTTTTACTAATCCTCAAAGGATTTCTAGTTCATCAATTTTTCCAGTGACCCCTTGCATTCCACTAAACTTCCAACACCTGCAACATGTAGTGTATTCTCAGAGGTCATTACCTTTAAACTCTTGTAGATACCTATATTGAAAGTGGTAGTTTAAATTCTCTTTCTGCTTTATAAAGAGTGACTGTAAAGAACTGACTTAAAGGAAGTCTCAACAACTCAGAGTCAAGGTCTATGCTGTGAACATCTGAGTTAGCCAAGATGAATGCCAACCTTTCTGGGGCAGTGTCAGATACAGCAAAATTAATCAATCTTCACAACTGCTCCCAGTGCCCAATAAAATACAGACTAAACTTCTTGAAAAGTCAATATGGAATTTCAAAGGGAATCGTATCTTTATAAATTCCATTGATTCAAAAACATTAAAGTCCCTCTTCTCTGAAATTATTGCCAGTACATTAAAGGATGGTATCAATGTTCACAAAATAAAATCTTCCAACAAGAAAACCCTGGCTGAATGGTCAGCAATTTCTCCTGTGTTTTTATTTCTTTGTATAAAAATAATAGCCTATTTTATTCTGTATTAAGTTCAAACAATCACAACCATAAAATACTTAACATTAGTTTACACACCAGGAGCTCTAATAGCATGTTCCCAGTGTTTTTCTAGATTTCCAATACAAATATAGGGTTGACAATATTATCTGGGTACCATAAGTTTGATTTTATAAGTGCTCCTCTTCTAAGACTAAGAATTTTTCTTTTTCTTCTGTGACCTTTATCTATGTTAAAGTGTTTAAATTTCAAATTCATTGTCTGGCAACCAATGCAAAAGTACTATAAAGGGAGTGTGGCAGGGGAGACACAGAAAGAGAGAGAGAAAGACATAGTGAAAAAGCAAGATAGTGAACAAGAGGAAGAGAAAAGTTAGACAAAAGAGAGAAGTTTGTGAGAAAAAAGGTGAGAAAGAGAAGAACGGGATGGGGATATAAAGAGTGGACGAAACAGAGAAAGAAAAAGAAAGAAAGGAAGAATGATAAAGGGGAAAAAAAAAAAAAAAGAGAAAAAAAACATAGTAGGCAATCAGGAAGCTACAGAAAGAGAACCAAGAATTCAGGAAGGATACTGCAAAATATGAAAAGGTAGAAATCTATTGGATTAAGTCCAGAGTAGACCCACAAATTTGATCAAAGGGTTGGAGCACATTTCATATGAGGACAGGCTGAGATGGCTGGAGCTGCTCAGGGGGAGAAGAGAATTCTCTCTTACTCCAGAGAGAATTTATAATGCATTGCAGTGATTACAAGAAGGAGAGCTCACAAGAGGCCAGAGAGGCACAAGGGCATGCAGTGATAGAGCAAGGGGCAATTCCTGTAAGCTGAAAGCAGATATTTTAGATAAGAGATTCAGAAGAAATTCTTTATGATGAGGGTGGTGAGGCAGTAGAACAGGTTGCCCGAAGAGGTTGTGGGCTGCTCATTCCTGGATGTGTTCAAGGCCAGGCTGGATGGGGCTCTGACTAACCTGGTCTAGTGAAAGGTTTCCCTGTCCATGGTAGGGAGGCTTGAAGTACACGACTTTTAAGGTCTCTTCAAACCCTAACCATTCCATGATTTTATGAGTCTATGAAGAAAATATAATGAAGACAATGTTAATTGAAAATATTTCTGAAAAATTTGTAGGCCATTTTTTCAATTTCTTCCACTGTTCATCTATCCATTTGTGTTCTTTGCCTGCAAGGACAAAGTCCTGGCTCATCCTTTGAGCAAACTACTCATTGCTCTGCTCCAAACCAGGTCACTCAGGTTCTTTTTACCATGAGGACAGGAGGGTTAGAGCCAGTGTCCATATTTTATACCTCAGCCTACTGAGTACATTGTGGGAGTTTTAATTTTTCAGCAAAAAATGTCTCTGAGTAGCTGGCATATATGATAAATTTTATGCCTTATAGTGTTGCTGCGAACATCTGTGAATTTTACAAGCTATCTTTCAAGTTTCTGTTCTTTTTAACATGTTATTATAAGTACACTAACAAGAGAACCAGTAAACAATAAAAATTAATAAAAGTTAGAGCTGTTCAAGTTACTGGTAGTACACTTGAGACGTTGTAGAAAGAAAAATAATTGTCAGAGTTTAAAAACAGCACACTTAACTCCCAGACAAAAAATATTTCCTGTAGGAGGAACAACAGGACAAAGGGTTCCCCACAGAAACTTCATACATGGATGTTCTTGCAATGAAGTCTCACTGTACTCTGATCCTGTCTTTTGGAATGAGTGCTCTTACTTCAGAGAAATTTTAGTCTCATTTTTCTCATACAAACTTCTTTCTGTGCAAATTGTTACAAACAAGAGCATATGCAGTAATCTGAAGCAAGCAAACCCCACAGACTTCTCTTACTAGGGCATTCTTCTGCCCATCAGAATTAGTTCCTCCCCACCTGAGAGGACCATCCTGCAGAGCCTATAGATTAGGCTATCCTGCAGAGGATAAAATTTCCTGTGTTTCCAAAATACTAAAATCAGACAGATAGTGTACACTTCAATCATTGCTTAAAATTATTCTCAGACAGTTTGAGTTTTTTCTTACTATACTCTATGAGTGTCAAAGTAAGAAATTTCTCATGTTTTCTCCTTTTTGCTTGAACTTTGTGTCAGAACATAAGGTCTTGACTACACGCAGTTCAAATACCAAATTAACCTAATGGATTAGAAAGCAGCCTAATGATAGCTGTGTTCACTCTTACTTCACTCTTACTTCAGATTGAAGAGAAGAATCTACCAATTAGCTAAATTAATTTTGATGCATTCTTGGCCAGGATTTCACCAGTTCTGAAAACAACCTTGAAAATGTGAATTAGTATAATTTGATCAAATCTTGTCTTGTGTTGCTTGCAGGGTAACTACAACAATAGTGAAATCCTGTGTCCATTGAAGTAAGTTTCCAAAATGTCAACTGAAAGCTCTGGCAAGGGCATCTCAATGCCCCATTCACCTATTCTAGAATTTACTGTAAAGATTTAACTCAAGTAGGAGAAATGACTGAATTTAAGTCAGATTTAGTACTCTTCCTAACTAAGGGAAAAAACTCAACTATTTCACTCTGGATCATTTTGACCACAACATCCATCTTAATTTCATATCCCACAATTCTAAACCATTCCTTTGCTTTTTTTGGAAGCTGAGCTACTCAAAATAAACAACGAAAAAACAGGTCCCCTACTGATAATCTCTGAAACTAAATGGAATTACCATGCAACTCATTACACTGAACACAGTATGTTCAGAACACCTCTGGCTGCTTATTTATCATCAGGTTACCATTCCTCCAGTATATTTTTCTAAGAGCAGAGGAAGTTACGAGTTTCTTTCAGATTTTTTTTTTTTTTCGGTAAAGTGAAGTGCACCATGAATTCTGTCTGTTTGTCCCAGGGCAGATACATATTAATAGACCACTTCTTGAAACTGTTTGAATTTAGGTGTGCTCTTACCCATTCCTCCATTTAGTGACCAAAAGGAAGACAGCTGCCACCTGTCTTGTGCTCTGTGGCTTTCCCAGCTCTCTCCTCATTGCTAGGTCCACATGGGAAAGTGCAGCTAGGAACAGAGAATAGGTTTAGAAGTTCAGCAAAAGCTTTATGGCTTTTAATCCCCCTGGAAGCTGCACAGGTACAATCAACACAACTTCCAGTTACCTTATAACTCCTCAGCCTCAGACACTCAGGCCTGGGTTTGGGTATTGCTGCTTCTGGACTTCTAGAGATGGCTGTAGACACTTCTCTATCCTGACCAGGATAGGAATCTTCAAATAAATGCATAATTTAGAGGGAAATCAAAGTTCTGAGAAAGCAGGCCATGTTTTTTCCCCATTTTACTGATATAAACTGTATGAATATTCATGTGGTTAGATATGGCTGCTGTGGAAGATTTCAAGGGAGAACACACTATTTGTGAAAGTCATATCCTTTTCAAAGGCAGGTTGCATTATTCAAAGCCACAGAAGGTCAGTTTTAGCTTACATGCCTGATTTTTTCACTTAGTCACACTTTTACTTGCATATAGTTGTTATATTTCCCCCGTTTTACATTTTCTTTGTCCCTTTCGTAGGGTGCATATCCCTTTGTATCACCTGAGATGAATGCTGTTTCTAGGAGGGTCATAATGGTATTTTCTGAAAATTATATGGTACAGCTGACTAAATTTTCTGGGGAGAAATAGCAATAATTTAAAGTTTGGTGCTCAGTAAATAAAGAAAGAATAGTTCATGCAAAACAGCACTCATTTCATACTGTGTTCCTATTAGACTCTAAAGAGACACATGCTGTTATTGGTAAATTGTTCTTCAGTGTCTTACAATTTGTCTTGCTGAAGTAGATTTAAAAGTCAGTGTCCAGGCTACTGTCAGCAATGATTTGTGCCTTATGTTAGTTTAGAGTATATAACTCACCTGTATCCTTGAGAAGTACTACTTTTGAAAGTAGTACCTGGACTCCCAAGACACATTCTTTTCACAGAGAGTAAATTCAGTTCAAATGCTAATCTCCTAAGAAACACAAGGAATTATTTTATTAATTTTTTTTGTATTAATTGTAATACATTTGTTCATGAGGAAAAACATAACCTTCTGAATGTTTTCTTTGATAATTGCTTATGTCGATAATATCTTTACTCACTGCTATTGACATCATATCTCCCAAATTCTCACACATCTGCCCCAGTAGTCCAGCCACCACTGTGCTACACTGTGCTTCTTTAACCCAATAAATTAGTCAGTTTTCTTAACTGGTCACCTTGAATAGTCAAAAGAATTTTGATGAGGTGAAGGTGTTCCCCAAGGGTTACATATTTGGCATAGATCTTTAATCAGTGCCATGTGCAGGTTGTCTGTCTATGGGCTGTTCCATCTGGAAATTAGGTTTAGAGGAACCAGTTCACTGATGGTTTCTTCTTGGTTTTCTGGATCCTGTTGAACCTCCCAGCACAATATTTCTAAAAGGTATTGCACTTCTCTGCAGTTTTGGAAAACCATCATGAAGTCACAGGAAGACATCATGAGACAGGGAAGAACCTTAGATCTAAATAACTTTGTTGAATAAATCTTCATCTGTGAATTTTGCATAAGCTGTTCATAATTGTGCTACTTCAACTAGACTATCTAAGAACACAGAGGTAATACAGTTTGCTTTTCTTCCTGCCTGAGTCAAGTTTCCATGCAAATACTCAATTTCAGGCCATGCTTATCCCCATGAAATTCTGGATCTATGAAGACACTGAACAGTTCTCCTGTTTGATACAGTATTATATATGGAAAAATGTCAAAAAAAATCTTGCAAAGAGATGAAATATGCAGAATTACAATTAAATATTTGTGGAACTTTCCTTTTTCAGATTTCACCAAGCCTTAACTCCACTGGTGGTATGATTATCAAATTTTTTACCAACTATTTCATTAAATGAGGGATCAGTTACTTGTCATTAATTTTTAAATGTATCTTACACTTCAGCTCAAGTTCTGTCATTTAGTTTCTCGTTATTAGCCATTAACATATGGAGACTGGATATGTCATATAGTCCCATGGCTATATTTTTGGTATGTTGTCTCTAGAGTGATTAGTTCTTCAGTGAGGTTTTAAAACATAAAACTTTCCATTACTATTTTTTCACAGGGCAGGTTTTCAAATTCCTGATATGGAAAGTCAGTAATTTTGTGGGGTTTTTTTGTTTTTTACTTGCCCCAGGAAAGCCTCTGTGTACTGCTAAAGCATTGCCAAAGCTGCAGGAGCTCCAATTTACCCACTCATTGCCAAAAAGGTATTTGTAGTGAACCAGCATCATGAACTGAGAGAGACACCCTCCCTCAACAAAACTACCACCTCAGCATAAGTAAGCTGATCAATAAGTTAATGGCATGAATCAATGAAAAAGATTTGGGAGAGATCTTAATTAAAGAAACAACTGCTGATACAAATTATGTTTCCAATGTATTGATGTAGCAGAGGGCATGAGGTTGAACGGAGATGAGTGCTGATCAATGCCTCGAACATTTGCATTTCTTTTCATCAGGAACCATCTCTCTTCATCCTTAGGCACACAGGCAGGCAGGCATTCAGACACACATCACTACCACCAGCACCTCAGAAGGGCTTTGGTTTCTTTGTCTTTATTGATTCCTACAGCACTTTTCTGGAGGCTATTGTGGTTGCCTCACTTTACAAGGTGAAATGAAGGTCTCCACAGACTAGATGATGCTCATCCCTTTAGACCTTCCTGGATGCTATCTCAATACCCTAAATCAGTGAGAGGTGCTTTGCCTCAGTGTGAACATCATAACCTACACGTTGTAATGTACAGAGTAATAAGGAAGCAAAGTGTAACTTTGGCAAGCTATACTTGCACAGAAAATAATGACAATATTCCCTAACACAAAGGGACAAGCATGTGGGTGTGTGCATGTGCACACCTTCAAGAGAGACACAGAAAAACAGATGGACAAAGGGAGAGAGAGAGACAGAGAGCATTCTCTCGTGGCTGAGCAGCACAAACATCCAAAGTCAATAGCTGGTTTCCCCAAGTGATTAAATCTGAGACACAGTTTAAAAAGACATCAATCTGTGATGTCAGCAATGCTCAACATATAGCTAATGGAGCTTCAAAAGATCAATATTCAAACCTGACTTTTTTCGTGCTAGAAACTCACACCACTGTGACATTTCTTGCTAGATGCAAAGTAGAATTTATTTTAACTCCTTTTATCTCTATTTGCATTTATGTTAAATCAGATGTTGGTGTATCTGGTTTTTGGGAGGGCGGTTTGTTTTTTTCCATTTTTTTTTTTTTTAATTTGGGAGAGGAGGAAACTTTATTCCCTAAGATGCAAAAAAGTAATTTAAACTTTTGCTCAGCTGGTAGCCATGTAATCCATCTTATTTTCCTGTCAGGTTTTATAATGAAGTCAAAAGCAATCCTAAACTGGTGACATAATAATCTAATGCTGTGTAGTAATGATTATGCTGGATCCAAAAATATGTTTTCAATGCATACTAAAATTGAAGAAATAGAGCAATTTCAATTATCATCATCATAATAGTATCCCAGGGCAACAATAACAAAAATATCTGATAGGAGAAGAAAGAACTACATTTTTAGCTACTTAAATCATAATCAAGACTCAGTGAAAATGCTGAAAAAATGAATAGATTGAAAAGTATCTTTCAGTAAAATACCAGTTTCCTGTGGTTGAATTGCTGGGTGTTTCATTAGTTGCATTTAATAGGCCATAGGAAAAGCAGAGGAATCTAAAAGATTGAAGTCATTAGCAATACTAATATTATCACTGTTCTAAAATAACATCCTATCTAGAGCTAAACTCTAGCATGCATCACATGTATTAGAGAATTATTATATTGACACATTGCAGTATATGTAAACTCGTTGAATATATAGTAAAATGATTTAAATATTAAGTGAACTCACTCTTCCAAACGTTTGTTCAAAGACTGGTAGAATTGGAGCCCCACTCTAATCAGGCTTTCCCATTTCCTTCTCCCACAAGAAATAAAAGAAAAACAAAACCAAGTCAAATTAAGTTGTTAAAAGGTTTAAGGATTTGATATCTTTTGCTGTTAATTTAAAAGGCTGAGCTGCAGCTCATTTCTTTTCATCTTTACAGCAAAGCAGAGAGTGACCCCAAGGGTCAGTGAGGATTATCTCTGTGTCTTTCCATTCCATCTTACATTATTAGTTTACGCTGCAAATGAGAAACTGATGTCAGAAATATGCCAAACATTATTTATAAATACAGAAAAAGTCAGGGTGAAGTCTGATAGGTCTGTGGCTTAGCATGTAAAGGTCTCAACAGCAATTAGTAATAAAGATATGTCCACTGTAAGGTGGAAACCCTCATCTGAAGAGTAGAAAATGTTTTATTGGAATAAGCACTAAGCATGAAATATACTAGAAATCCTATAATTGAAAAAAATAAAATTATGAGAACAGTGTCTTAAGGTAAAAAGAAATACTGAAATCATTACTAGTCTTAAGTTGAATGAAATTTATTATGAAGTTACTTCACATTTTTCTATACACTTTGTTTGATTGACCTTAAAATAGTGCTTTTTTATGGTTTTTATAATTAAGAGCTTTAATTGTACCAAATATTGTAAATGGTGTATATAAAAAGATATTGACTTTCTCCATTAATGAAAAAAACCATACTAGTCTTATGAGGACTTTTAGCTAATTAGCATCAGGAAAAATGCCATATGATACAACACTGTATTTTTACATTATCACAGAGGAGTGGAAACCACTCATTATAGTCATCATTGGAAGAACAATTGAAAAATTTTCAAGGCAGAATTTAAGATTCAATATTCTTCAAGTATACATTTGCTGCTAAGAAAATCTGAGGGCAAAATAGTTAATAGGCAATAATACTTGGGGAGAAGAAAATGCTCTGGCATAGCAAAATCCATTGAACTTTAACCAATGTTGTTTAAAATCTTTTGCCTTGGTATCAGAGGCTTCATATGAAAGATGTGCATTCTTTTTTTTTATGCTCATCACAAGTTACTGGAAAGATGTGTTTGATAAACGCTCTATGTTTAGGTGATATTGCCCTATATCACAGTGCACTAATAAACCAGAAAGAATGAAGGTCACACATTTGGATAGAGATGCTCCATTTCTAGCACGTCATACTTTTTAACCCAGCCTCCAAAGAAGTCAGAAGTTAATGAAGTGCTGTGACACAGAGGACACATGTGCACACACACATATTCTCACAAGGGCTGATCACTAAAGCAAGCCAGTAAGTCAGGGATGTCATATACCCCACTTCTATTAGAGCAAAGGAACATCATGTTCTGACCCTTACCACCAAAAAATAATAAAAAAGGAAAAATAAAAGGAAGAAACAGATATCTCTGGCCAGTCAAGTGACCAGGTCATCCATTCAAATTTCATTCCTATGTGCTTCCCTCCTCACCTCCATCTCTAGTCTAGAGCAACCTGCACACAGAAAGAGTATCAGGAGCCTGTAGCATAATTGACTAGAAACATTTGTTATGCTTTAAATCCTATCTTGTGGAGCACTTACTGTATCGTGTATGGAAATAATATCAGTTTTTGAGATTTGTAAATTAATTTTGCTTTTACTTTGTTCCAATGATTCATTCTCTCGCCTTTCCTGTCTACACAAGTTACCTCTAGGTTCCTGCACTGTAAACCAAAGAAAATCAAATATTCCTAGTTCAAAAGCGCCAGGGAGAGGAATGATCTGCTGGGAATGGGGACAGAGAGAAACAGAATTTCTTCACTCAGTTATGGCTCATGGCATTGTATCTCAAGTATTCCTGGGTGCTCAACTGCACATTGCTCTTTCCAGCAGCTACAGTTGTTCCTCTGAACTTCTAGGATAATTTTATAAAATCTAGTTACCCAATTTTGTTTGAAAATTTATTTTATTTCTCTACTACAGAGAAGTCAAGGAAGACATAAAGCACTGAAATCAGTTTTTAAAAAAGTAGTTTAGTTTAGTTTTTTTTTTTTGTTTTTTTTTTGCTTTGTTTTGTTTTCCAATGAAAACATACAGTAACAGGTAAAAAGACATAAAAAGACAAGTGTGTTTCAGCTTAAAATATTCTGTGAAGTCCACTGGGAATTCACTAGGTAATTTCACTAGGACAGTGTGACAATAAGTGAAGATAAACACTATTCAAATTGTAAAATAGATTTTAGCCTAAGGTACTATAGACTTAATTGGCACAGTCATAAGTGAGGACTTGCAGGAGGAGGCAGTGCACAATCAGTATCTCAGCATTTAACTTTTGGATGTCTCCTCACAAACTTCCAAGTGTGTTTATTAAACCCAAAGGTCAGGTATACTTTCTAAAGGAAAATATGGTTAAAACATCCAACATGAAATATACACCTACACAAAAGTTCTGTTTAGAGGTAGGGAAGTTTTGTAACTGCTGGTTATTTATTTGGGAATTTGGACAGTTTGACTCAAATTATATATTATTCCCAGGGTAACTGTTCAGAGGATTTGGACTTTGATGATCCTAGTGGCCCCTTTCCAACCCTAGATATTCTATGATTCTGTGAAAATTATGAAGAGAACAGCAACAGGTTGCTGGAAATCAGGGTTTTTTTAGTTTAAATACCATTCTGAGGAACCCTTAAGATAAAAAGTGTCATCAATACACACTCAAATGTCTCTCAATGTTGCTTGAAAAATGACAAAGTGGAGCAGGCCTTTCCCTGTCCCTCGTGATTTAAGTGAGCTCCTGAAGAGCTGGCATTAGCAGTGTATGGAACATATTGGTAACAATAAATCAGTGTTATACAGAGCTGTACAAATTGCCACCTTATAGGAGAGGCTGAAGAGCACTCCCAGAGCAGGTGATTTTTCAGATTACATCTCATTACCTGTTGCTCACATTGGCTCATACAGCATGTTTATTTTAATTCTTTGTGTCACCATGGTGAAGAGGTGTCTCTTTACTCTGGCAACTGTACTGAAAGTCCATCAGAAGCATTGGTGGTTTCACTGGGGTTAAGTTGGAGGCTTGATGTTTTTAAAGGACTAAGATGATGGGGCTACTGGAGCATACAGACACCCCAGGACACCTCTGTAGCTCTAGGATGTGTTACTTTAGTCTCTTCCCCATAGTCAGAGAAGGAAGAGCTAGTAGAATCTTCAAGAGTTGTTCATATGAATCATCTCCTAGCCAAAGCAATCCCAAAAAGATTGGAGGAGTGATTGATAAAGAAAGAATTTTCTCTCTGTGTGAACACAAGCTTCCTGACCCATCAACACGCCTAATAAGAACTGTTGGATTAAATGTCTACAATGAGATGGTGGCACAAGCAATTTGCTATGACAGAAAAGTTTTATCCAAAGCTCAGGATATAAAGATGCACAGAATTAAAGCAATTTCTGGAAGATCACATTTGAAATGTGCCATATTATGACTTAACTAGCATATCAAGAAAAATAATGAGGGCTCTTATGTTAGGCGAAAAGTACATCCAAATTTGATGGAAGAACTTGGCTTCTTGCCTCGTTCATTATGTCACAGAGAGTACCATAAGCACCTCTATGTGTCACAGTCTCTTCTATATGGCAACTTCTATTTATATAGAAGTTTTCTAGGAAGGTTTTCATAAAGCCTTCTTTTATTCAACATTATGATGCCATTTTTCTCTGTGTAGTGATGTTTTAAATAAAAAATAGTTATTTAAAATTAAAAAAAAATCACAGTACTACAGTTCAAACTGATCAAGCTCCTAGTCAATCTAATGGATTTTTGAAATTTTTTGATCAGTTTAATTCTTGGAATCTAACCTAGGTCTGCAAGTATTCACTGCTGGTTGTAAAGTAGTTGGCTATCAACTAATAAAACATTGCACTGTGAACCAAGACTGAGAACAGTAACTTTGAAACTAAACATCACAACTGCTTAACACACAGAACGATTTTCACTTTGATTTTAATGCATGCCTATGCACTGCACAGAAAAGAAGAACATCCAGATTGTTGGTCACACCTACATTCACTTTCCTATACATAGCACATTCAGTATAGTCCTCAGAAAGTTTCTGAACTTATCTAACATGTTGTAAGGCTTTTCCTGTGTGAATCTGCTTGCAAGTTGTGAGCTGTGTGGACTGATGAATGCAATAAATTCAGATTAAATGCCATTGTGCTAGTAAAACATTAAGCCTTGGTCAGACTTGAATCCTTTCCAGACAGCACTTAGGCACACTTCAGAGGACTGAATAATTTAAAAAATGTTACCAAGAGTTAGCATGCATGATGCTACTTTGCCTTTTTAAGATTATGAGACTTCAACCATATGAATATGAGCTGTTCTGTGTCACATGCCCCTGGGGATCAGAGGACAGACACCCAATCATTTTATTTACAAGCACAGACACAGCCTTTTGGGACAGTACTAAATATAGAAATGAAAACAAAATATTATCCACTTCTAAAGTGGGCAGTCTGACTCCTCTTTATTTTGCTCATTGGCAAGCGACTGTTTCAGAATTCCTTTACTGCCAGTGAGGAAGTGACTGAGAAGCTGCCTAGTGGTCAGCAAGCCAGACTTGTGTGCTTGCCTTTTTGTCTCTGCAATTCTCACTCTTCAAAATCACTTCTCTTCTGCTCTGCTCTGTCATAGACTGAAGAAAACGGCACATCCTAAATTTTCTTTTAATGAAAGAATGACAGAAGTCAAATTTTTTTTTTCCCTGAACCCATTTAAATTTTCTGACTGTCATAAACATAAGTTCACACCTCTGCAATAAAATATATAGACATATGTATTTGTGTGTCATTTACTTGTGTATTTAGGGGTAGACTTTAAGGATCTTATTTTTAAAGTTCTTGGCCTAGAAATTTTGGAGATGTCTTTTTTCATACATTATTGACACAGTGGTTCAGGAGGTGAGATGAATATTATATCCTACATTACAGCCCTAGTGCTCTACAATGTTTATTTTCAATTGTGTCTGCTGAATATATTTACTTGTGGCTGGTTTTAGCACAAGTTATTCAGATCACAATTCTGCAATAAATTAGTAAAAATGATGGTGCATTTCCATATTGAAAAAAAAATTTCAATGCTATCCCTTCAACTATTTCAGCTTTTCTCCCTGCACGTGCTCTGAAGAGTTTTACTCCTCTAGTTCTCATAAGTATATAATGTATATAGTTTAATATATTTCTTCTATTGTTGTGGCAAAAGTGCACACAGCACTCGAGAAGAAGCTGCACTAGGGCAAAACTGGAGCAGGACAATCCCCTCTCTTTGCTAGCTGGTGATGCTGAGCCTGACACCAGAACACATTGCTGACACATATCTAACATTTGGTCAACCAGGATCCCCAGGTTCCTTTCTGCAGCATGGCTTTTATTGTTAATTATAGAAATATGCAATTATGAATATACAAATAAATGTGTTCTAGTTGCTGCATTCAGGTTTTTAAATCTTTGCCTCCTGACTAGAAATTTTTCAAGCCAAATTTCTATGTAGTAATGAGTTCAGCCATCTTTATATGTGAGGAAGTGATTAGGGCAAGAATAAGAGCCTTGTGGTTCTGACACAGTATTTTTTTAAAAAAAGGCTTTATTGTGAAGAGCAGAGAAATGAGTAAATTAGTACAGGATTTTATACTTCATGCTCCCTCACATTTTATATTTTATTTGTAATAGCATTTTAATGATGATTCCTTATTTGCAGAGACAGAGTTTGCATGTGTGGTAAACTGGCTCTGTTCCTAAGAATACATTGAATATTGGCCACAAATATACAATTTTTAATATGCATTAAGATGTGTGATTTCCTAATAGTAAATAGAGAATATGTATATGGTAAGACAATATTCGAGAGAAAAATGTGGGCTACCTTAGCTAAGAAATATTACATACTTCAAGTATCTGTATCCCAAATTCAAGCTGAATTTAAACAATGATATTTCATATATGTCTTTTCATAGTCAGGTGATAACTTTGCAATTCTGTTATGACAGAAGGATAACTGAAGTTTCTTTTCACCAGAAGTATTTAAAACCAGTAGAAAAGTGGGCTCTTCTGATTGCTCCATAAAATTGAAGAATAAATGTTCAAAATGTAGATCAAGTCTATCAGAAACACTGGGGTCTGAAAATATTTTTTGATTTAAAAAAAAGTTCTTCAGAAAAATTTAATTGAAAAAAAATCATTATCAGTTTATTGTTTGGTTTCAGCTGCTGAAAATTTGAATTCAGTCTTAAGGGTTGGACTAGTCATGAGTGAGTCATGAGATGTGGAGCCTCCATCCACAGAATTTGGCTGGATAGAGCCCTGAGTTACCTGAACCACATTGATCCTTAGGCAACCTCCAGAGGTCCTTTGCAATCTAAATTTTTCTGTGATTCTGCAACTACTCTCTAACAATCTTTCTTCAATACAAAAATGCAATTTGCAACTAATTATAGAGAAATTTGAAAAGTTTATGTATTTTCTGAATATGCTGTAGATTATGGATCCAGCTATTTCTTTGATGTCTTTGCTGCATACAACCAGAAAGGAAGTAATATCTCTGGTAATGCTTTGAAGGTTTTTCTCTTCAGAAGAGAAACTGTTTTATGAAATGCTCTGGACAAGCTACTCTGAGGAGAGCAGAGACTAAATGAATAGCCTAAAGCAGCAACCAACTGAATCAACAGACTATGGCAGCAATCAGTTCCCACAAGGGCATTTCTTCTATAGCACAAAGGATACTTAGATATGTAAAGATAATGAAAAGGAAGACTCATCATTTAGCACAGACTCCTGAGTAATGCTTTCACTGAAAAACAACAGAGTCATTGCCATACGAGAGTGGTTTATGCTCACTAAATATATTTAAATGCCTACACTAATAGGAGTATTTCATATTCTTCTTCCTGCTTTCTACATCTCTGAAACAAGACAAAAATATCACCTGACCCAGAGAGCTGGAATTGTAATTGCTCAAGTACTATGCCATGCTTTGGACTCCAACACAAAGGTTCATTAACACAGCTTAGTCAAACTTATGTTTGACAGCTGACCTTTGGGAACCCTGTGTGTATTCTTAGACCACCAAAAATGTGAGACCTAACAATTTCATATGGGTTTCTTCCAACAATTTTTAGCTTTATCCACCTTCATGTGTGACTCCCTATACAGTAAATGCTTCCATCCAGGTGGAGACAATTTCCAAACATTCATGTTTAAAAAAAGCCAACAAACCCAGATGGAATCTATGCTAATATTACAGACATACTTTCACATGTAGTCTAACCCACTCAGTTTCTTTTCAGTCAATGAGTAAGTAAATCACCAGATGTATCACTAGGCTACCAGGTATTGATTTGCTTGCTAACTTAACTCACAGTAAATGAAGGCTGGCCTTGAGCTGGAGATCAGGGACTACATTTTTCTGTACATCTCTAGAGTCAAGATCCATTCTTAAGTCATTAAAATATAAGTGTGAAATCAGCTAGTAAGTAGTAAGAAAATATAAAATGAACAAATACATAAATGTAATGGAAGCATATGAAGGACAATATCGTGGCAACCCAAAACTTGTGTGTAACCCCATAGGAGGTCTTGGATACTTGTATTCTTTTTGTGCCCAATATTGCAGTTTTTGCTGATGGAAAGCTACCATCAGCATTAGATCAAGCCTTATAATGGCACCACATTCAAAGTACTTAATTTGAGAGTCCTCTGGAGTCCCAATTCAGAGGTCACCCCTACCATTTCAAAGGAGAATGCTACAGGGACATCAAACAGAGAATCCTTTCCCAGGAACAAATATTTAATGCATTTTACTAGTTCGTGTTTAATGTGCAGCTGTAGCCTACAGAATTTTAAAATAAAACAAAACCATGCATTACACTTTTAGAAACAGAAAGTTATTCATGGTCTTTTCCCTGTAATTTTTCTGTTCTTCAGATGCTGGCAGCTGAGAAACATATACTGTTCCTTTCAACTGCATAACTCTCCTTCTAGCGATTAATTACTTAGATACTTTGGAATAAATAGGATGTAAAGAAATACCTAACAAAAGCCTAATGCATCTCCAATGATGGAACCCTGTGCTATGCCTGAGATGAATATCCTTTTCAATTTTTTTTTGAAAGACAAGCAGATTATTCAAAATTATGGCAATCAGATACTGGCAGAGAAGAAAAATAGCGATATGCTGAACAGAAACCACTTAAATGCTGCGAGTCTTGATAATATAATATTTCCACAACTGTTTCTGTTTAAAACTAATAAAAATAAACATAAAACATTCCCTTCTCCTCCTATCAAATTCATTACTTTGAGCGACAAAATGACAAAATGATTAGCTGTTAATAAGGCCCTGGTTTAAAAGATTGACTGACATTGCATTACTCATTTAATTTCCGCTTCTCCTAGGTTTTTTTTTTCCCTTCCTCCAAGCACAGAGGGAATTAATATTATCACATCAAAGGCCTCCCTCTAAATGGGGGAGAAAAATCATTTAAAAGGACAGAGGCTGTGATTATTCAAACTAGGTTATTTGCACCTTGTATATATAACGATATCATGGTACAACTTCATTTTGTTCAAATTGCTGTCAGTCACTAATAGAAGAAATTTGCTTCCGTTTTATCAGTGCTATTGTGCTCAGTCAGATTTGTGGGTGTAGGACGGGGAGTTCAGGCTGGGCATTAACATGAGATCTGATAAGAAGGATATGAGGAACGGGGAGTAAGGAAGGTACAGAGCAAAGGAAGACTGATTGTGAGTCCAACATTCACAATGCAAATGTGTACCCACCCCAGCTTCCTTCATGATTTTCTTCCCTCTCTGTGTGTGTTGTTTTTATTTAAAGACACAGATGCAACCACACACTAAAGTGCAAGCAGGAGCCTCTGTGGAATATGAGATTTAGCAATACAACTCTGTGCTCTGGTGATTTTATTTCCTTTCACTTTGATTCCTGACAGACAAATTATTCTAGGGATGATTTAACACCTAAAGATGTATGTCATATTCCATAAAATAGTTGTATCAGTGGGAAAAATTATGAGTGGCACAACCCCTGGCCTAGCAACATCCAATGATCTATCAGCATTTAACTCTTGGCAGATTGAATTATTCCCCTCCCTAACTGTAACTGTGTTAGGGCTTGCATGACAAACAGTCCACTTGTCAAATATTTATCCTTCCTCCTAAAAAAAAGAAAAGAAAAAAAAAAAAAGAGGTGGGGGGGGGGAGGGTGGGGAAGGGGGTAGAGGGAGAGGGGAAAAAAAAAAGATTGACTAGGATAAGGAGGGGGAATATAAGTGGTAAAAGACCAACCACAGCATGAAATATGAAACATAAATCACTGGGGTCAGGGAGAGCAGGGGAACTTGGTTACTAAGGCTCCAGATGGATTAAATAATGCACGTCCTGAGGGAGGGTGGGAAGGCAAGCACTAAAATAATAACAGAACAGAATGCTCCTATGTCGAAAGGTTTGAAGACAAGCCTTGTTAATTCAGAAAACAGCAGAGTTAAATTAGCCCAGGTCCCTGTGAAAAGTACTGCTACATATTGTGCAGAGAGATAAATTTTCACTCACTCTCCAATAAACTGGCCACTGACAGGTGACTGCTGTGAGTAGTTCATTAAAATGTCCAATTCATGAGAGACTTTCAAAATTTATAATGCTTCCTATAGACAACAGGGTCAAGTTCAATGAGAAAGGAAGAGAGCAAAGTAACTGAAGGAATTATTCACTAATTACCTTTTAAACACATTTGCAATTTTTTTTCAACAAGTATTAACTTGCTTTTAATGCCTCTGGGTTTACGGCTTTAAATCAGAGAGGGAGATCAGAGTTCAGCACACATCCCTGTTTTCATTGTCCTCTGGATGGAAGATTTTTGAACATGTAAAACCATGTGCTAAAGCCCTGAGAGTAAATGATTTTAGAAGATATAGGATCAGACGTTTAGCAGGGAATGGAACAGCGATGGCAATTTTAATTAGCTTTCATTTACCTGTAAGCCAAGAATATACACTGAAGTAATTATGAGTGGGGTGGATAGAACTGCACATTATGAAAAATTACTGGGCACCTATGAAAAAAGCATCACATGCAAATAACTTTAGTGTGTTATCCAGGATGAAATATCTTTCCCTAATGGAATAGGTAAAGTTGAATTTCTTTGCAAAATTTCTGCCATAACCCTTATACTATTCCAGAAATATTCTAAAATTTGAACGCATTTTAGGCAAGAAAAATCCTATAAGACTTAGAGGAAGGACAATGTCAGGAAAACAGTGCATGGTATTTGTTTCCTTTTGAAAATCTTCCTGAAGAGCACCAGGCTAATGATTTATCTTTAGCCTGGTGAAAAACACACCTCTGTGGTAATCTGGGCATGCTCATCTATGCCCATGGATGAACAGGACTTTTCCTGAAAGTGTTACTTTAGGCTGCTGCAGACTGGGTCAGGTTTGCCATCTGCAAACCCTTCTAGAATAGAGTTTAGTCTTGCTCTTCGTTAGTTAGTCTTTGCTCTTTGTTAGTCTTGCCACAAATAGGTGACATTTATTGCTGCTGGTTTCCCCATTAGTTCGTCCTTGCATCCTGAGAAGACATAAAAACCAGAAAGCTTTTGTTTCTAATTGTCACTACAAGAGGAATATTGTCCAGAACAGTTTTGACTATATCTGTCTTTGGACTTCTTCTGAATGAAAGTTGTGGTGGACTGCTAGAACTCAAGAACTGAAAGGGTAACATGAGGAAGGGGACAACTGACTGATTCAAGTGGGTGGAAGAATCCTTTTAGTGAAAAGAACAGGGAAATGTTATTAATTGAAAATTATGAGGAATAAGAGAGAAGCATGAATGAGTCAATGGAAGGTAGAGAAGGATCCTGGAAAAAAACTGAAAGGCATTTGAAGAAAATCTCAGAAAGACAAAGATAAAAATGTGGCTAAATGAAGCTAAGGACAAAGGGATTAAATGGGAATTGCTTCCAGCATCAAGGAAAAGATTTCCAGGCATTTCCAGGGAAAAGCAAGCTGCATTAGCAGTCATTATGTTGTTTTCTAATCACCTAAGCTTTGTTAATTAATATGATATATTAATATATAATAATAATTAAAATATATAATATAATTATATACTATTGTGTTATTATACATTATATATACTATAATATATATAATATATGTTATTATAATATAATATATATCATTAATTGAAAATATAAAATAGACCGGACATGGCCATGGTTTAGCTTGTAGAGAGATGTTAGGTCATATGTTGGACTAGATGACTTTAAAAGTCCTTTCCAGCCTAGTTCATTCTGTGATTCTGTGTTTAATATCATGTTCAAAAATCTACCTTAGGGATAGAAAAGCATCTTTTATTGTAGAAGTTGGAAGATAAGTAGCGAAAGTGAAGGAAGGTAAGTTAAGCGAAGAAAGAGTCAGAACAATCTCATAGTTAGGACTATGCAAGAAAACTGGAGTGGATTTCAATTTGCAGGTTAAGGCAGATAAATGTTGGTGTCTACACATGAGCTAGGTGCTGCAACTCCCCTTGCACCCAGCTAAATATAATATATTGAAGGGCTACTCAGCTGAGCATATATGGGTATTACCTTCAGGGTGAACTGATTAACATAAATCTCCATTGAATCACACAGGCTGACACTGTCAGGATTCAAATCCTGACTTGGGATACTGTGAGTCTGCTGTAGAGGTTCTATGTTTTCTTGGGCAAGAAAAGATTTTTTCATGAGATCACTATCTCATGAAATCATGAAATCACTATCTGTGCATTCTTGAGGTTCTTAGTTGGATGATTTGTTTGGCATGAACAAATGATAATTCACAGCTACAAATGCAACAAATAAAAATAATCTTTCCACCCACAAAATGCTATCTAATTAAAATGTCTTTTAAAAAATGTATAATTCAGACAACAGGCCTCTCGAATTCAGAGGATTCTATTTTGGATGTACCATTGACATGAATCTCATTCCAACCCAGTTGTTTTTGCAGGGGCATAAATTCCCTTGTTTATAAAGTATAAGTGAATGATCAGCACTGTAGATTAGCCATGAAGGGTGTTCATCATTGCATCTTCAGAAGAGCCTTGAATAAATATATATGTCCCAGAGACCACACACTGAATGATGATGGGAAAAGATTATACTGAATAGTTATTTGTAAGAAAATATTATCCATTTTATGAGGCAAAGTTCCTGTAGGGAAAAAAAAAAAAGAAAAAGGAATGTGATAATATTATTGATATCTTTATAATAATGCATACACTGACAGAGTAAATTAAGGTTGCATGAGCAATTTTAATTCTGGGGTTTTCAAATTTTTGAATGCTTGACTTTGCAACTTTAATAGCTTCTCTTAATATATTTTATGTGCAATTATATAAAGTGCAGTGCTTTTTGATTTATTGCAAATGAATATTCTTTGTTTGCTAGAGTCATGTACATCATTAGTTCAAGTGGAAGAACAGCATTTAGATTATATGTGTTTAGAGTGTCATGCAATGACTTTCTAAGGCATATCTGATCATGCCAAAAAACCTGATCAAGAAAATTCAGGGTGAGAAGTAAAAGATGGATGTGATTCAAATCACTAGCATTCTGGATTTATTTGTAAATTTGTTCAAAACTCTTCAGGACAATTATTTTAGAAATGAAGTGCCATAAAATGCCATTAATTTTTATTTTATAAAAATATTAAACAAATTTTAAACCAGTTTCTGGAGTGGGGAGGGTGGGATGTTCCTTTAGAAACATCAGAAGAAGATAAGAAAAAAATGGCCCAGTACAACATTGAAACAGGTCCCTAAATAATATATATATAGTCTCATTATCCTCCTATGAAACTAAGTTAAAATTATTATTAGGTCTTAAGTGAAACAAGACCTTTTGATAATTGCCTAAAAATACCTTTTTTGAGATAAATTCCTGTATATAATCCCCCAGACCTTTTCATATGTAGATTCCCAGAGAGCAAGAAAACAAACAAATTCTTAATTTGTCAATAGTTTAATAGTTTACTGAATGTTACAGGAAGCTTCTTCCAGCTTTAACATAATTACTGCACTTGGGCATGGTACTGCTCCTTGTGCAATCTACATCAGGGTATCCTCACCACACTCAACATCCATCCTCATGGGGGAAATTTTGCTTTAGAAAGTGCTCAGGCATGGCACTAGTCCTGGTTGGAAAGTCCTCTTCTTTTCTTTTCAGTGGAATTCCTGTGCTGTCGTGGGCAGAATATCAGGAAAGGGAACACAGCCTCAAGCTGTACCATTGCCTGTTTGGTGTGTCCCAATGAAGACAGAGGTAATGAACACCACCCCATCACAGCCACTCTTCCAGTCCACTCTTGGTAAGGCATGGTTTTGTGATCTAAAAGGTACTCTTTTATACAGCTAATGAAAAGAATTCCATTTGCAAAGAGCAGGGACTTGGGGACTGGACAATTTTTATTCATCCTCCATAGCTACTTCACTTCAGCAAGGCCACTTTGCATGAATAGAATGAGGGAGGATATTACCTGAGAAGAGATCACATTTACAAGGATGTATAAAAGTAGAAACATTTTTCTTTTTTTAGATTTTTACATAATTTTAGGTCTTAATTTTGGGGGACTTCATTTCAAATTGAAGAAAAATGTGACATTCCAAGTAAAAATTATCTGAAGAGTGTAATTGGTAACACTGATATATTTCCTTTGATAAACTTTTCTTTTTTGTTTGAATATTAAATATATAAACTAAATGTACATATAAAATATACAGAGATAAATATCAGGACATACAGTTCATAATATTGAAATAAATGTAATAATCTATTTCAGTTTAATAGAGCAAAAAGCTTTAAAAAGTGCTCACTTGATGTCATTAAACATCAAGAGAGAAAAATAACATTTTTTTTATTTTCTGTTTAAAAGCTGTGAAATTGACATATTTCCATCAACTATTTCACTTTAATAAATCTACATCTTTTGCTAAAAAATCTGCTGAAACAGTATGCTCATTCCAGTAATCCCTTTCTTACCCTCAGAGAGGCTATAACCTGTTTTCATGTTGACGTGGTTTTCAGAGTCTGTAAAAGAGAGATTTTCTTTTAAATGAGAGAAACTGAGAGACACTCAGAAAGCAGGTAAAGTCTGAGAAGAGCCTACACAGAGAAGTCAAGAGACCATGTGCTGATTTAGTGCTTTTTCAGGTGAGCAGCAGTACACACAGTTTTCACAGCTCTTTATCTAAAGTACAGAAAACCCTGCTAAGACCCATTATTGAGCAGGACACAACTTTGGTTGCTGCCTACAAAAAGAGAGAAATTAACTACTCATGGTTCTGTATTTTGCTGATTAATTTCTAATATATGGATAATGTATATCTATGGATAATTTGTATAGAAAAAATATTTGAGAAACTAAGTTTCCTGATTTTCCTAAAGTTATTTCAGTGTAGTGTGGTTTTTTGAAGGGTCTCTGGTGCCAAACAGTCTCAAAAATGCTCAAAGATGAATAAATATATGTTTACTTTTGGTTGAATGCCATTTATTTATTATCACACCAATTTAAAGACCAAACCATTTTTTTAACAAGTAAATAAAACTCTCTAGGTTCACACATGTTTCTTGTGTACATCTGGAAACATTTCTATCTGTAGTGGAAATTAAATGTGCTTTTGACAGTTCAAAAGTAGCCAAAATGAGAAAAAGATCCCAACAGGTCATATGATGGTGTTAACATCACTAAAATTATTGCTTTGAATTATACCATTTTTCTATTAATAAAACAAAAGTAATAAAAAAACCCTTGAAGTTTTGTTTTGCTTTGTTGTTGATACAATACAATATCTATAGCAAGAAATATCAAAATAACAGAAAGTAATAGAAAAGAGACAAAAGATTACCACCACTTATTCATGTTCTTCAGTGACATAATTCTGGTCATTTCATATATCAGGGAAGAAAGACATAAAGAATTCATATTGTTACAGTTTTTTAGATTGTACAATTACAGTGTTATCATTCATATATTGCTCAGGAGGACTCTGATATCTGTGATATTCACTTGACAGGTAGTGTCCCTCCACAGTTTCCCCATCCAGCTGTGGCTTGTATGGCTGTGGAACTTTTCGGTGTTGCAAGCAATAAATTGCCACAGGCAAAGGATGCAGACAGTGTCAGGTACAACAGGCTTTGTGCTCCATGGAGGTAAAGTTCTGGAGCCTACTTGGTACTTCTCTTGAAAGAGTCACTTTTGGCATCCCTTGAATGGACTCACCTCACCTCACTGCCCAGCTGTCTCCTGATTCCACTCCCTGTAGCTGTCAGGTTTGCTCAGAGTTAGTGCTAAAGTGGGAACTGACTTTTGTTTTGCAAAAACAAAATCCTCTTCTCCATCCTAAGGATCTCTCGGATCACAGTGTGATGTACTAATGAAAGCAGAAGAGAGGTGAGAGATCAGTCTTGTCTGCCACAGGTTGCTATTCTTCAAAGAAAACTGTGTTTTCTTGAGTGTTTATCCCTAAAAGGTTAATACAGATTCTGAAATTTCTTCCATCCTTCCAGCCACCGCACAAGGAATTTTGTCAGTAGTGTAAAAATGGTGAAAGACCCCTTATAGCTTTTCTCTTCCATAAATGCATGTCAGAGAAAGAAATGAAAAACAATTTTTGTGCTTCACAGTAAGAGCTCAGATTCTATCACATCTTTTAAAGTTTGTAGTTTGCTGATGAAGCATGATCCATTTTAGAAGAATGCAATTCTGTTGGACAGTCCAAGCTGTTATTGGAAGAGTTGCACACACTGCCAAATTCAGAATTCTCTTGGCCTGTTTTCTATATAATTAACATAAATTTCTATCAATTCTTGTTTGTCTGAGCTTTATTGAGTAATAACAGATTTCTACATTTTACATCTGCCTTGAAAGTATTCTAATCAAAAGTTCACTAGAATACAACCTGCAGCAACGTTGATTAAAGTTACATATTTAGGGAAAAAAAAAGGTTACTACATAGGTAATTTTAAATTGGTGAAGGAAATGTTTATCCCAGGCATGTGCTTTTCAAATATAATTTCACAAATCTAATTTTTTAAAATACATGAATATTCCTCAGCAAATAATATCCACACTGGAAAATTAATTTGCAGATCACCTTTGAACAATCCAGTTTCCTTAATCCCTTTTTTTTAAATAACTGAAATTAGCAGTTTCTTCTGCCCATGAAAGTAACAAATAGCTGGTTTATATATGGCTTTTCCTTCTGTCAAAAGAAATGCATGTATGCACTGAAAATAAGAAACAGGAATTTTTATTCAAAAAGATAATTAATAAAAGGAATGACTTTTGTATAAAAATGGTGTTTAGCTTGGTAGTGCATCCTCAGTCAACTCCCCAATATCTTTCATCCAACATTATAAAACCACTTATGTTCAATACCGATAAATGTGCTACTTTGTAAAGCTACAGCTGAAATAACGTTTCAAAGCTGCACTTGGCAAAACAATAATAAATGCATTTTGATAAAATCTCAATTCTATTTTTTGAGGATTTATTTCTAAACTGTTGGTACACTCTCCACCTTATAAAAAAATTGAGTGTGTTCTAGCAGGATCGTCATCTGAACAGCGGCTTGAAGGGTGTTTGAAGTACTGCTGCTGTGTCTGAAAGACTCTGATCAGGACCTGGTTTGTCAGACTGCATGTTTGTCAACATTGATATATCAAAGAGGTCAGGTCAACAGCACGTCAGTATAAAGTGAGCAGGACAGGGTCAAATGGAAGCCCTGAGCCTTGTACCAACATCAGATGGGAAAATGTGAAGTACATTTAAAAGGAGGCAATTGTTTCTCTCTCCTCACTGAATGCAGGTGTATGGTTGTTGTTCTGGATGGTGCCTTTTTAGATTAAGAAAATAAGGTGCTCTCAACAGTATTAAAACAGGAAATCATTTGAAGCAGAAGCAGAATATTTCAGTGTTTTAAAATCCTCTTCAGATCTTAAAACCTCATAAGAGAAGGTGGAAATCGAGTGAGATTGGAAGGAACAGGGGTGAGAGGCCAAATTCACACTTCCTTCAAGCACAGAATATACCCAGCCTGGATACTGTCCCCAAACACGCTCATGAGCAAGTCTAGATGTCGTATCCATCCCTCATTCAGGCATTAGCACTGCTGACTCTTTGCCTGTCACTAAGTGTCCTTTCAAAATCTGTCCTCCTTTTAGGCTGTGATTACACACCAGTCAGAGATGGTGCCTTTGATCAGTTATCATCTGCTTTTACAGATGGAGGCAATGTGATTTGCCAAAAGCTGCAGAGTAAATCAGAAGCAGAGTCAGAAACAAAACCTGGATCTAGATTTATAATAGATCTGCTACCAGTAGGCCAGAGAGCAATAGACTTTGCATATTCATGCTATTTCAACCAAACACTGAAAACAGTATTTGATTTTCCAGCCTGAGAAATGTAATTACAACAATATGTTATTGATTTGCATGGTGCATTTTGATGTTGATACTAAACACTTTAGTGGAGAATGGATAATATGACTGGGTAGATGGACAGCTGCCATTAACCAAAAGGATGTGATGACATTTCTGCAATGTGTGATCTGCAGTGGATCAGAACTGATGTTCAGCAGTTTAAGCAGAAAGTCAAATGTTAGGACAATGAACTTGAAAGCCCCCACCAAGTACTCTGCCCCTCTGCCCTCTGTCAGACCGAGTTGGGCTAACACCAAAACAAAACATCTGCTGAAGATTTGAAAAATTATTCCAAGCAGTTTTTCAACTACAATCCAAGGACACATCTTCACTACCACCAAATTAAGTCTCATTTTACCAGTGAGATCGACATGGTTTTAGTTGGCTCGGCTGAAAAGGAACTCCTCAGAGCGCTATAATCTGTGCTGGTTCTCTGAAAAACAAATGAATGAAAGCCAGAGAGAGAATTTCTTTTAAATACAGATGTGTGTGCATGCTGGGAACTGACACACTTTTATCACCATTAAGAAACCTGTCCTCAGATCAGCATTGCTTGATGAGGAAAAGAAATCTGACAATGTATAGCACGCATCTGTTTATATTTAGCAGCCCTTAGCAGAAAGTTGACAAGGTCTGCCCAGGAGGTTTACAATCTTGTGCTTACCACCCCCACCATTTTTTGCCCTTCTCTCTCCATAAGGAGCATTCTTCCTGTTGTGAGATATAAAATGGAAACCTTGGGGTTTGGTTGCTTTTTTTCCCTTCCCCTTAGGTTTTTCTGTTAAGGTCAACATTGCTTCAGAGTCCACCTATCACTTCTAATCCAGTTGTTTCCAGTATTCATTATATCAATTCCTAGCACAAAAAAAATCACCTTCCTTGACTCTATCTGTGAGTTCTACTGCTCATCATGAAGAAATTCAGAGCTGTTGAATGATGATAGGTTAGAGTGAATAAAAAAGCGCCTGCAACAACAACAAAATAATAAAAAAGGGGGGAAAAAAAAGAAGTGGAGAAGAAGGTTTCTGAAGAATGTGGGAAAGATAAATAGGACTGATACTTTGTTTCATTGTCAGTAGCACTCTGGGGTTATTTGAAGCACTTATTTATGCACTGTAAGCAGAACAATACTGAAGAAGAAATGATTAAATACCAGCTCTCTGAGCAATAGACATCTCATTGTGGCAGGCCTAGACTCACCACTGGGTGGTTTTGATAAAGGCAATATGAGTTGATAACTGATACAGTTTGCCAGGGAGTCATCTGGGGATGCTGACAGCTACTATGCTTTAATAAAATCATTAGAATGTAAATGTTTTTATTGCAAAATAAAGAGCCTCCAGCAAAGTTGACACTATCGCTGCTCCCTCCACTGAATGAAAGCACCGATTAGCATTCAAATGATATAATGATAGTCTGGTTATCTTTATTAAAATTTTTCAAATCGAGTCTTCATTTTGCATGATTGAGTTTTAAACAAATGCAATATTCAGTAGGCTGGTGAGTCAGTCTGAACACTCTTGAAATAATTAAAGTGTGCCTTTTATTTTTTTAAACATGTGTTTCATAAGCAATGAATTGGATTTGCTATTTTAATATGACAATATCTAGTTAGCTTTGCATAAAATAGGGATGTTATAGCATAATTATTGAAAGAGTACAACTTTTAAACATATGTTTCATAAAGCTGAATTCAATTTTCTGAAATGTGGCAGTGCCAGTCAGCTACTGAAATAATATCAAAGGATGACTTGATTGTTTAGGTTAATTTCTTGGACAATCTTTGCTATATCGTAATTGATGGTAAATTGCATGCTTTGTGGTATTTCTTTTCAAAGGAAACACAGAACTCATTTCCCACAATGCTCATCAATTCACAGTTCAGACTTTACAACTGCAAGAAAATGAAGGAAATTCTAAGTAAGTAGTTTAGACCCTGAATTTCTGCAATGTACGATTTTGTGTAAACTAGCAGAGGTTTTGAACTATCCAAGAAGAGCCTCAGGAAAACTGAAGCATAAATTAACGATCTACGTCCATTAAACTGTACTCTACATAGGATCAATCAATCATTAATAAATATTTAGAAATCTTATAGGACCTGATCTCTTTTTCATTACTTTTTTCAGTCTTGTCAACTTAGGCTAACCTTTCTCCTGGATTAACCAACCTTATAAAACACACTGTACTACAGATATCAATAAATACACAGTATTGTAAGCAAATATGTTTTGGTTGGTTCTTGCTTATAAAAAAATCAAGAGAATCAATGATGACCTAAATGTTCCTTAAAAAACATGTGCCTGAAAAAGCTGTAGTATTGACTCCATCTTGAGACAGCTTCAGAGCTGAATTCTAAAAAAAAAAATAAAATTCTGAATAGCTGACAAACTCTTGTATCCATTGTTTGAGGAAGAAATGGATAGTGCAGGAGCATTCTCAGTTCTTAACCAGTCATTTATTATGATGACTTTCTGAAGCTGTTCTGGATGCTTCAGAAGATTCTAAAGAATCAGACATTTTACTATTTACATTTCACTGAAGATGTGCCAGGCACTATCATCAAAAGAAAGAATATAAATACCCCTCTGGTAATAAAGCTAACATGTGAGAAAACAGGAATGTTAAAAATATATCCTTTTAACTCTTGGGCATTAGGAAGTACTGGCACACAAAGCTGTGTTATAGACAAAAGACAGCAAATAATTGAGAGGGTTTGGTGTGGGATTTTGGGTTTTTTTATACATGAGTATGTATAAGAAAAAAACTTACCTAAAAAATTAGAAATTGGCACATCTGTCAACGTGGTATTATTACACCAATTTGACTAAATGGGACTAGGATGTATTTAGCAGCATCATCTATGAGAGGACTACTGATAGTGCAGTAGCTGGCTGTTGAGGAAAATACATTCCTTTTTGTGCCAAGAAGATGTTGTTACAATCTAAAGGACACAGGAAAGAGTTCAGGCCACAGCATTTCTCTCTCTCTGCATCAGATTTCAGAACAGTCTGTAGAGCAGCCTGCATCATCCTAAGAGCCTTGTGCCTGGGGATTAACCCCTCCCAGAGAGAGAGAACATCTCTCCTGTCTACTACCAGTGCAGTCAGTCTGGTCCAAATGAGGGATATTGCAACAGTCTTTGGAACTAAGCTTCAACAAATGCTTTATAGTATTATTTAGAATTTTATGAGATCACTGGTCTGGAAGAAGAAAAGCTTTCCAGTTTATAAATAAGTTGTCTTCTAATGACAACTTGAAAAAGTGAGAGCAAGACAGTAGTAAATCTATGTAAAAGCCATTTCAATACACATTCTGCTGAATAACCAAGGGAAGTCTTCCTGCTATCACCCACAAAATATTACTATATGGAAATCTTCTCATGGGACTACATACCATAGCCACACAATCAGTTATGTTGGAACTGGGCATATAACACTTCTTTTCACTTCTTTCAAAATTTTTTCTAAAATAAACCAGATTTTTTTTTTCAGGCAGAAATTTTCTTTTCACCCAGAAATTCAACTGCAAGCCTGATACTTTCACATGTCATTTCTTTGGGACAGGTATTGTTCCAAACGTCTAATTTGGTTGTCACATGAAGTTTTATAAAAAAGGTCTAACCAGTGTGTCTGGTTATAATCAAAGTCTGAGTCAAGAAAAAGGAAAAGGAAAAAGAAAAAGGTGGCACTCCACTTTTTGCTATCCGGCCCAGGTATTGCATTATTGATTCAGGGACGAAATGTGCTGAGCAAGTGGCCCTGGATGGAACTAAAAGAAACCCTTGGGACCATTTATGAGATAGAATTTGAGCTCAGTTAAAGAGCTATAGCACATGCTGTTCTTCTTATTGACAGGGAAGGAGTTTGCTTTTTTTTAGTCCAATCAACACAGTAACATGTGCTTTAGAGACTTAGGAAAGACTGCAATCCCTACACGTGTAAAAGCTGGACAGACATGACTGAAGTCTGAAGTAAATGAAGAGCAGGATGTTAGATGTAGATTTGGGTAGACATAGGCCTATACTAGGTAGAAAATAAAGAGACATAAAAAACATGGAAGGAAAAAACATTGGATATGCCAATTGAGGGCTAACCAAGTAAGAAAATCTTTGAGAGCTGTGGGCAGTGCACTTTTAAGTGGATAGTGAGGCTTTTTCAGATTATGCTTGTTTGGTCTTAAATATAAAGTGAAATACAAATAATATATACATATTTAAAAAAATGCTGCCTTTTGAAAATAGGAGAGTTTTTGTAGGCATGCAGGCCTGAGCAGAGGAAAATTAAGCAGGATAAATTGATAAGAGGAAAAGAGAAAGGAAAAGAATGATAAAAAAAGAAAGAGCAGAGAGAGAGAGAAAACCTGGAGAGAGGATTTCCAGAGCGAAGAATAAATAGAGATGAGAGTAGAGAGTAGAGTAGAGTAGAGTAGAGAATAAAGATGGAGAGTAAGAATTTTATACAGTGTTAAAGTCCATGAAATTGCAAGAATAATATAGAAATATGGGATTATATTAAAGTAGATAACAAAATAAAATTAAGATTCAGTTATAGCCTTAGAAAGGAGTTGATCCATTGCTACATTTCATAGTATTATCAGTAGCACTATGACATAACTTGCATCCTGAATTTTCAGTCTTTTTTAATGGATGGTATCAACCTCATGGGGGACAATACACAAACTGTGTATGCTTTTCAGATGCTAACACATGCTGGACAAAGCTCAACAGCTGCACTCACAAGGGCGTGTTGAAAATGTGGCTGAACTGCTGGCATAGAAATCCAAGTGTCTTGAAAACAACTGCAGTATAGCTTTAACTGCCATGCTCTGCCTCCTCCCCAAACTCTTCCTTCTGGCTCACAGAAGGCTGTCAGACACACGAAATTCTCTGTACTTTAACTAACAGAATAAAATATCTAATATAAATTACCTTTGACTGCTGAAAGTCTTTATTTACAGCTGCTCAGAGCTGCATCTGGAGAGTTTAGGTAGAGACTACAAGTGCCAGATGGTGGCCAGACTTACCCAATTAGCAATCTCTCTCATCCTGTGCCTGGCTTTGCAGAGTGACTCCTCACATCCCAGTTGCCTGACTCAAGCCAGTACCTCTATGGTCTAAAATAGTAAATACTAAAATAGGAACAATGTTGTCAGGTGAGCCAACACAGAGCTCTGTAGGCTTGGCTCAGTCGGAAGGTGCTCTTTGCTCTGCTTTTCTGGCTGTTGAAATTAATGATGTAGCTCTTGAACAGTTCAACTTGTTGACAGGTAAGGCCCAATCCTGGACTGCTTTTTAAGGCAGTGGTATGTTTAAAAGTGTAATGAGGGCTGTCCTCAGTGGACAAAAGTGGCAAATCAGGGAGAATGGGATAAAAGAGGGTTGACATTCTCAAGTAGAGGTATTTATGTTCAGGAAAAAAAATCTACAAAGAAGCTTATCAAAGCATATTCAAGTTCAAAAAGATCATCTGCTGAAATCTATGTGACAAATCAATGATTGAAAAATTTTCATTTATAGTTGTAATTGTGCTAAAGCACATCATCCAGACTGATCTGTGATTAGACTGCTATGTATAATTGGAAAAACAAATAAAAATCACAGGCTTTTCCAGTGCACAGTTTAGGAAAGGCAGAGCTATGCAGACAGATTAAAAGTACAGATCCTCATGGGACTTTTGGAAAACATTCCCAGTCCTACTTAAACAAATTATTAGTCTCATCCAAAAAGTCTAATTAAAATAGTTATGTTACTCTGGCTATGCTTCTCCAGGTGATTAGGAAGACAAGATCTTGTATTACAGCCTGAAGGTGGAAAGAGGTTGATGTTTGCATTTTGTTACATAGAGTTTCTTTTGCTTTTCTGACCTGACCTTGGCACGGAACAGGGACCAGGGGAATGTCAGCTTTAAGACACTCAACACCCACAGACTCTGAGACCACTTGAGAATCATTAAAGCCTCCTCTGCATCACAGTGCCAACTCCTCCCAAGAAGGGGAAGGAGAACAGGAATGGGAAGGGTTTTGATGAATATATACATAACCTGGGAAAGGCAAAGTGCATAACTTTATTATGTGTACTGCAAATCTCACAAGAGATATCCAACGTGCTCTAGGAGTCAGGTTTCCAACTGTTTTGTGCTGCAAGAGTAATTAAAAATGACTACTGATTGGATTGAAGGTATTTGCCCTCCTCTGAAAAGTCTGCCACAATACCAGCCCGTTATTGTGCTCATATGAAAACCATATTCCTTCCTCCAAACCACCTTTTATGTCAGCTTTGGTTACAGTTTCATGGACTCAGGGCTCATAACTTTGCTTTGACCCTGAAAAACAAATAAATGCAAAATAAATCAATGTGGAACTTGGAGAATGCCAGTATGTTCCATCACACCTCTTTGGAAAACCAAATTTCAGCAGGTGTAGTATATCAGTATACAGCTGTACTAGTTCAGTAACAAAATTGTGACTAATTGCACTGTAAGATTTGATTTCTGATTCTTTTGTACAGATAGTATTTTAAGAATTTAATGAGCAAATTAAATGGGTCATCCAATTTAAATAGTACAATTCACATAGCAGAAAGGCTGAATGAGTGTTTCATTTACTCCTTAGTTTTATTCTCCTTCTAGCCACTTTCCATCATTTTCCTGAAGACTGGATATTCCCTGTTTTTTTCTGCACTTTTCTTAGCTGTCATTTGTCTTATTTTTTCCTTTGTGCGTAGAAGTAGTTTTGTAGCTGTTATTGTTCTTTTAGCATAAATTATATTTGTAGGAATTGTGACTCAGAGAGACAAAATTAGAACTCAAAGGATCTGCTCAGAAAACATAAGCATCTGTAAAACTTTATCTGAACCTGAATCAAATAGAAAAATTTGAGTAGGTTTATAAACAGATCTAAGTCAAGGTTTTTAACCTCTGAAAAAGATTTGGCTATAGCTTAACATGAAATTGCTTGCTAGGAGCAGAGTTATTCATTAGCACCATATTATTGATATCTAGTGCAGGAAGGTTGTATCAGGGAAGAGGTGGGAATTAGATACCATTTTCAGGTCTACTTCTATTCCTGCTTCTATTCTGTTTTGCTGCATAGCTTTTTTGCTGTAGCCCAAATTTGCTACATGATATTGTGTTCATCTGCATGTTTGGTGTAGTCACTTTCCCAAATTGTTCCCTGCCTCTTGTTTCTCCTTGCTACCCATTTCCCTGGCTTGTGGGTAAGGGAATTACAACTTACTCCAATGCCCTGCAACCTGAGATTTAAGTATTATGGCTGCTGACATAAAAGGGGATCTCATTCTCTTTTATTCCTTCCCGCATATGACCTCAATCTCTATCCTTTAGATAGCTGATTATCCAGATCCTCTGACTCTCTTTTAATCCCTTCTCCTTCATTTCACTGAGACTGCTCATGGAGCAAACCAGGATTTTCTTTTAAGTGAGGTGGAATTATCTAGCTTTCTCAAATCACCAATGTATATTTAGCAAGACATTGGGTTGATGAAAACATAATTGTAATAAACTGTGCTAAGGGTTCTGAATCTAGAGATTTGTTTATACAATTTGCATTATAAATAAAAACTTGGGCTTTTTTCTTTTTTTTAATGAGAGATATTTGAGGTTACTCATACACAGCCCTAAAAAGACATACAAAAATTAGCAAGGGATTTATTTTGAGTAACTAGATCAAGGGTAGAATTTGTTCTTCACAAGGGAAAGAAATAACACAGCTTGCAGGAAATTGATCAATGCCTCCAGACCCATATTGTGAATTTTTCTTCTTTCATCTTTACACACAGAAATAAAGGGACCTATCTGCTTTAACTGGAGTTTTATAGGTGTGTTTTACATGCATTGACTGAGTTACCTGTCTCCTTGTTGGTAAGGAGGTGGGTAATTCCCTATCTGGAAGTGTTGCATTTTTACAATGAGCTTTTTTTGGGCAAACATCAGAAGTGACCACAGTCTCAAAACACAAGGAAGAACACAAATTGGAAGAAAAACACAGCATAATAGACCTTCTCACATTGTGCTCAAGGGGACTCCAGGGACCAGCCAATCCATACAAGAAGAATAGTGTGAGCTAGATGGGACCCAGTATGATTAATCACCTGAGCAATGCAGATTTAGCGCATTAGGTGAAAAGATAAATGTGTAAAACGCTGTGTCAGAACCCATGGAGTGGCCCACACGGTAATTCAGGGTCAGTAATTGAACTTCACTCTAATTATCCTGGGGAGATAATATTAACTTATAGTTGAGTGTGAAAGAGAGAGTCCATAATTCATCACTCGATGGGGCTGCTCATTGCATTGTGTTATTGAAATATGATGGCTCCATTTTTATCCTGTCATAATGACAACTGATGTGCTTATTTTCTTTCTCTGTGCCTCCAGGGGATGATGAAATAGTAAGCAAACATTCTTTCTGGTGAAAGAACAGCACTTTATCACACTGGCTTCAGCTCTAAAAAAGCACTTGCAGTCTCAGAAACAATTTCTAGAACGAAGGCCGGGCATTTCCCCTTGCATTCTGGTTGTAGTCAGCTAACCAAAAGAAAAGCCTCTACCTTTTTCAATTTATGAGATATAATTTTTCCTTTCTCGATTATCAGTTTCAGTTTCTTAATTTTTTTTTTAGAAGTTTCCTTTTCTAATTTTCCCAGGATACATTTGGCTTTCATTCTGTTCCTTTCAAAAATATTAGTTTTCATCAGCAAAGATTCTAAAACCAGTCCCTATTCAGTTTGACTTTATTCAGCATCTGAAAAGTATTCAAATTTTTTTTGTGTCAGGAACTTCCTATCTTTTGCAAACTTTTTCTCCAAGTAGCAGATTCACAGAATCATAGAATGATTTGTATTGGAAGGGACCTTAAAGATCATCTAGTTCCAACCACCCTGCCATGAGCAGGGACATCTTCCACTAGGCCAAGCTACTCAAAGCACCATCCAACATGCTCTTGAACACTTCCAATGATGGGACATCCACAACTTCTCTGGGCAGCCTGTGCCAGTGTCTCACCACTCCCACAATGATCAATTTCTTCCTAATATCCAATCTAAACTTACTCTCATTTTAAAGCCATTCCTCTTTGTCCTATCACTACATGCCCTTGCAAAAAGTCCCTCTCCATCTACCTTGTAGGCCTCCTTTAGGTACTGGAAAGTCTCCCTGGAGTCTTTTCTTCTCCATTCTGAACAGCCCCAGTTCTCTCTGCCTGTCTTCATAGGAGAGGTTCACCTTTGGTCATCTTTGTGGCCCCATTTGAACACTCTCCAACGTGTCCATGCTCTTCCTGTGTTGGGAGCCCCAGAGCTGGATGCAGCACTCTGGATAATGTCTCACCAGAACAGAGTAGAAGAGGAGAATCCTCTCCCTGAAGGGCATTTCTGCAGCCTAGAACATGTTTGGCTTTCTGGGTTGCAAGGGCACATTGCTGGCTGATGTCAAGCTTCTCAGGAACCACCACCCCCAAACCATTCTCCTCAGGGTTGCTTTGAATCTATTCCACACTCAGCTTGCATTTGCCTCATCCAGGTGCAAAACTGTGCACTTGGACTTGTGAACTACGTAAGGTTCACATGGATTCAGCTCTCCAGCTGTTCAAGATCCCTCTGGATGGCAGCTCTTTCATGTCAAATGCACCACACAGCTTGGTGACAATTGGCAAACTTGCTGAGGGTACACTCAATCCCACTGTCAATGTCATCAGGGCACCAGCCCTGAGGAAACTACTTGACACTGGCATCCAACTATTGACCAGATCTTTTTGAGTGCAACCACCCACCCTATTCCTTATCCATCAAGTGGTCCATCTAGTAATCCATGTCTGTCTAGTTTAATGACAAGGATGTCATGAAAGGACAGTGTCAAATGCTTTGCACAAGTCTGGAGAGATGATGTCAGTCACTCTTCACTTGTCTACCAACTCTGTAATCCTCACATAGAAAGCCATCAGATTTTTCAGTCATAATTTGCACTTAGTGAAGTCATGGTAGCTTTCAGAAATCACCTCCTCACTTCTCACATACCTTAGGATAGTTTCCAGGAGCACCTGCTCTATGATCTTGCTGAGCACAGTCATGGCCTGCAGTTTCCCAGATCTTGTTTTTTTTTTTTTTATTTTTTTAAATGGAGGTTATGTTTCATCCTTTTCCCAATCAGTAGGAGCCTCACTGGACTGCCACAATGTCTCAAATATGATGGCTTAGCCACTTTATCTGCCCATTCCCTCAGAACCCATGGATGCATCTCATCAGATCCAGAGTTGTGGATATCTCCTCACTGAAAGTGTTCAAGACCAAATTGGATGGGAGACTAGTGAAGACCAAGGCACGGGCTGGAACAAGATGATCTTTAAGCTGCCTTCCAACCCAAGCCATTTGATGATCCCATGACTTGCACATCTTCAGGTTCCTTAATGGTCTCAAACCTGATCTTTTCCTGCAATGAGTGGCTCTCATTCTCCCAATCTCTACCCTTGCCTTCTGTGACTTGGGCAGTGTGGAAGCACTTGCCTTTTATAGAAATATTTAATTTTTAGATGCACATTTTTTTCTTGTAATATTCATAAATGAATATATTATACTTGACTATGCAAATGTGACTCAGGCCTTTCGTGGTATTTCTTCCTTTTCGTAAACAGAAAACTATCTTGTACATAAACTATACCTTTTTAATTTCTCTTATGTTTTAGTATCAAATTATTTTAAAAAAATGTCTTTGGGCAATGTTTTCTGATATGTAATATTTTATTATGTGTTTAGAATTCTTTACTTTATGGGTGTGCAAAATTTAAACCTCTACGGTGAGGATGAAAAAAGCTGAAAGTATGTGTAAAATAACATCTTCGTTTCCACAATGTATATTTTCTACTGAATTCAGATCACATCCTTTAAAGAAAAAGCATTAAGTTTCCTTAAAGCTTTCCTAAGAATTCATATTAGCTTACACATCTAGATATAATGGAACCTTTCTGAAGCATGAAATAATATTGTGTAGCCTTATGTGAAATAAAAATGTTAGAGTATTGAGTTAATTAAGCCACTGATCTTTAATAGCAGTTATGTTCATCAGCTTACATTCCTGCTCTCTTTCAGAATCAGTGGGTTTCTCTGTGTATTATCTATCTCTGGTATTTTAGAATTCCACAGTCAAGATAAAAAAGTGAAAATAAAATGAACAGCAATATTTCCCATTAGTCTCACAACTTAATCTAGTTTATCTTTTTTAATAAATGGCTACATTTATATTTTCTGACTTTTGTATACAAGTTATATAATGTCAAGAAATGCATTTGTTCTTTAATAAAACTTATCCTAATGACTGAAGGTTTGATTTATGGGCAGGTTGTTGTCACCTTGACTGCCTGAACCCTTTCATTTACTGCAAGAGTTCCAAGACAGGTCACAATATTTACACTAGGTCAGAACAATAATGTCACCAGGATCATGGTCCCTGACAATAGCCTATCTGTCTCATTTAAATAATGAACACCATTGGTGAAAATTGCAGACTGAAACCACAGCACACTTTGGACAGTAACATACTGCTGTGCAGGATACAAAGAACCAATATTGACACAAAACATGATCTACTTGTTCTAATTTGCTAGCTGTGTATTTCTTATTTTCAAAACAGGCTCCATCAGTACACAGATGATCATGAAATAAAATAAGAATATTTTTGTTGTGCTAATTCTCAAAATAGAGCATTCATTCAAATAAGTATGAGGATCAATGTGCTGCTATCTTTCTCCGGTGTAGTAAATTTCATGGCAAATGTTTATAGTTTATACTTTTCAGACATATCAGAAATAATTTATAAGAGTTGTTTTTGATTGATAGAAGGCAGAAAACTGAGTCTTCTCAAACCCTTAACAAGTTCCTGATCTACTTCAGGTATTCAGATCCAAGGTATTTCAAATCACTGTAAAATTCAAAAGTGTGTAAGCACAACCAGATACCTTGTGTACAATAAAAGGACCAGAATAAAATACTACTGTGTCAAAACTCATTTTGTACAAAAATTGCAAAGAACATTTACCTGTTCAATGTCCAATTTGTGAAATTCACTACTCAAAGTAGAAGCCTATTTTCCTTCCATCCTAAAGAAATGGTACAAGACAAGCACCTCCCTGCTTGGGGCTCCTGCAGCAGGGCTCAGTGCTGCAGCCCTCTCACAGAGTGCCCTTAGCTGATGCATTCAGCCTAAGATCAGCAGTGCTGCCCCATGCTGTGCATGCACATGGTGCTGCAAACCAGCCATACCTGTGGCGTGGTCTTTCCACACATGGCCATCCCCCCGTTTTCTTCTCAGCGTGGTATGGGTGTCTCATAGAGCCACATAGCAAAGTGGTCTGGAAACAATGATGAGAGGAATGCTGCAGGCTGCCCAGAGCTCAGCAATTGCACATGGTCCTGAGCTGCATGCCTCCAGAAGATGGGGTTTATGACGCAAAGGCTCTGCTTGACAGAGGCATGGAATTTTTCCTTGTGTGCAGACAACCGTATTTGTATCTTCCTGCTGAACATAGGTGGATGAGCAGCTGGTGATAGTTTGAGATGGTTGAAACTCTGAATCCTCAGAATACAGAGTTTTAACCTATCAAGGTTAAGGAATGAAATTTTCCGAAGCAGAATTGGAGTAAAACCAGAAAGAAGGAAAATTTACCAAGTACCGCAAACATCCTAAGTAAGCTGGGCCACAATGCACCAAGAACACAGCAAGAATGATACTGGAAATATTTTGTCAGATTATGCTTATGATAGAAAAACTTATAATATTTTTTAGTAAACTACTTAAACCAATATGGACCAAACACAGTACCTAAAACATATGCAAGTCTTCAGAAAATTAATGCATAAAGTATGCAAATATTGTAATAAGATTATTGTTCTTATTACAAAAGTGACACTGCCTGTTAAATCAGCTACTATTTAAGTGTTGCATTGTGTAAGTAAAATTGGTATCCTGAGATTTTGAGTGAAAGGTAATACTACCACATAAAATGAAACATAGCAAAAGAGTTCTAACATCAATTTCAAAATAAGAAATTTGTCTGCACATTTTCTCCAGAGATGCATTCCTTCCTAGGGCAAAAAAAAGGCCTCCTCAAACCAAAAATATGAATCAAAGAAATCATACATTTACTAGCAAGGTAAAAGATTTTATCCTCATTCTTTCCTCACTCACTGAATTTGCACTATAGAGAGTGAAAGATAGAGTTCTTGTTAAATGTACTTTTCTCAAAATACCGTGTTTAATTAGAGCTTTTTTTTCATTTAGTTCTTTCCAGCAGGGTTATTTCTGCCTTCCAGAGTTCTCTAATGGTTGAGAAAGGAGGAGAGAAATTGAATCCAAGAGAGATTCTTGGTTTTGCTCCAAGGAGCATTGTTTTATTACAGTTCTGTCTTGGGAAGGCATGCGACAGTTTGGTCCAATGTGGACAAAACATAAATTTTGAAGCCTTAGATAGATCTGTGAAATAGAAGTCTCTGAATGGACAATTCCAAACAATCAAGAAAAGGTATGTGAGGACCCTTCCATCCACCTTACATCTGTGTAACTCAAGATGACACATCCATAACATGCTACTTCTCATTTTCTTTGCTTTCTTTTTGAATAAAAGGGTAATTTTCACAGCATTTATTGAAATAGTGGATATTTCAAACCCGCATTTCATTTTTAACCAGCTATAAGGAGTTCCTTTAGATAATAAGTCAGTAATTCCTTCAGAAATCAATGGAAATGCTCAGAGCTATTATTATCTTGACAGCATATTGCAAGATTAGTAGAACAATTTCACTATGTTTATAACTACCTCATGCTGGCATTTGATTCCCATTTGTCTTTAAAATGAAAACAAAGAAAAGTAGTTGCACAATCACTCTCAATCTCTGTCTCTCAAGCACCAATCATTCTATCAACTGCACTATTATTTTCTTCAAAGCAATGAAAAAGTTCCTGTTAAGGAAATTTAAAAGTTCAAATGGGTTTTAGGTAAATATCATTTTAAAATGTATGTAGAAAAAGACTGATTCATTTAGCACCATATTTTAAAAAAAATTGATTAACAACATATGGCTAAATCATAATTTTCTTTTAATGACTAGGGAATATACTCAGAAAGGTAAAAAAAGCACAAGAAATTTCTGACCTACAAATCTGTCATCCTCTTATTAAAAACCCAAAATACATACACACATGTGTATATATATATATATACACACACACATATATATATATACATATGTATATATATATATATATATATATACACACACACACACACACACACATATATATATACACACAGAATTATAGTTTTTATTTTTTGTATGTCTATGTTGGCTGCTGTTTATCACTTTGTTATCTTTCAGATGGTTAGAGATGGTTTCATTATTTGCTTATGTGCCTTTTTTGGCTTTTGTGTGTGTTTTTTTGGTTTGTTTTTTGTTTTGTTTTGTTTTGTTTTTTACAAGGATTATATATAACCGATGTGAATGGCTCACATTTTTCAGCCTCAAAAAGATCTGTTTACTTTTTGTGATTTCATTTGAACATCATCAGACCCAAATGACTTGAAAACATCTGTCTTATTTAAGTACTCTCATTTTCTTCTTCCTTTGTTCTAGATTGGAAACTTCTTTTCCTCTTTTACTCATCAATTTTGCCAATAGCAAATGGTGGCTTATAATTTTAATGTCTTATTAAGATCCATAAGCCATTAAAATACTTGGCCATCATTAGTCAACAACTCTTCTTCTCCATGAAGAAGCTGACCAATGATATTCTTAGTTTTCCTTTTCTTATAAATATACATATTTTGCACTATCAATTCCATTTCTTGTAAGTTGCACCTCATTTGCTGTTTAGACATTTAGGATTTTGTCCCTATGTGTTTGCTCATTGCTTTTTAACTTATTCTCAGTAATCTAACATATTTTTTGCTTCCTGCACAATTTCTCCATTCATCTGAATCTCTAAAAAGTCACAATTCAAGGAAGTTTCCCAGCTGCCTATCTTCGCTTTAGTTATTTTGTACTTGTGCTCATAAGAGAAGGCCACTGATATGACTTTTTTTCTTACATTCACCTGCAATGTTTGTCAGCCCTCTGAGTACATATGTCGTTGTGAGAGCCTGACTTTTTAAATATTTTTTCCATGTCATTTTACTTCTTAATCCTATCGGATCTTGAATACCATTGGTTAATTTTTATTCACATTAAGATGGCCTTTCACCTTTACATTCTTATCCAATATTTACAAGCTGGCTGGAATTAACTCTAACTTTGTATATCATTTCCCTAATTCCATATTCCCTTTGAAAGCAAATTGTGTGTGCTGAATAATTTTGCTATTTCTTCACAGAAAACCTTATCCTGAGCAAGTTCACATTTTTGATTCTAGTAGATCTTTATCAGATGGCTCCATTGTTTTCTTCCCCCTCCCTTCTACTCAGAGATTTTCAACAAGCCTCTTTCTTTTTCTTCTATCTTGGCAAGCACATATTTCCTTCCTCTTCAAAGCAAGGCTTCCCCTTTTTTCACTCCCTGCCTTTCTGGTACAAGCTATTCCTATTTTATATTAACATTCCAGTAACAGAAATTATCCTGTCATTTATTTAGTACACCAATTTATTTTCAATTTGACCAACTGGTAAGACTGACAACACTTTTTTCTTTCTCATATTTCTTCCTTTAATATACCCACAGCAGGGTATTTTACAGACACCACATTTCCTTAGCACAAACATATGAACAGGTTTTTTAAAATAAATAATCATTTGCTTGTGAAATGCCTCTCCCATACCAATTTTCCACTTACCCAAAATAATATTCTAAAGTGCTGCATCAATACACAGTTACCCAAAAACACTGTGAAAAGTTATTTTAAAATTAAAGTGGATTGGATGACCTGGGTTTATACTTCTAATAAACCTAAATTTGTTTCCAGACATAAAATTAAAAATTCAAGTAGACTCTTTGTGGAAATCAACAAGGATTACATGTCTTTTATAGAGGCACTAGCCACATAATCATCTGTTAAAAAAAAAGCTATGGAAGAGGATAACAGAGAGTGCAAATAATGTGTAACTGTAGAGCACCTGTTTCAGCTTTGCTTATTCTTTTTCCTTTGAGTTCAATTAAAGTGCTTCTTTTATCTTTTTATGCTGCTAAAGAGCCAAATTAAAATTGGGGTAAGCTATCACAGACCTTCAGTATGAAATAAACTGCAACTACAATATCCTCTATTTTTCATAGGGTTTATAACATTAGTGACATTTTTAGTAAAGATAGCAACAGACAGAGCTTGAAACCAAACTTCTGCAGGAAAACCAGAAGTGACATGACAAAGGGCTGACATGATATCCAAGATACTGATTTTTATTGTATTTGATGTCTGTTCAGACATGTTTGACATGTCTGTTCTCACACCTCCTCTCCTCTAATAGCAACTGTGCTCTGATGAGATACATCTTCCATTTCCAGCCCTTTTTTTTCTTCTCATCAAAGCAAAAAAAATTCTCCCAACATAAAAGTAGCCTTCTCATCTACTTGAACTAAGACTCCAAATTTCAGTTTTGACCAAAACTTCTAACAAAGTAATTAATGTTAAAGTAAACAGGTATCAAGAATGTCTGTGTGTAAAAGGAATGATCCCAATTCAGCCTTTTATTTACTTTGCACTCATATCTACTTAACCTTCTCTAACCTAGCCATCTATCAAGAAACTCTACAGCTTTACATGGTGACTAAGCTTTTGTCTAATAGAATATTTTAAGCTCGGGAAAAATGAAAATTATTTAACTGGTATTATGTGCTCATAAGGTTTTTAACTCAGTGGATGATGGCATAGGTTTAACTGATGCACTGTTGCAAGAATCTGTTGTCAATTAGGGGTGTTAGCACTTGAATAAAACACCCAGTCATGCTGTCAGAACTTCCTAAATTGATTACTTGAACCAATTAAATCTTTCTGCACATTATCCTGCTATGCAAATTTCCCTGCATAAAGAAATTAAGCAGGATTTCCTAGTGTTCCTCTCCACAAAGAAAAAAGGCCACAGTAAAAGGAAGAATCAAACAAAACTCAATGAAGTCTTGAAAGAGTTTGGTATTTTTCTCAGGCTGTATGGTGTTAAGAAAGTTTTGGTTGGCCAGTTGGTTGGTGTGAGGAGTTGCCCACTAAGGACTAACACTGTCAAAATGCAAAATAAGGCCAGTTTACTTCATTTTGCACTAAGCTTTTAAAGCTGTGGTCTAGGGAATGTGTTTTATTAGCTTATAACCACCTGTCACTTCACTCTATATAAAACATTTGCTAGAGAGCAATTAAGCCAAAAATTCTCAGAGGATCATTTTAAGATATTAATCATAAACTACACGAGAAAGGAAGTTGATATAGACAAATATTATTTGTGTTGCAAATCAAACCCACCTTATTTACAATTCTTAAAACTGAAATTCTCTCAGATTTTACTGTTGTGATCAGATGCAGATATTTTTATTCTGAAATTATTCTACACAGGTACTGTGTACATTTATAGACATGCCTTTGTTACTTGAAAGAAAGTGGTTATATATTTCCAGTTGTTTTTCTTTTCTATTTCTGTTGGCCTTTTACTTTGAAACAAGACAGGTCAAACAGAAAAATTATGAGTAATTCAGAATGTTGAAAGAAGAAGGCATTGAAAAGCCTAGAAAGGTCTGTTTCAAACAATTCAGGGTATTAGCTCTTTCCTCTTCTTTGGTAATTTGCAGTTTTTTCCCTGGAAAGAGGCAGAATCTTATGTGCCTTCCCATTCCAGGATAAGAGTTACAAAAGTATGACTTAATGAAAAAAATACCGTGAAGATTTTTAGGCTGATGTTTTCCCAATAATTGAGATTAATAAGGAGGAAGAACAATTTACATTAATACAGTGATGTGGTGACATTTCCTTATATAACTAACACAGCTGTTAGTTATGCAAACTATTTGTATAACTGTTGTACAGCTATACAAACTGTTTTACACAGTTTGCTGTTTTGAGTGGACAAAAATAATTTTATCCTTAGATGATTTTCTTTAATATGTTTGCTGATATACTTAAGTCTTAGAGAAAATTAATCATTTCTAAATAAATTTAAGGTGTTTCCTTAATAATTTCATTGAGTTAGAGGGATTCCTTAGCTTGTTGAAATAGACATATGAAAAGAAAGAAATCACTTGTCAATAAAACAGTCTTCTCAAGACCATCATGTATATGCACATTTGAAATAATCAATTAGCCTTCTCTTGATGTTTAATTCCTTGTATATAAAGATGAGGTAGGCTTAATGTTACAGTTAAATGCTCCAGATTCAGTCAGATTTGGTTTGTCTTCTCCAGTATTTGAAACACCTAATAAAATAGTCTTTTAGCATAATTTCATTATTTTTCATTCTTTTCAAGCTACATCATTTCAGTTAATACTCTGTTTGAGTGAACATAGTGTTGATAGGCCATGCTATAGTTTTAATAAATTTTCTTCCCTTATTTATGATTTCCAGCCTACCCTTAGCTGTTGTAAACAGAGGCAGAGCAACTTGGTGAATATCAATCAGTCTTACCAGGTTAGATTTCCCCTCTCCTATCAATAAGTTTAGTCCTTCAGGCATGACAACTCACATCAAGGGGTTTTGTACAGTGCTTAAGCTCCTTAGGTCGTTTAGATATTCTTTCTACTAGATCATCTTTTGACATGTTCCTAGGGATAGCTTCTTCCCCTCACATCCCTCTATGCAAGTATGGTTCACATCCAGCTTCTCCCCATGCTATTCTTAGAGGGAAACTGGGTTGCATGTTTGGAAGAGGCCTGACTTCCAGCATGTCTCTAAAAATGCTGGAGATAGCAGACAAGTAGATCTCTCTGTGGCAAGCAGGTCAGCCTTTCCTTGACTAAATATTCTGAACTTCTGTAATTCTTTGTAATTCTTTGTCCCATCAAAAGCCATGTCTCCATTATCTTGGTAAGAGAATGTGTACAGGAAAAAGAGATATCTTAGCCTGAAAGTTTCAAAAATACCCATCCAAGCACTTGAGGTTGAGCCAAACAGGTGACAAATTGTTAAGTTGCAGCACAGAACACAAACGTTGAAAGTAACTTCACAAAAAATGCAATTAAAAAATGAAGGTGAAAAGAATACCCTCTCTCTCTCTCTCTCTCTCTCTCTCTCTCTCTCTCTCTCTATATATATATATATATATATATATATATATTTACTAAAATGATGGGTTTTATCAAACTGCATTGTATTCAAGTCAGCAGTCATTTTTATCAAGCAGCCTGCCTGAGCAAAAAGGAGCAGTCATGTACAAGTGAAATTCCAATCTTTCTTCTGTGCTCCATGTGTTTCTGTTCCATGGTAAACTCTATTTGTTTACTGTGTTTTCAAGGATAGGAAATTTGGTGAGGGGCAGTAACACCAAAACCTGAAAAGCTGTCATTTATATGCTTGCAGCTTTCAAGAAATTGAGTATATATGTCTAGAAACCTGCAGGGAAATATAAACTACTACTACTACTTCTATCAGAAACAGTAAAATAACTATGAAGGATCATAAATAACAAAAGATACTATTTATTCTTTGATATTACACACCCATTCATCTAGAAAATAATAAAAATAATAACAATGTGTTCAGGGGATCTCCAGTACTACTATATTCCCTTCAAGGCAGAAGATAAATTAGAGATAAAAAGTCATCTATGTTATGTTTTTATACATTTATAATTTTAAAAGCCCCGTTAGAGAGTCAAGTGGACAGAAAAATGGCAAGGTTTCCAAAGCTACATGATAATTGCACTTGTTAGCAATACCCCCCTTTGGTTGCACACTGGATAGCAGTCAGTATGAAAAAATATAGACAAATATTCTTCAGTCTCTACACAGTCAGTATTAATAGGTTCTGGGAATAAGATGGGTCTGAGCAATGGACACTGACAGTAGTATCTTAAGGCATTCTGGATGGAAGGGCAGTGTAATTTGTGCAAACTGCCTGGCCATTTAACTTTAACTACCATTCCAATAATTTCCATTCTAAATTATGCCATGTGCATAGAAATTCAGCCAGTTATGTCTAATAGTAAAAACAGAAATTAAGCTCTTCAGATTCTATCTGCTTTATGTATAGGACGAGGTTAAAAATTTTGCAAATAGAATTTTTTAATTTGAATGTTGCTCAAATAGAGTATACCATGTTTCCTCCCTGCAATTGTAGACACACACAAAAAAAAAATATAACAGAAAATTCTTCAACATATTATTTTGCCATAGCTTTGTGACTAAAAAAATGTATATTTCTATATTCTAGTAACCAACCAAAATTATTTAAAGTGGGTCTGTTTCATAGTGATTAGGGTTTTAGAATGCAGATGTGTAGGTAGGTGTGTTTGCATGTCTACGTGCATATGTACCTGTGTGTGTGAAATTATATTTACAAAGGCAGTCCTTTTTCTAATATAATATGTTTTCTTAATTATAAATTGGAACAGAAATGAAGGCATAGTCCAGGATTTTGAATTGTACTGGAGCAATCTGAAGTAAAATTCTTAGTGGTATCTGTGTACAGAAATCCCTGGTTCACACTGTGAGCAAAATGAAATAAAAAAAAAAAAAAAAAAAAAAAAAAGAAAGACAACTGCTAGCTCTGATCAGCTGTGCCATATTTTCTAAAAGCCCATGAACCAGAACAGTGGGTTAAAAGGAAGTTGACCTGACACATCCAGGTAGACTGATAAACTGAGCTGAAAACATTTCATCTTGCAGCTGATGCCAGGTGAAGCATACATGACAAATTGTAATGGCTGCAGGGTAATGGATCACCTGTAAGGGCTCAGTGTTCCCTCACTAACTTGCTCTCACTCTCTCTCCTGCTTTCTCCCACATGCAGCAAGGTATTTTCCCTTCACAAACCCTAGGGCTGCAAGGAAAAATCTCAGCCTTGGGCAAGCCATTCAGCAGCCCTGACACAGCAAGAGCACTGCCTTTACACACACACCTTTACAGCAGGGCAGGCTGCACGCTCAGAGTCACAGTGGCTCTCCCATAAATTCTCACTTTGGGACAGCGCCTGTCTGCTGCCTCTAAAGAAGGCAATAACTGCAGAGTTGTTAGGCCTAAAGAAACATTTTTAGTGGTATTCCATCACCAGCTTTCACTAGTTATCAAAGACGTGCTCCCCTATAAATGAGGGAGTCCTAAAAATCCTATGTATTCCTAAAGCATTGTGATGTTTGATTAGACTAGAGCAACACTCAGCTGAGGTTCCAGCCCAAGGCTGAGCTGCTCATACACTTTAGCGTACAAACAGATAAGCCAGACAGCAATATAAATAGCACACTGTCTGTTTCTGGCTCCCTGTCTGTCAAACTGCCTGCCTTGCAGCCCAGCTCCCTTTGGGTGCAAGCTGCTGAGTCTGCCAGAGGAATGTCTGACATGGGGCACCAGCCACAGAAAAGAAGAGCATCATATACAGGCAACTCAGAAATACTGGACAGGGTTTGCTTAGAGGCCCCTGAACTCCCTGTCATTCCCACTTTAAATGTACAGCTAACCTCTGCTTTTTGTTATGCCAAAGAACATAACCTTGAGTGCTGCAGTTTGCTGCATTTCCCCATAATGGAAAGTGCAGGTTTTCTGGACCCAAACCTGCAAAATTTAACTCAAAATTTATAGCAATTAGTCAAACTGGAGTAGTTAAGTAGGTAGACACACTAAATGAGGCATCTGGCTTGTCCTACAAACCCATTTTCATAAGGTTGCATTTTAGAATAACAGATACGTGTGAAATCAAGGCAAGTAAAGATTAGGATCAGCAGCACTAGGCACACACAAGTTTTTCTAGTTTCTTCTGAGTTAAGAAAACAAAAATATGTAAGAAAAATTAAAGGTTTTAGGATACTGGCATAGTTTCCTCTAAAAGTTTTCCCTTCACTTTCTAGATCTTGATTCTATGTCGCTATTGTATAGATTATATTTTACCTCTTATTTCATCCAAACAGGGGTCAAACAAATATATTTTCTATTTATAAAACATCTCAGGCTTAATTCATCTTTTTGTAAATTGTAAATGAGGCCATTTGTGGAGCTGGTATGTTGAATGCAGTGTTAGTCACCATGAAGCTAAATGACACAACAGACATCCTCTGTTGACTTTCCCCACCTAGAAGCTTTTAATGTGACACAGCATATGCCTTGCCTCTCAGTTCAACCTATTCAGAAAATCCATCAAAATTAGTGGCATTACTCTGCTATAAAAGCAGCTTCAGTGAGACAAAATTATTCCCAGAATTTATAGTGGATAAGTGAGGAAGAAAATTATTTTTCCAACAAAATGATTTTGTACCAGCTGAAAATGAATACACAGTAGCAACTGGAAATTCAGAAGAGGGATTCAGGTTATCACTCATTGAGACTACCCTCTTTATCATCTCATACAGCCAAGCTTGAAAAAGATCTGCTTCTCCATTTCTGGTCTCTTCACATTATATATTGTAAATTTTCACATTAATTGAATCTGCAATGCAAGGAAGAAGCAAAACCCATGAAGACAGAGTCAGGAACAAAACATATTTTCAATAGTCAGATTTCTTTCAGTTTGGACATTATTGGACTTCAACTCAGAGTAAATTATTAGTCCAGGTAATCAAAATTGACATAAATTAGATAAAATTAAGTTTATATTTGGACAATTAAAACAATTCAAAGAATTGAAATAAATAATTGAAATAAATATAAAAATAACTTGGATAATTAAAATAATTGAAATAAAATATGTAGGTTGGGTTTTGGTAACCAGAAGATTAAAAAGAAAAGTTATTACAATATTTGGCCATGTTTTAAGTTGATGCTGATTCATAGGATTGACACTAGAACAAATATTTTATTTTACTTTGGACCCTAAGATCGTGTAAACAGTCCATACCAACTTCTGCAGGATTTGAAATTGCAGTGACAAGCTGAAATGTTTATCTTGCCAGTTAGCCACTGACAGTGTCAGCACCAGCAGCATCTCTGTGTAGCAGTCTGGCCCAAAGTAATGCCTTGTGCTCCAAGGGTTTCCATCCTTTGGCTTTGAGGAGGACAATACCCATCCTCACTTAGACATTGTGCTGTTCTGTGTGGTGTCTAAAGTAGTGATACTCCTGCCAGACAGCTTTCAGGACCTGAGCACAGAAGGGGAGAAGGCTTTGTGGTATTCTTTGTGGCTTTCTTGTAGAGCTGTACTTTGGATTCCAGGAAAATTGGCAGAATACCCTTGTTTTAAGATGAAAAGGCTTTTGCTGTGAAAAAGAGTAGGAGGATGCTCTAATCAATTTCTATGTTAAATTATTATTGCTTGGTGGAAACGATGTTTTTCTTGAAATATTTTGCTAAAATACGTACATGTTTTGTCTGTGTGCAGAATTTCTCATGTCTTTCCCAGGTGTTTCCTTTCTTTCTTGTTCAAACTTTCCTTCTTAAGTCATCTTCATAATTTTTCACTGAATCCCTTTCTTCCTCCTATTAATTGATCAATATTTGCCTGTTAGATGGCGATGAAAGATAGAGTCATTCCTGTAATTCTAATTTACTATGTTATGTTGTGGTGGGTTGACCTTGGTAGGCTGGCTGGTGCCCATCAAGCAGCTCCCTCAAACCCTCACCAGGAGAGGAGGAGGAAGTATGATGAAAAACTCACATGTTAAGGACAGAGAGATCACTCCTGAATTATCATCACAGGAAAACAGACAACTTGAGGAAGAATAACTTCACTTATTGCCTGAGCAGGATAGTGAGAAATATGCACAAAACTAAAATCATTTCACTACACTCCCCCTTTGCTCAGACACATCTTCCTAATTCTTCATCCTAATTCCTTTCCTGTTCCAAGAACTGCAGAGTAGATGCAGAATGGGGGCTGTGGTCAGTCTTCACTGTTCCTTCTCTCATTGTTCCTCTGAACCAGTGTGGGGTTTGTCTTTCCCTTGGGGTACAGTCCTTCACAGACTTCATCATGGGTCCTTCCCACAGGCTGCAGTTCTTCAAGAACTTCTTCACTGTGGATTTTTTCTGTGGAGTATATTCCTTTAATAAAAAACTGCCTTTACTTGAGCTCCCTTTCATGGGCTAAGGTTCCTTCTAGGAGACTTCGCCTGAATAAGCCCTCCATGAGCTGAAGCTTTCTCCAGGGCTAATTGACTAATCTGGCATGGGATCCTCCACAGACTGTAGTGCCAATAATTGCTCTGGTGTGGTTGTTGCCAAAGACAGCAGGGTGCCAACATGCTTCACCATGGTCTTTTCCAGGGGAATATTGAGTGTACCCTCAGTCACTTTGCAGATGTCATTGAATGGGTAGGAGAGTTGATCAGCTGGAGGGTTGGAAGACTCTACAGAGGAATCTGGACAGGCTGCACCAATGGGCCAAGGCCAATTGTACAAAGTTCAATAATATCAACCACCAAGTCCTGCCCTTGGGTTGCTACAATCCTGTGCATCTCTACAGGCTGGGGGCAGGCAGAGTGGCTGGAAAAAGGCTCATCAGAAAAGGAGCTGGGTGTGCTGGTTGACAGCCAGCTGAACATGAGCCAGTGTGTGCCTAGGTGGCCAAGAGGGCCAGTGACATCCTGGCCTGTATCAGAAATAGCATGGCCAGCAGAACGAGGACTTTGGCAAGCAGAACTTCTGAGTTAGCAACACTGGTAGCATGAGTAGAACAAAGGAAGATTAAAACTTATCCTTAGATAGAAAACAGGCAGGTGAGCTGATAACTCAGATCTCAGAGCCTAAACTGTTTCATAACAAAGGCATCAGTAAAAACTCCTTTAACAGAAGCCAAATGAGGCTTATATTTTCTGGAAAATTAAAGGTTTTTTTTCTTATGACAAAATGCTAATGAAACAGTAAAAGTACTCATTTCTCATTGAAGTACTAATTGGAAAATGTTTCAAGGACCAGTGATGAACATTCCTTCTTGAAAAAGTAATTCCAGTTGACTGGAACTCTTATTATTGTATTAATCAATCAAATAATTTAGAGAAAATCTAAAGGGAAAATGACATAATTTCTAGAAAACACAAGCAAGAAACCTGCAGGTAAGTTGTAGTGGGTATGGTGGAAGTAGGAGCAACCAGCAGACTTTTATCAGAGGGCTATTTGAAATCAGGATTAACACTCTTCATATCGCAGTCACACCACATGCACATGACATTTAATATGTGCTGTTGGCAGTTAGATAACCTCACAAGTGGGAGCTGAAGAGCCCATCTATGTTTAGGCTTTCTCACATAGTATGCATTTAAATTGAGATTCCTACTGTACATGGTTACTCTGTCTCTCTCTCAGGGAAAAATGGATAGCCAGTGTTTCATAACATGACTATTCTGTCAGATACAACTGATAAACTTTCTTTTTCCTCCAAAATGAAAACTAAAAATCAACAGTAATGTCTGCAGCACCATTAGACAGCTGATTCAATAGTCTCAAAGTCCAACTAAACACGTGTTTCTCATTAATGAGATAAATCTATGGAGACCAATAAAAATGGTTTTGAAGACCTAGATCTTCTCACATATCCAAAAATACTTCTTATACAAAAGTCAGGTGATTAAAGATGCAAATTCTTGGTGTGTCATAACTTTTTCTGTGGCAAATATCCTAGAAATTGGCATATTATCAGTTTGATATTCTGCAGCCATTCTACAGTCACCAGTTAAAAAAATTTGAAACATTTTCAAAAGTACAATCAGCAGATACCAGCAGCGTAACAATATTCTTCCTAAAATTTAAAACTTTTTTTTTCTTACTGTTAATGAGCAATGATATATCCAAAAATGTTAATGGACCTTAATATATCCAGAAATGTTGATTACAATCAGAACAAATCTACAGGACAAAATTATTCTTGTTTTACAACCTAACACAATGAGAGCTGTTTCATTATGATTTGTGTGGTTTTGTGGGTATTATTATTGTTTTTATTATTATTATTATTATTATTATTGTTATTGTTATTGTTATTATTATTATTTTATCATAATCATCATCATTATCATCATCCACAGCCTTTGATATATGTATTTTTTAATACCTCTTTCATTTTTTCATTCATGAAGGAGGAAACAGTAAGATTCAAGGAGAAACATCTCATATTATCATTAGGTCAAAAATCCTGGGAGATATATATTTGGGTCCATAAAAGAAAAGTAAACTGGATATGAAACAGTACCTAATTTTGTGCTATAACTAAAAGCATGTCTTAATTTCAGCATGAGATTGCTACAAATTTCCTAATAGTGAACTTAAAATATCTGCATACTTCTACATGTATCTATATGCATAATTTCAGGTTTTATGTATCAGGAAACACTGAAGTTATTTTTTTTACCCCTTAAAACACTGATTAACTACTATAGTAAAACCTTAATCTAAGGTGGGAATTTTCTCCTGATTTGTATTTCTTCTTATTTTGCTACCCTCATTTATTATTTGTTCTTACAGTGGGTTCAGGCACAAGAAGGACAATTAGCTGATTCAGGCATAGCAAAATATATCATGGCACTATGATTCAAATTATTTGATGAACTTCTATGATTTTTCCCTCCACTGGGATTCCACTACACTTATGAACAACCTTCTTGCTATAGAATGATGCCAAATATTTCTGATGCAGTTTGTCCAAAGCACCATCTTAAATTATAAATTGTAATATATTTTGCTGTAAAGCAATAAAACAATTTGTTCCTATGAACACCTACTGTTTAAGATTCACAGAAGTCTAACTGCAATTTCTCTTAACTGGAAAATTTCCCTTCTTTTCCTGAATGAATCTTTTCCACCATAATGTGAAGTGCTGACCTCACACAACTAAATGGATAGTCAAGTCTGGCTTTCCACATAAAATGAATATGCAATATTAAAGGAGTTAGATATGACATAATTCAGGGTTTTCTCCCTCACTTAAATGCTGCCAATTAAAGAATAAATTTCAGTATCATAATTCCTATTTTTTCTGTATACTTTGAGTTCTAAATGGCATTTAAGGATGTGGAGGAAATTTAAAAAAAAAAAGAAAAAGAAAAAAGAGAGGATCTCATCAATAGAGAAGCAGAAAAAGTAGTGATAGAGAAGTAACAGGATGGATTTAAAATTATTACTTTTGGTATTAATCATCACTTCTTAATTACTGGTAGTAAAAAAATTCCTACAGGGTGTTAGAAAATGAAATTATCAAGTTTACTGTCTGAATCCTACTGCTGCCAGGATACCTTCTTTCAGATCATACATAATGTATGTTTTCCAGTAGAATTGTTTAGAAGGCACAGATGACAAGAAAAAGAAATGTGAATGAAATGCACATGCATGAATATGAACACAAGGTAATATACATGGGGTTTGAATGATAAAAATCTTAAAGTTGAAAAGTACTACAATTAAGTTCAATCCAATAGAATTCCATATGCTTATTGATTTATACACAGGCCTATTCACAGATATTAGACCTAACTCTGAAAAGTAACATTGTCATATTTCCTATTTATCCTGTAGGGTGGGAACTTGCATACCTTTGAGCTAAGCTGCAGTTTAGATATATGAGTATTTTTTTTTTTTTAGGTCCAGTTGCTATTGTTCAACAAGTTCAAATCATTGTGCATAAGAAAAAAGGGATTAATAAAAAATGTCTGAATCTAAAAAACAATCTGGTATTTTTCTTCCTCCTTTGCAGTGTGCTAGAAATAAATGTCTGCAACATTCCCTTGGAAAAGAAATTAAGAAAATGAAAAATATATCTTTCCAGTTTAATACCGCTTTCTGAGAAATCTGATGTTACTTGTTTTGAAATGCTAAAAAAAAAAATCAATTTTTAGATTGTATTATCTGCAATACACTGTTTTCTAAACTTCTTTGTGCAGACTTATAGAAAGTGATAAATATGAAGTAATAATACATGAACCAAGGAGGGGAGCAGAAAGCAAGCTATAAACAATAGCCTCAGAAGGAAATAGGAGCAAAAACTATTGGACATTCTTGAGAGCTTTCCAAAAACAGAGTTCAAGTTATATTGTGTGGGTTTTTAAAATTTCTTTTATAATTGCCATCACCTTTCTTATTTCCTGCTCCCTTAAAAGGAGACTTTATAAGCTAGATTATTGCCATTTCAATTTTTGCTTGGTTTTTAAGTGTATAGCATTTCCAGGTCTACAGAGCAGGCACTTGAGGTATGGATAAAGTACATGTTTTCTATATTATATAGTAGAAATATTCATAAGGTTGCAACCTTGGGATAACTAAAGTTGAATTTTTTTATTTTGTTTCAGATGACAACAACATGCATTCTTGTGTATAGCATTAAAAAACCCCAAACAACCACAAATTAAGATACTACAAGGTTATAGGGCCACTCAGAAACATGTAGGAAGGTGCAACAAATTCTTTTTATGCTCTCCAGGGTCATTAACAATATGAGTGATGGGCTAAAGCTTGCCACAGTTGCTGTGCAGCCAGCATCTCTTCATTTATGAAAAGAATTTGCCTCCCATGAGTTATTTCAGTGTGCTTGAGTGCATCCAGATCTAAACTGAGTACATTTTAATTAGTGCATCAACATGCAAGCAAGCAAATCTCAAGATGTGAACCAGAGATCCAATTTGAATAGGTATTTGGTTTCTGATAGTGTTGAAATAATCAGTGTGCAAAAGATCAGCAGAAGCAAAAGGAAGTTACAAGGAGTAACAAGGAAGTTGCATCCTTGACCTTCATTTAAATAGCTGAACTTGGGATGCCACTGTAAGTATCCCTGGCTGGGTTGCCAGCTGCTGTAAATCAAACTGACTCCACTGATTTTCAAAGGCAATAGATCTGTTTATATTATCTGACATCCTCATTGACATAATCCAGAGGAGCAGAGTGAGTCAATCTGGCACAATGTAGTATCACAAATCAGAGGCTTAGCATGATGCTAATGCCCTTTAAAATCAGTGTCCAAACTCCAATTGATATTAGGAAGTACAGGCTTTCAACCTCAATTTTTAATTGAATCACTACCATGAGAGCTACCAAGGCCAAACTTGAAGACTCTTTCTGTAGTATTTCAATTTACACTTTCAAATATTTCATTAGACATAGGCACAGACATCTGCATTAAAGTTTCATATGCCTAAATAGAGGTGAACTGAGCAATTTTCCTCTTGTTAAAAAAAAACCCAAATCCACAAACCAAAAAGCCTTTAAAAAGTGTCTTTGTTTTGCTAAAGAAAAGGAATAATCTGTGAATTTTTCTCCTCTGCTTTTTTTGTTCTTTTCACCTCTGTAAACCTATTTTTGCACATTAGCCTGATGCCTTCTCTTCTCAGCAGTTGCTTTTTCTTTTCTTGCTCTTTACTTCAGTCTCTGAATCAAAGTGATTCAGATTAACATGAAAACACCTTGAAAATTTTCCTATAGCTAAATAAAACTAGACACACTGAAAACTGGATTTTAAGGAACTAATTAATTAATTCAGTACTAATCAGACTTATTAGTTCATCTTGATCTGATTCTCCGTTAAGTTAGGCTGAAGTTTAATGTAATTTATCTGACATATTGACAACTGGCATCACACAATTTTAGCTGGTCTATTTTAAAACTCACTGGAACTGATGCAACTTTGACATTGAACTAAATTAATCAATCAGTCCCCAAGAGTGGTGAAGAGGCACCTATGTGAGTGTAAAATCACAATAGTGAGATGTATTTGTTAACTGCAGACAACTACTGTAGAGACTCTCACATCTCAGCTGGTTATCTACTCTCTCTGTAATCAGGAGAGAGGCACTTCCAGGCCATGACTCATTTGGCTTATTTTAGGTGACTGCTGCAGAAGAACTGTGCCCTAGAAGACTTCCTTTCAAGCCACAGTCACAAAGACAATCCATATAAACAGCTCAAATACAGACACATGCTTAGAGGAGCTGAAATGTGAGCATAAATCAGGGCGTGATTTTACTGTCTTTACTGTGTTGAACTGTGCTTTTCAGCATTTATTGCAGGCTTTCCTTTCTGGGTAATGCTTAGTTTGACTTAGCAAATTAGACCATATGAATGCAGGTGACTTTTCCAACTTTATCCCAAGCTAGACTCTGTTTAGGTGTAACTAAGCAATTTAGAGAACAGAGAACATGCATTTATGTGAATGAAGCTAAATGAAAGTCACTATTTTCCTTGCTTTCTAAGATAATTAAGTTGAACTTTCTACTTTGCATGTGTAGATAAATACATATAAAAGCATTTTATGGTAGTGTCCACAAAATTATGATTGACAGCCACATATATAATAAAAACATATTATAGGAAATGAACATAAATACATAGTATTTAGAACAATTACTAAATTATACCCTGGTTTTCAATCTTACCCCTGCAAAATGAAAAAGGTAACACCATCTCAAATACACAGTCAACTGAAAAAGAAATAATTACCTGTAACCTCTGTTCTTTCTCTTTTGTGATTCACATCACAAAACTGCTGTTAAAAGGCTTCTGAGTGAAAAAAAAAATCTTCAAAATCAGTCCTACACTTTTTACCATTAAAATAAAAAACAATTAAAGCAATTCAGAACCTGGAATGCTGTGCTTCATCCTACAGTACCCCAGTAGCTCAATTAAGACCATATCAGATCAGTTACTGCCTGCTACTCAGCTCAGGTTTATGATCATCTAAGTGGTCAGATCTTAATCAAACAGTGGTGATATCTAAGGGCAGAAATAAAGCAGAGTTTTGCTTTTTTTCTGTATCACAGTCTTTGTTATCTGATTCAAACACCATTTGGAAAATTTTCATTTGTTGCTGAAAAACCCATAAATCAGATCAGGAAAGAAAGAACTCTATCAGTTGATAGCATGAATATGAAATGGAGAAAGTGGCAATACAGCACCAGATTCACTGTGACCCTAGATAACCATAGAAAAGACAGATAAAACATTAACTTGTGATCCTATGAAGAGGTTGTTTCCCTTGAGTTTGAGCTTAAACTTTTGTGCTAAGAATCAGATTACATCTTCTGTGTCAAATTTTACATCATTTAGGCACAGTTATTTTTTGTATGCTGGATAACAGTGAAAGCAAAATAATTTCTCTTGAGAATTTTGACATTCTTGAAGATGTGCCTTACCATAGATAGATTGGAGACAGTGCTGGATGGCTTGAGTTTTATCCTAATTGTAAAACTAAGCCTGAACTCTGACAGATTTGTGATCTCTTTTACTATGTATTCTTCAGCTTAACAAAATGCAAATAATTTGGTTTTATTTTAGTCTTTCTAAGAAGACTTTTCAAATATGTAAGGCTAATATTAATTCTATTCATATTTCTATACATAAAATAATCCACACATGAACTTTAAATTAAAGTCATTTGATCTGTTCTTAACTTTTCAAATGCTTTGATTTCAATTTTCAATGTCAACAATGGCTAAGTGGTGGTGTAGCTCTCCAGAGCTGCCTGATAGTAAGATACAAACTATATTTATTATTTTTTGTTAACTTCTTATGCAGCACATAAAAGTGTACAAACAATCACTCCTTGGTAAAGAATGACACGAGTTATGGAAGATTTTCAATAGAGAATAACAACAAAATCAGCAGATGATAGATACAGCTGGATGACTTTACCTGCCTCATTCCAGAAAGATATGTGTACAATACAGGGGAAGAAAAGGCAAGAAGCATTCTCTTTGTAAATATTATATTGGGAAGGCAGATTTAGTTTTAATTTTGAATGACAAGTCAAGAATGTTGTTTAATGCAAATCCTTTCCAAAAGAGAACATACAAGACACAATATATTATTTATCATTCATTTTCTGTACTTCATTATATATATCTGCTGTAGGGATTTTATGCCATTGTTTGGTCTAAAAAGATGAGAAAATATACTTTCAGGGATGAAACCAATCTGTTTAAAAGCCATGCTATTCATTGGCTTATGATAGTCTATATTTATAAAGTCACTCCTCATTCTATTACCACAGAATCTTCCATTTTACTTAGAATATTTTGCACTTTACTTACAAGAGCACAGCTTGAAACCAGTAATTTAGCTGTTCCATGAGCTACTGAAAAAAGAAAAAAAAAATATTTTTCCTCTTGTTTTCTCTGTTTTTGATTTTAAGTTCAATGTTTGTGCAAATCCTGGGACAATGTGGTCCTGCTTTAGTACTAACACACTAGAACTCTGCAATAATACAATCTTTTATTGTGTCATGATTTGGTAGGGAGAAAATTATTTTATTTCTCAAAAAAGTAGCAAAACTCACTACCTAGTAGTAAAAGAAAAAGAAGAATCTATTTCTCTGCACTGTTTTGAGACCTCAGAATAGGTGTCTCAGGTATCAGAGCATATCATGCACATGAGATCATGATGAGGACTCAGAGGATATAAATGCTGCCTAAGAAAAATAGAGAAATGAAAAAGAAATAAAATTAAAAGTCCCACTAGATGTAATTCTAATAATACAATTTTGTACTAAAAATGCCAATTCTACTACAGTTCCCAGAATTCAGGAGCTGGGTTTCTCCTGAGTTTACTCAATAAGGAGAAGCTACCTATTTTTTATAGTCAAATACTGTGGCAATTTTATTTTTCTTTTTACATGTACCACACTACACTTGACAAATTTTGGAAAGAAAAGCAATCTATTATTAATACAAACAACAAAAATAAAAGAGGATAAAATACAGTCAAAACTGTCCATTATTCTGTCTGAATCAGATTGGTAGAGAAAAATGACTGAGGCAAGTCAGCTTTCATCACTTTTTGGTTATATGGTAATGTGAAAAAGTAAAAAAAAGTGAATTCATATTTCATGTGATCCCTTGAAATATTTTACACAGATAAAGTAATAGAAAATGTAGTTCCAAAAGAGTACATTTATGAGCACCTAATTTTGGTTTTCTTATGCAAACACTAGAATAATAATTTAATATATGTGCAGTCTAAGTGGCTGCAGTTCTTTGATAAAGGACGTTTTTCTTTAATACGTAAGAAAATGTTTTTAATCATTCAGTTATTTTTAGATCAAAATTTATAATGGACTACAAAGCTTAGTTCTGAAGGAAATTTTTTTAACTACAAAAAATTAATTTCAGATTATTTTTTTAACTTTAAGCAGCAGAAAATGATTGGAAACAGTAAAAACTTTCCTTTTTGTCTTTTTACCAAGTCATGTGCTTGAATTTAAAATCAAAATTAGCTAGTTCTTCCAAGTTGATTTTTTAAAGTAATTTTGTATTCCATTAATTTCACCTAGTATGAGTAAATATGGCAGAATATTATATGAATGATTTACTCTTCCCATTTCAATGGCTTCCATAAGTATTAGAAAACATGAAAGATTTAGTAGGAATTGATGATAGGACCAACAGACCATTTTGAATGTATGACTGAAATTCCTTAGAAAATATGTCAAAGGGCAGTTTAAAATGATCAGCCAAACATTTAACAACAATGCATATTGTGATAAAAGCACTTCCTTTCTCCATTGGAAAAGTTAGGGGAGTTTCTCTGCTCAGAGTATTTTGTACCAGTGCACTTGTTCTTTATCAGACAAGTTCTACTATGGGGCAAATTATCCTTTAAAAAAGATTCACCTGAATGCCAAAATGATCTTCAGGCTTAAATCCAGCTCACCTTTCTGCAATATGAATATTAAAATTTAACTCCACATAGTTATAACTTAATACTACAATTAATTATTTAACTAAGCTGAAAAGAAAAACAAATTGAAATACAGAAGGTATTCAGCATACTCAAGGTTTGTATGTTGAACTGAATTTCAAGAGTCACTAGAAATTAGTCTCATTATAAGGTTATTGGTAGTCTAAAATGTTATTTGTTATTTATGTGTATTTTCACTTTTTAAAATTAAGCATGTTTTATTTGTGTTTAAAGGGTAATCATCTTTGAGGTCTCCCATTTTCCACTGCTCTATGTTTTCTAGGTAATTTTTGAATGTTTATATTACCTACACCAAAATCCAGTATTTATACAAATTTTATCTAAACTGACTTATATTTTCAACTATTGTATTGAAAGGACTGCATAGACATGCAAACATCCTCTTTCACTATGATAGAAGAAGATTTTTAAGGCACTTTTTCTCAACAGATATTGCTTCTTGTTTCCTTTTAACCAGGCAGAAAGCTAGTAATAAAAAACAACTTAGTTTTCCTTTAAAAAGTATCGAAATAAAATTTTTAACTTAATAAAAAAAATTGCTGAAGGAACGATATCAAGTTTGGTCACAAATACATCCTCTAGTAGAATTAGAATTCTTAAATTATTGGAATTACTTACATAAGATTTGGATATTTGGAACAATTTCTTCAGCAAAGGGGTTGTTAGGCATTGGCACAGGCTGCCCAGGGATGTGGGTGAGTCACCATCCCCAGAGGTATTTAAAAGTTGTATATGTGTGCCACTGGGGGACGTGGTTTAGTGGTGGACTTGTCAGTGCTGGGTTAATGGTTGGACTGGGTGATCTTAAGGGTGTTTTGCAGCCTTAATGACTCTGTGATTCATCACAGCACGTGTAGAGCAAAGCCATGTATTTCTGTAGTGATGTAACCCACAAACCCCACCTCAGAATGAATTTGGATGCATATCAAATGGCTTGTGCCACAAAGTTGACTGGAAGGACAGAGAAACAGTGATTGATGAGTGACCTTCCATGCTGGAGTGCTTTCAATGTTTATGATGGAAGGCTTTTGAAGGCCAGTGTTTCATTGCTATCCTGGCCTTTCAAATGTCTCATGAGGAAGAAGAGAAGCTTTATTGTGCCTCACCAACCAGATAAATTTAGCAGTCTGCATCAACAAAGATGTTTACACTGTATTAATACATACAATATAAAATTATAACACAAAACCAGTGATTAAGCCACATGCTTTGTTAATTAACTTCCACTTTACTTTTTTCCTTATGCAGTCACAAAACTTTAGCCCATCAAGATACAGTAGTGGCTCTGGAAATGATGCAATGCTTTCAGAGAGCATAGTGAAGAAATCTGCCTCGAGCTTCCCATTCACTCTCTCTTTTCTTGTCCTTCCTTTGTATTCCTGTAAAATGTTAATGTGATAATTTCACCACCACCATTTCCCAAGCAGTAAAGAGTATCCTGAGACAGTTGCAGAGTTTGTCTGGTCTAAACAGTTTGCATAGCCTGAACTCCACAGTCACACTGGGACTTCACAATGTTGAGCTTGTTGGTTTATATTGGCTCTGACTTGATCATCACTGAATTCTGCCTTCTTATATTTTACAGTGGTGAGTTTCTGGATGGGATTCACTGGGACCCCACTGGAATTTTATATCCTTGCAGTCAAAGAAAAACCTCTGGCTTAAAAAGGTGAGTTGTGGCTGCTGTGGGGATGCAGACAGAGTTTTAGATACCCCATATCCTACAAATAGAAACTATTTTTTTAATTCTCTTTTCTGAGTAAGTGGCTATGTCATGCTTCCTGTTAAGTTTCAGGAATAGATGGGACACTGGCCCCTCTGAATGAATGGGGAATATGAGAAGAGGGAAAAGTGGCTGGATTAGATTTGGGCTGGGTAAATGTTGATCTTTCCTCACCTGCTCTGCGAAAGTTTTCACCTCACGGGACATTTTTATTAAATTTTAATCAAAAGCACAGAAAAGATTGTTGATTGTAGAAATGTCTAACCCTGTTCTAAGCTTCTCTGCTAAACCAGTTTATAGATGTTAACAGTGCCACACTGAGATTGAGTTCAATGTTGTTTTGCAGCCTAGGTGTCCTACAAATTATCATAAAATACAAGAGCAAAAAAAATTCTGTGGCTACATAAATGTGAGCCCCAAGCCTCTATGAGATACTTAAGATTGATTTGTGTTCAGAAGGCTCCCTCTGCATTTGTTGTTTCTTAGTGCTAGTCTTAGGTGAGGTTACAATTTGATTATAGGGTGGATCTTGTGCTGAGACCCCAATTTAAGAATCTGTTTGGGGGGAGTAAAATTTGCATCCATGAAATCTTAGATCACAAATAGATGATCTGCCTCTCTTTTGGAAGTTATACATGATCAAAGAGATCCTTTATTTAGAGAGGAAAGTGTTGCTGTCAAGCTCATAAAATACATACAAATGACAATTTTTTACAGTGTTGCATTATACTTCAAAAGAGTGGGGTTTTTTTAAAAGGTCATGACCATTTTGATATCAGATACTGATATCTGTGAGTGGAAGGTCAGCAATCTTTTATTCTTTTGACTTAAACCTCATATGAATATGTGTATCAAAGCAAAGATGAATCTTCAGAATGAGGAAATGAATTTTTTAACAGATGTTAAAAGGCTAATAAGTTCACAACTCTTAGCACCCAGTCCAAATACCAGATTTTTATATTGCAATAAAAATTTACCAGATTTCTGAAAGTATGTGATCTCTTGAAAAGAAAAATCATAAGAAACTTGGATCAGATGTCTATTATTTTAAAAAACTTTACAGTCCACTAAAGACTGCTTTTGGCAGGGAAGTAGGAAATGAGTTGGAAAGCATTAATAAACTTTCAGGATACTTAAAAACACCAGCTTATGGTACTTGATCTGTAAGTGAACTCTAGATTACTTCCATTTTTTTTTAAACCATAAGTAGTCCTTAGAAAGAAAGACAGTTCATTTAAGTAAAAGAAAGAAAACAGAATGCAGGGAAAGAAAGTTTAGCTAGGACAAAAGCTACAAAAGATAGAAAATTAAGTACTTGATTTTTATTTTTTGCATTGAATTTAATTCCTACTTTCAGAATTCTACAGAAGGAAACAAAATATTGCAATAGAATTCCATCTTAGTTTCATTTTTATGTTACTGAAATCCATTTTACAAAAAATTCATAACAAAGTGTCAGTCTGGTACAGAAGCACAAGAAAGGTATGTCAAGCAGTTGGTAACAATAAAAGAGGGTACATAAACTTTGGGGATCAAAGAATAGACTCCAAAACTACAGTTGGTTCCCCTGGCCTGACAGGCACTGATTTTTTCCAGTCTTAAGTCAGATCTACTTTGCTCCTCCATAAAAATGTTAAGTGGTTCAAATTCAGTGCAGTGCTATGTAGAGTGAAGAAGCCCCAGAGAAAATACCCAGCCTCTGAAAAGCACTATTTCCAAAAATGGTTGGATATTTTGAGATCAGCCTTAAAAATTTTAGATTTCCAGAGTTCTTGCTTCTTTCTGGTAAAGGGGTAAAGGCCAGAAAACTGTTTTTCTATATTTCTGAGGGTCTTTTTTTTCCTTTTTTTTTTTTTTTTTCCTTTTTTTTTTTGAAGGGCCCAAATAAGCTTTGAAAAGTCTCTCTCCTTTTATTTAACATAAACTTGTCAAGACTCAGCTGGTTTTCTTGAAAGCTTTTTCTGGGGATTGGAAAGCGTGTTTTGTGTGAACTCAAGCACCTTAATTGAAAGGTGTCTATGAGTGTACTGAAGCCTTAATAATGCTGTGTTTTATCCAGAATGTTAATTAGATGTTGTGCTAGATGGGTATTAACAAGAAATAAAAGAAAAACAGTTTTAAAGAGTGTGTCTATAAATCCCCTACCTTTCAACTTTTCTTCCTGTGATCTTTTTATCAGCTCTTCAGTCATATTAGAATTTTATAGGAATGATAATATTTACATTCATCATTAAAACAAACCAAAAATAATTTTCTTGAGAAAAATGCTCCTGTTTGACTATGAATGTCAATAGTAAACAAGAATGAGATCAGGACAGCAGCTTGTTTTCTTTCTGCTGATTGTCCTTAACATAATGCTAATAAGACTGTTCTCTGTGTCTATATCAAAGCAGCAGGAAATGAAGATTTGAATAGATAAACTATGTGCAGTAGAAGAACTTGGGTATAAACCTTTAAAAGGCTAAAAAACCCACTTTTCTGCATATGCTGATACAGTAGATATCAGCCTGCCTAGATAAGAAGATGCATATGACCATTTTCTGCACTGGCTAGAATGAACTCAGAAACAACATTTCTAAAGAATTTCATAAAGCTTTCAGAAAATGCTGTAACAAGCACCTCTGACAGAGCTCCCATAGTAGAATGAGAATTCATTCCACTAAAAGGAATTATATGTTGAACTCATAATTAGCTATACTTGCAACATAGGAAGAGAAAGAAAAATTGAATGTAAATGACTTTAGGAGATGCAGGTGGTCACCATCCAATGAACACCTAGACTCTACCACTTCTTGTGAAGCTAAGATGAGTCAGAGCACATACCAAGTATTTTTTTCTACTGCTCTTTAAATTCATGTTGATAAGAAGCTTATGGTCAGCAAGGAGGTAGTTTGGTTAAAAAGTTTCTTTTCAATTACCAGGTGCTTACTAAGGCTTTAAAATTTTGATTCAAAACTGATATAGGGAAAAGAAAAAGGATTTTAACCCAAACGAAATATTTTTAAAACATTGTATACCTGAAAATACACCTATGGAGTGCAAAGCAGTTTTGTGTTTGTTCTCTCTGGTTATTGATATTGCTATGGCAAACCACTGTCACAAAATTCTCAAGAGCTAGCTGTGTTGTGGAAATATAAACTGAAATATGAAACTGCCTTATATTTTCCATAGTAGAGTCCTGTATGTTTAGTACTGCTGAAACAATGCAGCATCAGAGTCCTAATGGAAAAGTTGACAGTGACACATGTGAATGGATAATATGGTGTAAAATTATTCAGGACAGACAGGAAGACAGACAGGGAGGGAGGGAGAGATTTTCTGAGAGCTGGTGCTCTGGGAAAAAATACCAGTGGTTTAATTTGGATAATAATTATGTCTAACATCTCTGCTTGCTATCATAATAGTATTAGTCTTATTTTTTCCTTGCCACTTTGTGAAAACCTGACTTTCCAAGGCCATGCATTCCTTGGGCATCACTTAACAGAAGGCCGAAAATATATTACTTTTTTTTTTTTTTAAAGTTCCATTTTTCTTCAGAATGATAACTGAGCCCAGAGGTGACCCTTATACACAATTGCAGTTATTCAGGTCTAAAAAGCCAGCAAATTCACATGTAACTATATCTCCCAGCTTCAACAGTAGGGCAGACTGTCAGCTCCCTCATCTGTCAGCACTTGTTCAGGCTGGTAAATGAAGACTGGTGCATGCTAGCAGTATCTATTTGCTACAGGATATGCACTCAAGAAAGTCATGAAAAGGAGTTTCAAGCAAAGGCCAAAACCAATCAGTCATTTTCTCCTGCTAGTGATAAGAAAAGAAACATAAAAGAGAGAGGTGCTTGTCCCAAAGGTGGTATCAGTAGCAAACTGTCACCAAATAAAAATAGTTAAAGTCCTAATGACTGTACTAATTCAATACAAATAGCCAGGTTCCAGTTAGCTTAGCATTTCCTCTTGCTAGGCCCCAGGGAGGAAGAACAGAGATGCTACTGTTCAGGAGACAAATCGTGTGCAACTTGCCTTGGGTGAAAAAAGATGTGCTGAAATGGTGGGACAATCAGTGCCATACCGCTTCCTTGGAGCTGAAGCCTTGGAAACCATGCTGCATCTCGTTAAATTAGCAAAAATCTTCCTGCTGTTCTGCTTCTCCGTGTTGAGAAGGCTCAGCCACAGCTACAGTCCCTGCCATGCTGAAGGTGTATTTGATAATCCTTGGGGCAGTGGGAGCTGGGCCATCACCCAGAAGCCAGGGATGGGGCAGCCAGGCAGACAGGGTGCAGAGCAGAGGAGCTCTGCTCCATGGGGTCTCTCCAGAGGTGAAAGTGGCTGCTCTTTGACAGCTTGCCTCCCCCTCTGCCCAGCACCAAAGCTGAATCTCTGCACAGGGAATTGAGAAGTTACTGTAAGACCTACCACTCTGACCTGATATGATTTGTGTAACAGAGTTCTGTCATTCAAAAAGGCCACAGAAAGCCAAAGACAGAGGAAAATGGGGTTAAAACTCTTCAAATCAGGAGTGGATTGCAGGGCATGACTGACTAAGGCTCCACTGATGCTGCCCCATCTGCCATGGATGGTCCCAATCACAGTATGTGCTGCTCTATGTCTCTTCACATCTAGAGTGAAGCTGTCTCTGGCTCTGTAAATTGACTGTGCTTTTCCAGTATCCTATACAATGCTTGATTCAACTTAATCAGATATCTGCAAAGGAAAGATTTTTTTGATAGCTATTTTCAAGTCTTTATGTATGCAGTGCTATCTTCTGATATTTTAGAAACCTTTTACATACATAAAATATAAAAAGGAGTACCTTAATTCTATGACTTTTATTTGCATATTTTCAAAAAAATATACTAGTCAGGAACTGAAACAATTTAAAACATTTGGCTATTATCCCCCAGTTTCAAAATAATTATAGCTTTCTATGATAATTTTCAATTAGAACTTAATAAGTGCTCCCATATTAAAGTGTTTATCATAAAAGTATTGTCTACATTGATTATCTGTACCTGAGAACATGGCTTGACAAAAAATAGAGAGGGAAGGGTTCTGTAGCTGACATTAAAACAGAAGATAAAGAAAACCCTTTCTGTATAGTCAAACTTCCCTTCCCATAGCACTTTTTCTAACACTATCTTTGGAATATAAAAAGAAAAAAACCAACACCAAAAACATTCAAGAGATGCTTTCAGTAGTGGATGCTCTATTGAACTTCCATTCCTCTTTCATTTTTCCCTGTCAGCTTCTTGCACTGATGTCAGTAATTTACCTTAGATTTGACTTGCTTCTCATACTGCCTTTCTGAACCCTTACACAAAAGATGTTCAGAAAGAGACTGTGCTGTAGTGATTTCATTCAACCTAGATGTTTGATTTCCACAGCTCCTTCAGATCCAGCTTGCAAACTCCCACTCTTCAGACAGCTCAGAGAAAGGAAGCTTTTCCTTTACAGCCTGCTACCACTGTCATTCTGGATATAAATGCTTCCTGTTGTGTTTCCCCTTTCAACTTGAAACTCAGGTAGCTCATAAACTGTGGGCTTTTTTGTCTCCCCCAGGCTCTTTCCTCACAGGTAACTTTCTGGTGGACTTACTGCCCTGTTCTGAGATCCTACACACCTGAGTATGGCAGGTAGTTCTGAAGAGGGTCACTGTATTTCTCAGGACCTAGATCCACTTGTGACAGAAATAAGCAGGTATTATGCCTCCTCATTTTTGTGTGGTATCACTCTTCATTCAAGATAAGCAATAATATCTCTGGAGCACCCCAAGTACAGTCTAGAGGAACCACATCAGAGAACAAAATCTGAGAGAGAGTTTTTAAGGACCATTTCCCCCCTCCATACACTTTCTCTCTTCCAGACAAATAGAAGTAGTACTCTGTCAGACCAGCAGATGTCTTAAGGATCTCCACCTTTCTCTGGTGAAAACATAGAAGATAAAAGTGTCCTTTCAAGGTGGTAAATTCTTCAGTGTGGTACAGATTTATGAAACACTTCACAGAGTAGGCAATTTCCCTTTTAGAGATTTGTGAGCAAGTCAAGTGAACAAAGAGATATCGTGATCCATGTCTTATCCTTGACATAGTGCAGTTAAATGACACCACTGAATGAATTTTTAAGAATTTTAGAAAAATGTCCTCTCAAATCCATAGCAAAACTGATAAATTACTGTAGTAGTAATAGTTCCTACCTTTTCTGATTCTGTCTTCTTTTACTAGCAAGAAACAGATTTCCTTCCTTCTGCATTGCAATGAAAATCACCTATTATTGTGTTTTGACATTTCATGTGGACGAGTCTAGGGTCAACTCAGGCCATCTCCTAAATTTTCTCACTGATCATCTCAATAGACTGCTGGAGTATAGGTAGAATATTTTCCAGCATTTAAATTACTTTCATGCCATGACTCAACTCCTGCTGAAGGCTTTCTACTTTATCAGCATTTTTCATCTGTTGTGGATGCAAGCAGTAGGTTCAGAGTTGCAATAGTCACAGAATCAGAGTCACACAGTTGGTAAGGTTGAAAGAGACCACAATGAATTATTGGGTGCTATTGTTTGGCACCCACACAGTAAAGAATTTCTTCTCACTTAGGTGGAATTTCCTGTGAACTAGTTTCTGCTCATGGCGTCCTGTCTGCTGCTTGGCACTGCCAAGAAGATTCTGGATCCACCCTTTTGTCACTCTCCCTTCAGATACTTGTAGATGTGGAAAGAACATTGTCTGCCAGAACTCCCAAATCCTTCTCCACAGAACTGTTTTCCAGCAGCTCAGCCCCCAGCCTGTACTTGTTTCTGGGCTATTCCTCCCCAGGTGCAAGATCCTGCATTTGCTGTTGCTGAATTTCAGATGGTTCCTCTCTGCCCATCTTTCCAGTCTGCTGAGGTCTCTCTGAAGGGTTGCACAGCCCTCTGGGGTATCAGCCACTCCTCCACAATAATCACTGGGATGTCAGTGGACAACAAGTAGCCCAAAAATCAACAGTGTGCCCAGGGGGCCAAGAAGACCAATGGTACCCTAGGGTACACCAGGAAGAGCACTGCCATCATGCCAAGGGAGGTGATCCTGCCCCTCTAGTCAGCTCCAGTGAGCTCACATCTGGAGTGCTGTGACCAGTTCTGGAGGGTAACAAATGTGATTAGGGGACTGGAGCATCTCTGTTATGAGGACAGATGAGGGGCCTGGGCCAGTTCAGCCTCTAGAAGAGACAGCTGTGAGGGGACCTCATCACCTTCCTCTGAAGGGAAGGTGTCAAGAGCATGGAGCCAGGCTCTTCTGGGTGCTGTCCAGCAGTAGGACAAGAGGCAACAGGCAGGAAATGATGCCCTGAACATGAAGAAGAACTTCTTTATTCTGTGGATGACCATGCACTGTAACAGGTCTGCTCAGAAAGGCTGTGGAGTCTCCCTCAACAGAGATATTCAAGAACCACATGGACACAATCCTGTGCCGTGTGCTCTGCTTGAGCAGAGAGGTTGGAGCAGATGATCTGCTGTGGTTCCTCCCAGCTGACCCACACCATGATTATGTAGTTTCAAATGCACTAAGTTTATATCAAAGAATTTAATGAGCTTGTTTTAGTCATGTAAATGACCACTCTGTTATAATCCACCATGTTCTTTTCTGAGAAGACTGGGCTAGGATATAAAGAAAGCACATTTCTTAGAGATAAAATTGGGCCAAAGGCTTAGAAGTGTGCTCATCTGTGAACCAAAGGGAGCTCAGAGGCTTTCACTCATTAATGCCCACATCAGCACACAATATGTTGAATGTTTTAAAATATCTTAGGAAATAAAGGTTAATTTTATAAACTTATTTGTGCTCTTTTATTTCCAAATAATCTTCTCTGATAAAATTATCTAATTAATATTCATTGCTCTCTTTTTTTTTTTTTTTTTTTTTCTTTTCATAATTTATTGTTTGTGGGGTTACCACATTTTTTGGCTGCTGTCATTTACCCTTTAGGCTATCTTGATGCAAGTTTTGACCAAGCTGAATTTTGCTTGTAGAATTTTAGTTGTCTAATTAAAAATTATTTAATACTTTGCAATAGCTATTTAGTCTTTTTCAACTGAGTTTTGTCTCCCAGTTGATTTCTCTCATAACTGTTTTCTCTTTTGTCAAACTGGCCCTTTTAAGCACCAAGTTTATATCTCATTGTTATGTCTTTTATTCCTTTTGAGTACTGTAGTGAAATCAAGTTGCAGTCATTTGCACCCAAGAAACCACTAATTTTTAGTCCTGTGATCAGGTCCTCTTTATCTGTCAAGATGAGGTAAGACAAAATTCCTCTATGTAAGATGAAACAGTCTCTAAGTTAATAAATTGTCATCTGTAATTTTTAGAAATCTCTAGGATGTTTCAGTACTGGCAGCCTTAAAAAACCTAGCACATGCTGGGCAGATTGAACTCCTCCCCATTCCTTCCCTTTCCCTGATAAAACATTTTTCCTTCCCACACATAGCAGGGTACTTGAGAGCAATCCATAGCATGGAGGAGAAAAAAAGAGGGAAAGGAAAAATTAGATAGATCAACTAATTATCCTTAGAAATACAGAATGAGAAAAGGGGATGGTAGAGATGTGACCAGCTCTGGTCCTAGATTTTTGTGACCTTCTTCCTTTGCTTCCTGCTGAATGCCCATGGAAAAAGAACACTCCCATTTAGGCAGGTGTAGCACACAGGGGTTTTTTGTGTGTGTCCCAAGGGTGCAAGGAACAACAGACAGCATGCCAACATAGGAGCTGTTCCAAACCATCAAAGCATCTGTCTCTGAAAAGCACATAAATAATGCATTTGTTCTGAATGTATATGTGTGATAGATTATTATATTGTCACATTGATTCATGATTCAAAATTATTTGCCTTAAGACAATATCATTTAAATCAGAGTTGGGTGTTTTTGTTTCCCAACAGCAAAATTATCAGTAATAAAGAGAAGATGGAGTTTAACTGAATTCTGGTAACTTGGGGCTAAGACTTGATTCCAAATATGTCCTTTTTTATTCACAACAGCCTTCCATCTCACTTTCTTTGTTGTCTGCATCATTGCTTTTACCTTTCTGTCTGACATCACTCTACCTTCCAAACTTGATTTCTGTGTATACTGACAAACTAGAAGCTTGGCCAGGAGGGGGAGGAGAGTTAGTTTGTTTGTGTATTAGTTTTGTTCAGATATATGAAGAAATATAAAAAGCAAGAAATCACAGGTCAAAATAAAGAGAATAAGCATAATAAAACCTTAAGGAATTTAAATTGTTTAACTCCATATGTAGCTACTTTAAAATGTATAAATGTAGCGGTCATTAATGAGATGCTGAAAATTTGTGAATGATGAAAGCAATGAAGATTGAAAGATCAGAAACTGAAAATAATACCTGGCATAGAATAAGAAGATGAAGAGAATTAAGTGCCTACAACTCCTTAAATTCCATTCACAGAAATGGGATTCATGGGATATCTACCATTTTGGGAAGCACTTAGGAAAAAAAAAAACAGCAAACATGCAGCTGGCAGGAGCAAATTCTGTAAAGGCAATTTAATTGTTATCACAGTTTTGTGTCCATTCCCTGAGGATCACTGAAATAAAATAAAGAATACACTCAAAATTATAAAACTACATTGGTCAATCTGCAAAAAAAGCTTAGTTTTGAAGTAAGCCTTTCAAATGTCCAATGAGTGTTGCTGAAAGATGATTTGCAGGCACATACTAAATATATAAAATATATACTATGAAAGTAATATAGCTGCAAATAGTTTATCAAACCTATTAATTAGAAATAGAATCAGAGAAATTTTGGGATAGGATTTTTCTTTATAAAAAGAATCATCATTTGGTATTTATGAATGGATTGTATGAATAAAATTATAAAAAAAATAGTTGGTTTGATAAATTAAACCGTTCTACAGTAATAGCTACATAATTTTTAAAAATATCAGGAAACCTGTGCCCTGTTGACATATTCCAAGAAAAAACAATATTAATTTCCCTTTCTTCTTATTAAATTTTTAGTTCTTGAACTGTGGACACATATCATTTTACTGTTTGTCAAAGATCACATGAAATTGTGTATGAAACTACATGCATCATACTGGCTTTAAATTTGCAATTAGAATGGTATGTTTAAGTTGAAAAGTAATATCTGAATCATAAGATTAAATTGAGAAATGATAAACAGGCGAAAATTTGCTAAGCGAATTATTAAATTAGTATCAAATTGTACATTCCTTGACTATTGCAAAGGACAGTAAGTAAAGGGTCAAAATAAATAAAATCTCCCTTGAACACACAAATTTGGCATAAGGAGAGGAACATAGCTAAGAAATGAGAAAAATCTAAAGAAAGAAAAAAAAAATCCATAAAAAGACAATGTTGAGAAATTTTTCCTGCTAGTGAAATTGTGAAATGGTATTTAAATAAATAATAAAAAAAATAATTTTGCAATTTTGCATTACTATAATTGCCATTCCATCTCTTTGTAGAAAAGGATATTAAAGACCTGTAGTTTTGGAAAGGAAATTTTAAATAGAGTAAATCCTCTAAGGCTTCAATTGCAAATGAATTGCAGCAATAGCATTTTTTTAGACTTGAGACATAAGCTGCACAGGTTTCTTACCATGTTTTAACTGAGACATATGTCCTGACCTCCAAGTCCTTTTTTTGAGGAGCTCCATGACAACTCTGACAGCAGACCTGTGTTGTTCCACTCAAGTGCAGGAAGTCTCACTATGAAGGTTTATTGGAAGCAGACTTGACTGCAAATACTATTAATGCTACTGCTCAACATTTTTATTTCAGTTGCTCCAAAACAGTCGAGCCTCTCCCACTCTTGGTGGCATTTGGACTAACATACATTGCTGAGGAAGGAACGATGTGTTCATTTACAAAGTATTCTGATATCAGAATTTTGTAATACAGTGATACATTATTTTATGTTATGATGAAAAAAAAGGAGAGTTTTGTGCTGTGATTGACAATAGTGTTACTATCGAAAAGAAAGAGCTGAATCATGCTTGTTTGACTATTGCTACTTGTCTCAAATCCCTCAGATTTCAATGTTACCAGTTTCTTCTCTAAACTGTGAGAGACCAGTATTATAGCAGTGTGCATTTTCTAGAGAATCCATTCAAGACCTTTTCAGACTGCCCATTTCTTCTCTTACATCTTTCCCTTGCTTGTTCAATTCCAAATATTTCTCTTGACCTTTTGGCCTGCAGCTTCTTGCCACAAACTGCAGAGAAAACCTAGATCTCTGGCTCCTGTAAACCATAGACATGATGTAATCCTGCCTACATTACTTCACTTTTTTTTCAGTATGTGCATGTATATACATATTCTGCTTAACTAGTCATCTGGGGAAGGATGTGAGATCATTTTGTAAGATTGGACCAGAATGGAATTAAAGGGTCGTTTTTATAAGTGGGCAGCTGCAATTAACTCCATATGAGGAACTAATCTCTTGACATTTTCCGAATTTTAAACCTTTGGGGTGCAGTTCTTTCTATCTATATGCATATTTACAACATTTTAAAAGACAGAAAAACAAAATAATGTGAAAGATAAGATGGTACAGAGATACTCAGCCATTGCAAACATTTTTGGGCTTCCACATCCATCAAACCCATGGGCTCTACAAATCTGCAAGGATCAGAATATTACGACACTAGTAACATAACCTTTCATACCAGAAACTACTCTTGACTGTTATAAAATCAAGAAACAAGGTTAAAATTCCAGAGGTTTTTTTAATTAGTGTATTTCAAAGAGAATTTCTTTGTTTTAAATTACTTTCATTTTAATGTTCCAAACAAGTGATAAGCCGTAGGAGCAGCCTATTTAGGCAATTTTTATAACTATGGATCTTTATTGCATTCCTGTCATTCACACAGTTGCAGAGAGAAGGCAATTGGTTTCATCTTATTTCTCAAGTGGCAGGAAATAAGTTTGGGAAGCCATCTTGCAATACACTTAATCTGGCCCTTCTCTGCTCCTAATCCCAACGAGGCATAGTCTGAGAGCACTCATTTGTATGAGCAGTTCAGTGCCTGGGCAGGTAATACTATAACTATCCAAGCACTGTGCACATGACACAGCTCACAAATATTAATTTGCTTCCAGGACATTGACCTTGTACCTCTATGTATAGTCAATACTCACACAGCCAATTATTGTATAATTTCATTAAGCACACACACAGTTTTTGTGTTCCTGTATGCAGTTGAATTTATGTTAGTGATAGGAACTGCAGTACCTTTTTCATTCTTCAGTATCTTGCTTTGCAGTCCAAGGGCCTATCAGAAGACAATATTCCTTTCAGAGATTTTTTGCCCCCTAGCAAGTTTTTCTGACTTCTGTAATGGAACTATGAAATTCTTTAAATAAGGAGCTCAAATAAGCTTATTATAAACAATTTTGGCTTAAACAAAAATTATTTATGAGAGAATAAATTCATTTTAACCCCTACACATTTAATATACTTATGCATTACAGCTATAGCTGAAATTACCAGTTGTTACAAGTTAAAATCTCAACAGTTGTGTATGGCATCCACTTGTTTTTAAAACCATATTAATTATAAACTCTGTGTAGGAAGTCCTAGGAGCCCTCCTTGCATTTTTTATTTAAATTTTCTCAAAGACATATTTTCTTTATGATAATTTTCAAGAATGTCTTAGGGAGGATATTACATTTTACAAAAGCTGATTTAGCATGAGCCTAAGCAGAAATTATACACTTTATTCAATAAAATTAGAAGAAGAAAGCAGAAATTTGCAAGTAGTCTTAATTTCACTGCACTTTTAAGTAAGAACCTCAGGAGTAAACAAGTTATTTCAGTAGAGCTGGCCTAAATTGAAAAGGCTCCATATGCTAATTTTAGAGGTCCTCAAAGTAACCAGACATAATTTCAACAAGTCTATCATTAGACCTGATTTGTTTCTGTTGGTTTCAAGTGCCTCTACTAATTTTTCAACCTGTCAACTTTTATATAAAACAAATTTTGTCATAAGAAAATATATTTTCACCCTCTTTTTTCTCTATTACTTTGGGTTGTGGTTGTAAAGAGATTTTTTCCCCCCAAAGTCTTCTGAATTCTGTTCTTGTATTTATTCATGAAAATGCCAGCTTCTCTTATGGAGGTACATGACAGGTACTGAGTCAAAACCTATCATTTTTAGTATAAACACCTTGGTTCTATACTTCTTAATCAACAGTGTTTTAAATGAAAATAAACTTTTAACAGAAAAACTAATACACTAGTTCTGTCTCTATGTCCTCTCTTACAACAGTGAAATAAAACTTTTACCTTTTATTTTGCTATCCACTCCACTTTCTCTCATACCCTCAGCTTTTCCTCATTTCAATCCTCATATATATATAGAGACATATGTATAAATTATTAATATGCTGTACATTTTCTCTTTCAGCAAGGGTCGAGGAGCTGAAATTCTTTTTAATTGTTTAACCTATGCTCCTCATACTTCTATTTCAGTGCTAATTGTACTTTCTCTATATATTGAATAGATAACATGCAATACTATTCTGAGATTTTGACAAGGATAAAAAGCTGATGAAAAAAAAAATAACAACAAAAAACAAACAACTAAATTGTCAGAAAGCAACATATCTCTGGAAGCTTACAAACAATGGAGGGTGTTTTGAGACCACAATTGAGGCTTCCCAGAAAGTTCTGCTGCTGCTCTTTTGAGCTTCCTGCATTGTTTCATGACATGACCTCCAAAGGCATCATTGTGCTTCCCTTTGCTTCTGTTTAATCATCTACAGATCATTTTCTCATTATTACTTTAACTTCTGCAAAATTCATCCTAACCTCTCAACAGGAAAAGAAAAAGAGCTATAAGGGACTGTGAGAAATTCAGAATCTACATGTTTAATAAAGGAAATATGAAATTAAAATATAAGATTGTTAAGTATGTTTACCTGTTGTCTGAAAAACTCTACTCCTCCAAAGGAAAATTGATGTTGAAAAATGCAAAAGAAAAATATAACATATTATAAAATAAATATACACTTATGAATTTGCATGCATAGATGCTTATTCTAAAAGAGAAATACAATATATTTTGTATATATTTGTATATATATGTATATATATTTAAACCCAGAGAAATCTGGGTTTAAAAATTTTAAGAAGCAATCAGCATAGTACATTGACAGTAAAATCATTTTATACCATAAACCTTTTTGTACCATAAATATATGTACTCAAGATCAAACTCCTTTGTAGTACTTGTGTTTACTAAAAGATAAACGCTTTTAGTATCAAAATTCAATACCTAGATGCATTTTAAAAAATTTGGCTATAAAACAAAGTTAATTTCAAGAAACTGCAGCTATAAGTAACATATAGAACTTCAAAAAAAAAAAAAACAACTGGATGGAAATTATATAATACTTGACATTTAAATTCTTGGGAAAGAGGAGTTTTGAAAGACTTATGATGACTTATGAAAGCCTAATGATGAATTAATGAAATAAGTAATCTTGTCTTCAAAATGTGTCACTAACTGACCTCAAAGTCATCAACTTGGTACAGCTCATTTTTATACAACAGAGTGAAGAAAAAAAATTTATCTTGTGTAAATACTTGTGTAAATAAATAATTCTGCAATTACTTTTAAATTGAGGGTTTCTTTGCCTTCTAAAAAGAGAGAGGGAAGGAAAGGATTAAAATTCTGTAGAGTGTAATTTGTAAGGCTTAAATCAATACATAAAACAATCAAAAAACTTTTTGAATAGCTTCTCCTTCACTATTGATTTCTACCACAACGTTCTAGAAGTTATAAGGCATGACCTTTCCTTATTCAAATACAGAAATATTTTAAAACCTGAATGTTAGGCATTACAAAATAAGGTGATCACCACTGTATAAAAGTGATACTGCAGAAGTGTATGAAGATAATATGATGATTTTCTGGTGTGCACACCATAGGAGCAAGTCTCTTCTACAAGATTTGTGAAAATGGTGATAGACATTCTTGGATGTTACTTGATGATCTGATCAAAATGGAAAGCTGCTCCTTTTAGAGTCTGAATTTCCTTTGACTTTCCTGACTACATTACCACTCTTCCAAGACTTTGCAAACAACACAGGATATCATAAATGAGTTTATTTTTCTTCCATGAGTATTTTAGGTGATTCAAGCATGTGAAGATACACTTTCACAATTTTACCAATATTCCAAATTACCAGAATATATACCAGAATTCCAAATATTAAAGTGCCTTCTCACAGAGTTGTTATCTCTTTCACGTGATCTCCACTTGTGCATGATGGGGGTTTCTTTTTTTTATGTTTGTTTTGTTCTTTAATTCAAAAGACTAATGTATCCTTAGTAAATGTAATTCTTTAAATCCTTTTATTGCCATGTTCTTCTCAATCAGTGACAAAGAAGGAAAAAAAAGAAGAGTCTAGTAGTTAACTATAAATGTAAATATTTTTTCTTTGCTCATGGAGGAACTGGAGCTTCTTCCAGGCATTAAGACAATCAAAGGCTTTAGACCTCCTCCTTGGAAGAAATGAGCTGCTGCCAACTGCTTTTTCTGACACCTCAAAATTTCTTTGGGCTTTTCTGTGATGAGAGGACTATGAACTGTCACCTTTGAGAAGTGTTCTCTAGGACCAGTAACAGAAATCTCCAGTCTGGTGAAAACTCAGTGTAGCTGGAAGCCTCAGAACAATGGGTTTCTCTTAGCAAGATTAAGGGTTTAACCTGTAGTTCTAGCCCACAGATACCCTAAGAGGACTCTTCAAGGCTCAAGGAGAGCCTCAAAGAGGTTTTTCCCTTCCTACAATTCTTACTGACTGTGATTAAATGGGCCAAGACAGAGAGTGAAGCACCCTTGAAACACTGAAGTGTAATAACACCTACCATTTCACGGAAGGAAGCCCAAATATATATGAAAAATATTGAGAAGTACAAGGGAAACTTTAAAGGCATAAATATGTAGGTGGTGCAAAGGACAGTGAACTGGCTTCAGAAGCCTTGCAACACTAACAATTCTCTTTCCATCATGGGACCTTTACATTTGGGGTTGGGAAAAGTAATATCCAGACCACCTGTTGGGAAGCCTTTCTTACAATTTTTAGTATTTCACCCTGTCAATGCAAATAGTTGGTTAGTTTTATAAATCACAGAATCATCTTACCCCTAATTCATTACTCTAATGAGTGTGTATTAAAAACAGTTTTTACAAAATAGAACTTTTCCCATACCTTGAAATTCAAAGCAATGGTTTGTTCCTATCCTGTTTGGGATTATTTCATTCGCAGTAACAAAGATTTTTATGCCACTTTGGTGTATGAGTAAAACTAAACCAGGTGAATTAAATGAAATAAATTTGCAAGTGGAGCAACTCAAAGGAACTACTTCAGTGGGGCTTGGCATGGTCACAGTGGTTTTCCTGTGTCTTTGAGTATCACCATATCCATGGGAATGGACTGCTGTACAGAGACCTTTCACAGTCAAAGATCACAACTATGTCCAAGGTGATGATTTCTGGCCTTTACACATGCCAGAAATGTGAGCAAAGTTATGCCTGCGTCTCGGGAAAAAAAGGAGAGGATATTTAAATTAGGGAACAGGTAGCAAGGGCGGATGAGCGCAAATCAGAGGAGTGGATAGACAAACAGCACTTAATAAATTATGGAAGAGGAAAAGAGGCTTTTGGGCAACTCAAACATTCAAGCTCTAGCTGGCTATAAATATGAGCAAACTAGAGTTAGGATCAATAAGGTTTCTCTAAGAAGTTTCAAATGGCAGTTTGACAATCCAGAAAAAAAAAAAAAAAAAAAGGATTGATCACCACTATCCATAAAATAATTTATATTGTGCTTCTTTTTGCATTTTTGTATTGCTTACACCTCCACTTAGTTCCATACAATGGAACTTAGGTTTAGTTTAGAGATATATAGAGATGTATTTAAATCATTTCAAACAATTCTTAACATCTGAAAAAAAGTTATAAAAATACAAAAATCACGTTTCTAAAGCATATTTAGTTACACCAGTTGGAAGCATTAAAAATAGTTTGAAAAAGAGTCTCTGAAAAGCCACTACTGTAAAGATTTGAGTCTGCCTAAATGGTATGTCTAGACTCATTAAATGTCAAAATACTAACTGTCTCTTATTTTCAGAACACAGAAATGTATATTTTTCATGTCACAGATGCCAGAGGTGAAAAGCAATTTAATTCCAAGCTGGCATGATATTAAAAAGAACTGCTGCAGAGATTTCAGGAACAACAAACCCACTTCAGACCTCAGGGAAAGCCTGCAGAGAAGTGTCCTTACTAAAATTTAAAAAGAAAGGCTTTGAACTACAACATGGAAACAAATATGGACATTTTCTCTGAGCTCACAAAAATAAAAAAGAAAGAGAATAGATTATTCCAAAAAGGAAATAAGGTCCTGGCACCTCAGCTATAAAAAGCTCACAGGGCTAAATATGTTTAGTCTCTTCCCTTCATGTTTAGCTTCAGCTTTGACTAAGAAAATGTTATCCTTTCAGATCAATAAATCTTGGTAATGGCCTCTGCAGAAGTTAATTTCCACTTTATTCTATACAGTAGGGAGCACAGTATGAGAGACTCAAAGATTGATAAAACATATTGTGGGGATGGGAAGAACCACGGGTTAAGTGCAGATCTTGCCTCTTGAAACTTCAAAAGACAGTGAAAGATGAATGAAGGAAAATTAGGGCCAAAAAGAGATGCTGATCAAAAACAGGAATTCAGGATCTTCCTTCTTACTCTAAAGCTCAGAAAGCCTAACAGTGGATCATTAGGGAAAGAACTTTAAAAGCTATAATATTTATCTATTTTTTTCCTTTTTCTTTTTCTTTTTCTTTTCCTTCTTTTTTTTTTTTTTTTTTTTTTTTTTAATATGGGTTTTTAAACAGTGGGCAGTACTCTTAAGGCTTGGTAACTACCAAAGGGCTGAAGAGCACAACCAGCCATGTTATGACTTATCAACATGAAATAAGGGCTTCACAATCTGGCTTCAACTTAAATGGCACATGTTTACAACCTCTGGTTTATAAAGCTCCAATAATAGCCACCTCATCTCATGTGATGTTTCCATGTGAGATGGAAAATGACAGCACACAACCACAGGGAAATGTAGTCCTGGGTCCCCACACATGTGGGGGAAATGGTCTCATTGAGAGAGGATGAGATGATAGTAAAATGCTTTGGTGCTGAGCTTGGGTGAGCAGCTGTCCATGCAATTTTACTGCCTGACAGTCCTGTCACAGGTGCAATGTCAGTGCAAATAACACACTCCCAGACACATTTGGAGCTGACTTCTGCAGCAGAACAAGGATGGTAAACACGATACTGACTTCTCTGGAAGGAGAAGAGAGTTTGCTTGTATAAAGGGACAGTGTGGCACACCACACTGTGGATCAGAGAAAAGGTGCTGGACTTGCTATTTGCCAGTATAGGTGAGCTGTGTATCCAAAAAAGTGAGGATAGCATCAGATGGGGCAGTGGGAGCTGTGGGAGCCTATGGGCTTTAAAATGTATGTTCTCTTCAGAAGACCATACAGAGAGAACTCTCCTAAAACTGGCACCTTGGATATATGTAGGCACTTTTATGGAGCTTTACTGAAAAGATAGTGGGGTAGAACTACACAGCTGAAGGCAGAGATTTAGGTATCTGGGGTGTTGCAGAATGAAACAGAAATGAATAATGTTAAATGAAATAAATGCTGCCTCAGCCCACCTGAATGTTAGCTCCTGCACTAAGTCAGAAGGTTATTCATGAGGGTGAGTAGCAGTGGGCTCTTCATTCCTGTCTCTGTTGGTTATAATGAACGGAGCTAGGTGATTTTTAAGGTCCCTTCTAACCCAAATCATTCTATAATTCCATTCAATAAATTCCCAGAAGCAGCAAGCAGCTTCTAGAAGGTCTGCACAGTGATCTGCACAGCTTGCTGGGGTCCTGCATCTCCCCCTGCCCAGTGGTACCAGAACAGTGATGCATGACTGGCCATAGAGCTGACAAAGGCAACAGAGGCCCAAAGAGCAATGCAGGAGGATTTTCATGATTTCCCAGGCAGTATCTCCTCTGAGTATCTCCTCAGTATGTCCTGGTATGTTGAAGAGAAGTTGTTAATTTATTTCATTTAGCAGACTTTATAAGACTTTATATGACTCACTGTTTTATTTATGTGAGAAAAGAGTTGCACATGAACAGTCTTGGTAAATCACTGGTGACTATGTTCACATCTGTGTAAGCTTTATTCATATTATCAGGCTCTTTTAAGCTAAATTTGCATAGAGTATGATGAAGAATATCTTTGCAATTCCTCAAAGGGAATAAATGCATTTTCATTTCTGGTTTGCAGGCACTAAATAAAAGGGAGTGAAAGAAACAGTTTGCTAGAGAAGAGACTATTATTTTACTTTTTTTAATCTAAGAGCATTTATCTTATTACTTCTTACTAATCCTAAATGCTTATTGCAAAGACAAAAATTTAATTTACTCTAGAGTTTATCACTGTAATAGGATATAGATTACCATAAAGGCAACATAAAACATTATTGCACAGAGCTGTTAACAAGGCCTCTTGACTGGCTCTGCAAAACAGTTTTGTGCACCATGGTTTTAGCAGGCATGTTTTTCAGGAAAAGCTCCAAGTATTCTAGTGGGTGACTGAAGGCAGAAGACAGCAGAGAACTCAGAGCAGGGAAAATGTTGTTATACTGTTCAGACAACAAATAGACACTTAAGGCTGGCTTCAATTCTTCTGTCACAAATGACTTGATAACCATGATCCATTGATTAAACACCACTAGAAAATTAGGGCAATTATTTTATTTATTCACAAAGTGTTTGTGCTAGGAATGCATACAAAATTTTACCTAGAAAGTAGAGAGGAGAAATTGTTTTACAAACTATACCTCAAGAATCGCTCAACCAATTTTATTCAAAAAGCAAATTTTTCCACCAGTTCTATTGAAAAGATGCCTGGAAGACTGCTAGTACCTTTCAGAAAGTAATGAGCATTTTGAAATAACAAGACAAAATTTTTTAAAAATACAAAGTTTTCAGTGTGCACTATGAATTCAAGTCACTTTTTTTAGTTAAAAATATAGTTGTAATAAAATTTTCATAATTCACTAGATATAACAACTTGCTTGACATTGGATGAGGATGTGGGCAATTAGACAAACAATGCAGGAACAGTGCTAGTCCAAATTGTGGTACATATTTTGAGCACTTAGGAAGTCAATAAAACTTTTGAAGTTTCCAGATAGTTTTTCATTGATTTTCCCCCTGAACATTGCAGTGCTGGGACAGTCATGTCCTATGGATCCAATCACCTCCAGTGATGATATCTTCCCTGTATGCTGTGATAAAAGAGAAAGCATAAGGAACAAACCTCAATGGATCCTACTTTATCCTTTTCAGTGTCAATGCTATACAGATAATTTTTGTGCCTTTTTGCCATATATATGATAGAAGGATTAATGACTCTGGCTGTCCCTTTTGTAAAACCAATTCTGGAGGAATGCTGGGTTTATAATCTGTCTCCCCTGTAGAGAATTAGAGGAAAAACTCTTAAAGAGCATTGTTAGAAAAGTATCTTGTAACAGAGGAATAATAGAGTTGGCAAAAGGAGAAGTAGGTTTCTGCCTTAATTTTTACCACTTAATACCCCAAAGAGTGAGCAAGAATATGTTTGACTTTTAAAGAATTATCACAAATTATTCTTCCTACTCAACCTGAAGGGTACAAACACACACACACACAGAGGCATCATGTTTGACTGCAATTCCCACAGTGGACTATCACAGGACCCCATTTGCCTTCTGCATTTTGAGGTGGATCAGAGCAGGTCCACTTTATATTTTTCTGCTCTGCTATATTGTTGCATGTGTGAGCTCATTTGTGTTTCATCCTAATCCTGTAGTACAAAAGAACACTAAAAATATACTTAAATAATTTCTTAAATTGCATTTCTAAGGATCTCTGACTTTTGCTGTCAGTGATATCTAGGCCATACAGTGCTTTATCTACCCTTTTCACTCACTTTGATTTTCCCAATAAATGAGAGAAGTAAACCATAGGGAATTTTTTTGCTTTAAAAAACACCTATTTTCTAGAAAGAACAATGGAAACAAAGTGTTTCAAAAAGTATCTACTGCTCACTATTATACTTCTGTCCCATTTCCCATAGTTTTAATTCATTAGGTTACTTTCAACTTTGAAAATTAACTTATTTCCTTTCCCACTTGTATTATGATGTCATACTACAAACTAGCTGTGACAGGACATAAAAGAAATTAACAAATCACCTAATTCTGTGATCTTGACAGCAGTGTGTAGAATATTTTCATGAATCCTCTATCTCTGCTTTGTATGCAATGGGGATTTTCTGACATTTAGTAAATGCCATCATCTTGATTTCCAGAATTCTGTTTAGTGGTAGTAAAATCTAATCAAAACAATTCACAATGTAGATGTTTTTTCATTTCCATGCATAGTTAATCTAAAGTTTGATCTGTGTGGGTTTGTAGTCGTGTTACAGAGAGGAGTGGGGGTTTTTGGGGGGTTGAGAGGGTTTTTTGCTTGCTTGGGTGGGTTTTTTGTCTGATGTTGTTGTTCGTTTGGTTTGGGCTTTTTGCTCCAGAGATGTATGGTCTGGAAAAAATGAGCCAAATGACTGAAACCTGTATGTGCAAAGAAACAGATTTTCCTTTCATGGGCTATTTGAACACTCTGCCACACTGAATATATTCTCAATCTTCCATGCTCCAATTTTGCAAGCCAAATCTGCTTCAAACAGAAAAGTAATATTGAGGAACCCTATATTTAGTCTTGTAATATGGCATAGCAGCAGGAGAGGTTCTGTCAATCAGTTGGAGTTCTGCTGTTTCCTTGGTTGACATTAGCTGGAGAATCTCTTTTCTCGAGAGGTGCAGAATCTAAAAATTATTCTCTAAATCTGACTCTGATGTTAGAAGACTTCATTGAGAGGAAGCCACTACTGTTTCATTTGGAATACAGATTGAAAAACTTTTTGACTTTAGAGATGACACAGAAATATGCTCCAGATTTGGAGCATGTGTTTCATAATTTCTGAAGACTTTCAACAAAACTCTCATTTTACTACTATTTTCAGCTTACTTAAACAATGATAAAATCACACACATATTTCTTTTCTTCTTTGGAAAAAAACTAATCCACTTTCAGAAGCAGGATTTGGAACATCTAGTCTCCCAGGAAAAAAAAAAACATGTTTAGGAAAGTACAATTTTGTCTGGTTTTCATCGACCACTGATGATTACCAGCACCTGCAATAAACACTGGCCAGTATGCTTATCTGCTCGATTAGATGAAACCTAATCAATGGAAAATCCAGATCAGGTGCCATAATGCCTTAAGTAGAAGACCCCTGTACCCACACATGGCTCCCCACTCTGAATGATGCTTTGGGAATGCGAGGCAGGCAAGCTCATAGGTCGATGCTGAAAGGTATGACCCTGTTGGCCCCATATTTTGAAACATGCCAGGAGCCTGTGTACAAATAGTGCTCTTTTCCTCACTTCACAAATTTCAGCAGTTTAACAAGTCCCTGAAGTGAGACAGAATGCAAAGCCTCATCCAAAGCATCACAGCAAGGAGCTGGAAACCCTCTGGAGATCTGCGGTCCGCCAGTGCCTCCACTCTGCTGATCTTGTCTGAGCTGTGCTGAATGAAGGTCAACCTTTCAATTAATGCCTATTCCACCATAGCAAATTGCTTTTTTTTTTTTACCCATGAATTGATATGATATAGGAGACTTTTTTTTATTATTAATAATTTAAAGGTTCTATCTTTATTCCCTTATCCAATGGCCTGCTTTAAAGCATTAGTGGAGAATACTAATAGGGCTACTTTCACATGGGATATGTTGGTGTAAGAGATAGTACCTATAATAAGGTTGAGCATGAGGCATAGGTAATCCCCAGGTACTTTGTGATATTTGATTTGATTTGTGGCCCTTTGCAAAAAGACGCACAACACACTTGAACCTGATAAATGTCCTGTAAGAGAAAGAAAAATGTCTGTTGGTCAGAAAACAAAATTACTCCCAAAGGCATATCTAGCTTTAAGAAAGAATATTTTCCATATCCAACTCATTGCTAATAGCACAATGAGCTAGAGGAAGAGACAGAGAAAGGTCAGATTTAGAAGACTTTTCAAGCTCCTCCTATTCAGCCTGTAATAATGCAGTGTAATAAAGTTTTAGAAAGAACAAATTCTTCTCCTAAGTATTTTATTAACTATTAGCAGGTTTGGAGTGGTTTAGTTAAAACATTGCTACCTTTACCTTAATACTTATAAAACATGTCAATAGAGTTCAGAAATTTTTATTTCTATTTCCCCTATGTTTTTTGCTAGTAGGAGTCTATATTTTCATTTACAGGTTCATAGCGCCTAAAATTTTGGGATACTGCTCTTGCTTGTCTAAAATTAAGTTATTGCTATGAACAGCTCTGCAGCTAATGCAGCACATCTTAAAATTGTGTTCTTCAAGGCTCAGACCAGTAATGGTAGAGGATATTTTTAATAAAGACACTAGGCAATGTTTTCCCAGTTCTATTTGTCAAACAAGACAACCTTGACTTGGCATCCAAACTCTCACAATATGATGACTTTGTGAAAGAAACAATTTGAAGATTCTTGGCACTGGAATTTTTTGTTCTCCATCCCTTCCTGTTTGGCTTCAAGTACATTGAAATTTGTGGATATCAAAAAACTATACTCTTTAAGAATGTATACTCATATATATAATAGTGTAATTTTGGTGGTTTTTTTTGTTTTTTAAATTTATTTCTAAGACAAAGCTTTTGTTCCACAAGCACAAGCAATTATTTTGATTTTTTTAATGTCTTTGGTGATATGGTCCTCAGTGCTCTCATAAATTTAAAGAAGTTTAAAATTAAAGAGAGAAGGTGGAACTAGCTGAATATCAATGAGACCAATGCAGCATAACAGGCACATCTCACACAGTGTCTGAAGACGACCCCAAAAGTAAGGAAACCTTCTGGAGATAACAAACAGAAGAATTGTTTTGAAAAACATCTTTGTGATTTGCATAACTGGGTTATTTCAACTAACCATTATTCAGACATTAAAGTGGAGACCTTTCTAGATATTTGAAATGTCTAAATGTCCAAACACAACTGGTGGTGAGATAGTGTATTCTAAAAGAATATAGGACCAAAGAAGCCATGCACTTCAGAAGTGAGATGCCTAGTATTCAGTAGAATGCCAGTCTTGCCATCCCTAGGATAAAACAAAATATTTTCCCCTTTTCATGAGCTAAACCAATAACATTAATTATTTTAACTAATGAATGTGTTTTTGTAGGAAGAGGCTAAAAAAGAGAATTAAGTGCTTGAAAAATGACAACATAGACATCTTTTACATCTTGGTGTTATGGCTTGAAATCTTAAATCATTACAGGAAAAGAAATGACACTGCTTGTCCTATCCTCTTGGTGAAAGTGGCTGACAGAAGGACTTCATCTCTCACACACACTACACAAAAACTTACATAAATGCACAGAGAAGGTTTGCACTAATCTTCTAGTTATCACCAGCACTGAAAACACTACTCTTCCTTTTATTCTTTTCAATAAAAACTGCAAGCATCTCCAAGCTTTTCTCATTAACCTCTCTTTTCTATACTTATCAGCATCTTTTCCACATTGTTGGGGCCATTTTCCAAACAATCATTTGAGGGAAGGGGAAAAGCCAAAGCAATAATGGGCTCAGGGTCACAATTGAGACTGTTCCATATAATAAGCAAACCTGAAACAGTAAACTGAGAAAGAAAGGGGGAAGGAGAAGGAGAGAAAAGAAAATGCTGACTTGGGTCAGGGGTCAGCTCTCTGATCTCATTGTCAGCGCCTCTGCCTTTTGCGTTATGGAATTTGTCTTTCATTACCCTGTCTGCCACTCCTGTCAATACACCCTGAAAAGGCTCCTCAATAGGAAATTGTAAAGTTCTGGTTGAGGTAACAGGGGGAACTGCCCGCTGGAGACAGCCTGTGGCTCGCTGGTGTTTCCTGGGTCTCCGCCCCGGTGCCGCTCTTCCCCAGCGCTGCCTCCCAGAGCATCCGCAGGGACGGGGGGAGCAGGGTTACACATCCATCCATCCATCCATCCATCCATCCATCCATCCATCCATCCATCCATCCATCCACCCCACCCTTCCTCCCGGGCACGGCACCCCTGCTGCTCGAGGGAACGGGCAGCTTTAATATCTGAGCCCTCGTGCTGCAAGGGCAAACAATGCAGGACACCTACCAGCACAAAGGACATGGAAAAATCATTTGTTTCGCCCAGAGAAAGAACAGAATGATTTTCTGAAACAGGAGATGAGGTAAAATGAAGACTCTGAGTGTGGCAAGAGGAACTTTAAGCATCATATACGATGAAGATATTTATTTCTGGTTTATTCCCTCTAAGTTCCTACCTTTAACAGACTGGGGATTTCCATCATAGTTAAGAGAGTTATAATCTCCCCTGACATCTGTACTACATCAACCTGTATTGAAGGCCTTTCCAATTGAGTACTCAATTATCATTAGCACTGCTGAAAATCCCAAGGAGAGCTTTTATTTGGTAGAAATTAATGAATGATTTTCAGTTTTCAAACAAAAATACTTGTACATTAAATCCCATTTGAAATGTCAGTTTTTCTTTTCAATTTATCTTTTAGTTTAAGTAACACTGTATTTAAATGTGATTTTAAGAAAAACTGAAGTATTTTCTTGAAATTGATGTAATCTACTCAAATATGTGATGCAAACCCTAAATTTAGTTATATGACTAGTGAACTTATAAAACTCTTCACTGGAAAAATTTGCTTGAAATAAAGGATCATGTGTTCACTCTGTTCTGAAGTTCCAGCAAACTGTAATTAAAGCTTTTCTTTTTATTTAGACATAATTCAGATCACTGAATTTTTAAATGTCACTGTTCTTGGAGGTACACTGAGATCTCTGAAGCCTAAACTTAGGTCTTTGCATAGCACTACCCATAAATATGCTAGGATAGGTCTATTCCAGTTACAAAACACTGTCTGAGTTTACCAAGAAGAGTTGTGGTATGGCTCATTGAATCCATCCCAATTCAGCTTACACTTCCTATACAAGGGAGAGTCACTCAGGAGGATGCTTTAATTTCTGTAACATTTTTCTGCAAAAGTCCAAAGCAATCCAGTAGTGCTTTTCCTAAGCAGTTTAGTCCTATGAGCTTAAAAAAGTATTCTGATATTGTCTTCTGTAGGTTGATTACTTTTCCTACAGTTTCTCAGTGTAGAGGGGGAAAAAAACCCTCATTAGTAAATTAGTAAATATATCTACACCAAATTTTGATATCACCATGTGCAGGAGTTGGAATGAGGGAAGGAAGGGAAGATATGAAGAGAGGGAGGGAGTGAGGGAGGAAGGAAGGAAGGAAGGAAGGAAGGAAGGAAGGAAGGAAGGAAGGAAGGAAGGAAGGAAGGAAGGAAGGAAGGAAGTTCTTCCTGCTATTTCAGATAGGACAGCACCCCCAAGAGTGACAATAGAGCAACAGAGTAGGAAAATAATTCATTCTTAGTGAGCAGCTTAAGAACATGACATTATGCTAATTTGCTAGCCTTTTGAAAAAAGGAGATAAAAGATGTTTTCATGCTCAAGCTCGTGATATTGGCATGAGTTATGCTCTGTCAGATATGTGAGAAGCTTCTCACAGAAATCATGCATGTTTCCCCCCTTAGGCCCCCAAGTTACAAACTTGTCCATACAAACCCAATAGAACTATTCAGGAAGAAAAATTAACAAATCTTAAAGGATCATGGGAATTTCTCCATAATAGGAAAATTGATACTGGACTTTTTTTCCCTAAAATTGATATGTTCTCAATCACAGTGAAACAAACTTTTGACCAGTCCTATTGTTTTTGGTTTGCATAATCAGATTAGTTCATCACAACAATTTTTTGTATCCTAGCAAATCCCCAAAAGGGGCATAGAATCTGATCCAATCTGGAATTTTGGAGATTATCTTAGAAATAAGAGCTCTTAATTCTTGTTTGGACCTCTGAATATCTTCTCATCACTCCCTATCCCAGATGGATAACCAATTGTTCTTCAGATGTTATCCATCATAAAACAGCCATGCAATCCTATCTCTTGTTCTTACTGAAGTGCAGTTACTGGAGACTGTCCATCTGTAGGAGAGACAATCCCATTTTCATAGGTATATTTGGCAAAGGTCAGTATCTGAGGAAGCTTATGTGATAAAGCCTTTCAGAGGCACTGTTGTAGAATAAATGCTACCAAGTTCATTAGGATATAAAGTAAATGAGACACAAGTGTCTCCCTCAGACTGAAGCAAGCTGATTTATCTATTATGAAATAGTTCCAAATGCTGATACAAAGGTGAGCTTTGGAATGTGGAAATTTGGCTTTTTCTTTTCCTCAGACATTCTTATGTGCTTGCACCAGCATAGGAAAGCCTAGCACTGTAGCTTAGAAAAAAGCACTTGAGCCATTTATTTGCATCATACTGGTAGGTAAAAAGTCTAACCCAACTAAAAAGTTGAACTGTGCCATTTCAGTACACAGAAGTGAATTTCACTCACAGCTATTCCACTAGCCAATTTACCAACAGATGTTGATTTACAGGGAGATCTATTAAATGAATTTGTCCTTCATTAATAGACACTATATTATAAAGTTTTCCCCAATAGCTTTCCACAGCACACTTGCTCCCAATTTGGTTGAAGTCCAGTCTTGCTATAAAGTGCAAAATACCTGGCTGCTAACTAAAAATATATAGCAAGCAAGAAACACTTTTTAATTAATATAAAAGAAGTAGTTGTATTATTAACAGTGGTACTGGGAAAAAGTCAGTTTTATTTTTCCTTCTAAATTATTATTATATGTCTCCCACTGCTGGCATTTTCTTTGAAATAATCGTCCTTTTTCCAAAAGGTAATGGATACTTTTACCATCCATACTTTCCCTTTATGAGCATTTATAAGCCTCACTGCACATACTTTATCCAACAGGTAAGGTTCTACCTTATAAAAAAGCAATTTAGCTTTATAGATTTGGCAATACTGAACACTTGGTTAAATGAAGGGTGCCTTATTTAAGAAATGGCATATCTGAAAAGGCCTGTTATCACAGCTTTAAGTCAGTGTAAGAACAGTATCCAGTACACTGCTTTGATATGGACAGAAACTATTGCTTCTGGCATATTCTCACATTGGTGGGTGCCTGGAAATCTTTCTGATGTGCTTCTGTTTAGGTGGAGAAAAGATGGTGCATATCTAGAGGACAATTTTTTTTTTATATAAAACTGTGTTCTTTTGTTTAGGAAAACATTTGTACAGAAATCTGATATATTAATTCCTCAAGTTTTTAAGATACATTGCTTTTCAAAATAAGGGACTTCAAAGGAAGCATTTCTAGAACATGATTGAATCATAATGAAATTTTATGGTATTAAATGTTACACTTTCTGCACTCCAATCTTAGCCAATTTAACATTCAGACATCCCAAATCTGTGTTTATTTGAAAGAAAAGCAAGTAAAAAATGTCAGAAAGTCATAATTAAATACTAGGGTTTATAATGTTAATGAGATTAACATTTTATAACAACCTCAGGTTACTTTATATTATTTTTAAGATGGCAGAAAATAAAGTATACAAATACTGGGGCATTTGAGGGTCACTTTGGAGCTGTGCCTAAGGTCATTTTTTATTAGAACATTAACTGACTGATTTTAAAAGATAATCTGTTAAACAGAATAATAGTATTTTTGCACAATTTAAAGCTTAATAGGAATCCTTTATTTTCATTCAGTACACAGCAGTATTTTGTAAAACTAATTTTTTTTAAATTTTTCTTTTTGGCAGTAGCTTAGTCAAAATTAATATAACTTTATTTTATTTTGTGGTTTGGTTGGGTTGGTTTTTTTTAAATGCTTTGAGCTGGGACTTCTTTGTCTCTTAGTGATAGTTTAATTTGAAAAGGAACAGATGATCTTAGTCCTCAAAGCAACAATCTCTCCCTGCTACCCCAAGATATCCAAAAAACCCTTTCAGGTTATTTGTCTTGGTGATCCTTTTGCAATAGCAAAGTTGGGGAAGTTTCTTACAATTCTCTATTTATTGCATTTTGTAAACAATTTAGTTGCCAGCACTTTAGAGCTGTTGTCACCCATAATCCTCTCTTGTGTACCACTGACAGAGTGACCTTCATACTCACTGGCTCATCCATCATACAATGAACTTTTCACTCTACACCACGCTCATCCCTTCCGAGTAAGGAAAACCTTTGTCCGCATCCCACTTTGCCATTCACTGGAGATTCTGTACTTTTGCAAATGTGTATCATGAGAAATGAAAAAAAAAAAAAAGGAGGAAGTGGGGGAAAAAAATCACTAGTTCAGCACCTTTGAAAGTGAGTACAGATGGCTAGCTTTAAAGCACATCTATCATTCCCATTTGGAGCTCTTTATCCCATAGGCCGCCCCCACTTGTGCTGCCCACTGGACAGAAGACACCAAGTGAATCAGTAACAGTGAAAAACTAATTGCCATTTGAGAAATGCACTTCCTCTGCATTGCAGGATGCTCTGTGCATTCACCTCACATCCTTAAATTTAAGGATCCCATTGAAAAGAGTCTGGCTTTCAAATCATAAGCAAACTCTTTTCAAATCATAAGCAAACTCTTTAAATTAAATATATTAATAAATGAAGATTAATTTATATTTTCTACCTTTTGTAATTGACATAGTTTGCTTTTAAAGTGGTTACACAAAATATTATTAAGGACAAGGGATTAATCACTTTCACATATTCATGTACAGGGTCTTGAGTACGCTAAAATATTTCTTACTCCTCCAGAGAATAGGTTGAAACATTCCATTCTGGTCTATTTGTATTTAATCCTTATTTCTCTCTGTTTTTATTGATATAACACTTGACTCAAACTTAATCTCAGGTTTTTAAATTCGCCTCTTCAGCTGCTTATATGGACATAGAACTAGCAGAGAGTATCAATAAGTATGCAGCACCCCTGGACAAGAAAAAAGGGAAATATTTACCCTTAAGTTAGCACATGACACAATGTAATAGAATATGAAGAGGCTCAATGGATCCCTATGACTACCATTAGTTTGTATCTTTGTATTTTTTTCCTCCAGAGATTTTCAGAAAATGTTTTCAATAATATACATCTATTTATTCTTTTAAATTATATATGAGACAATAAATCATAGAAAGACCCCAAGCTTAGAAAAGGGGAAGAGAGATATTTAGTGGTATAGCTGATGTGAAAAACTAAGGACTGGCAATGATACATCACTGACATTTTCAGATAATGAATGTAAGTAGATTTGGTTATATTTAAAATCTTATTTCATTTCTTCATGAAGGCAGAGTTATACTCCAAACATTTACTATTTACTATTATTTTTCACATTTATATGCAAGCAAATTTGAATTAAAAGTTCCATTTACAGAACATTATTAATTAGGTATTTCCCAAGAATTTATCTGCCTTTATTAAAAAAAAACCAAAAAAATTCAAACAAACCAACAAAAAAAAAAAAAAACCACAAAAAAGAAAAAAAACAACCAAACAAAAAAAAAACCCCAAACAAACAAAAAAACCCCAAAAAAACAAACAAAAAAAAAACAAACCAGAAACCCCACCCCAAACAAGATAACAAACTTTTTAGACTAAAATTCATGTCAGGAAATATAATTAGGTTATAAAGGCCCTGTGAACGATTTTTTTCCCCCATTTCAGTTGAGAGCCTTTCTACTTTGTATTCTAGAATTTTAGTGCATTTACAAACCCAGAATCATGGACTTGAACTCTCTCTCAGAGATGTTGACATAAGCCAAATTAACATAAGTAATTTCCACCAAAGAAAACAAATAATTCCAATACAGGAGTGAGAAATATCTCACTCAAAATCATTCACTTGTCAAGGTTTGGTCAGGCCTTACACTCATTCATTGGTATTTTCTCCAGTCTTGCCTCCTAGTTGATTAACCTGTGAAACTGAAAACCTTTATTTCCCTGCTGCATATGTTCCCTCATTAGAACGATTTGTAATTTAAAAACCATGGCTTTTAATTGTATCTAAATAGAGGAAAAATATTAGAGAGTAAAATATTTGTAATGTAAACCTCAAGTAGCAAGAATAGTACTTACAAAAATAAGTTGAAGAAGAATTTGAGTGTGTATATTTGTCAAAAGCCAATTTAATATTAATTTTTTTAAAATTGCACTCTTTCCACTTCAGTTTACTGCATTTTAAAAATGATTTTGTGATATAGTTCTGAGGCAAGATCCTCTTCCCTCCTTCTAAGGGTAAATTATATAAGTAATTTTTCTACAAATAATAAATAGTAATATTAAACCACACTCAGACTTGAAAGTGAGCTTCAGTAAAGAAGCACTCATGGTAAACACCTGTAAAGTACAAATGCCTTTGAAACAGCTCTTTAGGCTGTATTTTTTTAGTGCTAACTTGCACTTTGCTGAGTTGAAACCTCTGCTGTCCAAAGAACAGAGGTGCTTCTTAGTTACAGAAGATATTCCTCATTTCTGCTGATTAACAAAACAAGGAGCTGTCAGAGTGGACATGATCTGCCAGGCATTGGGTGAGAGAAAATTACACAATTCCTGCAAGTGGAGCACACCTGCTGCTTCCCTTCAATATGACATCCACTAGCACTCACCTGAATGTTTACTGACCAAACTTTTGGGACCCTCCTGCCTTGCTCAGAGACTGGATACACACAAGAAATCAATTTGCACCTCATCAATATAGCTGTGAGGTTAAAGGTTGGGATTCCCTTCCCAACATGCTAATGCCACAGCAAGAAATTACAGAAGCCTTACATATCACCTAAAGACAAAAATTATCTTTGCAATGTCAACAAAATCATCAGCTACTGAGAATCCTAGCTTAACTATTGAAACTGATCTCTATATAACTAATAAAAGTCAGAGAGGACTTTATCATTGAATTTCCATTCACTTACACAACCTGCATGCAGGGTGAATAACAGAAAAGAAATAATATACTGCAGTGTTTCCGAAGGGAAGGACTGCAACAGGAGACCAGCATGAAGGAAAACCTTTTGCAAGTAGAAAGTGCAAACAGGTTGAGTTAATACTGGTTTTGCTGTTTTTCTGCCTTGTCTCTCAATCTTAAGTCAGCTGAGCAGCAGCTTTCTTAGTGGGAAAAAACAGGAGGAGGTCAGGCGGAATGACCTCCCTATTTTGTCTCCCAGTGGCCTGCCTCCCATTTACTACACCTTTTGACATCCTTAAGTAGATATCTCTTTAAGTGTTCAGTCAGTAAAACAAACTGCAATGCAGGCAAAGGAAGGGGGGGAGATGAGGGGAATGGGGAAAGAAATGTACACTCTAGGGCTCAGATTGAAGGTGAGGCATGCACAACCAGTAAATGTTTCTTATATCTTCAGCCACAGATCAAAAATTGTCTATTATTTCATGTATCCAAAAAATACTAATTTACAGCTAACCAACTACTATGGCTTTCAAATTGTGTCACTGAGAGTCACTTGGGAGAAATGCTGTATTCCAAAATAAGCTCTGGAGCTACATCTCAGGGAAATCTCTGTTCAGATTTGTTAATTCAGCAGCAGTATTTTGGATGTTAATAAGTTGACTAATCAGCTCAGAGTGAGGAATGTAGTGTGTGCTGTACTTAATGAATCCATGCAATTCACATATGAGAAATCAATTGATGGAGTGGTGGTGGCAGTACAAATGTGAGATGTGTTATAATGGGATCTATGGCTTGGAGCACATTATTTCAAGACTGCTGTGGGAAAGTTCCAGATGTTCTGCAAAACTTTTAAGAGCTTTTTTCAATTTGTAAATTACACATTTCCCATCTCTTGCTATTATCCATTAATTAAGTAGTTTAAATATTATGCTGTGAAAATAAATTCTTAAATAAATATCAGATGCAACTCATGCACTTTAAATAATCAAAACCATAGATTTTAACACCCTGGATGTACCTGTTTTTATTTGTAATCCCTAAAAAAAACCCTGAAAAATGTGTATAGCATTTAGGGCTTCAATAATTGTCAGAGAACTTTACAAAAAGTTTGATTTAAAAGATTCATATATTACAATAAGCCCTGTTCAACATATCTAATCATTGGTGAATATTTAGTTTTTCAGAATTCTTACTAATTTATTCTCTGATAGTCACAGAGCTAAGTTAAGACAAGTTAAGGCTGACCTAAAGTTCTTATGTTAATCAGTTAATTTCAACATCCATATAAACTGGAACCTCCAAACACATAAGATTTTTCATGGAACAGTAAGTTAGGTTTTTTTGGATGATCAGACTCATACAGCTGTAAATGGGTACATACCTTTCTTTCAAGTTTAATTTTATTGAATGACATTTGCTTCAAAAAATTTGGAAAATTAAATTGTCTTTCATTATCTCTTTCTGAATCTTGCTGTGCAGCTCTCCATGCAGTATGTTTTAAAGGAACTTCTCAAACAGAAAAATTACTTTTTCCCCCCTTACTTGGTTATTCAAATTTGTCATTTGTAACACAAATTAATCCCTACTTGAAAAAAATCTAGATAAACAAATTATCAAGCTGTTGTATATTGTTTATATTAGTGAAACATTCTATTTGCTATTTCTGTACATAACTGGTTTGGGCAAGCTAAACTAAGTTTTAGTCAGGTAGGTTTAGTTCTGAATCATATGAATGGAACAAGATAATACTAATAAATACATTTTTGTCATTAAGGTCAGCAAATACAAATGAAATACAGAGACAAGGGGTTTTAGATATGCTAATAGCAAGAGAATTCAGAAAAACTAAGCATCAATGACATTTAAAGAAGTAATTAATATTAGCACCTGACACTGGCATACAATGGGAGAAGGCACCACATAACATAGATTTGGAGGCTCTCTTTCCTTTGAAATTAAATCTCTGGATAGCAATAAATAGCACAAAACATCCTACCTGGGTTTGTTCTAAACATTTTAGCAAACTTTATTTTTTCAGTGAGTTCTTCAGCAAAGCCTCTCTCCAATGACATATATTTATAAAGCTTTTGATGGGAGAATTCCAGAAGTTCATGGCTTAGTAGTTAATCTGGATGTTCTAAAACAATCTTCTTCAGGGGAAACACAGGAATTGTGTTTGCCCCATGGATCCAATCAGCTGCATCAGTGTGATGCTGCTCACCCATTAAGCCCTTCCAAAAGGAAAGGTATTTAACTTGGAACAGACAGTGTGATGACATGGCTCCCAGTGTGGCATTATTCAGCACAGTATTAACAGGCAGAAAATGTCCAGGACAGCCCCTAATGATGCAAACATTTCTCTAGAAGCAAAAGCATTACATTCTCACAGGTAGGCAGACTGACAGCACACTACCCATAGTTCAATCAGCAGAAGATACTCTCTCTTGGATATATCCTTCCTGGAGAAAGGTGGAAGAATGCAGGAATCAGCCTCTGTGTCCTAAAAACTGTGTACAAAATTCTGATATTTTAGAGCATGCTATAGAAAATACGATGATAGGATATGTTGCTTAGACACTGCAGAAATAATCATCCCCTGAAACTTCTTTTTCTGGGAACTATCTTCCACTTTATGTCTATTAAAATAATGGACTGATTTTACATTCACTTTTCAAAATATTGACAGTCATCTGATCATACAAATCTCCAATTTTTTGTCCACATTCATTAAACGAAATGTATTTGCATACTTAGACAAGTCTACAACACATTTTAAAAATGCTCTGCTTTTTTTATGAGTAATTATTTTAAAAGCAGTTTATATAAGGAAGATGTTACTAATTTATTTTTCTCTTCAGTGGTTAACACATTTCTTAAAGTGGCCTTCTGAAGTGGTCATTTTCTCTTCAAAATGTCCCATTAATTCCTATTAGGGAGCTACTAGTAAAGAAAATTGCATGTTAACTTTTATCAATCTGTACGAATAAATGCCAACCATTCTCAGTTAAAAGCTCTCCTTTTAGCTCCACTCAAGTGAAAACACCTAAAGCAGAGCACACGTTGGCAAATCATTCAGAAGATTAATGCACTTAGGCCTGTACAAAGAGTTAGAGATGTGTATTAGCATTATAGATTTTAATTTGAAATGATGTCAGTCTTTTCTCAGCTGCATTGTAGTGCAAGGACTGCCATCTGCTTATAATAATGAATCTGACAATCCACGTAAATGTGATTTGCTGCTTCTTTTGCCAACATAATGGCCTGGATATTGATCCTAATGGTGGAGCAGTTGCTGCCATTTCATTCAATAGAAATGGGAGGAGAGGGTGAAAGAGTGAAATTTCCAGGATTTCTTCAGGAATGGCAGTTTAAAACAGAGCTGTGGGGTTTTCACTATGAGAGGGGATGAGGATATCCCTCATTCTCTTTTTTTCTTTTTTCTTTATTTTTTTTTTTCCCCTGGAACAAGCCCTAGAACTTACAACTTCAGAAAAAGGAAACAAACAAAAGAAAACATGAATATCTCTAAGGAAAAAGACCTCACAACAAAAAGAAGATAAAATAAAGTCTCCCTGTATAGATGTTCATTTTTCCTCCTGTTCCTGATGACAATCAGGATGGCATTTGGGAGAGAAGGAAAGAGTGCTATAATCTTTTCTATTGTAAGGCAAGTCTGAAGCCAGGCAGTGACTCTTCTCTGAGAATGAGATGCTTGAGGTGCAACATTTTGTCTCTCTCTCTCTAATTTCTTCATGAGCCCTTGCACCTTTGGAGAAAGGCACTGGGTGGAAAAGCCAAGTGTCATTCATAAATCAAAAATCTCAGAGGAAACTTCTCCAGCTGACAGTGGATGCAGGGATTTCATACCTGCCATTTTCATCTCCTCAGTGCAGAATTGCAGGTGTCCCTCAGGATGGCTTTCCTCCAGGAAATGGAACGTGTTTTCCCGGGAAGTGTTTGGACTTGGGGCTGTCTAGAAGAGAGGCGAGGGGCTATTTCCCTAAGCTACAACCATTATTATGTCTAAGTTGATTCCAGCTCCACTGTTAATGTGATTTGTGCTCAGCCCAGCAGTATTACAGTACCTTTATAAGAGGGTGCACGGTGTTTCCATGACAGCCAGAAGAGGTAGGGATGGAAAATGCCATTTGAGATAGCCCAGAAGTGTTTGATTGATACAAGACATAAGGTCAGAAGCTTTAAGTAGCAAACTCCAGTAACACTCACTCTGAATTTCTTTTAAAAGCGAAGTTTACAAGTAGTGGCATGTCATTTTTAATAGATTTTAACCAAAGGAGATAAAATATAAAGATGCTGTTAATTTTACCTCAAACAGTTCCTGGACAAGTCAGTGTGACCTCAGTGATTGAAATTCTAATCTCCATGGCAATTTATAGTGGCTGCTCACAACTACACTCAAATTTTAAGCCATAACAAAGGGTGATATATGAAGCAGCTTATACATAACTCCAACTCAGAACTGTTCCTTTATTACAAACAGCTTTAACTACTGATTTTTCAGCTTTCATTTCCAACCTTGAAGACTGTTACCTTCATAAATGGAACAGGCACTGCTCATTTCAAGATATCCTCAGCAATCCATCATCTTCATGTCATTTGATCTCCCAGGACTACAGTTTTCAAAAAGTGTTCTCAAAATGTAAAACCACCTACAAGTAAGAACTGCAGAGTGCATGTAAAATTTTTTAATATTCTATCAAGACTAACCACAGACCCTCCTGATTTAATATAGAACATACTAGAATACCTTGCATCTTCTGCCTTATCTGAAAGAAATTTATTTCCCACAGAGCAGTGCAGCACTGAGCAAAAGACAGTAAGAGGAAGAGAACCTACATAAAAATGGTGAATGTGAAAGAAATGGAAGAAAAGGAAAGAATAAATTCCAAAATTGTTTCCAACAGGCTTATATAAGAAGCATAAAACTTTTCCAAAGCAGCATGATAATTACTTTCCAATCTTTTTTTCTGGTGATTGGTGATAATAAAAAACACTGGTGATACTCAGCTGACAGTAGAAAAACCCACCTGCTCTGAGGAAAGCAGGCAAACAGAATTTGGCATAACCATAGAGAGGTGTTACTCTCAGATGTGAGTATAAAATGAAGGTGACATTATTAATGACCAGCTTTTGTGTGACTGACACATCTCCAACTGAAAAACATCTTTCATCTCAGAATGAGGGAGAAAACTGTTCTCTCATCTTCTCTCCTATTATTCTCATCCAGTGTTTCTGCTCAGGTAGCAGCAGATAAGGAGATTTAACACTGGCCTTTCAAATAATGAACCTTCATCTTTCTGCAGTGAAGTTCTGCTTTCCTACAGGTGCCCCCCAGTTCACTCTTCCTAGAACGCAATTCCACTAGTTTTCTTTTTCTGAGAGGAAAGGTCAGGTTAAAAAAAAAAAAAAAAAAAAAAAAGAATTAAAATTGATATCACTCCAGAATTTTCCTGCGTGGAAATCATTAGGAAAACCTGTTTGCAATCAGACTGGATGCCTGTAGAGGATGGGGATTGGATCTGGAAGCCTTTTATTCTCTTTGGTTAGTACTCATTAGCTGTATCTCACTACTGTTTGAACTACTATCAGCTATCCAGATGTACATCTTTTCTTTTGATTCAACCTTCTGAACTCCCCTGCTACAGGAAGAACAACAATTTTAGTTAAGCATAAACTGGTAGGAAGAAAACTTGAGTTTCAGCCCTAGTTTCTGATGTTGTTAATGTGCATCCTGCAGAACCTCAGGACTAGTCTGTTTGTACCTCAATAAAGCTTCTTTAGTAGGCATAGTTTCCTGAGGAAGAATATTAAAACTGAAATAAATATCTTTATATCTGATGAAATACATATATTATTTTGGACATCTCTATAATTTCTTTTACATTACAGCCATATTTGTGTATTCATGTACATGTATATGAAAAAAATCCCTCAATATACATAGTCTAAACATATAGCAGATGTTCTTTTATAGCTTGGGCAATACCTCAGACTAGATTATCCAGCTTCAGGAAAAGGCACTGGGAAAGCTGTTAGTACGGTGGCAAACACAAAATACTTCTTCACATCTTGCCAAATATTCATTTCCCTTCAAAAGGAAATTACTATTAGAGAAAAAAAAAAAAAAAAAAAAAAAAAAAAAAAAAAAAAAAAAAAAAGTTCCACTGGGATTGGAACAATACAACTTCAAAAATACAAGCGATGTGCAAGTCTTAATATGAAGGTACCCTACCAAATCTCTCCCATGTGTTAAGTGAATGTAGAATCACAGCAGCATATTGTCCACCCTGAGGTAATGCCCATAAAGATCCACATTTTACAGAGTCATAGAGCATTTTGTGTAGGAAGGGACCTTAAATATCACCTAGTTCTAACTCCTCTGCCACAGGGAACCTTTCACTAGATGAGGTTGCTCAAAGCCCCATCCAGAGTGGCCTTGAACACTTCCAGGGGTAGGGCATTCACAGCTTCTCTGGGCAACCTGCTGAAGGGTCTCACTACCCTTGCACTGGAGAATTTATTCCTTGTCTCCAATGTAAACCTTCTCTCAGTCTAAGGCTATTGTCTCTTGTCTTATCCCCACATGCCATTTACAAAAGTCGCTCTCCAGCTTTCTTGTAGGCTCCCTTCAGGCTCTGGAAGGCTGCTATAAGGTCTCCCTGGAGCCCTCTCTTCTCCAGGCTGAACAACCCAACTCTCTCAGCCTGTCTTCACTGGAGCAGTATTCCAGCTCCCAGATCATCTTCGTGGCCCTGCTCTAGACTCAAACTTACTTTTGGGCATCATTAGCATCATGTCCTTTTAGTTTGTTTTCTTCTGAGAAGTGAAGAAACACCAAGAGACTTAGAATACTATCCTGCAAATTAAAGCAGGAACACAGATTTTCTACCTTATGTGGAACAGAAAGGAGTCTGGACCTGTGTCAGGTCTGAATTCTGCTAGCAATCCCCCAAGGGGCCAAAACTGAATAGACTTCATTTGTCTGACAAGAAAGGACTTCATCTTGGAGAGGCTTTTCAAGGCTTCTGTCCAGGAGAGCTATGGGAAAAAAAAAGGTACAATGTCCAATTGTAATTGTCATTTTTTTCTGATACATCAGCTAAATGTGTGGTATATCATTATGCCTTCTAGCACATCTCATCCAAACCTTGCCTCTCTTCTCCTATTTAACAATACCTCCTTTTTGTAATCACAGCTAAAAACACTGAATAGGAAGAGCCCATTTTTGTGTTTACAAATATAAGCAGCCAAGAAGGTCTTTGTGGAGGGAAAAAAAGAAAAAAAAAGTGTTTGTTGGTGTTTCTTAATCAGCAGTAAAGGAGCAGCTGTCAGCCTGCCGGAATTCAGAATTTAGATGAGCTGTGAGGCCACACTTCTGCTACCCCACATCTGGTTTGGAAACAAAGAACAACCTGTCTTTGGTTGCTCTCATCTTGTAAGTACAACTACTGCATAGGTAATTAACACTCCATGATAAGGGCTGAGTTTTGCATATCTTCATTTCTACTGACTCTTCCACAATGTAAGTTTTCTTTCCCACTTTCAGGGAAAACAAAGACTATGTAGAGGAAAGGAAACCTGAATCTTTTCTGATGTTGAGGGAAGTGAGGTAAAGTTACTCTTTCAGTTCATTTTCTGGAGAGCTCACCATGGTATATAATACTTTAAATGTATTTTTTAATCTTATCCTTAAAAGAGGAAGAGTACTTCTTCCCTTCTCTCTAAAAGGTTTAGAGATTGTTTGTCTTTTTGAAGCACATGGTAACTAATGGCAGTATTTTTAAGGTATCATAGAAACACAGAATGGCCTGGGTTGGAAAGGACCTTGAAAATCACCTATTTCCAACACTCCTGCCATGGACAGGGACACCTTTCACTTAGACTAGGTTTCTCAGAGCTCCATTCAACCTGTCCTTAAGCACTTCCAGGGATGGGGCAGCCACGGATTCTGTGGGCAACCTGTTCCAGTGCCTCATCATCATCATCACAGTAAACTTTTATTCCCTAATATCTAATCCAAATTTACTCTCTTTCACTTTGAAGCCATTAACCCTTGTCCTGTCACATGCTGGTGCTGTATGAGCAGTATTATTTCAGTATTATTTTTATTTGTATATTAGTATAGAGCAGTATTATTTGATGTTGTATTTAATGTGCGTTCATTTGTGCTGTCTATGAAGTGGTGAGTTGAGATTCACCACCACAGGGGTGGGGAAATTTCTCTTACTCTTTGGTCATCTACAAAAAGTTCTAGGCAGAAGTCCCTCAGCACTGCTGGATACACGTACTGGGGCAGCAGAGAGGTGGAGGGGACAGACTCTTGTCCTCTGCAGCTTGAACATCACACATGGTCAAGTTAACTTGAACAATTTCAGCCCATGAACTCATCATGAACCATGGATTTGTGAAATCTTACAAAATCCAAAGTCGCTGCAAGAAGGACATATTAGGGCAACACTGTCAATAAGATAAAGAAAAAACAATCATAAACCTGTGATTGTTCTATATTTTAACACTCACGACTGATTATTTCTTCCTCTGAAATTTTAGTTATTGAACCCAAGTACACAGATATCTTACAATCTTGTGTCCTGGTTTGAAGGACAGGTGTCTGCCAATAAAGGCAGAAGCTTCTCTTTGAAATGGAGAATGTAAACCCACCTCCCTCCAAATTATTATTACAATTTTGAAATTAAGGGGCTGTCAGGCAAAAGTATGGGAAATAGGAATAACAGTTCTTTACTAGGAAAATTAAAATGGAAATACAGTATTACAAACAACAAACCCAAAACACTGACAGAGTCAGAGTATAGCCTGACACCCTGTCAGTCAGGGTGTTGGCAGCAGTCCCATTAAATGGTGGCTGCATCCTCCTGCAGTGGCAGATGTGGTTCAGCTGAAACAGTGCTCCTGTAGAAGTGCAGTTTTCCTCTGAAGGACCAGGGATGATGTGGAAAGGTCCAGTTTTCCTCTGGAATCCAGTGGAAAGAAGGTACCTTGCTGTCCAAAATCTCAGTTTTTATCTAGGTAGGAAAGGCTTGGCTCCTCCCCCTGGCTGGAGCATCTCCCAATGGGATGATGTAATTTTATCAGTCATACAGTGGGACTGAATGGCCCATTCAGCAGATGATATCTTCCTGGAGGGAGGATGGGCTGTGGAAAAGATAAAGATGATTGCTCCACCTGGTTTAAAGATGGCCCATTAGCAGATAATATGTGCCACGGAGATAAGGATCACTGCCCCACCCAGCTTCAGCAGATGGTGATAGAGTACACATTTCTGGCCACATCCTATATTGCAACCCAATACATCTTGTAAACTATTTTTTAACTCCTAGTTAAAGTTTTTCCATCATATTTTCACATAAAAATGCTTAGAAGTAGGGAAAAACATCCCAGTGAGACAGTTTAACCAAAGTTTGTATCTTTGTTTTATTTCAGTTTCCGTATTTCACAGTCCTGTCCCTCTTAACTGTCAAGTGAAAGATAAGGCTGCCATCCTGTCTGAATAACAAAAGAAATACAATTTTCCTGCACTAAAGTGTGCTGGCCTTGTGCCACTCTTAAGATTAAATTTGTCCAATACCAGTTAGCGGCAGCAAAGATTTTTATGGCAATAGTTGGCAAAGAGAAGAGGTCTTTCTGGGGGTTTGTGCTGTTCCATTTCTCTGAAACAATGGGAAGAATTGACATTGTCTATTCAGTGTAGAAGATAGGCTGTCAAGTAAAGCAAGACAAATGTGATGTCCTGACTGATTATTTCCTTAGATACTAAATCAATGAGCTTATTATCACAGCAATTACATTACTAATGTAAACAGATGCTATGTGTAGAAAACTGGTTAATAATAAGGTAGGAAGAGTGAAGGGGTTTTTTTGCTACACAAAAAAAATATTTGGAGTGTGTTATACTACAAATAACATTCAGTCTTCAGTTCATATGTATAACAACTGAATATATGTTCTATCATATGATTTTGCATGTAAGAGGGATGTACTGTAAAATTTACATAATTAAAGTTTTACTTGCATAGTCTTTATTATCAACATCAATGTTCTTATCTATATCAATCATTAATAAATTTCAGATACTCTGAAATAAAAAAGAAGCACTACAATTCTGCTCACAAATTAACTCTGCCAATTTTCTTAATGCAATTTGTTATTTAGCTTATAATGAAATCAAAGGGAGAAGAAAAGCAATATCCTTTACAATGGCTAAAATTAGTTTCATATAACTCAACTTGAATTTCCTATCTATTCTTTTATTTTATAAATAGTTATCTCTAAATTTCTAAAGCCTTCTCATTCCTGGTAATTGTATATGTGCTTTAGATATATCCAGTATGCATAAAATAAATCATTATAAACACAACATTTATGAAGCATTTATAAAGATAAGTCTTTTTAGCAGAAGGCTGTTTCTGCCCATGAAAAAATTCAATCAGCTCTTAAGCTTTCAGTATATAGGTGAGTCTGCAGGATATGCATTGTATTAATCTAAAAGAGTAATGGGGAATCAAAGTAAATTGGTATGAAACTTGTATTTGACCTAATAGCAGGACACTTCTACATTATACTGTGGTCTAAGTCAAAAGAGTGGAAGGATCTAGCAAGAGCTAATGAAGAACATATGGAGGTGGTCTAGATACAACAGAGATCATGTCAGAAAACAACTTGTCAGAAAATATTGTTTCACCAAGTGCAAACTTAAAACGGGAATGGTGACCACAGAGCTCTCACTACAGAGAGTTTTGACTCCACTTAATGTAGGCATTGAAAAGCTTCAGAATTTTTTTCCCTAAACTGGATTAAAAACAAATGGCAGATAAAAAGAAGTTTGCAATTTCTGTTTCATCACATTTATTATATATATTATAACAGTGAAAGAAGCAGTCATATTTCTTCCTATTATACTATTTCACATAAAAATTGACATGGAAAGGTTCCTGATCATCATCATGTTAAACTAAACTGTAGTTTAAAAATTCCTGTTATTTTCTAGGGCCTTTTTGAAGCAGTAAGATCTTTTTCTGAGATATTTAGGAAGGCACTCTAGGTAAATTGGGTTCACTATTTTCTATAAAAATCTGAGTTTTAATAAAAAATAATCAAAAAAGCAAAATTTCCTCAAAGGTTAAGTGAACTACTAATTTGGACACCAAGCATGAGCCAGAAGTTCTCAGCCACAGGACATGTTTCTCTGAAAGCATTCAAAGTTTATTTTCATGAGACCCTGCAATGGCCTAAAACATTTGGAAGTAGCTTGCTTAAAATGTTTCCATTCTACAAATCCATCATATATGTGTACATGTGTACCAAAAAACTCAATTTTTTTGGGTCTGGCACTTGATTCTGTTCTGGAGAGAGAAGTCTTGTCACTTCTGCTCCATTGAGGAGAGTGGGCACAGGACAAACCTCAGCAATGACACACTTGAATATCCATTCACAGGCAGAATAAGATTTTTGGTCTTGTTAACCAACTGCCAATATAAGTTTTGCCTGGAAGTCAGTCAAAACCATTTTTCCTTTGTGGAGACTGATTTCCGTGGCAGATATCAGTCACAGCTGTTTACAGTCATATGTATATTTTTTGCTAACTGTTATCATCTGGAATTTTTCTTTCAAAAATAAACCTTTCCTGTTAAAGTTTCAAAACATCTCTTAGTTAAAAAAAAAAAAAAGGAGGGATAGAGGTCAAGTGGAAGCTGTTGATAAGTTACAGTCTTTTAATACAAAATAAAATAGCCTTTAATGGAAAAATAAGGAAAACTAACAGTGTACTTATTTTTAGTAATAAAAAAAACAGCTACTCAGTACTTCTTTGAAAATGTCTGGGAAGTTTCAGGTGAAAGACTTCATCAAAGTTTACTTAGAGATCACTCTCAATTAAAGATAAAATAATTTGAAAAAGTTCAAAATTCATTAAGATTTCTCTATGCAATAAATAAATCCACAATATCATTTGCATATATTACATGTGGCAGATACAGTGTAGTTATACCTCTTTTAATATCTGTTAGCTTTGGTACACAGCATTGGTCTCTGTTTTCAAAGAATTTCTCTCCCTCCTGAAAAATTTAATTCTGCTGCTTTTGAAATACTTGAACAAAACAGCCCCTTTTTAAAGACAATTTTTCATGAAAAGTAATATGTCTTTGCTTAAAACCCCAGACTAAGCATATCATTAGTTACAGTGTCTGTTCTTTGTGGCTGAATAACTCATTGGCTTTCTATATATTTGTTTCTACTGCTGAGTTTCACTGTTCATCCAAAACACCCATGAAGAAGATGAGTCTTCAGTTCCCCAGTTTACTCAGAAAATAATTATAAATGTGGCTCAGATAATTGGGTAAATATTGTTGCAATATTTCAACAACTTTTTTAAAATTAAGTGCAATTTGAAGTGAAAAGCTTGTGGGAGGGGTGTCGAACTCATGCTTTCTCTTTTTCTGGAATTTTTGAAGTCTTGAGAAAAATGTTCTGGACATGAGTTTATTATTAAAGTTTATTCTAGTTTTCCACACACAGATTTCACAGAATCCATTCATTTCTGATATTATTATGTAGGTTGCAAAATGCTGCAACTTCATAACTTAATTTTTATTGCAAGAGACATAATTGTTCTGTGAGAAGAAACTGAGACCAAACAGTTTTCCCATATTCAGCACCTGTGGAATCTCTGTTTCTGTATTTTCTTAGCACATATTCACTTTACTAATTGAATGCATTAGAAACTTTATGCTAAAAATATTAAAATTTTAAAAATCTTTTTGAAAATCCATTATTTTTATGCCTCTCAAGAAAAGCTATCACATTTTGCAGATGCAGCTGGGCAATATTTTTAAAGAAATGGCAGTATGTATTTATTACTTCTATCAATAGTTAATAAATAAGATAAAGGTTTTTAGCTTTGAGGTTTAAATTTCTTTTAAAATCATGTATTATTACATTGAACATAATAAATCAAATTGTTTGCTATCTCATCCACTGTCTGAGCAGTTCTATTGATCGGTGATGAATGAGTCCCCCAAATTGCCTACTGTGTGCTCTGTGCAGTTCACTGCATTCCTTGTTTCAGCTGTGTTTATTGTGAGACACTAAATAAATAAATAAATAAATAAATAAATAAATAAATAAATAAATAAATAAATAAATAAATAAAAACAGCAAAGCTGCAGATGTGGGAAAATTAAGAAGCTCTGCCAAGGAAGGTCAGAACTTTGGATAGGCTACACAATTAAATGCTCTAGAGATTGACTTAAGGTGTGAGACATCTGCCTTTCATTTTCTTACTGTATCTTAACCAAGACAATGGCAAATCAAAAACTAGAAGTCTTTTAGAAGTTGGATCACATACAGAGGAACAAAAGGAAATTTTAAGTTGACTCAGGCAGCAACGATAAACATAGAAAGGAGATATTCTTTTCTCTCCCTTTTTATTGTACATATGCCCCTCAACAAAGTATTAATAAAAATACACAGAAGTCTATTTCCTCATGGCTGGTTTTCTACTTTGTTCTTTCACACTCCCCAAAGGCTCATCACCACTCATGACATTGAAACCTCGATGCAACACTGGATGCTCTTTGTGCTCAGACACCAGGTCCTGTAAATCAGGCAGAGCTGAGCAATGTTTAAAAACCTTTTGCTTTCTGCTGTGCATAACATAATAACAGATAATTGTCAGAGGAGCCAACTTTGAAGTATTGTTGCAAGAGGGCTAACATAAATTTCAATTTTGCTCTGAAGTAAAACTCCATTCCAACTTTTTAAAAGGACAGTTATCTAGAAAATAAAACTGATTAAACAATATCACCTTATTTTTCAGTGGCCAGCAAAATGGGCTTCTCCATCATGCCACAACTGGGAAAAAAAATGGTTGTTTCCATCAATATATATGCAGGCAGCAAAAAAAGGAAAAAAGGTAGCGCAGTGTCTTTTTTCTAGGATATTTTTCTTGAAGTTATTGGAAAAGACATGTCTTCAGAGCCAAATGTTCTAATCTGAGATTTAACATGTAACTGGAAGAATCCTTGTTTCAATATGTGGCATCTAAAATAAAAATTCAAAATAAAAATGTAGATAACCAAATTTTTTTTTCCCCCAGAAGGGCTAAATTTAAAAGAAAGTAGTGACAGCTCATCACTCCTGGAAATTTGGCTACTAATACAATCTTAATACAGATCTTAGGAACTAGAATCTTTCACCACTCTTTTGCCATATCATTGTTATTTTTCCCTCTAGAATGTCAAGCAACTGTATTTAAACTTGCAGTTGATTTAAGGCAGAACTTCTACACAGTATTCCTCTCATTCCAGTGTATTTTGAATATGGAAATTACCTATGCACTTTTGCATAGTACATGACAGTAGAGAAAAAGAGAAAATGCTACAGAGAACTTGAAGTACTTGGAAGGAAAAATACAAAACTATTACTATGAGAAAACTAATTAAAATCACGTAGAATTTTGGAATACCAATGGCAATAATGAAGCATGGAGGGACTAAAATCATGTGATAGTGGTCAAAGTCTTGTATTACTTACAGTGCATGACTGTCAGAATTTTCAGACTGTTGTATGTTTGTTTAAGTGTTTTCTCAAGGATCTCACCATCCCAGGCACACATATAAGTTTGCTATGAATAACCATAATTGAATTCTCTTGCATCATACAGAGATACATAATATTTGCTTGCAAAAAATATAGGAAAAAAAAAAAGAAAAATATTGAAAAAAGATATTCAGATTTTCATGTGATGACATTTTCAGTTCTAAAAGTTAAAAAATGCTACAGTGTTCAGAAACTATTTTCAATGATCCATACATAACACAATTCAATTTTCATGTCACATATATAGTAACAAAAAAAATCATGAAAATATCGTACCACATTTAGCAAAATACAGAATGAAAGTCAGAAATCCTCGAGTTTTACCTCTGCCACTGTAGTCCTAGCTTTTACATTTGAACATCTCATCCACTGTCATTGACAGCTTCAGGGGAGATTTGACTCCTACTCCTGCCTTCTGTTTTTGCTCCAGCAAGTGCCAAACACAGCCAAAGAATCACTGGGTGCTCACAGAGGCATAGCCACAAGCAGTGAAAGCCATTTAAAAAGACAGCCATGAGAAAGTATTTCCTACTGCACTTCAGAATCCAGGTAAGACACATAAGCACTAGCTCAGGGAACAGTGTTGTCTGGATTCCAAAGACCAAACTTTGACTTGTCCAAGCCTAGATTACCAGCAAAGCCACTGTGCACTTCCTACAGCAACCAAATGATGCTCACATTCAATCCAGTAACCATCTGATGACCACTAGTTTTAAAGACAGGACTGAAAATGTGGAATTTTTTCCCAGGCTGGCCAGTATTATGATCCTGGTTTTGCACAACTTTCTTTGAGTCACTGATTTGCCAGGGTGAAATAGTTCCTTCTTATAAACATAGCCATGATTTTCTACAGATCAGGTATTTTGGACAACTGCATTCTGAAGGAGACATTGAATCAGAACTGGCTAAAATTCTTATATTTTTATGTTATTGAAAAAGTAATTTCACTATGTAACCTTTAACAGCTAAGTTTAACCATGCACAGATGCAGCTGCTACTAAAACAAGGAGTAGAATTCATTCCAGATAGTCATTATGCTAGATCTTTGAAGGCTATGGAGGAAATGAGTGTAGAGCTTGTAATAAAGCATTTACAAGCCAATTATGAATTTGGGTGCATTTCTAGACTAGGAAGACTGGCTACTAAACTAAAATATTCAAAAGAGCTAAACAGCATTATGCATACATAAAAATAACATTAAATTCCTGGTTTTACCACAGTATTATACATTAGTGTTTTATATTTTATGTGGTAATGTTGTACATAAAAAGGTATATTTTGCTGTGTTTCCCAGGCAGGATTGGTTTTGCCACTCAGGGATGCATTATTTATTTATTGAACAGGAGAAGAACTACCTGAAACTGTGACTTTCTCTAATTATCTATCTTTGCTACCATTGAGTAGGCACTGGACAAATGATACTGCACTCTCTGAAATCAGCACAGAGGCTAATTTACTGATAATTCTAAGAGATCTGAGGAAATGATCTTAAATTAACTTCCTTGTTGAGTACTCAGAGCACTCTGAAGAGGATTAACTGAAACCTGAAGCAATGAGCAGCAGTCACAGTGCCACGTGTGTTCTGGGTACTCATTTCTGTCCCAGACTGCTGAAACACGGAATATTAAGATAAACAAAAAAAAACCATTACCAAAATTATTTTATATTTCTATTGCCTTTGTCCACAGTCAGAAACAGAGAGCTGCTCCACAAAGTAGCAGCAATATCAGAAAGCAGCTGTGCCTTGTCCTGGCTGCTTGTACCAGCCCAATATCACTGAATTAGTTTTACTCCTCAAGATACACACAGTGGGATTCATATCCACACTTTTTTATAAAGGAATGGAACAAAATTCAAATCATAACAGACAGACACAGTTTTTGTAACTTTACCATCCTGGCAAAGAAACTTGTTCTGTGTTAATCTTATATCTAAAGTCTCAAGGAACAGATGTATATAAAGATTTAAATTTTCCATATTATGTTCTTCAAGTGTGCTTAAACAAGAAACAAAAAATCACACATTTCAATTACTAAAAAACACACAACAATGGAGCAACCTGTTTTATAACCTTTTATATATTTTATAAACACCGCACAAGTATTAAACAATTTCCTTGGCCTTAATACCCTTTATTGCCTTGTTTCTTTCTCCTCTAGTTTTTAAAGCCAAAATCAAAATGTTTTGTTATGTTGATCTTATTTTCATTGTAATTTGCTTTCAAGCTGATTTTGAAAGCTGTTTTAAAGTTCTAACTTAAGTGAAAAAGCAGCTACTACACAATAAAATCCTTGGGAAGAAATGTGATTTATGCAGATGAGTTTGTTAACAAAATTTACACATAAATGAGAACATTTTTTTCCATTCCGGTTGCTATTACAAAGAAACACTGGGAAGTAAATTATCTGTAGAAGAGTACAAGATAAAAAATGTATTAAAAGCTGTAAGAACGAAATTGAAATGTCAAATATAGTTACTTATAAAAAACAGGTGATGGACTCCTTGTAAGCTACCTATTAAAAAGAGTAATCAAAGTGAACTAAAATGACTTTAGTTCTCCCACTAAACTTGTGGCTCAAATTCTCCATAGCTTTATTGCCTGTTTGCAGAGTTTCATTCACTCCTAGGCAGTGCAGGCTTTCTGAAAGTTAAGGCTATATATGATAAGGCTCTTTATTACTCACATATATAACATTTGAATACTGCTATAGGATTTCAGGAAATCCTAATAAATGCTTCTTGGCACTAAGATTTTATGCATTCTATAAGCAAGATGCTCTGCAGCCTGCAGACGAGAGAGATGCGGTGCAAATACAGGTTTTCAAGCTGTAAAAAGGCCGTGAAGCCAAAACTGAGACAAGGTCATTGTGACTAAGGCTGTTCCTGGCTGCAGGGCACGTTTTCCTCAGGGACCCCCCCTCAAACCCTCATCCCATTTCTATTCCCCACTCCCACCACCCCTGGCCGCTCTCTGGCAGGGTGGTGCCGCCTCCTGCCCGGGACCTGGGGTCCTGGGACAATGGGGCCAGGAGCACAAAGCATAACGCTGTGACCAAAGTCTCCTCACTGGCAGGCCCTTTCAAGCAATGGGAAGTACGGCCACTTGAGCTGGACATGGCTGGCTTGTCAGTTCCTGACAACAAACTGTGTTTGGTACGCAGTGCATTCATGGGCAGTGTGGTGCTTTTGTCCAGAGCCATGCCAACTTTCCCCAGGTCGATTTCTGGCTTTTGCGGACGGGCAACGGTGTTGAGAAATGCACCCAAGCAGAAAGGGCCCCCCTGGCTGGTGATTTCTCACATTTAATTACTTGATTTTCCTTTCCTGCAGTCAGGAAGAAAATGGAATTACATCACGCCCCATGTAGCCTTGGAAAGGAACCAATTGTTTCTAATAGAGCCGCTGGCGACAGGCACAATCCGTGCGCTCCTTGTTTCACGTCGGATATTAGATCGTCCAAACAAGTCTGAGTGCTCCTGCTCGGAGGATCCTCAAAGGGAACAAAGGGGACCAGGCTTCTCCTGTGTCACTTCCAGCACCCCACAAAAAGAAAATCTTTATTTAGGCACACTTCATCCTTTTTCACACTTCCCAAGCATCTTCTGAGACTCAGAAAATGGTTTGGAGAGCAATGGTTTTTTACACGGAATTAATGAGCTGATGTTTTATTCTGCTCATCAGTAATTAGTTAAATGAATGCCTCTACCACTTCACATAACTTCATAACTGGTTTTAAATTTATAGTCACCAAGAAGTATGTAACGGGCTTAGGATGGGATTGTACAGTAATGACAATTTATTAAATTAGGTACACTTCCCACTGGCACATAGATTGTGTTACAGATCTTGTGCAGATGCTCCACTACAGTTTATGTTTAAAAAATCAAAAGCAACCAAATAAACAGAAAATGTTTGAGAATTTCCATATTTAGCCAGACCAGTCAGTACTGGGTCCTAACTGGGTCCCTAGTGGCAGTGTATGGAGGATGGGTATGGAGAAACATGGGTACATAGAGTAATACCTCTCCAGAATACAGGATACATGTCAAAAAAGTAGCACTCCCCTAGAATACCCTCTCTCCTTGCAGTGATTTGTGGCTTAATAACTTTGTGAATCAGAGTATTTAAGAGCACTGGATGGACTTCTGTCCTACCAATCTTGGCATCACTGACATGCTCAGGCCTTGAACCAAATATCTAAAAACACTTTCCTCAATCACTTCTCAGTCAGGCAAGATGCATGCCTGAGAATTACCCGGGTACACCTTTCTTCCCAGCACGTGCATGCCTGTCAAAATTTATGTTCAGTGCCTCTGCTTCTAAACAGGTATTCAAGATCTCAGAAGAAGTTATTTCTTCTAGATGCTAGAAAATATGCTTACTTCTAAAACAAGATTTTCCTTAGCAACCATTTCAAACTAAATTACCTATGGGAAAAACGCAGGCAAAACCTGTTTCCGTTAAATGCTAGAGATGGGGCTCATATGTTAAAATATTTCTCCTATCAATATCAATCTCTGTGAGTGAATTGCAGAGATGAGAATTGTTCTTTCATAACATATGTGGCCAGTAGACCACAGAGTCACCCTACACCAAAAAGGAGGACTAGAATGCAATCATGATCACCAAGAGGGTATGGAGGAACATTTGTAGCAGACTTCAGCAGGGAGCATCATCAGGATGGGATGTAAGGACAAGTAAATGGTATCAGATGATGTTATACCTGAAATAAAAATTACTGGAGCAGCATTGCTTCCCAGATAATTCTGAGTTTCTCAGAGAACTCCTTCTTACTGCAAAGACATGAAGGCACAAATGCTGTACTATCCCTGTTGTTTATTCCAAACAACAGGTCTCTAGCACTGACAATGTCTACATAGATACACTTTGTTCCTGTACCAAGAGAGGCAGAAATCTCCAAGCTTTCACTGAGAACTTTTGGATTCAATATTAATGAACAATGCCATATGAGTCCATATGGCTGGTAAGGCCTGAGCTGGAATTCATAGGCCATCAGTCAGTGTACTGCAGGAGTCAGGTCTTATATATATTTTAAAATAGGTTGTTTTAATGGTGTATTAAGCCACTGATGTCAATAATGAAAGAGAAGCGACAGATGTGCCTGCACAGATCAACTAAGCTTTTTTAATGTTTTTAAATTATTTGTTCTGTTGTAGACCTACATTATCTAACAAAAGAAAAATAGATTTGACTGGTATACATTCTAATTATTTATACTGAATTTAGTCAAAAGTAGGAGTTTCTCTTTCATGCATGTCTTTTGATATGTTTTTTAATGTGTTCATTCTGAACTGGAATAAAACAATATATTTTGATGTTTCTAAACCAGTGGCTGCTTTTGTCACAGCAAATATCAAATTTACGAAATAACAATTCTCTAGAAGAGAAAGCAGGAAAAAAAAACACATTAAAAGAAATTTTACAGGAATTCAAGACAAAGTAGGCTTTACACATAAAACACATTTGCCAAAACCAGATGTTTTGTCTAGGAAAAAAAAAATTTAAAAGGAAAAGAAGAAATTTATTTTCTGGTAGTTTGTCAGTCAGGAAACAAATCCCAACAGGTAAAACATATAGGGCTGAACAGAGAAGACATAAACCTCTTTACTTCAAATAGGGCCCTCACCCTCACAATGCAGTCATTTTTAGATGCATCCACCAAAAATATATGCAAACCAAAGCAGAGTGGATGACTGGATGACTGGAGCTGGATGACTGCACAGCCACTCTTGGCAGCTGAGGCCAAGCAAGAATGTAGATAGGAATGTTAGAAAACTGCACCATGGCCATGCTCTGTCTAAAACCAGGACACAGATAAGGAAGCTGGGTGAATACAATGTACAAGTTGTACATCTAACTAATGTGTTTAACAGTGTTAGTGGGCAGCTCACTATCCCAGAGCAAGTTAACATTCAGTGGTTTCTGTAGAGGCTCAATAACCCAGAAGTTCTAAAGTTTCAGTTTAGGATATGGCACCTCGCCATGTCTTAAAGATGAGGAAGTCTATTGAATACAGTCAGTAAATACTGCAAAAAGGAATAATGACTGTCCAGCAAAAGTGATGAAACAACATCACCAACCCAGGGGAAAGGATGAGGATGGTGGCAGAGCAAAGACCAAAGACCTTCTTTCTCCCAGAATTGAGATAATTCCTTGATGTGAGAACTCATTAAAACTTGCCATAGCTGCTCTCCCTACAAGCCTGCTCTATTAGATACAACTAAGATGCAATTATACATATCCTGTGGATGGGTTCTCTGTATCAACTCATAATCAGTTACTGGTGTCTCCTTGATTTTGACAGCTCAAACCATCCCAACCAACTTTCTAGTCATCTTATCCAGGCTAAATTCATTCCTTAATCGCATTTACTCTGATTAATTTAAATTTATTTTTGTGACAGAGATTTGTATTGTGCTGAAATACAATTCAATACAAAAGCTGTACTTAAGATTTCAGTGTTGAGTTTGTCACACACCTGGCAGCATTATCTGAGTCTCAGAAACATAAAAATAGTTGGCTTTACATGTGAAAATCTCCCACAATGACATTAAACACCCCTGAACTATTTTACTATCCATATTGCTAAGTCATGATTTAGACAACTTTCTGTAGCCCCTTAAATAAGTGTTATTTTCACAGTAAAGTATGCCTGTGAAAAAACAGCAAAGGGCATGGTGTTTTCCTGGCATTTACAGTGAAGGTGAAATTGATATGTTTGAAATGCCACAAGTAAACACAGATACTGGGCTCAACATGCAAGGAAGCCCACACATCCCAAATTAACAAAGGTAGCATCAGCTTGGAGCTTGAGCTATATAAAAATTCAAACTATATTTGCTGGCTACTTGTTTTAGATAGCACTGCTTTTCCATGATCACAGAACTCTGCCTGTATTTCGATTCAGCATTCACATGTAAAGAACATTTGTTAATTGTCCATTTTAACACACAGTGAAATGTGTGAGATCAACGAAACTGGAGATTTAGAGCCGGTTTGACATGTATCAAGAGGGTGCATTGAAAAGCAACTTCAAAACAGAGGGATTGTTTTAAGTGGTTTAAACCTATCCCCTAAGCCAACTTTGTTGCTAAAAAGCTGCAGAGGTTTAAAATAAAAATAACACATTCTTAGCCTGTTTGCATTTCCTATTCAAAGAGCTTGTTCCTCTTTAATCTTAACTCTTTATCTCCAGAACTCTGAAAGGGGGAAAAAGACAGAGACTATACCAGAATCCTTTGCTCTATCAACAGATACATGGGAATTAGAAAATAACCCTCTGCTCATTTGCCAATAGCCTTTGCAAGTCACCTAATTAGATGATTAAGTCATTAAAGGGATATGCGCATCTGAAAAGCCTCTAGTCAGCCTCTGAAATCAGAGGAGATAAAGACAAGACTCATTTCTTTTTTCTCTTACACTGAAAAGGTAATTAATCCATTTAACTCTGCCTAGCACTGCTTTTCTGTGGTAAAAAGGAGAGTCTGAAGCAGGATAGCTTTTCAGAAACACTCTTTGAAACACCAGAATGACAAATGCCTCTTTCTTTTGCATGCCACATGAAGAGGTTAGGCTTAGCCTCCAGTGGTCAAAATTATTTAGACAAGAGATCAGCAGCAGTGTGTGTAATGCTGGCTTTGGTATTTGGGATTTTACTGACTACCTGCTAATTTGACTGTGTTGTAACTCAGTACAAAGCCTCTCTCCAGAGCAGCAGGTAAGGGTGGTAAATAAAATTCTGAAGAGAAAATTATTTAGCACCATTCATCTTCTCCTGTAGAGGCTTCAAAAGTCATTCTTGGGTGCGTGTCACCTGCAGGATAGGGGCTGACTTCCAAACAATAACAACAATGTGCTGTGATTTCCAGGGCTTTACTGTAAAACTGGAAGTAGTGTGTTGGAAATTACATACAAACATGTGCTGCCCTAGCAACCAAGGAAAGCTCCACATTTCAAACTGGCAACTACACCGTGGATAAACCAGTGCTCCAACACTAATTGTCCATCTGTGTAAGGTTTCAGGCTTAATTCTGTGAATACATTTTGGTATTTTCAGTATACCACAGCTATGAAGAAATAAAGGACAGCAGTAAAAAGTAGAGCTCAGGAAAACCTTAATCTACAATGCTGTTGTCAGGTTGCATCAGATCAGAGAGCACAGCCCATGCTGCAACAGCTTAGCCTCAGAACTTCAGTGATGTGAGAGGATCTGAAAACAGGTTAGAGTGGACAGAGGTCCCATACTCTGCTTTGCTATTCTCCTCTCTAGAATTAAACTGGTGAATGAGGTAAAAAAAGAAAGATTAGTCCTATGAGCTTAAAATGAGAAACATTTTCCTTTGCTTCATGACTCCAGAATTTTTCCTGGGTCTGGCTACAGGAATCCTAGCAACACTATACAGCAAAAAACAATGTCAAATATGGAAAGCATATTATTATAACAAACTGCCATTGCTGTTCTAAAATCTGCCATTTCTATGTCAAAACAATTGCTATACTTGAGCCACATTTGGAGTAAAATTCAGGTATGTTCACACAGTTTTTGTACCTGCAGAGCTGTAAGTTCAATTAGAACATTCTGTGATTTCCACAATATTTCTTTGAAAGAGTTCAGCATTGATCTATTACTTGTTATTCTGCTGTGTGATTCAATACAGTATCCAAGAAAAGTCAGAGAAATCACTCTGAGGTTCACTACACCTTTCAGTCCACATTTTAGTAGTATGTTTTAACTGAAATTTTCAGTGATGTCACAAAAAGCAAAAACCTGATGTATAGACAGAAAACATTTTTCAAGTTTTGTGACCAGATTATTGTGATATGCCTGCATAGACACATATTTTCTTGGGAGGGAGGATGCAGAAAATTAATCTAAATCTTCACAAAATACTATAGATCCTTCAAAATCTATGAATCGTCAAAGAAGCCCAAATATTTCATTTAAGAGTCAATTGACACCTTGATATCAAATAGATATACTGCCAGGATGTGTTCCTTTAGGCAAAACGATTATCAGTCTTCCTTAGTTGACAGCAATTTAATAATAACACCAACATGAATTATTAATTTCTAACAATACTATAAATACATTGAAAATTTCTTGTCAACCCTTCCCTAGAAGGCCATAAATGAAACTTCCCCCAGATAAGCTGAAATATAGCTCTTAAGGCATTATTTTTCTCTGAAAAATGCAAATGGATGAAAAAGCATTGACTTAGCAAATGTTCATCTTATTTATTATTCAATAGTTTGTGCTCACTTAAATCCTTCTAAAAATTTTGTTTTTCCTTAGTATTTATAGTATCTAAAAGCAAATACCTACTTCTCACCTTCTATGATGAGAATAGTTCTTTCTGTCCCACACTAACTAATGGGATTCTGTATTATAAAATAATTTTAGTTTTAAATATAAAAAGGGAACAAAAAGGCAACAAAATATGTGTCTTGAGGATGTCCTGGCCTAGTAATTTTCTAGTTTCTCAAATTAGTTTTTTATTTGCTAGTTTCTTTAAAAAAATAACATGTACAGGAATGGCCAGATCAAAATACCAAGTAGATCAAAAGAGATTGTGTGTTATTTTAAGGCCTTTAACAGACAAAAACTATTCTGTATGCAAGTTCTTTACAGTATGAGAAAACAGAAAAAAAACAGCAATCAAAACTGATTTTAACTTTCTAAGCCATTCTCTTGAATTCTAATTTGATATATCGACATTATTTCCCTCATTATACAAAAAAAGACAACATATTATTTCATATCTCAGTATATTCTAGATTTGCAGGGAAGGGGAGCAAAGATGAAAAACCTTAGGCAACAAACTCAGCCTAAAGCAAAACAAAAATCCCTGCCGCTGTCTTGCTTGAGTGGCCCTTGAGAAATCCGTGAATAAACATTTTTTTGCTCTTATTATACACAATATTTCCTTCCTTCCCTATCTCAATTTGCATTACATACTTTGACTGAAGGCAATAACTATACCAGGAAAAGAAACACATGTCAAAGGACATCTAGATAGCAAACTCTCAATGGTTGAAATCCTTCAAACAAAGTGTAACTTGCAAATGTAACTAGTACCATATCATAAGGCAAGCTAGCTCAAGCTATCAGTTGAAGTAAAGATATTTGGCATCTTGTTGAAAATTTCTAGTGGCTAGAATTTCATCTGCAGTGAAGAAATATTTTTGACAGAACGCCATAATGTATTGAGTTACTTTAACCCACTGCTGAAACCTTCTTGCAAACACTTAATGAAACAGTTTTAGGCATTAAATATGTACTTTCCCCATAAATTAATTATTAATAAAAATAGAAATGGTTGTAATAAAATGAAAAAGGAAACACAAGTAAAGTTGTAACCATAGTTGTTGCAAAATAGTTACATAGAAAGCAGATTATATGCTTTCAGTAATTAACAGGTAGGAATTATGTCAAAATAAGAAAAACAAGAAAACCAGCAGAGCAGGACAATTCTGAATGGCATCTAATTCACCACATATCTGGACAAAAAAGACAATTAAAATCCACTTTTGGGCTCAGGTAAAAACTTCAATACACTTCTATGTGTACATTCAAAGTAAGAATAAATAGGCATTGCAGGGCTAGCATCGAAAATCTCTGTCATCACAAATTTCCTTCTTCCTTTTCTATCTTAGGTCAGCCTACCATTTCCAAAACCTTCTTAAAGCATTAGCATTTTTCTATTTCTCCCCTTTTTCCCCTGTTTTTTTTTCTTTTACATTTTTTCCCAGCTACTTCCTATCCATACCTCCTATACACTAAGCTCTCCTCCAGTACACAAATTCCTACAATGCAGTTGGGTAGGGAAAAGTATATTCAGGAGCTGAAAGAGGATGTTTTCAGTCTGTACAATGTTAGTTTTTAATGCTTGTTGTCTAAAGTTGTTTTGTCAGTCCAAAAACAAGGAAACACCACCAAAACAGTAATCCTCCTGACTGGAATAGGTCTTCAGAGCAAGTTTAATGTAAGTAAACTCTAAGTATCACAGTCAGGGCTAAACAGCAATGCTTAACAACATGCTTCAATGCAAAATTGATTTACTCTGTTTTGTTCCCAAATTACCTTTTCCAGAGTCAGTACTAGACAAGCTCCAGGTCATGCTGTGCAGCAGCTTAAGGTGCTGGTCTTCCCCAATAACAGAGTCAGCAGAGGGGCAAAGCTGACCAAAGAAGTTTGGCTGCTTAGCATCGACCCAGCACCACTGGTGATGTAAGCACTGAAATTTCCTACTGATGCAGCTGAGCTGCAGACACACTTTACCATTTTGGTTTTCCCTTTTTTTCCCCCCCTCAAAGTTAATGCCTATAAATTCGAAACAGGTCCTCTTTCAATGCCATAACAGAAACCCTTAAGTTAACAAAATGGTCTTCGAAAAGAAATTTTCAGCATGCTTCTGAAAAAGCATATCCATTGACTTTCAATATTATATCATCACTTTGAAGTCAGTTGGATGATTCTCACAAAAAGTCAAATGAACAAATGAGAGACTTGCCAGGATTTATTATAGGTATTTATGCACCATTAAACAGGGTTACCATCACCTGATTTCCAAGACATCATTTTGCTCTTTGGATTGCACAGGGTATAATAGGGACAGTGAATGGGAAAATACAGGTTGTTTCTATCTCAGGATTTATCTCTGTTTAATTCAACTTGGTTTTGCTCTTCAGACAAAGTGATAACTTCAAGGAAAATGACCAGAGCATTTTGGAGCACAGCAAAGCCATCTCAAAAAATCATCTATCAGACCTTGGCATGTCTCCTCTCCTGTATTCTCTCCTGAATTCAGCAGGAGGCTTCCAATATGACAACTGATCTACTAGACTTCCTACTAAACAAGCCAGAGCTTTATCTTGGATAAGCCACTTTAAAGGTAGCTGTGAGGAGCCTGCCAGCCATGAGCTGCATGCAGATGAAAGTGAATAATGCAACATGCAGCATGCAGCAATATTCTGCCAGTACTGATTCCATCTACACAACAAATACTCGTCATGTGCACACAGATGGCAACTGAATCAATTATAATCTTTCAAGAAGAGTAAAAACAAAGACCTATGTTTTCAAAGCAAATGTCACCAAAACAGTTAAAAAAGACAAAAGCCAGATAAAAATATGAATAGAAAAGATCTCTTGATTGCTCTTCTCACTGTAAACTGCATGGTGAGGATTTTTTTCTTCTGTTTGAAGGGTCAGAATAAAAAGTCTGAAGTAAAAATCATGTTAAAAGTTTTCATCTTTGAAAGGATCTACTCTGGGAAAGAAAAAAAGCTGATAATATTTTAACATGTAGGGATCAAACTAACAGTGCCACTCACTATCAGAAAGTAAAATACTTTTGAAGCATGTTATGTTCAAACTTTCTTGCCATAAAGAATAATGAGCTTTCTAGTGTACCTAGGGAAAGTAAATACACAATAATAAAACCACACAAATGTCAGATGACTCTTTTCTGGTGGGCAAAAATAACCCATTAGCCAATTAAACGCATACTTTATATGATTATTCCATGTCTCAATTATCAAATGTATTTAAGTGGTAGAAGCTTAACTGCTGCTCCATGTGGAAGGGACTTCCTTTCAGAAAAAAGGATATTCGTGCTCTCAAGGAAGAAAACATAGTTGCAGAATGAACAAACCTCTAACCTACCAAATTAAAACAAGGAGATAACACCTTGAATCTTACAATCTTTTTTATTAGGTAGTATATTAAGTGGTGTTACAAACTGTTTATACCGAAGACAAATCCAAACTATGTTTTTTCTTCAGTCTTTCATTCTTACATACTCATATAGATTAAAACAATGCCGAGACATAATTAAATAATTAATTCCATTCACACCTATTTATTCCCTGCTCCCAAAGCAGATTCTGTGGCAGCAGAATAGCACCCCCTTTGGCTCATGGAAGGAATTAAAAGATGCTCCTTCTGAGGGAACCTGGACCACATCCAGGTGGGTGCTTATTTGAAGATCTTGTGACCCACCAGGGTCATGTCCATCTTAGACTGAAAGAAAATGTATTGTAGTTGTGCCTGAATACTACTAGCTGCTAATTTTATTCAGCGTGGAACTGAAGTAGTCAAGCTGATGTTTGACTCCTATTTATAGGCGGCCAACCAACCATTATGCAATTTTAATCTAAATAAAACACATCAAAATATATATTTTGTGTTCTGTTATTATTGCCATCATTGTGCATCATGTTTATTAAAGAGACAGGCAAGGTAAGAATGTCCTTTTTGCAGTTTAGTAAAAGGCTGAACAAAGCCATGTTTTAGTACTACACATAGTTATTGATGAAAAGTTGCATTTTTGTAAGGGGAAAAGAAAAAAAAAAGAAGGTGGACAAGTTTGAACTGTTTTCCACTGAACCTTCTTTTGCAATGGCAATTTCAAGATGTCCAGATATGTCTAAGAAAAAATCACATGAAAATTTGAAATAATTGTTTTCCTCAGTTTCAGTGGGATTTCTGGAGTCCAGCAGACAAGATATGGCTGTGAATCATAGTCCTACAACACAAAAAAGAAAAAGTAAGTCACAAAGAAGACTTGAGCCGACATGTATTTTAAAAATTGCCTTTCATTATGCTGTTTTCCTCTGATCATCATTATATTCTTCTACCCCTTAACAAGAGCCACAAAAATACAGAAAGTAATATGAATTAATGATGAGGAAATGGAGGGAGATGAGTGAATTTTGCTGTTCACAACTGCAAAGAACAGCAGTCTTTACTCCCTATTCAGTGCCTCTCTGGAATGGAAAAATCTGTCTCTAATTTTCCACTTACCTTCAGTGGTAGATTAGAAAACATTCCCAAGTGGAATTGTAAATCTTTGACCACACTCCATAAGAAAGCGAAGACTTTTGGTTCCTTTCAAAAATGAATTACCCAAGTTTATAGTGAAGAGAATTGATTTTGTCACATTCTAGTATGTGCTTAATCTAAGGTATTTAAAGATTGTGTAAGAGGAATTAGCAAATTTCAATATAATGATGAGCATGAGTTCTTAAATGAATCAAATGCTCAGCTTCATGAAACGATTTTGTAGGCTACAGCTTGTTAGCACTGCCAAAAGGCTGCTTCTTTTCTCAAAGGCATCACACACCCTAACATGCTCCCCTTTCAGCAGAAAATTATAAGATTTTCTTGCCCATAAGGAAGGGTCACTGTGCAATTTCCTTTTACTATAATCTGAAATACCACAAATATAATTTCTCATCATACTCTAGGGAACATAAAAGTTTTGGCAAAATGCAAGGAAAAGGTAGAGCTGAAAAAGAAAGTGAAAAAACCTCACATCAATTTCTGCAAAGCATTTTGGTCTTTTTTCCAAGAAAGTGAGTAACTATCAGCAGGCTAGTTTGAGATATTTGGATTTTATTGAAAGAAACAAAGTTGTGCAAATATATGCCCAGAGAATATTTTGAGTCAAAATGTTTTGACATTCTTCCAAAACCTACATATTTCACTTTGGAGTCATACCTTCCATGCATTAAATTTTCTTTGCTTGTTTGCTGAAGCATGAAAACTACAATTTTAAATATCAAGTTATCACTATGCATAGAATTTAATAACACTCATTCATGAGAAGGTTAGCTTAGATTCACAAGCTTAAACGTCTGTTATCTATTTTTGAGTGTCTGTCCTGAAAGACATAAGTACTGTGTTTCAAAAACACTTTACAAACAATCAGAGGTTGTTCATTGTAAACTATCTCCAAATATTTACCCTAGAGTCAGCTAGTTATCCTGGGATGCTGTAACTCACTATTTTAGTGAGAATATCACTTCAGTGACTACAACAATCAGAATTCTCCTGGCTATGCTGAGCTGGTTATCCAGCAGAAGCTGCATTTTCAGAAGGTAAAACCAAGAGAAGGTGCAATCCAACAAATATGGCCAAGTACAAAACTGCAGGACAGGCTGTCCTGTTCATATTTCTTGTGCTTCTTAAAGGAACAAGGATGGCCATGTAATGAAGTCAGATATTTGTGGATGTAAACATGTTAGGAATTTAGTGTCTTTTGAGCACTTAAGAAAGCTTAAGGAAATGCTGGTGTAGCTCATCCTGTTTAAGACAGGTAAATTCTGTCTGCTAGTCAGGCATTCACAGGTTCTGAATGCCTTTTCTCAGTAGTCATGTTTATTAGAATTACTTGTCCAACACTCTTGTTGTGGGGCTGTGAAATAAGTTTTCCTTCTTAGGATTGCAGAACTGTTTCTGGAAAAAATCATCTTGCATTTTTCCACAATATACATTATATACAAAGAACAAAACGCAATCAGTGTCTGGTTGGTAGGAAGGGAGAGCTCTGTGTTATTCCCTCCTGCCCCGGTCTCTTCCAAAGTCAAAAACTGGGAGCACACTGCAACTCCACTCCCACCTATTTGTGAATGTCTTACAAAGAGAATCAGAAAAACCAAAAGGATTTGCATGGCTAGGTCTTAATATGAAGAAATGCACCAAGAAACTAAAACAGAGTATGTCACAGAATAAACTGATTTTCATCAGCAGTACCAGGTGAGCAGTCAGCTTTAGGGTCCTCTAAACTCATGCCTATTTTGCACACATTCCCAGAGTAGGAAGGATGTTCATTATATTAATCTTTTTGCTTTCTAATGTTGCTGGATGCATCTTCAATTATTAAATTGTCTGTCCTATCTGCCAACATTTGTTTAAAATAGGAGATGAAGTGGGCTTCAGCACAGTTAGGCAATAATCTTGCCTGTTAATTTGTAAGACCTTTCAGGCACCACAAGTTTTTCTGTTTTGCATGGTTTTCATCATTGACCCTTAAATAAGTATGCAGGAAAATCAGCAAGAATTCTAACAATCCCATCCAGAATGGCTCTATCCAGAAACCTCTGTCTGTGGAGGAGGGAAGAAGTGCTAATGACACATATTGCCTTTATTTGTACTTTAACTCATGCTTCCACTAACTCTTGTGATTTGTTTTGTTTGTTGCATCTCCTGCCAGGAATACTGGCTCAGATTACCTCAGGGTTATCCTTGCTCAATAATTTGTACAGTAGTTTAAGCAATTTTAGTAGACCTTTAGACCTTGTTCATAACATTCAGTCTTTCAAATAGAGCCCAAAACTTTGCAAAAACATGCTTCAGAGTTGTAGTTTAAAAGAACATAATACTACCATAAGCCTGCATATGAGAACTGAGAGAGAAGCCAACAATAATGACAAATAGCTTCACAGTAATGTGATGCCAATATTTTTCTTGATGCAATCCCATATAATATCTGCATCCTAGAATTATGTTCCGTTTCCGTTACTCCTGCTTTACATCTTTGTATGGGACAGTTAGTCAATGGTCTATAAACTATTAAAATGATAGGCAAACATTTGGGAAATAGATAGCACCTCACAGTGAAGATGACTTATTTTTCTGCAAGCTTTCAGGAGTTCCCAAGTCCTTTTGGACTAACTGAACTCTTTAATTGGAGGAGGTACGTCATTAAAATTCCAAACTTCCTTTTTTGTATCCCTTCTTGCTTCAGATTAATGTAGGACAGGAGGAGCACTGCCTATAGTATTCAAGATGCATTTGCCCCTCAACCCAGCCCAATCAATACATCAAAATCCTCTGTTAAGTTCTGCTTCTTTCCTAAAAAAATCCTTTCTGAGAGCTTTTTGCTTTGGCTGTGGCTGAGCTTTGCAGAACATATTTTATCCTGCTGTGTTCCAGGGTGACAGCACCTGTTTCACCCTGCCCACAAGTGCATTGTAGGTAGCACTGCAAAAGAGAAGAGTGAGGAAGGGCACTATACACCTCTGGATGGGCAGCTGTTTCATCTCCAAAAAGAAAAATCAGTGTTTTGAATTCCTTCTCTGAAGTGAGAAACCCTTCGTTCTGGATACAGGAAAGAAAGCAGTGATGGTGCACAAGCCATGGCTCACTCAGAGGGCACTCTCCCCTGCAAAGGCTCCCTCTGCAATGCTCTGTGTACCTGACTATGGTCACAATCTCTCCCCACCTGCTCCAGTTAAAATATATAGACTCACTCCGCTGTTTACTTATGGGATTTCATGGTCTTACGTGACACAGACAGTTTTAGAAATGCAGGATAAAATACTCAGAGCTTCCTTTTCATGTCTCCCTCCTTTGCAACATGTTTTCTTTAGTAACAGGCAGAGTACAGAAGGATGGCAGATCAGATAGGACAGCCAGGTGATCCCCTGGCTGATGAGGGGGTTTGGGTTGTCATTGCAGGCACCAGTGAGTGTCACTGCTGGCTGAGTGCCTGGCATTTCAGAAAGAAGCCTGACTCTTATTTTCTTTCCTTGTATTTGAAGGAACTTCACAGCATTTGACAGGTCTTAAAACTGTGCATATCTGCTGCCATGTAAGAAGCTTGCCTCTAATTTAGAAAGGTACAGTAGATAAATATTACCTCACTAGGGCTTACTAAAAGTCTTTCTTAAATCAACAACTATGCAGTGTAGTTAGAACTATATGCATGCAGAGCAATTTTAGTTTTTTTGACATCTTCACAAAGCCTGTGGTGGATACCCATTTTCAGACTCTGAGAATGATTACATGATATCTTGGCAGGCCAGGATGACAGTATGCAGCTGGTAAGCTGTTTCTAGCTGTCATAATAGGTAGTGTTTGAAAAGGAAAAAACAAAGGCTTACTTTAATGAGGCCTACAGCAGCAGCAAACTGAAGTTATAAACACATTTGCTGTTATTTTGAAATTTTCAGTGAACTTTTTTCTTACTTTACATTCCTTTTTTAAACACATTTTGCTGTCTGCCTTTATAACTTCAACCACTGCTGTGTGCCGTCTTGTGTAAAACTTGCTCAGAGAGATTTAAGGGTTATTTTTTGTTTGTTTGTTTTTGGGGTGTTCTTTTTTATCTTTATCCCATGTCTCCTTTGAATTTTTCCTTGAAGAAAGAAACTGTTTCCTCTAAATACAACCATTTGGTTGAGTGTAAAAGTGTTAATTGGGGCATTTATTTACTCTGCCGAAATAAATTCCACAGTGATTCTACACAGAGCTTCAGCAAATCCAGTATTTTTCCTTCTGAAAGCCTATGCAGGTGGCGTCAGTACTGGATATTCTGTTTACAAATCATTAATGAAGTGATTGTGGCTTTTTTCATTTGCTCACACTTTTGAACTGCTCAGAGCGACACATTCCTAAATAGGGAACACAAGAGTAGAGAGAAGCACACAATAGCCTTATTATGGGGGCCACACAAACACTGGTAGTGCTGAGGGTTTATATTAACCCAATCAATTAAAGATGTACGGAAAGAGTTCAGCTAGTAGGGGACTGGGAAAAAACGGTGCACAGCAATGAGTTGCTAGGCATGCTAATCTGGACTCTGAAATTTTCGCTTAGCGCTATATCTGAGCTTTCTTCCTGCACAATAAAAGGTCCCTTTCAAAGCTGAGAGTCCTTAGCAGTGCAACCATTGGAAGTCACTGCATTCTCTGAATGAAATAAATGCCTTGCTTTAATTTCTATAAGGCTTGTGTCAATTTCCTTCAGTACTAAACCATTAGAATTCCAAAGGAAAAATGCATATATTAGGCTATACTGTATCCCTATTGTGCACTAAACATCAACTCATGCTACTGATATGGAGTTTAAAAGCTTAAATAAAGTGCAGAGCTCCTGCTGGGCAAACAAGCTGAACTGGCCCAATGAAGTAACCTTTTTGTTAAGAATTCTCATTTGAATAAACAGCATGGTAGAACTGCTGAATGCAGATGGCTTAAGTGTTTGTGTTCTTCTAGAAGAAATACGTCTTAGTAGTTTTACACTTTCATGAACTAAATCATATTTTATGAAGGACAAGTGCCCCAATTTCTCACAGACTACATGGCAGAAATGAAAGGAGTTTGTAGGCTGCATTTTGGAGGCTGCATCCAGACAAAATAAACATATAGATTTTATTCTGCCATTCTCCTGTTGCATGTCTATACAAACATACATACAGATATTTGCATACAGAAAGACATAGCTCTAAAAGCCATCTAAATTCTCCAAGGAGTAAATTAAATCCCTGTGCTCAGGTTTTGGCATTATTTTTGTGTTCTGTATTTACTTGTGATACTTTTTGAATTGGATGTAGCATCAAGAGCTATGAAGACTCAATACAGCTCAAAGCCTGCTTTACCTCAACTTTTATTGCATTCCCTCTTATTTGCTAGGTAGATATTTTCCCTGTTTGCTTCCCCCTCTGAAAGTGCACAGGTGATAGACAGTGCTACTGGTCATGCAAAGAGCTCATAGTGCCATCTTGAATGGAATATAACATCTGAGAGATACAAACATTAATTTGGGATGCTATTTAATGGGATGACATTGTGCAAATGGAATTGAGAGCTGACTGCCCTCAGCTGTCCAATAGATACTGCATTCTCTGCATCTTTTATTGGAGGTGAATAAGCTATTAACTGTTGTGTGAAGCATCCACCAGCTATTTCTACAAGCTACCCCCTCGTACTCTAAGGACAGCTCTAACAGAAAAATATGAAAGACTAAAAAGCAGGGAACAATAAAAACCTATCAGAAAACCTGTCAAAAACCTATCTTTGAAAGGGTCTGCTGACTACAGGAAGTGTCTTTTGTGGAAAAAAAAAAAAGGTAATTAATTGGGAAAAATTAGGGAAAAGAGAGGGAAAATTGTCAAGAGCCAAGGAGTAAGAATCAACAGTAATCTGACTACATTTACATGAAAAAACACTTTCTAGCTATCAACATCTGTAAAACCGGGCATTTTTATATTGTAAAAGAAGAATGGGCACTGTGCATCAAAATGCTTAAGACAGATCTTTCCTCTGTTTTGTTGCCATTTGTTCCCATAAAGGTGAGGTAAATTTCTACCATGCTGTAATAGAACCAATTTTTGTGTACTTGTTATTAGTCTGCTTTTCTCATAGCACTTTAAAGAGTTCTGTAGGCCTATGTATTTGAACCTGCTGTGGTTTAACCCCAGACAGTAGCCAAGTAACCACAGACTCACTTACTCACTCCCCCACAGTGGGATCAGGGAGAAAATCAGAAGAGTAAAAGTGAAAAAACTCATGGGTTGAGATGAAAACAGTTAAATAGGGGAGCAAAAGCCACACACATGCAGAGCAAAACAAACAATATTTCCCATGAGCAGGCAGATGTTCAGCTATCTCAAGGAAAGCAGGGCTTCATCATGTGTCACAGTGACTTGGAAAGACAAATGCCATCACTCTAAATTCCCCCCTTCCTCCTTCTTCCTTCCACTTTTTACATCAGAAAGGATGGACTTCTGTTAGCATAACCAAAGCTCTTTATACCTTGCTAAAATGAGGTCTGTGTCTGGATTAGAGACTTCCCACAACTAAAACTATATAAGAACACCTGAGAAAAAAATGTGTGACTAATTAAAATAGGTGTTTCTCTTTCAAAACCAGACACTTAAATAGTAGTAAATAAACTACATTAATTTTTTTGTATTATGTGTTATTGCAGATTAAAAACACTTTACAAACCTTATTACTCACAGTAGACAATTTCCATAGCAGATAAACTTAATCTAATGGCATTTAGCCCAAGAAGTCCTTTCAATACCCCAACTTCCAACCTTTATTTAAAAGTTGACATGAACCGTCCAAACTTCACATCTTTCAACAGGGTCCACACCACTTGTCGGGTGGAGGAATATTGCTAGACCAAGAGCAGCAGGATATCCAGCTTGTTGAGGTGTGCTTTAAACTGAAAGACTTCAGAAGAAAGCTCTAAAATAGCAATGCCCACACCAGGGGAATGAGCCTGGCCAACCACAGCAGCAACAAATGTTCCCTATTTGTCTCCCAAGACAAGAACCAGAAACCCCACCACACTTAAATGTATGTATATCAATGAACAAAGGCTGAGGAAGACGGGAGGAACTGGAGCTCCTGGGCCTGTCAGAAAGTTTTGATATCACAGGAATAACTGAAACATGGTGGAACAACCCACATGGCTCAGAGGAACATGATGGATGGCTATAGGTTGTTTCGTAAAGACAGGGAAAAAGAAGAGATGAAGTTGCACTCTATATTAAGGATAACTTTGAATGTATAGAAGTCAACTATGGCTGACTTCACTTCGTCCCACTGGGGTCAGTCAACACCACCTCAAGCCTGAATCCATTCAAAATAAGCAGCATAATGACTAAACTAATAAAAAGCCGAGACATTTCAAGTAATTCAAAGAAATCTGAGAGATGGCCTAAATAAGGTCAACATTTCTGATGCTAAGCCTAATTGGAGGGGAAAGAGAAACCATTCAGTGTGTCACTCATCAAAACACCTAGCGAGAAAGAAACAGAGTTTGATTTTGAGGCTCCAGATGGGCTGCTGGCATATTCCTTGTTCTAAGAGTTGCTTTGATTGGACTGAGCCATCCAGAAGGTCCTACGTGACATGCCCTGGAGCTTTGAAATGCTAGACATCTCCTTTTATGTGAAAATTATGATTCTGCTGTCATCTTTTCCCGTTATATGTCTTTTTCCTACTCTTCTACCTGACCTCTATTTTTTTTTTTTCTTTCTGCTCTCTAAATATATCCCTGTCTTGTGATACTACCATGACCAAAAGGACACTGAAGTGGTCTGGCCACACAAACAGAGAAGGAAGCTTTCAGATGTCAGTGTCTCAAGGAATGAAATACAAAATGCCACTAGGGAGACAAAGGTCATTTTTTGGAAGGTTTCCCATACTGATATATTCAGCCAGAGAACTGTGTGACAGCAGAATTCTTAGGCAGGGCAAACGTTTCTTCTCTCTGGTAAAAATTATTCACTGTTTGTTGTCTGTGTCTAGAGGGATATCAATTCCTTGGTTTTGTGCACAGTTCTGTATGCCTCACCACTCAACAACACTTCATGTTTCTAATTCTTTCCCTGTTGCCCTCAGAAGTATGGCTGCTACCCCTTCCCATCAGGCTCCTCACTGATACATAATGTTAGAACATTTATCCAACAAGAGCTATACACAAAATAGAATAAATTTGAACAATTCCTTCAATGACTTTACATATTTGTTCAATAGATTTTGCATAGCCCCTTAGTACAAAAGTAAGCAGTATTAAAGGGCTACAGAAGTTGGAAAAAGTCAAATATTATTAAAATATTTTTACTATTATTGAAGGAAAATAAAGGGATTTAATCTTAAATATTATTTGCAAAACACTGAAAATCTGCTGAAAATGCATTATCAATTATTAATTAATACATATAAATCTGTTCTGAAGTAAAGGTTCAGTAACAGACTTCTCTGCCACTATAATCTGGAATAAATTTTGCAAAGTGACACCAAAATAGTTTATAATCAAAGTCATCTGACTCCTGTGAGTAGGGTCAGATATCAAAGCAAAAATATGGAGCACTTCACAAATCTGGCACTTCTGCTATTAGATCTACAAGAAATCTCTCCAGAATAAATCCCTGCTTCTTCTAATCCAGAAAGAGTTTCAAAAGGAGAAGGAATGGAGTATTTGATCTTCCCACAATCATTACCATGAATACTTTTTAAAAATATAATTTACAATGAGATCCAGCAAAGGCTCATTACAAATCTCTAAATAAGGTTAAACTTGGAGGCCATCACAGATTGAAAACTTTGACTTGTTCTTGAGACTGTGGATGACTTGAGGACATCTATATGATAAAGAAACAGGATATCATTCTTCCACCTGTAAATTAAATGAAGCAGCTCCTCCAGTGCTGATGTCTGTCTACCAGCAGAATAACAGAGAATCTCTTGGCAACTTAAAGGCAATTTGGAGGTAAGCATGAAAATGCAAGGAAACAAAGAAGAACTATGCCTAATAAAAGTATTATTTGGTTTTGTTGAAATTCAGGTTAAAATGGTAAGCTGAAGCTTGCTTAGATTGCAAATTGACAAAGAAATATTAAAAATACTGATTTATTGAAAAATAATTAATTACTTTGATTTGGATTGAAATTATTTTTTTTAATACATTGCAGCACAAAAGCATGAATTTATTTCCAGTGCAACAGCAAAATTGCACTTGGGCAAGACAAAGAGTTACTTTCTTTCAGGAGAAAGAGACTAAAAAAATGAACATATACAGATGGAAGTTCAGGAGTGCCATAGTGACATGGAAAATGGCAATTTATCTGGGCATGTGATTTTAGTCTTGAATCCTAGTAAAAAATTGCATTAATAATGAAATTATATCAAAAGAATTCTAAGGGAGAATTAAACCAATTATTAAATAAATAACAAGACTCAAAACCTAAATTATTTTTAATAAGAAACTTTTTTATTCTGACAGTTATGTTCATTCATGTGTTGTGGAAAAGAGGAAGTTCAAGAGACCTTTGGAAAGATTCATCCAATGAGAAAACAGGAAAAAAAGAAATGAAGTGATATGAGAAACAGTTCATCAAATACTGAAACCTAAGTCAGTCCCAGCCAACCTGGCATGATATAAATGCAGCTCAGATTCACCAAGATCTCAGACCTGAGAAGAAATACCATCAGACTTTCTGATGCACCACTTTGCCAACACAAGGACTTACATTTTAAAAGTTACTACATGTATTTGGTCTTGAACTTCTCAGCCAAAAATGAAGTGGCCTTTAATACACAACTTGCTCCGGGTAGTGTGCTGCTCGGTGTGAAATTAAGGAGTTCATTTTCCACCACCTCTTTTCTGTTTCTAAAATCTGTCACTTTTTACCAAGCATCCCATAACTGTGTTTCCAACAAAGATTACACTGATATTTCTGCTCAGCTACATGTCCTGCAGGTCTGTTCTGTGGTCTTCTGATCAGTAAAAATGTAATAACACTTTCACATAGTCAATATTTAATTCTGTAAATGCAACTGGTAGTTGTAATCTAGGTTATTAACCACACAGTGATTTATGAGGGAGGGCAGACAGTAGAAGGGTGTAGAGCACTAGGAAGGTCCTCTGGTGACAATAAAAAAGTTATAAATTTCATAGCTCTGCCTGAGAAATGTATTTATATCCTATATTAAGAATAGCTTTTTATAAATTTTAATGATCCATGTTATTAATGGTGCTGTCATCATTACTGCTTATGCAAGACTGCAGTCTTTTTTTTTTCCCTTATACTTTTCCATCAGCTGAAGGTCTTACAGTTTCTGAAAAGCCCTTATTAGCAGTTTGCCAAAAATCCTTAAGAGTTATAAGTCTATCTTTGTTTCATTGGACTGCAAAGACTGCAAGGAATATTTTGCATAAAATTTTACAACCAAGGCAAAGGTTGGGCTAATTGGACAGAAAACAATTGCTTCTCTATCATGTTTACAAAGCCTAGGTTAATACATAGGAATAAAAGTGGCACCATATCAAAAAGAGGAATTTATATATGAAAATTGTCCTTAAACAGTGTAGTATACACAGTTGGGTAACTATAAGATAGACAGTTATACAACAAAGATCTGATATAAATATATGTGGCACCACAGACTCCATTACAGCGAAAGTCAAGGGTAGTATTTACAAAAAAGCTCTCCACATTTTTACTCTATTTACATTACTTTAGAATGCTCTGTCACAGTTGGCTGGGTTTGCCAGGGGAAGGTAAACTATGGCACTGCTTGATAGCTGAACAACTTTCTATTTTTCTGACCTTCATACAAGGATTTCAGACACACAAAAAGAAGTTTGGGAATGGATCAAGAGACACAAAAGGAAGAGAAAGCAGAAGTAGCACCATTTCATTCCTGAGCATTTCCCATTACCCATCTCTAAAAGCAGAAACAGACACCTACAGCAACCTCCTGAATTACTGCTCTCAGGGGTGGAGGCAGCTTTTCTAAAACTGTCAGAAATCTCTACAGTAGTCAGAATCCCTCCCACTGTCAGAAGCTGATAATAAAAAGTGGTACACAAGCCTCTAATCTGTTGGCAACACAGAAGTGTTCAGTAGGGAAGAATCACAACCTTACATGATTGTACATGTAAGTCACATAGATCCTCTGACTTACAAGCATAGGTACTTTTAATAGTAAAATCATAAAAATAAACCTGAGCCTTATGGGCCATCAGGCACTCTGATGCTTTGGTGATAGCAGCTGTACAGTTCAGATAGGCATATTAAAGAAAGTTGGAGCAAGGTCCTGTGCTATTGTATGCCTTCTGTTTGATATTAATATATTCACCAAAAAAGGAAAATTCACCAAATACTATCATTACAATTTCCAAGCAAATGTATTAGTATCAGTTATGATTTTCTGATTTTATGATTTCCCTACTTCCAAACTTCCCTAGTGCTAAAAGAAAATTCAGTCTCCCTGCAGCCTAGTTCTCTTCCTTAAGCAAATTCTGCCAACCATATCATAATATACCCCTGTAAACTCATTAGGAAATTGTTTGAAATACAACTGCATTTCTGTTTTCTAGAAGCTCCTCCTAATGAAATCAGCTATAGAACTAAAATAAAAAACCTGAAATTTATTTTTAATAATAATTTTTCTAAGTTTTTTGGTTTTTTGTTTTTGTTTTTGTTTTTTACAAATAGGGCCTACAAATCTTAATGTTTATCTGGTTTTTTGATGATTGTTAGCAGTAGGGATGTTGAAAATAATTTTGGGGAGATTGAATAACAGTGATTGTTAATGACTATTTATGTCACATACAGGATGCCTCAGCTCACAGCATCTGTCTCTGCAAGATTAATACAAGACTGACTGAATTACTGAAGAATAAGTCTGTTAGAACATTCTGCTGAATTAAGCCTTTTGCAAAAAAGTTTGCCTAAACCTCCAGAAATAGGAAATTCAGTGGTTCTTAAGTAAAGCAAACAGAATTTGACATGTCTGGCTTAGAAAAAAACTATTTTGTTTCTCATTATAAGTTGCTTTCAGAATGTAACACTATGCAGTGTAAGAATTCTAACCAGCTTTTCTAGCTCATGAATGAGAAAAGCTTTTATTCAAGGTGGTTACAGAGTACTTGATTTAACTAGTGGATATTTAACTTTCCTTTAAATTACTAAAACCCCACTTAACAGCATGATTTCAAAATGTAAAAGTAGAATTACAAGACATCTGCATTAGTGCATTGAGGTTATTATCTCATTTTATGGAATAAGCAGGCAAAGAACAAATGTATATGCAAAGGTAATGTGCTTATTCTGAAGAGAAAGCAAATCAAGGCAGGAGTAATGCTTCAGCAAAGAAAATAGGAATGCATCTTTGTGGGAAACAGTTTGCTTCCCCTGAGGTTTGCATTTTAGCTAACCTAGAGTACAACAAAAATGATACTGACTGATACACATGTGAAAGCTGAGGGTGGAAAAAGCAAAGGGAAAAGCAATTTCTCAGTTGTAGCATCACATGAAGATAGTCTAGAAAGAAAGCATCAAACTGGAAAAAAAACCTGAAATGTCAGGGAATCTCATTGTAATTCTGGAAGCTCTCTTTGAAAGCTTCCAGTAGTGCTTTTAAAAGTATGCCTAGACATACTCACTGTCTCAGGGAGTGGCAGGAGACTTCCTATGCAGCAAAGTAAAGAGGAAGCAAAAAATGTGACCAGCAAAAGCTGGCTTGTTTACTGGGAAGCTGCAGAAATTGCTGTGTGAAGCATCAAAGAGCGTGTGACTTGAGGCTGCTTAAGTAAAAGTTTTGTGAGAAACAGGTGAATCTCTGATACTCAAAGCCATAACCTCTTTTTCCAGCCAGTGTGGTTCTCCCAAAGCATCCTTGTCAGAGGAGGTTGGTGACATCCTCTGCCATATCAGCCTCTTGGTTACACAACAGTGGTTCCTAAACATGCTGGTCTGCTGTAAACTGTTTCTTGGTGATCACTGAACTCAAACTTGAGATTCAACATTTCTATAGTTGTCATGAGCTACACCATGGCCAGTAAGCTAAGGACTACATCTAGAGAGGCTTCTGGCACAGAACCCAGGCTATAAAGGCTTTTCCTAGGTGTTGTTATAACCACCAGGTTATACACACTATGTTCCTCAATGAAGATGCACATTTTCTCACCTCATACTGATTATTGAAAGAGAATTTATATCCCTTCTACCAATTTCTCAAAACTATTGTTCACTTGGTTATTCATTTACTTTTCCCTTCTACTAACAGAGTCTGAAACAGTGAGGAATATGACTTATTGTTGTCAAGTTGTTCCTTGCTGTTCCTTACAGGGGAATGCTGTCTAACAGCTGTCTTAGGGGGATTAGAGAAAACAGGCTACTCAAACAGGGCTCTGAAACTCTCACTGAAATCTTGCTTTAGCTCCCAAGCATGTCCTAATCTGTCCTGCACTCCTGTTAAGCTCATTTCACTTCAGTCTGCTTTTCTTTCTTTTTCTTGTTTTATTCTTTATACTGCTTCCCTCTCCACCAGAGCTGTCCTAACAGAAAAGGAAACAAGAAGTCTATTCCCACTGTCAAATTACTTGTCTGCTGTGATTTTCTGTGATTCTCTTCCATTTTTTCTACTTTTTCATTCCAGGTGGCTACCATTTTTCTGCTAGGAATAAGTCTCTATTTGCTTAGAAAGCAGTTACACTATTTAGGGTATTTTCACAACCTACACCACTTTTTTGAAAAAAATCCTACTTTTACACACCTATACAGACATACATTTTCAAGCCCCAAAGGCCCTTCATTTTTTTATGAGAAAGAAAATCTGGGGTGACTTCCAGAAAATACAAAAGAGCTAGTTGAATAGTGCCAGATACCACATTGGCAAGTGAGAAAGGACAGCCACAAATCTTCATCTTCCAATTAGAATGATGGAAGAGTTTCAAGAGAAAGAAAGAACTGGATTGAACCAACTCATACACACTGAGGACTGGGTGAATGAGTATTTTTTATTGGTATTCTAATGGTTTGGAGTATTAATACGTAACTGAAAAGAATACTGAAATATGAGAAAGGGCTGTATTAATAAATGGCAAAAAATCAGGAAAAGAGAAAAGGCAGCCTGATCACAAAAATCTTGTGGTGGCCAGAAGAACCCAGCAGAATCTATGATGGATCTCCCTTTAACTTTCTTGGGGCACTTGCAATATTTCAAGAAATATAAAATGGAAAAGATTTTAAAACAACTATCAACTGTGTGCTCCACCTATTCTCATCAATATCTGTCTTTGCACTTCTTGCTGAAATCCATAAAAGTCCCAATTCTGCAAATACGTGCTTCACATTCTGCAGCTACTGAGATCTAGTGCAGTCTGAAATATATTTGCAAATAAACTAAATTACTCCTAGTAAAAAAATCAGGACTTGCAGATACAAGTTCTTTACAGCAGAAATCTTAAACAGCAACCCAGCCCTAGAAAATCTGAATTGATTCAGAACAGGACTAGGATAACTCCTTCAAATTTCATTCCTACCATTTATAAATCCTCCTTAATCCCAAAATGAATGATTTAAACAAAATAGAAGTCATAAAAATGGGTTTTGTGGGATATTTTTCATCTCTTCTCTAATACCACTCTGCCTAGCTTCCTAGAGCATCTGAGACTTGCAAGGCTTCATCACTGCTTCTGCTTTGCTCTATGCACATGGCAGCTCTCCTACTGCCTGAGCAGCAGAGTTTGGAGAAAGAATGAGCACTGCACACCTGTGACAGACAAACACCTTTCTACAGACCCAGAAAAACAAGGAATAGAGCTCACTGACTAGTGCCATTGCTTTCATCTCCAGTGTTCTGCCAGTTTTAACTAGTTGTATAGATCATTGTGGGAATCAATCAACCAACACCCTGGCACTGCTGCAGTTTATCACCCAGTTGAAAATGTTATAGTTCAAGTAAAAGGTGTCCCAGAAATTCCTCAGTTTAAATTTAATGTGAGAACATGAAAATGTAAAATGTGCTGCTACAAGTGCAAATTTTTGGAAAAAATTTATTTTCCTAGAAAAAAAGTAATTTACAAAGGAAATCTATAAGCGAATGGTATTTTCTTATATTTCACTGATTTTTAATTATTATTTTATTTACAGAATTTAGCAATTTACAGTATACTTATTTGTCTTAATTTATGCTTTAAAAAATTAAAACTAGTCCATACATCAATCCCAAAAATGCCAATGGCCTCATTCAAATCAAATCACATAGTGAAAATGCACCTGAATTCTAAGACAGATACATCTGAATTATCTACTGCTTCTTCACATCTTTTTCTAGGGTGAAGACCTCATTTTGACTGATTTCAAATCAGAATGAACACTTATCTTCTTTATAACAATAAAACAAGAGCCTTTTACCTTTATATAATATGAATGTTCCAGGAAATAAAACAGATGTGCAAAAACACATCTTAAAAACTGAGTTGTGTTTTTCTTGACTAAATTTTCTCTCATTATGATATAAATATATTGCCTCATCATTGAAAAATACACATGCTGACTTTAAAGTCAAATCAATATTGTTTTTTTATTATCACTTAGGCAACCTAAAGCCTTATAGAATATGCTTTATCTCTGTATGTTTTGGATGGAAAAGAAGAGGAGCTTGATTATGCAAATTTGTTTCCAATGCTACAAGGCCAAGAACTCCACAATTCATAACACAGTTCTGCAACTTCATTCATCCAGAGTGAGGAAGCCACATCAGCAAGGTAATAATGGCTACCAGCTTCTCAGCTGACATGCATTTAGACCCAGACATGTTGCACAATGTGGACAGTGACAGTGAGAAAACACTGAGAAAATGATTTCTAACCCAGCTATTACAAGCTATCAAGTTAGACTCAAGTCAACCTTGCTCTGACCTTAAAGAAACATCCCACTAAATAAATGCAAAGTCTGATTCAGCTCTCACTGCAGACAGGTAAAATGTAATCTCTCAAGTCAAGGCATTTAAATGAGTGAAATAAAGTATCAAGGCAAAACCAGACAGTAATGCTGAGTATAAAATTAAAAAAAAAACAAAGTTTGAGACATTTATGAGAATGGGTTCAGAAGACGTATTCTCCTAGCTTTGTGGCATACATTTAAAGAAGGAACACAGACATACTGTCACATCATTTATTTAAACTTGACATCTTTAGAGCTTGTAGCAAAACATGGAATTTGGTGGGAATATTGCAGGCTTATCTTCTGCTTGTCCTAGAAATGCTCACCCAAACATTATCTGAGGAAACTTCACTTTGCATAGATGCAAACAAGCTCATGCCCTTAGCAGCCTATCTCCTCTGAGCATCCATCCTTCAGCTCCTCACAACTCCCACATGGGAAGAAAGCTGAGCACATTCTCTGCTTACAGTGCAATTATTTACCTTTCACTTCTGACTGTGGGAGCAGATTTAGGAGGCAAGCCTGTCCTAAGAAAGTGGGAAAGGGAGTGCCAGGAGCCTGGCAGGTGAATGGAGCAAAAGAACAGGGAGAAGCATTGGTTTAAGACTCAGACCAAAGCTTCTTTGGTGGATGAGGGCTCAGACCTCAGGACAAGGTCCATGTGTAAGCTACTATTTGTCAGTAGCCAGTGTCAAATAAAATTACTTTTTCTAAGAGGTACAATTCTTTGCTTTTACCTTTCTGTTGATGCTGTTGAAAACATTCTTTTAAGCCTCATCTGTGGGCAAACCATCCTTAGTCATATAATCCATGTTTACTGCAAAATAAGACATGGACATGCTACTTTTGCCCATATGAATTAGCTTTTTAATATTTTCAGAACTTAGAGACAAGGTATAGTGTCTCCCTGCACTGCCAGCAGAGCAGTTTTTCAACTCTACCAATGAGCTGAGTTTACATGAATATTCTTTGTATAAAGAGCAGAACTATGGAGGATAATCAGCTCTGCCATATGAAGAGACTCTGAACTTATCTTGAAGGCAGAACTGATTTTGATAGCTTGGCATCTCATTTTTTCTCTGGAACGGGACTTCTCCTGTGGAGTAACAACTCATTACCACGGGAACATAACAGCTTTAGGAAGCCTTGTGCTGGATCAGCTACAACATGGGAATTACTGACTGCAAAAGCAGCTCTGCTCAGCATGGAAAAAATCTGAATAAAATGTACCTGCAACTTTTTTTCTTTGCACTGAGTCTTTTTGTCTTTGCTTGTTTCTGCATCTGTTCTATTACATCAGTTGCAGAAATGCCTCAATGACAACTCAAATATGAGCAGCAGGACAACCCTTTAAAACTGGCAGAAGGACAGCCCATGGGTGACTACCTGAATGCTTTATAATACTCACAAAAAAAATGAAATATTTTTATTATGATTATTTAAACCTATAACCAAATCAACAGTACATATGACCAGATCAAATTGGTTCTGCATATTAATCAAGAGTCTAGAATATTTGCAATTAAATTCACAATTAGAAATTACAATATTCACAATACTTGTGGGAACATGCTCTCTTGATAATTATGATATTTTCTCCATGGTATGAGATAATATAAAAAAAATGTGGAAACCACTGCCTCCCATGTGCTTCCAGGTGTGTATAACACTGAGAAAATATTACACAGATCTCCAGTCTTGCAAGTGTAATTTTTTATCTTTCTTTCCAGAACCATAAAAATTATGTAGTTCATCAAAGTATATGAGTGAACAAAGGAGCTCTTCCACATCATTGGTAAATCACATGTCAGAAATAATCTTTATTGATTAGAAACACTGGGATAACAGAGAATGTCAGAGAAAGGTGTCATTTTAAAGGCACATTTCAGTGTTGTAAACATCTCTGAAAAACACCAGTGCTTGATTCTTATCCTCATGCCACATTCTTATTTTCATGTGATGTCTCATGCAATTATCATAAGAATTTAACAAAATAATTCAAAAACTGGTGTGCTAGGTCAGACCAAAGGCACCCATTATATCTGGTCTCCTGTGGGAATGAGAAATGAAGGCCTAAGCATAGCTGAATAGCCACTCCACAGATGTAATTCCCATTGTACATTCCCTGGAAATACCATTCCAATTTTGAACAATTTGTAATATGGGCCTTCTAAGGCAGAAGTAGTATCTTTGTGTTTTACAATCTTTTTCATTTTCATTCACTCAGTTGTTCACCTCTTGAATTTCTGTAAATACTTTAGCACTAGTAGCATTCTTATGTTGAAAGTCCCTAGACTGGACATATGTTATGACAATATTATGGACATTTGCACCATTTGTTTTGAAGAGGTCACAGTCTGTTTTATGCTGACAGGCCTTAGGTTTTGTATTGGAAGACTAAGCAAATAACCAAACCTTATTTCCCTTCCCCATGGTTTCATAGATGCCCATTATATATCCTCACAAAGTTCCTCCTTTTCTCTGAGCTGAAGAGTACCCCTCAATTAAGCTGTTCTTCATGCAGAGATATTCTATGCATTTGATCTTTGAAATGAGGAAGGGTGACAGAAAGAATCTGACCAGAGCATTCAAGACACAGGGCATCTACATGAGTATTTACAAAGCGATGCAATGTTTTGAGGTTTATCTTATGTTCTCTTTCTGGTAATCCCTAACATTTGATTAGAACTCATGACACTACTGAGCACTGAGCAGACTTTTCACAGAGCTAGGTCTTAAATTCAAGATCTTCCAGAGTGGTAATGGTCATCCCAGAGCTGGGAATCACATTGCATGTTACATTAGGACTCTTCACATCGTCAGTTTTCTGTGAAGAGTGAGCAAGAGTGATAACATTATCACGAAACATTCTTTCACATCACTTAAATTATTCCAATGGCTTCTGGAGGATATCCACATCTTTAATTCATTTATATTCTAAGGCATAACTCATCTTCATAAATCTGCACCTGATATCCTTAATGCATTTTGGAACTGGCTTTGGTTTGTAGGGGTGGTGAGGTGGATAGCACTTTAATTTAGTATTCCAGTCAAGGGTAAAAAAAGTGAATACAGGAGGATGAGACTGGGGCCTTTCTCAGAGGAGAGAAGAGGGTGGTGGCATGTGTAATGAGAAGACAGAATGTCTTCTGAGTATTGACTCAGCTGCTATCATTAGTTATAAAGCACTTATGAACAAGATCTTCTTTTCAGGTAAACCAAGCTAGAGAAGAACACACAATTTTTTTGCTAAAAATTGCTAAGTCCAAATAAATTCTATGGCACTTGAAAATTACTTCCCTGCATTAGTCACTTTTAAGAAGAGTAGTATCTGTAGGAGAGCACACAGATGGCAAATAAACTAGATTGGTTATTTGCCAATGTTATTGCTCAAAATTTCTGAATTTGGGGAAAGTATGTTGCACATTTCATAGTCTTTATGTGCCTCACATACCTAGAGGTTGTGTATATACTGTCATGTTAAGATACAAGGCAGATACACATTTGTCTGTGTTAGATTTATCATTTAACTTTATTCACCTGCATTCTGCTCACACCACTCAAGACCTTTTCCTGCTATTCTAGCACCTTCTGAACAGTTTCAAACCCCTATTATTTCCAGCAAAATGACTCAAGTGAAACACGCAAACATCCTCAAAGTATCTCTAAAATAATCATAACAATGACAATAATCACAAAGTAAGGTGAAATTTAAAGATTTAATCCTGGGTTCCCATTTTGCACTGGATGAGAAGAATTTCTGAAGTGTTAATTGTAGGAATTCAAAACCCTTTACAAAACATTGCTGCAATACATAGCACAGAGTACACAACTCTGTTCAGGTTCATTCATTGCTCAAGAAGTGGAGAGGAATGTGCTAAGGATATGATTGTATTTTTCCTGGTCCTAGAATAATTATTGTAGCTGATAATAACTCTTTGTTATAATTGCACCTGAGTAATTATCGAGGTCACAGACACATTGAGAGAGGCATTGTATGAACACAGGGAAGCTGCCCCTGTTTTAAACAGCTTACAATTAAATTAAACAAGATGTATGAAAATGACAGGAAGGAATAAAATTCACAAACTGAATAGCATGATTGCAGCAAATGTCAACCCATGACTGCTTTTCTTGGGGTGAACTGGAGACTGTTAAGCATGGGCATAGCACATGGAAAGAAGAATGGAGCCACCAGAAAACGTTGGAACAGTAGTGACTGAATGACACAAAATAGTTAGAAATAAATTCAGGGAAGGGCAGGCACACACAAATGATAGATCTAAGAGGTTTGCTGTGGCTGTGTCCACACACCTAAGACATTGAAAAGCTGTCTCCTATGGCCTAAGAGGAATTGCTCTCACACTTTCTCATGGGGGGCTGTTTGGGCATGCCCAGCCTGGGATAGGCACAGTGCCCCACACTCAAAGGGCTCTTACAGTCTCCTTGGGCTACCCCATATACAAGAGTCTGTCATGCCTTCCAGCAGGTATAGAAAGCACAGGAAAATAATGGGGAATTATTAACAAGGGGTGCACGGGAATCATTCATGCCATCTGAACATGCCATATCCTGCCTTCACTAGAGTGTACACTGCCAGGACCCACTCCCATGCCCACCTCCTTCCTCAGAGTCCACCAGTGCCCCAAACAAAGGTGCAGTGCCCTTGAGCACAGAAGAGGCTACAGGGTAAGCGCTCCAGACTTTTTCAGTTGTGTCTGTGGAAGGTCAGAAAGGAGCTAAGCAACCTGAGGCACCCTGTTCCAGTAATGCTGCTCCACCAAGGCTGTCCTTGAGAAAGTCAGCAAAAAGGGCCCAGCTGGCCCCATCTCCAGCATGCAGTGATGTTTATGGCATGGACAGAGACATTTTTAGTGCGAGTCAAGTGCCAAGTTTGCATCTTGGCTGGGTTCCTGAAAGAAAATTTCCCACACCAAACTTATGACCTTGAGAAGCCAAGACTATAACAAAACCATCAGATTGAATCTAATCCTTCCAGGGTCACAGGCTTTGCAGTGTCTGAGACACACCAGCTTCACATGACAGGATTTTGACTCTTGTGTACCACAAGGATCCTTGTGAAACCAAAAAAGCTCCAGTGTTGTTTTTATCTGGTTTGTGAGTGTTCTCTGCAGCCTGGCTGCTCAGATACACAGATGCAGCCAGGCCAGCATCTAGCAGGCACTAACATCACCCTGTAGGGCAGCTGGCAGTAGGGATGGCAGGTTCAAGTAATCTCACACCAGAAATGTGGATTGGGCCCCAAGCAAGCAAGCATTATCTACCTTTATCAACCAAGCAATTTTTAATTGCCTGGCTACATCAGTCATGATGAGCAGCTGCTGGTGTTAGAGCAGGAACTTCAGTGGTACAAACTGTGCCCAAACACTGCACAAAATGGAATGAGCTTAGCTTGGGAGGAAGGGGGCAGTGATGTAGAAGGATTGGCCTTTCCAGCAGCTTTCCACTTCTCACAATATGTGGCTGCAGCTCTGCTTCTGCTTCAAGCAGGTGCACACACCTTTCCAGGAACTATTGTCCTGGGACTTGTTTGTGGAAATTCACGACTTTTACATGTCTTGATTAGCATACAGTCAAGTCTCAAGAAAAATATAGCCACAAGTTGTGCTAAGATATATATATTTAAAATTATTTCTTTTTAACTTAATTTGTAAATCAAAACACGACACTTTTGGCTTTTTGCTCCAGTGAATAAACAAACAATGTTTATTTTTTTACACCAGACAAAAATTATTGTTCTGAAGTGTAAAATAGTTTTTGTTCGACAATAGATAAACATGCAATTAATAATTTTATAAATATTTTATAATATTCTATATTAAATTATTTTAAAATAATATAAGTTGTATAATTTATATATTATATCCTCAATGGAATATTAATACCATATAAAATTAATAATTAAAATAATAATATGGCAGTCTTTCTATAGTTTTAAAAATCCATTCTTTTTCTCCCTCAAGATGACAAATATGGTTTCTTTAGGAATTTAGGATTTTTTCAGCCTGTTTTTTCATTGAGATGTTTAGTTTTAAGTGGCACTGAGTCTACCATTACATATCAACAAACATTTATTGGTTTTGTGAAAACTGCAATTCTTGGCATATTTTCTTCAATTAGATGAACCACAAACACATGTTTATGTGGGTGTACAGTTATTTGGTTCATTTGTAAACATAGGTAATAAAATGTCTTTATTGCAATACCTCTGTGTACAGAGTATTCATGTTATTTCTTCCACTGGAACTTGCTCATTAATCATGGTGACAGCTGATACTTTTTTCACTGACATGAGATATACAATTGTTAAAAAATTTGTTAGAAAGCTTAATATTGTCATTTATGATATCTGCAAAATAGAGAGAACCTTCATGGGAAAACTAATATGACAAATATTGATACCAGTGGTAGATGTCTTTTGTCTCACAAGTAGTGACCTCTTTGAAAGGCACTAAGGTATTAAATATGAAGAACACAGACTTTTAAATGCATAATGCATGTGTACTCGAGAAATTCTCCACACATAAACTCAAAATTATTTAACCAAAACTAGATATCCTAAAGGGTGGGAAGGAGGAAAAGTTCCATTCTTAATAGAATGTTATATGCATACAGACATGTAATAATTAATTTAACCAAATATGTTCTGCCTTTGGAAAAAAATAATTAGAATTAAAGTAGCAGCTGACATCTGAAGAAAGAGGTGAGGCTGTAAACTGTATCTGGTAAGGACATACCACCCTTGTGAAACACGAGTGAAAACCATATCTGAAAACAGATAAAACTTCAGAGCTCCCCAGCTGGACAGAAGGAAACAACCAAAAAGGATAAACTTTCAGATCAACTGAGTTTAGATTTCACTTTGACAGGATCCTCTATATTAAATACGTTGTATAATAGTGCTACCAGAATATGAATGATAAAACATTTGGAGCTGGTGATTCATCCACCTCCAGTGACCTGAGGTGGATGAATACCAAGAAAAGCTTATGGGAAAAAAGCTCAATAACTCTAAGAGAACAAAAGCAAACTGTCGGAGGAAGCCTCAGGGTCAAATTTGGAAAAGTCCTGATTTTTGTACAACAAGTTGAGAAAGAAAAACAAAAGTTGCCTCTTTCCTATTTCAGTCAAGCCCTTGTCACAGATAAACGTGGCCATTCAGAAAGGCTTCAGCCTTCCCAGGCTGCTTCTGTGCTAGTGTGACTGTGTATTTGGGATCAGAATCAATTTTTTTGGACACTTATAACTAAATTCAAACAACTCTTCCGCTCATTTTTTCTTTATTCTAAATGTATCTTGAGGTGTTGCTCTATGAGGACTATCAGGAATGCCTAGGAAACTTAGTGCCAGCTCATACTGTACTTTCCATCTTCAGAAGTGTCACCAGGAAGTTTCTGTTGGAGAAAAGACTGTTTTAATGCTTCATGACCTCAGGAAGAGAGAAAGTGCATGACAAAGGAGCCAAAAACCCCCTAATATGAATACCCAGAAAATTCAGAAGTTGTGAGAGTATGAGTTTTAGTGATCTGGCAAGGGAACCATTTAATCGTTATCAATTTCCTTTAGCTAAGACAATAAAAAGTCCCTTTGCTGATACCCCCTTCCACTTTTTTTTTTGCAAGAAGATTCATAGGTGTAAAGAGGGCTTTGGCAAGAGACTAAGGAAACACACTTTTCCTGTTGGTAAAAGATATTATCTTACTGATGTCATTAAAAGACTCAGAGTAGAGTTTTGTCCTTGAATTTATATGCCACTGCTGTTTATTTTAATGGGAGATATGTGCCATATTCCAGTGATCAACCTTGGCACTTGCAGAGAACTCCAGCAAGGAAACCAAATGCTTATTTCATAGACGTGCTGCACTTGCTGTAGTTGGAGAGATGTAGACACCAGCAGACCATACACACACACTCTTTCCATGTTGCTTATTTTAGAAGTATAACTGTTTTAGGACATGCTTGAAGAAACTTCATCTCCTTTATTAAACTCTATGAGCACCAGCTCTGACACCAAATCACTGTGAATATCCCATCATCTTTTTTCTTTTGGAATGGTACACTGACTTTCAGAACACAATTTTAGATTCCTAGTTCAAAATTTAGATGCATCATGTTTATTTATTTTGTCATTACAATTCTGGCTGCATTCATCCCTCTTTATTCCATATTGGTTTAAAACACCTAAAATCAAATATCTTTTTAGTTTTATCAAATTCCACAGTCCATCAAGTTATTATATTAATTTGTCATAGGACATAGAACATGTATAGTCAGGTGGGAAGAGACTGGAGAGTAGGTACAACCAATTCATTTTTGAAGGAGAAAGGCTTCACTCCCTGGAGATAGCATAGCAGGTATTTTGCAAGTGGAGGCATACTATTACTTAAATCCTCAAATACTTTTGTCTATTGTCTTCAAAAGTAGAACATGCATTAGCCCATATTAATTCAACCTCACAGTGACCCACAGTGACATATCACTGTCCTTAATCTTTATAAATGGCTTTTGCACTCCGCACCATCAAAAAACTTTCTTTTTGCTGATCAATACAAAGTGTATTTGAAAAGAGCATTATCTGCCTTTGAAAAAGCCTTCTGCACAATCAATGGTCTTCAGAAGCAGATGCTGATCAAGCAAGCATAGGCAACATTGTAGAAAGCTAGTAAATATTGATCCCAATTCAGAAAAGGAAATTGCCTTGTAGTTGCAGCATCTGACTTCATTTAGCTCATAAGTTTACTAAAGGTCTGATTGGCTGATCTGGCAAACACTATAGTGCATCATCACTGATCTCTTTGTGCTTGTACAAACAACCTGCTTGTTTTCCCTGGTCGCACTGTGAGATAAAACTACAGTTAAAAAAAAAATCCAAAAAATGCAGATTTGTGTTGTAAAAAAACATGACTAATACTAATTGTTCACATGATTTCATAGTGGTTTAAAGCAAGCAATACAAAAGGTCTGACACTGACATATTTTATGAATTTGTGCACCTTCACTAAAAAAAAATCTAAAATGTAATATTCAAAATAATGTTTGATCCTTTTTATGTATCAGAGAACCATCTGAACTCAATTGGTTTGACAAAGTTACAGACACAATTAATTTCTTTGTTTCCTAGGATTTTATTGACAGAGCCTGGCATACATGAGAGCAGAAACAGTAGGCCTGGATCCAGCCAGTGCTACCCCACCAGTGCAGACAGAGAGAAAGATGCAAGGGAACCTCAGCAGATGATCTAAAGGTCCATGCAATGCATTACAATAAAACTTGAATTATTCTAGATTTATGATGTTGTTTATAACAGAAATCTTGTTTAGTACTTCCAAATTGTGAGAGTCGCATAATTAGCTGTCAGAAAAGTGCACTGATCGTCATTCTGCAAAAGATATTTTAGCTCACAGCACGGTATAAATCACAGGAGGTGACGGCCATATCCTGTGTCACTGAAGTCAATAGGACTTAATTGATATTCAGCAGCCTACCTGAGCATTCCTTCAGATTATTGTAGGAAAGGTTGTCCCTCACAGAGGGCAAAAATACACTGATTACAGGTCTAAGATTCAGAAGGAAATAGACTAGTAGAGGTGTGATAATTATGTGATCAGCCCAGTCAGCTTGCTTGCTCTGGAGTAAGAACCAGCCCCAAATTCTCAGCAGTCAGAGGATGGATCACTTATCTTTGAGATAGACACAATGCTGGGCAATAAGTGACAGGGCAATATTATGACATTAGAAGTATTTTGTGTCAAACAGCTATTCTCCATTATGGATCCTTTCTGGAAGATTGGGATGGGATTGAAGAAGTTTGTGAATGACACAGATATGTTTACTCAAAAATTTATTCAGAAGAATATGGATGAGAAAGGCAATGGCCATTCTTCCTGTCCAACCTGAGGCTAGGCAAATTCACTGGCCTTCACTGGCAAACCATCTTTATAAAACAACCCAAACGGGCTTTTCACAGAACATGTGTCTTCTACTAAACAGGAAAATAAATTCAAAATTTAAAGATTAGCTCCTGTATCACATAATTTTATGATAAAATATTTTATTCTTTAATAGATTTACTTTTAGTTAGTTACTAAAAATCTGCAAAGTACTTTCATCTGTACTCTCAAAGATGTCACTACATGGATAAAAGAAACTTTTAGATTTTAACTAGTTTTAAGAACTTAAGAAAATCTGAAATACAATTCAAGACATACTTTGACCCCAGAGTTTCAACCTCAGTTGAAAGCAATAATTAATAATAATAATAATAATAATAATAATAATAATAATAATAATCCATATGTTTCAAACCCAATTCTTGAACAACTTAGAATGAAATTTCCTAGACTGAGAGCCTAATTTTCCACACAAATACAGTCATTAGATATGAAACTGCTCAAGTACTATAATGCTGTCATATTGTGGTATTTGGTCTAAATCAGGAGGTAAATCAGGGAAAAATTGTGTGGTTTTACAGCCACTATATATTTGGCGGGTGGGAAGAGTAGTTTGGGCTGTCCAGATCATAGCTGAACAATGGATCTGAAATAGGGTTGTTTCTAGTATATATGTGGAGGACAGAATATGACAGAACAATATTTTTCACTGTCAGTTTGTGGGCTGTTAAGAAAAGTGCTTGGTTTGGGTTGACAAGCCATATGTGATAAATGGTGCATAGTTTTGTAGGACAGTATTTTCTCAGCAAGAGGTGAAGGCTTGTCTTATTTTAGAAATTAAGTGGAATGACTTTGTTTTTGCAGAATGGTGGTCTGATGCCAAGGACTATGGGAGGAGTTGTAAAAATCCACATACATATATCCACCATAATGATGTCAACCACTTTTTAGCATTATTAGCATTATTTCGCAATAATTCTCAGAACCCTCATTGGAATGAATACCACACTGTGGTCTATATTTGTTCCTGCTCAGCTCAAAAACATAATGAAATTGGGTTCTTTGCTTACTGGAAAAGGCTATTGTTGCATTTTTCCTGCTGACTCAATATATTACAAATATATTACCAGAGAAAGTCCCATATAACTGCTGTTGCCAACAACACACTAACATACATGGCTTAATTTATGTCTCCTCTGGCACTGGTACTCATGACTTACACAATACATGTGAAGGAGGCCCATCAGAGGGCTCTTAAACTATTTCAGAATACTAATCAGTCCCTACACACTACAGCTTTTATGCTGTTTACAGTAAGCTACAAAGGCAGAAGCAAGCTGCAAGTGTAAGCCTTAGCCAGGGCAGCACCCAGCAAATGCAATCCTAAGGTAATTACATCCTTGCTAATCACCAAGTATATGATGATAAAAATCCCTAAAATAATAGCTGTTAGTGAGAAATAATTCCTATTGCATGGAAACTACTGCTCCTCTGAAAAACCCCATCTTCCTAAGCAGCACCATTCAGGAAGCCCTCAGTGAGCTCAGCATACTCAGAAGAGCTCGAACTGTGCAGGTCAGAGAGCATCTCCACCACATCCCAGCCCCTGGCTGTGCCAGCGTGCAGGCACAGGGCCAGGATGTTGACTTGTCAGCCCACAGAAACTGAAAAGAGCAAGTAACAGCAAAGGACACTGCAATATAAGAACAACTGAGAGAGGGACTGCATCAAATCCAAGTATTGGGGTGATGCTTAAAAAATCAGTCACCAACAATGCAACTCAATAACGAGCAGAATGACAGTGCAATGAATATCTGAGAAAAAAAAAAGCAAAAAGCTAGATAATTTTGTTATGCAGTCTAATATGCCCATTTTAAGGATAACATCCTTAAAATTGTAATAACATCTGCAAGCTCCTAATTAAGAGTTCTATTTCTTTTGCCCTGTACAAAGTAAAAAAGTGAAGTTTAGCACAATCAAGTTTAACTTTTTGCTTTAAACTGAGCAATGAAGGTTTGATCCCCTGACATAAACGACAAAATCCTCTAGGCTTTTGCAGCTTGGTGGAAACGGCCAAATCTGCATTCAACTTGTTTTCCACATTTCCATCATTGTGCAGAATGAAGCCTTGCAGAGCCCAAGGGACATGTGTTTAGCTGCCATTCTGCAGCGCTTGTAGCATTTTAACTCCAAGCCTCTGGGAAAAAGCCGCATACCTATTACTATGGCTTTGGAGTTTAAATTGTTAGTTGATGTGTCCTGTTTATCAAATCCAAAAAGCAGTTTGTGCCTGAAAAATAGACCAGGGCCCCGCAAGCAGAGAAGGGTTTTGGCTGGTTGTTTTTTAAATAGAAGCCTAAAGAAGTGGCAGTCAAAAGCAAGTAATCAAGTATTTGTCCCTCTTTTCTGCCTCTGGGTTATTTTACACTTAAATTGACTCATTGCCGACATCCTAAGTTTGGCAAGGTACACTGCTCACCTAGCTGACCTTCTGGATGAAATATGTCTATGAGAGTAAAAAGATGGGCTGACCCATTCTTCTTTCGGTGGAGTTTTTATTTTCATATTTGTTCAATGCAAAATAAAACCAAACTAACAAAACCCCAAGCCTAGAGTCCCTTTCTACACTCTCATATAAATCTCATTATACATAATAAAACATGATCAGCATTTTGCAAATTCAAAGTACATTTTACTTTTCTACACAGCTATTAACAAGGAAGTACATATAAAACTGTATTTAATTTTATATGCTTTTGCAGACAGGTGTATTTCTGTAGGCTTGGATGGGTGTGGTGTTGATATTCATTAATATATATATAATCTGCCATTCATTTATTGTATATCTTGTAAAAGAAATGGTAGCTGACTTTCAGTGCAAAGACAGTCATTATACTATTTAGATCTAAAAAACAGTCTTCATAACTGAAAGGATTAACTTTTTTCAGTTTGTTTTAAAACATTTCTTCTCAAAAAGAGGTTGTTGTTATGAATGAGCTTATGTTGGCCAGCTAGACTATTATCTGGGGAACAAATGTTTCCTTGTGAACATGAGACAACTTGCAACTTTCATTATTGTATTTCAAATAATGGAAAGTAATAGTAAAATTGCTGCAATAAACTAAAAGAAAATCTTGATAGGCAAGTCTGTTATGCAATATGCTTTCCCCTCACTGTTCCCTCACTGGTGCCAAAAGCATGTCACTCAGGTAATTTGTTTTAGACCCTTAACAAGACTTAGAAGCAATTATTATGAAACACTGACACAACAGATCTCACCAACAATTGAAGTTTGACAGCTTGTGAGAAAAGTCTCATGTTTATGTCATTGGAGAGGTGATCCTTGTATGACCTCCTTTTTCACTGCTGTGAATGATAAACTATTGCTTTCCAGTGGTTCACTATAGCTGAAGGCCCAGTGTACTGTACTTGTAAAGGAAATTTTCAGTTGGTTCTCTGAATCAAATGAAGCTGGAAACTCCTTTGGTCCCTCTGACTGATCTAGTTTAGGCTTTATGATACGTTCTAACTGTGTAAGGAGCTAAAACCTAAATATATCCACGCCGTGCATTTGTAAAGGACTGTGAAACAAACATCAATAGAGATATACGTGAGGGGCTAACACACATACACTTACTGACTGAAAATAGCTTCACACTTGCTTTTCTAAGGAAACTGAAACAACTTGCATGTGAGAGAGGGAGAGAAATCGCAATATATTTATTTGCCTTGTTTCAGAATAGAGGTTGAAGGGATTATTTAATGGTTTATGTTCATTCCAGAGTCTGCAGGCACCAAATGAAGTGCTCTTAATCCACATTTCAGAGGCAAGTGGAAGATGATGTGGTAGGCATGTCTACATATTCATGCTGCAAGTGTTCCTCAAAACTCACCTGAATCAGTTGGAATTGCCATGGAGCAGTGGAATAGAAATAATCTTCAGGCAGTGAGTTTAGACCTTCCTGCACTCCTGAATTTAGTTTGATACAGATAAAACCTATATTTCTTTCTGTGCTGTTAGGTAGTTTTCCTATTGAAGATAATTTTCTAAAAATATTAATTAAAAAAAAAACAAACACAAAGCAAACAACAAATCCCCCCCAAACCCACAAATCAACACAACACCCTGCAAAACAAACAACACACCAATTTTCTGCCTGTTTTATTTCTTAGTGTACTCACATCTTGGTTTCTTTGTTCTAAATAAATAATTATAATAAATGGCCATAATTTTTGTTCTAAATATTAGCTGAAGCTAGTCGGAGAGGGCAGAACAGAACTGGACATATATAATGAGACTAGCTTAATATATTAATTGTGTAAAAGTTGCAGCTGGTAAATAAGGTTAAAGAATCCTGTGATTATAAAACACAGTGACTGCATTTCACCACATCCTTAAAATGTGCTTAATCTAACATGAGTTAGATTACATCCCAGCTGAGAGGAAATCCAACCAGTATATCACTCTAAGGTCCTCTCTGCCACACCTAAGGAGAGCTTGGCCTGCATGACACTCAGTCAGGACTCTTGGAGGTGGAATGGAGCAGGGAAGTAAATGAAGGACTTCACATAAATTCTAGAAATCCATTGATACCCTCTGATCTTGCTGTGACACTGGGGCATTCAGTCATGGTTTTAAATCAAAGTATAATTCTGAGATACTTAAATCTTGGAACAATATGGTCACAGCGGGCTTAATGCAATCATTCTTGTTCACCCTGGAAAACTAAACACACATGCTGACTATACACCCCACTCTAACAAGAGTCTCACTAAACTTTGGGCCATCTGCTAAGCAGAGAGGCCTGAACTTTTGGAATTACATTCTGTTTCTCCTTTTTTTTGTATTTATATGTACACAAAGTCCTGGTAATTGTGTCAGAGAAGAAAGGGTAAGAGCAAACTCAGCTTGAATAATGGTTATCTAATAATCTGGGAAGAACCAGTGTATGCCTTCTGAATCAGGAAGTTTCCAAATCTTTGACTTTTCAAGACTTTCCAAGAGTTGACAGAATAGCAAACTGGTGCAAACTTTTGTAATTTTCACAAAAATAATATTGTACTTTAGTGACAGCTTGGCACACTTCAGTAGCAAGTTGAAGTAATTAAACCAGTGTCAGGAACATGAATACCTTGCTTTGCAATCATTTTAGACTTTTAAGACACTAATGCAGTTTTACCAGTCAGTTCCTTGTAGGAAATGTAAGCCTTCTGCTAACCTGGAGTCTTGGCTCTCTTATTACTACAGTTTAACATCTTAAAGGTCTGTAACAGAGATTCTTCTTTAGTCTCTCAAAAAAAGCTTCAAATATAGCTGTTGGGATATCCCCAACAATATTGGCATACAGGTCCATAGCTATGTTGCTAAATGGGACTGAACACGATTCTTTAGGTGCACATAACTTAAATCTTAAAATCTACAAATCCATACAGGGATGATCCCTCCACATTTCTGCTTACACTCCATGATGAATCTTTGATCAGTGCCCCTCCATATATCTGCTCCCCTCCTCCCATTATTATTTATCTTTATTTCATTTATTGCCATTGAAACTGGCAATCTCAAGGATATGAGGTGTTTAATGTCTCGCTCATTACTGCAAAACAAATGCAGGTTTGTGTGAATCACCATCATTAGCAGAAACGAGAGCACTCCTAATTGCAAACAATTACTCAACAAGTGTTGCTCTTCCCCAAGAAACCTATTAAATGCTCACAGTGGAGCACCTGGCAGCCTTCTGAGACTTCAGTTTCCTATGTAAATGGAAACTGCCATGGGATTATGTTCTTTTAGATAGGTGGGTAGGACTCATTTAAACGTCTCTAGAAAGAATGCCCACAAATGGCACAAGTTGTCAGACTTAGCTGCATTCTTATCCCACTTATTTCAAGTGATTATATGTTTAGATGGTTGGAGGCGTGTGTGTTTTATTTTCTTTGGTTTTCGGATGGTTGGTTGGTGTTTCTTTGGTTGGTTGGGTTTTTAACAAAAACCAAACAAGCAAAAAAAAAAACAACAACAAAAAAAAAAAAAAAAAAAAACAAACCAGCAATCTATCTTCTAGTTCTAAAAATCTCTCTCCAGAAGTGATAATATTGACATGTCCTAGCCATGATGCCCTATGGACAAACAAAGCACATCGGTTTTCCAGGGGCATTAGCAATCATGTCTTTTATCAATAATTGAACCTGAAACAGCTTAGGTTTCTGTGCAATTTGTGATTGCCTCCTTGATCCCAAGTATTTCATATCTGGAAAACTGCATCACAGTATCACACCTACAAACCAAAAAGTTGTGTTCTATTTTTGTATTCCCCTAAGGATACAAGTCATAAGAGCAGACTTTCACCCTCCAAGTTACAGCAACAGTTGTATTCTTCTTGTGAAGCACCTCAAACAGGTGATGGACACAACAAACTGTCATTTAGGAGTTAATGCAGCTGGTGTGTGTGTCTGTGTGTGCATGCACTAATTATAGATCACAGCATGCACTAGGATGCTAAGGAAGTTCAAAGAGAATATTAGATCCCTGACTCCAGCAGATGCACAGCTCTGGGGTATAAAGAAAAAATGTGTGAGCAAATCACACAAGCTTCCTGAGCAGCTAGAAACAAACCTGGAGCCCTGCAGGCTATTGTTGGATTTGTAAAATTGACAATAGCCCCTGCAACTTGTAATTTAGTTGTTGTTGTTTTTCATTATTATTAAGATTATTGTTTCACTTTACTGAGCTCATGAAAATGTAAGTAGAGAAGAATGCAGGGATTCTCTGCCAGTATTTATGCTATAAAATATTAACCTGTTGACGCCTTGCATTAAAATGGATTCATTTTTAGAGAGAGTATAATAGTTCTATCATCTTTATGTAAGCATTATACCTTATTCTGAAGTACCTTGAAACTGCTCCTTCAGTTCTGCATTTCTAAACTCAGTTTATACAATATTTAGAATACATTTAACACACAACCCTTATTGTTTGAAGACAACCTGATCAGGCCATAGAGCTGGTGCTATGATGTTGCCTTACAGCTGCTTGGACAGAGCAGGGCAGGACAGTTAAGGTTACAAATACCCAGTGAAGAGTTCTTTCATTCCTCTAATGTAAACCATAGATTTAAAGGCCAAAAGCATTAATTTTGCTGTACCATCCAGTTAATCTTAAAGAATTTCACACAGTCAGTAATGGGATAGAGAGCTTCATTCCCCAGTAGGACACAGTACCAGGCAAAACTGACCTCCTGACTAATAGCAAACCTGCCTTTCATCTTGTTTTCACTGTAGGCAGCCCAACAGCTTGGAGAAATATCTTCCAGAAAGACATCCAGCCCTGAACTGAAGATGCTATGAGAAGGAAAAGCCACCACTTAACTCCAGTAATCTGTTTCAAGGGCTTCTCAGACCTCCTGTGAAATTGTGCACCTGATTTCTCAGATGATTCTGCCTTGCCTCAGCCTCCAGTCATTGGTTCTAATTATGCCTCTCTCTACTAGATTAAAGAGCCTTTAGTATCCTACACTATCTCTCCTGACATTACTTTTACAGCGAGATCAAACCACCTCTGACATTCTTAATACAATAGGTAGAATGATCTTTAATGTTCTTGTAGTAAAATATCTCCTCCTGGGCCTCAAATAATTGCTGTGGGTGTTCTCTCAAATTCTGGGTACCCTTTAACATGAGGATATTAGAAGTGATTGCATGGATATACCTATGTATTTGTGCACTACTTCCCTATTAACATATTGAAGGAGCATATACTTGGGGTTTGGCCTCAGTTTTGCCATTCAAACACTCCACTGTCGGGATCAACTGCTTCTCAGGATGCAACTCCCCATGCTGCAGCTCTACACTGTGCTTCTTGACATGATTCTGTTTGTCACTGCCTCCCACTCCCCCATGGATGCATCTTTTCCACTCATGCATCCAGACTTGATTACCTAGACCCAGCACTAGTACACTCTCTGAGAACCCCACCATCTGGTGTATCAATCACTTCTCGTGTAAATCTGCCAAGGGTGCACTCCATCCCATCATCCTGGTTATTAGTGACTATGTTGAACAGTACTGGCCTTATTAGCAACCTCCAGATTAAAGATGAGACTCCAGCTGGCCTTCATGCATGTGACCCCCATCCATCCACCACTTATCAACTGTCCTTTTATCTCACTGCTTTGTATCAGGTTGTCAGTGAAGAAGTCAGAGATGGCAACACTGGAAGCTTCACAGCCATGCTTTCTGCCAAGCCAGTCATCTAATTACTTAAGGCTATCATGTTCATCAGGCATGTTTTCCCCTTCCTAAAACCAGGGTGACTACTCTCAATCACATCTTGTCCTTCTTATCTCCAGAAATACCTTCCAGAATTATTTCTGCATCATATTGCACATAATCAGAAAGGCTGACTAGTTTGTAGCTCTCTAGAACCTCCTTCTTGCCATTCCTGAAAATAAGGATGATATTTGCTTTCTTTCAGTTGTTAGGGAATTCCCCAAAGGCCTACAGCCTCTCCAAGATAATTAAGAGCAGCCCCATGATGACATCAGACAACTCCCTCAGCATTTGTGGAAGTATCCTATTGGGTCCCACAGGTTTGTCTATGCCCAGTTTATTTAGTGCACTTTTAAGCTGAGCCTTCACAAAGGGTAAGGTTTTCTTTCTCCAGACTCTCCCCAGTGTCCTCAGGGACCTGGGATTCCTGAAGGCTAATTTACCAGTAAAGGAGCAAGGCAAGAATGGTATCCATACCTTGATCTTCTCCATGCCCTTGATTACAAAGATCACTGGAAGAAACAGTTACAACCCTCATAAGGGCAGGAAGCTTACTGCCTCCTTTTCCTTCTTGATTCAGCAACCAACCAAATTTAGGGCTAGTAAACCAGACTGCATAACATGCTAGAAATTATTGCAAAGTAGAGAAAAGTATTTGTAATTTTAAATGGCAAGTATTATTTTAGTTCTTTTGATAGCTTGTATCAAATTTGTACAAATTTTGTTATGTTCTTAAATGTAAAGAAAATGAAAATGGGGAATAGAAGAAAAAATAAACTGGAATTAGATAAAAAATTTACGGTATTTGCACAGAAGTACAATACTTTGTATTAGAAACCATCCCTAAGCTGTGATATGATCAGCAGAGTAGCAGCATGGCTATGCTAGCATAAACATTTTTTAAATTAAATATGCAATAGAAATATAAAATAGTGGTTTGTATTTCCTTTCTTAAACTATTAACACAAGTAGACCCTCACAGGAAGGCAGGATAGATTTGTGTCTTAGAAATTAAAGCAACTTTGAGTAACCCATACTGAAAACACTGAAATCACAAAAGGAACATCAGAACACCATATTGATCAGCCAGTTGTTAATAAATATTTTCTTCAACTAAGAGGAGTAGTAACCACTTGGCAGAAGTTAAAAAAGGCTGGACAGCTTCAAACGTGATTCACTCTTTTATATATTCTCCGGTTAAAGACTCCATAACATTCTTTTTTGTGTAGGTGGTTTAAATCTGCTTGCTGATACCTTTTTTGGGTGCCCTGAAAACATTGTAATGAAATGCTGAAAGCTGCTCCCTATCCAACCCTCTCCCAGTTACTCACAATTTTATCAATACTTACCATTATCCATGTCAGTTATCTCCTCTTGAAGCTGAAAGGAATAGTGTCTACTAGAGGCAAGTTGCTTCATTCTTCTGGCAAAGGTTCCCCTACTCTGCTACACAGACTAAAAGTATGGCAAAATTCAAAAGGAAGGTAGTCTCATGGACAAGATCCCATCCTGATTTCTATTACATAATCTAAGCAGAATGCAACAAAGCATCAAGTTTTCAGCACGGGTTCAGGTGTATTCAACTTTTTCAATTTTGTCTTCTGTCTTTTTGCCTTGATTGATTAATTTTTCAAATAAATGAGTCCATTTCACTGAGTACCCCAATATTCTGGCATGCACATACAGTTGCTGGGAGAAGGGCATTGTCTTTTAAGTCCACCTAAAAGTGTAACGTCTGGCTCTAATTCACTATTCTCCCATGAAAGCCATGGGGAGGATTACATTTCTTTCTTCCCTATTCCCTCTTTCCTAGCTAATGTCTGCTGCTGTCACACACTGCTGATAGCAGCAGAGCGAGATGGGTAAACCAGATCAAAGAGAAATGTCAGCTCCAATTTTTGTCCATAGGATTGCAAAGTAACAAGGAGTTAAACAGTCATGCCATTTTTCAGCATTTACATTTCATAGCTGATACGTTTTTGCCATACGTCTCACATTAAACAGCCTCCTAGTAAGTAAAAACCAAATTCCTTACCCTCCATAGTGTCACTGAGTTCAAAAACGTCTGAAAAAAGGTAGCACAAGGCTGGATTTGGCTCTGTGCTTCAGAACTGACAACCTGGTGTAGCAGCCTGCAGCAGCAGCACATACAGGAAGAATTTCTTTCCCTCTGTGGATTGCTATTGCAATCCTTGACTCAGCCTTTGCTCAGATTTTCCCTGGAAATCAAACTGGAATTACCGTATGGAACCAATGCAGAATATGCAGCTGCGATTTTCAGGTTAGATAACGGAATACAATCAAAGAAGAGACTTTTGCCTTTCCCTATAGCCAAATCTGCATTAAGCAATGGAAAGGTTGTCCTAGTTGCAAAATACACTGTAAAAAACAGAATCTATCATCACAGCATTAAAAATGTTACTTGATATTCACACACTGAGTAACTTCAAAAGGAACAGTAAAGAAGTAAAAACAACCTCAGCACCTACAGTATTTAATGGCAGTGGTACTCGACCTATGGAATTCGCTCTTCAGAGGCCTATATAGAGCTTTTATCATGGGTCTGAGTGAGAAATCCTATGACATGCTGGCTCAGTTCTGTTTCTTTTCAGCTATTCTGCAAACTTGTTGGATGATATCTTTCACCATTTCCTTCCATTTACGTATGTAACGTTTCTTTTTTCCTCCTTGTAAAAACATACAACCCACACAATCAATTACTTTGCCCTAGGACACAAATTGCACAGTGCCTTCAGGATTTCCTTAACTGTTTTTGATGAATGCATTCATTCATAATTTTTCATAAAATGGTCACACGCGGTTTTGTGTTTTTGACTTGTGTGCCTCTTGTGATTTTAAATGGCTCTTCGATTGCTAAAGGTCGAGTGCCATTGCTCTAAGGGGCATATTTTCATTGCGGTGCACAAAGAGTTATGCACGTCAATCTTTAATCAAGATGAAATTTCCCCCTAATGCTTTCTGCTCACAAGCTCAATGCAAAGCAAGAGAAAACTTACAACAGAATAGAAGTTGTAAGTTTTTTAAAAAAATCTATTTTGGTACGGTTTCATCTAGTAAATCATTAATAACTTTATGATTCATTCTGAACTATTTTATTCTCTGAAACCAATGCCATTAACATGAGTAGCTCCTAGAGAAAAGCCTGTGTCTCCCTGTCAAAAAATAGATTTTTCATGAGGCAACTGCTTTTAATAAATAAGATTTGAATGTTCTTTATGGCAGCTTCTGAAGAAAAATTACAAAGGAAATTATGCAGATGGGGATCAATTCTAACTTCCAGGAAAAAAAAAAAAAAAAATCCCTACAGATAAAATTCTGAGATTCTGGATAAAAACCACACATTTAAAAGCAGCATTTCTCCCACACAAAACCAATAAAGAAACAGACTCTTGATTCAAGTGAGGCTGTGGCTGTGTATGCTAATGCACAGAACATCCCATGGAACTGTCACAGGTAACATGTGCAGGAAAAAGCCCTAATTCATACTGCAGCAGTCCTGTTGATTCAAACAGACAGACCCGAGAACTCCATTCTTCTTTTCATGCATTGCCTTATCCTCATGCCTATAAATGTATCAAACTTCTTATCTACCAAGGAAGGGAAAAAAAAAATCAGTAGTGGATTCGGATTCAGGAGGGAAAAAAAATTAGATTCCAGTGGTTTTGCTTAGTTTTTAAAACCCAAAGAAACAGAGTATATAGTGATTTGGTTTTTATTTTATTTTTTATTTTTATTTTTTATTTTACTGATTTGATATCCGTTCTGTTACACAAATGACCACAGAAAACATTTAAAATTTGTTTTCTGGTGTATGAAAATATGCTAGATTAAAACAGATAGGGCTTTTTGGAAGTATTTATTAAAGAAGACAATACAGGAAGTTTTTAGAAAAAGAAAAATAAGAAAAAATATGTTGAAGTACAGGGGGAAATCTCTTTTGACTATTCACCTAGGTTTTGGTCTGATCAGGTTTGTGAAATTGCATTTTCTGTGAGAGAGATAACAAATATTTAATGCAAAGTTTCTGAGGCCCCTTTTAATGTTAAAGTAAGACACCCCCCCACCTTGTTCTGATAGCCAAAAATGGTGTTTTGACTTAATTTTTCAACAGGAATCTTGGAAAAGCTGAAGGCACTACAGATTTGCAGAGATGACTCTTCCAGCTTTGCTTACCCACAGAAAACTAATTTCTGGCAGCTTCTCTGAATTCATAATTTTGTTCTAGAATAAAGTTATTAATAATGATAAGGAGAAATTGACTGAGTTTCTGTTAGGTTGTGGTTTTTCCCCCCTTTTTCCAATTAGAGTGGATTGATACACCCTATATAATTCACTTACTTCAGAGAAAGAATTACACTTTAGACCATAGCAAATATTAAAGTTAGCACAGTGCAAACAATAATTTTTAGACTGAAAATATTTAAGGAAATTACTATAATATGCCATCATAAGATTATAAATTTTGTTAAATATGTTTAATTGGGGAAGTCTTCCTTATATAATGTTTCTTCCTCAACATTTGTTATTGTATCATGCAATACAAGTATTGAATTAATTTTCTCCCCTGATGCTTTTGCACTTCTGTGGGAACAAGATGATTTTTTCAAGTGCCTCACACAGCTTCCGTTGGCTTTAGTTCCCTTTAAACGTTGCCAACTCAGGCTGCACAGATTTGGATCCTTCTTTTGTACCTGTTATTTTCAGGCTTAACCCTAATTTCAGTCTTACAAAATTCAGGGCTATAAATAATCAGTTCATACTTTTAGCTGCAGAGGAGCTCTGTTAATCCTTTGAGAGACACATCTTTACGTGCCCAAACACTTCTTCTTCAATACTTTATTTCCTGTTGTCAAGCTGTGATACCCAACGCACAAAACACGCATGCAAGAACAAGCAATAAATACCAGTTTGCTAAACCTCTCCCTCTCTCCCTCTGGTGAGAAACGCACCAGTGTCCCGACTGGATGTACATGTGTTTTCCCATGTGAGAATCCCCTCTCCGACAACAAACAATCCATGTTTGTCGCTGCCATTGAACTGACTAATCCAGGCAGTATAGAAGGCGACTTATACATCGCAAAACAATGGGACTAATTTGAGTGACAATCACTTAAGCGGAGCTCAGCGGCACTAAAGGCAGCACGGCGCTCCGAACTGAGACGTAGCCCTGCCTAAAAACACAGGAATAGCACGGGTAGTACACAAGGGGGGAAAAAATAAAATAGAGTGACACACATTTTTCACAGGACCGCCTAGATAAAATACTTTAAACAAAATCCTCATCAAAAGTGCTTTCTCATTCTAAATACACACATACATACATACATATATATATATATATATATATATATATATATATATATATATATATATATATATATATATATATACACACTATTTTTTTCACCATTTTATTTTTTAATTCCCCCTGTATAGCCAAAACACCCTTGAGCCCTCTTTCCTGGGGAAGAAGCTAGTTCACCATTCCTTTCCGGGGCAGATCCCTTTCCCGCAGCCCGCCGAAGCCAGGCTCGCCGCGCTCCTGCGGCGGGCGGGGGTTCGGGTCGGACAGAGCCGCGGGGTGAGCCCCGGCTGGCTCCCCTTTGGGGTGTCGCTTACACCTTCGGGTTCAGCACGGCGGCTGAGGCCGGCCCGAGCCGTGCGGAGCGGGGCCCGCCGCCCTGGCCGGGCCCGGCGGGGCGATGGAGGCCGGCCCCGGGCGGGGGCTGCCCTGAGGGGACGGCGCGGCTTCAGTGGAGCTCTTGCACCCCCTACAGGCCGCCGTGAGGGGCGGCCGCGGCGGGACGGCGGCGGAGAGAAAAATCCCCTTCAGTGGCATTTCTTCCCCTTTTCCTGCACTGCGAGCTTTCACCCTTGTTCTGAATTAAGTGCCGGACAGCGGAGGATTCTTGAGGGAGAAGCGCGCAGGGAGGAGAAGCTTCTCCTGGGCGGCAGGGCGGCTCATAGCCGTGCTGACAGGAGCTAGGAAATAAATGGGACAAGGCCTTTTGCAGTTTAATAGTTAAATAAATGAATGATAGCTGCCAGCTTCCAAACCAATGTCAAGGGGGAAAAAATAAAAAAATCTAAAAAAAAAAAAAAAAAAAAAAAGCTTGTCAGCCTGATATGGGACCTCTGTGGGAAAACCAGTGTGGGAGATACCTGATTCCTAAACAGGCATCTCTGCAGAGCAATGATCCCACAAAAAATAAGGAGGGTAGTAGAAGCAATTCCCATCCTTCCAGTGAATCCAAAATAAGGGTGTCTACAGATGGGGCATGTTTGAATGGAAACTGAGTGTCCCATCTCAGGCTGAGCTGGCTGTAACCTGTGTGTCCGTGAGGCATCTCTCCCATATCCCATCTCCACACACCCACCATCGCTGCTGGGTACCACTGGGCTTGCAATAGGCACCAGTGCCAGGAAACAGGACACAGCCACCGGCTTGAACCCAGCTCCAGCTGAGCAGCCTCTCTGCAGCATCCTAAAGCCATTACATCTGTATAAAAACTGGGTTTGAAATGTTTTGTAGCCTCAGTTGCACCGCAGAAATCTTGTTTGACTCAGTTAGCTGCAGTCAAGTTGCTGGAGATTGACACGGATTAGAGATCTCTAGAGAAAAAAACCGACAAACAAACAAACAAACAAACAAAACAAAAAAAAAAAAAAAACAAAAAAAAAAAAAAACAAAAAAAAAAAAAAAAAAACCATAAAAATTAAAGAGGCAAGGGGAAGGCCTCCAAAGGGAAAATTCACTGTGTGGGCCAGTTTCCAGGTTTTTAGGTAACTGAAAGTACAGGTGTTTAGTGTGACCTTCCTGGTTTTGCTCATCACGTCCCATCCCTCACCTAAACAGTAGTTTTTCTGCCATTTTTATTACAGATATGTCCATTACATATGGAGATTCAATTCAGACCAGAATCCTAATTTTATACAGCCAATAACCAAAGTATTAGTTTTGAAAGCTCAGAACAAATCATTGATCCCATCTCTTCAAATCCACAGGTTTCCTATCTGTCAGGTTTAGTAGAACATGAAAGGAAACATGTTTACCTCACTTGTCTCCTGAGGTGGAGTGGCTTTTTGCTTCATGATCATATAGGGAGACTGAGAACCACCAAACACCTTTCCTGCTGAGACAGCTGTAGGGGAGATCCACCACACTCCCAAAATTCGTTTTGAGTGATAGAAAGCAAGAACTGTGACAAAAAAAATGAAAGTAGCCCATCTTCTCTTTACAGTCACAAAGACTGGACTTCGTGTATCAATAGGTGGAGGTGGTTCTTTTTTAACTAAATGGCTTTGAATGCAGGGGACTTAGTTAAAGAAATAAATACCATCCATCTTCTCATTTAAAAATTCAGGATTGAAAATACTACCATCTCTTATCCTTTGCTTACTGGTACACGAAAAATGTATGAAGGATTCATTCCCTCAATTACACCTCCTCAAGATAACATTTCTTAATTAACACCTTAATTAGCACTGAGAGGGTATGGCCTGTAGTTTATTGGATCTATTTCACTCTCCAAGCAGCTGCATTGCTTTTAATCAGCAGCGATATTTCCCAGAAAGCAGAAACAACACTCCTGTTCTAAATATGCTGCAATATGTTTCATCATTTATCTCCTCATGCACCACGGGGAATCCTACGTAAAGGCATGCTTTATACCTGGGCTTTTGCTCTTCTCTGAATAAATGGAGTTTATGTTTTTTCCTGACTGGCAGTAAGAAATTAATCTCAACAGCAAAAGCTTGGGCAAGTGGAAAGACACCTCGGTTTTATTTCCTGTCCAAAGGTTGTAGGAACTTGGAGTATTCAGGTAGTGAGTGATAAGGTGTTTATGTGCTCAGGTGAAGACAAGATCTCTTCAGTAACCTCATTAAAAATGACTGAGAAAGCATACAAATTAATTGCGCAACACAGCTTGTCTTTTAACTTTTGCTTATCTCCAATTTAAACTGAAGACACGGCAATAATGTTTCGGTGTTGCCTGTATGAACAAGTTGGTATTACAATTTGGCCTGACCATCACAAGAGCACAGGGGGCTGCTACTCTCAGCTAAGCAATGTCTGCTCCATGCTTGCAAAAGCAGGATATGCCTCCGTGCTGCTGGGCTTGACAGGCTACGCTAGTTTTACAAGAGAAGTAGGATTCCTGTTGGTGGGGTGGCCATTTTCAGCAAAACAAATTACAGTCTGTGTCTGAAACAGCTCCTCTGAAATCAACCAGTTTCAGTGGGAACAGAACTCAACTATATTCCTGCTGGTATTTCAATGTAATGACAGTCCCTAATTTTCCCAACCACTAGAGCACTAAGCATGTGCCCTCGTAATTGTCTATTTTTGCAGCCAAAAAATTGCACAAAGTCAGCACGAGATGTGCATATACAGCATACAAGAGAGCAGCAGACACAGGAACCTGAGAAGTGCTGAAAACAGTAAGAGCCTAAAAACACTAAATTAATTTTGAAAATGCTCAACATACTACCTTTTTCTGGGGCTTTCCCAGACACACTGCTGAGTAACTCACTGTCAATAAAGCACTGACAAGTGCTATCCAATCATTTATGAGAAAAGTTTAATTTCTATTTTTATATTATATTTCAGTATCATTCTTCTTTCATTTTGGCTTACACCACTTTCATTCAGTTAGCAACTGTCCTGACCAAATCAGTGTAAATGACAGAAACCAGGTAACAATTTATAAGGTTGGGTTACTAATCCCATAGGAGTCTTACTTCAGCTGCCGTGCTGAGAAATTACCTCTCAATAGACCCACATCAGAAATACTGAAAATGTGACAGAAAACACCAAGCAAGAGGGCAGAAAAGAACATTTGAAAGGAACGTGTACTGCTAGGATTTCTGGAACTTTAATAGCTTTCCACCTCAATTTTGGCCATCGTGAACTCAAGCTAAGAGAAAAAATATATCTTTTTAATGAGTTTTACAACATGCAAGTTGCTTTATTATATATTACATAATGATGTAAGTGCCATAAAGAAGGTTGTGTGCTGCTCTGTAAAATGTATTAGATCATCAATATTTCTAGTTTCGTACTGAGGAATTAGAAATAATGATGAAGATTAGAGTTACAAGAATTAAAAAAATCCTTTGAATTGAACCATTCAACCGTCCCCAGGGAAATACTCAGGAATTTGTAGGCTGAGAAAATAGGTACGTTTATAGGTTCTCCTCAGGTGAAAGAAGTCATGTTAACATCATAAGTTTTATACAAACTTTCCATATGCTGTAGTACCCTCTCTGCTTACCCCCAGGTTTCATTCCCTTGCACCCTTGTTGTGTAGCCCAGTTGGAAGCAGATTTATTAAAAATGATCCATCAACTTTTACACAGAAGGAGGTCAAACATCTTTCAGAAGCATGATTCAAAACAGGAATATCCATTTAATCCTCCTGCAAATGACAGGCCAGGAGAGTTTACATCAGTAAAAACAGAGGCAAAGAAAGTTTGAAGATTAATCCTTCCACTTAGTGCCATGTTTTCTTGCAGTCACCCCCACTCTGTCTCACTTCTGCAGATGTTCTGTATTCCTGGAGAGGAATGCAGACACCTGGAGATAGCTTCCTTCCAAACATTTTTTTCTTGTTTTTCCTTTTGCTCAGACATGTGTTTTCAAATTTTGAAATACCTGTATAACTGCTATGCGCATTAGGCAATCAACAAGCTAGAAAGAAATCTTTACTGAATGGGTCTAGAAAGTATTCTCGTATAGTTTTTTGACAGTTTGATTAGAGTGGCTCAGTATTTAGCTACTTCTAAAAGGCTAGCTTGCCACATAAATGCCAAAATGCAGCTTCAAATTTGACATTGAGCAAGCTAAATCGTGCTGGCTGTCAATAAGACATAGATTTCTGTGGGGTTTTTTGTGGGGTTTTTTTTTGTGGTTTTTTTTTTTTTAATGAGACTTAGGTTTTAATGATATTATACAAAACCAGACTCAGTCTAAGGTGATTGAAAGTGAAAATAGGGATTAATTAGCTATCTAAATGTAGTGATTTTCATCATATATAACCCATTGTGCACTATCACCAATGACCACTGTAGGTGGATGGAAGAAATGCTGGAAGAAATCCTCTACCACAAAAGATTTGTGTTCATTATGATATAATGAACAGAAGTTGGCAAAAGCATGTGAGGTATAACACAGCCTGATGAAATTATGTTTAAGTCTGCATTGTTTTCATTTAAAATAACTCTGATTTCCAAATTTCTAAGTTATATTTAAATTGAGAAAGTAAATCAACATAAAACTTCTGGAATGCTGATTCATATGGAAACATGGGAAAAGAGGTCTGAAGCTCTCAGCATCTATCAATGAGCAAGTAACTTGATCTGGCCTGGTAAGTTTTCCAATTTTGTTAAGGGGCAAAAGTGGCTTTTGCCATATTTGAAGCACTTTTTGTTGTGTGTCTCTAATTTTTGTGGCAAAAGATGCAAAGAAACTGCAGTAGTAGAGAAGTCTGAGTGATGCTGCAGAAGCCTAGGCATCTAAAATGATCAAGTTAAAGAAGACCTAAGTACAGAGAAGGAAGAAATAAACATTAAGTTAAGAATCAGAGAAATACATCTCTTTGCTTTCAGCAGGGAGTGCAGTCTCCAGGCTGGTATTAAGCTCAGAAAGATAAGGCTGTTATGGATATATTCCTTAGGCATAAAAATTAAAGGGAGTAGGAGAGTACTGAAATGGCTCTTTAATGTCTTCTGTGATTATAAACTTTGCACCTGGCCTCACAAATTTTCTTTCTGTAGTTCTTTTGCCTAAATCAAATGCAATGTAACAGCTACATACTATGCAAGCTTTGACTGTCTCATTTCAGAAATTATGTTATTTACAGTTTACTAGGACAGTGAAAATCAGCTGGATCATTAGATACCTTGAGTGATTCTCCAGACAGCAGCTGTTCCATACCTGCCTTGCTGTTCCCTCCCAAAGTGAAATAAGTTCTTAGAATAAGTGCATAAATTCTTAGATGTGAAAAAATGCTGACATTCAGGTGGGAAACTCAATGCTGGCTTCCTTAATGTTATCTTGGTTCATTTTGCTTTCTAATGAAAATTAAAATCAAGATTTCCTAACACACTAATATTTTGTCTTGCTACCAAGTAACTGATAAGCAATGTAGGTCAAGAGCAATGCATTATTAAAGTTGTCTGAAATGTCATTTCTCACTTCATGGTTGTAATCATTTTTAGTGCTTTCAGCCAGTAAAATATCAAGGAATTTTTTTTTTTTTTTTTTTTATGATGATGTGTTAACCATAGACCTATACTGAAGTTTTTGTCAAATTAAGCATTAGGTCAAGCAAGTTCATGAGAGAGCTGGGAAGTTCTTTCTGCTGTAAGCTTAGCCACAAGATAATAGTAAAACAATTCCAGGTCTTCCCTGGCATTTTTCAGTGAATTTCAAAAATTCCTCATTATCTTCATCTCTCTTAGGGTTTAATTTTTTAATGTACTATACTAACTATTTGTTACTAGGAAAAGAGAAATACTTTAGGGTAAGCTGAATTGCCTCCTTGGCCTCCACTGGCTGTGCTGGCTGAACATTAGTCCACTAGGGTAGGAGCTTCAGACTCCTGCAATACACTTAGATACTTTCTTGTGGATTTTCCTTCCAATATTGAAGAATTTTAACCCAGAGAAAGGTCTCACTAATGGAGTCCCAGAGTAAACTCAGCATGGCTAAAGTTAGACCTTATATAAAGTTTTATCTTATTAGTGTGGAAATGACAGAAAAACCTCTGAGCACCCATCTGATGAATTATATTCATATAGTTCAGACATGATTCATGGAATGGTTCTTGTTAGGGGTTCTTTCCTTAAGAGATTGCATTATGCATGGGACATGTTGCATACAAATAGAGTTTTTCTGTCTTGGGAGAGACAGGAGATGAAAGATGATTCTAAGATTAATAAGATTAAGCCAGTCCTTCAAGTGATATAATCACTGTTCTAGACAGGACATTCCACTTTGCCAACTCCTAATGATGCTAAAGCAAGTGCTGAAAGAGTAGAACATTTCTGTCAGAGGTTACATATTCTGTAACAAAAGAGAAAGGAAATGCAAAGCAAAAAATCCAGACAGCAATGAATTTACAGTAATACCTTTAATAGCTAATCAATTAAGTTGTACACAGAAAAGATCTTCTTTTTTAAAAAACTGCTTTGCCATCTGTGATATCATGCTGCAGGGGTTGGATGGCTTCCATCTCAGTAGAAGAGAAAGCAATGTTCTTGGAGGAAGGCTGGCTAGACTAATCAGGAGGGCATCCAAAATTCAATATATGTACTTAGTGCTTTTAAAGGACCATTTCATAAACCTGAAAATAATTACAAGTCATATCATGCCAGAGAGAGGAATCAAAGAGAAAAATGTAAATGGCAGTTTGGAACTGTTAAACATTTTACTGGGTGCCCAAAAACCATTTCCATACCTGACAAAAAAAGGCTACATGAATTAAAAAACGAGCCTGGCCTACTGGGGAAAAGAAGACATCTGTAAAGAAGGGGAACTAAAAAGCAATATAGAAACAAGATTAAAATAAAGGGGAGGAGAAGTGGAGAGCAATGAACATAAACTTATAACTGCCCAAAACTGAGAGAGAAGGAAAGATTAAAATAAAATAAAATAAAATTTTAAAAAAAAAAAAGGTCATCAACCAAAAGAGCTAAAGTATAGATGGAAGACCTTGTCTGATAGTAATTTTGGAATAAAGGGAATCCTAGTAAAGAAACAGAACCATTGTCAGATGATAATGGGAGGTGTGTAAATATTAATGCAGCAGTGCACTGTGTTGTGAGGAGAAGCAGGGTGACATCTTAATCATCTCATGATCATAATGTATATTCCACCCCCCTATTTAAAGCAGAGAAATGTTATATGGTCTCTAAAGTTGGGCATTTTGAGATCAGTAGCCATAAATATTTGCTTCAAATAATCTGAAGGCATAATTTTTTCTGTATTGCTATCATTGCTTTTCAGTAATTCTTAAAATACTGAGGTTTTCCTGAAGGCTAGAAGAAGGCCAGTGAAGTACTGATATTTAAAAAGGGAAAATTGGATGATGTCGGTAACTGCAGGCCTGCTGTCATAATAACACTGAAAAAAGATGATGGGATGGCTGATAGGAGACTTAATGTACAAAGAATCAAAAGAGAGTAAAAAAACCTAGACTCAGTCAATATGGATGTATCAGAAACAGATCTTATCAAGGTAACTTAATATATTTTTAATAAGATTATAAATTTGGTTGCTAAAGATAATCAAGTTGATATAGAGTACTGACGTTTCAGTGAGGCATTCCATTTATTACAACACAACACTTTGATTAAGAAATGAGAGCAGTACAAAATCAACGTATAATATATTAAATGGATTAAAAACTAGCTAACCAGTAAGAACCAAAAAGTGCTTCTGAGCAGAAAGCACCATTAGCCTGTGCTTCTAAATGAAGTCTGAAAAAAATTGTTGTACTCTTTCTTCTATTTTTATCAATGGTATAGAAGACAACTTTAAATAGCGACCCACAAAAGTTTGCAGGTGGCAGAAAAGCAGCAGGTACAGGAGATAAAGAAGGCAAGTCACTGCTGCAGAACTATCTGGCTTGCTTGGTAGCATTAAGTCATTTTAATGTAGCAAGTTGTAAAAACCTACATTACTCACAAAGAATGAAGGACATATTTATGGTTGGGGGACTGTGCTGGATAAAGTAGTGATGATGAAAAGGATTCTTGGGGTGAAGGCAAGGTCAGTGGGAGATATCAGCTGAACAAGAGTTCCCAGTATGATGCTACACCAAGACTAACAGAAATTTGATACACAGTACTCTTTGATCTATCAGACAAAACTATAATAAGATCAAATGGCTAGAAGTTAAACCTTAGTAAATTCAGGGTGAAAAAGGAAAGCCATTTTCAGTATTGAAAGTAGTGAATATATGTCTCCTTTAATATTTGGGATTTTTAAATATTGCTTGATGACTTGCATTTTATCTAATTCTTCCCACCCCAAAAAAAAAAAAAAAAAAAAAGGAAAAAGAAAGGGAAAAAAAAGGGGCGATTCAGGCATGGCTTATGTTACACAGAAGACTAGAAGACCATACAAATTCATCTCACTGTTAGTATTATTTCTGAATTTTACATGCTTTTGTCTAATGCCTTCATTCACACTTTAGCAGTGGTGAAGCCACTGTCTTTCTTGTCAGGTAACTCCAATTAATGCACCTCTGAATAACCACCATGGCTCATCACAAAGGCTACATTTTCAAACTTCAGTGGGGATTTGAAGTTTTATCAGAAGTGCTACAGGCAGCATTGTTCTAGCCATTCCTTTTTGTATAAATTGAAAATAGAAAAATAATTAAGTTTGTAAAAAAATATTAAGGCCTCTGTTTCTCTATTTAAAACTTAGCATTAGGTCTGGGGGTCTTAGTTGACTTCTTTGATCTGATTTTTGCCTTCAAGACCATCCCCAAGTGCTTGAAAAACATGTTGGTCCTGGGCAAATCCCTCACAGTAGACTTTGTTCTTTTAAAGTGCTTTTTTAAAGTGCTTTGGTCAGCTGTGCCATTTGAGCAATAGACAATTCACTATCTTCCCATCCAGACAGGAAATTCTGGGAAAGTTAGACTGGGAGCACTTTTCTCCAGAAATGGTAGGATCTTTCCACTCTCTCCAGGAGTGACAAAGTCCCTGCTCTTCCTTAGTTCCTGGGAAGTCAGAGCGACAGTCCTATGTAAAAGATAGCAGCTCAAAATCTTTTAGCAGTTTCATTTAAAAATTTGAACTGAGATCCAAATTAGGCTTTTCAAATAAGGAATAAAGTTTTAATCAGCCACAAGTACTCTTAAGTGTTATTAAAAATCATGACCTATTTACCTTATTAAAAACAAGAGACTGAAAACATTTCAAAATCATATTTAAGCCTCCTGCTGACATTGCTATTCTGAAATATGGGGACTTTATTATGTTACTTGGACGTGTGTTAAGGGACATTTCTGACATTCTCCATGGTATATAAAATTGGGGAAACAGTTAAAAATGTTTTGGTTACCCCTCAGATTTACAAAGAGAAAGTATTAAAAGTTAACAATTAAATAAGTAAAGTATTTTCTTATTAGAAAGAAAATTAAAGTTGTTCTTGATCTGCTATTCCAATATCTCAATATAGGGTGAGGGGAAATTAATTATTTTTCTGATATCTGGAATCAATTTTAATAGAAAAAGAAATAGAATGAAAGAAAATAAACAATTCTGAAATGGTAGTTAGAAATCAGATGTGACGTAAACACCAAACAAGATTCTGGGGTCTGACCAGGATACAAAGGCCTTCCTCTAATACAAATGAAAGGTAATCCACAATTATGGGCTCTAATTATTTAATAAAATGTTTATTTGTATTTCTAATTCTCTGGGTGAAATTCAATCTGCTCCACTCATTTGAGGCCAGAGCAATTGGGGGTCCATGCACTGGTTGTGTAAAGGGGCTGGTGAGGTGAAATCCACCCTTCCCAGTCTGACTGCTCCGTGCTGCTCCAGTTCTCTGGCCAGCTGCTCTCATCTGTGCCTTTGCAATGCTTGGTTGGGAATGGCAGTTGCAATCACTCCAGATAGTTTATAAGGATTACAGCTGGTTTGGGTGTCTCATGAGTGCAGTTCATAATTTCTCTTGCCCTTCCTTGGTGGAATATCTATCCAGAGAAAAAAGTTCTTCATACTGCTCAAAAGATTTAAAAATATTCTAAAGGAGGACATTTTTCTGATTGCACCAGAGGTGATACCACTGGTGTGGTATTAACTTGAAACATCCCTTGTCTTCAGGCATCAGACATGAGGGCAGAGACATTTTACATTCCCTCAAAATGGAAAAGAAAAGAGACATCTAAACAGAAAGTACCTGTGATATTTTTAATGTGCATTCCTTCTCTCTATGTTAGAACAAGACAAAGTCTTTAGTATATGTATGTGTAAGTCAGCATTTCATTTTTGTAAATATTTATGAGAGAGGAAAGAGACCAAATCTATTTGGGCCTGACTGCAGGTGCATGTGTGTGTATTAAAACTACCAGAGTCAAGAAGAGCTGTGGAGATGAATGATAAAACTGAAATTTTCCATTCACACTCTCATGAAGAGGAGATTTGAACAAAAATCAAACTCTAATACAAGTAAAGTTTTGGTTCATTTTACTGTAAAATTTGCAAGAGTTAAGGCAACATTTTGAATGCTTTGGTGAATGTAGTGCCTAAGAGCATCATGTGCTATCAAGCCCACAAATTATGGGACATTCTTGTTATCTTGACATGTGAGTCTTCCAGCCCAGACACGGTTTTAGAGTCACTGAGCATTTTCTCTTACACTTCTAAACCCCCCAAACAACAGAACGTGAACAATGCTATGGGATTGAACAATATCTTGTTTCAGTCCATGTGGAAGGGTCTTAGATACACACTATCAATGATTTTGCAAATCTCTAAGAATGATCTATACATTTATATTCTGCAACAATTAAAGCTCTTCTATAAGTCCATCAGAATAAAACATTCAATTAGACAATTTGTTTTAAGGGAGATGTAATTTTAAACCTTTGAATATCTTCCAAATCTTAGAACAATCCTTCTCCTTTCTCTATTGGAAAGAGTGGACAGGAAAGAAAAGTGACTGAGTATTTTGAATGAAGACTTTGAGCAGGCCCTTCTTAGGGAAAGTTACTTCTTACTGAAAGCCTTGGTGAGTCTCTAATTATTTCCTTTAGAGCCACTTTGAATTGAACTGTAAGATTCCAATGTGTATTGAATTTAAATTCTACTTTCGGGCTCTGCTTCCTTTGATTCTGCATTTCTAGCAAGAGGAGCTCCTTACACCATATTAATCATAATATATGGAAGGGCTTCTGTGTTTGCTTCTGCAGTGCACTAAGTTGTCCCTGAAGATTAAAAAAAAAAAAATCCCCTTGGAAGAAAAATCTCATTCTAAATGAAGATTTAAATTGAAATTATTGGAGAAGTTAAGAGGAAAAGATATGGCCAGTAAAATTAGAACAAGCATTTAAATGGAAGAGGGTATCTTTAATTATTTTCTTCCTTGGCATTGCAGAAAATCCCATGATATGATAACTAAGGATACTTTGGGGGGTTAAGAGCCCAACAGCAGAAAAGCTAATGGGATTTTTTTTTTCAGTAAGAGGTTAAAGTGATGGTGCTGTAAGTAGGCTGTCAAACTATCTCAGCTCACCATCTGTTACATATTAATTTACAATAGAGAGATAGGTGAAGTGGGTGTTATTCTTCAGGAGCTATATAAATGTGTAACTTTCTCAATTAGTATTCACTTCAAATGGAGAATAAAATCCCAGGAACTTCAGGCCAGAATACAAGCCAGGCAATATTATATTTAAATGATAATAGTGTATCTGTAATACACAGCTAGAACTGCAGTGCATTGCCAAGAATAGAGTGCAAAAGACTAGGCTAAGCCATTTACCATTAATGTCATGAGATGTCTTTGTTTTGTATGGGTATGAAAAATGGGATAGAACAAATGTGTGTTTCCAGAAGGCTTTTAATTTTATTTTTTCCCTTTTATTTTATTGGAAATAAGTGTTGCAGTTTTAGTTTGGAGAAAACTGTTTTTCCTTTAAAAATATTGATTCCCAGTTGCACCAAATCAGTTCAAGAAAAGGAAACAGCTGCTCAAGAAAAACTAAACTTGACTTTCTCCCATTGCTGTGTGAATCATATACTAGTTGAAGAGAAATAGAGGAGAAGTCTTAATTTTTGTACATAAGAAGACCAGAAGCAACTTGTAAAAGTGGGAACAGATTTCCCTTTCTAACTGTAATGGCAGCACAGAGCCCTGACCCATCTCTTGGATATGTGGGACTTCCTTCAGGCTAATTCCCTTCCTCTTTGAATGAGACTGAAAATCCTTTTCTTGATCTCAAAGGAAATAGATCAAACACTGAGTGTGAAAATGTGGGCTTTGTACAATTTATAACTCTGTTAGAGATACCCATTAAAATATCGTGAGGTTCTTCTTTGGTAATTAAAAGGTTTGGGTGTATTGTGACATATAGAATAATTTGTTCCTTTAAATTCATAGATATTATTTTTCCTGGTCTCTTCAGCATTTACTGTAGCATGAAATATTGGTCAGCACTTAGCAGTGCTTAAGTGAAAATGCTGTTCAGGCTTAGGCTAATCATAGCAGATGGCCTAGTTTTATGTAGAAAAATCTCTTAAATCTTTATCCCAAGTTAGAAGCCCTTTTGTTTTCCTCATTCATTCATTGCACAGGGAGTATGTGATTTCCCACCCTGACTGGGTTTTTTTATCCCACAACCTGATGTTTCACCAGATCTCCTTCTCTTCTTCCCTCATGAAGGAAAAATACTGAGTTCAGGGAAAAGTAGGGCTGTGCTCTAGATTTCAGTATTCTGTATCTCCTGTGCAGAGCCAGAGCAGTGACAGTGAGCGAGCAGCAGGAGCAGGGGACATGGCTGTGGCACTGGAGCTGGGGTGCAGCACTCCTGCAGACCAGAGCCTACCTTGGAGGCAAGTTTCTTTATAACACACAGCCATCTCTTGCTAAACGTCCAGAGCAGAGGTGGTGTGCTCAGCCATAATTTAAAGGACCATGACATGAAGAAAGGGTTATGATGTTTAAGTTATAGGCCATCCAAATGTTATAGGCCCAAGCAAGTTCCTATTAGCAGTAACTCAAGTCCACTGAGGAGATTTGACATTCAAAACCGATGAGCACTAATCCCTGGAGCCTGCTCCGACCCAGCCACACTCAGGCCACTTGGTAACCTGAGTGACCCAGGAGTCAAACCATGATAACCCTCTTCAATTTAAAGAGCAGCTTCTCCCCATCTGTCTGAGTTCTGACTCTGCACAATAAATTTCCCAAAGAGCATAAAGACCCATCTAGTGTATATCAAATCAATATCATTGTGGCTTGCAGCGATATCTGAGGCTACAGTTCACAAAATAAACTAGGCCAGGGGCTGGATTTCTGCCCTTGGCAATCAATCAGACTCACTGGGTCATAGATTTTAGTGTAAATTAACACAGCAGAAACAATCACGCTCCCCAGATGATGATATAATACAGTATTTGCTTTTCTTTTTCCCCCCATTTCATTGCTCATGCTCGGCAGCTAAGCTGTACTGAACAAGAATAATAAAAAGCAATGATTAGAAAGGTGGTGGTAATCATAAAGCAGAACATTAATATTCTCCTGACAAATGTATATAAAATGCACATAAAATATATACACAATACTAAAAGGAAAAAGGAGAGGGGAAGTGGTGTTAAGTCACTGATGTTTGAAAGGCGTTATTTTTGCTTAAGAATTATAAAACTGATCTTGTAAATCAGTGTGAGTGGTTATCATTTTCTTTCATTACCATATTTGAATGCAAAGATGCTAAATGCTCCATTATTGTCTGAATATACCACTTCCCCTCCACGGTGTGGAGCATACTGACAAGTCCTTTCTCCACTTACAATTTGGGTTTTCCCCAGCATTTACATGAGCATTGCCAACACTTTTCCCCAGAGGAGTTTTAATTTTTTTCTCTTTTGCATGTCATTGTTGTAGGAGAAGAGACACCTGGTTTTTCCTGACACCCACCTTTATGCAAATCTGATCTTTTGAAATTTTCTCGGAATGTGCCACATATGAAAGCCTTGCAGGAATTACTATAATCTCTAATTATTCAATTGACATAAGACAGTGTATTGTATTTTCTGTCAGAACCTCAGGAAGAAATGTCAATACTTTCAGCATTAGCAGGACATTTTTTGAATTATAAACACCTATCTTCTAGTGTTATCTCATGCATCTTCACAAAATATTTTACAGAAATAAAATGTGATACACATAAAAATGCCAGCTGGATGTTTAATTTAATGCAACAGAAAATTCTGGTAAGCAACTGATTCAATTATTTAAGTATTCAAACCTTTACATTACTGTCCATGTAGTGTAATTCTGGTCTGTATTTATTTGCAAAAGACCTAATTAGTTTATACAAACAATATATAGTTTTTATATAATAAAATACTAATCTGTGTACAAAAGCTACAGGGTATGGATTAGAACTGAGTGAGAATAATAACTACCATGCAGGAGTGGTTTCTGTTGAATAGTCAGAATAAGATTTATCAAATAACAGTTTTAAGCAGAAATTCATGTCTTAGATTAAATTTATCAACTATTTTCTGCCAGGGGCAAAAAGACACAGAAGCTTTAAAGGTAGTTCTCTTCTGAGATGATTGAAGGCAAACTGCACCTCCTTTAGTGACAAATCTACTCTTTTGTTCTCTGACTAAAGGAAGGAGCTGGATTAAGAGTCTGCAGAAGGGGGAGAATCCCTTTTGCATGCATTGATGTGTCCAACTCAGGAAAGCTCTTGAGTAGTGGCTACAAGGTAGAACTGAAGTAGAACTGAGGAAGAACTGAAGAATTTGACACCCCAATGACACAATATGTATTCTCTTTCCTGTGCTTTGGGGAATGTGTGCTGCTCTAGCAAAATGCACTCATTAAAGGGCTACACAGTGTTGTTTCATGGTAATTGTGAAGGAACCCCTTTATGACTGTCTCAGTCCTCATCTTACTGGTGGGTATTTCCTATGTGGCTGAGGACTTTTCCATGGAGAGAATAGAATTTCCGAGAAAGACTAAGTGAAATGTACAGGATTAGTGACAAATAACTGAATCATTTTCCTGAGGTGAAGCAATATTCTCCCCATCAAATAAAACTCCAAAAGCAAAAAAGCCACAACTGACTCAGTCTATAGGCTGAAGAAGTGGATTTTCTCTTTTCACAACAGTGACATGAACAGCTGAGTTACAAACTCTAGCAAATTATTATTTTGGTTTTTAAGTTTAGACTCCTCAGGAAAACTCTGGTTGTGTGCCACTAGAACAGCTGGTGTATTCTGACAACAACTAGATTACCCATTTTTCTAAAAGCTGGTGTAGACCATGATTGCCTTGGAGGTGGCAACCACCTTATGTGATTGATCAGAGTAATTCTATGTTTAGCTTAAGTAGTTGAAAATAATTTCTTAATGTCCAAAATGTAGCAATTAGCTCTGTGAGGTTACTGTTAAAACAAACGACTGATTTTTACCTCTTTTTTCAAAAATATATAAAAATTAACTCATACGTAGAAAAATATTTATCTGAAAAGGTTCATAAGGCTCCAACTAAGAAGGAAGAAGACAGGAAATGTCTCAACAAATTTTATTTGATCCTTTATGAATCTGTATTATGCTATGGACCCTTAATTATGTTGTGGTAAGGTATTTTTCATGAGACTGCTTCTTTTAGAGCACAGGCTGGATGCACACAGGAGCAGAATTAAGATCTCACAGAGTAACATAAATCTCACCTCACCCAACTTGCTCTTTCTGGAGTTTGCCACATAAGCATCCTTCCTTTGACCTATTTTCAAGCACTTTAAAATAATAACTTTCTTGCCTCCCCATCTTTCCCTGCATTTTGTCTTTATTTAGTGATGTATACATGGAACAGCTCTGGATCTCTGGAGTGCTGCAATGATAGTACCCCCTAAATAAGGAGCAAGTGCTGTCAATATGCTGTGTTGTGCAACACAGTAGGCCATATGAGAAGTCTGCATTACATCATTCATGCACTTTCCAGGCTTGTAATGTCCTTTCAGTGAACCTGAGCTGAGTGTTGAGCATATAACTAAAACTGAAACCCAGGGAGTTACTTGTGGTTTAGGATTTTTGCACAGCTTCAATATACACATACTGGGAGTCATTACAATAGGCTAAATATGTGTTTCAGCCACTTGTGAGGTAGTAATCTTAATAGGTAAGAAATTTGCTTCCTAACATAAAAATTTTTCATTTCTCCATTTTAGAGATTTTTTTATTGGTTTTGTTTGGGTTTTTCTTAAACGAACACAGGGCATCTGTAATATTTTTTGCAGTTCTCCAATTGTAGGAAAAAAGCATATGTTGTGAAGAGTATACTTATAGATACTATTCTATAGAATAGTATGATTCTCTGTTTGTCTGTATGCCTGTGTATAAAAGTAATGAAATATTCACTGGGCTAGAAGAAAGAGGGAAATTACAAATAAGTCCTACAGTTCAATGGTCAGGGTACTCCCCTGGAATGTGGGAGAATCCAGCCAGTCTCTGCAGAGATGAATGTTAATTGCATACTGGAAGTAGAGCACTTCCAGGGGGAGAGATTAAGAGGTACCTATTCACTAGCCCATGGATTAAGTCACCTTTGTGGGAGATTTGTGTTCAGTGCCAGTTTGGATTCACTTCAAAGGTGAGTGCTTCTAAGCAGTAAAAAGCTCATCTCCATGGTGTGAGACAGAAGCTCTCCTCCTGACCACCAAGTTTTCATCTTGTAAGTGAGACGAGCCCAACATGCTTTTTAAACCTGTGATGTCTTAAAACTAGCATTACAGCTCAGATCTAGCAAGACTGTGACAGCTCTTTCTATGAAATTCTGGGGTCTAGGGCATTTCTCTGGTAGAAGGAGACATATAAGAAATGCATATACCTACAACATAAAGGAAAGTGGTTGTGAGATAGCACGGAAGGAGGACAACAGGAGAATGGGAATCTGAATCTTGTATTTGAGTCTCCTAAAAAAATAGAAGGTTTTTCTGTATTCACCAAAGGGAATATAGTGTTATTTTTTCCCCTTTCATTTCCAGTGCACAGTTCTGGCCCTGTTTTCTTTGTTTTCCTTGTCAGACCTTGGAGACTAATTACTTTAAAGACCATTTTCATGGACCTTCCTTTGTAATGATGCTGCCTTTAAAGTCATCTTGGTATAAGGCTATTCTTAGGTTTCAATAGGCCTAAGAGCCTTTGCCTTTACTTGCTCTGGGAAAGTCAAACGCCCATCATGAGGACTCCCAACATCATGAGCCAAATGACAAGGTGAGGGAAAAGATGCACCAGAAAGCAATTATTCCTTCCACCACCCACAGCTGCCATGTGTCAGCATCCTTTTGTTTCAGACTCAAGTCTGAAAACTTTCTCATCTAAACTATTACTTTTTCTGTTTCTGTGTTTTGTGCTTCATGAGCAATTCTTGAGATCTCTCTCCAAGCCTTTCCTACTTGACTTCCAAATATAGCTATTGAGAAAGTACATTTGCATCTAATGGCACACCTTGATAAGTGTGTAGAAGTTATAGTCTTTAAAAACAAAAAGATTATTCATCTTTTGTCTTAGATTTGGCATGCAAATGAAAACTTTATAAATCCAGAAGAGCTGAACAGGAAACACAGTGGAAGTCCTCGTATTTCTACCAAACTACCCAGGTGTCTTTCCTGTTTGGATTTATTTTTAAATTCACTTAAGTGTTTAAAATATTTAACTGATTAATGGAAAATAGTTTATCCAAGTGATCTTTTTGTTTCTTTTTAATCAGGAAAAGTACTTCTTAGATTACAAAAGAAAACAGTTGCCAGACTGTTTAAAGGCAGGTTGATCTTTAAATCTTGAGAGAAAACCTGATGCTCTCAGCTTTTAATCCTATTTTCAAAAATTTAGTTATATTCAGATAACTTGGATAATCCTTAGGAAAAAACCCAAATGTTTTGTTTCTTACAAGGCCCAAGCTTCCAATAAATCATTTGGGACTGAGGTAGTGAAAGCAAGGCCAAACTGAGTTAATTTGGAGATTGGCCCCCATAGCTAGTTTGACAAATGGCACTGAAAGTTAACTGGTATTTTTTTCTATGCATGCCATTTTTGTTTGGTGGCTGTAAGGGTTATTAGCATGACTTGTTTCCTTCATGTTACTGCTTTTTCATAAAGTTAACTAGAAGAAATGGTGCCAAGAAAGGAAAAAAAGTATTCAATTGGTTCATGGTTTAAACTAATAAAATGATACAGTATTAAAATGGCAACAATCCTGCCCTTACAAAATTAACTGGTACAAAACTAGAGTTGGTTACAAACTGTATTAAAAATATGAAGCAATAAATAGAAATGCATATTTGCCCATTGTTTTACTGAATGTCATAAACAAAGCCAACTAAAATTCTGAGAAGTAATGCTATGCTTGTTTTTCTAAGTAACACTAAGAAGCTGCTTAACTTAAATGGTATACCATGGGAAAATAATTTCTAATTATTTTAAGTAATATTTAGATCAATTCATAATAATCTTATTATCTTTCATGTTTATGTCAGTATTAGATTACTTTCATGTTTGTTTAAGCTCTTTTGCTTTTTAGAATGTTGGTTTCAAAGGCAAATTGAGCATAGTTAAAATAATCAATGTCCTTTGTGGTTTCAGCATATGCATAGAGCAACAACAGTTGAAAGGAATCTAGTGCTTTCTTATACAAACTATTAAGCTTTTACTGAAGAAAAACAGAATTATCTAGCTAATTATATCATTCATTATTGCTACCTGCATATAGTCTGTAACTTACAGTCTATTAAAGAAAACTATGGTGAAAGAGATACACTGTGAGAAAGAATAGCAGCTGGGTAGCCTCAGTCCCTGTACAGCATTGCTCAAAAAATCATCTTTGTTGGCTCATGTGAATGACTGGGAGTAAACAAAGTGTGGTGCTGAAATGACTGGATTTCACCTGGGAAACTGCATTCACTTTTTTGCTCTGCCACAAACTTTCTGTATGACCTTCAGCTGATGATTTCACTGTCTCTGAATTCTGGTGTGGAGCTAAAAGGAGCCAAGGCGCTTCCTTTCTCCTGTCCTTTCTTTGCCTACAGCTGGACTGTAAGAAACCTGTTGTGGGGGTTATACCTGTTCTTTGTGACGTGCTGGCATAGTCCATAGCCCAGTAGGGCACCTGTGTTGGCTGCAGCCACTCTCCCAGGCTGTTCAGTGAGTAATGACACTAATCCAACAGGCCGTCTGTACATGAAAGCACTCATTAGCTTCACTAAGATTTCCACTGGAGCCATAATTGCAGCGGTGAGGTGCTGACAATTTCTCAGCATGGGTCACCTTCTGAAATATTTAATGGGAGTGAAAAATACCTGAACTAATTGCTAATGTCTTATTCTTTGTTGTTTTTTCTTCGCTTCATCCTCCTGTGTTTTGTGCCTTACTGTCATGAAAGGAAAATTAACATTTTGCAAGGACTCTGGAGGCTCCATTGCAACAGAAGAAGCAATAGGTGTAAAGGGTTGGCAACACTCAACAGGGTGCTCTCTGCTCCTACTCTCCTCCTGAGAGAGATGCCTGGGGTGTGCTGCTGTTCCTGCAGGTTGATGCATCTAGGATTTTTGCTAGAAAAGAAACCGAAGCATGGAAGAAGAGGGATTAAATTCATGTACAAGGCACAGCTGAGCTTTCCCCAGATCCAGAAACACAAAAACACTATATTGGGACTAGTCTAGATTTTTTTAAAGGCCAGCCTGCAGATTTTTCCTGCTTCTCCTTCTCAAATGTGAGCAATGTATGTCCATTATAAGATATCAAACTGTCAAAACACAAAATCTCTGTGCACAGAGAGCATGCATGAGATAACATGCAGATAAAAATATATTAACTGATCCTGCTCAATTTTGAGATTATGTTGTCTTTTGCAATAAGAAGACACTTCAAATTGCTCTTTCCAAAATGATAGTAGAATGTTTTTCTTTTCTTCGAAGCCATCTTTTTTAAGCTTCCTTAACCCTTCAGCTGTCTTTGTATAAATCACTGAGAAAATATTTCTACTCTGATGAAAGCATAGAGCCTGCTTTTCAAGACCCAAGCAAGTTGGACTTGCTATAAAATGACACTTCTCTTCTTAATACTGGAATGAGACATACTATTGGTATGTGGCAAATTTTATTGTCTGTGTTCAGTGGCAATACCAGTGTAGCATTGTGTCAGCAGACTAATGCATTTTTATTTTAGCAGGTTTCTCTTTTGCAGTTTTAAAGTTCCAGGCAGTAGCTCAGACTTCCATATCATTTGGTAGCTGGAAATAAATGCGAGGAGAATATTAACCTCAAGGATTTCAGTATGTTTCAAATAGATAACTTTTCAAAAAGATAACTTTGGGGTTTGTATCCATTTGCATCTTTTTGATAAGCCCTGCTGTAAAGTGTTTGATGGAGTTCAATATTTCCAGATGTACACTCTATATGGGCAGGTACTGATGCTGAGTTGTCTAGGAAATATTTGCCACCTTCTGTTTCTGATTTTTTCTCTGCTCAGCTAATTCTCTATTGGCCAGCGGCACTTCCTAACACTATGTAAGAATGGTGTAAATCCTCCACTTTCTTTTTAAAAAGGGTGTTCATGTGTGTAAAAATCTACTTGGTAACTGTCATTAGCCAAAACGTCCAGGTCTGCATCAAAATCACTCCTTCAACAGTCACATGTATTTAGATCTATGGTTTCAGGTCACTGAAAAGAAAGAGGGAGGTTCCTAATGTGCAGATTCCCTCTTCTTTTGAGAAGGGCTCTTTTCTGCAGGAAAGTGCAGATAGTAAGTAAGTGAAGCTGTTGATCTGTAATTAGTGAAGCCCATGATGAAAGGAAACCACGATGACCTAAGCATATATCAAAACACATGAAAACTTGAAACACTTAGCAGAAATAAACTGCATGCAGGAGTCAACAACTACACTTAACTATGAAATTGCATTTGGAAAATCATGAAGGAGAGATTTTTGGAAATTTTTATTCCATTCTTTTTGCTGTAATGGATTGTAGGAAAGTTATAAATACCATGAACCACTCAAGCAAGATTATGAGGTGAGAGAGAGGTGAAAAAAGTAAATGAAACAACCTGAAGAGTACATTTTTCAATAACCAGTCAGGCTAGAAACAGGTGGTTATTAATATAGAAGTCAAAATAAGTAAGTAAAAACTTTTTATCATAAAATATTTGTAATATGCCCACATAGCAATCTGAAAATCAGAAAATACTGATTTCTTTGTAATATCCATCATGCAATTTGAACTTACTTAGGAAAAAAAAATGCAATCATACTTAACATGATATAGATATTCTAAAGAAAAATCCTAGAGGCAAAAATTTATACATACAGGAATCAAAAGGGAAACTATATTTATTCTGATAAAAAAAAATTATTTAACTACTTAGTAGCCAAAAGGCAATTGTGAATGAGGAAACAAAGAAAATAAATATTTTGTGAACTGGTTATTCTATATGATAAAAAGAGGTGTAAAAGAGGTGAAATTTTAGCACTGACAGACTACAACAATACATTTGATTGAATGAGCTTTAGTGGGACCAAGCATTTATTTCATGTCCCAAGGAGCACCAACTGACAATGAGATTCCTTAAGGAAAATTGTCTGTAGAAGAACAAAATTTTTAGGTCATGCCAGTTCTGATGATTTTGCTGCAAATACACAAGTATTTATTGTTCCTTTCAAAGTTTGTGTTCCTGGAGTCAGACTTTTTCCTGAGACCCTCATCCAACAATAAAAGAAAGAAAAAATCAACAAGCAAAAAAAGGTTTACATATTGATTTTATTTTTAATTCAGTCTCGTGAATTCTGAATATTTTCATTTGACAATAAAAGGTTCTTTGAAAAAACAGAAGACTAAGAATCCCATAAATGATTAGCATATAATTTAATAATCAGCCTAATTCCAGACAGCACTAGCTAAATATAATATAATAAAGAAATAAGGGAACACTTGCTTTCTTTGAAGCACAAATTTTAAGCAAGTGCAAAGAAATAATTTACTACTTTTTTAATAAACTTTTGGGATTGACTTTTGCAGTACATTTTCTCCTAAATAAATACCATACTTACATGTATAATCATGATGTATGAAATTATAAACAGTCATAAAATCATAATTTTTTAAGAAATACGCTCTGTTATTGCATTAACTAATGTAAAACAAGTAGTGCTAGTCATACTTCAAAAATAAAATGTCCCATTAGCCTCACAAAGAGTAAACTATTCTGTTATGATATAATTCGATAAGTATATGTATTTTTTTATGCATTAAATGCTGAGTATTTATCCCAGTTAACTTCAGTTGCTGACCTGTGTTATTCCTGTCCTCCATCAGTTGTTAAGGGAAAAAATCACATTAGCAATCTTTCAGATCATAGCATGAGTAACTCGCACTGTGAAGGTGGTGATTCCACTGCCATAGGTCTGGGTTGCCAGTTTGGAAGGTTTGAATAGAGTTCCTCTTGATGTCTCTTCTAATCTAACTTAGCCTATGAATTATTCTGTGTTCTTTAGTCACCTCAAATAAGAACCCAAAGGCTTTCTCCACATTAATGGTTTAGTTCAGCTGCTGCTATTTCTCTCTCAGAGTTCTCCCCGTTCCGTGCTTTAGTTCACATTGGGACAGACAACCTGGATGATATGAAACCCCTGGGAGTGCACTGATACAGGATTATAGCTGCAACAGAGGATTCAGTCCACTGGGACCACACCAGACCTAGTCCAAATTAAATCATACTGGAAATGGGTACAGTGAGGATATTGGTCCTCAGCACCAAGTACAGTGCAGATCCCCCCGATTGCCCTGTACTTGATGTGGAGACAGAAAGGGCTGGCAGTATGAACCCAAGCCTCGATGCTCACTGTGCAAATGAATCCACAAAATGCAGACCAAACTGAAAGTGAAGAAGATTCACTTCACTAGCAGTTTAATAGAACTTCCAGTCTGTTTGCCCACAGAACAAAAAGCACCAAAATAACCATCATTTAACAGAATTCATATGGGACCATAGAAATAATTAGTAAAAATTTTGCTACAGAGTTATGCAGTTTTCAAAATATTAATTTTCCTTTTTCCTATCTTTTTTTTTGGAAATGTTACATAGACTGTGCAACTGCATAAATACTATGTGTATCAGGTATAAATTTACTTAACTTTCTAAAACAGACATTATTTATGCAGAGCATAGCCACAATCATTATAAAAGGATCAAATATTGACAGCTTTTGAAATAAAAATCCTTCATATTACCAGCAAGGCTAATTGCTGTTTCTGATAAATCTCTTATTTTTAAAATGGCCTAATCTACAGAAATATATTACTAGAAATCATGCATGGTCCGAGTAAACATTTGAGATCGCAGGCGTTCAAGCTTCAGCTGAAAAAGTCCATTCTTAGTGTTGCTTTTCAAAAAGAAGCAGCAGTGCTGAACATCTTACTATTTCACCTCTAAAGTTACTGGTCTGTGTCACAGTAAGAGCAATCAATATTGGTTAATAGGCCAGATCTGTATTATTAGTATTCCTTACAACCTTGACATACTTCATTTTATGTACAGATTGCCTATGAAAACTTGGGCTTATATCTTGTCTAGACAATGCCTTACATGGCCATTCAAATTAATAATGTGCCAAAATTATCCTATGCTTAATGCAGCTGTGCTCTGTATTGACTCTGAAAATTAAATTTACTTCATGGTGCCTATTGACAGCTGGGTCTCAAGCATATTTAATGGATTTGAAAGGAGTTTGGGCTATGGCTTATGCCTCCAAGCAAAATGTTAATAGCTCATAATTTTCATTAAAAGTGAGAGCATTTATCTATAAATGTTGCATTTCTCAGTATATGAAGTCAGCATAAAAATAAGTTTAAAATCACCTTTCAATTCACTCAAAGCACCCAGAAGGAATCAAGAGAAAATGAAAATAACCTGTTTGCTGTCTTTAAATGCAATTCATTGGCTTATTAACAATGTATTTGCAAATATGTGTTAAGGGAATCTTATTCTAGTTGAGAAAAATAGCTTTAGTTCCAAGAAGGCAGAGACAATACCTCAAGTTGCATCTGAACATAATGAAAAACCTCATACATAATATATTTATTGACAGCCCTGGAAATTGAACTTCTTTATTTATTGACAGCCTGCACACAGCATAGGCAGTGCAAGTTTCTCTCACTGCTAAGCAAACATACTTTTTACCTGGACAGAAGAATCTACTTTTTCTGAAGGAAATAGAATTTATTCACCACACCCAGTTTTTCCTTGGACTCTATGAAATGTCAGAGAGAGCTGTAAGCCAGTTTCAATTCTGCTGGTCACTTTTCTGCACTGAAATGTGTTCACAAGAGAAACAGAAAGACATTTTAGTCACTACTAATAAAAGATTGACTTCTGCCACTAAATCTACAGTTAGGGCGTTACACATCTAATTAGGCAAATAACCAACCAACTTCCTGTTTATAATTAATATCAAAATTGTTAAGCAGGTAAAATTAGCAGTTTTTGCCATGATAATTTCTTCCCACAGATCCTTTATAGTGTTAGAGTGCAAATGGAAGTATTTGTGATAAAGGCTGCTTCGTGGCCTCCCGTCAGAATAGACCTCCATAATGTCAGGATGAAGGACTGCAGTGTTTTTCACAAGACTGTTTGCTGAACTAAGAAAACAGGCAGCTCAGGAGAGACTGCACTGGGCTTTAGCAGAAATCAAGGCAGGCCTGAAGTCCAGATAAAAGTGCCACATGTTTCACAGACATTTTGACGTCCATTAGCAGATATCCTGCCAGTTCACCTTACAAGTAGCAAAACTGTTTCTATTTATGACCTCCCAAAAACGTTTGTGGTTTTTTTTCTTTTTTTTTTTCTTTTTTTTTTTTTTTTTTTTGGTTGGTTTTGTCCGTTTCCCTACAGACTCTTAACATATTCAGTATAAAAGGCTGTGGTAAGATTAAGTGGAAAGAAGAAAGCATACATATTCTAGATGTAATATCTATGCAGATATATAACAGAGACATATTAGACACACACACACATATGTACATATGCACACATATTTATATGTATACTTATGTAGAGATACATATGCACATAAACTTACAGAACAATCCATAACCCAGAGAAATATAACAGAAAACACATTAGAAAACAGAAAACAAACATGACACCTGGTTCAGCTTCCTAGAAACTGCCAGAACAAATGCAGTCTCTAACATTCATTCCAGGCAGCAATGGTTAAAAAACAAAACAGAAGCAAAAATAAAACCCCAAAATAAAACAAAACAAAACAAAAGACTAGTAGTTTGATATGGAAGAATGTTAAAAAGATCAATCAGAGTTTAGGGTATATTGTAGATAAAGATTAAGAATGAGCAGTGACATAGAGGCCAACACAGCACTGAGTTGCAATTAAAAAGAAAGCAAGAAAGCATGATACTACCAGCTGGCACATCCTCCATGGAAGGGAAATCTTGTGTGATATTCCATGGTCTCAGAAGAGACATGTGATGTAAAACAAGTGTACAAAGTACTCACAAAGCCTTAATTTAATTATTTTCTTCTTTAGATTGGTTCACCTTTGAGTTCAAGAATTTTAGGGATCAATAATATCTTAATTGAAAATGGCTTTTTGAAGACAAATTTCAATATTCTTCCTCTTAAGCTTCCCACTGAATTCAATCCTAATGAGAATTAAATTTTGCCTCCTTACAGAAATATATTATTTTGTACACAGTGGTTCTTTCATATACCCCAAGATTTGACAGATCTGATTGAATTTAAGAACTTTTAAAGCCAGAATCTCATGACTGCAGCCCCATTTCCTGACAAAAAAGCTGGCTACAATTGTCTTTACTACTGCAGCTTTTTTTCTGCAAGGAACCGCGACAATACTGTGCCTCGCTCTCTCAACAGTGCTTGGATTTGTCTTTTATCTTCTCTGACTTGTTTTGATTGCTGACAGTCCTGCTATGCATTTTGCCTTTCCAGCAATCTGCACAGATCCCAGCTTCATGCAGAAGTCCGAAGGACACGATTCCCCCACCTCTTTTGTACTGAGCAGTGTTATTTGTAACCTGAAATGTATGGCTTTTTCTCACATTAAACAAATAGTAAAGAAACTATTAATATCCATCTTATTGGGAAAGGAGAAACCTTTAACTCATAAAGAAAAAAGTGAATTTCTTTCAAAACTCCAACTAAAGCACTGGCTGGACAATGTATTTTCATGCTGATAAAATGCTGATATTACTAATGATGTTTCTTGATGCCAAAAGTTTCTCTTCCTGTAGCTCTAAGCAAACAAAAGAACAAAGATTGTTTCAGAAATGCTGTCAGAAATGTCCAAGTTGTTCAGTTACAGTTTTTCGTTCTTCAGATGAAACCCAGGAAACTCAGCTAGTCCTCCCTAACACAAAAGAAAGTCACTGTTTTTTCCCTTGTTATGCACTTACCGTTAGAAGTGCATCAAACTTTTCCAAATTGTTGCCTTTAAATTTTTGCTGGTGATGGATGAAGTGCATCATATAAAAGTGAAAATGTGTCCCAAAAGAGTACTGTAATAGCAGATTCCTCCCCCTCACACACACAAAAAAATAATCAGCAGGTGTTTTCCTCCTTTCTTTTCTTGTTCTTTCCATTCTCTCTTCTTTCCTTTCTTTTGATGGGAAAAAAGAAGCCAAACAAAAAAAAAAAAAAAAAAAACAAAAAAAAAAAAACAACCCACCCTTTACTCCTTTGGGGCTTACCTTGTGAGGGAGTGGTAAAGCAGGACTAGTCTCTATAGATTTCACAGATTTTAAATGACAGGATTTGGGAGTCATATTTTTGGCTCATAGAAGTAAGCCTGGTTCCTAGATTTTACACAATAGCCACAGTGTGACATTCTGTTACTTGAATTTCCCATGACACGTATACTTTTAAAGTAGAGACTACGAAGACATTCCTTTTATGCTGTTTTGCTCTTCCATAGCTACAGGAAACAATAGCTACAAACTTTTAATTAATTTCTGTAATACACATCCTGATAACATCCACTCATGGGCCATTTTTAATTTTGAAATAAAAGAAACTAAATAAAATAATTTCCTAATACCTATAATAGACTCCTGCTCTAATACATAATCTAATGATCTACTAACATTACTGAAAATTTTGCTAATTGTTAGCAGGCTTTTCTTCCCAGTACAAACCAGTCACTAAACTGGGAAAAAATAGTAAGTACATAAATCATAATTGCACCTGGCACAAATTTCAATGGTTTGGGGAGGATGAATGATTCTGTATGAAGCAGCACTTCTGAAAAGTGACTGGGTGACTAGGACATGTGCTGGTAGTTTGGATTTTCTAATGAAGTGTGCTTTTATATCCCTTTAAATCCTCCTAAAAATTAAGTATATTGTTCATAATTTTACCTGCATTACTTTCAATCTCCAGATGGATTTCATTTGCATAAGAGTTCCCAGGAGAGCTTTGCTATAAAGAAGCCCTGCTGAACACATTACAGAAGTAATCGTTTTTTTAAAAGACATTTGTAAATAAAATAAAATATCTGTACAATATGTCATATATGTGAAGGTTAGCCACTGTGCACAACAGCAAATAATTTAGTTTTAAATAAATTACTTTGCCTTAATTAATTAAGAGGTGAACTGAGCCTCAATTCCTAACATAGTTAAGGAAGATTACTCCTGCCAAAAAGCAGATTGTAAAAAAATATGGGGTTGAAAAACACTTTTCCTTTACTAACTAGTGTGAGCCTGAAGTTTCTGCAAGCTGGGGAAGTTCTTAAGAGTCAGCTCTCAAGGCTGCTTTGTGTCACTACATGACAGAAAAGTGGCTGTAGAAACTACAGAATTGACAATTATGTGATTTATTTGACCTTTTTAAATGGTTCCCCATCAGGAAGGAGAGTCTTCAAAGACAGTAAGGTGACAAAATCCACAGGATTTTATCTCTAACAACTGGTAAGCATCTAGAGAGAAGCTCAACAACACGTTTGAGGTACCTTTTTTCCAGTTGCACCTGCATTGGACCGCACAAGTATGAGATTTAAACCCTAAAGTTTAAACTGATACATATAGGAACAAAAGATTTTACAAAAAACCCCATGAGGTATCTCTTTTGATTATTTTCCACCCTGAAACTTTCTTTAGGAATCACTGTTGTGGCTGTCATTTGGAACTACAGTCACATCCTGTAAGCAGGTTCACATGTGACTGTTGATACCTCCAGGGACTTCCAGTAAATCCTATAAACTCTTCTTAGAGGCAGAATTGCTCATGTGCATAATTATCTAAGGGATAGATAATTATCTATTACTAGTTTCCTTTAAAGCATTAATTCATAATAGTAACAGTGTATCCCTTTTAGTGGAATATTATTGCAATTGGCCTAATATGTGTTTTTTATCTTTTATCTGCTAAGGCCTGAGGGATGGAGGGAGGGAGGGAGGAAGGAAAGGGCAGAAAAACAGTAAACTGGTGACTGCTCTTATCTTTGACATGCTGTGAATAGACAGGATATTAGACTAATACCCACAGAAACACAGATAAATTATTATCTTGTCTTGATTACTACTGCCCTTTAACAGGCTTCTCTTTTTAGCCATAGACATTAGTTCTAATTTATTTGACACAACTTTTAAGGCCTTCTGCCAAAAGGAGAGGAAAAGCTTCATGAAAATGTTCTTAGCATAAATTTGGGACATCACTTGTAAAATGAGTTGATAAAAAGAAAAAAAGGTCTTTCTACTGAAACCAGAGGATCTCCCACCTTAAAGCAGTTCTGGTTTATATATTTTACCATGTATTTATAATAAAGACTTAACTCACCTTTGATGTGAACTTCCTAGCAAAAGCTGAGGCTTAGAGACTGTCTATATTATAAGCACTTAATCATAAAGTAGAAGAGAGCACCCTGCATACCTTCATATGATTTATTTCATTACAGAATAACCTTTAGGAACAAGAAGCCTTTCATTTTTTATCTTGTGTTTCTGTGCTAATTAATTTTCAAGAAAAGTCAACACTTTATTTCAGCTGCCAGGGAAATTATTTGCCTTGCCGTAGGAAAATGTATCACTGTATTATGATACTCACTTGCTATTGGCGATGTTCCTAACAGCCTGGAATGTCTGTGAATAATGTTAGTGTTACTTTGTTATGTGTATTTTACAAAGCATTTTTAAAATATTTTTGGATCCACTTCTGCTGAGTGATATGTGCTATTCTTTCATGGTTGCACAGATTCAACTTATAAGCAGTTAATTTGGCTTGAGTTTTGTTTGCTTGGTTTTGCCATTTTGATACTACTAATGTTGAGTATGTAAAAACCAAATGCATTTAAATGTATATTTTTATTACCAAGGGTCAATGGGTTAGGAGGAAGTTGTGTACCCTGGATTTTCCAGGCCATCAGTGGATTTGCAGTTACAAAACTTATTGTTTTCTTCTTCATTTTGGCTGGTTTCCATTTTGTATCATTCCTAAACATCTTTGTGTGCAATGAAGCTATTGTTCAGTAACAGGAAGCCACATTTTCCCTCCTGCCGTAGCTTGTTTGGGCTCTGGTATCTGCAATCCTTCTCATGTTCATGGAATTTCATCTTATAGCTATGGAATAATCTGTGTTGGGTGAGACTCCTGCCACTCTTCTGCCCCCAACAGGGCTATCTTCAAGGTTAGATCATGACGAATTTAACCATCTGAGAACTCTAGCTTTGGAAAAACAAAAGTGGAACTTCTTCCCAAGACACAGCTTTAGGATATATGGTGTCTACTTCAAGACAACTAATTCATTACACTATGACTTCTGCATACTTATGGTTCTGAATAGGACCAAGTCAATCGCAACAAGCACTTTAATTACTATTTTCTGAATATTTCACAAGTACTTGAAAGTAAAGGTCTAGAAGGAAAAGAGTGAACATTATTAGTTCACTAAGAAGTTTTGAGTAGACTACTTGTCCTATTTTAGGCATTCATTCAGAAGAAGCACTCATGAATACTCTCATAACAGCAATCTTTTCTCCAGAACTAATAAAATATATTTCTACTCTAGCTTTAATGCTGAAAAGACTCAGGGATTTGGACTAGTTCCAATGAAATAATTCACCTAATAAAAATCCCTATGAAATTAAATCAAGAAAATAATTTCAAAACCCTGAAAAATAATTTCTACTTTTATTCAGGGAACAATGATCTGATTGAAAAATGATGGAGAAGTAGTTATATTAATTCTTGGTTTCTAAATTTTCTTTACATATATACCATGACATTTTCTTCTGATAAAAAGGCCAAATATGTGTATCCATAAAACTGGTGAATTGAAATTTCTAGCATCTAATTGGAAGCTAACTGTGCATAAGGAGTAAAATTAACGGAAGGGTTATTTTTTAAAAAAAAATCTGTTTAAGGTTTAGCTCAAGTATGTATGAGTAAGAAAGGCAATTTGCTACAGCTGCTAGCAATAACATATTAACATTGAGACATGTCACAGTTAACGACTGGAGTTTTCAAAGACAATTGTTTAACAACTTTGTGCAATAGGAAGCAAGATGGTTTGGAATAATATTATTTATTTGGATTAAATACTACATAAGAGAAATTTGCCTGAAGTAAAACTACACTAAATAGAAAATAGAAGCTGAACTGTTTGACTTCAATAAATCTAAAGGTCGAACAGTCAAACCCTAACTGAAAAACACAGAGGAAACATTCATCCGGTTCTTTGTTAGATTCCTTTTAGAAATTTGCCAGAATAGTCATAATAAGAGGTGTAATTAAGCAATCAGCTTTTTTAGAGATACATCTGTAATTGCAAACAGTGAAGCGTCTTATGGATTATACTTCATGCAATTTAAGAAAAACAACTGTAATTGTAAGTAAAGCTTATGGCATCATACCTCATGTTTGCACAGGTGTGATGCTTTATCAGACTGAAAGTTTTCTTTAACACAAGAACAGTATAAAATTACCTTACGGCATTACCAGAAGTAATTGAATGATTAACAAACAAGTGTATGCACCTGTTTAGAAACAGCTCTCCATTCTTCGTTGCAGTGTCTGTGCTCCATCACTAAAATCAAGGTGCTTTGAGTATGGAGGTTATTTTAAGACTCTTTGTACTCATCTGGCTGGTCAGGGGCTTTTTTGTATTATGGACGAATCTACTGCCATGAGTCCCAAATACGTGCATGTACCATGGAGCCTATGGTGGGAGTAGACAGCTCACATTGCTCATCATGTTTCTAGGTGGAAGGAACTGGTGCTGATCCCACACAGGGAACCAGGCAGAAGGAAGGAGCAGCAGCTCAGGAGAGATCCCCAAACAGCTCTCCTCTGTGCTTGTTGGTGGGCCAAAACTAGTAAGAAGCAGTTGTAGGATGAAGAGTGCTTGGCCATTGTGCACCCACTGAGTCACATTCCATTTCCATCAGAACACAGCACCCACTTAATCCATAATATTGTCTGCTTCCACACTCAACTCCCTGGTTCATTGTACACCTGATGGAAGGAATATCCAACTGACATCCTTACATCTTGTCTGTAATTGTGTAAACCACCTCCTCTCCATTTGTCTTCACAGAAATTCCCTGGACAATAACAACTTTGGTGGGAAAGCAATTGTATATTTTTTGCTGCCTCTGGCTCATGCTATAGAGCATTTTTGCGTTTCTTTTCTCATCTGCAGTGGAGCAGCCTGGAGACCTAAAAGGGCATCTAAAAATATGATCTTTAGCTATCTATAATAGCAGCTAGGGAGCAGAGGACTATACTTCTGCAATCAATATTTAAGGAAACCTCATTCAGTGGCCAGTGCTGAAGCAACATGGCTTGTTGTTTCATTCTATGGTCACCATCCTTTTTTATAGTAATAGTGACAATTATTGTAACTGTTCTTACATTGGGAAATTTTAATTTTTGCAAGACCCTGGGCTTGAGTTTGTTGGCAGTAAGTCAACTGTTCCGCAAAGGTAAAGGAAAATATCCTGAACAATAGATACAATATTTCCAGAAATAAAATGTGGACCTCAATAGTTATAGTATTTACAAAAAGAAAATATTATAAAATATTAAATAAGCACAACAGCACTATATGCTTTTCATTTCCAGTGATTAAAAGTTGACCATATCTGATCTATGGCAATAAATTGAAATGCGTAACCCCCTGAAGTAAGCGGTGGCCTTTTTCTATTGTCTTTATTTTATGTGCAAACTTTAGGCCAGATTCTCAGCTACTGTACTGCAGCTCCTTTCCCTCAATACAGATTTACTGTTGATACCATTTTATGACTGTGTCCTTAGTTTAAAATATGTTTTCTGGGGTTATTTTTGCTTTATAACTTTTTTTACTTATGGAGAGAAATAGTTGGAGATCATTCTGATATTTTGTTGCTTGTGTGTATTGCTCTTTTCTTCCATCTTTAAAAATATATTGTCTTAAATTTTTGTGAATTTTGTGGCTTAAATATGATATTGTCATTAGACAAAGACTTAGCAAGGTAAATCACTCTCATGTACTAATACATACACACAGAGACACACACACACAGAGAGATAAGAAGTTGCAGCCTTCCACTCTAGTACTGCTTTGCTTTGCTCTCTGACTATCACTGTGCCAAGCTTTGATTAATTCCAAGAAGAGGTGCAAGGATAATGGGAAACAATTATACACTTGGTGGGGTTGTGCATCTAAGGGACTCCTTTTATTGGTACTTTTATAGGCAGAGATGAAATGATATAGGAAAATTTTGAAGGTCTGGCTAAATTATTTAGCACTTTTTATTTTAAGTTACTTTTCTACCAATATTTTATCTGAGAATCTATCTCATAGATTAAGAACTAAACAAGCTGCAAACAAAAAAACCTACTATTTATGCCACAAATTGTTTACAAGAAAAATATAGGATACTCTCCTTGCCAACGCTGAACTGACAGCTAAAACTTCAGGGTTAAGGATCAACTCTATGTTGGTCTTTTCAAAATAATTTCTTTGAACAATATGTGGTACGTGGTTAAAGCTGAAAAATAAAAAAGGAAATTAAACACATGACAATACATTTCTTACAATATGTTGATTTCACCTTTTTGGGTAATTAAATCTGATCATTATCTTTCACCCACCCTGAAAATTCCTGGAATACCAGCCTGTTGGCATGGATGATCTGAATCTATCATGTTGTAAGTGTGGCATCAACTCATAATGTTAGAGTGAGACAAGAAAGGGATCTGAAAGATTTCATTAGTTCAGCCCTTTTTTCCATGATCTCAGCGTAGCTTAAAGGAATGTAAGGAAACTTAGTGAAGCCCTGAATCTAACATGCACTCTGTATTCCTAAACTTGGAGAGTCTCTCTTGGTGGGAAAAGGAGGTGAGAAACTGGAAACTACCTACAAAAATGTTAATAAAATTGTGGAAAGAAATAATTTGTTGTGCATATGTTGTTGTATGTTCTTTTAAAATGTTTTAATAACAACTAATTGGCCAGTTAAATTAATATGGGTAGACTGAGCCAAAAAATGTCAGGCATGTGAAAATAAGCAGTTTAACTATATCGTGCTGAAATGAAGAAAGAGTTACTTGCTGTACACCACAAACTATGAAAATGCCAACAGTAACAGAGAATGTGCTTATAAAGACCATGTATAAAGGATCATAAACAGTAATTTAAAAAAAAATTTAGTAGACACTGTTCTATTTCAGGATTAGGTTAATTGAATGTGAAATGTTAGTTTAAGGGGAAGAAAAAGTGATAGATTAAGATTCACAAATCTTAAAGATAAGTGAGTTAAGGAATATTGGTATAACTGGGAAATAAATTCGACCCAAGACCCTGCAGATAATCATAAGCTCCTTTATCTTCTGGACCTTTGGGTTTAATGCTTTATTTTTTATTTTACTGTTAGAAAAACAGATTTTAAAGATTTACATACTTGCCACAGAACAATATCTTAAAAATGTCTGGATAAAAATTATAACTTAGAGGAATTCAGTCATGATAGGCCTTGTATTGAAAAATATGCCATAACAAATTTTAATTCATAATTGTTATTGAATAGCAAAGACATATTTAATTATCTCCATTATTGACCTGTTACAGGCAAGTACTTTATGTTGTAAATCCACACATTATTGCCAAAGAGCAGGCTGAATGCATAAATTCTCTGCCAGTTCTCTAAGCAGATTCTTTACACCAGAAAACTTCTAAAGGAATAAAATATATCTATCTTCCTCCAGTTCACCTAACTATAATGCAGACACAGCTTTGTCAGAGTTGCAGGCCACAACAAAATAAAATTATTGTTGGGGGATTCAAGAGAGTTAGATGAGTCAAAAATTGAAATATTGTATAAACCAGATTAAAATTTCAATGGTGATAAAGGGGTTTTGATTGGTTGTGGCTCTGGACACCAATTACACAGAAATCCTTCAGCAGATCTGCCATTCATACCCATCTGTTCCACAGTCATCTAAAGGAGTGATGACACTGTGTGAAAACAGGTAAAATGTGGGATTCTTTTTTTCTGCTGCAGGAAAGAAAAGGGGGCTATAACAGCAGCGATGACCTTGGCACAGGACATTTCCCAGGGAATTGATGACCGCCGTGGACCATCAACTCTCCCAGCTAGTCATTAATCCCCAGGAAATGCCCTGTGTCTGCCTTGTTATTGCTTAATTCAATTATTTGTGGTTGTGGCATATATTCTGTGAATATTTTATTGCTCAATCTGCTCCGCGTCTTACCTCTGCTCCTCTTAAAGTCCATCTCAGTTGTGAGACCAGCTCAGCTCAAGAGCACCTCACATTTACCAGAAGTGACTATGCTTAGCACATTTCTTTGTGCCTGCTATTTCATTAAGGCATCATAGCTTGAATGGAGTAATAAAAATTGCACTTTCTATTTATCGGAAGAGTTTCATAAATTGTAATGTAGGTGGAATCAGGTTTTATTGGGCATATACATGCATATATATCACCATAACAGAACCAATTGATCCTGCTGCTTGAAATGGCATCATTATGCTGAGATTTCTAGGTTTGCTGGAGTAGTAAGATGCTAAAATAAAGGTATGAAATGGGATGGTGTGATTCCTTTTTGTTAGCTTGAGTTTTTCTTCCTGTCATATCAGTCAGTTCCTGTTTCTAGTTCTGAGGATGCAGCAAAACAAAACCATTATCAGCCTCGCTGTTTCCTCTTCAATACTGCAACTAAATGTTTATTGCTGTCTTTATTTCTGGCATGGGACTGTTCTGTGGGGAGCCAGGAAGATAAGGGAGCTGGATTTTAACCTGCAGGGATAAAAGGCTGGTTTTAACCCCTACAATCCATTTCACCAAGCAGCCTGGTTAGTTTTAAGCTCTGAAATCCATTTCACCAAGCAGTTTCTCCAACAGTTGTACCAGCACAATGGAGGTTCTTGTCTGGAGTCAGGAAGGAGTAGTGAGGAGTAAGGACGGCTTAGCCAGCCTGCCACGGAAAGAAATGCTCCTCTAATTAAAGTCTGAGAGTTTTATTCTCTTCTACACTAAAGCCTTCACTGTGCTTTGGCTCTGTGAAGGCGACGCTAAAAAAGTCTAAATACAATCTATGTTTATGTTACTACTAAAAATGGAGCATTAAGACCTTTTTGAAAGAGTTGAAAAGCATAGGTGTATAAATGGAAATTATCAGACAACATCTGATCATTCAGTCCCAGAGGTCCATGGGATCAGATGGGATGTGCGCAAGTGCTGAAAGAGTTGGCCAATGTTATTGTGAGAACACTGTGCCATCTTTTACAGCTCATGGCAGTCAAGGAAAGTTAAGAACTGGAAAAAAGTTAATGGGCACTGTAAGAAAGCTGACAAGCACAATAAAAATACTGACTTATTTGAGCCAGTCTAGTGGAGGAACAAAGATGGTTTACAGATGGAGTATGTGACATCATAGGAGGGGCTGAGAAAACTGGGTTTATTCAGTCTGGAGAAGAGAAAGCTAAAGGGAAACTATGGCAGTTTGCAATGGAATTGACCAGCACATGCTGATGAAAGAGCCAGAAAGTTCTCAGATGTGCCACAGATACAAGTTAAAACATGGGGAATTCTGGTTAGATATACAGAAAATTATTTATTGTTGGGGGATTCAAATACTGGAGCGTTCTGATCAGAGAGGTTCTGGCATCTCCATCCTTGTGGAGCTTCAAGACATGATGGGATAAGACCCTGAGCAACCTTTATCAAATTACACCCAAGCAGGGCTTGAACTATATAACCTCAAATTGTTCCTCTTAAAGTATTCAATGAGTCCATGATTCTACACTACTTCAAAGATATTTGAAATAATGTGAGGACAACATTTCAAGCACAGGTACCTAAATAATATGGATATCACTATGTAAATGTAACATCACAGGAACTAGTGTATCTCTTTCCCTTTGTTCACTAAGAGGCCATCCCCAGGGAGAAAAATCTCAATTTATATTAAGTGCTGTGTTATCAACACTTTAACAATCATGTTAATTTTAATAAATTAGAGAAAGCTATGCTTGTCTATTTAAACACATTGCCTATGGTGGATTGGTATGTTGGCATGTCACATACTGTAAGATTGAAAAAGTAGTAATATCTTATATTTGTACTTCTGCTACCCTCTTAGCCTCCAAAATCATGAGATCCAAAACAAGATTTTTGGAAATGTGATGGGAATTGGTTTTGACTTTTTCTTGGTATCATTTCCACACAATAGAAAAAGCAGAAGTTATTTGCTTGGAAGTAACTGCTTAACTTCAATAATACTTGAATAATGTTAGAGCACCAAGCTTCCTTGAGATCCTTTGAAAGAGAGCCTATCCTAAATAATTTTCCATATTTTATAGCTTCTTGCTACAGGCAAACTTAGTGATAGTCTCTACTCCTGCCACACAACCTTTCATTTTCAGAAGAGTCAGTGAACTATTTGCAAGTCCCACCAGAAATTTTGAAACCCTGTGCAGGTTTGTAGATTCAACCCTTATGTTTCTCATAATTTTATGAGTGATGGATTCAAGAATGACTGTCAGACCCATTCCATTTGAGGCAACGAAACAGGCAAACACAACAGGGATTTCAGTTTTTCATTAATATCACTAAAGAAGCCAGGTATTTGAAGTATAGGACTGGAACGCAGAAGATTTATACTCTGAACCTAAATCTGCAACTTATTTGTGTGTGTCTTCTTGCAACTCACTATGCATTACTCGGTTTCCTAGCTTGAAAAAATAGGGGAGAAAAGCATTGCTGATCCACTTTTAAGGTATACACACTCTAGTAGAGATTTTTTTGTGGTTTTCTAAATTATTTTATTGTCCATAAGCAGCAAACAGGAACAATACACATATGAAGATACTTCTGTCAGAAGTAACAGAACCAGTTTGTGATTTTCCTTCTCAAAGTATTTAAAAATATATGGAAATGGCATGTGTAAGTCAATATGAAGTTTTAGACACAGACAGACACATGACTGCCTATACACACACCAACGGAATAGTTCCTAAATTCTTAAATGCTGCACTCCTTTGATAGCATAACCATAGTTAATGTTGTGTCAGGGTTTCCACTATAAACCCTCTCTTTTATAACTAGGCAATAAAATTTTACCCCAGGCATGAAGTACCAGGTCTCAGCACAGCGGCTGACATTTTTATATGTACACGTTTTCACACACATAAAAAACCAAAAAAAAATTAGTTTAGCTACTTTAATACATGCAAGTATAACTAATATAAAAAAACTTTAAGATACCTTTCAGGTGAGGATATATAATACACATACACACATATACACACATACATAGTGTAACTCCAAACAGCCTGTCCTTGTTACTGAAAGGGTGCTAGAGAAAGACAGTATGGAATCTTCAACTAGAAAACATGCAATCTTTACTTGTCTCTAAATAAAAAAATATATGTATGACCAGATATTTGATTGAAAGTTACTTTGTTTGAGTAAATATGAGCCCTCACACGTGGCTCTACGCCCCTTGCCACCAGCATTCCCCTCACCCCTGACATGATACACTTCATTAAACACAGAAGTGCTTTGTTGCATTAGGGGTTTTAAAAGAAGTGGAAAGGTAGGCTCCTTGCACTTCCTATGAGAAATGAACATCGACTTCCTCTGAAGAAAATGTAAGTGAATTTGCTTAATTGCACTTAGGGCACTGGGGCAATTAATAATAGATTGTGTCATAGTAAGGGCTTTGTTTATATTTAAAGCAATAAATTACAAGTATTAAGTTTATATTTATTCCAAGTTAAACTCATTTGTAATTGACATGTTACTTAGCCCAAGGCTTTTAAGATCTTTTAGTATAATTAAATTAATAGAGAATTATAGATGACTGCTTGATAAACAAACAGCATGGACTTTAATATGACAGATATGCAGACAACAGGCAGTATAAGTAGATCATTATTATCGGTTTTACCTTCAGCAAAAATGCAACTGAAATAGCAGCAAGGATTCAGTGCAAACAATGGTGAATGAAATAATGGTTTCTAAAAACTTTTCTTTTTCTAAGTTGATGTTTAAAAAACATTTTTATCAGTGTGAGGGAATATTAGTGAAGCAAGCTTTCCTATCCCACCACTCCATCATTGTCTTTCTTCTGCTCTCATGCCAAATATTTTGCATTACATTTTTGAAAAGGTCACACCATGCAAGGAGTCACTAAGACTTTGGACACTGGATTTTCAAAGAATTCTTCTAGTCCTTTGTCCCCCCCTCCCCCAATAAGCTTAAGCATACCATTCCCAACAGACCTTTGTTGAAGCAATTAATGAAGTCGTCATGGAGAACTGTGATGAAGATCCCACACATGCCTTGACAATTTATTTCAAGATCTAATAATCCTGAGGTTTGATATCTAACTAAAAATGCTTGGTAGATAGAATATTTTTATTCCTGTTTACTGTGACCGTAGAGAAAAGATAATTCTGTTTCTCTTCCATCTGTCTTTTAAGGACAGCACAAGTCAAACACTCTCCCTGTTCTTTTCTGTGCGTGACACACATTAAAGAGCAGAATTCTCAGCTTGTCTGCACAAGATCTGCTTTTCAGATCTCTGACTGTTCTCTTTTTCTCCTGCAGAGTCTCCCACACTTCTGTCAAAATGCCCCACACAGGACTCCTCCTGAACTCTTACAAATTCTGGGCAGAGCAGAAAGCCATACAGTATGTTTGCTCGCTTTGCTCCTTTTAATCTTCCCAGGATAGTGCTTATCTTTTTCTCAACAGCATGGCATTATTGACTTGTGTTCCACTTGTGATCCACTAATACCTTTAAATCCCTGTCTATTGGCCGGTTGCTCAACCAGTTTTTCTAGATCCTGAATTTGTTTGGCTGATTAGGCCTGTCTATCTGCAGTGTTTCACTTGTGCCTCTTGAACTGCATTTTGGTTTTCTTCACACCGTGCTTTCAATCTGTCAAGATCCTTTTGAAATGAAATCCCATCCATCAGTATAATGCGGTGCTTTTCATCTCAGTATCACCTACAGATTTAATTACTATTCCCTTTCCATTATTCAGGTCATTAACAAAAAACAAAACAAAAAAAACTAGTGCCAAATCCTGATTGTTATATGCAGAATCATAGTCAGTGCTTATCAAAGATTTTCCCATTGGTTTTATACTATCCTAAAATATACTTAATAAGAGACAGTAAAATCTTAACTTTGATACTATATCTCATGATATGCTTATAAGAAGACAAATTCTAAAGTTATGTTTTTCATTCTACTCTGTCCATATTATGCTTCTTTGTCATAGAATAAAATTGTGTGTGCTTGACCCAATTCTTAGTTAAATAACCTCTGCTGAGTGCTACTCATCTCCTTGGTTTCTTGCAGTTAAGCAGTTTCATTTTTTGTTCCAGAATGGGGTTTTTAAGTCGAACAGTCCACAATTCTCTACATTTCTCCTGCCCTATTTTTAAGTTACGTACCATGTTTCTTTTTTCTGTTTTCCATACCACATATGGCCTTGCAATTTCTCAAAAATGAATGCAACAATTCTAAAAGGGATATTTTGGATTCCTTAAATAAATCCCAAGACATTTCAGAACCAAATCTTAATTTTATTTAAAACCAGTGTTATTCTCTGACCTATTCCTTCGGTATGCCTTCACCTTCTGGGTTAATCAAATTACTCTTTTCAGTCCCAGACCTCCTTCCCCTGAACTACCATGGGCATTGCAGTGTTCTCTCAATTTCTCTCTGAAGCCCATTACAAGATCAGAAATCAATGGTCTTCAAAAATCTTTCTGCTGTAAGTGGAGTCTGTGCTGTCAGTTTATAGTGTTAGAATAGATCTCTTTTGGGATACTTTACCTTTGAAACTATTTGTTGCAACATTCTGTAGATCAAAAGGTATAATTTAGCTAAGCTAGTTTATAAATTCAGTGTTTGCCTTAAACATTTCCTCTGCTCCATGATAAAGCAAGGAATTCACAAATATTCCTGATGATGTCTTTCTGCCCAAGAGTTTAAAATGTATGCTGTTTTATCCTCTAGTTCCTAATGGGCCTTTCTCCTTTCCAGCTGGTCTTACTTTTTGCAAATGAAAACTATCATATTTCATATTAAACTGAAATCCATTTCTTGTTTACATAAATTCTATTATTGCAAACCAATGTGTCTGTGTAATTGTATGGATATGTAAATATATGTATATTTGTAAATATATATCTAATTTTACATACATATATTTACTAGCATATGTATTTATATAAATTATTTTATCCTCTTTTTATTTTCTAAACTCTCTTTTGTACAGCTTTTCCCTAGTTAGTAATTTTTTGCTGTATCATTCTACTCTGGATGTCAGTTTAATTGTGCTGAGGTCTGTATTATTTGCTGCATTTTCTGAACTAATCTCAGAGTTGAAGAAGTCTTCCTCTTTTCTGGTACTTGATGTCCCAAGTAATAATCATTCAAGGAACAGGAAACTACTTTGTGCATTGTTGCTCTGTTGCTTCTGTTTAGCTAAGTGATTCCAAATAACAGAAACTATATCATTTCACTATTTTTAGCAGGCTTATTTGTTTGTATCCATGCACTCTGTCTTTTGTAGGACTGGATTTTTTTATTCAGTAGGTAACTAATTGTATACTTGTACTCAAACAAATGTTTTTTTGGGATCTTCACTAGTCATATTTTTAAGTCAGACTTACTTAAATTTTATCAGTATTATTTATTATGTATATTATATATGTTTAATGTTATATATTGCATTATAGACATCTGTGACTTAAAATGCTATTCCTATTTGATTTAGAGCTACGTATTTTCATACCTTATTGATTTTTGTCATTGATATTTGTTATTTACTATAGTATATGAAGGTCTTCCATTCTCAGGTGTTATGGCACACTGAGTTTGAAATTTTGTGAATTAGAAAACTGACCTTTTATCTAAGGGTGTTTGATCAAGATTTTATATTGAAAGTCTCTGAATGAGGGGATTACTTTAAAGGCATAATTGCTTTTAGTTTGAACTTTACTGGGGGAAAAGAAAGTGCAATATCAGAGTTACAGTCCTAATGTGAGAAGATGCTAATCACACAGGTAAAATTTCTAGACTACCACTAAAAAATAATAGTTTCTAATTTAATGTATAGTTAAATCATAAAATTCTGTTATGAGATTAACAATACTGAAAGGAACAAGGGACTATTTATTTTCTTTAGTTATGAAGCTTTACGAGCAAAATTAAAGGAAAAAAGACTTTGAAGTACAGAGAGTCATCCTTGTAAATTTGTCAGTTCCACCCATGTTGCACATCCATGTGCACTTTAAATTTTCTTATGCATTGTAGCTTTCCTGCACATAAGAGTCTCTAAATAAGAAAATGAGCTAAGCACTCCCCTCTGGGATACACTTCTGTCATTCCAGCACAGATTGTTGTCACATGAAATAATTTCATATAGTGAAATTCACAATGAAATTACAGATGAAATTAATTACTTCATGTGTGCCATTCTGTATAAAAAGAAATTTAACTTTTTTTGAAGGCAGATTCAATAACAGCAAGTTGCTTTTGTCACGTGCTCAGAAACAGAGTGGGTATTTTCACTTGCTGACTCCCAAAATTTTATAATTGCTTTACTTGCCATGCTTCAGTCACATAACTGAAATATACTCCAAAAAATCCTTTGCCTTCAGATCAAGAGAGCTGATAACTGATAAGAGCATCAGTCTAGAGGGGTATTTTTGCATCATCACCTCTTTAAAGACAAGCAGTAATTCCCCAGTATTTAATTTTCCAAAGAGCCATACTATACGTTGTTGGGCTAGCCAGCAATTCCCATCTCTTTAGGCAGCTAAATCATTAGCTGTGACTGGTATCTCTCACTGATACAGGCTTAAAAGCAGCCTGTGGCTAATTTGGTTGCTAAATATGCATTTAGTGCTTGATTTTGGTCTCTCAAGTTTGAAAACTGTAATCTAAATGACTTTCCTAATCTGATCTTGTGATAAGTGTTATCTTTCTGGTTTACTAGAATTAGACTAGGAAGGAAAAAACCTCTCAGATATTGCTATGTGATAAATACTGACCTGTCATGACTCTCTAATTGTTACTGGCTGCTACATGTAAACCAGTGTCATAACTGAAACAAGATTCTGGGGAAAATTCTGGTGCCTTGAGAGACAATGAAAGTTTTGCCCCTTTTTATCTTGTGGATAACAGCAGCTCATTCTACTCTGAAATGGAGTTGTAGACACAGCTGTCTCCTTCAAAAAATGGCCAAGAATACACACTATGTCTTCATGTTCATTGTGATCATGTGTGAAGCCAGATTCTGATGGGCTGACATGCAGAGCATGGACTAAATTTTTTAAAATGTCACTAACAGCATCAGGAATGTCATCTTTTTACTGTGTTGGTGTAACCTGAGAAATGCTGCATAATTTGCTTTAGGACCTATAACTGAAAGAGCTGGTCATCATCCCCACTTAATTCTCACTAAATTATCTATAAAATTTTGATACCAGCAAGATGGCAAAACTGCCTCAGTTGTGATGTTACACATCACTGTGTCCAAATGGAAAGATTTGCATTCATGCAAAATCCCATGTAAAACATTGAAGGATTACAGTAGACCACAGAAGTTAAGTAATAAACTCTCATTCTTCTGATGAAATGTTGCTACATGAAATTTTTACAAATGTTTTCTCACTAATGTTTTTAATGGAAATATATTTTTAAAGGCAAGCAGAACAAGATGATTTTTCAAAGTATTGCCAGTATGTTTCTGACTCCATCTTGCAGTAATTCAGTTTTCTAAATAATTCCAGTTGTACTTTTTGGAGCAAATCCCTACAGAGAACAATGGGGTTGATTGTTTTGTTGACTGCAATTGTTTTATATGTGGGTTGTTTCTCAAACCTCACTTTTGGGCAGGATAAGGAGTGGTTCAGAGAAGCCTCTCTAATGAATGGGTAACAGATGACTGTAAACCACAGGTATTAGACCTTTTCAACATGGAGCTTTAGTGACTCAAAATGTTGAAACAGAAACAGAAGAAAAACTGTGAACATATCCTAAAAGCTCAATGAATTAATTGTCTCAAATTAGGTAATTTGTGGCCAACCTCAGTTTGGATTTTTAACATATTTGGGTTTGTAATGCACAAATAACCAAACAATCTAATACCAAATGTACTTTTTGCAAAATATATAATTGGCTGTGGGGCTTTTCAATGGCACAGTCTTAGGATATACAATGATGATTGCAACATTTTCAAGTTCTTAACAATCACTCCATGTAGCAAAAGGTACTTGGCAAAACAATAAAAAATAATTAAAATAAGGAGGAACACATTGAAACAAAAAAGAGTTGCCCTGAATATATTTTACCCCATTTACAGCTGTGTTCAAGTGATCCCTTTTGCTTGATTTTCATGCAGCATCTCCTGACTGCTGTAACATGCTGAAGTATTTAATGAATTTCATGCAGTTCAGAATGATCACAGAACTAATCTACATATAGTTCTAAGAAATAAGGTATCTCCCCTACCAAAATCTTCTTCATAAATCTTCTTCAGAATAAAATATAAATCTTTATAGTCATTGCTACCAATTGACAATTTTAGTGGAAATCAAATCATGCAGCAAAACACCCCTGGGATGCTACTCACACATTAGTACTTTGTTGACAACTTAAAATTAGCTAATTAGCTAGTTTCTACTGTGAAATCTTAGTTCCCTGGGAAACATGTATATTTCTTTCTTCTACAGTCAAAGGCAAATCTCAGATTTAAATATCTAAGATATTTATCCCGTTCTGTGTTTGTGGGTGGAGGCAAGACAACAGCTAGATGATCCACACAGTACATTATGCTTTACCTGCCTTTCAGACCTCAAAAACCTCATGAGACTATCAATCCATAAAAATGTCATGTATTTTTAACACATTTGTATGTGCAAAATTACTTTTTTTCTTTTTTTATGCATTGAATTTCAGGAAATATTGAAATGAAGAATCACCTCAAAAATCAAGGTAATTTATTTTTTGAATGTTGGAACACAGTGTGGTACTTTACATTCTTTTCTTTCCTCTAAAGCTCCAATTTTCATCAAATAAACAATGAACCAAAGAAACCTTTCTCAGTGTCTAACATCCAAGATTTGTGTCAATCAGGGAAAGCTCTCCTACAGTTCTTTGCATGGAAGAAAGTACATCCTGTCCCCTCTTAGCTGATTAATGAAGTGACTAAAATGTTCAAACATCTTAAGGAATTTGGACACCTGATCTCCAGTTATTTTAAGTCAACTGATACGTCCACGAGGGAACTTCCCGTTCCCTGCATGGTAACTTACACATGATCCTTTCCATGTTTTTCTTGATTTCTTTTCCCTGTGAAAACAGAAATACTAATACCTGGAGCAAACAGCAGGATTTGTGGTGCATTGTTTGAAAGTCTGCAGCACTGCAAGTGTCTCTTTTCCACTTTTCTCTGTTGCTGGCAGTTAATTGGTCTCTGACAGTTTCTGTCCCAGTCTCCATTTATCCAGCTGCTATTCTCATGCACACTTCCCCTGGACTCTGAAGTGCACTGTAGTGTCTGCAGATGGGCTTTACTGTTTGTTCATCAAAAGAACTGCCCTAATATTCTTTGCTGCAGAGGGCACAGTCACTTATTTTTGCAGACCCGGACTGTGTTTCTCCTCTTCTGCATTCTTTTGTTATTTCAGTGGTGACTTCCTGGACTCACAGTGTTATGGATGCTGTTCTCTCCACTGGACCTTTTCCTCCAATTCCAGAAGGACATATCACTGATAAGCTCCATTGATTAGAAGTCATGAATTCACTTCAGTAACAAAGTTGTGTCTTCTCTGATGCAGTTTCAAAGTTTGTGTATAGACAGAATGTGAAGGCATCTCTCTGCTCTGGTTGATGAATACCTGGCAGGATGACCAAGCAGCACTGAGAGCTGTGTGTACCATTTTGACTCACACATCAGTATTTTTCATCCTGCTCTTGAGTGGCTTTTGATAATTAATATTAGAGGAGCAGCCAATGTTAGAACTTGAATTTCAAAGCAAATGAAAATGACCATCATAGTTGGGTGTCGATGTGTCAATTTTTTCCCTGAGAATTAGAGAAGCTCACAACTTCCAGCATAAACTTGACTTGTGTATCACAAACCAAGCAGTGTCATAGAAAATTCACATTTTGCTGTGTATAGCCACAATTTCTTTGCTGCAGTTGCTGCCATTCTCTTCATGAGGTAACCATAGGAAGTACAGTGCCCTTGCCATCAGGGGTGAGTCTGCACAAGCAGTTTGGGGAACAGAGCACCACAAGAAGCAATCCTGTAGGTCTCTGACTGGCAGCAGAACATGGAATTTTCCTCCAATTTAGGCCACTGCTCAGCTGGCCACTGCAGGAGTAAGGCATTTGGATGTCTGTCTGTCTGTCACTCCATCTGTATTGCCTTATGTGCTTATATATAAGGATAGCATCCTAATTCTTCTCCTCTTGCTCATTTTTCCATTCCTCCCTTCCTTCTCTTCCCCTTCCCCACACAGCCTTACAGACTCTTGTCTAACATGAATATTAAATCATTACCTTAAAATTATTTCCCTTTGGAATTAGTGTCGTTAATTCTTACACCCTGTGATTTACAATGAAATAGTGCTCTAACTTGTGAATCTTTAAACAAAAGAGATATCAATGCTCTGCAGAGAAAGACTGCAGAAGCTGGAATAGAAGCTCCTCATCCTAAATCTTAATTAAAAATTTTATTTGTACAACGCAAAGTCCTCTATTTATTCAGAATCTCTTTATACAGGTTTTCAAAGCAAATTAATTTGTATAACACAGGAGGATTTTGCTACAATTGTGACTGGACTAATGTCATTTTGGATAATCTTCATAATGTCTTAAACTTCAATCTCTCCCTGAAGAACAGAAGCAGCAGGAAAAAAGAGAAACTTCCTTCTCCTGTGGCTTATGGAGCTATTTACACTGGTCATATTAGCCACTGCAAATAATTTATTTGGTGAAATTAGCCCTTTCTGTTTGAGAGATCAGAAACCAAAACTTTCATGTCTATGGCCTTGTGTTTAGGAGATTTTCCCAGAAGGAAAGGACAGGATAAAAAGGTGCAAAAAGAGGTAAAAATGAGCACTGCACCATTTGGCAAAGCATTTGACAGAGAATGTACTGTAAACAGATGTTACAGTTTGGATCTGTTACATATCAAGCAGTTCAGAGTCTGCATTCTTACTAAGATCTTGTTTGATGGCTTAAGGAACACATTGTGCTCACTAATTAGGTAACACAACCTTCAGCAATTAATTCCACTTTCAGCTGAATTAAATAATTGCTGTCAAAAGGAGTTTGACCAACATTTTAAAACTACTAGGCTATACTGTATCTGAGGTCTGTAGGAAGATTTCAGCTGTTTTTTGGTTTATTAGTTGCAGATATCTGGCTGGAGGAGGTATAAATTTCATGGTCTGTCCTGCTTTGAACAGGAGGTTGGATTAGGATCTTCAGAAGGTTCCTTCCAGTCTGAATTATCTTATGATACTATGAGCTGGTAGAAGAATATTGTTCTATTAAAGTTACCATAGAATATGCTAATAATCTATTTTCATATATTAATATATATTAATATTATATATATATTATTATATATATTACAGTTGCTATCCTATCTTAATGCTCTTCCAACTGTTCACATATTTTTGCAGCATTCATTAAAAATTGCTAAGAAAATTGAACTCTTGATCAGCAGACATATTTACCTTTAAGTATTCTTATTCATACTGAGAATTTGTTAGAGGCCCACAACAAGGCCTAAAAATAATGAATTATTTCAATCCTGTAGTTTTTAAAATCAGTCTTCTAATTGCTTAAGGATTTAAATAGCCTGTTGGGATATCGAGATTTTTGAAGACTAGAAATAACCCTCTGCACCCAAAAACTGCTATATCTTTTATTTTTAAATACATATAATTGAGGTCCTCGTGAGAAGAAGTCTGCCTACAGGAAACTTCTTAGTTTCTCTGCAACTGATGACTAAACAAGACATTTACTGAAAATTAAGTCTGTATTTTAAAGCATTTTTTAGAAATGGTTTCAACATTGGCCTCTCCTACCTGTACTGGTTACTTTTAAGTAAGGTTTAAGAAATTTTTGTCTTTAACAGCACTGTAGTTCTTTTCAAGCCCACAAAGCTAGGGGGTTTTTTATGTTTGTTTGTTTGTTTTTTTGGGTTTTTTTTTGGTTGGTTGGTTTGTTTTTGTTTTTGTTTTTTTGTTTTTTTTTTTTTTTTTTTACTTTCCAATCTAAAAAAGATACCTATCTTTTCCTTTTCTCATCTGGTTTATCTTTTCTGCAGTAGCTGCAGTGACTGGGCTGAAGTTGGAAGAATTTAGTTAACAGAGTTCAGCAAATTTATGGTGTTAACAACAGGAAACCACCACACTAATCTGCAGATTGCCTGCCTTCACATACAGGGCTATTCATGAATTCATACTGCTGTTTTCCTGCATTTCAGAACTTCCATTGTTTTATATGGGAGCTTGGAGGCTGGTTTAATTAAAGTGATCTGAATAGAAGTACAGTATGCCAGATGTACATTATAAATATAGAGCAGGTTATGTAATGGTAAACCATCAGGAAATATATGGGAATGGTTTGTGATAACTCATTGTTAACTAAATATAAATCCTAATTTATTTCACTGTTTTAAACTTACTGCTTTTTTTTTTTTTTTTTTTTTTTTTTTTAACTAGCACAAATGAACTTTCTTTGTATTTTTACTTTTTCCTATTTTTACTACAGCTATCCCATGGGGAAAGTCTGCTTCAAATTAGTTCATTCTGGTGAACAGGTACTATTCAGTGTGAATAAGAATTGTAGCATTTGGGCTGGATCCACAGAAAGACTAAGACAGGGTATGCTGTTGTTACTTCTGCCCACAACAGAGGCATTTTAAAGCCATTATTTAACTGCCATCTAATTGGCATAAAGACAAAGTGGAAATTCCTCCAAAATTTATGTTCTCAGCATCTTCAAAGAATATAGCCTTTCTTCAAAATATCATCTTTTCATTATGTTCAACTCTGTTGTTCCACGATTCACCAGTTAAGTACTGCCTCTCCTCATTTGCCACTGGCCAGATCTACAAAGCATTTTCAGTGTTTGCTTGACAGAAGAGGCAAAGATAGTGAAGTTCTCATTCTTACCTGTTTTTATCATCTTCTTTTATTGCTGGAGCTCCATACACACTCCATTGCAGTTCCCTCTCACTTCCCTTTACTGAAATTCTGTGGGAAGCCCCCACACCTTGCATTTGGAGGAAGACTGCCTCTTCATCCTTCATCTCACAAAAGGTTTTTTGTGCAGCCCTGGCTCAAGACATGCAGCATCAGCTTCCACTGAGTTAAAAGGTAGAATGAAGTGTATATTCTTCAACTACTTGCATACTAACATACAAACAAAATTCAACCCAGAGAGCCAATCACCACATAAGTCATGGAGAGATGTTTCACATATGACTTACTTTTTTATTTTGAAAGCCCAAGACAAACTCATAAAATAGTCAACCATTTTCAGGGCTTGAACTATGCTAATTCCTACATTATTGTGCTTTTTGCATTTCCTTTTAGACTATTTGTGCCACCTGACTAGCACAAAGGCTTTAAATGTTGAAATAACTTTTTATGAGCCGTATTTTGCATCCAAAAGGAAATTTTTTCTGACAAGAAACATGGTCCTACATATTCGTGCATTGCTTTCCCTGTCTTTTGACTAATTAACAATTTCACCTGATAGGCATTTTCAAAGCTGAGTGGGCAGGAGGTGTAGAGCAGACAAATCCCTGTTTGCTAATTAATTTCTCTCTTCTTAAGATCACCAACAGAAAAATCAATGGTCACCTAGCACATGTTCTTTATAACCTGCAGTGGTTTAGCATAATTTGTTGGAAGATTACCCAAATACTATTCACTAAGAGGAGAAGATATCAAGAGGTCATTTCAAGCAGAAAAGTACAGAATAAAATAAATACTTCTCCAAGTGTGGAATTTTCTTTCTGAAGAATTTACACTTCACAGCAAATATGCATCCTAGACTCCTGCACAAAGGGTCCCTAATTAAATCCTCCCTTTCAAGGAGTTCCTGCACTAGACAGAACATCCCAGAGAGCAGAAATGAGACAAGGCTCCTTTAACTTCATTGCCACAACTTACCCTATGATTCCACTTATTGTAGTGAGTGAAACTGGAATAAACCACAGTAATATATCAGACCTCTCTTGTCTGAATTGTCTTTCTAAATCCACAACAGGACTGGAAGGAACTCAAAGTAGGAGCCAATGGGTGTGTTTGGGCAGTGATTTTCAACTTTCAGCTGTCTCTGTATCATCACATATGTGGTGCTGTTTATTGCAAGAAATTTTGATGAATGATTTTGAACAGTTTTCACGAGTTTTGGAAAACCATCTAGGGTTCTGAAATTAACCATAAAGCCTTACACTTACTTGCACATGGCCTTCTAATACTCCATATATTCAAATTTCTTAGAAACCTCAAAACATCACTGTGTCCTTTTTCACTTCTCTGAATCATGTCATTTGGAAGAAAATAATTGTGCCCATCCCACTGATATCTTCTGATAGATACAATTTTATTTCTATTATATGAAAGACTTCAATATGGGATCGCTGTTCTTTTTGATTCCTCAGATGGCAAAAAGAGGGGGACAAAAACTGAATTTGGCATTCAAAAAGCTATAAATGTGTTGTTTTGGATAAATGCAGTTTCTGTTGTTACTCCAGGCAGCTGTGAGGTGCCTTTGAGCAGCTCTGTCAAAACAGCTATGGCAGCCAAATTCTAGGTCTTGACAAGTGGAATGATGGTGACCCAGTAAGAGGACAGGCTATTTCAGCACATTTCTGCTGCACCCTGGAACTTCTGCCCATGCTGATATGAACCCTGCACCACCAGTCTTTTCCAGCTTGTTCTAAAGTGGAAAATCTGCAGGTAATCCAGTGGTGTCCTGCCCACACTCCTGATTTTATTTGACAACTTGAACAGTTAGATTTAAGTAGAGTCACTCCAGAAGTTCCTGGGATGTGCACATTGCAGTCACCAGCTCTGGGCTTGCAGTGATGTTTCAGAGCTCTCTGGGAAGTCATTGATGCATTGATGTTTAGCCTCACTTACTCAAAAATGTTTTGGTGCCTGGCACTCAGTGAATATGCAGGACATGGCAGAATAGGAACCTGATCATATTTATGAGGCAGGAGAAGCACATCATATTGTGTTGATATATTTACTATTATTTTGAATTTGGTACTAATCTGTAGCAACATATTGAAAACAAATCAGAGACTATAACTGATCCCTGAAACAAGACACATGGGTGATTCTCAGTAGGAGGCCTTTGGGTGCTTTATGGATAATGCACCTGCCTGTGAGGGCAGCATGTCTCAAACCTGCCAAACTCATTCATGTCTTAGCTTAAATATTCTGCTGTAGCACATTACTCCCTGATTTTCTTCTGGCTGGCAAGAAAGGGGCAAGTGGGGGGTAAGGAGAGAGAGGAGAAGCAATGAGGTGTTTTCTAGAAACTGGGAATTGCCTCATAGGTCCTAGAAATAATTTGTAAATGTATTATGGTCATGCATGATCATGTAAGATTCTTGTCTTGAAAATCAGAAAAATGGGCATCTACTTCCACAATTCTTTTTGTTTTTTAATTAGTGGGATTTGTACTAAACCCTTCCTCTGCAGACAGCAAAAGAAAGCAGAGTCCAGAGCTGCTGAAAACTCCTGCTGCTATCAGTCACCAGAAATGGTGGAGTCACCAATTTCAAAGTGCAATCTCTGCATTTTAAAGGACAGATTTGAATTTCCATCCCAGGGAACTACTGTAGATAGTATTCCCTGCCTCACTGGGACTCTGCCATGCTATATCAGTATTTCTACATTCACTGAGACCAAAGGAAAGCTGTTGACTGCACAGCCTTGTAAATTTGATCACTTATCTGGAATGAGAGACAGGCATTGGACACTTGCTTTCCAGACACTCATTGGAATTGTGTCTGCAATTCCTGCAGAAGACCCCAAATCCTGGGGGTCCCAGAGCGTTTATCTGATGCTTCATACTCAAATCTTTGCTTCTATCATTCCAGTCTACAGTGGTGCACAAGCCTCATTTGGTGCTAGCACACAATTTACTTAGGGAATGAAAAAAGGGAGGTATATAGCCAAAAGCTTTATCTTTCAAATGCTTGTACTGGTCCTTTCTAGTAGTAGAGATAGGATAAGAGGAAATGGCCTCAAATTGCCTCAGGGGGTGTTTAGATTGGATGCCAGGAAAAATTCATCACTGGAAGTTATCAAGATAAGAACGGGATGCCCAGTGAAGTGCTCGAGTCACCATCCCAGAGGGCATTTAAACATGTAGATGAGGCATTTATGGACCTGTTAGGCTAACAGCTGGATTCCAATTCCATGGCCTTAAGGGTCTTCTCCAACCTCAATCAATCTATGATTGTATTTTGTACTTAGAGAGCTTGGTGTTCAAGGTACTACAAATTTTTGGAGAGATGTGCACTAGCAACATTCTTATTTAACAGAAAAAACACCCCAAAACGAAGAAAGTCACAACCAGCACTGCCTACTAATCATATTTGCACAGTCTCATGCCTTACCTACAACCTAAATGCACAATCCTCACAGATGGAGGGCAGCCTATGAGTGGTTCCCTGAGAGGATGATTAGTGTTAAGTGTATATATCTAAAATACACTTGCTTTGGTTTCCTAAGAAAACTCAGTTAGATCACAGTCTTATCATATATGTCATCATTTGAAATTGACAGGCACACCACTCCTCTTAGAAATAGAAGCTTTGAATGTTAATTTCCCAAATTCCCACATCATTAGGAGGATGAAATTTAATCTCTGCATATGTCAGAGTGGACTGAGGCAGGGATTTGGTTTGTTAGGAGAATCCTGGACCTGTATTCTTTTGCAGAAGGAAATGGCAACATTTCAGTGTAACACTGTACTGTGCTCATCCCTCAGGGGAGGGTTTGTGTAGAGTGTTTCAGTAGCATAGGGTCATTTTTTAAACTCACAGGGCATTGCTTTCTTTAGGGTCACAGCATCTAGCAATGAGCCAGCCTCTAACACTCAGGAACAAAAGGTTGGTAAAAGTCTGCTAAACAGTGGCTGGTGGATGCTGCAGAACCCGGGGCAACAAAACAACAAGGTAGTGGGATACCTAACTGGGTAAAAACCTGGGAAACTAGTTAGTTGTCTACTACTAGTTAGTAGTGTGAAGCTGCAGGCTGCAGATATAAGTACAAGAAAAATGAGAGAGAGACTGCAAATGAAAAGAAGACAATTTGACAGTCCATCATAGCAAACTGATGTCACATTAAAGAGAAAAAATCCTGTAAAATCTGAGCTATTATTAACAGCTTTTAACAACCTCTAATAAGGAGAACCTTTAATAATTTTCAAGGAAAAAAAACCCATTCACTTTCATGAACTTTCCAGGGGTAAGCCAATATGGGTGTTTAACCTGCTCCTTGTCAACTCCCCCTGCAGAAATTATCTTTCTTCTTTGGAGAGTGAGCACTCCACAGTGGTAAATGGCCACGCTATCTTTTTCCATAGTCCCACATGTGAAATAGCCACGTTTTTCCCCATGATTAATGAGATAAGTTCACATAAAGGTTATGTGTTTAGCTAAAGCTCAGCAGCAGAGTTATGAGACACATATTTAATATTTTTCCATCAGAAGCGACATGCTGTTCTAATTTGCTGATTGTCGAATTATGTCATCCAGCTAAAGAGGGGAATTTTTTTGTTGTTTGGGTCTATAGAGTTGTCTTTTTTAAATAGAAAGGGAAAAACTATCAATATTAAGGAAAAAAATCTAAACTACAAAATATGGTTAGCAGACATTACCAATAAATCACTCTATTAGATTAATAAATAAGTTCTGAGACTGCCCATATCATTCTTATATGCAAGACCACTGTTAAATTAATAAATCTCCTACTGGTATAGATTTACTGCATAAACAGGCAGCAGGCTAGAGAGGTTATACAATCTTCACCTTTTTGCTTTGTTGGGGAGAAAAGTGCATGGGAAGAAACTTTTTACTTTTCCTTACTCTCCTTTTTCGTCTTCCACATCAAGAGACACAACCCAGTCACTGCAATCTTTTGAAAGGCTTATCAAGTCCTGTCATTGGCTTGGACATCTTGCTACCAGCTGCAGAATGGATACAATTAAAATGTGATGGAAGTGATAAAACTTTCCCTATAGAGTGCAGCACAAAGGGGTCAGCTGAGGGTTTTATGATAATAATTTTTTGTAAGCCTGCACTGCAGCCTGAAAGGCCATGCAGAGCCACTAGAGCAGGATGCAGAGGAAGCTATTGAGCTGTGACACCACCTGGTGAGGGCAAGGTAATCACAGCTCACCCAGCTGGGAATTTCCTCACTCCATGTGTTGTCTCCAGCTACTGGGATTTTTCCAGAAGGATTTCAGTGGGGTTTTCAAGGTTTATCTTTGTACCAGAACACAGGAAAAATGTACCTGGGATGCTGATTGCACCATGCAACCCAGAATCAGTGCTTGAGGACTGGGAGGAAGGGTCGCTGAAGAGCATCCTAATGCCACTCTGAGAAAATGTAAGGAGAGCTAAAGTTCCTAGGGAGGACAGAAAAACTTGAAGCTAATAAGGATTTTTCAACTATGAGTCCCTTGGCTTTAACTGAAGAATACTTCCTTCCTCTTGCAGGACCGATAAAAAAATGCTGTAAGAATACAAACACCACAATGAAAGATTCAATTTTTCACATTTTAGAAAATCTTTGAACTTCTGTTGTGTCTGCAACACAGATAAGGCCAGCAATTTCTTTGCTCTAACTCAAAAAGTATAAAACAACCATGTGTGCCCAGCAACAAAAATGGTCAGAGGGCTGAAACAACTCCTTCCATGAGCAAAGGCTGAGTGACTTGGGGCTGTTCAGCCTGGATAAGAGAAGGCTCCTAGTGTCCCTTGTCAGTGCCTAGTCTCCACTCATTGAATATGAAATCAGAGGAAAAACAGCTAAAATATACTATACACAAGAGCTTAACTGGACAACACAGCTATTCTTTTGCATAAAGCTCTTATAACTTCTATAAAGAACAATAATTATTACACAAACACAGATTATGGATTAACTCGGGATGAGTGAAAATAATCATGCGCTGATCTGTAATTTTCAAAATAAGAGAGAGCTACATTAGATTAATTTATAGATAAAATCCTTTATAGACTAAAAGAGCAAGACTTGAGAGTATCATATGAGTTACTGCAGTAATGAAATTCATTAAGTTTCAAAAAAACTTTCCCATAAATTTGAAGAAGCATTGTTCATACTGCTATGTATTTCAAGTGCATTTACATGGGAAGTATCATAGATAAATAATCTTGTGTGATTACTGCAGTGAACATGACTGAACCTCACTGTGAGTGCAGATTTTTAATCTTATACCCAAAATGCTGAAGTACTAAGTCCTTCATGTGCTTAATGAGAGAAGAAAACAATAGAAATCCAAGATTAATCTCACTAACCAACTGGTTTTAGCATAAATAAAAACACAAGTGTTCCTAAGGGATCTGTGCTCAGTGTTACAAAGCAAAAAGAACTTGCTATGAGCCATGCATTAATTACCCTTTTAAACATTTCTATATTTTTAATTAAAAAATTGCAGGTTTCTCCTGTAATGCATATTTTAAGAGATAAATGTTCAAGAAATGCACTTGAAACTTGATTGAGACATTTTAAAGGAAAGGAGAGATGTTTAAACCACGAGGCTGGATTAATGTAAATTGATTTGTCCAAGGTTATTTGTTTAGATAATAGAGGTAATAGAAGGAAGGCCCTGGGTCTCAGGGAAGTGATGCTCTGAGACATCCCATCCTGTCACCATGCTCAAAGCAGGTTCACAACAGGGCATACTCCATTTAGGCAGGGAAAATTCAATTAGGATCATTCTGTGGACTCAGACATCCCAGTGGGGATCAGGATAGGTAATATTCAGATTTCATTGTCTCACAGCAATGTACGCCAATGAAGAACATTTTCTGCCCTGCCTTGTGCTCCCCCTTGTGTTTTCCCAAAGTCTGGTCATAAGGTTTTCATATCACAAAAAAAAAAACAAAATCAGGCTTCATGGTATATTTTATTAATTATATTTAAAATAATAAAAACTAGTAGCTACTGTAATTAACTACTATAAATAATCATAAAATAATTGTCAAACCTACACAAAATTATGAATTTTGGCACTACACAATGACTAGAATTAAAAAGCATACTACATATACAGAAACACAAAATAATTAAGGAATAAATATATAATTAAGGAAGAAACCAAACAAACAGCAAAGAAAACAAACAAACAATATTTAAATAGTTTCTGGGATCAGATCACTGTTCTGTCAAATAAGTACATATGTCAGCAACAAGCCCTTGAAAAAATCTAAGAGGAGATAGTTCCTGCTGTAGGCCTTGGACCAGTGCAATGCTAAGATTTCAAAATTGTGAATGTGACATTCAAACTCAAAATGTTGACTAAAGCATTGATAAAATGTGACACTGTGTGGGATCCATCCTTTTGATTTTTAACCACACCATGAATGTGTCACAGCTAAATGTCCAAAATGTAGGTAAGCTGATTCTGGTTCCTATAGTAAAAGTTCTTATACCTTGATGACCAACTCCATCCAGTTTTTCCTCAACATAAGGATGCTGATTAACCAGTCACTGGTCCTCAGCCATGCAATACCAGTTTTTCATCCATAATTCTTTCTTATTACTGAAGTGTTAGTGGAGTCTGTACTTTTCCTGCAGCAGTTTTCATCTGCTTCCTTTCCACAGTAGCAGCAAAGGTATTTATTCAGAGCAGCAGTCCTTGTAGAACTGAAATTCATATAAATCCTTTTAGTGGTATGGCAGACTTCTGTGAAGACTTAAGATGTTATACTGAACACAATGGATGAAAATTAAAAGCACAAAAGAAGAGAAGAAAGAGCTTGAGGGAAAATGTCCAAAAGACATAAAATTAATAAACCCTATTTTAAACACATCAGGAACAGGAAAGTTGCCAAAGCACCTGTTGGGCCAGTAAGTAACCAAATATAGAAGGAATGCTCAAAGAAGATAAAGTTATAGTAGGAAAACTCAGCACATGTTTTCCATCTGTTTTCCCTGTGGAAAAGAATAAGAAGGATTCTCCAAAATACTCCCTTTTCTGTGCAGGATTTATCAGAGGATCTTATTGATGCTGAACTTCTGGAAGAATGTGGAACAAAAAAAAAAAGAAATGAAAAAAATTCTTATCAATGTGATCTAATACATGCTGCAGAGTTAAACAAACTCAGGTCTGAGGTCTTGCTTCCCAGAGCTGTTGGAGTCCTTTACAAGAACAAAGATGATCACATATCACTACTCAGCCCTGGTGAGTCACATCTGGAGTGCTGTGTCCAGTTCTGGGCTCCTCAGCACAAAAAATTCAAGAAGCTACTGGAGGGGTCTAGCAGAGGCAACAAAGATGCTGAGGGGTCTGAAGCATCTCTTATGAGGAGAGACTGAGGGAGCTGGACCTCCTCAGTCTAGAGAAGAGAAGACTGGGAGGGGATCTCATTAATGCATTTAAATATCTCAAGGAGTGACGCCTCAAAGGTGTCAAGAGGTTTGTGCCAGACTCTTTACAGCAGTGCACAGCTACAGCATGAGGAACAGTAGCCATAAACTAAAACAAGTTCCTCAAAATGGGGAAGAACTTCTTTATGTTGAGGGTGGCAGAGCACTGGAACAGGGTGCCAGGGGAGGTTGTGGAGTCTCTCCCTCTGGAGACATTCCTAACACACCTGCAAGTGTCCCCATGTCACCTGCTCTAGGCGACCCTACCTTGGCAGGGGGTTGGACAAGGGGATCTCCAGGGGTCCCTTCCAAACCTAACAATTCAGTCATTCTGTGATAACCATAAGGGAATATGGGGAATATTATCTCTCCAGATTGGTCTAAAAGATATTGGTGAAATGAAACTGCTACAATGTGAAGATCATAATCCCTGTAATAGATTAAATAATAGAAATCAGATAGTAGTAAGAATTCGATTGCTTAATAAAAATAACTCTATTCTTTCCTCATATGCATATTTAGCAAGTTTATAATTCAGTTATAGATAAAACAATTATTAAGATCAATCTCTAATACTCCCTGTCTGCCTCACCATTAACAGATCTCACTGTTTTTCAAGAAGTTATTTGTCTTACCTTTGACTTCTTTAGGTCCATTGATTTACCCTTAGGGAGGACTTCCAAAACACACCAATGTACATTTTGCTCTGTGATTTAGGAAGCCACCTTAGTTACTTCAGAAGGAGCTTGTGCTTTTGATAAAAGTAGGAGCCTTCTCTATATAGGTTTCATTTCTGGAAGTTGGGTCAGTATCTAAAAAGAAAAGGGATGTAGAAGACAGATAACATTTTGTTTCTGTCAGTCTATTGGACCAGCTACCTGCATAGCAGACTTTAGCAGATAAAGGAAACACTTCTTGTCTATTGCATTTTAATTATCTGCGAACTAAGAACTGGTCAATATCTTCAGGCTGCAGCTTTCAATCCTTCCACACACTTGTTCAATTTGCAAGTTTCTACTTACCTCTCTTCTTGTCTTCTGTTTTCATTTTGAAACTGCAATCTAATTTTTTCTAAATGTATCTCTTGGTCTGAGAGAGCCAGCATTTGCAATCACATAATCATAAAATGGTTTAGGATGGAAAAGACCTCATCATGTTCAACAAAATCCACCACTAAATCACGTCCCTCAGTGCCACATCTAAGGAAATAATTAAAGCAACAGGGAGGACACTATTGTCATCTGGTTAAAAGGAGGAAACAGACTACCTATTGTGTGTATAGGATCACCTTGCTCAACAAGAACAAAGGAAAATGAGAATATATTTGTTGGCTTACCTTGCTGTTGGAGAGATTTTTTTCTGCTAACAACTAATGGTTTTAATAAAAGCAAAAGATTCATTTATTTCAGGTGAAGTATAAGAAATTCCTTGTTTCACTGAAGAAAGCCTAGTTTGACAGTACCATCACAACAGTGTTGCTACTGGTCTGGGGTATGCCAGTAATGGATGAAGAAAAATAATCAGCCAGGTGATGTGTTGTTGTCCTCAGCATTTTCTGTGTGTTGAAGTTGTTTCACACCTACATTTATGGTAACATAGTAAACAGGAAAAGCTCACAAGATACTACTATAATACTAATACTAAATTTTTTTTCAAACAAACTGAACATGTATGTCTCTTATCTAAAAAGGAAAAAAAAAAGGAATGAGAAAGATTAGATATGACAGAAACCAAAAACTTAGCTCAATAACCAGCCATTATTTTTTATTGTATTTCTTAGAAAATGAGCTGTAAAATGTATGACTGCATTCTTGTTCTGTACATCTGGCAAACAATTGTCCCCCCCTTACAATAACTTTTGAACCAGTTTACCAATTTCAGTCAAATGCAGCTCATATATTAGGGCCTCAAAGGTTAAATTCCTCCAAATTTTATGAAAAGACACAGCCAGATAAAGCAAATACAAACAATGTTCAAAATTTAATGTCACCACTAAGAGGAAAATTGCACTCTGAGCTGAAATGGTTTTTTAACACCACAAAATCTATTTCGCATACAAGTGGACTATAAATGCATTACTGTTAACAAAGACAAAAGTTTATTTTGAAAGTAATTTTATATATTATTTTGCATATTTTCATCAATATGAGATCTGTGATGGTTTGCACCAAATTCAAGTTTTCATCCTGCATCATTTCTACGGTGAATATTATAATTTTGTTCCATTTTTGTGAGGAGCCACATTTTCATCTCCTAGAAAAACCAGTAATATTTATTTTCCTAATTACAAATACCAGGATATGAAACAGAGAATTAAGGCATGATGTAGGTAACAGGAGCTCTGTGTTCATTTTCTTTGATGAATAAATAATTGGTTATTTGATTAATAAATAATAATATTTTGTTACCATTTTTCTCAAACACTTCATATATATATTAAAAAAAAAAAAGACTTCCTGACATTGTTTTATTGGATATTATCTAACAATACTCTTTTGGGCTCAGGAAATATTTTTAACTAAATTTTTCAGCTGAAGAAAGTGGGGCATATGTGTTATATTTTACCTCTCTGGAAAGTCATAGATTCTGTACTGCAAGTTTCTACACTTTTTCAGACAATGTGAACAAAAGAGGGAACCAAAGGAGAGATGCTCAAAATGTGAATGTGTGGGGGTTTTTTTTCCTAAATGTATTTGCCCAGACAGTGATTAAGCAATTGCAATTGACTCACAGAAGTGTTTCTACCGATACAAATTTTACTTGCAAAGAATATTTACATTCTTTATGCTTTTTTGGCCTGGTTATCCTTTTCACAATAACTGAGGCTTAGAGGGGAAGGTGCAGAGGAACATTGCAGCCCATATTATTCCTTCTGAGGTCCTACAAGCAACAGTGAGTAAGAAATAGTGGTAAAGTTCCATCAATGGGGATGTCTGGTCATGTATCCCCTCCTGGGACAGAGGACTGCTCATGGTCCTCTAATGGGGCAACAAAAAACAGTTTTCAGAATTTATCCACTAAGCTGAATGCCAAATCTCAGATACTTTGTGGCAAACGTGTCCAAACCAAACATTATTTGCAATTTCCTTGTCACAAACTCTGTCTTCTGTAAGAGGAGTTAGTCTGCATCTCACTGTGCAGTTAATTGAAATAGAGAAAAATAAACAAGAATCTCATGTTCTGAAAGATTTAGTCAGGTCTGATAATGAACAGCACAAAAAGCTTAGCTTTCAAATAACCCAGCATCTATATTAATGTTGTTATTCATCTTCCAAATTTACTGGCTTATCATAAGTAAAATAAAAAAAAAACCCTCCACAAGCATTTTTATTAGACACAAATTCTCCTTGGGCTGATACTTGTAAAATGGTTTATTAGTGAAATTATTTTGATAACATATCTTTTTGCAAAGAATGTTATTTTGAGAATTTTAGGAAAGGGCCTCTAATAAAAGACAAACATAGTAGCACCTTTTTGTGAATTGAACTATTCTATGCATCTTCTATTAAACTAGTACCATAAAAAAGCAAACTTTTTGTGTTCTGCTACTAAACATTTATAGGACTTCCCACACTATGATACCTCATGTTCAAAAGTTCTTTCATAAACAGGATTCTGATAATGTCTTTCTCAAAAAGATAATTGTAGCATGCTACAAATGGTTTTATCAAAATAATTAAAAAGTTTTTCTAAATATATTTGCATTCTTTAATCTTGCTGTTACCCCCAGCACCCTTTGTCCTACAATCCACTGAATAAACTAGAAATTTTACTCCAGACTTAAATACAATGTAAACAACTTTTGTAGCAAAAGCAGCTTTTTTTAAAATTAAATTTGCTGTAAAAATTGACACAAAAGACAACAGCTTTGAAGGAAAGAAAAAGAATAAACTGTAAAAGTATTAGTAGGTATCTAATATTATATGTGCACTTCAAGCTGCAATACCCAGCCTAATTTTAAGCACACTGTTTCAGCTATTGGTTGAAGTCAACAGCAACATTGTGGAATTTTGTGAAGGTGAATTTACTGTGCTTTACTTTTGCTGTATACAGTGTAGACATATTTTTTACTTTTATGAAGTTTTGTGTACAAGATTAAAAAGAATATTGTATGCATGTGTATTTATATATACTACTGTGTATGAATGCTGGAAAACAATGCCCAGAATTGGAATTCTGCATGAGAAAGCTTGCATAAAAGGTGTGTTTCTATAAAAGTAAATGTTCTGCTGAAGGATTTTTTTGTTTATGTTGAAATTTTACAAGCTGTAACACAAAAATTTACTGTATGAGGAAAAGCAAGAAATATACAAAAACAGAAATGTGAGTACATGGGGTATATTTTTCTGCTCCTGTTTGCATTCTGTGCAATGTAAAGGTCACATTAGAATGATGATACCACACAGTAATATTCTTTAAAGAGTAAGTATATTCACCAGGCTTATGCCCTAACTTGATATATTTAGAGATATCTGAATACCAGATTGCCTGAATAGCACCTTAGACTTGGATTTTAGCATCACTATGGGCAATAACTGGTAGGAGCAATGTAACTTCATGTGTAATGAACAGAAAAGCCTGCTGAATTTTGTCATTATTTGAGCTAAGAAAAGCAGTCTTGATTTTTTTTTAGTTTTTTCATAGTAGATATTTCAAAAGGGCTGCTCATACAAAACTCAATGGCAATATTAATTAATTTCCTATTGTCATTGAATTTAATTAATAGAGGAGCTATAGATAGTAACTCTAGAGAACATATTTCTAGGTTTTGGGATTTGGAGGTTTTTTTAAGAACTTGTCTAATAAACAGTAAAAACTGTGTTGCAAATAGACCAGAATTTAAGGAGTTGAAGGGACAGGAAGAGCACATACCATGCTGCTGTATTATTTGAATACCTGGGTAATCAGAGAAAAAAAAAGGAGAATACACTGAATCATTCCCAGTGATGCCAAGTGTTCACTTGGAGATCTGAAGAATATTGCACCTGGGACTAAAAAAACCTGGACCTACCAAAATCAATAAAAAATTTACCAGAAAAACTGGCTCAAGCAAATGAGAGTATGCTAAGTTATTTTGATGGAAACATGTTTTCCTAGTAGTTGGTGACATTTTGTCATGCTATTTAAATAGAACAAATGCATTTTATAACTGTTGAAAGGGCTAATGCATCCTTTCCCTTCTTCAGCCCCTTTCTTTTGCTTTCAGATGTGCCTACCAAAATTTTAAAGATCTGAGACACAGCCAGGCATGGTTTTTGGAGCCAGAAACCATGGAATGAAACTTAGACATTAGAAGGCAAAAAATAGGAAAATAAATCTATATCACATGATCATAGAGCAAAAGCTCACATTGCCACCAGACAAATTATGACCATGTATTCTTCTTGTTTTCCTCCTGAGTTTATCAGAGTAGCCAAAATACAAGTAGAAAAGTAAATCTAATTAGTATAAGCAGGCCTTGTTCTAGGCACTTTTTAAAACCCCTCACCTTTCCCCTACTTTTTTTTAAATTATTATTCATTTTTCCATTTAGATTGGACATCCTGACGGAAGCAGTTTTTCCTCTAGGTTTACACATTGTCTGGTAAAGTATGGGGAAGAGGAGAGGACAATTTTGGTGGGTTTTTTTACAAACATTAACAAAGTTGATATGTCTGCTCACAAGAAGAGGAATAAATCTACCAAAGAGCAATCCCTTTCTTCCATCTACTATTCCTAACAACAATTGCTTCCAAAAACAAAGTAAAGCTCTTTTATTTTTACTGTTAATTCTCTACTTGCTGCTACTTGAATTAATAGTGATATAATATTGCAATATAGGTTATTCTGCAACTGTTATATTGTGAAAGAAAACTGAAGAGAAGTAAAGTTGTGGATGTTGCCTAAAAAAAAAAAAAAGGAACCCTCTAATTTCTTTCTTGTACTACAGCTTAACAGCATTCTTCTGGCTTCAAAATTGTCATTTTCTGTGTCAACTGCAACATCTTCTCAGACTGCAGAATAAGTTTCTTTGGAACACTTTGGAAATCTTTAAACCCTTTTTCTGAGGCCTTTTATGTGCTGGTAATTTCCCTTTTACAACAGCAATCTTAATTTTCCAAAGGAGAATACATTCCTTCAAAACCGACTTATAAGTTGGAGCCACAGCCTTGCAAAGTTCAGCTCAAAAGAATGCTTTGTATCCCAACACAGGCACAAGCAGGGTCTATGACAACTGATTCTCTCAAGGTCACTTATGGTCAGAAATGTTATCATGCAATTATAAAGATGTTATTATGAAATTACAGAGATGTTATTATGTAATTATGGCAACTTCTCATCCCTTTTTAGCAGTTATCAACTACTGTTGAAGAAATTCTCATTATTTCATCTTCATGCATATCTTATTGATTCTTTCTTTCTTATTTAATGCTATTTATCAGCTAGCCTTAGAAAAAAAATATCACTTAAATTGCAAAATTCTACCAAAAAATTTGCTAAGCCCAAAGCTTGCACGTTTACATGGTTGCTTGGACTTGTGAACCTTATTTTGAAACATTCTCTTTTTCTGCCTGATAGACAAACTTGATATGAAACTCACTGTAAAATTATTACTCTGGTGATATTTTCACAAAGTTACTCTTGGATTATATCCATACTTTATTTAAAAAAAAAAAAAGAAGAAGAAGAAGAAGAACTAGAAGGAGGGGGATGATTATCATATAATATCTTGAATAAATTTAAAGTATAGAAAACATCGAAAAATTAGGGTAAAAATTCCACAACCAAGAGAGAAAACTTCTATTAGAGTTTCTGATCTATGTCTGTGTGTAAAGAGGGAAGTTACAGAGATTTAAAAAAATGCTACAAATTTTCTTGCTTTATTTTTTACAGTTTTGAATTCTCTAGTTAATAATAATATTGCATTTTTTTCTCTCTTCTCCCTGCCTGCACTCCCTCCTCCCTTTCATCCCCTTCAACTATATTCAGGCTGCCTGATCAAAACAAATTACAGGACAGCCTTATAAATTAGTTACAGTAGACTAATGTCTAATGGTGACATGTCTGTTTTGCCATGGTGATGCTCATCCTCCAGAGGTAATGTCACCTAGGTTGTCAGACAAGCAACAGCATTTTCATAAATAATCCATGTGATGCTAATACAGGGTGATTTGTGATGCCTTATAAAAAGTTTGGTTGGGTTTGATTGAGTTTCCCTCAAGATACTGTATACTTAACATTATGACCAGATCTGACTGGGTCGATCCTGATTTCTGAAAAGGCTACTCTGAAATCCTGGTGTGTAACACGAAGACACTGTGTTACCCAAGCACAGCTACTTTGGTAATACACACAAGACTGAAATATTTTGCATGTATCTGATTATATGAAAAATTCACGAGTGCATTAAAGTACCTATAGAGCTAAAAAATCTGGCTGACATTTTTCAAGCATGAATTTATTGAGCAAGGAGAGAAAACAAAGGGAGTTGAATCTCTTCCACATGATTACCATGGCCTCATACAATTTGCATGCTTCAGTTCACATGACACTGACCTGTCACTCAACTGCATAGCCCTCTCACGCCCCTCCTGCCCTGCCTGGTCATGGCTGATCCAGGCCAAATTTCACCTTTCAAAAATGCAAAGGTCCATGCTGGCATGAAACAGCAGCTAAAATACAGAGGGAAAATACTTGTGATTAATATAATGAGGCTATATACCTTATATGTACAATATCACCACCTCCTTTTCAAATAATAAAGGTAAAAAGGCAAACACACTGTTGAAATATAAATGTTTCTCTAACTGCTTAACAAATATGAACCAGATGCTCATTATCATACTGGAAAAATCTCAGCATGTTCCCCTATTGATGCATTGAGATACAGACTACCTTCACATGTCTCAACACAACTAGTTTTAATTTTACTGGTTGATTGGCTGCTTCTGGTTAAGGACATCCTGGGCTTTTCATAAATGCTGTGGTAACTGCTCCACTTTTTTTAATAGAACTTGTTTAGCCAATGTATTGACATATTTCTAGGAAATTATGATTGCTGTTGCCACACAAAGTAGCCCAGTCCTGTGAAACAATGTGGTTCTTAATTCAAAAAGTGTTTTAACTGTCTTCAGCACTTCTCAAGATATGACAGATGTATGATATGGTTGAATATTTAGCACTGATGCAAAGGAATTAACTAGATCCTTAAAAACCACATCATGTTTTCTTGAGGGACAGACTGTATGTGTGCATAGACATGAGAAGGTTCACAGCAATTGAGAGGAAAGAAAAAAATGTGGAGGAAGTGAGAGAGCAAAGAACAAAGTGCTGAGCTTAGGAGGAAGAACTTAGTACTGACCATCTGTACAAAAAAATGAAAACTAGGAATGCCTTCTCAAATTTCTTATATTCTCTTTGTTTTCTGTAATGTGGCTCATGATACAAACACTCTAATACTCATCTATAGAAATCAAAGAGCTTATTGAAAAAACGTGAGAGCAAATATTGCATCCCCCTCACACTCTGATCAAAGCAACAATATAGTGCCAGAATAAGACAACAATTCAATAATGAGACTAAGTCATAGAATGACATCCAAGGATGCAAGGTTCAGCTCAATTCTAGTAAAACAGAAAGGGAGTTTTAATATTGTTGCAGTTTGATCTCTTGGACATGCAGCTTTCTGAGTTGGTGACATATCCATGTCATGGTGTTTCAGTTGTACAATTGCAATTGTTCCTCTTAAAGCCTTATATTCCACAGCAACCTCACAGTTGTAGCATCTGACTGCATACCTGGAGAAATGGAGAGTTTCTTCAGTAAAATGTTGATGAAATTTGTTCTCTGGAAAAGTTAATGCTTTTTAGAGTTCACATTTTTTTCCTCCCAGATGATCCCCTCAAGAGCTTTGTGGAAACAAATGAAGCCATCTTCATAAATAAAGAGGACTCCAGTGTTCAAAATCTTACTCTATCGTGCTTGCTCTCTGACGTTATTGAGGTTTCTACAAGAACATTAAATGTCATAAATTAATTCCCAAACTGATTCCTGCAAATCTCTGTTCTTCCCCAAACCTGCAGTGTCACTTCACTAGAAAAGATCCCCTCAAAGTCAAGATTATTAGACTATTATTAGCCTACTTTACTTCTGGTAAAAAGCATCTTCTCTTTCACAGCAGTGCAGAGGGGTTTCTCTAAAGCAACTTTCCTTGGCTTAAGCAACATCTTATACTGCCCCAGCTTATTCATTTACTCTTCTCAAAGGACACCCTGACACATCAGAAAAACAGCTGCTAAGGTTTCTTTCTTAGTCCTCCCTAGGCAACCAGTCACACAGGGTCTGGGTCTTTTACTTACTGGGCTGATTTACAGCTGGAGACCCCTGCTCCTTCGAGGGATTTTGAGACACCTTTAGAAGGGTCTATGATCGATTTTTCATTAACTGGGCTTTCACAATAATGACTTTTCTCTTGACCTCATAATTTGCTACAGCCTGTAAACAGCTTTTCCAAACATCATTTCCAGCTGGATATTTGTGGTTTAAAACATTTCAGCAAGCACACTGCCATAGTTCTTTATTCATAAGAGTTTTATTCATATGAAGAGTTTCTGAAACCAAAATTCTAGTTTTAATTGCTTGAAGAGAAACTTCATGCACTAATTAAAGGCATCTTTAACACCAGATGTGTCCTCCCTTTTCAAATAGGGATATTTAACTAAAATAAAGGAAAGCAATAGTCCCATAAACATTCCGTCCTATGATGTTTACAAGTATCCACCTTTAGGACAGCAACCATGACAATGTCAAGCACACTAAGAAAATCACTTCCCACATACAGTGTCAGTGTCCTGAGGCCTTTCCCCACCCTGACTTATGTTCAAGTTTTTCCTGGCAGTTATTATATACTGCTTTGAACAAGGGGCTCGAAGATGAAAGCAAGCTATCACTATTTCTAAAGAATAGAAAATGTATATCAACATCTGAATCTGAGTAACATAAGCAACAGAGCTCCACAAAGCAGCCATAAGCCAAAGGGCACTGCTAGCTGCTGTTTCCTAGTCAACAACCACTGACAATAGATTTTCTGTTCTTCCAATTTTAATTTTTTTTAAAGAAAAGTCAGGTGTTAACCCTGTTCTCAAAAAAAAAGTGTTCTCCTGCCCCTCATTAGCACCTGTTAATATTAGATTTACCTTGCCAATTTCATCAGGGCTCTGTTTTTCCATGACATAACTTGAATATGTACCAGAAGAACAGCAAAACTGTACTAATTTTTTTTTAAATTAGGTTCAAAAGAGTCTGTTATGCCAATTAATAAAGTACACTAGAAAGAATCAAAGTCATATTTTTCTGCTCACCACTCATATGGCATATATGCAGACTGTTGCAGATCTTTTCTTTGATATACTTTGGGTGGGATGCAGTTTTCTAAGAGCTTTTTTTCAGACTTTCTCAGACTGAATTGAATACAAAGGTCCAAGGCACTCAAATTATCCTTTGGAGGAAACACAGTATGGAATTAAGGTACAGTTTACTCAGGAAGAGAATACTGGCTCTGTTTCACAGGAAAGTCTGCTTCAGTAAACTTTATTTCAGATGCCAAGGTTTGTTCTGTGTGCAATATGGCAGCTGATCTGCAGGAAGGGATGGAAAGTAGAGATGATCCAGCAAAGCAAGTTTTTGTTCAAAGCTGTTTGGCTTTGGGAGGGATATAAAGAGTGTCAGATCAGTTCTTTAGCAGATCAGTGCTTCAGAAAAAAAAAAATTAGCTAACATTTCTGAGCATCCCCATTCAGATTCCACTATCAGAGACCAATCATTCCTGGATTTTATTGATGTTTTAGGTGTGCAGACAGCTAGCAGAATGTTTTCTGACTTCAGAAGTGCAACCCCTGTATACCAGAAAGCTCAGATTTTCCTTACAATATTCTGGATGGCCTAGTGGCCCTAGAAAATGTTACATTTTTTCTTTAACACTCTCCTTACATTTCAAGGTCTGTAAGATGATTTCAGCAAGACAATTTCAATAACCTAACCGGAACCCGGAAGTGACAGCCAAAACCGAAAGTAAAATTCCTACCCGGAAGTAACCCGACCCGGAAATAACCTAACCCAAACCCGGAAGTGACAGTCAAAACCGAAAGTAAAATCCCTGCCCGGAAGTAACCCAACCCGGAAGTACGGTCCCCCAACCCGGTTTGTGTTAGGTTATTTCCGGGTCGGGTTACTTCCGGCTAGGGATTTTACTTTCTGTTTTGACTGTCACTTCTGGGTTGGGGGACCTTACTTCCGGGTCTGCTTACTTCCGGTACCTTACTTCCGGGTCAGGCTACTTCCGGGTCAGGTTACTTCCGGGTAGGTCTCCAGAATTATATTGTGTGAAGGTAAATAAGATCCTACATTATACTACTAAACAAAATGTTGACAATAAAAGCCAACATTAAAAACTCCCAGTATTTGTTAAACCACATATTTTCCTACATATAAATATGCTTTCACATTAATATCCATAAAATAATTTTTAATATTTTTAAAACTATCAAGCTATGCTGCTTCTTTTTGTAAGAAATCAGAACTGGGGTTACATCTTATTCTTATTATTATTATTTACTTCCTGAGAGGAATAAAGCTCACGCAGATTTGAAAATAGTTTGATAAAGATAAGGAAAATAAATATTAGCTTTTTTTAACTGTCTTTTTAGCAAATCAAATTGCATGCCTTGTATATGGGATATGACTGGAAAAAATTGCTCCAGGCTTCAGTATTATTGTCATTTGAGAAAGCAAACAATAGAAAGCTATTTTCAGTCAGTTGTGAGCCTGCAGTTGCTTCAATGATGTAACCATACCTTGGATATTCATGAGTGAAGATAAGTACAGAACACTCCTAATCCTTCAGTGGAGAATACAATACAGCAGTCTCCCTCCCTGTTTCTGTTCATCCCTGCACAAACACAGAGGGCCACTCCACAACTAAAAGAAGTACAGTCAGTTGTCTTGTTATGCTCCTTTTGCATTACAGATGCATTAGAGCTCTGCTTAGGTTTCATAATTGAGTTATAGCAATCATCCACATATTAGATTCTAGGCTGAGCTTTGGCAAGACTAAATAATAGATTGAAAAATGCAATTATTGCTTACCTACAGAATTCCTTTGCTTGGGAGCTAAAGCATATCTATCAGAAAAGTTGTTGGTTTTTTTCCTCAGGCCTATTCAATAAATAAACGTTACACCAGGATTCTTACAGAGAGTATCTTTGAAATGGGTTTTGTATTGATTTTTATAACTACCCTGTTAGATGACGTTATCCCTTAGTGTGTCATGTTTAGATGGGTCCGCCCGGAGCAGGTCACTGAGGTGATAACTGTCATTTGGAGGGACAGAAAAGCAATCACAGCTTTTTCATTACTTACTGTTTTCCCCTGCAAGTGTAGGATCATTTGACATATTATGGTTTCTGTGATTTAAGCTGCATTCTGAAATTAAGTGCTAGAATATCAAGCTGTGGGTTTAGAAAAATAAACTTCGTGTCAAAGGAACCACATGCCCTGTAGGTCATAACAAAGATCCAGGAGAAATGACAGTCCTCAGAATTTAAGAAAAGCCAAAACAAATCCCAAACACACACCCTCCAAAAATCACTCAGAAAATAAATATGTTTTTATAAAAGGCAAAAGGTTCCAAAATTATTAAAGCAATTTCAGACTGCACTTCCTATGTAAATGAACAAATGAAAAGCAATTTACAACTAACCATCTTGGTTTTCTATGCTGAAACAAAAACATTGTAGAACTATCACCAATTTTTTAATGTATTCAGTATGTTAACGGCAGAAAAAAAGAAACAAAAAATGTTTTTCACCAGCCTTCAAAACATTGCCACACTTCCCTCAAGAGTCACCAAGTTTCTAAGGCAATTTTTATACCCATCCAAACTCATCCTAAACTAAATCTATATTAATGCATAGTTGCCAACAGAAAATATAGGATGTCAGAGTTACTAAAATATTTTGATATAGAACAAGGAAAATTTTTGTATTTTTACTGAGGTTTTGTGTATTTTAAAAATTATTCAAATACCAAGTTAAAAAAACAGGTTATTTAATTAATAGACTAGTCTTCTATCTCAGATTTTTATATGCAAACTGGGTTTTGGTGTATTTTAAAAACAATACATAATATCAAAGTGTTCCTTCCCCTGTTAATCTTGAATGTTTACTGTGTAAGAATTGTTCATGTACTTAAGGGACCAGCCCTTAAACTGTCATTTTTGGAGGTTTTTTTTAATTTACTCTGGATCTTCATTTTTGATCAAAAATAATATTTCATTCACAAGTCAGTTAACGCTTCCCTTACATGAAACTTATTTTTACACCTCTCTGTCTGTAAGTCTCTGGGAGCTCCTATAGCACTATAAAATGTCAGTGTAGCACTGCTCCTCTATTGTATGGTCGTTGGGTAGGATGCAAAAACTAACCTGGCAGAGAGGTCTGGCAAACAGCATTTTAATGTGCTGTAGGACCACAAAGATGATCAGAGGGCTGGAGCACTTCTCCTAGGAACACAGGCTAAGAGAGCTGGGGCTGCTCAGCCTGGAGAAGAGAAGGCTGTGGGACACCTCACTGCAGCTGCCCATACTAGAACTAGAACTAAAACTAGAACTACAACTACAACTACAACTTCAGATGTAGTGGGTGGCTTCTCTGTGTGTGGTGGGCAATGTAGAGACGATCATTAAGGTCCCTTCCAATCCAAGCCATTCTATGATACCTTGAAAATATAAATAAGTGCCAGGTTCCAGAACTTGCTCTCTCTTGTCTTCTTTCTCACTCTTTAAACCCTGTGGACATGCAAGGTTTTGCCATGTGTAGGAACAGTTTCAAGGCTAATATCACAGTCAGGTGCACTCTGAAGGGCAGAATGTCTTGGTCTCAACAGCTTGAGGCTGAGGAATCCAGGCTACCATACATTGTGCAGAGGTTTTAACCATGAGGTTTTGTGCTTTGGTATATTCCAAGGAGACAGTCTAATCTTTTTCTCCAGAAGAAAGCTTAACATTCTTTACTATGATTCCAAACTGGACAGGTTTCCCAGAGTCTGGAAAAAGACAGGCACTTGCTCAAGCATGTCAGTCTATGCTGGTTTTCAACAGCTCCTTCCCTAGAAGTCAGTTTGGATTTCGTGCTGAAAAGCTTCAACCAAGATTAGTAAAATAAGCCGCCATTTCCTTACCTCTCTACTTTCAACAAAATAAGCTAAGTAACTAAAAAAATAGCTTTTTTGGGTCTTTTATTGGGTTAGGTTTTTCACAAAAATAGGCAACTATTGCATTAATGTTTACTGAAATGATTATGGAATTTTTTTCCCAAATAATAAATATATATATATATTTATATAAAGTATTGTTAAGCTTCATTGACCTTAAAATGCTCCACAACAGAGTTACAGTGTTGCAATTAAAATTAAAGCCTTTAACAGATGCTGGTTTACATTTTACATATGATTCCTTTAAGTAATACAGCTTTTAGGTTGCTGTCTCAGATCCTTAAGAAAAAAATGACCATATATTATTTTTAGAATGTGCTCAGAAATTCTTTACTTACTTGACTATAAAAATAAAAGGTGATCAAGTTACCCACTTCTTTTTTTTTTCAGATATCTGAACTATGGTTTAGCACTATTTTTAAAAATTACAATGTACAAAATCAAAAAAATAGATGTGTGAATTGAAAAATAACCATTTGGCATATCTCAAAACCAAACATATTAAAAAAGAAATTGATGGGATTATTTCCAGTGAATAATTCTGATCAGTGTGTTCAGTAATTCTATCAGATCTATTCTGATCAGATTTATTGATGAGACAGGAATTGGTTGATTAAAGATGATGGTGAGAATAGGCTGTTTATTCAGAGACATCCAGATCACATGGCATCATGGGCGTATTCAAATAACATGCATTTTAATATACATTTAATACATTCAGTATTCAGCCAGAGGCATATTTTGAGAGAACTCAAAACCAGGTTTCTGATGGAGTGCTAGTCACAATCTTATTAATTATGAAATGTTATTTCTACCTATTCAGAAGACAGTCTTAAATTTTCCTATTTAGGAGTTAAAAGAACCTTTGTATTTTTATTTTTTCATATTTGCAGGAAATTATACCACTGGAAGATATTCAAAACCAGTAGTTTTCATTTGGTGTTTTTTCACTGGTTTTCATATGCAAAGTCTTCTGGTTTCTGGATGTCATAAAATTCAAATTGCAGGCACACATTTTTCCCTTGGAAACAAATTAAATCATCATAAAACTGATCACTGCAGTCATTCCCTGAGATTCTAGAGCAGTTTGAGAATCTAAGCTTTTTCAAATTATTCAAATAAGTCTCATTAGAAATATTGACTGATAATTATGAGGAATTAATAAAAGTTGTACATGTTCTTTTCAAACATTAATATGTTTCCTCCAAAGGGGAACTAAGAGAGTATTGTGAAGCAAACTTTATTGTCCCTACAGAAAGATATAACTGTGGGTTAACTGTCAAGGAAATATGACAATACTATCCTTTTTTCACTGACATATTTTGAAAACACAGAATATTAAATCAGGATACTATCAGTTATTCTTCCTTCCTTAAAGTCAAGCCACAAAAAATAGTGAAAATTGAGTGAAATTGACGGGTTTTTTTACTTCTCAAATCTCTTTCATAATAAAAAATTAGGGGGGTTTTATTATTATTATTTTATTAAGAATACTTTCTTTTCTCCCTTACTGGGTCACAGACTTGCCAAATGACTTTACATTGTATGATCTTAAATATGTATTATTGCCTATCATGTCAACTTTCAGAGATATAATCCCAAAAATGTATTCAGGTTGTTTAAAATCCACACATATAATTCTGATAGAGAAACACTAGAAGAATCTATTGTAAAAAAGAATCCATTCAACCACAATATATTTATAACTTGTCACAGACTATTAATATGCATCATCCCAACAAAGACTCTCTTTGTTCCAAACTGAAAGTGGAAGAACTGAGTGAAGCTGGGATGATTCTTGATCCACAGGCTTCTGTTGTTCATTCTTAAGCCAGCATGGCTTCTTTTTCATGGATATACTTATTTACTTTTGTCTTCTTTCAGGAATGTAAAAGGAGTTTAAAGTAGCTTTAGCTGGGCTGCAAGATTGGGTTAATAAGATTAAAGCAAATCTTTTCAATTCTTTAGTCATCTTGCCTTGGGTTTGACTATGTGGTCTGAGGAAACCTTTGAGCTTCAACTGAAACAACTTTCATATTTCTCCAGATGCAAACTTCTTGATTAACCCCAATCTTCATTGATGGAAGCCAACTTCTAGAGAGCCGTTTTATATTTGCCACAAAACTGTTGCAGCTGCTTGGCAGAAATTTTTCTGTCTTTGTGACACTGCTGACAGATGACCCCAGTAAGTCCAACTGCTTCCAAGGAAGAGGCCAGAGAGTGAGGAAGCATCAGCACAATGTACTAACATGTGATGTCTAGGTGTTCCATATGCTGAGGTGGCACTACTGTCTTGGGATCTTGGATCAGAGATTAGGCCACTCATTTCTTCTTCACATCCACACAGAATCTGGTTTATGACCCAATTTGCCCTAGACTTAAGCATGTCATATCCTTTTTCCATTCCCTTCTTAACAAAAATAATATAAACTAACATTTTTGAAGAAAAGTCAAATGTTTTACAGAAATTAAGTAGCTTTGCATCCTGTTTACCCAATATTGTCCAGCAGAAAAACATATTAAAAAAAATGGAGAAAAAAAAAATTATAGAGTAATCATTATTTTTCAAAACATTTTCTCTCACTACAATACAGTGACATTTCTGTGAGATCTTCTATTAAAACTGCATTTATTCTACTCTTTCTAACCTAGACAAGAATTTCTACAAATGAATTTGGTTGAATATATTATTTTTTGTAATAAGAATGTTACATTTCAGAAAAAGGAAAGAACAAATACATTTTCTAAAAGTAAGCTTCAGTGCACTTGATAGAGTAGAATGAAATGCAATTGCTGGAAATTCAAGAGCAGTGATTCCAAACATCAATTTACACATCTATATTTAGCTTATGTTAATTCTCTCAGTATTTGTAGTCTATAATACCAATTCCTAAAAAGTTAAACTGTCTGCCAGCACAAGATACCAAATTTTTTAAATGGTTCCAGTGGAGAAGTGTATTTGGGGAACTTCAAATCATCATCATATATGGCGTTAAACCTGAGTAAGCCTGTAGAAACTTTTAAGAAAGCATAGAACCAATGGGTTTGAGGAAGCGTGATTCAGTGGGGAAGAAATAACCCAGTACTGACAGAGAAGCAACATCCTTACAGTTTATTAATGATTTCTGTAGGACTGAAGGGGAGGGTGATCTGGTTGAAATACTACATTTTGATTTTTATAAAGTTATCTGCCACATCTCTTGTGGTAGGCTCCAAAAGAAATTAATATTTTAAGGTGCAATGCAAATATCTGTTTGTATATTGGAACAAAAAGAAGGATAAATTGAGATTCTGGAATGGTAGGTCAATAATGCAGACTGGTAGGAATCTGCAGTAGCATCTGCAGTGTCCAAAATAAGCTGTCATTACTAAGTTGTTCAAGGTTCTCAAGCTGTATTTTCTAGGTATGGGAAAATGCCTAGGACAAATGTTAACCATTATTTAGGAGAAAATAAAGCATTATTTCAGGTGGCATTGTGGTCCCACAGAAGGTAAAACAGCACTGGGAGAGGGAGTGGGGAGGATCTGTAGCACAGTTTCTCTACAAATAACAGTTAAAGAGATAATAACTACCATATGGAAGAACAATAACAGTCTATAAATAGATTTATGAGAAAGTGATATAAAACCAGAAGTGGCCTGGGTGAATCAAAATGCTGCATTCAAAGGAGTGATAATATACCACTTAATGAACTCAAAAAGCAAAAATTCCTGGGTATGTTCACAGAAAAAAAAATCCAAAAAGGTACTTTCCTTGACTCACCAATTCCACATTCCACATGCTTTGAACAACTAGGAGGATGCACAGAGGGAATTATCACTGCTTCCCTAGGCATCTGCTGCTGGTCACAAATGAAGAAAGGAAACCAGGATAAGATGGACTCTTTCATCTGATCCACCATGGCAGCACTAATGTTTTTATTCAGGAGCCCCTGGCATTAGAGAGGCAAAACAATGTCAATTAGCTGATTAGCAGTACCTTGCAACAGAGAAAAGCAGCTGCTCTTAACCTAAATTGCTTTATTTGGAATGCATACAGGACTGCAGCAGAAGTTCCCACAGAGATCTTGCAGACTGCCAGCTGCAGTCCTTCTCAGCACAGCTCCATGTCCATCCTGGGGGAGGGGGTGGCAGGGAAGGTTATTGCACACATTTTGGATGTGCCCATCCAAGCTCACTGCAGCAGCACCTGTTTTAGAAGCAAATCAACCATACAATCCTGGTATTACTTTTTTTTTTCTTTCAAGTTGCTGACCCACAAGCTTTTTAAGATCAAGGCTGCCTGAAAATTCATACATGTGAAACAGACAAAGGTCAGTGTCTGCCTCTGTTACTTTACTGGGTTTGGTTGTGTCCTTCATTTATGGTCCTTGTATCTGAAAAAATGCTTTGACCCTACAGAAAGCGTCTCTATCAGAATCAGAATTTATATAGATCTCTTTATCAGCTGACAAGAACTAAAAGGAGACAGAAGGAACCTAATGACTTTTAAAAACATTTTAATATAATTTGGATCTCCAGGGCATAAGGTTTCATCCACTGCAACGCATCATCAGACATCAAAAGTAAAGTCTTTGGAGTGGTTTGTACTCTAATACTTTTGGATTTCTCTCATGTGCAACCTAGGTCTGATTTTTTTTTATTTAAGGATATCTCCATTATCACTACTTTGTTTTATTACCATTAAATGCCATGCCCACTTTCAGCTGTAATCAAAGTTTTTCTTGTATGGTAATACAGAGCCTGGCTGGAGGACTTTAGCTAAGAGCCAGTGTTTGTAATTCACAGAAGACTTTGAGATTTGCAAATAGGGTCTCATAATTCAGTTAAAAGAACAATAATGGAAGGCAATGGAATTAAATTATTAACATTATATGTGAACTCAATTTTGTTTCAACTGACTTTTCATCATAAGGATTTTTCTTGACACATAAACATGAAGGTCTACAAAAGAGGGAGATGTATTTTGTTGTTGTGAGAGAATGAGATTATTAAAAGGAAATTAGTCACCTGGACAAAAACTTCAGCCAAGAACTGAGCAGTACTACAGGCAAAAGGACATAGTCCTCACAAGGACTGTGCAAAATAGAGAACTCTGATCATCTGCATCTTGTTGAGTTTAGATGTAATCAACTGAAAAGGGAAGTTAGGCATATTTTGTGGACTATACAAACCACACTTCTTTGTGAAGGTTACATTTCAAAGCTGAACACAATGGCTACTGAAGCTTTTTATCTATGCCCAGTTTTGCAATATTCTCCACAAATCCACACCACAAATCATGAGTCACAAAATCAACACGGAAAAATACCTGTGTCCCAGAGATATTGCCACCTCCTGGGCAAAGAGAACTAAAGCTGAAGAAGTGGACTATAGGTAAATTTAGCAGCCTAAGTCCAAAATGGCAATCCTGAAACATGTGACTGTTCAGGAACATCTTCACAGAAGAGAAAAATTTCCTGTTTATTACTCTGTTGGTTCTGTTCTTCTCTATAAGTGAGAACTACACTAGGCTTTGGTATTCAGAAGAACACAGTGCTATATAAAATATATACAATTTGGAATGTTTTGTTCAGAAATAACTGTGGAATCTGTTACAGCAAAACAGTTCTGGTAAATTAATATATTTTAGATGTCAGATACAGTTTGTGAATTCTTTACAAGCCAAAATGGGAAAAAAAATGTTGTGAATAATCCAACTCTTCCACCAACCAGTATGATTATATTATAATTTAGGATAAGCTGTTGCCCTCTTAATAATAAATTTGTACTGATTACATATTCTATCTTATTAATTAAAATCACTGGCATTCACTTCATTGAGACTGACTTTCTCCAAATTCACAAAAATATGAGCTACTGTGCTGCTATACAACTTATAGCTATATACCTTCCTGTGTTTATTTCTGGCTTTAGCAAATATTTTAATTTATTATCCACTTTTATGCATAACAAATTATATAATCATTTTATTCTAATCAGTGCATTCACCTTATTTCAGTGTTTCTACATTTCAGTTTTTTTTCATCAAATATTTGACTTGAGAACACGCTGGGGTTTTTGTTCTTTGCCTTAAATGGTTTTGCAGAAATGACACAAATTGACCAAAAGGGTTCCTTCATTACATCTAGGCAATGGGTTGCAGAGTCTTTCTACTGTCTCCCAAAGGCAAGCTGCTATTTCAGAAGGCCAGGTATGCTGGAGATGACATTCAGTAGTGTCTCTAGGAGAGACAATCAGTATTCTCTTTAGGAGACAGTTACCAGTCTCTGTGTTCAGAATCACTGACCATATTCTCCAGCTGTCTGCTCTCTTGTTTTCAGATTAAATTTAACTCACTTAGAAGTCTTTCTCTTTTCCCAAACAAATTATTCTCCTAAGACATTCAGGGTACCAGAAATGCCAAGACATTTATGCAAATGTGAATAGTTTGAAGTGTCACCTAGCTCAGTAAAACAGAGCACAAAGGAGAGGCCAGCAAAATTTCTCACAGCATGCACATCCTTAGCTGGTGTGGTGATGTGCCACAGAGCATGTGTCACACCAGGAGCCAGTGTTCCCCTCAGGCCTGCCAGGGGTGGAGAAGGACCTCAGGACTCATTAACTCTATTGGTCAACATTTGGTCATATGAGTCAACCATGGGTCTGTGATTTTAGAAGAGATTACAGGAGAGAACTCATCCAATTGTGCAAATGCCTGAGGGAAGGATGCCAATAAAATAGAGCCAGGCTTTTTTCAATAGCAGCCAGTACAAAACCAGAAGCAATGGACTCACACCAAAACACAGGAAGTGCCATCTGAAAATGAGGGATAACTTTTTTACTGTGAGGAAAACCAAGCACTGACACTGTATTTTGTCATTACATTTTCCAAAAAGCATCTTTTGGATAAAAGACATTTTCCTTGTGTATTTTTTCAGTGCAATGAAGTACTGGTTTAGAATGCTCAGAAGAGTTCACTGAATCATAAACTTCACCCACTTAGAAATGTGTAGAAAAATTCCTAGGACATTATCTAAAAATGGGGCCAGAATAAGCTTCCCATAGCTGTTTTTCAGTTCTGCTAGGAAGACTAAAAAGCTGCTGTCAAGCTCCATTTTATTTGATGTAGGATGCCAGTTTCAAGAAATATGCTGATTTTAACAACTAAATTAGATTACAACCATATTTAATGAAAAGGCAGGTCTACTGAGGTTTCTAAAGCTTTTCTATTGCATAAAGAATCAGCAATAACTCACATTTTTATCTGTAACAGTGTTTATGAACTGTAAGACACAAATAAGTTAATCATCTCTCTGTTGCTTCAATATCATGAATTAATCAGGTGTTGAATGGATTGTGGAAATGAATTTATTCTACTGAAATCACATTATATGTTTGGACAGAAAAAGAGTGAAAATCTACTTTTGAAGCCAAAAAGAAATTGAAATTTTAATAAAATTTACACTGTAGCTTCATAGAATTGTTGGGGTTGGAAGGAACTTTAGGACCATCTGATTCCAATTCCCCTGCCATGGACAGGTACACCTTCCACTACAGCAGGTTGCTCAAAGCACCATCCAACCTGGCCTTGAACACTTCCAGGGATGAGGCATCCAAAACTTCTCTGGGCAACCTGTTACAGCTCCTCTTTATCATCTGAATAAAGAATTTCTTCTTACCATCTACTCTAAACCTGCCATTACCCCTTGTCCTGTCACTCCATGCCCTTGTAAAAACTCCCTCTCCAGCTTTCTTCTAGGCCCCCTGTAGGTACCACAAGGTTCTTGTGTGGTCTCTGCAGAGCCTCTTTCCTCCAGGCTGAGCAGCACCACCCCTCAGCCTGGCTTCACAGGAGAGGTGCCCCAGCTCTGATCATCCTCCTGCCCTCTGCTGTCCCTGCTCTGACAGGTTCCAGTCCTGGAGCACCAGAGTTTAGTGCAGTGCCCCAGCTGGGGTCTCATGAGGGCAGAGCACAGGGGGAGAGTGCCTTGTCCTGCTGGCCAAGGCTGTTTTTAGTGCAGCTCAGGTTATAGTCAGTGCTCTGGGATACAAGCACACATTGCCAGGTCATGTTGAGCACCAACACCCCAAGTCCTTCTCTCCAGGGCTGTTCTCATTCTCCACCCAGCCTGTATCTGTGCTTGGGATTGTTCTGGTACAGGTGTAGGACCTTGCCCTTGGCCTCACTTAACTTCATGAGCTTTGAACCCACCTTTCAAGCCTGTCAGGATCTGGGTGGCATCCCTTCCTTCCAGTGTGCCAACTGCACCACACAGCTTGGTGACATGGAGAAAATTGCTGAGGGTGCTCTGAAGACCACTGTCCACATCACTGACAAAGATGTTAAACCCTACTGCTCCCCATACTGACCCAAGGAAAGCCACTTGTCACTGGTCTTCACTTGGGCATGAAGCCTGAGTATTTTCCCAGGCAAACACATCTGTAACTCACTGTGTAACTGTACCATGACTCTCTTCAGAAAGAAGGCACTGGGATGTCAATGAGAAAAGACCCCCTCCATTAATGTCTCCAGCCTGGTCAGTCCATAGGGCATGAGGTGTGCAGCTCATGGAGTAGTCATCAGCCTCAGAGTACCAATGCAGGCACTGAGATCCAGCCCTTAACAACCAAAGCTGGTGACCAAATGGGAAAAAAGGGAAAAGTAATCTACAAAAGCAGTACCCAGCCCACACTGGACACCTTATGAGGTGGCTTAACATAAACTGAAACCCCAAGGATGCATCTTTGTGCTCAGGGATTTGCTTTCAGCAGGCTGTCTTTGCTCAGAAATTTTGTTGCAGGAACACAGGAGATTGAATCTGAATGGTGTTAATTAATATTACTTTTTATAATTTTATATATAATATCTATATATATAATTTATTATTATAATTTATTAATTATATTTTTATAATTAATATTACTTTATATACTTTATATACTATAGCTTCCATTGCAGTTTAGCTCAAAATTACCTCTAAAATATTTGATTTCTCTAAAAAGAAAAATTTCACATATGAACAAGCAAAGCTGGTGTAAGGTATATAGCTTTAAACCAGCTGAGAACCTGGCCCAGAAAGAGTGTCCAAAACTAAAAGTGCCTCTTCTGATGCACCATTTTCCATAGCTGCCCATAGTATTTTATTTTCTACATGGTTTTGTCATTATATATAGGCACAGGCACAGATGCACACAAACTGTGTGGATGAATTTCTGATGTGATATCACATGCCTTTACTTTTGGTCCAAAGTTCTGCTAGACCCAGTTGATTCTGAAAGAAGTGCTTTCAGGAAGCATATTGGAATAACTTGAAGAATATTTCTTCTGTTTCTACTAATAAAGGAAAGGATTCAAGCCACATCTGTAATGTTGAATTTCAGGACAAGGTGTGCTTGTTCTACCAAGGATATGCCAATAATTCAAGGCAATCAGCAAGGTACATTACAGAGGAAAGTCTGAACCAAAAAGCTGTACAAACAAAATAGCAATCAGAAGATTTAATGCATTTCTGATGTACATTTAAGGCATTGACACTGGGCCACAGATGTACATGTGTTGTGTTTTATCTTGTTGAGATATGGCTTGTGAGAACCTATTATAGCACATCATCACCCACAAGTACTGGGCCCAGCAAAGGAAAAATTCCATCACACATTACTCCTGCAGATATATTAGAGAAACAAATTGTACTTGGAATTGAAAAGTCACAGGCTTATTCTGTCTTAATAAATTCCTGCCAAAAGGCTAAGTGTAAAACTAGAAATACTTCCCAAATGTTGTTACTGTATTATCATCTCTGACATCTCAAGAGCTGCTAGGGGGATCATCTAGATATCATTTCAGAGTTCTCACAATAAATCTGGGGTTTTTAACCTTTTTTTTAAATCTGCTTGGTTTTATGTAGCCATTTTGAGTTTGCTGCACTTGAAATTCAGCATCTCCTTTATCAAATGGAAAAGGCTGTTTTATAACAAAAGCTCTGACATATTGATGATGTGATGATACCATACACTTTTCAAAATCATAGATATACCTTCAAATCTTAGTTTAACTTTGCCAAAGACATAGCCTGAAATTCTGTGATGCATCCAAAGAATCTTAATAGATCTAATTCTGCTCCTACATGGCCATCTTTATTCTAGATCATACATTGTATTTAGAACATTTTTATTCTGTTATCAATACTTGCAAGACTGTTGATTGTTTTCTAGCATGCATAACTTGTAACTCATCTAAATGTCACATAGCATATAAAATATTGTAAAGTTCTCCATTACATTTTTGGTTTTTTCTCCTATGTTTTCAGTTCTTTACCTCTATTACTGAAAACATGAGGACTTTATAATATACTAGTACGAGGGGGACAACATGCACTAGGAAAAATGCACTAGGAATGAGCACTTTTTTTGAAGCTTCCATAGAAAGCAATTTTTCATGTCAGCCAGGAAAACCATTTTGTCCCATTTTATTTCTGCTACAACTAAACATAAAAAACGCAAAAACTAACCAACCAATCACAAAAAGCCCAGAGAAAGACTCACTTGCACTGCTTCTTTGACAGAAGTGCTGGATATTTCCTGGGATTGAGCAATATCAATTAAGCAATGCTTACCCAGTCAGCACCAAGGCCTGGCTGAAAATTTAGGTAGGCAGGAATAGGGATGAGACATCTTGCTTTGTTGCCCATTCCAGTCTTCCAATACCTTATTTTCAAAACCACATCCATCCTGCCCTCCTCTGCACATGTTGCACATTCTCAGCTTCACTTCACTGAACATAACTATCTCAGTTCCAATATGAAGCTTTAGGAATTCTGAAAGAAACCCTAGCAGATTTTGTAACTGAGTCCCAATAAGAAAAAACCTTTAGATCAAGGAAAACCAACCTTGGCAGGTGCTTCTGTCTATCCCATGCAAGGCATGGGATGGCCTTCTAGTGAGAAGACTGGGACTTCTTCAGAAGCAATCTTCACAGAAGAATGCTGTCTGTGCTTGTCTAGAGGAATCATTCAGGGCATCCTATGGTGAGGGTTATGAACAGCAAGTGGCCAGAACTGGGCCTTGATGTTTTCAACCTAGAAACCTAAGCAAAGACATTCCAGGTCAGGTTCAGCATCACACTGAGTCATGTATCCCAGCAATCACTGGTACAGCATGGTGTGGTGAAAAAATATAAACTGAAAAAGCATTAATTAAATTTAATGTTTAATATTAAACAGGAAATTATGTATCCCTTGTGAGTAACCCTTATGAAACACAGTTGTGGACTCTGTCTATCAGTGTGCTTAATTTTTGTATTTTATACTTTTTTACTCAAATAATTCAAGGTTCTCAGTGTTAAAATAATAAAGCATTTGTGTAAAAACAATTGCTGCCTTGTGGCCAAGAAGTCCTAAGATGTTATTGATACAGCAGAAGAAAAATATGAATAGCAATGGTTACCTTGCTTTTCCTCAATCATTTGTCTTTTATAATTCTGTGCTTCCTTCCTAAAATGTTCCAGCACTTTTTTATATGAAAACGTGGACAGCACTAGATTTGCAATGTCATTCCTTCACAGGTAAGGCTATATGACATAGCTTTCTCACCAGTCCTTCACCTTCATCCTTGTCCATGTCTCTGTGTGTTCTTTTGGAGGTGAGTAATTAGCAGGCTACTGCAAGTACTTTGGGTAATGAATATCTTGCTTTTTGGGAGGATATCTTTCTTTCTTTCTTTCTTTCTTTCTTTCTTTCTTTCTTTCTTTCTTTCTTTCTTTTCTTTCTTTCTTTCTTTCTTTCTTTCTTTCTTTCTTTCTTTCTTTCTTTCTTTTCTTTCTTCCTTTCTTTCCTTTCTTTTCTTTCTTTCTTTCCTTTCTTTCTTTCTTTCTTTCTTTCTTTCTTTCTTTCTTTCTTTCTTTCTTTCTTTCTTTCTTTTCTTTCTTTCTTTCTTTCTTTCTTTCTTTCTTTCTTTCTTTCTTTCTTTCTTTCTTTCTTTCTTTCTTTCTTTCTTCCTTCCTTCCTTTCTTTCCTTTCTTTCCTTTCTTTCCTTTCTTTTCCTTCTCATAATTTCAATTTTTTCTTACAGTTAAGGTTGATATGGCTACCCCTGAGCTTCGGTGTTTCAAGAGACCTCCAAACCTCCTCCAAGCACGTGCTTAAAGTGCTCATATGTAGTGGTCAGACATTCCTGTCTTTGTTTCAGCATTTTGCAAAACCAGAACAGCAGTTTGCTGTCTGCTGTGTACAGGCTCCTCTACACAGCACCTTTATACCAGCAGCCAAAAGGTAGGCCAGCCAAACACAGGTCCCAAAATAATGAAGTAGCAGCTTGTTATTTCAGCCTTGATGGAAGGCAACAACTGTGCTGCCAGATATGAAAATGCACAGTAAAGAGTGGTGATCTTTCTACTCTGGCATCTGAATAAGACAAAGAAGACAACTGGGTTTCACAGTAATGCATCAGTGCCTCATAGTTTAGAACTCGTTAATGTTAACAGGCCCTGGTAAATGAATGAAGAGAAAATTGATCATTAAATGGTGCGATTAACTGTATGAACAAGACATCCAGATACTAGAATCTTTCTATGTACTGAATGTAGCAGCCTTATAGGCAACAAGCTTACAATGTACACCTGCAGATCCCACTAAATTGTTTAGATTGCACACTTTACTGTAGGTCAGAGCTGTTAATCACCAGAACGCCCCAGGGCAGCCACATACAGCCTTATTTATGGGCAAATCAAGAAACTGAAATACTGAACCGTGCCTGATTAGCTGCACTAATATGCTACTTGTGGCTAATTTCTGAGCTGCTTAATTCGCAGGTGTTTGCCCCAGCCAATAAATCATGCTTTCTACCTCCTCTTTGCACTCATGACCTGCCATGCATATGTGGAGCCTGTTTAAGTGACAAGCAGGAAATAATTGATGGTGCATTAAATCACTCTGGTGTTTAGTGAACTGGCTCTCCTTTGAAACAGGCCTTGCTATGTTCTCACTCCCAGGCTCATTTCAGATGTTATTGTAACCCAAGTCTTCTGCGCCACTGCTCGCAACCTTTCAAAGGTACAATGTGTACATTTCCTCGTTTCTATTTGTTTTACTTGTAGAGCACATGATTTGCATAAGCCACCGCTATTAAATTTTCCACAAGAGTTAATCGCCAATGCGACGAAACAGAGCAAAATTCCGTGTGCTGAGAGGCTGGGAAGGAAGGCACCAGGAGCCTCACAGCTCCAGCCCTGCACTGCACAAGAAGCTGTCAGATATCAGGGGCTCTCAGTCATGTTTTGTATCCACCATCACTACGTTTCTCTCTGATTTCCTCCCTTCAGGTGAGACCGAGGGATCTGAAAGTTGAACTCACAATTAACTTCTACCTCATTCTAAGTCACAATGGAGCAGATCCACATTCTTTCCCATATCTTGACCCAAAACCACTGAGAAATTGCAAAACTTCCAAGCTTTAATTGCAAAAGCAGTTGAGGGTATATTGGAAGGCCCAAAAGTAGGAAAGATCCTATTTTTTTCATATGTTTTAGGAATCATTCCATATTAACATGGAGTTGAGTGAAGCAATTATTTTTGGGGGGTGGAATCTTTGGTGTTCAGATTACATTGTACCTGAGGTCATAGTTCCTCAGGGAATTCTGGATGAATCACTACAATCTTTTCTGTAGGGCTTATGGAGAATGTCCCTTGGAGCAAAGGATAAGAGGCAAGACCTAACCACTTCTTTCTACTTTAAGGATTCTTTTACCACTGTCCATGATAAAGATCCTTAGCCTTCATTCTGACATCTAAATAGAATAATCTCCAGGAAAGGATTTCAGCAAATAAGTAAAGATTCTGGGGGTTGAATATTTTTACTGGCTGTTTATGACTTATGCTGGATCCAAACAAAAATTGAAGCAAAAGTGTAATGAGATAGTCTGCCCATTAATGTATTACACAAAGCTTAGTGGCAATATTCAAACCACAGTGTTGTTAGAACTTTTGTGGTGATAGTTAAATTTTGGATTTCTTGAGCTGCTTTTTCTAGGGGTGCTTAAAAATGGCAATATGAGCTTAGCAGAATGTTACATTTTTGATGTATATTTACCTGGCTAAGACCAGCAGAAAAAAATTCACCCTTCCATTGATATGGCAGCTAATTCAAAACAATTTAAAAGAAACTGGAAAATAAAAGGGATAAAATGCCTACAAGCGACAGAAAAAAATGTGAAGATCATGTATAAACCTTTCAAATTAACAATGAACCACTCCTACCACAAAATATATTTCTCATGTGTTTCATTGGAAACTGTACAGCTGAACAGAAAAGGTAAAGAAAGCAATAGTAAATCTGAAAAAAGGGGAATTATCATCCTTATTTGTAGCCAACTGAAAATGTTTTAAAAAGAAAAAAAATTTAGACAAATTTTAGGAAAAAAGCCTGCACAGTAAGGCACATAAAAAATGAAAATAACATTTTTAAAGCATGGGGGAAAAAAAGTAAATAAATTTAATAACAAAATAAGAAACTGTTTGGGTTTTTCCAGGCTTGATATGTAATCTATGAAGTGAACAGAAGGTCAAAGTTTATACAGAGAACTTAAATGCCCTATAGTAGCCACCAGTAAACTGATCTAGCATGGTAATTTTATGTTCTTATCTTCTGAGATAACTAAAACTAGGAAACTAAAAGTTTTAGAAAACTAAAGTTCTGCTGACAGAACTTTCCTGCTCTTACATATTTCCTTGAATGCCAAGAGAATATTTTTAACTTCTGGGGAAGCTGTAAAGCCATGTTTTGCTATAGACTTGCAAAAGAGTTGAATTATGATTGGGATTAGGAGTGGTTTTTAATAGATTTTTAAACTTCAAGGCCAGAAAGAGGCATTATGTTTGCCTAAAGTACTTTCCTTTGTTATACAGCTTTTTTTTCTTGAGCTGTTTCTAAATTAGAAGGAATTATTCTTTTCTGTTAAAAAGGAGTTTGTTTATATTTAGAGATATTATGAAGAAACAAACATTTCAGTAAAAGGGCATGACATTTCTGCACAATTTACTATTGAAAATTTTGTTTGATGCTTAGTTTGCTAGGAATCCTACTAGATAAAAATATAGTGCATGCAATTAATATAATTTCAGTTTAACAGATGGCAGTGTTTTGACTAAAAACATGTTTTTTCCTTTAATATTACTTTTCTTGGAAGTGAATGTTTGGGGTCAGGGTTTTTGTTTTGTTTGGGGTTTTTTTAGTTAAAATAGCATTTTCTTTTTTTTTCTTCATTGCCTAAAAATTTCATAACCTTCTTATTAAATATTTTATGTGCTTTCTCAGGGATTAGAAAATTGTTATTGAAACTAATTATTAAATCAATTCAATTCAATCATGGATTTATTTAAGAAAGGTAACACTTTCTATGACATGTTCAGTAGATAATTAAGGTAAATAACACTTGAATAAACAAGTGCTATAAATTTCAGCTTGATGATAGGTCACAAATAAATAATAATATGACTGAAATAGGGAGTCAAGGAGTGAACAAATTTGTACAGAGCTTCAGTTCTTTATTTACAACTTGTTGGAAGTGTTTCCAGGAATAAATTACTTTGTGGTCAGCTGATGTCCATGGGAAAACACTGGCTGAATTTGATGTGGAAAGGGTAGAAGGTAGAAGGTACACACACACAAACACACACTCACACACACACACACACACACACACGTATTATCAGGATCTCTATCCTGGCTTTATATTTTGGGTATCTTAGGATTTCTTGTGCCAACCTAGAGAAATCATCAAGATGCTTAGTGTTCATTGGCTCAGTTCTGTGCCCTTTTTAAAGTCCAGGACATTGCAAACATGGTGCATTGGACACAAAAACTGTTTTCTGAAAACTAATCTTATTATTATTCTATTGCCATCCTTGTAATTTTTCTAGTGTTTCAAAAAATCTACAGAAATTTTCATTAGGATTTACACAAGGCTCTGATCAGAACAATGAAATAATATAATTTTTTAATTTTTCTTTTCTTTCCCCACTCACTTCCTTTTTTAATGTAGATAAACCTGTGCCTCACCCATCCTAACTTCCTGTTTAGCAGACACACAACAAACTGATGCAAGGATCATAATTGTAGACTTTCAGACCAATTTTTCACCCTTCTGAAATAGTCTGAAAATCTAATCTGAAAGTTCTGCTCTTTCAAAAAAAAAAAAAAAAAAAAAAAAAAAAATCAATAAATGAAGTGAAATGTACTTAGAAGTTTCTTTAAACCATCTTGATTTTTATGTTTGTTTCCTTTCACCAACATATTTTTCCTAGTTTGAACTTCAGTGAATTCAATAAAGAGACCTCTCTGAACTTTCAAGGCTACAAAACAATCACAGGGTGTTACAATAAATCCTACAAGTATAAACTGAGAATAAAACAAGCTCCTAAATCCTGGAGGGGTGTATTAGGATAAGGACTGACACTAGGCTGTGATCACCAGTTGAGTGTACACCAGTAGCATTCTGATAGAGTTTGCTGAAGTTTCTCTACTTTTCTCAGAGTGATGAGGTAAGTAGAGAGTTAAGATTGTTTGGATAGTTTAGATACCTTAATTGTCCTCTCCATATTCACAATGCTCTGAGTGTTTTAGAAATTGAAACTACCCCATGTCATTTTGGTGCTTCGAATTATTTCTGATTTTGGGACTAACCCTGATAATACACTCTAAAGACTTCTGTGCTAGAAATAACCAAAAGATATTTGCAATTTGACCCCATATTAACAAAGATACTTATTATTATTGAATTTGGGTTTGTTTGCTTCATTGTTCTTGAATTACGTTCTCAGCTGAGGACTCACTCTTTCTTCACATTCTGGATCAATACCAAAGAAATAATGTATGACAATTCATAAGAGGAAAATGGAAAGGTGTAATGTAACTTAGCAACCCCATCCAATTGTCTTATTGCTGAAATGTAAGCATAGAAAGGGGATATGGGAACGTCAAGAAGTGTGACTTCTGTATTTAAGAATTAAAGGTGTGCAAGACTTTACTGTCAGAACACATTTTCAGGAGGCAGAAATGAAAGTTTATATTACAAAGGTCACTCAGAGAAGAAGAATGTCACAAAGTTAAGTACATCCAGGGAAGATCAGATAATAAGGAATATCTTTTTCAACATGAAACCGTAGGTTGCAAGAGTGGCAAAAAAGAGAACATGGCAGATAGAAAGGGAAATCAAGACAAGAGAAAATAAAATAGAAGGGTAATACAAGTGAATCTGTAGAAATCATAAAGGAAACACTTGGGAACAAGAGTGATTCTTATTGAATAAACTAAAACTTATTCAGAACATTCAAATGGTAAGATTCAGAAAAATCACCAGCAGAGTGGCATCTCAGCTGATTGAAAGATGCTTGATGGATATATTTTTTAAAAATTGTTATATGTTTTCATATAACACCATGTGAATAATTTAACAGCAATGCCAAGCTTTATGAAAAGAGTATAATCAGTAAAAATTTAATGCCTGAGACAAGAAATTGTGGGGGTTTAGTGTGACTGTACAGATTTAATTTATACAAACTTACAGCACTTAACATGTACTTGTGAAGTTGAGACAAGATCTTTCTGGATTTCTATCATATCAAGAAAGATGAAAGCTTGATGAAGTTTGGGAATTCTGTGCTAGTTATCATTTAATACAATCAAACAGAACTTATATAAAACTGTCAGTGCCATATTTACACAGAATAGCAGTCTTTATTTTTCATAAAGTTATCCTTTATACTGAAAAGGAAATTTTATGATGCCATTAAAATACTACAGACCAAATCGTTATGTAATGTTTGTTATTTTGGCCTTGAAAAACCCTTGAGGAAGAGCATGTGCAGGCAGAATTGGTTTGGTTGCTTTCACACTTGGCCTGAACATGAGACAGACAAAGTGTTCTGGTCTCCTGTGGCATCTGTTGCACATTGGGTAAGAAACCCACCTGTGTTCACCATCTTACACTTTCATATAGCACATCCAAACCTTGCTGAACAAGCACAAAGCAGACAGGATCCCACCAATTTACCTGTGCAGCCCTCAGCTGCAGGATTGCAACTGTTCCATGCAGCTGAGGGGACACAAGTGGGTGGGGTATAAAAATACAGACAGTGTCTGTTCTAAATTTATTTAAATTTATGATGCTATAACCATCTTACAACTTCATTTGCCTTAGTGTCTCCTAAAGGGAAGAGATAGGAGGTTGAATTCCCATTATTTCAGTAAGTGTACAGACATGAGGATCTGATGCTCAGACACTAACCCAGTGATGCTGAACTGAAATCACTAATGGTGACCATAATCTTTCTCAAAAAAAACACTGTCATAAGGAACAACAACAAGTATATATTGTGACCAGAAGAGCAAAGAGTATGGATTCAGGCTTTTAGGGTAAATGAGGCTAAGGGCAACTTTTCTGGTAAAACCTGTTTAGCTTTCTGCTCTTTGCAAATATATCAGAAGACAGATAGCATACTATTCTAATAATGTGGGGGTTTTCCCCTTTTTCTCTACCAATATTAAAAAGTTGCTCAAAGCTAAAAAAAAAAATCCTACTAAAGTATAAATAATCTCTGGGTCAAAAACTATTAATAAAAACCCCCATTTCTTTTTCCTCTACTGGTAAGCTAAGAAATATTTTCTTCCCTACATACCATTTCCTACCCACAATCATTTCCAAATCTTCCAGTATTTTATTTTAATTATATGCCAGAACATCTGTGACTAATAGCAATTTCTTTTCTATAGAAAGCATATCTTTGATGAACATGGCCCTCTCTTAGAAAATATTCTAATCGTATCAATTTATGTCAGGAATATAAAACTTACATATACATTGAGATTGGTTATAAATTCTGGCCATGTTCTGGACCATGGATTACCTCAGTTGCAGAAATGCAAGCCTTGTACCAACCAAAAATTTCCCCCATCGTTCAGTGGACATGGTGATTCCAAAATATTTGGAGGTGATGGGGTAGATTCGTTACCCCTTAGACAAATAACAATTGAAAAAAATCATCCAGAAGAGTCTTTTCAGTTGGACATCTCTTGAGGTCAGACAGAAATTAGAGAAAGAAAAACAACAGAGAGGAGAAATATACATGAATCCATGGCATTACCTCCAGGAATCTTCAGCTAGGAACAACTGAAATATTTAAAATTCAGTTCCTTCTAGACTGGAACCCAAGCTATGCTTTTTACTCTGCAAAAACAACTGTGTAGCAGCAGTGATTGTACATGAGAGAGAAATTAAGGCCTTTCAGCTCTGAATAGCATGAAATCTCAATCTGTTAATCTTGTTTGTCCACCTAAGAGATTTTTATGGGTCAAAGTGTTACCTAAAGATATGTCCTAAGCAAGTTCATTTAACCAAGAGAGATGAGTTGGGTCTTAGAGCAAAGTTTTGACTTCTGCAATATATTTTTGTAATGCATTTTTAAAGAAAGTTTTCCACATATGTGCAGATCATTGCACAAGTACATTAAGACTATAAAACCAAACAAGCAGATTTCTTATGTATTTTAATCTCTGCAGTGAGAAATACTGGAACATTCCTGTTTTCTGCTCTTCAGAATGCAGTATATCACACATGACTACCAATAACTGTTGTGGCTATTTTTCTCCTTCTTTTCATTCTTTTCCAGTACATTGTGGCTGATTTTGAAAAATAGATCCCATTTCAAAACCATAAACAGCTGAAGACTTTTAATTAAAAAAATAGATGTTTTCTCAAAATGCTGTGCTTACTTATTGCATTGCAGCTATGTATGATATTAAGGGTGGGACTGATTATATAGGTTGGTTCTTTACATTCCTATGAATTCTTTTCACCTGTGTGGTACAAAAGATCTCACAAAAACTTTAATTAGGCCTCATGGCTTTTTTTTCTTCTCTATGAGTAGTTCTCTGATTTCAGAAATCATGATTGTCACAATAAAATCTACCAATTCTTGAGCCAACAATTTACTTGGTCATCTGGCCCTACACAAGTCTCAGGCCACAGGAAAGGAGGAACTTACAGGATCATCCCATCCACTCATCAGCTGAGGACCACCTCTATTTTCCTCATCCATAACAAAAACATATTCCAACTATTTCTTGGAAACTCCTGTGCTGGAGATCCCACGGAACTCCCTGTCAAAACCATGTACTTGTTACTTTCAGAGAAGGATTTATTTGTCTGCTTGTTTTAATGCACAACAAGTACATTTTTGCTAAATAGGAAAAGTTTATCCCCATCATCAATATCAAAATGACTGTAAGCTAAATAGCATTATTTCAAACAACCTTTTCTAACAGGTCACACTGATCTTTTTTATCCTTGTACTAATTTGATTTTCCTCTTGTAAAAAGCATGGTAGTAACAAACTGAACGTGGTGTGTCAGCTTGGGACATTCCAACACTGAGCAGGATATAATCACAGAATCACAGCCTGGAAGGGAACAACAAGGATTGTCAAATCCAGCTCCTGGTCCTGCACAGGACCACCCCAAGAGTCACACCAGCTGCCTGAGAGTATTGTCCAAATGCTTCTTGAACTCTGCCATGCTTGGTTCTCTAGATCACGTTTTTCAGGGTATGTTCTTAAAAGCCCTTAGTGGTGATTTTCTTTTTGTGACACCATTGGCATGATTGACTCATTCTGGGCCCCACTGAAACCCCACAAGATTCTCTGCTTCAGCCCTCCTGCCTAGTCAGCTTACATTTGTTCTTGCAACTATTTATTCTTATTCAATATCAATATTCTTATTGATTCAATATTTTTATCTTTTCAATTTGTCAGAAACTCTTTTTTCTATTCTAATCATGCCCACCTGCATTGGCCAATCTAACAGGTTCCTTAAGAATCTTTTCAAGTCCTTTGCCCATTGCTCTAGAGAAAACCTCAAATCAGGACAGATCTCTTTGAGATTGGGACTCATTCACTACATTCTTTTTTTTTTTTTTTTTTTTGTTTTTTTTTTTTTTTTGTTTTTTGTTTTTTGTTTTTTAATGTACTTTTAATAAACTGGTATGGTTTCCCATAAGCTTTGAACAAGTAACAATTTGACCTGAACCACTTTGGCCAAGCTTAATTTTAAGTCACTGTGCAAAATGCATAACCAATAGATGTATATACTGCCAGCTTCTTCCTTTGCCTGTCATGTAATTGTTTTGACAAAATTTGCCCCCCACAACTCCCTGATGGGTGTTTATTTCTGTTATCACTCAGATGTTAGCAGATTCTTTCATCATTACGTGCATGTATTTTTTCTAAGAATGGAATTTTTTGTAACTGCTTCATATTTCCTACTTCTTTCTCCTTTTCATGTTTATCTATGGAGATGTTCTTTGCCATTCTCTCCTTTGTGGAACTTCCACAAGGTCTCAGAGAAAATGGCTTCTGTCCTGAAGCTGCTTCATCAGGATCTGTGACCACAATAGGGTGAATTTTACCCAGCTCACATAATTTACAGCACCTACAGAACAGCTCTTTCCCTGCTGTAGACTGATTTTTCTTCTTTTTTACCATAGCACTGGTCAGTGTTAAATGTGTGCTCACAGTCCATCCTTTTGGCAAAGTTTGTAGTGTGGTACACTGCCATACTTTCCAGTAGCCTTCATGCTACAGCACATCTGCAAATAGTAAAAACATAGAAAAGCAGCAGAGTGAACTGTTACCAAATTAGAAGAATATATTCAACTTACTTTAATTGACAACCACTTTGTTTTACCTTATTGTTTCCTAGTTTTGGTCTGACACATTTCTTACAGATAAAGGAAAGCTCTCTCCTTCTCCATCTCTTTCCATATGTCTGCCTTTTTCCTTTAATTCTTGTTCTCTGTCTGTTATTGTGAGCTACAGATGTTGCAGGATCTAATGAGATGAATGTTATAAAGTGAGAATGGGAAGCTCTGTGCTTTCACTGAACTAATCTCTACCCTGGTCTAAGGGGCTTATTTGCAGCTGAAAGTCCTGGCAGTCTAGAAATAAATGCCTCATAAAGAATTACTTAATTTAGTTAATAATGTTTGAATCAAGTCATTCTTCATTTTCCATAAAACTAGAATAGGCTAGAAGTAATTCAATTATTTTTTACAAGTACTAATGAATAAAGTAAATGTGTAATTTCCAATAAATTACATAGTTACTTGTGGTGTGAAAAATTGTGCACTCAAAACAAGTAAAAAATGTGTCACTTTTATTTTTATAGTATGTCCTTTAGAAGAGATATTAAAGCACTGTTTATTTTATCCCATGGTATTCTATAGAAAACTGTGGATTAATTTTCCCTCAGAGAAGCCTTATAGTATTTCTGCCCTGAAAGAAAAAAATAAATATGCCTTGGAGAGAATCGTTCAGGTACCTTGTATAAATTCTTCAGTAATAAGAAATAGGTATTTATGCATTTCACATACAGCCTGTATCTGTTGAGGAAACATGCTCTTGCCCTCTTAAAGGAAAGATTTGGGGTTTTTTCTACATCTTTTTGCCCCTTTTTAAATTAAAATGCAAACTTATGTATAACCTTGCTCTCTCAGACAGTGTTCTGTTTTGAAGCATGCAGTTAGACTATGGGCAATAGGGAGGACAGGAGAGTCGTGAATGGAAAATGAGATTAAACACCATTCATGCCATGCCACCCCTCCTCTTTTTCTTTCAAAGCCCAAGAAAATCTGTATATGTGGAAATGACAAAGGAACTTCATATTTTCAAATATAAAAAGAGGCAACCTAGAACAGTAGAGTATTTATAAAATGTAACTACAGTAAGCTGAAGTCCCCCCTGGCACAACATGGAGGCACTGCCTACAAGTAATGCATGCACTGATTGTGCTGCTGCAGTGGGGCAGAAGGGGAAAATAGAGAGAATCACAAAATACATATCTCAGTAACCATAAATGAAGCAAATCTGCTTTAGCTTTGCTGTGACCTCCAGGAAGCAGAGCATGAAGTGCTTTGATTTATCACAGAATTGGAGCTTGCATCTAGAAATGTAAGTGTGGGATCATTTACTTAAAAGCTGTAGTCATCACCATAATCTTTAAGGAGCCAGATCCTGAGGCAAATTGCTGATGTGCTGATGTACTAAGCCTAGAAAGCCAGTCAGACTTCTAGGATACTTTACAAATATGGCAATATCGACAGGCTGTAAATTGGTTTCTTTGTGCATGCTGCCTAGCCAAATAACTTAAGGAAAGCGTGATAATAGCATAAATCACCAAATGCATTTCACCAGGCCTCTGTGCAGATGTAACTCCTGGGATAAAATGAACCAGCCATGCTAGTTTTGAAGACAAGGTGCTCTTACTTAGTTGTGAAATAAACCACCACCTGGGACAATACAATCTCCTCCTCTGCGGTCAGCTTCATCACCAGGACACAAAACCAGCACCTTCACAGGTGGCACTGGCTCCAGAGCAGGAGCAAACAGACATGGACTCAGTGAAGAAACGTACTGGCAGCTGAGATAATCCAGGTAAATCAGTGCCACACATTCACATATGCACGGAGGAACAAAGATCTCTGTGACCTACAAGCTCTGTGTGTTCCTGGGCTGTGGAGGTGAGCACAATTCTTGCTAGAATTTCTTGAGATGGAGTGTCCTTTTGGTTGGAATGTTTTCACTTCTGGTAGGGAAGAATTATAAAATGACCCTTGTTTCAGCTCCACAGAGCAACGACCCATCACCTTTTATCAAGTACTATACTGCATTCTGTGTTTATAGCAAAATTATATAAACAGAGAACTGTTGGTAAAACATTAAGTAAATGCTGAATAAGCATTAACTCTTCACAATGACTACCTAGTGTCATTTGAGTAATCCAAAGAGCAACAAATGCAAAACATACAGTGAACCAGCTTTTAAAAAGTAAGCAGGATAACAGAAAAATAAAATTACTTAAAATTGTTTAGGTCTTTTTTTTTTTTCCCCAGTAAGCCAATGCAGAATAGAATCTTAAAAAATAAACAATGTATAGTCAGTACGTGCACAGATATGTACTGAGTGCTTCTTATTGTTAGAAATGCCTGGAGTACCTTATCTTCTCTGGTATGCTAATGACACATGCTGATTTCCAAAACTGTATCCAGTGTAGGCTAACTACTGGCAGATATGAAAATATTTACATAGATGAACAGAACTGTGTGTGGTAATATACTTGCAAATTTGTCTTACAGATGTCATTTTCAGACATGAAGACACAATAATCATTTTCTAGCTAGCTCTAATTAATTGCTGCCCTAAAATGCTGTAACAGGTTCCCATCAACATATCTAAAAGTATTTTCAAAAGACATTTCTGAATTTTTCAGTCAATATAGAAATCTGTTATTTCTACTCTTCATACTCCTTCTGAGATTTGTTTCCACAGCACAGACTATATCTGGAATGAACTAGATTAGATTTTCTTTTTAAATTATCAGTGCTTTCCAAGTTTCCAGTAAATATATTCTTTTAAATTTATTTTCCTGTGGGGAGAGAAAGGAAGCTGCACAGCCACTTAAAATGTATTTTTGCAAAAAGTACAGCAGAGTAAATCAAAATTGGACCATTCCACTACTCAAAATTAAAAGAGTGGCTCATATGTCCTGTATATATGGAAAATATTATATCAGGTACTTAAAAAGGAATTCAAAAATTCCAGTAACTGAGCAAGGAAGAATCTGAACTAGCCAGCAGGAAATTGTAAGAAACATGATGAACCCAGTTCTGGGCAGGAAAAAGAGTGGGTACTCAACACAAAGATCCCAAAAACATCATTCTGCCAGTACAATTCTCTGGCCCCATGCTACAAAGCCATGCACTCTCTTTATCACAAGACAATCCATAAACATTGTTTTCTCTGTTCATCACATTATGTTCATGGAGCATAGTATTTATAGCAGGTTATTATTTTTGTTGACTTAAAGATACAAAAACACATAAGCAGCATTTATATCAAGACTTGTGCAGATACAAACCATGGTAGGAGAAAACATGACCAATCTCAATGGAACAGTTTTAAACATTAAACATTAGTAGGACTTCTTGACACACAGTTAAGCTTAGCTTGAGAGGGCTTATGAAAACTGAGAGATATGAATTGGGAAACTGAACAAAAATTCTATTAGAATAAGACCATTTTCTTGTGAAAATTGGCTTCATGCATTTCTCACTTATTCCTGTATAACTTGGTTTATAATTTTTTTTTATGTGACACATTTGGGGGGAAAAGGTCTTTTTTTCCCTTATTATGGAGTTGAAAGACTTTGCAAATATTCCAATTAAAAAACTGTAATGAGTAATGCCAGAAAAAAAATTACTTGACCACAATTTCACCACACACTTCAACACACTTTTTCACCATTAGAAGCACACATGACATTGGCATCTGTACTTGGGGACTTGACTGGGGATATTTTGTGCCATTTGTCCGATTTTCTCAGAATATTTAGAACATTATGTAAAAATTCAGAAAACTATGATGTTCTATAAAAACTAAATAAGGCCTCCAGCCCACATATGTGTGGCATGGAAATGGTGTGTGGAACTAGTTAGTTTTCAGTGTTGAAAACATGTGTGGATTCTGCCTCCTACCATCCATATGGAACCTGAGCACCTCTGAATATCAGCAAATTGCATTTGTAGCCCTTGCACTGCTCAGGGCCATTAGCTGCACGAGAGTAGGAAAAAGAACCCTCCCAATTCTTCCTGTGAGCTGGGAGCAGTATCTCACTTGTGCTGCTCCATGCCCACCTCTGTCAGTTTGGTGAAGAAAATTGTCTGCTGGTGGTGATTGAGTGGTACCAGCAGACTGAGGAAGCTGGTACTATTTCTGGAGAAATAACATGTAAAGTGGTGTGCCCAGGTCTTCCTCCAGTGTGAGAGAAATGGAGCTACTGGAAAGAGTCCAGAAACGGGTCGTGATGATGATGCAGGGACTAGAATATCTCTCCTGTGAGGAGAGGCTGAAAGAGCTGGAACTCTTGAGCTGGGAGAAGAGAAGCTCAGGGGAATCTCACCAATGAACATAAATACCTGAAGCACAGGAGCACAGAGGAGGCATTCAGGCTCTCCAGTGGAGCCCAGAGACAGGACCAGGGGCAGCAGGTGCAAACAGAAACACAGCAGGCTCTGCCTCTGAGGATGACTGACCTCTGGCACAGGTTGTCCAGAGAGGTTACAGAGTCTCCATTCCTAGAGACACTCAAAAGCAGTCTGGACATGACCCTAATGGGGCTGATGGGTTGGACTGGAGGGCATCCAACCCTCAGCTATTCTGTGGTACTGTGAAATATGTCCCAAGTCAGAAGTAAGGATATGTAACAGAAACCAAACATGGTATGGATATGGTATGAACCAAACATGGACTGTGTATCCTGAAGGTTTCCCTTCACTTTAGGAGGATGTCCCTTCCAAGTTCTCTGGCTCATTTATGTCCAACTTTCATTAATTTCTCTTCCCAAAATCTGCATTCTCCCTGAAAGTGGATTTATGGTGAGAGTGTTCTTCAAGTTCTGCTCTTCAGTGATGGAGGTTCCATGTTTATGGAAAGAAAAAATCTTTTGAGAGTCTCAGGGCACTCATATCTTTCATCTCAGCAAATTGCCATGGGGTAGAGCATTCTGGTGTTATCTGTTCATACCAGAAGGAGCAGCCTTATAGATTTTTATGTTAAGATGCAAAACAGTGGCACCCGGTGACTTCAGCTCCTTAAGGAGAAAGAATATTTTTGTATTGAGTCTGTTCCTTTCCTGTATTCACCAATTCACATTGCTGAGCAAGAACAGATCAGTTAATTTTTTGGCCCAGCTTGCCACATAGCCATATTAATTGGAATTTTCCATGAAGGATTTATGGGGCATAGTTAAAATGAAATATACTTGCTAACACCTCTGCAGAGGAGATTATTATAGAAAATAGATGAGAAGTAACTGGGTTCCCTTTAGAAAACAAATGTAAATGCATACTCTGCACATTGCAAACCAGATAACATACATTGTTCAGAGTATAAATTACACAGAAAAAAAAACAAATAAGGAGAAGACAAGATCAAGATCTTAAATCTGAAAACTTCCACTTGTCTTTTCCAGAAAAATAATAATACAAAATATTTTTCTACTTGTTTTTTACCCCTGCAAACCAGCTACCTCTCAGCTACTGGGTGGTAAAGTTTCACTCTAAATAAAGCATTGATGGTATGGAAAAACAGCTGAAAAAAACCCCAAATGACAGTCAGTTCTGAGTGTCAATCTACACATTTAATGAGAATCTCTGCTCAATTTAATGAATCCTGGTGCTTCAGTCTACCATCATTTTAAGCAGAACCTGCATACACAACTATGTAGTGTCATTTGGGGTGTATATTGTGGCAGTACAATGCACCTCTGAAGGCAGAACTTCATTTCTGAACTATTAACCATATAAGCAATTGTTACTAATTTACTGTGAGAAACGTGTGTGCAAATGTATGTGCACATGATTGGCTTGTTGAGACAGCTTGAAAATGTTTAATCAGGGCTGAATAATTCTGTGTCTACAGTAGCAGTTAGATTAAAAACAATCAAAAGGAAAAAAAATAATACTATCACTTCACCACTGTGTCAGGGGTGAAAGTCTAATTGGATTGTAGTTGAAGATAAACTAACTTCACTGTGAAATGAGCAGCTGAAATTTGGCGGGGAGAGGGTCATTATTTGGAGCTTGACCTTTGGTTCCTGAGTCTGATAAAACCTGAAAAGAAGGACCCTTCTTTGCAAAGTGCATTTCATATGAGGTGAGGGAGAATGGGGGGTGGGTAAAGAGAAAAAAAGAAAGATAGAAACTCCTTGAAAGCCGCTACTTGACATCAGAACTAGGTGGCTGCTAACAGTGCCTTGGTCAGGACGGTTCACTCACGGTGAGTATATGGATATAATATATCCACTAACAGACACTGACACTTATGTGTGCATTTATCAGCCAGAAGTGCCAGCGAAAAAAAACCCTCTAATTATTTTAGGAATCCCTCTAAAATCCCTGCTCTTGAAATTGTGCGCAGAGTTGCCGATTTTAACAATGGCACTTAGTGCTGGCTCTGAACACTGAACTCACGCTCATTACGGGCAGCCCAAACCTCGCTGCCTCTCCCCACGCCCCCTCGCACAATCCCATCCTCTCCCAGCTCCGGTGGACTGTAGCCCGGTTCCTCTCTGCGTGAGGCTGAGAACCGGCTCTTGTAAATACAAGCTGGAGAATTCAGCTTGTGTCACGTAGCAAAAACAATGAGTGGAACAAATGAGCCGAGCAGCTCGGAGAGTTGGAAATCTCTAATTACCAGAGCCAGTCACAGGCAAACACTGAAGGAGGGGCGGACTGTTTGCACCTAGTGCCACTCAACCAGGGTGACAATAAATTTATGAAAGGTCAAAGAACTTTCCATATGTAAGGCTCGGGGCGGGAGTGATGGGGGCTGTCACCCGGCCGGGCTGCCAGGGCTGTGGCGATGCTGCCACCTGCTGATGTGCTCAGCCTCTGCCGGCATCCTTCTCCATCCTCTGCCGGCATCCTTCTCCATCCTCTGCCGGCATCCTTCTCCATCCTCTGCCGGCATCCTTCTCCATCCTCTGCCGGCATCCTTCTCCATCCTCTGCCAGCATCCCTCTCCATCCTCTGCCAGCATCCTTCTCCAGCCTCTGCTCTGCCTTCCCAGCCTCGCTCCTTCTGCAGAGAACTCACCCTGCATCCGCTCTCATCACCCAACACAATCTCCAGTGACTCTTCCTGATTAAAACACTTACTTAGGATCTACCTGGAGCAATCTGGCACTTTCTCTGCTGACATCCCACTGTCCTGCATGCAACTCCAATATCACTTCCTGGAAAGGCAAACATAAATATTAGTCAGCTAGTACTTGCCTTTATTAAATACAGCCTCCTTTTCTAAGCAGAGCTGTGGTCTATGGTAGACTTCTTGCCAACATGCCCTTTATTGCTTAGTTTCCAATGAAAAATATTTTTCTTACAAAAATGCCTCTCCCATAAATATACAAAAACTTCCACATCCAGCTGTCTTGGTGAAAGACCCTGTAATAGTAATACATCTTATTTATAACATTTACACAAAGATGTATATAAATGCATCCATAAACATCCAGAGGGAAATAGGATCATTAAAAGCTTTTTTAAGGAAAGATAATCTAATCATATTCAATAAATATTCTCCCTCTCTGAATTCCTCCTGCTACTTTTTTTTAAACAAATCATCTAGATTAAGTTAAAAAGTGGGAAGTTAAAAAGTGAGGTGGGTGGGGGGAACTTTGCAACAGCATTCTTGCTACAGGCTGTAAGGACATTTCATTATGCAATGCCTCACTCAGGTCATTTTTGTGCTTTTATAGTTCCCTTGTGTGGGTTCATCCACATCACCTGGTGGTCTCTTTGTGAAGAAGGCTCAGAAGCAAAGCTCTTTTCAAAGAATTATTTGAACAGGACAATCTCCAGTAGAACTTTCAAAATCAACTTTCCAGCTAAGTGTGTGCCGTGTGTGCTGCTCCTCCCCAGCACACACACCGTGGTACACACACCACAGGCACACAGACACACACTTTCGAGCTGGTGAAAAATGTCAAAAAGTGTTTTGGAAGAAAACCGTGGTCTTTCTCCCTCAAAGTCTTGGGGTTTTGTAACTATGTGTTTGAGACTGCTTAGGACAATGGTGCCCCAAGTTTCCATTTATCTCTGTACCTGCAAACGTGTCTGAATTTTCATGTTCTGATGCTGCACTTGCCATCATCACACCCACTTGTGTTGAAATTACAGCTAGACCAGCACTGTCACACTGTGCTTTCAATTTTCAGCATCTGCAGGAGACAACTTATGCCCCAAGCCTTCAAAAAGGCTTTGGACAACACTCTCAGGCACACAGTGTGGTTCTTGGGGTGGTCTTGTGCAGGGCCAGGAGTTGGATAATCCTTGTGGATCCCTTTCAATTCAGGATATTCTATGATTCTCCAAGTGAAGGAAAGGCTCCTTCTAGGTGTGCAAAGTCATGCAGAGACCTGTGGTGACCACCATGATCTCCAGGGGAAGCATGTGGTAGTGGCTTGTCCTCAGTGCAAAGCCACCAGCTCTCCCACGCTGTCAGCGCAGCCCAAGCATAATTCTTGTTTACTTGTGCCTGATTAAGAACCCTGCACCTGAATTTTAATCATGAGAAAATCGTGTCCAGTACACAGAAATAGAGAGAGAGGGTGCCCTTGGGAGGACCTTCTGTAGCAATTATTTGGCCTGAACCACTAAATTTCTTACATTATGTTTAATCATTATAAGACAGCTAGACTAAGGGTAGCAGTTCCAGCAGTGGACAAGCCCTGATGGTCACCTAAGGTACCTAAGGCTGTGCATTTTACCAAACATTTGCATAATGATGCAGCTGTTTAAAAATTACATAACAGTACCATTAAAATGCCAGAATGGCACAGTGGAGCTGCTGCTTAGGTTAACTGATCATGGATCTCTCTGCCAAGCTGCTTTCTTCTCTGAAACTGCTTGTCCACTTAAAATGTAAAGGCACGCTCTTCCAGTGGCTCCCACAGTTCTCACTCACATATAAAGTCTCTGGTGGGCTGCATGGTGTGTTTTTTCAAGGAAATACTTCATACCTGTAACATACATTAGCATCCTAGGATTTGCCATCAAAACAATATACCAATATTTAAATGTCTCCTTTATCTGCTACACATTTATTGGCCTACACATTGTTTAAAAATATATAGGATAATTATAAATATATGCACATGGCAGTTTTCTTTCTTAAGAAAACCCAAGCATAAAGCCCACAAAACACCAATTCTCCCAACTCCCTCCTAGGCTTCCAATATATATCCTAATGGTTTAATTGAACTCTGGCCCTGACTGTTAACATTTGTGTAGGTATTTTCACTTCAGCTTTAGCACCATTACATATGATTTAAAATCTGCATTTGAATACCATTAAAGTTTGATATCCACAAGTGCTAAAGAGAATGTTCATGTTTTTTTTCTTCCTGAGAAAATTCTTTCTAGTCAAATATTGTAATTGAGCCATGAACAGCTGGTATGAGTCTTATCTGCTTTGACAATCATGATGCCAAATGGAAAGGCATGACTTCCCTTGCCTCTGATTTTACAGATTAGGAGGGACTCAGACCAGAAGTCCAGACCTTAATATTTTCTTGTTCAGATAAGAGTGATTTGTGAGACCAACCCAGAGTTTAATTTTGTGTTTGGGCCTTATCCCAGTTCAAGATATGAAATGTTGCTGGAAGCAATGTCACAGGCAAAGGAAGCCCACTCTAAGCTGAAGTATAATGGCATTACCCACTTTTAAAAATGAAAACATAAGAATGCAATTTTCAATTCTTGACTGTAAAAGACTGCAAGCCACTTATTTTTGATCATTGATATTTTCTAGGAAATAAATTAAAAATTAGAGGAAGATAAAATGTCTCCTGTCTATGTTTCAGAGGATTAAAGATACTTACCACTGAGAAACTTGGCTTTCTGTTGTCTATTTAAAATTATGCAAGACCAATTAAGAATGATAATGAACAATAATCTTTCAAGAAATTGCCACCCAGTGGAATTCATTAACAAAAACCTGAAAGACATAACAATTTTTTGTGAATAAACAATTGTTTTCAAAATGAAAAGGTCTTGGTTTCCTCCCAATTTCATTTTGCCAAAAAGAACTTTGCTACCATGAATTCTGAGCTGCTGCCAAGATTATTGTAATGTGGAACTCCTCATTTAGTACTGAAATTAATGTTTTTTTCTAGAGAGGTTGCAAATTGAATCAGAAACATTTTTTACTTTGACTACCAGATGAATGCAGCTTCTATGATGTGCAAGAAACATCTTACAATAAGCATATGTCAAGCTGTCTCCAAGTGGACTTTCTTCATGATAAAAAGATAAACTTGCCAAAAAATGCATTGTTGTTTCAAATAAGTAAATAAGTTTATATATATATATAGCATTTACAAAACATTCAGAAAATGAGAATTCTTTCTCAGCAATAAAAAAATAAATAGAAAGTTCAAAAGCAACTTCCCCACTGAAAAAACACCCCCACCCTTTTATGTGTTGACTGACATGCCTTTAGTTTATTACTGGTGTTACACAATTTATTGACTACTTGAAAAAATGACAAGGGAAATCAGTTATGTGTACATAACCCTTTTCCCAAGTATTGCCAACTTGTAACTGTCCAAAGAGTTTCAGTTTCAGAAGAAAAACAAATGAAATAAATAGGCCTGAGGATTCCATTAGCAGCTAAGTAGGAATTTCACAATGAATACATGGCTGTAGGCAGAGAGAAATACAGGGGAAAAAAAAATAAAAATAAAAAATAAAAAGCATTTGCATTTCTTTAAGTCCTGGAAAATATAAATACTTCACAGCTATGTCATAACCACTGGAAAGTCACTTTCACACAGTAATTTATAAGAGCAGGCTGTTATGCAGGGAGCTGTGAGTGGATTCCCAGTGCCAACAGAGCTCTTCCCTGCAGAAAAGTACGGGATCATCAGGAACAGATAAGAACTTTAAAATCGGGCACAGTCCTACTTCTTTCTTGAAAGAAAGTTGCAAGAACTTATTTCCAAAGGCACACCTGCAGCAGAAGACAGCATTAGATGAATCTTGGCTGATTAGTACCATCTACTGTAAGTAAATGATTGGCATTTGTCAGCTGTTTGAGGTTTGGAGATGCTCATCTACTGCATTAGATGTGGGAGAAGTAAAACCAGATCAACCATGCTTTTTTACATATCAGAATTCACCATACATGTTATATTTGCTTGGGCTGAAAGCCAATAGCATGGTCCCTTTTTCTTAAAAAAAATCAAAATTACTTTAATTTTTTTTTCCCAAATATTATTATTTGAAACTGAAAGCCAAAGAAGAGAGTTACAGGGAACATCAGTGTGGCATTGTGCCATAGTTCCAATAAGGATAAACACAATAAATAAATTATTTTATTTTTGTGGACATTAGACTTAGATGCCATGAACATTAAATGAACAAGGTATGGTCCTCTAACACAAACTTATACTACACATGGACAAGGTTTGCATGCACACTAATTGCTCTGAACAGAGGAAACATTTTGTGAAGGGAGCTTGAATGCCACTTACTCAAACTGAACCATACCATTCCTATGTGGACAGATTGATGATATAACTATTAAAAAAGCAAATGCTACATCCAGTTGCAAGCACATTGCTTAGTTGCTCATCTCTGATACACATAAGATAATACCTTATGGGTGATTTATGTACTGTTTAAAACAGGCTTAACATAGTTATTACTGGAAACCAGGAACAAATAAGTCAAGAAACTGGATTAATTTGTTTTACAGGAATCAAATGAGGGGAGAATTAACTATGATCAAAAACTTTCTTGTTCTGCTAAAGACATTGTGATTCCATGCAGTGCAATGTTTAAAGTTTGTTCAATAGTATGCAATGTAGTAAAATGTAATGTAGCAACACAGATCTTGCTTCCACCTGAGGTGCTGTTAATTACTGTTGATTTCAGTGGAGGCAGAATCAGGTTCTTAGTTAGAAATTATAACAAGCCAACTTTCAATTCTTTTATATGTACCAAAGACAGTTGTCATCTTTGACAAAGGTGCAGAAATGGAAAGGAAATCTATTCATGTGCTCTGTGGACACTGGCTTTTCAGAGCAGAAGAACACAAACCAAACAGCAAAGTTTCACAAGCATATGCCACACTGGCATTATAGATGACTTTCCTGAAAAAGGGCCAAGTTACTAGCAAGGCTTTTACTAAGCTTTTGAATTGTACAGAAAGAGTGTTAAAAATATTTTTCAACCTGCTGTATTATACTGACTGGGTTTGAATTAAATTGCAGATGTTCAATATCCCTGAAACAGTACTTTTTATTAACAGACAGAATAGTCCATTAAACTTCTGTTTCAAATCACATTACTTGTCATTAAACAATTAGAGCATGTTTTCTCTTTCTTTTGACCTTGGCAATTAACATATAAACTTTCAAAGCACTGCACTCAGACCTCTGAAAAGAAATGTGATATTGAACACAATTAGAGGCATAAAGATGAAGGAGGCAAATAAAGGGTATCTAAATATAACGAAATTTCCTAAAAACTCTTCCTGGAAATAAGACACTGTTATTAGAGAGTAGACAGTTTAAAGTGAAAAGACATCTGACATTTGCATTGATGCTGTAGTAGTGTAGCTCTGACTTGCAGTAGGTGTAATTAGAGCATTCAGTCTACAGAGGAAGAAAGACCTGTCACTCTGCAGCAAAGCCCCAAGCAAGGCAGGATAGCTAACAATGTCTTATCCTTAAATTACTCTTCTGATTGGAAAGAATATTTTAAAAAACAAGGTTTGAGGTGGATTGTGTAGTGTTAGTAACTGAACCTTTCCCCATTTCTCTGTTAATATTATTACAGCAAGTTATTACATATTTTTTGAAGCCCAGAGGACAGCTCAAGATTCATCTGCTTGAGTAAATGCACTGATAGGATTATTTTGGAAAAGCATGATGTAAGCAGACTCTTTCTAATAAAATGAAGCCCCTCAAGGTACTCATAATTAAATTGATTAATTTGGCTTTTGAAGGTGCACTATGTCATCTGATTTTGAAGGTAGACAAATATCCAAGAGATAGAATATCAGTGTCTTCTCATCCCTTCTTTATTTAGGGTTCACATACTATCAGCTAATATGGGAAACATCTCAGACAAAAGCTACTTTTCAGCCCTCCTGAGTGAAAGGAACTGGAAATTTGAATTTTCTCCAGTCCTGGACAAGAAGGAAATTCCATTAATTGGAAATAGCTTCAAATGTTCTGAAATACACAAAATGAAAATAGTCCAATTGCTGTTTAACCATGACTAGATCCCCTGCAAACTCCACTGTTCTTAAAATATTCCCCTCATCTTCTAGCAGGAGTTTAGAAAAAACAGACCAGTTTCTCACTTCTACAGAGATGGAGTGGGTGATACCTACAACGATGCCTTCCTCTTTTCTTGCAACAATACTGATCTTTTTGTCAGCTGCCCACAGAGATCCACTGGCACAATTTTATCATTGCAGTGTTTGTCATGAGACAGACAAGGGACAGGTTAATGCTGCTTTCTGAAACACTGATCATAGAGATTTGATTGAGACACTTGAGTGCTGAGAGTTTTCTGAAGAGCAGCTGATTGCCAAATTGCCACACCTGAAGCAACCATGAAGATTTTCTCTTGCAAGGATCCCTAAATCTCCTCTGTTTGGAAGGAGCAATAGCTTTCCAGGGAAATGGAAATCAATACCAAAAATTATTGACAGTTTCCATTTCTAGGAATCCCCTTGGCTACAGTCACAATGAAAGAGAATTATTTTGGCTTCCCTTGCCAAATTCAGGAAAATCCATAACTGAAAACTATGCCAGCAAATGAAATATAAGGCACATAAGCAAACCCAATGAAATAAAAGAGAAAATCAGAGCTATTTGGCCAATAAACAATTTAAGATTACCATGCAACAAGGCAAGCTGGCTCTTCAATGCCTTTCTCAATAGCTCTCCTGCTTCTGTTGAGTAGGCACTGCATTAAACTTGATCATAATTTGAACTACTTATGAATAATTGATTTAGGAATAACTTCACTGACAAAAATCTCACAGTTCAATTTGCTACGGTTTGTGGAACATATTTATATTCATTTATAACAATGCTAATCGACAGCAATCCAGACTTTGGAACCCTTAAAAAAATTAACCGAACGTTACAAACTCAAATACTGTCGATCAACATAATTTAATAGAGTATCTTCCATAGATTACCTAACAAAGATCAATCATAATCACAAGACCCTCAACCATTTCTATTCTCTTGTGGTTATTAAAATGGATGGGAATTTCCAGTATGTCTAAAAGATTAATGAATCAGATTTCTGGTAGATCAGAGGGAGATACTAAATTAGGAACAAATAGTGTTCTGGAAGAACCCTCACCAGTTGCCTGTCCCCCCATGTCATTTTTGCCAATGGAGTTCCTTTTGGAATATCTTTGTTAATCACAATAACAGAAGCATCTTTCTAGGTAATACTGTTTAACTTTTTGTTGGCTTGATATGTGTGCATGTGTGTGCCATAGGAAATAATAAAAATTTATTTTTTTATGTGAGAGTTCATATGCATTGTTCTGCTAGACAAAAGGACATTGAAAATAGCAACTCACATGAAAATCCAGAATAAAAAATATAAGTAAGAGAAGGGTAACCAATACAAGAAGTGGTAACAGTACATAATATTCTACAGAGTCAAGAGCATAGCCTAGGGTACCTGAGCTGACAGAATATAGGGTACTGAGTCCTCTTTTGCCACCCAATTAAGAGATGTAATGTTCGGTTACAGCAATCCTGTTCCTCCTCACAGACCATTCACAAGATGATGAAAGTTGATCAGGCAGCAGACAAAGAAGGCCTCTGACACTGAGCATAAGCTTTGGCTACAAAAATATGACTGTGAAATTTCATTCAAAGAAGTAGATCCCCAAAATGAACTTACAAAAAAAAATCAACTTTGCTTACACTTCTTTATTTCTATCCAGTCTGCTTTCCTAGACAATTTTTTAGATTTTCTACAGGCCTCTATCACAAAAATCAGTGTCAGAGCAGAGTGAGCATTAATTTGAGAAGAAAATATTGGAATTTTGTTCTTCATGTCCCTTTTAAGATATTACAAATCCTCTTGTGCTGAGGAAACTACTGCTGAAACAGTCATAACAGTGGTTTTAAGAGGATCATCTTGAAAATGCCAGATTTATACTGATGGTTGTTCTCTTCCTGTGAGGAGTTTCACCATTTCCTTTGGTGATGTTTGAAATTATCTAGCTTCTAGAACCACAGCCTCCAGTAAAGGCATGGCATGAAGCTGTGTAAGTATTTATAGGATGTTTCTATCACATTTTCTACACCCACAAAGAATGGCCATCATGGCACCTACATATTCCTTTTCTTAGTGCATCCTATTGGCATTCTCATGATCTGGTGGATGGTTAGGACTCCAAGGGATGCTGCCCCAGGAAACCTTTCAACTGGCTGAGTAGTTGTAAGAACAATGCAGCACCTCCAAAGAACCTTGGGGTGAGAATGAAAACAGGAGCTGCTCAAATATGACCCAAGCAGAAGGGAAGGCAAACTCACTGGCAGGTGAGCATGTCCTGGAGCAGGCCTGAAGGAACCACACAGAGAACACGAGCTGAAATTTTGCAGCCTCTCTCAACAGGCCCATTCTTTACACATGAGACTGAAGAAGCAAACCAGAATTGATACACGAGCAATTTGAGATGTTATAACACTTTTGTTCAGGGAGCAATATACACTGGCATGGAACATCAGGAGAAGATTTGGATTGTAGGTTTCTCTGTCCCCTTTTATGGGTGACCTTGAAAATGCTCAGAAAAAACTAGAGAGAAAAGCAATTATATTTTTGAAATTACACACCACTGTTCTAATTCATCTTGATAACCACTTTTAAGGAATCCAAAAAAAGGCTAGAATATTGCTTTCATAAAACTTGTAAAGACCTTGGTTCCGCAGAGTCATTTTTAAAATAAATTTAGATGTACAAAGATGAATTTTTATTTCCTTTGTGTTGCTAAATTGCTACTTTTGTAATTTAAAAAAAAATCCTGCAGTCCTATACTGAGGACTTTGGCAAAAAAGAAAGAAGTGTGGATGATCATTTTTTTTTCTTGTTCTGGAAAGATATGCAGCAGCTCAACCTGTGCTGTGCAGTCATCCCTACTGTGTCACCAGCATCTGCATTCATCCTTTTCTTCACATTTATAAGTGTGATTGAAGTGTTGATAAGAAGCTGCATTTATAAAAACAGGATGTTATGCAAACAATAGGCACAAGATCTTAGTTATTCTTATTCCTGCTGGTTAAGCTCCCCTGTGTTCATTTAGGCATGATCTGTCTCCGTGTCTCTTTTACTCTCATTATTATCTTGCCTTACCAATTAGGTAAGGCACTGAACGGCCTGTTATTCCAGCCTGGGAGGGCTGGGGGTCAGGAGGAGTCGTGCTTAATGCTAAGTGGCTGTGAAACGTTAAAGCCTGTAAATTCATCAGGACACTTGGCCTGGCCCACTGCAGGGCAAGGGGTGTAAGTACTTTTCTGCTTGAATTACACACGGAGCAGCACTGGCTTTGAAATGCCAGGATCCACGCTGAGCTCAGTGAACGCTCCCCAAGTGCACAGCTCCAGCCTCAGCTCTAATAGCAGGAGCAACAGGGGTTATTTTTGGAAGCTCTTGGCAGACGGATAGAAAAAGAAACTTCAAAAATCATTCTGCCTTTTTACTGAGGACCCCCTTAGGAGTACTACTGGGAAGAAGTCTGTCGACCTGCCGCAGCTAATAGTCACTCAGCAACCCGGCGCAACCAGCGCTCCAGAATCAATGCGCCGCAGCTATTCAGTAGTACCACATCTGATGCTTGAAAGGATGGAAAATATGATCTGTGACAGCTGCTTATGAGTGATAGTGATAGTGAACAAAAAGCCCAACGGGTCCTGGAATGTCCCCGCCCCGCACACAGAAAGGACGTGGAAGGGAATGATGACTTTGCCTAGCACGGCAGCGTCCTGCGTGCCGGATTGGCAACTCCAACAGCTCAGCAGCAATTATTCACATGCCACCTCTGAAGCAGTGGTTTGCTACCCACAGCATCCCTGCTACATCTTGTACCAGACTGCTGACTGCACAGAGAGAGGTTTTTCACTTCTTGGATGAGAGAATAAAAGACCAACAGAGAAATAAAACAGAAAAGGGTCAAATCTCTCAGTCTAGAATTTGTACAGGGAAAGCAAGCAACTATTTGTAACCAATATGGACAAGGTTAAAATCTAAGAAAGGCTAGTTAACTTTGTAAAGGAGGATTTTCTGATGCACCAAAAAAAACTTGCCAGAGTTTGTTACTGTGGTGTTTTACTACTGGCTTCATTGGGATCTCAGTTCCATATTGTCTTGGTCTGCTTGAAATTCAGCACCCAGCAATATTTAAATATTTCTGAAATTATGGTTTATTTCTTGAAATATGATAGTCTTATTTTGATATATAGTCAGACATTTCTTTGGCAAAGGTAACTTTGCTTCTATCTATTACATGGCTTAGCACATCAAACTTTTGTCTCAAAATCTGAATAAATACTTATAGTTACATCTCATCCCCATGACCTTCACTCTTCATTGTGGGAGCATAAGTAAGGTTTGGTGTTTACAGAAAAAATATTCACTTTTTCTGAGAGGAAAGCACATTTTTTTTACATAGCTGAAACTTCAAAAAATATATCTCAAAACAATTCTCATTAACTAATCATTCTGGCAAGTTTCTATAGAAAAAAGGTCTTTGGTAAAGCAATAATGTTATTACTACCATGCAGAATAATAGCACACCGCCCAAAAAAAAAAAAAAAAGAAAAAGAAAAAGAAAAAAAAAATAAAAGAAGACAAGAAGAAATTGCATCAGGAGAGATCCTAATTATTAAAGCCATTGTAAATGCAAAGAAGACTCTGAATTTGGTGTACAAAGATGAGTTTGATCAAAGGTTAGTTTAATCATTTGTCTATACAAGAAAGTGCTGCCCTGAGTTGTCAGTAGCTCTTCTTGACCTATTAAAAGTCCTAAGTGAATATTATTTTGTAGGTCTCAGTTGGAAAGACTTCCTTAATAACTCATGCATGAGAGCAACTTTTTAATATATATTTTACTCGTTATTTTTTCCCACAGATAAATATTTTCCATCATCATGTTCAGTATTTTGATATTGTAAGATTTTTTTTAATCTTGCTTTAAGATATATAAACTCCCTTTCAAATATTTATATACCACCAAGAAATATTTTCAAGACAGCCTCTGCTTGTGATTTTATCTTCGTGCTAAGGGACTCAAAAGGTTAAGATTTTAATCCACTGCAAGGGATTTGCTGAATAAATATCTTGTTTGTAAGAGCTGGATTAGGACAACATACTAAACCTACTCCATCTAACTACAACACAGTGAATCTTGTCAAGAAAATAAACTCTTCTGTTTATCCTTACTTATGCACAGAGCTATGAATAAGTCTTATAACCAGCTAGTGATCCTGCCTACATTATCTTGTCTGTAAACATGCCCTGCATGCTGAAACAGCTGAAAGGAACATCCAGGATTAGGAAAAATCACAGAAGCTGAAAACATGTTTTGACGCAACTATGGGAGAAAAAAATCCTCTGCTCCAGGTGAAAAGCTTTATAGTCTGTCTCATCTCCCCTTATCCTCATATTGCCCAAAATTGCCTTACTTTGTCAAAGAGAAGCTATGATGAAAAGCTCCTTAGAGTGACCTAACTTGAAGGAATGCCTCCTTCTTTAATTTCCCTAAGAGGTAAAACAGTATATATGTGTCTGCTTTCATATTACTGTTTTTCAAAAGGCACACTAGGAAAGGTTAGGAAAAAAGGTTTATACTGAGCAAAAACACACACCTCAAAATATTTGTTAATTTGTAAACCAGTGCTTAAACTTTGAGTTTCAACATTTGATTTTTAACCTAGGAGATCCCAAGCATGGGACAAATCTTACCAGAGATCCTATTTATCATTAATGCATAAATTAATGGGCTGCTTGGTTAAGGACAGCATCTAGCTTTAGCCTGAAGAGGAACAGCTTTTTCATGACCTATAGGAATGTTTCACCACAATTGACCCAAGTGGCCAAGCAGGCCAGTGGCATCCTGGCCTGTATCAGCAATAGTGTGGCCAGCAGGACAAGGAAAGTGATTCTTCCTCTGCACTCAGCACCAGTGAGGCCACATTTGAGTGCTGTGTCCAGTTCTGGGCACCTCAATCCAGGAAGGACATGCAGGTGCTGAGAAGGGTCCACAGAAGGGTAACAAAACTGGCAGAAGCTCTGTATGGGAGTCAGCCTGACTGGTATTCCAGGTCAGGCAACCTTTACTGAACAATTGTACCCTAACCCTAGGCCTTGGGAGGCATTTGTTTGAGTTGTGGTGATCCCAGAAGGGAAAGTTCCAAGGAGTTATGGGATTGCCCATGTTGATACCTCATACATATTCCTAATCTTCATTTTCCAGTTGATCATCACCACTCCCAGTCCCTAGAATGTTCTCCATTCCTTGTATCCCCATTGGCCCTCAACTGATGCAGTGTCCCACCCAGCCTACCCTATTGGACCCTAACCTCAAATCCACCCCCTCTCTTGCCACACATTTATACCCTGGCCCTTCCTGCATCTTAGTCTTCAACCACTGACTCCTAAAGAGACCTTATCCCCTTGTTTAGTGTATTTGAATTTTTGGGCCTCATCTCATGTTGACTTTCATTATTATTAAAGTATTTTATATTGTAAGTCATGGTCGTGGCACTGCTTTTCATTTATTTTTGCCACCATTGCCCTAATATCTGAGAACTCTAAAAAGTATTGTCGGGGACCACCCTCAACCCCTGATAGCTCTGGAGCACAAATCCTGTGAGGAGCAGCTGGTGGAGCTGGTGGTGTTTAACCTGGAGAAAATGAGACTGGGAGAGACCTTATCACCATCTCCCTGTAAGAGGTTGTAGCCAGGTGAAAGTCAGCCTCTTCTCCCAGGAAACTAGTGACAAGATGGATGGACAGTCTTAAGCTGCACCAGAGGGGAAAAACATGTAAGCTACCTGGAGAGCATGGACTTCAAAAATCTAAAAAAATCAGTCTAGAGTTATTTTTCATGTTTTCTCCTCAGATTGAAATGAATCCAGGTGAGAAGTCCATGGAAAGTTGGAATTACAGCAATGAGAAAATATTTCAGATGAGTCTGCCTTAATAATATATCTATCCGGAAATTTTCAACCTATGTGTGTAGAGAATTATTTCCTCTAATAGCTTTAAAAATTCGAAAACTGAACTCTATATTTTTCTAATTCTACTTTTGCACCTAAATTTTAAGCTTTTTTTTTTTGCTGTGAAGACAAAGAACATACACTGCAACTATCACCAGTTCTCCTCCCTAATCAAATATATTTTGCAATTATGTTTCCTTACAATCAAATTCAGAGAAAAAACGTTTCTACTTTTTTTGTTGTGATTTATCACAGTTCTTGCTGCTAATAAAGGCAGCAGCTTCACTCTGCCTTTGGAATTTCATAAGGCACTGCATGATACTAAATCAGTTTTTAAGCATTCCTTTTGCAGCCTACAGTTAAGAGGTATGCAGATTTGTCTGGTAACCCACTATATTTTACTATTTACACTTTATTTCCACAATAGAATGAAAAAGAATGTGTGACCAGCAGAACTAGGAAAAAGGACAATAAAATGATAATTTGATGTAAAAGTTGGGGCATTCCAGTCAGTTAATTTGCTTTTCTACAGGAGGCGTAACTATCTGAATTTCCATAATATAAAACCGTTTACTCCTCCACTGAGTAGGAATTTATGGAAAAAACATCCCTCTGGCATGGTTTAAGGTCAACTATTACAGTAAAACATTCATTATCATGATACATATAAAATAAAGTTTTAAATATAAAACACCTCAATTTCTTTCATCAGCAGTAGTAAAAGCAGCAAATAGTTGGTTCAGTAAGGAAATTTTTACAATTATTTGACAGGATTTTTCATTGTCTGGTCAGAAACATCAACCACTTCTCTGTGATTAAAGGTATAAAGAAGTGAACACTGCTTAGTATTCATGGATGCTTCTATAAGTAAAATTGTAGCATGGATTTATCCATAAAATAAAGAATCATTTACTCAAGATATGTCTTTGTTTTCTTCCCTCAAATAGTTTCACAGGATCAGCAGCCTGTTCTCATAAAAAATGACCACTCTTAATAAAATGGGGAAAAAATTATACTGATGATGAAAGGCACCCAGAACTCATAAAAATGAATATGCTGATTAACAATGTCTCAATTTAAAACAATAAAATTCCTGAAAGTTGTGAGGCATAAATAATGTCTTTCATGTGAGCAGTATTTTTATGGATTTGTCAGTATTACCGGGAGAAAACAAACAAATTTTAATATGCGGTCCTCAAACTCACATGTTAGCATGTACTATCCAAAAACTGGAATCATAGCTAACAGCGACAAAAATGTTAATTTATTTATAATCCTGTAGAACTCTATTTTCTCTAATAGTTACGGAAATGGAAATGAAGTGATGTCTAAAATGAACACACTGTATTTTGCTTCTTCAAAGACCAGGAATTTTAAATGGGATAAGTTGTCCAACATGTTTTGTGCAAGACATATTTGGGACATTAAAAAATGAACATCCTAAAAGTTATACAATAATACACTGGATAAAGCCTTATAAATCAAAGTGTTTGAGACTTTTGAAGAATTGCAGAGGTAGGATTCCTTCCCATGGACCACATGAGCGTTCACACATATTTATGAATGTATTGTGCTTATTTTTTTAATATTCAGAATATATCTGCACTGGCAAGTAATCCTTCTGGTATTGACAAAAGAGGTTAGGAGAAGTCTTTTAGAGTGCAACCTCTGTCTTCAGGAGAGATAGGATTTTTCCTTGTCTTCCTCATCTATTATGAAAACTATATGAATCTGTGGACAGAGATATTACAAATGTATTTCACGTGTTAATATCTGTCTACATATCCCCATAGCTTAAAATGGGGATTTCTTTTTCCTTAAATGTATAACTCTTTCCTCCCTCTACCAAATTCTACTGCTCTTGCCTGAGTCAGTGAGTCCAATACTCATATTCAATATCAAAACAGAGGAAGGCCATTTTCAATCCAAATGATAGAGGAATACTAATGAAATAACAGCATTGAAAAAAATACTTAACTCATTACAATGAAAAAAAATATCCACAAAATCCCCACAAAATTTGCTGCCTAAAAGTTCATTGACCAGATTAAGAGATTTTTGAATTACTTATGCTCTTTTATAGGTGTATATACATGCTTTCAATAGTATACAAAATGACTATATTAATTTATATTATGTCCATTGTGTCAACATTTCCAGCTCCCAGGAAATAATCCCACATTTTACTCTTAGAATATTTCTTCTGGTGGCATTGATTAAAAATAATTCATTAAAGACATGTGGCAATGTTCTGATTTAAGGCAGGCAAAGGCAGAAAGTTTCATGTTGTGACTCTGAGAAAGCAGGGTAAGAAATTTAGAACACTTGGATGCACAGAATCATTCTTTTGGATCCCTTCACCTCATCTGTCTTTGGTGTCAGCCCCAGAGATGAAATGCATGTAACTGAGCAGTGCCATAATTCTGGCACCGATAAGACTGCCTTCCCTCCTCTCTCCCAGTTCTCCTGACACTTGTTTCTAGTCTGTGTTGTCTGATGAGGCCCAGAGTCTGAGGGCCTTTCCTGAAGATCATCCTTTCCATGAGGAATGACAGACTTTCCCCAGGGGATGCAGAAAGAAGCCCTGTAAGAAATGAGGGCTGAAGAGCCACGTTTGTGAAGGTTTCTGTTACTGAACAGGATTGCATTTTGCTTGTGACCTTCACTTGTATCATCTCTGTGCTGCACCTTCCAGCTGTGGCAGTGCTTCAGCAGACTTCCACATTGTTCTGATCCAGCTGCCTACACCCTCACAAGGCTGCAGTGCTGAGCTAAGTCCAATATCTGGGTTCCATTTGCGTGCAAAAACTTCAAAGGCACAAATAAATTCCACTGCTTATTTATGAAACACTTTGGAGCTGTGGCAGTGGACAGGAATTGATGCACAACCAGAGGATTACTAGTTTAAACTGAAGTGCCAGTGCCAACTTTGTAGAAAAACTGAGATGAAGGCAATGAATTGAGAGAGTGAACCTCACCCTAAACTTTAGAACATGCCACAATGCTGTTGTTTCTGGCAATCTGAAATAAGTCTCTTGAAGTTGTTTTCCTAGGATCCACATCTGTTCTGTAGTGTTGGAAAGTCACAGTGGGGAGGAGGGGTGGAGAAATAAACATGAGGCAAGGGGCTTTTTTTTTAAAAGGCACAAATTCCCTTCCTATTTCCATGGGCTTCTATTTCAGAATTTGAAAGTATAACACGCTCCAGTAATTTGGAAGTATTACTGCCTGCCTCAAGCCCAGATTATAGCTTCAAAATGTGGAATTTCTGAATTTTCTCACAGCTTACATCACAACTCAATAATGTTCTAGTTTCTTTATCAAGGCAGATGCTTCTAAAGACAACCTGAACTACCTTATGCCAGAGGATGGAGAAATATTAGCATTTCCATGCCAAGACAATCAATTAATTGGTAATAACCACTAGAATTAATCAGCTTTGTCTATCTGGTTTCATTACTCAGAAACAAAGCACCAGCATATCTTTCCTGCTGTCACTTCTGTTCATTTTTTCTATACATTTTGCTTAATCTTAGATGGCATCATATTTGAATTTATTTAAGAGTCATGCCTCACATTGCTTTTCAGTGTCCCTGCTTTTCCCTGTATCAGGATAGCATATGGAAATCAGGTGTTCTGCTTGCTGGGCTGCATTTTCAGGTGGAGAAAGGGGAGGTGGGAGTGCTTATTAGGAATACTGGGAAGATTCAGCATGGCTTCTACCTTTGCATCTGCAGGGACATTGAACAGGTTGATCATAGACTCTGACCACGTACTTGAAGTGGGATTAAAACAGACAAAAGTCACCATTCTTTGCCAGCCCAGAAGCAAATATGTTTTTGCATAGGCTATCAGCAGCAACAGTCAGAGGCTTTGTAATAAATAGTTACATAAATGCTCAGGTGAAATCTTGTGAGGGTTTAGGAGAAAACATATCTCTGCTTCAAGAAGAGAAACATCCTCCAGACAGAGCAGATACTGGGCTTGTACAGTTTCGGCTTTGCTATTGTTATCTACTGCTGATTGTTTATCCACTTCCAGGATGGAAATGCAAATTTTCTACCCACAAAGATGAACCAGTTGGTGACATTTCACAAATATTCTCAGCCAAAAGGACTTTTTTAACAAATAATTTCCAGACATCCATGTTGGATGTAAACCTAGCTGACCAAATTCAACTATCCAGTCCTGACCTTCTCCTTCATGAGTTTTATTTTTCTAGATATTACTGTTTGAAGCCTTTCCATAATTTATAGCACGTTACTCTACACATTCTTTAGTTTTCAAAGCCAGGTCCTAAATAAAGACCAAAAAACACTTCAAACAACTTAATCCTTCCTAGAAAAGGCTGTTAGCATTCAAAGATGACATTACATCAAAAGCAAAGGTTAAACTCCAGAATGCATTCTTTGAATGAAGTAACAAAAGCTCTATTATAGCCTTTGATCACTTGAGCTCACCTGTAGGAAATGTTACACCTTTTTATTAAACTGTTGAATTGTCTTTGCTGTACAAGCTGGAGACATTCTTGACAGGCTTAAAGTCGTTAACACCTCTGAGGAATGCTCAGCAGAGCCTATAATACTCTCTCGTGTCTATGCATGTTAGTATAGCAACTCTGCACTTTCCTAACAGCCCAGGCACTCTTCCCTTTTCTTATTTCTTTGAAAAATTTATTGACATTAGTATATTGGCAAAAAAATAGCATATTGGCAAAATTGTCCATGACACAAATGTGCACAAAATATTTGACACTATCAAGAAATAAATACCATATCACTAAATTACAAAATTTATTGAATTACCATGAGTGGTTTTTTAAATAAATCACCACTTAATTACTGAAAAGAAAACCAAACAACTCTGCATTTTTAATTGATAGCCAGGTAGTACATTTAGCACTGCCCATTACGACCTGCAGTACACACAGTCAATTAATTTTTCATTCAGATAACCTGCATTCACATTCTCACAGAAACTGACACACATATCTGCCATGCTTTTCCTCCCTCTCTCAAGCATTAACTACTTGTATATAAACATATATGCATGCAAATATGGACTATTAAAATAAAGATCAACATTATATCTTTAGTTTCTCTTCTGTTAAAGATTGCAGCATATTTATTTAGTTTTAGAAGCACTGCCAAATCTAAACGTGTCTTCTCTTAAAAGAAAATAAATACATAAGCTTATAAGGATTTTCTGACAACCCAGACTGTTATTTAGTTCTAATATCTTTAACAAAGAACAGCTGAAAGCTATTTCCTACCAGCCTCTGTGGATCCTTTTTGTTTCTCCTTTTATTTCTTCAGTACTTTTGCACAGCTCATCTCTTTATGCCTAAAGATTATTCTTATAAAGACTAGCAGTCCTACATGGATGCACTCTCAAACACACAGAGAACTAGGAGCTGATTCTCCTTTTCTTCCCAAGTTGTTCTCTATATACATTACTTCTTATATGTCACAAAGCTTTTGAATATTTCTAAAAACACTTTACACTTCAGGTTCTGAGACATCTTTCACTGAATAAGCACTCACACACATGAAAGCTGACTTCCAGACCATCTCTGTATGCACATACAAAAAGAATTCTTACATAGCAATGAATGCTATGAAACAGGTGCCATGAAACAGGTGAGGGCAAACAACTACCAGATACAAATTATGACAGATTTTTAAAAAGAGCATGTATCCTTTAAAAAAGGAAACACACCTGCTCCTGTGATGTAGCTGAAGACCCACACACAGCCTCATGCAATCAGCAAAAACTAAGTTTATATCCTTCTTTCTCACTAGATCTATGATTTTCTTAGAGAACTTCTGACTTACTCATTCTTCTATTCTTGGCCTATTTAAAGATAACTATTCAGCAGAGGCTTACAGTGAGCTTCTGGATCTTAATCCTGTTGTCTCGATTAGTCTCTCTAATGATTACACAGTTTGATTGCCTCAGAGGGAGGTGGAGAAGAATGGGGTAGAGTGAAGGGAGCAGTTTGTGTAGTCCCCATTAGCTCCTGATTACAGGAAAAACAAGATAGTGTCATGTTGTCTGAGTTCAGTGGGGAGGAAGGTAACGTGCCTCAGAATAATTCTGTACAATCAAGAGATTAGAAGGATTAAATGTAACCAAACCTTTCCTGAAACAGAAGTGATGAGCAATATGTTTTTAAATGGTAAACACTGGCTAATTTGTTGACTCATTTGTGAGTGTCTACTAACACAGTGAGAGCACGGGTGAGAACAAAGCAGCTGCTCATACCTGTTTCCATGATGAATCACATGGAATGGATTTAAGATTGCTGTGCCTATATGATTTTATCCACTGAAGATTTCTGTCCTTCTCCCTTTTATGACTTAACTGGGCAATAAAAGCTCCATATTTTCTAAAACTACAAATTTTTCTGTACCTTTGGGTGACCAGAACAAATGAGTGAAAACTTAACTCATTTGGAAGAAGTTTTCATCAGCAGTTTCTTCTTAGATATGAGTGATTTAGACTTTGTATTTTCCTTAAAATTTGAAAATGGATTTCATAAAAATTCAATCAGAAAAACAACAACATAAATTTATTTGCTAATTCCCTTTGGAAAATTACACAAAATAAGCCTAATAAACTCTTCATTTTTCTACTTTTGATCATTTCTTAAATTAAAAAAATAATGATTTCCTCATTTCATTTTATGAAAATACCTCATTATTTGCAGTAATGTATGGAAATTCTTCATCAAATGTCTTCAGTGTCTGGAGAACAATTTAATCTTTTCTGCAATCACAGTGCTGTCAGATGCAGAAAGCAATATTCACTCTGCACAGAAAAGTCCTTTTTAATCCTCACAAGAACCCTACTGTGTGATAATATTCACAGCAGTGAAATCACAGGAACATATCCACTTCTATTCTCTCTTAAAAGCTTATAGAAGGTGATGGCTTAAACTGAGAACAGCAGCTCCTCCAAATCAAAAAAAATGCATCCCATCCTTATCAAGCAAACATTGTCTGTGCTGCTTATTCATTTTTAAAAGTCATTTATCCTTAATGTTAACCTGCTCTTCCCTTCAAGGCACAACATTCAGAAGAGAGAAGTAACTGCAGTGAAGTATGCAAGCTACACATCCCAAAATTATCTGGAAAGCATGTACAACTCCTTTCTATACATGCAGTAACACCAGAAAAGTGGAGATGTGGTCTGTCCCTTGCTTTCCTCACAACAGCAAAATAAAGATAAGTTTATAAAGTTAAAGTCAAATAAAACTTTATAAGGAGTTTATGTAACTGGTTTAAGATTATGTATCATCAAAAGAAATTAGTAAGGCAATCTCTGTAAGTAGGTAGACTGTGTTTTATGAGTTTAGGCAACGTAACTGGAAAATACAAATTTCTGAAGTCCATGATCAGATGAAATGTAGGAGATCTTGGTTTCCAAAAATGTTTTAGGGCATGTACTCTGCTTCCAACCAACTCAAGGATCTAAAAATAAAAGTAAAAGCATAGGAAAACTGAAAGTTTACAGCTCATGTAGACACATGGGCTTAAAGCTCACAACAAACTCAAGACACAGCCTGGAAATCATTGTGAATTGCTCTTGGCTTCAGATCCCTGGCCTTCAGTCACCAGGATGAGTCTCAGATTAGCATTCCCAAATCTAATTCATAAGCACTGTGCTTATCACAGATTCATAGAACAGCCTGGGTTGGAAGTGACATATAGAGATCACCTGTTTCCAACCCTCCTGCCATGGGCAGGGACACTTTTCACTTGACCAGGTTGCTAAAGCCCATCCAATCTGGCCTTGAATGGATGGAGCATCCATGTCTCCAAGTAACTTACTCCAATGTTTCATCACCCTCACAGCAAAGAAAATCTTCGTTATGTCAAATCTAAATCCATATTTTTTCAGTTTAAAACCATTATCCCTTCTCCTTTTGCTAGAGACCCTACTACAAAGCTTGTGTGCTTCACTCCTCTAAGCCGCTTTAAGTAATGACAGGTCACAGTTGGGTTGTCCCTGAGCCTTCTCTTCCCCACCTCAAACAACCACAGTTCTCTCAGCCTTTCTTTATGAAGTAAGCACAGCTATCCACACAGACTTTCCACCAATGCCTAAACTGGATAGCTCTCAGGACCACTCTTTTCCCCCTTGGAGTCAGAATCTGATGTTTACTCAACTTGTAATAGAACATGAAATGAGTAATGGCGGGGAAAGAGATTTATTGACAATCACAGAAAAACTCACAGGACCGTGTTTTCCAAATACAGGCATCCTTCTTGCTGGAAGCTCTGCCTCATTTAGAAAAGTATAGGCAGTAGCTGAATTAGAGATCTGAAAGAACAGGTTAACATGGGTTTTTAACAAAAGAAAAATAGCGATTTTTGAATAGCCACCCCAAAATTGCACTTTTTCTTAGACCATTTGTTCAGTAACCTTAGTAATCATTAAAGGAGTTTAGGGATTCTTTTGAAACATTGTGCATCACAAGCAGAAGCTAGAAAGTCAGAACACTAAAAAAAGAAGTTGGTTGCCCTAGGCATGTTTCAGCTTACTGTCAGCTCAGTCTGTTCTAGTGTTTCGCTTGTAATAGCTCCCTTGCTGTACTTATGTCTAATAACAATAAAATATTAACAAAATAGTTTTGCTTGGTGGTGACTCCAGAGACATGAATGAAAGATGTTGTTGTGGCCCCTGTTTTGTTTCTAGTCTGACAACTAGTTTTGCTCCCATTGCTACTGTAACATTTTGATGCCAAAGGGATCAGTACTGTTGTATTCACCTTGGTCTAAGAATAAGCAGCCTGGTATGCTCTCCTCACCTTAGAGGGTTGGTTTATTTTTTCTGTAGTGCCTCCTCCTTCTCAACTAGGACTTCCTAATACCCTCCAACTTCCTCCAGCTTTTCCCAGATGTGGCTAAAAGACATGGTGATGCTTTTTGTCCTTGGGCTGCCTTGCTGCCCATGTAGCTCCCTTTCATCTCTTCCAGCTCCTTCTGCACTCATTCAGCCTCCAGCTGCAGACCTTAGAGCTGCTCCAATTCCCAGAGCCTCCAGAGTGATGCTTTCTTCAAAAACCAACCCTCTCCCCCTTGTATTGCAACGATGGATGTGAAAAGTTTGCCAGTTCTCAGAAGGCTCTCCTGTAAAATCACCCCAAAATACCCAACAGATCAAATTTTACATTTATAACACCATATTTTTATTTCACTGTAATTACTGCTTGTTAATTTTTTGTACACTTGCAACATTTTGTAAATGGGCCTACAAGTCCCAGGTGAAATTGGCACTACCCATAGAAATAAACAACCCTCGATACAGTTTGCCATATAAACTTAGACCAAAGATAAGGGAATTTGATACTATAATTCTGATTATCTCATTTCACTCTGAAGTACAGCTGAATTTGTGCAAAACCTGTGGCAACTGCAGCAAAAGTGTTCAGGCTGTACTATGAGCTTGATATTTTGTATACTGATTTTTTATACTTTTCTGGGTTTTTCGTGAAAGCTTCCTGTGGTTCTAGGACTTACAGAATTATGGTCTATTCGTTTCAGCACTAGTGCCTTATGAACAAGGGCTCTATTAAGGGTTTCTCAAACATCTCATTCAAACTAAACTCTGAAGAAAATTTAGTTTCTTTAAACCAATTAAAAGCTATTTTTCTAATCCCTTCGGTGATGTCGCACGAATGTACAATTTTATGTGCAAGTTAGGGTGGATTCTGAGATTAAGAACAAATAAAATTTAAGAGAAAAAATGAAATGAAATGAAATGAAATGAAATGAAATGAAATGAAATGAAATGAAATGAAATGAAATGAAATTAAATTAAATTAAATCAAATCAAATCAAATCAGTTTTAAAAAGTCAGGCACTAACCAATAATATCGAGGTTGACTTTTGCATGGTCTGTCTAGTTTGCAGCCTGCCATTCAAACCAAATGATGCCTTTAAAATATCTTGTGCAAACCGTGTGACAAGATTGGCAAATACTTGTGGTCTCACGGAGGGAACCTTTGTCCTCATGTTGTGATTCTCACCTCTTTGTGGCAGATCCGCAGTTTGTCCTCTCAAACTCTTTTATCCTGGTGCCTTTCCAATGCTAACACCAGTCAACTCCAGATTGCAACACCCCTTGGCTTTGCAGTGGTGATGCAATTCACATTACCAGTGCACTTTATCTCCTGATAATTGCATAATTAACTTACTGTGTAATCCCCATTGTTTCCAGCAACTTGTTACATGATTGCTGCCTCATTTCCACAAAGCAGCACATGTTGGTTTTGACACTGTCAAGCCATGTGATGTTTGAAGGCTTGTGAACTTCGTGATGTCTGGAGGCTTTGAAAGCTGGTTTGTCATAGCTCAGATGTGGAAGCTGAGTCCTCTTGAGGTGTGCCATCATTCTTATATGGGTAAAGGCAATCTCTCTCTAACCTCCAAACTAGAATATTTCTGTGATTAACTTACACAGTCGCAAAAATAAATACATTCTGGATACATGGAAATTTCTCTCAGTTAGGAAAATTTCAACAAAAATAGGCTAAACACTGCATATGTCACAGTATGCTGCAGGTTTTATTTTTCTGGATGTCTCTTTTATATACTGCAATCTCCATACTTTTCCACATTTTCTGTTCTTTGCTTCTGTTTTCAACCAAATTCTTTTTTTCGTCAGGTTTCTATTCCATTTCTCTAAGCTCTTGCATTTCATACACTCATTGAGAAGAATTTTTAAACAAGGTTTTCAAGGCATTTCAAGAAGAGGTAAATGTGGTCTTCTCATCCCACAGTCTTGTAAAAAAAAAAAAAAACAAACCAGGAAAAAAGTGTTCCCAGTCATTCAGCACAAACATGGCACCTTTTCAATGCTAATTGTTGTCATCATTTTTCTCCTTCACAGGTGGATTGATCATTTTTGTAGCGGCTCTGTTCAGTTTTGGTAAATAGTGAAAGGAATCAGGAACTCCTTGCAGTTCAAACTGACAAATTTTCCCCAAATCCTTGGATTGTATGAGCATTTAATAGCCTACAACCAGACCAAACATTGACCTAAATGAGGATTATGTCTGCAGATCAGTAGCAGAAGCAGAGTTGGACAGAATTTTTGGGCAATCTGGGAACTAATCAGTGCTATTTAATCCAGCATGTGACACACTCTTTGCTCCAGTTTCTTAGGCTGGAGGCCAGGCACACCTATTCTAAACCAGCCTTTTGAACTCCCCTGAGAATGCTGAACATACTACACTGGGTACAATCACATTATTGTTACATACAAACAGTAAGAACTGAGTCTGGATTCAGATGAGACCAAAACCACTTTTTCTAATGAAGACTTCTCCAGTGAGACAGGCCAGAAGGGTGATGTTCACTATTGTTTAAATATCTGCCAAACTGCAGCTTTAATATTAATGGCTTATTCAGGTCATGCCATTTCTTAACGGGTTTTTTTGTATCATCCTCTATGATATTTATGCTAATGGCAAAATGCTTTCAATGAACCTAATTTCCAGCTTCAGTGAAATAACTTCTACACATCTAATTTAAAAAGTAGAACACTTAATTTAAACAGAATATACATAAAAGGTTTTTTTTTTTCTCTTTTGCCTTATACTGCTATTGTTAAGCCTGAATCAGATATGAAATCTAAGCTTGTTACTGGGATAAAATCCATTCACATTCAAAGTTTAATGTTGCTCAGCTCTCCATACAATCACTGCAATAATACTTTATCTGCCTATTACGAGTGTCCTTGACAGAATGTTCACAGAGCTAATCATTTACAGAAAAAAATTAGAAACGAGGGCAAGAGGATATGTACATATTTTTATATATATGTGTATACAAGCATATATGCTCTTGGAGCTGATTTTTTTCGGCTCTGGACATTTGAACTTCTTACTGAAGTCATAAGTCTTCATATAAGTCCCTATAACCTGAGCAGGGAAATCAAGGCTTCAGGATTCAGTCAGGTTTATAAATTCTTTCAATTACATAAAGAGTTTTGAAATTCTTAAAATAATAACCATTGTGGTATATTGATTCATTACATTATTGAAGAAAATGTAAACAAATGTATCTAATATAATGCTGCTGGGTGGTTATTATGGTGAAATCATACACCCAAACAACAAAAACCTTCAGAAAGGTATGTTATGATTGCATGCAACTACTTATAGTTGCTGGCCAAATACACATTCTAGTGCAACTTCTTTTTTCAGCTCCAAAGGAAATCTAATACTGTGGATTGGAGCCTATCTCCTCAAAACTGCAGCTTACAGGATACCTCTGTGGTGCATTAATCTTTTAACCCCTTGAGGCATACTGAACATCAATTACACAGTGCTGTTGCCCAGAGGTGAGATATGTGAGCTGGAGCTCAAGACAGACAACAGCAGCAGCATCTTACACACAGATCATGAGCAATCCATCTTCTTCAGGGTGTGGGGGCAGAACAACTTTGGAAAGCCATCAAGGCATAATACTGTATTTGAGTGTATTTGAGGCTAAAACTAACTTGTCACACAAGGAAGAGCTCGCAAATCATCCTGACCCTCCTGACCCCTGCAATCTGCAGCTGAGGAGCACAGGCTGTTAAAGAGCCTCACAAGATCCACACAAGAGAAGCAAAAAAAGGACTCTTATAACTACCCTGGATTTCTCAGAGCATTCAGTTCAGGAGAAGGATGGAAAGTAAATACCACCATCAAAATTAAGTTATCGTTGATATTGCTTAGAGACAAGACAAAATCCACTTTGATAAAAAAGGGGGGAAATCAGCTTAAAAACATGATGTGACCCCCCTGCTACTGAGATTTCCCAGCAGCTGCAAATATTAAAAAGTGAGGTTTTCCTACATAATAAAGCTCCCATAGAAATTACAATAACTGTATGCCTGCTCCATATTTCCTTTCAGGCACTAAGTTTGTTCTTAATGTGTTTGTCACATTAAGACCATAAGAGTTTTTACTGCTTTAGGAAGTATAAATCTGAAATATACAGAGTGTTCAGGAACTTCAGCTCGATTAAGGATAGATGGAACTGGTACCACCACTTGTCAGGGCAACCAGTACTTGCTGTTATAGGGCTAGATACTTGTGTCATAAAAACATTAATACCTTTTATGAGCAGCTACCTACAGTTTCATCAAGGCTTGCCTGACATGCTGCTCTCTATTCAAAAACTCACCTAAGCAGCTGGTTCAAGAAACTTCTAAAATACTGATTAGCAGATGCATTGACTAAGGATAACAGTATATTGAATAATTGATGTGTTAGAGGATGATAGATGCATTTTCCAAAGATTTTTAATGAGTCATCCTGGGGCTGAAGAAAAAAAATGAGTAGGCAAGAACCAACGGTGGGGTCAGACTGCAAAACTAAGAGTTTATTACCTGCTTTTTATTGTTCCTTAATTTCTATTCAAGAGAATAGCATGGAGGTAAAGGAAGTCTGCATTTGTCTGTGTTCAAAACTGTACATATCTTGATACCTATTGCACAGCTAACGAACTATCAAAACCAGTGCACATTACTGGATTATTTCTTTCTTTGGAAATAGTGGATGCACCTCTTTCTGTGGCAATTTTTTCTTGGGGTTGGTGTGTACTGCCTGCTCTATATCTTCTGTGAATTTCTTCTCCAAACTTATTATTTTATGTTTCATCTGACATTGCTATTTACTGTGTTTCAAGAATATTTCCCATTTTAGAGATATCCTTTAATAAAAGAAGTGATCTAGGCTGGCTAAATGTTTAAAGTCATAAATATTTCTCTAGAAATCAGATAGAGGAGCCACTACTGTAAAAGTCTATTGTTTGTCTGTGACATCCTTTAGTCAGTCAAGGCTATCTGCTCCTGCTCACAGTCACCAAAACCCTTCACAGATTCAGGTTTTAGGAAAGCAAAGCAGTTTCCACAGGTCTGTGGGCCTGCCCAAAGTTCCTCAGTAGCACAGACACAAATAAATTCGTCAGCTTTAAGATAAGGAACAAATAATTTACTTCTTTCTACAGAGGGTGGTAACATTCATTTTTTTCCTGCAGCAGAGCAGGTGCCCTCTTCTACTCATGCCCAGTCTCTGCTAAAGATAGCTGCAGTTACCTCTATTTGCCTACCATTTCTACTCTTGCCTTCACTTGCAACACCATCAGTATTTTAAATACCTGAAAAAGACATGAAATATTTTGGAATTTGCTTGAACTGAGTAACTCAAGAATTAAATGCAACAAATAAACACTCACTTTAGGAAAGTCAAACATTACATAGATTATAGCTCTTCCTAGAATTAGTATGTTGCAGTTGCAAAGCTTGCTGTGATGGTAAATAGCTTTATACAATCACAGCCTTTATTCAAGGGGAAAAAAGAGGTGTTGGCAATATCTTTCGTTAATGGAGTGGTAAGGGAGTCTTAGCTCTGTTAGATCTTTAACTTCTAGACAGATAAAACTAACTTAAAATAGGCTCCCTCTAGGGTTAATGGATGCAGATAGACATCTCCAGAAGGTGTTTCATCCCACCTAGTTTTGATGTATACCAAGGAAGAACTGCCCCCAGGAGAAGCATGTTTCACTCTGCTGATTATAGGGAAAATATAAATGACTAGTTCATTTAGGTGTCTAGCTTTCAGATAGCTAACTTTACATTAAACAAATACCACTCTGAATAGAGATTTAGATGTAGGTACTTTACAAATTCATGTGATCTCCCTTCCAAAATGAAAATAAAAATGCTGAATAGAGAAATTATGCACTAAAACTGCTATATAGATGCATGCAAAGAAGTTAATGGGTCTCTCCCAACACCATTAAACTTTCTATTACATTCTAGATAATCCTTATTTCTTTGATCTGAGTAAAGTAATTCTATGTTATATTATCTATAAAGCCACACAACTAGAGTAACAGTTGTTGCTTTCATACACAGACACTTACATACCACCTTCTGTGTGTGGCTCTCAGAATGTCTCAAAAACATTACTGAATTTAACTTCCCCATGAGCAAAATAGTTCTATTGTGTTTCCAGTACAGCTGTTGCAACCAGAGCAGCACACATGGGATAGATTCTACTACTTGAGAACGAAAAAGTTTCATTTAATGCTCAACTTATGAAACAAAGACTTTTGAAAGTTGCTTTCTGGAGGAAATTATTCTTGGCAGGAGTGCCAAAATTGCAACCATCCTTCATTTTTGTGCAACCTGTGATTGGCAATTTTCATAGAAGATTAAAATTAGAAATGCCAAGATACTCTAAAATCTTGTCAAATTAATAAATATATTTATATGGCATTTTGGAAGAAAGTTTGCAGATTGATATATGACACATCCTATCCATCACAATACACTATACATAGTATGTTGAGTGTATATCATAGAACTAATTGGGGAAAAGTTAGCACCATTACTTTTTAAATGCTTACCCTTTAAGCACCATGTTTATTCTGAATTAGAATAAAAATGAAAATTATTTTTTGAATATTTATTAAAAATTAATTAAAATATTGTTTGAACCTTTTAAAAATATTGTACTTGTACTTATGAAAAAAATGTATTTAATTTCATATGTCAAAAACACCTTATAGCTGTATGCTATTAGGTAATAATGTATTCTATATATTATATAATCTGTATTTTTACAAATATATATGCAGATGCAGAGAGGTTCAGAGGAAAAAAGCCGATAAATTTGGAGACTATGTTAAAATTTTCAGAAGATTGGGTTTATTATTTTGATCATTGAGAAATGTTTTTAATACATTTGTACAAGCATATAACTCACTGCAGGAAGTACATTTCCATATGTTATACAAACTTGTTCATAAACTTCTTTCTTGATATATCACTAGTGGTTTTTGAAATCACTAGTATTTTGAAAAAGAAAATTAATGACAATAATATTGACTAGGCTGGAATGCTTTATTTATTGAATGAAACCACAATATTTTTCTGACACTTACTAGAGTAATACTTTAGCAATTTGATCATAAAAAGGATCATTCTCTAATTTATGAAAGCAGGTGACTAGGACTTCTCATATTTTTTTTTCTTTATATATAGATAAATGCACATCTATATGTACATCTACATACCTGTATGAGCACAGAAATTGCAAGGGCTTTGCAGGGTATTTTGTACTTTTAATTATTGGTAAAGAGTATACAACATCTCTTTCATTATCTACTCTGACTGTCAGAACATTCCCATCATAAGGAGCAAATTAGTTATTCTCTCTTTTTAAAAAAGCATTACAGGACTTGTTTCTAAAGCTCCCCTGTAGACCAGAGAGAAATCCACAGGCCTCCAGAGATCACTACACACGATTTGGAGCCATCCACCTCAGTTGTAAATTTGCTGATGTAGAGTTTCTGCAAAAAAAAAAAAAAAAAAAAAAAAAAAGCATTGAGCCTGTTTGTAGATAGTGTACCTAGCTCCCATTTCCAAGAAGAAATTGGAACTAAGAGTTTATTTCTGGATAATTTTGCTCAGCATCTCTGCTGCCTCACCTCACTCTCCCCAAACCACCTCACTCAGGTTTTTTAAGGTGGGGTTTCTCCCCTGTGAGGGGCAGGAAGTTCACAGAGGGCTGCTCTTTCTCTGTATGTGACAATTTTTGCCTTCTGGTTCATGGGAAAATAGGCAACACTGGCTGAAAACTCCCAAGAAAGAACTCTGGGTGTCTGAAGCATGCAAGGAATAAATACAGGACATTTCTCCCTCTTCAGTTAGCAGTCTGTTGCAGCCACAGGGCTTTTCTCAGCTGATGAGCTTACCTGCCTTAGCACTGCTTTTGGATCTTGGTGCCAGAAATACACAGAAAAATATCTACTAATTATCTGATAAATGTGTTTGTTCATGTCTGAAGTGCAGCTTATCTAACTGCCAGTGCCCTTCCTATCTTCCTCTAAGGGGTGGGTTTAGCTGAGAATTCTCCCAAAGAGCTTGCTTTTCATGTGAGTAATTATGTGCTTTGCTTGCTTCGAAGGGTTATTAGCTCATCCGCCAATGGCAGCAAAGGAAAAAAATAATCTCAAGGAGATTCAGATCTAAAATAATACAGAAGCAAAGAATTTTGGATTTGTGGCTTTAGACTTCATTAAAATTAACATAAAGTTATCAGTGAGGCTTGCTAGAAAGTACTAGAAGATCTATGCTACTGGAAATGCTGTCTTAAGGGCATAAACTTGTAAGGCCAGGTCACTAATCACTTTCATACTTGGGAGCCAGGAGATTGGAAAGTTAAAAAAAACAATCAAACAAGAAAAAAATGGGAGTTATTAAAGAGTGTAAACTTGCAAACTCCTGCAAACTTTGCAAATCTCTTAGCAACCACTTACACATCTGAAACTCCCATGACTTTCTGGGTGCTAGCAACTTCAAGGCCCAGATGTCCCTTTCTTTATGTTTTGCAAGTCTTCAGGAGCTGCTACCAACCTGCAAAAGTCAGAAAATGGTTTCACTTCTTGCTATGTCTACTGGACTTAGAACAAGAGGAGAAGGACAAAATCCATTTCATAGGATATAGAAGTATTAACTTGCCTGGAATATGGCTCAGCTTATTTAGTACAGTAGAAAGCATTAATCTGGATAACAATGATAATTTGCAATGTATATTACATACAATTTAAAATAATGTTTGCATTTCTCACTAGAACAATCATGTGGCTGAAGGAGAATGTTAATACAGTTAGACAGTTGTATAGGTTTATTTGAACATAACCTTCCATCTTGAATATTATTTTGATACAGGCAGATACTACCCCTTCTGCCAGTACATATAATGCAGCCTTATCTCAGCAGAACACATTACAATTCAGTATAATTTCGCTGAAAAAAAAAATACCAAAAAACAACAAAACAGGCTTTTGGATCATTCACAGAAGATAAGCAATTATAGGAGATCAATGCATCTTTATTTTATTTATCAGGTCACCATAAGTTTTCTCACACATCCAGAGAGAAAAATGGATGAAATATAAGTGACACAAAAGTATGGCAGTGTCCAATACATCTTGGTAACACAGCAGTAAATTTCTGTTTCTCAGCCGACTTGTGGAAATTCTCAGATACCCTGATCTGACTACAAATTTACCCTTCTTACACCTTATCATCCTTTTTATGATTTTTTCTTCTGATTACATTGTGATTGACATGGTTGTCTGTAAACCCCACCAAAGTGGGAAAATCAATTAAATAATTATTCATTGTTACAAGTACTGCAAAGAGCTGCTACTCCTATAGTAATATATTTTCAGCAAGACAATGCAAGTGATGTGGCACTCTTATTTAGAAGATGTGCAAATTTACTATGGAAGTACAGTATTCCTGGCTGAGTGGAAATATCTATATCTATGTTGTTTTGATACCTTATCTGTACCACAGCAGATGTCTCACAGCAGCGTTCCATACAAGCACTGTCTTGTAAGAGGGGACCCCAATACTGAAACACAGAGAGGTTCCATCTCACAAGGATCACACCTTCAGAGTCTTCAGTCTTGTAAAGAAAAAAAAAAAAAAGAAGGAAGGAGAGACTAAGATACCCTAAGTAAAATAGACTACTGGACTGTTCTTGCTAATAACTTTTGTCCCAGTTGCACACTCCTTTCCAAAACAAGATAGGAAGAAACCAAGATGATTTCTGGCTGAAGTACTATGGAAAAAAGTAAAAGCAATGCTGCAACCATTTCTTTGATGCTTCCACAAACAACTACAAGGAAGTATGAGGATTTAATGGCAAGATGGTGGAGAGAGAAGTTCAAAGTTTCCTGATACTATTATAAAACAAGCAAAAAAAAAGTACTTTTTACTTTAGCACAAATCTGAAAAAAAACCTGTAAACCAAAGAGTGCCAAGTACCCTGAAGGAAAATTATATAGAAGATTCCTTCCCTCTTTTCTTCTAACCTACTCTGTTTCCTGCCTCCTTTCTCAATCTTCTGCTTTCCCTCCAGCTAATCATCCCTGAAAAACAAAACAAAAGAATATAAGGCTTTTTTGTATTGAGGAGATGGAATGACCCTAAAATACTACCATCAAGTGGATGCTATATCCTTCTTGCTATTATTTGTCATATCTTCTGTACTAAGGTCATGCTTTCTTTAGGTAGGGAATTACATTTATTCCACAGAGTCTAGAATAGCCTCAAATTTGCCTGGTTCCTCTTACTATATCAAACAGCAAATAACAACTAGAAATTACAATGATTATACGATAAATAAAATTGTGAAGCAACACACTCAACTTCCTTCAGCTGAAAAGTCTGTCTTCACCCGGTACAGCTTGGGAGAAACAAAGAAGAGAAGGTGAAATACCTGGTAGGGTTCCTTCTTACTCCTAAGTGCAGTTATTTACTGTATTCTTACACTATTTAAGTTAATTGAAGCAAGAGCAACTGCACCTGGTAAAGAACTTTTACCCTCTATCGAGATCATCTAAATAAGAAAAGTTCTTATTAAGGAGAAAATGGGATTCAAGAAACAGACAAATCCACAAATTAATCTTACCCCAAATCCTGCAATAATTGACATTCTGATTTGCTCTCAAAATTTCAGCACTTTGAGTGAAATAATTACCCAAAAGATAAGCTTTCTTAAACATATGAAGTATCTGCAGATTCTTGTTGATGTTATTTTGTGAGTTGTGAAGCAGTTCAGAATATGAGTTGATGCCTGAGCCTTGGTTCAACAGAGCTGACATTTTTTGACTTATTTACCAAGACCTGTCTTTATTAACATTAGAAGATTTTTTTTTTCATGTACAAATTCAATGAAATTTTTTCTTCTTTCTGAGAGGCTGGAACATAAATTGATTTGTATATTGAGACTGATGTCCAGTCACTTCACATGAAGTGTATGTGATATGCTGACTGACTCTTATTCAGATTTTCACAACCTGCCACCATGAATGAAAAAAGAATGATACTTTGGTTGACCAGCAATGACCACCTAAGTTGCAGGTATTAAAAAAAATAAAAAAATTTAAAAATTAAAAAAAATTAAATCCTGTACAGATAAGAATACAAATGTGATTGAATTCTAAATCTATTTAGGGGCCTAAATACCTTCATCTCCTTCAAAAATCCATGTATAAGAGTGTATTTCCCCTGCAGTTGCACTCACTGCTGAAGAGATATGTAAGTATATACTGCACTATCCAGTACCAACACCAGAACCAGCCTAGACACAACCTTTAGCATCCTAAAGGTTGTTGGCAATTGATTTCCTGAGTTTCTCAGGCAGGCTTTGAGCCTGCAATGCCCAAGGCTACTGAAGTTATGTTATCTAGACTAATTTACTGAGTTGATGGTGCAGTTAGTCTAACATATGTATAGTATACTCTTAAATTTCAGGAAGAAGTTTCAACTCATAAACCTTAACGTTTTAAAATCAGTAAGTACCAGAGATGCAAGTGCAGTCAGTTAAATTATTTCACCCCAGCAATATGAAAAAAGATAACTCAGACTATCCATGCTTTAAAGTAGTTTGAAGCCAAGGGCTTTTTCCTATGATGGTAATTTACAATGTTATATGAATCTGTCAGCTTCTCTAGATTTAAGTTTATCTTTGCTAGTTTTAATTTAAGAATTCTCTGATTTGACATAGATTTAGACTTGACAACACCTAACACGTTTTTTATATACCCTCAAAAATATGTTTTAAGCTGTTTTGAGCTTAGTTTCTCATCATTGAATTCAATAAAAACATTGTTTTCCAAATAAAGGAAATCAGAATTAGATCTCAGTGAATACTTAATGAATGGCACTAACCCATAGCACTAATGACTGGCACTAACTGGGGTAATTGTGAACAAATACTTCTTGGGAAAAGAGTTTTCAAGTCATCTAAATGAGTATTCAGTTAAAATATAGTTTCAAGTTTCTGAGTTACATTCATTACTCTCACTTCCCATAGAAGATACAGTTTCCATTAGACCTTCCAGTTTGACTGTCACAGTAATAAAGAGCTCAGAAAAGCAGACATGGTCCATTCTGATATATGTTTGCCTTTTAAAAGTAATTTTGACTATTATTCTTGTTACAGCCTGCCTTGAAATTATTACTACAGTCACTGTAAACATGAGCATATAACAACTTTATTATAAATTCTGTTCTGATTACCAATCATCAGGCCTATATATCATTGAAATAATCTGCATTTGTGAGAAATACGCTAAAGGCCAAGCAACCCTTAGCTGCAGTTATTTTTACCAGCAAGTCTTAATGTAATTACTTTGCTATTTTTTCAATGCATGGAAGACAATTAGGTTACCACTTTGTAATTTTCAAACACTTTGATAAACTTACCAAGAATATGCCTGGGCTGCCATACAAATTTAGCTCATTCAAAAGGCTGAACCTAAATTCTGTACACAACGCTGAACTGTACATGCAATACTTTCATATTTTTCTTCTCTGTTGCCTTCAAAGTAAATCTTCCTTACCACTGCAAAAGACACTTCCATATTCACACACAGACAAACACAGACACACATAGCTACCCATTCTCTTTTCTCTATACTTTCTCTTTCCTTGAATCCTCTTCCCATCTCTATAGCGAGTGCTCCCATCCAAGGAAAAGTTCAAAGACTGAGATAAGCATGAAATCTTGTTGCTTATCCCAATTACACAAAACCTCAAAGTCTTTTGAACTTTTCCCTTAGAAGGGGGCACACAAAATTTTATGCTTATTCAGGACACCTGGATTTTTAAACCTGAGCTGGAATTTTATGAGGACAGTCTCTCTCTTATGGTTTAGTATATGTACTAGAGTGAATAAAGAAATAAGAAGAGAAATAAAACCTTTGCCAATCATCCTCCTGTCTCATCTCTTTCTGTAAGATGAAACAGATTAAATTACTTATCCATCACAAGAAAGCTCTCAGGGGTTTTAATTCACAACCTATTGCATATGCATTACTTTTCAGAATGAACACAATATGTTGTTACCTCTTAACGTATTTAAGCACCAGAAGTTCCAGACTGAGCAGTACAGAAAAAAAGTGTAAGGGAATTTTTTTTAATCTTATGATAACAGTAGGAAAACTATCTAAGTTTGTCAACATGTAGATTTGTATGTATTTCATATATTCCATTTTTCTTATGATTTAAGTTCTGGCATCACAAAATGACACTCAAATTTCCCTTTATCCCTTTGCAGTTTGAATAAAAGCCTTTAGATTATGATTTTGCTTTTTAGTCTTGAATCTGGTCTCCTGCTTCTCAGCAATAACATCTACAGACTAGCTGAGCACTCCAGGTTGAGCTTTCTTTTCTATTGTTACCACTATTGGCAAAAGTATGATTTTGAGGATGACATTAGAGAATATTATTGCAAAGAAAGTTCAAATGGTTGAAGTACTGCCCCACAAGAAGGAAGTGACAGAGACAGCAAAGGTGTCTGCCCTTCTTCTGGTGGTTTCTTTAACAGGCTTCTTAGCTGAGTTTCTTCCCTTGTCCCAGGTTGTGACAGTACCATCAGAAACATTTGTTTCATTGCAGTGGTTGCTCCAGAGTGCAGACGACCCACAGTAAAATAATGAAAGTGGCATTATTTAACATTAAATGTCATAGCACTTGACAGGTTCATGTAAATGAGGACCTTACTAGGCAAAAAAAAAAAAAAAAAAAAAAAAAAAAAAGAAAAAAAAAAAGCTTCATTTTCTTTCAAGTGAATTCAAGACTAAAATAACAACTGATCCAGGCTGGAATCCAGGAACACAGTGCCTGTGACACACATAGACACAAATTAGCTTCTCTTAGTCTCCCTGCTTTTTCAGTCAGGAAAGTGTAATTCTCCTATTTTGGTATGAACTGCATAATTCTCAGAAAAACCTTCTCTATTTTACCCTTTCTTCAGTTGTTAGGAAGACAGAAGGAAGAGACAGAGGGGAAGGAAAGGGAGGGAGGGAGGGCGATGAGGGCTGGGCTGAGTGGCAGCACAGAAGAGGACCAGCAGTCCGGGTCCCCACCTTCCCTCCCTTTCTGTCAGAAACACAGCAGAGGTGCTTTCAGACCTAAATGGAGAGAGTCAGTGTGTTCCTCCCCTGTTGTCACAGCAAACATAGCAGGTCCCCCTGATATGGCTTCCAGCTTTCTCATCTTCTTGCCTTGTCAGAAGGTTGCCATCGTTTAGAAAGGTGCACAGCATTTTGAAAGGATTAGGGTATAAAACACAATTCAATCCTTTACAAAAGAGAGAAGGGGAAGGGGAAAAGCAAAGTGTCAGGTGCTACAGAGTGACTGGATGAGGACAATGTGCACAAGTGAAAATAGCAAATTGATTGAACCCCTGTTCCGGTGAAGCAGGGGCAGAAAAAATGATACGTGACAAATACTGCCAGAGCAAAGCAGGAGGAGAAAATGTAGTTTATGACAATGTATGAAGGCAAGGGATTAGGTGACACCAGCAAGGGGAAGGTCATCCCCTCAAAAAAGCACTAGTTCTACAATTTAATACTGACATGGAAAGCTTTGTCTTTACTATTAACTGTATTTTAGCTACATACATTTACAGTAATGACAACAAAGGCAGCTTATCACTGTACTGCCAAAGCCTGACAAGGTGGGGTTTTCCCCTTTTTAGCTTTTCTCTTAAACTTCATGCCAGTCTCCTCAAATAATCATGTTGCCCACATGTCTTCCCCCCACAAATATATGTTCTTGTATGTAGGATTTCCAGCTTTTCTTCTATTCTAGTCCAAGACAGGCTTCACTCTTAACACTTATTATTTTTATGTTTGTTTCATTGTTTTTACTATTTTAAGCCTTTTAGTTGTTGTTGTTGTTTGATGCATCAAATTTTTTTAAAAAAGAAAAAACAAAGAAAAAACAATTTTTCTTAACACTTTCTCATTTTTTCTCCTCCTGGATGACAGCAAGCACTATTGTAATTTCTAAAAACAAGACTGTAAAGCCCTGGCACTACTGAAACCACTCAATTTGTTAATTGCTGAGAGGAACTTTGCTTAATGTGACAATGGCTGCCCTCAGTCAAGAGTTTCAAAAGATTTTTTTGTTCCTAAATGGCTGTTATGGAAAGGATATAACCTGACTCAGAAATTACAGCAGGATGTTGGCAAGTTCTAAGTTCTCTGGGCAGGACTTCAGCAGTCCAGTGAGATTCTTTTTTGCACTGTCAGCATCTACTTGGCCACAGCCCAATCTCATTTATCCTGGAACAGCCATGACTAGTCTGGACAAAAGGAGAAAAAGTAGTGTGCTAACAACTCCAAGTTCATGTTGCTCCCTAAATTGCTGTAGTCTGTCCTGAACATGATTTGAATAGATTATGTGAAGCATGTGGACAGAAAGCTCACAGTACTGAGCAAGTGTACAAAACCCCACAGATCTAAGAATTAAAAGGGAAAGTCCTAGTATAGGCATTCAAAATACATTCATGGCTATTTAACTGCTGAAGTTGAAATAACTGCTAAGTTTAAAAGATGCTATGAGATGGCTGTATTAATTAGGAAAACTATAACTGTTATAATAGAAATGGTTTACAGTAAAAATATGTGATATAATGACCTAAAAAACTTAGTGGGAGAACATGAATGCAATCTGTCATACACGGATACCTAAATCTGAAAGTGGATCTCATTGGAAAGTTACATCCATTCCATCATTTTTACCTATTTTATGTAACTCATGAGAGAAGATTGAGGAAGTTACTACTCATTATAATAGAAGTACAGAATCTTAATCCACATAACCAAATTTAATTGAAGACTAAGAAGTAATGCATACAAACATATCCATAATTTTGACCTTCCCGATCCCTAAGTTAGTCAGCAGACTTCTTTATCATCTCCAGAACGTGTATGTTCTTCAAGTTTTTATAAGGCTAGCTGGTTTTTAAGGGAGAAGTTTTTTAAAAAAAGATTATTCAAATAATAACAATTGTGCATAATCTGGATTAGTAATTTTTTTTTAATCCAGGTTAAGTATGCCCCACACTTGGTTTTGGCATTTTTGGAATAATAAGTTTACATAACAACTGAGTTTTGTTTGGTTCAATTGCTCTTATTTTCTGACATGTTTTCATTCTTGTTCATGATTCAAAGGCCAATAATATACAAGCAGGCACTACAGTGATAGGCCATTCTCTATTCAGTAGCTGTAGAAATCTTTAGGGAAAAAATTATGCCATGAGCTTCCTACATTGAAACTTTGGGCTATTAGATAAATTAAACCTTACACTTTGGATAATTTTATATCACATCATTCATCACTACTCATGTGCTATCTGTTACCTCTCTCTACCAAAACCATTACTTTGTGCTTTAAACAAAATCAGCCCCATCAAGCTGAGAATGACAGCCAGTTAGTGCATAGCACATTTCATGATAAGTCAAGAAAACTTTGTCAAAGGCACCTAGACTCCACATTTTTACAAAATGAGGTTTATAATGAGGTTGTAATCTTCAAGCAGAGCTGTGCAGGATCTCAGTCTATGAGGCTTTATCCTAAAACTCGTACTGAGAATTTCAAAACAAATTTGAAAAGTCTGCAGAATTAAAGGTCTGTAAACTGACATGCAATGGATATGCTTAGCATACATCAAATATGTGTCAGCAATAAGGACTGCCACTCAAGAAAGAAATTTTGCTGGATGTTGCAGGTTGTCATCTTTAAGGCTGCAGTTCTGATGCAGACAGCTCATCTATTATGCTCCACAAGTCTTCAGTTTGGGGATATCTTAGTACAGAACTATCCAATTAATTGCTTGAAGCTGTAGTAATGTTATGCATGACAAGCAGGAAAATTGCTCTGATTAGGCAAAAGTGCAGAGTCAGACCTCAGAACAATGCAGTTGTATTTCCTTGTGAATACACAGGACAGAAAAACTACGACAGCTCTTCTTTTTGAGAGTGGATGTGAAATAAGTACTTGATGCTTTCATTAAAAATCAAGTAAATAGCATTTTTATATCATCGCTGTCACAGAGGGCCACCAGACCCCTTTTACTGAAGGAGAAACATCTGTCTTTGAATGGCATGCTTGAAACAACACTTTCTCTTACCACTGGAACTTCAACAGAAATTCTCTCTACTGGAAGTACATGAAGAGAAGCAAGCATACTTTAGCGAGAATCACTGCAACTATATTGCCATTTCTTCCTCTCCTACTCCTGAGAACATCTTATCTTTTCCTAGGAATCCCTCCAAATATGATTGTAGCAGACACACAGCACCCTGACATAGCATTTCAGGAGAGTGCAAATTTCAGTCTATCTGGAAAAAAGGGCATTAAAACTAAGTCAAGTGAATAATTAAATATGCTAGAATGAGAAATGAAGCTAAATCAGCAAAGTGTTCTACGTTAAGGCAAAAAAACTAGAAGAAGATCAGACATTCCATAAGCCAAAATAACAAATAAGATTTCTTCTGTTCTAGTTTCACAAGTAACAGGTTCAAGCAGCAAGCCAGAAATCAACCTGGAACTGAAAAAAGTTAAAATAAGAAAGTTAAAATAAGTAAACAGAATAGAAATATAATTACTAACTGATTAATCTCAGAAAGCATTATGAAAAAATAACAAGCAAGTAATTACATGCAGTTCTCTACATTTTGGAAATTCTTTGAGGAAAAGGACATTGACCTCAGGCCATGAAATGAGCAGGGAAATCACCTAAATAAGCTGAAAAGTCTTAGTTAAAGCAGTAACATCCAGGATTATTGTAATCATTTTTCACAGTCTGAGTAAACCAATCATTTATTTATATTATATTAAATTATATTTTATAGTTTCACAGGAATACACCACAGTTTGAAAGGTGTGTCAATGTCTGCAAGTACACTAAAAATGTACAGTTGCATTCTTACATCTTTCTGGAACACAGACCTGTATGAGAAATAATATATATATGTAAAAGACTATCACATAAACATGAGAAATATGAATAACATGAAAAGTAACATTAACTAATCTTGAAGCAATATATACCCTGAGCAGGATGTTACACCAGACAATTTCCAAAGTTCCCTTCCAACCTTAGCTGCTCCCTGTTTTTAAGGTGGGGTGGTTTTTTTAACAAGCAAATACCTTGCCTTGTGAAGCACCTTGTAGTTCCCCAGTAGAGATCAGTTTTGAGAAGCAGTAGTTGAGGGAAGTTGGTGTGACAGGGTCCCACATGATCTTACAGTTGTGGGGCTGATGGCAGCAATGATTTTCCCAACACTCAGAGACCAAAGCTTGAATCCATACAGCCTGCTCTCTTCTGCCCTACTACAGATTTCTTATATAGAATGTTTTACATAATTATTAACTTTTGCAATTGCTGTAGAACAAAAGAGTCTGAAAGGATAGAGAAAAAAAAGTTAAATTGCAGATATGAGGTTAAGCTCTTGAAAAATATAGTACAAATGAGACATAACTAAAAGTTCATATGCAGAGTATTGGGGTTACAAAACAGTTTACAGGTATGCAAAAAGAAAGAGTGTTTTTCCAGAAAATCTTGAAAAAAGCAGGAGAAATCAGAGTATAGAGAGAAATGATAATAGCTGTAGTACTTACAGAGAATTACAAAAATTAAAGATAATTAATGAAAAGATCTGGAAACAGATCTCCAAAAATATGCCCTTCAGTTATCTGAGTTTCAAATAATTGATCAGTTACCAGTTTATTATAAAGTGCTGAAAATTATGGAGACTATACACCAGGGTTTTCAAAGAATTGGTAACAAGAGCTAAATAACACGTTGATGCTCATCTGTGCCATAAACAGCCACACAACTCTATTCATGCTGAGATAAACTAAGTGAGGTGCTGGGTTTGCATTAAATATTTGGTCTGTAACTATATCTGAACCCTGTATTGATCACTTTCCCCTTTCCCTGTGAAAAGCAACACTCCAGGTGGACACAGAAGATCTGTCAGAAGAGGCATTCAGAGAACAGGCACGTCTCTTGCTAGCAGCCTCTGTTAGGACCAAAAGCAGCTCAGAAACACTGAAGAGAGCCGAGAGCAGGTAATCCTGACCCTCTGCTGAAGGCACATTAACTACTTGGGGTTTGCAAGACAGAGGATGAGATAACACCAAGACAGGTAGCCTGGGGACAGGCTTCAGGTTATTAAGAGAGCTACGGGGTTAGCCAGGAGGGATACAAACTTTGGTGAATTTTCCTGAGGGGAAGGGGGAAATGGGAGTTCAGACCAACCGAGTAGCGTGCCCGGTAGCAACAGTTATAGGATGGCAGCCTTCAGCTAGCCAGAGGCGTCCATGAAAACTGCACAGAATCTGTTCTGAAATCCAACTGTAATGTCCATTTGTTGTAGAAATTAATTCCCCAAAGAAGAGAGCAAAGGAAAAAAAATCAAACATAGCAAATTTTTCTGACATTACAAAATGAAGTGCAAGTCTATAACCTTCTCAATATTCTATCTCTGTTAAAGTAAAGACTTCATTTCTGATGACAGCCAAATCCCCAAATATTAGTACCATGAAGCATTATTAGATATTAAACCACTGAAGAAATACTGTAGCAGAATAAATAGCAATTCTATTTCTTTGAACTAGATTTTTGAAACAGAGTGTGAGTCTTTCTGTAAGCTACAGAGGTGTGACAGAGAAGCAGTATGACTGAATAATGGAATAAAATGTTTCTCTATCAAATACATTAAACCATTAAATGTAAATGAATAGGTACTGCTCACTTGTTTCCTAGTAGAATTGGCTTGCAAATTATTTGCAAGAGATCCAGCAAAACCACTGCCAGATCACACCTCCTGGGAAATGTGGGACTTGGCATGGAATTTGGCACAAGACTTACAAATGTCAGCTTTCCTGTAAAAACATCAGGTCTGTTGTCAGGAAAACATCAGTTATGAGTTATTTCTTTTCTTTACTATTACTAGCCAATACAAATAGAGAGGGGATGAGATGTCAGTCATGTGTAGCCATGCACTCAGAATTGGATTTTTGTAACAAAATTGCCTAGAATAGGAACATGAATTTTGGATTTTGAAATATATGTCCACATCTTGGATCAGTACATGTTGTATTTAAAAGTATCTCTGCTCTGTACTTCAGAATGGCTGTCATTTTGAAATAATTGACAATTAGCAAACAGCATGAGCTAGGTACTCATATGTAATCCAGAATTGCTGGGGTACCATCCCACTTATATTCTTTAAAGAAATTTGTATCAAAGTTATGGAATTCTTTAAATTAATGTTTCTCAAGAATATAAATCACTAGAGAGAAGTAAGAATTTTATTAAGATAATCATGGCAATAAATTTAGTAGTCTGTGATATTTTACCAGCCTGGCATGAAATGAGTTGCATTATAGTTTTACTGAATCAATACAGCTAAGTTCCTGGCATTTCCAAAACTTTAAATGGTTAATTTGCAACTCATTTTAATATAGTGCCTAATCTGTGAGAAAGCAGGGAACACCTACTCCAGGAAACTGCAAGCCATCCTTTGGAAGATGGCTATTAAGTTTGAGGAGCCAGAACAAACTTTTGGGCCGAATGGAATTCTTACTCCATGCAGCACTTCAGTAGATCTTGGTTACTTCTGTATCTTTCTACCTGCCAAGACACGAACATTCAGCTCTCTGAGTCACACATTATATTAGCATTGGGATCTCCTCTTGACATTGACAGCAATTACACCTGCACCTTAAGAAAAAACACTGCTAAAGATCACAAAATTAGAATTTTCCCAAATCATCATATTTTCTAAAATTCCCTTTTTTGAAACGAAATTTATTTGACTGTACTTTTATGTCTAGACTTTGTGCAGTTATCCAGGAAGAAGGACACAGAACAAACCTCAGAAGTAAAAGCTTCAGTATGGGACCAGTGTCAAAGTAGGTCAATTTTTTAGGACTAACAGCCTTGACAGTGTCCCTTTAATATGTTGATCTGTTTCTGTAAAGCACATTAAGAAAAGTTTAGCGTGAAAGAACCTACAAATGTGTTTGATATGATATGGCAATAAGTGTACATTTTGAGCATACTAAAGCTGCAAAAGTACATTTTAAACTGCTTTTCTTTACCTGCTAAGGGTCTAGTTCATTGAAAAATAAAATCCAGGCTTCTGTACACTAGAAGCTGCAGAAAATCTGGTTTTCTGTAACATCTATAACCCACTGTATATATTTTCAAGGTGGAATCTACATCTTTCTTTGAGAGATTATGGATATTTTTTGTCCCTTTGAACCCCTGAGAAACCTCAAGATTGGGAAGTTGTCCACACAGAGCCAGGCAAAATCACTTGCCTTAAGAATTTAAAAGTTCTGAGCATTTTGTTTTCAAGAACACTTCTGAATAACCTTATTTGTTGATTTATGTTACTCCTGATTCACTTATGTCCCTTAAACACATGTGGATCTTCTTGATGAAAATTTGACACTGTAAGACATATACACATACATCATATTTACAGGTATTGATAAGAAATACACACTTGATAAAGAAGAGTGAGAACTTGCATCAAGGAGAACTCACTAGTTATTCTTGTTTTTTGCTTTGATTCAGTGGTTAGTGCATATAAAAAATGTCTTGTATGGATAGTTCAGGAGGTCATTCTTTGCAAAAAAAAGGGTAAAGTTTAAAATTCTCAACTTAATAATGAACTTAGTGAGTAAAATCCCTTAATGTTTGGCTTCATAAGAGAAGCAATTGCTAATGTTTTCTGTTAACATCATTCTGACTTCATTGTTCCCACTGTTGCCCACTATGAAAATAAGCTGGAAGTATATCAAGTAGTTTTGCTTTATTGTTTTACTTTTAAATACATTACACTGTAATTTTTACCACTTTTGTATCATTTGCAGTAAAGGAGCCCATCACCACAAACTCTGTTTCAGCATCTTTTATTACAGTGCCTGATGAATTTGAAAAAGCAGACTGGTTTTCAAGCACACAAACCCTGCTTCAGGTCTGCAAATGGAAACAGACAAACTTTAACAAGCATATCAGTTGTACACACATACAAGCCTGCAACATGAACACAAAGAAATAAATGTATTTGAATAGCACTGTGTTCTAACCATTTTCTAGGAAGATACCTGGAGTTGCTTCCAAAATATTTTTAGAAGAGTAAACACTTAAGGAAAAGCATTAAAACGTGGCAAAGTAATCTACTCTTAGAAGAGGCTTTAAAAACTAAAATTGTATCACTAAGCAGCTACTAAGGCTAAATAAAATGAAGACTGACATTCTACAAAATATCAAAGAATGAAAAGACATAAAATATACATTAATACAAAAATATATTTTCAATGAATATATGCTCAACTATTAATTAATGGCAAATGAGGATCAAATAATTTTCTTGTGCAGAGCCACAACTACCAAACTGTAAAACATGACTCATTGTGCAACATCAATATATAAACAGTCAGATCAACAATAGGCACTTGTTGTTTTCAAGCAAATGAATTCTGAAGATGTCATCTTCAACCATAATTTCCTTATACCAGCTTTAATTTATGGTAACATAGTGCTCCCTTTGAAATGGGGGGAGGCAGGAGATTTTTCCAGTTTCATGGCTTTATGATAGAGTTTAATCTCTTTGCTTTCATTTTCAGCACAACTGGGAAGCAGATAACAGTATTGTAGCAGTCAACAACTAATGTTTAAGCTAGTTTTTTCCTCCTAAAATTATAATCATTAGAAACATATCCCTGCACTGTTTATGTTTCCCTGAAACATGCCTCCTACATTTGGTACAACTCTTACATTGCTGTTCTGATGGAATCTGAAAAAAAATTTTTTAAAAATCTGATTCTTATGCTAGCTTCCAAACCAAGCTACACACTGAGCAACCCTCTGAAATTCTTCTTATGTGCAGAAACAATGGTGGCTGCTCTAATTGTCACAAATTCTCATTTTACAATACAACATTTTACAACTTCTTGTTTACCTTTGCTTCTTTTTAAGATTCCTGTCTCTTGGAAAAGTAAGTTTTACCTAGCCTTCTCTCCTTTATATACTTTTCTTGGTTTTCCACATTTGTTTTAGATGGCACCACCCTCTACTTCATTGCTCCTTTCTGCAAATACGATGTATATAAAGAGACTTTTGGTTTAGAATTATCAACTGGGAATATAAATTACTGAAGAGAATTATTTCTCTAGAATTTCTTCAGCAACATCTTAATTAGAAACATTGGCAAAGAAAGGGTAATTCAAGATTTGTGCTGCAGGACATTCAAAAACATCTGCTTGATCACCTGACACTTTTTTTCATATCAGACACCAGAGCACAAAAAATATTATCAGAACAAAATACTTCACTACTCTGATTCTATACAGATAAGCAGAAAAACATGTGCTTCATCCTTGAAACAAAAATCCCTCTGCATTGAAGCAAAAATCTTTCTGTACTGAATAGATAAAAGAAACATTTATAAGCAGCAAGTCTTTAAGTTTGGTGTCTTTTTGTCAAATGTTGCCTAGATGCATCTCACAAAGCAAAACAAAATAAGAAAAACAAAATGCTCAGAATCAGAATTATGAAGTAGTGCTCTCAGCCACTGCTGGCATGTAAGAGTCAGACCTGAAGCTGAGAGTGCAATGAAAGAAATTACAAACTACAGCAACAGTCTTTTGCATGCACCTCTTCCCTACAGCTTGCTAAAGTGCAGCCAAGCCAAAATCATCCATCAGCCCTGCCTACCCAGAGAGCCTAGCTGTGCACATGGCTGTGTCCAAGGACTGGCAAACTGCAGTCACAACAGACTCAGAGGAGTGGCAGAGACAGTCTGAATGGAGGCTGTGTCACAACAGCACACCTGCCGAAGCTGAAACACAGCCACTGCTCCTGCAGTGCTGACAGGCAGTGCTGACAGCCTTCGAGTCAGCTGGGAGGAGGAAGCTACAGCCAAGGGTTGCTTCATTAGCAATGCCAAGGAGGTATCTGAGGTACCTCGACTTTCCTTTTATTTGGTAGCAGCCACATACTGGTGGAAGAAAAGTTTTGTGCAGACATACTAAAAGAGTTGCAGAGATGCAAATTGTTGAGGCATTCAGGGAGGCCTCTCAGTTAAGTATCAGGGCAGCCTTGCTCTAGGGATCACACATCTCATCCCCAAACACTGGAAATTCCATGTTCACAGTTTGAAGATTTAGTGCAAAGCCAACAAGTCTTGTTGGATAAACCCTCTGTGCTGAAATCATGTGAATTAGTGCAAAACCAGCTTTGTGCCTTTGGCAGTCAGAATCCACAAGTGAGAATCCCTAAATGCATCTAGTCAGAAAATGCCAATTAAATGACAATCACCACAACTTTAAAAGAATCTTTTTATTCTGTGTCTGTGAACCATCTTTTAAGCATTAACTTCACCATTCATTTAGTATGAAGGTAACCCACTCAGATAATTTACAGTAAATACGGAATAGCAGATTGGAGCAGACTGGAGAGACAATGTACACTAGGTACACAATTGCTACCTACTACCCCAGTCCCATACAAGATATGGGAAATAAATGTGTTTCTTACATAATATTGCATGTTCTTCACTAAAACATATCACTAAGCCTGGGCAAACAACACAAACAATCTGTTCTTAAGGATGCAACATTGCAGAGTTTTAAGTCCAGAAAAAACAGCATAACGTGAAAAGCAAGTTTCTAAAAGGTGCTATCTCAGAATACTTCACATTTGTGCACTCAGAAGTATGAATAGGAGAAAAGAACAAGACCATGTAACAATCTTCAATGAAATTAAAAAAAGAAATTACAGTGAATGACAATAGCAGCAAATGAGTAGAATATTCAAGACTAAGAATGAAAGAAATCTCCACTAAAAGAAATCTTTACCAAATTTATATGAAGACAAAGTATTTAGGATTAGACAAGATAAGAGATCAAAAGACTGAAATTATGTTTGTTTAACTGGGTTTGTGAAAGGGCATATAAAGAGGTAAGCTGCACAAACAAATTAAGTTTATGTAGTTTTGACATATCCAGCAAATGGTAGTGAAAACCACAACTACCATCAGGAAAAACAGCACCAGATAACCAGCTCCAGCAAGGGAATTGTTCAGGAGATGAGAAAGATGATACAGATCACTTGACAAAAAGGGATTGCGAAGAGCAAAGCCTTGAAGTATTGTACCTTTTGATAATTCAGATTTCAGCCTTGTCATGGTACACTATAATCAAGATGCAGGCAACAACATGACACAGAAACAGAAAGAAAGCCTGAGGTTATTTTCACGTAAGACAGTAAGGTTATTTTCACGTAAGGGAGTTGCCATGTAAATTGCTGAGAACTATTTGGCCTCCAGAACTTACCTGGCCTCCTTTCACTCCAGGAGTGAACAAGACAAATCAAGCTCCCACCAGGTGTCTGGAGCTACCTGCTGGAGCCAATTCTGCAAATATTTGATAATTTCTTATTTTCACAACACTCTTACTACTTGAACTCCTCTCCATTCCACCCTGGCATTCCACAGTGACCCACTCTGCAGGTGATGCTCCACTTATTCGAAAAGGGTGGGATTTTTTTCTGGGATCAAACCCCTTCAGACTATCTCCCCAGTTACTGGTCAAGAGTATTGCTGAAGAGACCATGGTGTGTGCTAAATTCTACTCCCACTACTTCATGCCACCAGTAATAGTACAAAACATTATAGGTAAAGTTTAAATGCTTTTCCAAGTGCAGATTGATTCAGCTGGCAATTCCTAATATTTTTAATGATCTCAGATTAAATTATTCTAGCTGTTAAGTGATCTTTTTGCATGATTTTACAATAAACCCTTTTAATTTATTTTTACACACATATTTAGGAATACATTTGTTTAGGTGCTCTGAGGTCCAAAATGCTAATTTTGAGTTTCATTTTTTAACTGAGTGTTTAAAAAACTCATAACTGCTTAGTTTCCAGACAAAACAAAATAAAGAATTCTTTTAATACATAATATGATATATACCATTCAGTTCAAATATTATAATTTAACAGAAGGAGAACTAAATTTATTTTAAAAATATGTAAAAAAATAATGCTGCCATTTATATACTTGCTTTAGTACAAAATGTTCTGGAATAATTTCATAGCTTTAAGTTCATGCACTTCAATTTTCTTCCATTTGGTATATTCCATAGGTACAATCAAAGCTTATCAAAGTTAGCACTGAACAAAAAGTCTGTCCTTACAACACTTTTATGGACTAGCAGTAATTTAAGGACTGCAATTAACTAAGTTTATGGTCTTGCTATAATTTATTATTTTAATTGCAATCAGCACAATCTCAGTCTGAAGTGTAAGACCTAAACTAACACTTTAAAAATGCTGCAGATGCTAAGGACAGAAAAGAAAAGGATAAAACAAAGATTTTAATTTTTCTTTTCACCAAAATCTAATTATTGAAATGGTTTGGCATTTTATCTGACCCATATCTCTTCTCCAGATGTGAATTCTTCTATTTCAAAGATACTTTTTCAATTTGTCTTGCAGCAAAATGAAAGCAGTTGCATTTTCTCCTTTCTGGTGTTTTTGGTATTTTCATTTCAAGGAAGTGATTCAAATGGTCTAACTTTTCACCTCTGCCTAAATCAAGATTCTCCATCCACAAAAATTCAATATATTCTCAGTCTAATTTTTGCTTATAAGAGGCACAAAAGGCCCAGCTTGTTCTGACAAAAATTAGAAGCATAAAGCACAAATTAAAACAAACAGACAAACAAACAAACAAACAAAAGCAAGGCTACAAAGTTATCCGATAATATGTATGAGGTATAGCACCTGTAAGCTACTAATGTTTATGAAATTTTGAGTAGTTAAACAGCTTAGCATCTGTTTTGCCTTTGTTTTTTGCTGTTGAACACAACAACATATAATTGGCCAAAATTGTGTCTGGACCAATTTTACGATGCCTTTAAATTCTCCATTCATCTTTCTTTTTCTATATTTGGTCTGTAAGAAAAATTTCAGCAGTCTGTCCCATAGTTCAACATAACAATGCTTCAGTATTGCTACAGAAAACACTTTTATAAGCTGAGATCATGGAGATGTCTGCAACACTACTGTCTGTATTATCACACAGCCATTAATTATTAAAAATGCCCTGAAAACTGTAACCCTACTTTGAACTTCTGGATATTTTATTAATACTTTCAGTGGAAATTAGACAATTATCTTTATTACTTTAATATCAGAATTTGCAACTGATATTTTCCAATAAAAGCTTTGGAAAAAGGGGGCTAGAGGCAGGGGTGAAGGGAGATACAATGATAGGCATTTACTTCACTCATTCCACAAGATAAGACAGCAAAGTTCTGATAGGAAAAGCAGCACTTCATATGAAAATGAAAAAGACACAAAGAAGTAACACAGGAGAATCAAGAAAACTGTTCCTTTCTGCTTCAAACATGATACACGAGTTATCTATCAGCAGTATGAAATATCTCTCATTTTAAGATCTCTGTTTTATTTTATATTTATATTATGAGATTTCAACTTTCCCCAGGGAAATTATTTATACTTTTTAAAATTAGATACAACTAAAAATAATTTTGTTTCACAATAGCCTCTGAGCGTAAAACTAATCCTGGAACTGCAGGAGTAAATGGAAGCAAGTGTGGACTATTAATGCCAGTGATACAATTTCACTGCTCAGGAGAACTGCAAGAAATCACACTAAAAGTTCTAGAGGAGAGTTGTAGAATTTTTTTGTCCTCTGGTATTTGTTTGACTCCTAAATAATTATTTTGATTATCTTTTCCTTCTCAGATTTCCTACAATTATTTGCCACATGAACAAGATCACTAAATAGTAAATTATTTTTTCATCAGCCATATGGTCACCTCAGAGATTTAGGAATCTAGTTTAGGCCCCATGTGTGCCAGTAAAAGTTTACTGGCAATGTCAAGAACTCCACTCTGAACAGAAGTGGACACATAGCAGAGGAAATCTAAATCCGAGACGACGTGGTGCCACAGACAGTTTGTGTATGGATCCCATCTCAGATGCTCAAATTCAGCCCTGGGTCATATATATAAGGTCTGACATACCATGGAAAAATGGAAATTCACAACTTGGTTGACGTAAGAAAAGGAGCAAACTTCTAAATCATAATAAAATTTACACCAATATGAAATGATCAGCAGAAAAAAAAAAAAGCATTTCCCACAGGTAAGCTTCCATGCCTTGGTATAAAGAAGTTAATCATATAACAATACCTGTGAAAAGGAGAATTGACTTTTAACAGTTCTTGAGCTGGCAAAGTTGAAATCAAAGCTCACCAATTTGAAGCACCTTGGGACCAACCACAAAATTTTCTTCTAAAATCAGGACCCAGCTATGACAAACTACACTGCAGGCAAGTTTGAAGTCAAAAGGTTGGGTGATTACCTGAAATTACTAAGCTAGAATTTCACTCTGAAAGGCTGGATTTCTGTCTGAATCTGACATTGAAGGAAGTGATTAGGAATTACCTCTGGAAAAAAATCTCATCAGCACCTTTTCTCTATCTGATTGTTTGCAAATAAGGATGTAAACTATATAAACCTGTTCATTTTGGAAAATTCTCCATGTCTGTTGCTCTCTATTAGAAGCTAGAGGAGAAACAATTTTTAGACTGCTCATGATTGCTCTCACTGATTTTGGACAAGACTGAAAATGTGAAGTAAAACATGGGAAATAAAGTTTTGCTCTATTAGAGTCAATAAGAAAATAGACTTTAGTTTATTCCAAGTGGTTCATAAATGTGCAAAAAGATGTCTCTAAACAAAAACAAAAACAAAGAGAAACAAACGAGCAAACAAAGAAAAAACTTAAAACATCATAATTTCTTCATTTTATTTCACTGAAACACAGGGAAATGTGTAGACTACTTTGTTCACAAATTTTAGAAATTCAGGAAATAATTGGTATAAAAAAACACTTTCTCATTTTAGATAGCATTCATAAGCTTAAATGAAAGAACCATTACACTCACTGAATAACACCCCACAATGAAATGTATCAGGCAAGATAGTAATGGTAAAATTAAAACTGATGGGAATTTACAGTTATACATTTTTAAGCACTAAATATGAGAAAGAGACTTTTTCTAAACTTTTTGTGTGTGCTCTCAGTTTTCTAGAAATGTTTATCAAATGGTTACCAAATCTGGGGAGTGGAGTCACTATATTCATGTCATTAATACAGTCACTAGTAGTACAGCAATAGCAATAGTATAGTCACTACTAGTAGTACAGAACAATTAAAGTTTATTTCAGTAGGATTATCATGGTCACCTGCAAAGTGAAGCCATAAGGTTTTCACTTTTAGATGTGGCTGACCACAGATTGACTTTTACATGGTCTACTTGTCATCACATATCACACTTAAGAAAAAAAAAAAAGAAATGAAACCACAAGTAGGTTTCTATCGCCTTTTCAAAACTTTGAAAACAAAAATATATTCATGGTATGAGTATGCTGACAGCTGAAACATCAAGAGTCAAGAAATAGTAAACAAAGGAAAAGTAGAATATCTTCACTTAAGTTTGGGCTAGCACTAAAGCTGCTGTAATTTCAATGTCAAAATTAGGAGGGAGACCATACTTCAAAAAACAGGCAAACAAAGAGAAATTCCAAAATGACAAGGCCATAGGTGAAACTCAAGGTGCTTTTTACATGAAGGTTCAGAAATGCTTCACTGAAGTGCACTGATCTGGCAGCTGACTTATTGTTCATGCATATGAGCCATTGCCCTGGTGAAAGGCTCTCATAATTGCATATGCTAATTCAGTTAGTTGGGCTCCAAGTTTCAGACAGAACAGTGGCAAGCTGGAAAGAGCCACCTGCAACATTTTTTCTATTCATGAAGGAGTTTACCTGAAAAGGGTACTTTGTCTCTAGGTACTTTGGAAATTATAATCAGACTTTCTCACATCATAACAACCCTAGAAGATGTATTTAAAACTCAACTTACAACCATCTATTGCTTACCCTTTACTAGCCATTTTGTGATTTGCATCTCCCATGGCCAACAAATTACTGATATTCCATGATCACATATGATTCCATCTCTCACATACTCCGTTCAGGACTTTCTTGTTACAGAGGAGTACTATTTGTGTGCTCTGGAAAGAAGCATGTGCAAGAGAATTTGTCTGATCTAACTTCCATATGAACATTTGGCATCCAGTCAGAGACAGTGTTCTATACTCTCTCACATGACAGTGGTAGATTTCTCCCAGGTCTCTTTGATCCTTTCCTGAAACAAATCACACTCCTGATTACAGAAGGAGCTTAATGAACTTAAAGTTGACACAGGAATCTAAAGTGTATTAGATAAGTCCCACCTAAGCATGGTTCAGTTTTCTTAGTAAGATTCTGGATCCTGCTCAGTTTACCAAGACTGCTGCACAGTACATTTGGTATCCTGAGCATGATGCCTCAGGGCTTCTATGTCAAACTCTTTGAGCAGAGAAGAAAGAGGAACAGAAGTACTTCCTTCATTCACGCCATAGATACAAATAAAGACAAGGGCAGATGATCTTATCATTTAAACAAGTGAGAACAAACCTCAACTATGCTAGAGCAACTAAAAAAAACCCCAATCTCTCTTTTTGATACAGAAATAAGCTTTAGGCAAATTGAAATTTTTGAGATTGTTCTCACTAATGAAAAGTTTTCAAGATCTATAAAATGCTCCAATGAGGTAGATACTGATCAGACAATGCCCACTCTAGATCTCTGAAAGGGGAACATAAAATCAAACAAGATGCATCTGTGTTGCACTCGTGTTATACCAGCTCTTTAAAAACAGAATGAAAACAAAGCCTTGCTTTGCTTTCTTTCTGTATGTTATGGTTGTTACCTTTCTTGTTTTTGTCCTCTTCTATATGGAAGAATCTGTGCACTGTATTTAGTATGTAAGTAGACTGTAAATTTCCTATTTGTTAATTTAAATTTACTATTCAACTACAATTTTAAAAATCAAAAAGAAATATGACAAACTTAAAGCAAAAGACATTTTAATGAGCTTTTAGCAATCAATCATTAATTGATATTCATCCTTGAATTGAAAGGACAAAGACAGGTAGATGGAACTATGTCACCCATGGATCCATGAACAATTATCACACTGATTTCTTTTTCTCTTTTTTTAGCCAGAGAAGTTACATTAGAAAGAGAAAAAGAAAAATATTTGTGGTAAGCAGACCATAAAATTTACCTTCTTTTAATGAGCATGAAAACTGCACAATGAAAAGCAATCACATATAAATATATTCATGGGCAATGGAATGGTATTAAATGTTGTATTTCAGCACACTAGGTGGTAACAAATGCAACATTGCTATAAAGGTGTCTTTTTGTAACAGAAAGATTACCAATAACTTTCAAGCCTTATATTTACCCTCTGGAGATCTGAAAAAATAAACGAGACCACTCTTGGTTCCTATTGCTTTACTATATCACTTTCTACTAATTGAGTTAACAATGATAAGTTTATCTTCTCAGCTCTGCATCCATTTAAAGTGATAAGTTCTAAGTCAGCCATAGCTTTGAAAAATTCATTATCTTATAGCCTCAGACATCCAGAAACACTTGCACAACCCATCAGAGCCCAAATGCTAAAATTCTAAAAAACCTATGCCTTCATTAGTGAGTGAGATATTCCCAAGCAAGGATGAGAAGTGGCAAGTCAGGAAATTATGTGCAAAGGCAGATCTTCAAGCAATGGTCACCCAAGTAAGGGTTGGATAGATAAGTGTTGGGCCTATTTTTTTTACAAAAATCAAAGAAGAAATACAATTTCATAAACAAAAAAGCTGCTCATCAAACTCTGTTGGAAGCAATTTCTGGAAGAGCAATTCCTCTCTTTTTTGGAACTTCACTTAGAGTCTGATTTTTCATTACAAATTCTTACAAATAGAGGTATGAATTTCTAACAGGAAAGCTGTGTATACATCCAGAGCAGACCAGGATTCAGGCCAAAAGCAAATGCATAAGAAAACACAACTGACAGAGCATGAGCTGTTGCACATTCCTCTTGATTTTATTTCATCACTATTCCTGTACTTTGGCTAGGTTACTATGGGATGGGAGAAGACGGGAGAAAAGGCTGCATTCCTCTTCCCTTCCTTATTTCTATGAATATATCTTGCCCTCTCCAAAGATAAAATAATCTATCCACTTTAAATAGACCACTGCACAACATGTGCTTGTCTCCTTCCTTTGCCTGTGCTCTGAGATGACTGGACAGCTCAGAATGCAGAAGCTATCCATTAGCAGAGCCCTGAGCCACACTTGGTAAGTCCCAGGAGAAACTAATGACTCCTGGCTTATGTGCACCTGGGCAGATACTTCAGCTGCACCTCAGCCTGCAATATATCCTGTGCATCAGCTGCTCTTGGACAGCCTGTTAAACTAATATTGGCACTTATGATTTGTCTGTTGAGAGCTCTGTGATCAGCAGTAAAAACATCAGATCAACCATCTTACTGCTTAGCAATGCTTTGACATATGAAAAATAAAATTTGTATAATAGCTTTGAAAGTGAGAGCTTGCATTCTACTCTACTGTAATTCAAGCCTTTCTATTTTTACAGTGGCCAGAACAAACTACTCCAAGTGATTCCGACCCAATTTCCCCTTAATAAAGTGCTGCAGCCTCACTGGTCATCAGACCTTACAGGCTAAGATCTAACCTCAGCAATAAGTCTCTTCCTGGACTAGAGCAGAGCTGGCAGTTCAGTCAACTAGTTCATGTCATCGAAGGGCAATCCAGCTTGAACAACTGTTTCCCTCTAAGCAAAACAGTTGTTTCCTCAGTTGGTGTCTCTGCTGATGCCAGTGGATAGAGGTAAAGACTAAAGGTAAAGACTAAAATGCCTTCCTGAGCTATCAGCAGACAATCTGACTGACAGGAAATATGGCCATCTTTCCTTCCTTTTCACTTTTATCTTCCTGACAAACCTTCCTGTTGAAAGGAAATTGTTTGCACACACCAACAGAACCACACAGCACAGGTGCTATGATGCAGCTCTGTCACAGCAACATTTGGAGCTAAAAGCTGGGATTGCTTCATGTCTCAGCACTGGTTCCCTCACCTAAAACGTGGTTCTGAGCCCACTCATCAATGTCATGACTAACACTACTCATAGAAATACATTTTAGTGAAACAATTGCTCTACTCTATGCTATAACTAACTTTACATGTAAATTGTATTTATGGCCAAAGCTCTTTACTGATCAACTATGTTGGAGTATTTCAATGCTCCTGAGGAGCATTAGCTGGTCTGGTGGCTTCAGCTACCATCCAAACTGACAGCAAAGGTGTTATGAACAACAAGAATTCAGAACAAACTCACTAAGGTAACACTGTAAGCGCTTCAGCTACACATCAAAGCAACCATCTCATATCTCAAATTAACACTGAATTTCCATAGCTATCAAATTCCACCAGGTGCCGCTTCATAAAAGAGATTTTACTCCAGTGGGGGAAGGAATGCTTACAGCTCGCTAAGTCTTCTCATGGTCTGAAAACCATAAAAGGTGAGACATTAAAAAGCAACAGAAAAGACACCACTATCACCTATGATCAGCCCACAGTGCACTGCTGATCTAGTTTGATGCTTGAAGCCAACAGCAACGTGCTTTGCCCATTACTGAGGCCCGGACAGGATGACTCGTTAGGGGTGGGGTTATCACAGAATAATCACACCCTTGGGTATTGGGTACACAACCACATCTCAAGTCCTGCAACACCCCAGAGGTGTGATTATCTGCTGTCGTGCCATAATTCTTAATTAAAACAAGAGCTGCAGCTCAGATAAGATCTGTGAGAGGATTATGGTCATTCTTGGTTAGACAAGGGGGAATGTGTATCTTTGGAATTAAAATTCAGGTTCTTATGTGAATTCTGCAATGCTGAGCAACGCTTGATTCCACCTCGTCTTAGTTTTCCCTTTAATATGAATTTACTGGGAGGTAGCACACACAAAAAGCTCCAACTTCCAGGAACCAAATACTGAATAACACAATAAAGAGCACAGTGCTGCCATCATTCAAACATTTTTGCACTTTAATCACTTCTTAGCATTTTAACTTAAAGAAAACTCAAAACTCTAAGTGTGCTTCTAATGATAGAAGACCAATTCTTGTTACTTAACATTAGTCCAAGTCACAGCAGCCATAAAAACACCGGAGGAATGTTTTGATGAAATGCGTACTAAACTACTCAACTTGCACATATAAAGATGGATATACAGCCTGGGGAAAAAATGAATATAAAGCACTTTTGTGATTTTTTAAAAAAATCTTATTTTTAACAAATATTAACCCAACTTAAGGTCTCTTTTAAAGGTTACATTTGCATTTACAAAGAACTTTCAAGCAATTTAACTACAATGAATTTTAACAAGGCGCTTCCTGTTCTCACTGTTTGCGTATTTTTAAATTTTATGAGACTCTTCTGGCAGAGTTTTGTAGCCGTTAAGATGAAAGCCTGGATGCATGCATACTTGAAAAGTGGAGGAGGAGGAAAAAAAAGAATAAAAAGAAGAAAGGAAAATAATCAATTTGGTATCAAATTTATTCCAAAGCCGAAAAGTGCATTTTTTTCTGATTGTGAAAGAAGACATGCAGGGAGGTCAAAGGTCAAGCAAAGAGGAGACAGTATTGTGTAGGAACTGTCACGCATCACCACCTATTTTGACATGCACAGGGCCGTTTGTTGTCTGTCGAACATGCAAATTAAGTGCCTGCTGTCATAGCTAGCCGATATCTGAAAGTGGAAAATGAGACCACCTGTAACCAGTGAATGGAGTGATGGACAAGCATTCAGAGCTCGTCATTTCCAACGCCATTCACACCACCTCCGAATTGCATATGACATGTAAAAATCTTTTCTTAATATTCACAACCGGGAAGTTTGGGGAATTATGGAGGCTTCAACTGCTGCATCTAATGGGTTCTCCAAGCAGACAGCTGTGACTGTGAGCTGGCTTGATAATTAGGTGTCCAGGAAGATTTTATGCTATGAATCAGTTAAAAGGGAGAAAAGAAAAAGAAAATAATGGCAAGCAAAACTCGCTGGAATGGAAATTATATTAACCCTTGCATGTCTTCCTCGGCACTTTGCTTTTGCAATTCCCGTGAAGCAAGATTTGCAGAAACCAGACACATAATAATTTGTCTTCTGTCTCTGAGCAGCACTGTCTTCCTACTCTGAAAAATTGCACTCCAACTCTGATGCTTTGTTTTCCTGAAGAGAACTTAGAAGCATTAAATTTAAATATGCCAATCCCTCTTCCATTTGAAAGCAAAGGAAAGGCTTTATTTGAATTTCTTGTTAATATGGTGCATAGGATTTTAAGAAACAGGTTCATTGTGCTAAAGTAATGTCTTGTCATGTGCCTGTACATATGAAAATCGAATAATTTAGCTACTTCTGTAATCCTTTGCATGTTATCTCTACTTTTGTATGTATATCTGTCTTTGTGCATGGGATGCCATAAACACTGCAGGCAGTGTAAAGCCGAGAAAAGATGTAATCTTCTTGATTTTCACTTCTGTTTGATAAATAAACAAAGCTGCTCCAAAACACTCAGGTTAGGAGAGTTTAGATATGCCCAGCTGCATGATAAGCTCACAAAACCTGTTATTTTATTTAAGGCCTAACTAATTAATGCTACTGTTCATTCCCAAATAAAAAATTAAGCTCTTCAGTTCTCAACTTCTGTGCCACATTCTGAAAGCCATTCTGGCTGTGTTTCCAGACATAAAGAACACATGCATATGGTACAGTCAGAACTCAGGAGGATTATTCAACACAAAAACCAGAATTGAGCTATGGAATATTATCTTACAATACTTCCCAATATATCTAGAGTCTGTGGGGAGGCTGTCTGAAATCCTGCAATGCAAAGATTGCAGTCCTGCTCCATACTCCTCACAAGTGAAGCCATGCACTCAGAACAGAAGCACGCAAGTTACTAGTATATTAAACAACCTTTTAAGAGTCAGGCCACAGAAAAACTGTATTTAAATTGGGTTCATTTTATAAAAAGCTTTTTTTTATTTCTATTGTGGCAAATTGTAAAACAGTAGCTGTTCCAACATTGCCTACAACCTGCATTCACTGCTGCTCTGGTTTAGGTCTCCAGTGATTCTGTTTTCCTTCTGGTGGAAGTGAGAGTTTAGAAAAACAGAAAAAATACCTGCTGACCCCTCTGACTGGAGCGGAGAGGGATTATTAGAAAATGAAGGAACGAAAAGAACTAGTGAATAGATACCCAGAGGAAAAGGGGCAGAAGAGATACTTATTTTAGACCTGCAAGTTTTCTTGGAAGAACTACTTCTCCTAAGCTTCCTTATCCTCTATGAAAAACCAAAAGTATCCCAAGGACTCCTGTTTTCCAGACACAAGCCAGCAGGCCCCATTTGATGATTTACATCTCTAAGACTGCTAGGAAATAACATTCAGGAGAACCCGAATCAGACACTATTCAGCCAGTACTACACTGCTGGGCACAGCTGAGAAGTGTGCAAGGGCAGACCTAAACACAACACTGAAATACTATCACTCTGTGCCTTTGTTTCTCTCTGCTTTGTCAGCTCTCTGCTGGGCAGACAGAAGTAAAAAAGGCAAAAACTGGCATGCTGTCTGTTTTGTCCCTGAACGTTTTCTTCAGATTCAGCTTGTTTCTCTGTGCTTGAAATCAAGATCCACACAGGACATGAAGACAGGAAGCACAACAATCACACCTTACTAATCAAGTTCTATTCTACACACAAAAGCAAATCTAAATCACTGACAGTTGAAACCATTCAGGGTGTGCATTTCCACAGAATAAAGTGTTCGGCCACAAAGTCGGATTAAAGATTTCTTCTTCAGAACACCTTCCAGTTACTATCCATGTGCAACACACTCACATGCCCCAGCAGCGCCTTTGCAACTGCTAGATTGTCAGTGTGAACAGGATTGAAAAAATCCCTTGTCTTTGAGCATATTGCAGACTTTTACATTTTTAAACTTTATATAAAATGGGAGAAGAATAGCTCACTGAGCTTCTAATATATCCCTGAACCAGCCACTTCCTGCAACATCTATGCTGACCCAAGCAGGAAGGCAGCATGCTGCCTTGCAAAACCAACACCCTGGAGCTTCCAGCAGGATTTAAACTGGCCTTGTTGATGAAGGACTTTGTAGCTGAGACCTCCAACCAGGGCCACAGGGTTTATCTGCCTACTGGGTAGCTAGGTTGGAGTTTGAGATCTTGGGAGCTCCACCTCTCAGGATGGCCCCAGGCTGTCAGTGCATGTCCAGCAGCACGGGTACACCTGAGCCCTGGTACGTGACTGCCCCTGGGAGATAACATAGATAGTCACCAGTAACAACAATTTCTATTTGGATCTATTTTATTTTGTTGATACTATAGGATTTAAAACAAGTTTTAATTTCTACATATGGGCAATTGAAATGTGACTCTACCACCTTCAACATCTGGCACTGCATTTCTCGAGATGGCTTGCTCCAAATTTCAAGACATAATTTGCAGAGGTCAAAAATAGGCTGTCAGGTAATATGAGGTTGTTACACACATTACAAAGAAAGTTGGGGAGGGATCAAGGTCATCAGAAAGCTCTTATGAAGGGTTAGGAGAAAAATGGCCATTATGCCTTCAGGTCAAACCAAAGAAAGACTTGTTCATCATAGTTGTACCACACTGTTGTGACGCTACCAAGCTTAATTCAGGCTGGATATCTCTATATTTTATTTTCACTGGAAATGTTTTAAGCAGGTCACTGTGTGGTACTAAAGACTGTCCCAGTACAGGTCTGAGTAGGGGGGACATGATGGAATTTAAAGGGAATCCTGTTTTCCAGAACCAGGAACCTGAAACAATCATGTTTGAATCATGTCTCCTTGCAGTACTTTAGACCATATTTGCCACTCTTTCCTTGCAGTAAACAACATACCAAGCAGAACACTTGATTTGCCTGTCAGCACAGGTAACAATGGCAAAGCATTTGTAAAAGAAAGATCTCATGACCAAAATTTTTCAGTCTTCCCACTCTCTGTGGTAAATCACACTCTTTGGAGCAGATCCAGGAAAACAGTCCATGGGGTAAGGTGTTCCACTCCCAGCCTTTTTTTGACTTAGTCATGTTCTGGGTGATGTAAGCCACCAAATACTCATCTCTTCTGCAAACTCATCTACTACTTTCATTCCTTCTCTAAGTATTTTGCCACCTAATCTGAAATTTGTGTTTCTGCAGATCTTCTACTGGAGGTTTTATTTGTTTTTCCTCATCTTTTTCATGAACCTTTAACAGTAATCTTGTTGACAGCAACACAATCCAAGGATTCAGAAGTTCTCTTTACTCTGGAGAGACTTATATGTTTGGGCAGACATATAAAGCCCCCTCTCATTTCTGTATGATTTTTTTTTTTTTGGTAGAAATCTGCTTATTCTATAAAAAGAATCTGTCACTGAGAAGCAGTGTGACTGAAAAGGCACAGTAGCTGAAAACTGAACTTTATTGAACTAGGTTCAGCTTTAAATAAATCAAGCCAGTAATTCTTTCTTTGTGAATTAAATTTGCCCAAATGCAAAACCCATTTACCATTCAAATATGAGTCCATTTATCCCTAATACTAAAAGCTAAGTGTGACTTTAAAATGGTGTAGGCACACTGAATTTTCCTTCTTCACAAAACAATTTTTTACCTGAATTAAATAAATTAAACAATAAAAATTCTCAGAAGATTCCTAGTAAAATTTTCAAGTTACATTTACTGCATATTATGTTGCTATCAAGATATGTTTAACCACTTTCTGTATTATGGGAAATTACCTGTACAGGAAAAACACTTTGCTTGCTTTGGTAGACATAGCAATTAAAATATTCAGTTAGGCTTAATATTTAAAAGCAGCACCAGAAAATTTTATCCCTGTATTAATATGCACATGGTACTTCTTTTTCTGATTATATTCTTCAGTTTCTAAGTTAATATACTGAAGCTTTCTACCAAAAGAATTTGCAACAATAGATTGTGATGGTAATAAGGAAAAAGTACAAACATGCCTTTCCCCTCACTTTCTAGATAAGCTTCATTTTCCATATCATTTTTTAATTGATGGTTTGAAAAGTATTTTTCCGTGTGACTTTATCCAGCTATTTTAGAAATAGCCTCTTACCCTAACCTCTTAGCACAGATTTCTGAAATACATACAAGTGTAAGTTAGAAGAAAGCACAGCATGACTTTAAAACATGCTATCAGAGAAGTAAACAGCAACAAACCAACCAGCACACAACAAAACTGAGCACTACACATTGTGATGAAGTCCTCAAACTGGAGTTTTATGATGGCAGCTTAAAGTTTCTTACATGCCCTTGTGTTGCAGTGCAGAATAAGCCTGGGACAGCTGCACCAATTCTCCACAATTAGTCAAGGTCAGACAGTGGAAAGGGAGGACACTCACTATTTGTCAAGAGAACAATGAAAGGAGGCTCAGCCTTTCTCCACCAGGAATGGCTGTTCGCTACACACATTCAATCCATGGCAAAATTATGCCTGGCGCTTTTTCTGTGTAGTAGAGAGGGGCAACCTTTCCAGACAATCGAAATGTAAGAGCTAACAAGGCAGAGCAACTGCACAAAAACAAGCTTGTTTTAAGTACTGAAAGCATATGTTCTTGACACAAATTAATGTTTTGACACTTGTGGAGACAAAGGTATTAATTTCTACAAGCTTTGAGTAAAAAATACTGAATCCGCTCAAACCTGTTCCTTCGCATTGGGGTTGCTGATTTAAAAAAAAAACCAGAACATTCTGACAAGTTACCAGCAATTATTTTACTTACTCTGAGGGGTTTTGTGTGTTTTGGGTTTTTTTAAACATGTATTTTTCATAAACCTATAAACATATTCAGAAAAAGAGTTAAATTTTGGGCAAAAGCACTTTCCTTAATATTTGTAGGCAACCAGAGATGGAAAACAAGAAAAACAATTCAAAGTATCTGCCATTAGCAGGAGGAGTGAAAAAAAGAAAAAACCAAAACATTTTTAACAATGAGATTTTGCTTCCCGGTTTAATTAGGTGCACTCAGAGCTGCATTTTGAGTTTCTTTATGACACAGCACAAATAGAGAAAAGACAAAAAGTAGTTATAAATAATGGATATGAAGGAGTAGATACGGAACTCTCAGAGTACTGCACTGGAATAAATGGGTTTAATTGTGTCAATTCTGTCACTTGTGTGAACAAGTGTGGGGATAGCAGCAGAATATGCTGAAATTATTATGTGCAACCATATGAAGACCACCTTTTTAAACAGCACACTATACATTAAGATATATTAAAATTATTCATATTCACTGCCAACAATATTTAAGCAAGGCTATGGCAGTTCTGAATGTTAACATACTTTTAAGGTTTTTATCACATTTGCATTCATGAAAGCCAAACAATTTTTAGATACTTAAGGAAAGAATTCTTACAATTAAGGAGTTTGAAAGCATTACTTAAAGTACATATAATTAAAAAACATCAAAGAGCAAATATGCTGTTTCTGGAGACACCACCTGAAAACTAGATCACATTAGCTTTGAAAGAAAGGAATTCCTCCTTCAGCTAGTTTTTGTAGCTGCTAAGGTGCAGAAGCCACACCTGTAGCTGCACACTGCCATAAAAAAGGGAAAGATGGAAATCTATGAACCATTCTATCAAACCCTTCCTCCCCAGCCAGAGAATAAGGTCAGCCTCAACCATACTGTTTTCTTTCTCTGTCACTGTCCTGCAGACACATCAGAATGTTTGAAAACATCTTTTTTAATGTTCATCATCTGTTTGGTGGTTTTTTTTTTCACTCCAAAAAACTTTTCCCCTGTAATCAGAAGAGAATCAGCCCCGCAGTTAAGGAACCATCTGACCCAGCAGAAAAACTGATTCTGGAAAGGTTCAATAAGAGGAGGAAACAGGAAAGATTTTACCTTGAGTTAAATTCACATTCCAAATATCCTACTTTCATAATAAATCTCTACTGAACCATATCTGAAAAACAGATTTTTAGTATATTAACTTTAGAACATCCCTTTTCACCTGGAGCAATTTAGAGAAATTCTTTAAATTAGCACAAATTTAGTTCTTTGTATATCTAATGAAGACAGATTTCACTGTAGGAACTGTGCTTGTTAATTGAGACAAGAAATTGGTGCACTACCTCCTAAATTCTAAATCCTTAATGTCACTTGGCTATTGCATTGTTTACAAAGCAAGGCATCCTTGACTGGTTTCTTTATCACATTTCTGATGTCAACTGAATAAATTAGAACAGGAAAACGTCAGAGTACAATGTACCTTTTCAAGCCATTTGGCTTAGTGAAGCAGGACAGATTCAGGCAAAATTACCTCTTTTCCAGTCTGGTGGCTTTGCAGGAAGTTTCTTCATGTTTAGCAGTCCCTTCCCGTCCTCTCTTTCTTTAGAAAGCAGCCCTGGGAGGCAAATGACATTTGTAAATGGAAGTAACCACTTAGGTCACTTTCAAGCTGCTTGCCATACACATTCTCTACTGATAGCTACAGGTACTACTTCCTGTGATGAGAGTTTAAACCTGAAATTTGTTCATTCTAATCTTCCTTTCCCCTGATCCAAAGCAGAAGCTCTGCACCATTCTCCCCTGAGTGGCTCTCATCCATTCGCTAGAAGGTGAGGACAGGCCCCATGTGTGAAAATAGTGCTGATCAATGGAAAATAGTCAATGTCATATAACACCAAGAAAGGAAATGATTAGGAAAAGGAAGACATAAATTGTTAAGTTATTTCAGTCTTTTCAGTAAATCGATCATAAATCAAACAGACCAAAAACCCCGCTTGGGAGTTACTGGATCTGAGAAAGAACTTATTCAAATGAATTCATCTAGCTAAGGGCAACTGCTATTTAACTGCATATTTTGAATTTTTCAGTATGAAAAACCAGATATTTCTATTCCACACTGACTTTTCTCATATTTGGATGGTTGAATTTTGAAACCTCAGAGCACATAAGGAAATAAGATTTTGTGGCATTATTGAGAGGGTTTTTTCCCAAATGTGTCTACTGCCATATCTGGTATCAGTACCTGACTGGTTTGCAAATTTTTGCACATAGCCTGAAAATGGATAAGTATTGCTTGAAACTTTTACCAGGCATAAACTAGGAAAGTAATAGCATTTTAGGTAAAAATTTCATCCGCAGGGAAAGAAAGAAAGAGTAATAAAAGCTATGTTAATACTGAGTAGCTAGTAGCTTACAGTATATTTTTATAATATTTTAAAGTTACTATGTCACCTTTTCTCCAAATATTATTAAAATCCAACTAGGTATGTTTCAAATTAAAGCAAAACCATTTAATCTTGTTCTTTCTGAAGACTGTGGCCTTAGAACATTACAAAAATATCTATTCAAACATACATGTTCCTCACAAAAAGTCAGTAAATGCTTTTCACATGATTGCACACTGACTAAAATTCCTCAGTTCATAGCATAATTTAACCATAGACATGTATTATGCTTAAAACTAGGTCTAAATTTGATGGATGTACAGTTTATCCATATAGTAAATAAGAGTACAGCAGCACCAAGTAGTTTATAAGATAGAAGTCACCAGTGGTAAATAAAATGCTATAAACCACATTCAGAGCAGTATCTGACCTGTCATTTTGATAGCACATTTATGCATCTGACAGGGACTGTCTTTTCCTAAAGAGGTTAATAGAGTCACATTTATGTATCAGTGAAGTTGAACTGATCTATACAGACTGTCAGGAGAAGGGCAGATGGATAGGTAAATTAGAAAATACTAAAATAACTTTCTCGCTGCTATAATAATGAGGGAAAAGAGAAAGAACTAGGACTCTGAGAATCATTAACTCCCTTCTGATACCTTTCATAGTGTACTAACTTAGGTCCCTATCAATCCAGGGAGCCTGAAATACAGGAAAGTCACCTAAAAAGACCTGGGTGAATTATAAATGGATGCATTGTTATACTCCAAACACATTCTTAATGCACATTTCAATTAACTGTAAACATCACTTATTGCCGAATTAATTCATTCTAAATTCTATGCTGTAATGAAAAACTTCTGATATAAATTGGCTTGAAAAAGAGCAAATTAATCTAATATCAGCATTATGGACAGATAAAACATCTTAATTTAAAACTAATAAATCTATGTTTAGCTTAAAAATATTACTAAGAGCAAGAAAAGGCAGTTCACACAAAATTACATCATAAAACCAATTATCTCTGGAAGAATTAGTGCTCCTTAATGATGACAAGAGTGTTCATATAAAATACAGAAAGTAAAATCTAGATATTCTCTGAAATTTGATACTAATCACGATTAGAAATTCCACTGTGAACTACCCCAATTATAGACAATAATAGTTACAGTATAGACCATACAGTTATGTAGTATAAACCTGAAAATAATTTTCATAATTAAATTCCTGAGTATATATTACTGGACATTAACAGGAATTTCTTCTACTATAGATCCTGTGTTTTGCAGAAACACACTTTTAATAATTTCACTATTATCTATTAGTTGCCTTGAATACTTGCCAGAAAAGAAGAACAAAAAATAGGTGCATACATCAAAGTATCTAATTTAAAATTCAGTTGTTAAAAAAAAATGAATTTTGTATCTGCATTTACAGGCTATTGCCTCCAACATCTGTTACAACCAGTGACTAAGATAATACCCCAAGTTCTGGTATTTGATAAAGGGTCTTGACTTTCAGAGGACAAATGCTCAGCACTTTGTGAATCATTAAGTAGAAAATTAAGGGCTGTGTTCCTCCATCCTGGCAGAAGCATACCATATGATTTAGGTGATGAGTCACTGAGCTGGAATTTCGATGATCAAATATTCACAATGAGATCTTTGAGCATGAGCTACAGACCAAGACAAAGAATTATCCACACAAGTTATTGGGCTAATAGTTTTGAATAATGAACGCATATGAGAGTCTTTGCTTACACAATCTGTGAAGAAAAAAATATCAATTGTGGAATAAATTATAAAATTAAAATTATGTCTGTATTTAAAACATTTTTGCTGCATTATAGTGAACTGTAACCCTGACTGTAAAGCAACTGCCCTTTGTATTTCTAATTGCAAAGTTTTCACAATAACCATGCACAGCAAGAATAAAAGTCTGAATGGAAGTCATGGTGCAAGTTTGTTGTGGAACAAAAAAATATATTGCTTCTTTGATCAAAGGTCAGACCTAGAGTAGCAATGCAAACACACACAGTCTGGGCATAGATGAGAAGTATTTCATAAATCTAGCAGAAGTGAAAGCTGTCATTAGTTTCTTTTTATGAGCTTGTTTGATGAGAGTAGCCTGAGGTACCAATTAAAGGGAGTTACTTTATGACATTATTAGTGCAAAGTATGTTCAAAGGTGAGCCTATTTGTCATGCCTGATTAGCACCAAGTATGGGAAAAAATTAAAATGGTAACAAACCAAGTAAAATCTGTTTTTAAAGAGATCCAGTCAAATTGATTTGACTTTCACTTGATCAAATACAAATTCAAGTTGCTCAGAGGTTTGTTTTCTTTTGCAGACTTTTTGTAATTAGGATTCAGAATACAATTTCCTATCAACCCACTAGTACCATGACAGATATTAATACTATAGTGCAGCTAATTTTACTGAGTATTTGCATGGAAGGTTTTGATTTACTGGACTTTCTAATTATGCTGTTATTTCTCATTCTAAACCACTTGACTGGTTTTCTCACCAGCCCTTGACTGAAAAAAAAAGAAGAGCATATAAACCAAAATTGTCAGCAATTAACCTAGGTGGCAACTAGGCTTGCCAACAACATTCTGCACAAATCTCGAATTTTTGTTTAAAAACTCCAAGGCTCTTGCAATCTCTTCTAGAGAGTCTAGGAGAACATTTTTCATCCCAAAGTCAGGAAACCATATGAAACTTTGCCACTAAAGCTGGTATAAAGCAACCTTTTCCTAGACTTTAAGTCAGAGGGGCTTTCCCATTTCCCTGCTTCCTTGACTAAAGAAGTTTAATTAACAATGTCACAAAATTCCTGATTTTGAAATCTGAAATTAATTAAAAGTCATTGATTTTAGTAATTTTCCCCTTTGTTAAAAATCCCTAAATCTTTCTTCCCATCCAAGTGTGAATCAAAGAAAAAGTTACAGTCAAACTCAATTATATTTTAGAAAGCTCATGGGGATAAGATGTACTTGTTGATTTATATACTAACCCTCAATCTTTTCCATTATTAAGTACAATCTACATCTAATTGTGTTAAAATATCACCCTTTACTCACAAAATTTCTTACAATGATATCTGGACTTTAAGCTGTGAAATCAACTCCTCTTGCCCTCTGTCCTAAATAGAACTCAACAGAAGCCAGAAAAACCCAGCATCAAACTTTCACAGTTATCTCCCCTCCTCCACAATATTAAAAACATATTTTCATTTTATTGTGAATCCTAAATATGTGCCTACATTATACAATTCTGTAAGGTGAAAAGTATTTCTGAGATAGTGACATTGTACGTGAAAAAATTGTGCTTGAAACTAGTCCAATATTAAAACAGTGGTTGTATCTAAGTAATCTTAATTAATCAGGAGGATGCAGATACAGTATATGCATGCCATGTACCAAGAATCTACTCTAAATTGGTGTGCAGTGCACAGTCCCCTGCAGATGTGCAGACCAAGCACACAACACATGTGGCTGGCTGGCACCCTCTTTTATAGAGGGATAGCAACAAATTGAGCTTTGCTCAATAACATTTTGTGCCTGCCCAATACTTAGCATGGAAAAGTTTGTTTTCAATTTCTACACCCTCGTAAAAATGCAAAAGGTGTTTTCATTAAAACTACTACAAAAACAGACTCTTGCCACTGAACTGTGTATGCAGCTCATATTCTTTCACAGTTTCCAAGGGAAGAAATTATGGCATGATGCAAATCAGATTCTCAGCCAAGTTTTTTTCCCTAAAAAACTTCTGAACATTAAATGCGCCCTTAAATATTCACTTTGACTGCCCAAAACTAAAATAAGTTGGGATTCCAGTGTAAAACAAGAGAATTCCATTCAACCGCATTAAAAAAAAACAAAACAAAAAAAAAAACAGAAGCCAAATAAACAAAATCCCAGTCATCAAAAAGAAATATTTTTCTCTTGAGAGAGAACAAGTAAGCATTTCTTATTTTAGATTCAGCATGTCCAACCACATTTCTTAAATGTACACCTACACATTTTCATGGGAGCTTTTCCTAAGTGTGTGACAATCATTAGACTGTCAGTAAACCTGCAGCAATTTCATTCTCTCTTTCCTTACCTTTTCCTCATCAGGAATAAGCTGATCTGATACTTTTAGAAGTAGCATAATTTCTGATCTTTGTTCCTTGTTTATGTCTCTTCTTTACATTTTTTATAATATGTTCAGTACTATCCATTTGTCTTCCAACTTTGCACTAAAAATATGTAAGTCAGAAGAAGTGCTCAGAAAAAAACACACTTTTCAGCCTCAGCACATTAATCACAAATGACTTTTTGCTCCAGTGTGGGAGGGAGTCTTGAAGTACTTCTTCTTCCAACAATAGGCACTTCTTACTCTAATAAGAATGAAAAAAATGAAATATGGAGAAAAGCTTGGGGGCTAGGTGAAGACAATGTACAGACAAGAAAAAATTAGTAAGCAATTCTGGGAGGCCTATGAAATACCAAGTAAATGTTATGGAATTTCACCACTTAATTAGGTTAGGGCATGAATGCAAAATCATGAAAAACAAGTAATTAAAGTATCTTGTAGAAAATTAACTCTTCTTATAGAAAGGTCAGCCAAAAAAGGCAATAAAGTAGGAGAGGGGATTCCCACCTAAGCAATCTTATGAATTAATACCAATGGTAAAAAAAGTCTTTCTTTCCTAGAAAGGTTGGATTGCAACAGACTAAAGATTTACAAACTGAGAGAAGCAGCAAAGTGATAGCTGCAGCAAAATAATTTCTCATTTTTCTTCAAAGACTTCCTCTTATTACTGTTTCTGGAAGATTGACTATTGACCAGCTACTTCACAGAAAATCAAACTAAGGAAATTGATATTGCATTCTGGCCTGAAACTGTGGAATTTGTTGCATTCTTGCAGGAAGAAGCCAAGCTAGGGTCTGTCTCTGGCTATTACTAGCTCTGCCTTCAATGCTTGACACTTCTGTTATACTATTACAGCATTTTACTCCATCACCAAGTTTCCAATACCCTGACATCAGCATTTTTGTCCAGTGACTCAAAAAGTGTCCTTTTGGTAAAATACGTGTGTTGCACTAGCATGAGAATATTATACTTTACAAATCTTGGTATATATCTTGGTATAGCAAAAATATTCTCCACTGGAAACATTTAGTAAGAAAGAAAACAAGATCCAAAGAATGAAAAGCAGATTGAGATAGAAGTTCTTCCAGAAATACAGAAGTGGCTTGTTGAAGAAAAAAAAATCAGAGTCTCAAGGTGATCAACAGCAACCAAAATTGTTGGATTGCACTAAGTGTGAAATGTTGGAATGAGGTTAGTCCATTGGGGACTGTGCAATATTTTGACCTTTCTGCCTAACCTAAATATGTTGTATTATTTCCCTGTTTAGAAGATGCTCTCAACATTTGTTGTTCTGCGCTACACTAAAGCATGAAAACAAGTCTTTTGTTTCCGGGTCAATTACCTGTAGAGTTGGAAGAGACTTTTCTCCCCCTTCATTGTCTGTGTTGAGGTCAGGACAGGTTAGAACCATCAGGCACCATCTACTGCTCAAGCCAGGCTACTGAAAAGTGTGAAAGAGCATGAGCTGCATTGAATGCTGAGCATCATTGCCCACAACAATGTAATATTTCCTGACCAATTGCAAGCATCACAACCAGCATTAAGGATTTGTAGAGAAGGAATTATCACCATTATCATCTGACTTACAGGACTATCCAGTACAGAATAATACTGTGATCATTTGGAGGTATCTTGACTCATCAGTTTCCTAATATTGCTGATATATTTGGAACTGATGATATCCCAGTCACTCTTGTTACTTGCTCAACATATGCAGGAAGGCATCAGAGAAACAAATATTGTAGCAATGTTCCCACTGTGTTGTGGACTGGATACCCAGGGAAAAATGCAGAATTCTGAGTGCATTATTTGCAGATTTCCCAGCACGCAAGGAAACTTCATTTCAAACTCAGTAAAATTTTCTGTGTCTCAAAACCTGTGCATATTGCCACCCACGTGCCAACACAGAGGAAACACTAATGCAGACTGCATACTTTAAAAAAAATGTTCTTCTGAAGTGTTATGTACAAGACAAACTGAAGCAGTAGGAATTATTATTCCCCTTCTTACACATTCTGTTTAACCACATAAAGGGACAGTCAACTAAACCAATGTCACTTAACTATAAAACATTTCACTGCCCTAGGGAATTAGTCTACTCAAAAGTAATTCACAGACATCTAGCTCTCCATCCACGATCCCTTCATCTGTGTTTTTGCACTTCAAAAAGCCAAAACTTCTCTGATGATTTATCTTAAAATGCTAAATTGAAGCACTTGGGAATGAGCATAAGATAAAACTCCACACTCTTATCTTGAAATTTATATTAAAAAAAAAAAATGTTACCACCCAAAAATTACCCCAGCAATGACTGCTGGCATTGCAACACAGAAAAGAACGGACAGCTAATTTTGGACTTGCTGTTGTTATACCCATTCTTTCAGATATTTTCAGTTCTAGAAGACCTATCCCTTTTTTATCAGTTGCAAAATATCACAAAATTCTTGTTTAATGCCTGTTAACACCCCCTTAGAACTCTTTTATCTTTTTTTTTTTTTTTTTTTTTTTCACCAGACTTTGTTTTCCACGTTTGGATTTACCAATCTCAAAGACTGAGAGCACACCTTCATGGAGAAATCAGGAGATATAAAGGAAACCCAAAATAGTAAATTTTCACTAGGTTTTTTTTGCTTGGGTTTAAAAGGGCAGCTTCTGAATATATTCTAAACTTACAGGATTATCCAACAGAATTTGACTAGGAAACACTTAATATCCTTACAGCAATGTTGATATTCAAGGTGACAGAAGTCTGCTTAATTTATTGAGCAGCAGTTAACCCTAGTCAATGTATTTATGACTTCTGTTGAACTGCAATTCAAATTTAATTGTTCCCATTATATTGCAGACTCTGTATACTAAATGGTGGAAGACTATAACTCACAGATAGAAGGGATGTATTTAGAAAAATAAGTGGTCTCATTATGAAGAATATGTAATATCTTCTGAAACCTACTTAATTTAGAAAATATTTTCAGGAGAATATAATTAGCAAGAATATAATTAGCAAGCTCATCCCATATGGTGAAAGTCCAAAATCTTTAGGAGAAACAAAGAACTATTTTACAACAAAACATTAGACCATCTTCTGTCCTTTACAGCACAGGTTTACAGAGGAAAACACAGAAGTATCCCAGCTTTCTATTGGCACCTATGACATCTTGCTGTTTAAAAGCTGGGATATTGAGTTATGTTTTAACCAAAAAAAATATTCAAATGTTTTCAAACATATTCAGAAAACAACTAATTTTTTAGTACAGGACAATTTTTACACAGCCATAAAATGAAAGTTATCTGTAGGTATTTAAATAAAAACAAAAGTGTATGAAGCACAATGGAAGAGCCATTTAACCTGTGAATTGCAAGGTTATTTTTGTAGCTGTGTCCTGTCCAACCAGTACAGCACATGATTTATGGTCTCCAGCAGAGCTTCATCATCATTGTTCTCACCTTTATTTCCATCATAGTTAATTAAAGGGAAGGTCATTGTCACCTTATGTTTTAAACCTTCTTAACATAATATATCACCCTGGGTACGCTTTAATAAGGGGAACCGTGAAGGAATGTTGTTATAGGAAAAAAACTTTGGAGCATAATCTATCCTGTTAACAATTACAACTTAGATTTACACATAATGAAAGTTAATAAGCAGACAGAATGAAGGCTATACCTTGATACTCATTCAAATCTTGATTAATTGGCTGTGTGATCTCATGGAATAAACAGTAGTATGCTTTTCTTGACTTCAGGCATATATATGAAGAGTGATTTTCTAAAGCAAAGATCTTCCCTTGAAATAATTTTAGCATACAAAACAAGTGCCAGTGGGAAAGGAAAAAAAAAAAAAAAAAAGAGAGAGACAAAAAAAGCAAAGCACATATTTTAAATATTACCAAGAAACCTCTTTTGATGTTAGATGTACAAAATAAACCACCTTTAAATTGAAGATTGGCTCAGGCAGATTACAAAACATTCAGACAATGAAGACAATAGGTCTTAATACAGTTTCAGTAGGTGTTAGCTTTTTTAAAACCCCTAAGGGAAAGATTCAAACTGACTTATAATTATATCTCCTGAAGAGAACCAACTCTCTAAAACACACATAGTTCTAGGGAGGGAAATAATTTAAATATATATTTAAATCTTAACTCCAGAAGAGCTCAAAACATCTTCTCTGCTTAATCTATACTAATAATTTGATAACTGCTATGCTGTTTATATAATTGGCCAAAATGTGGGCCGAACATACATGGAAAATGGAGCTCTACAGCATTTCTGAATAAATTAGCTACAGATAGTTGTATAAAAACTGAATGCTGACTTAATGTCTTCCCAAAATTTTGTTTATTCTAGAAGATAAAGCTGATTTTTATTATAGTATTAGTGGACTGTATTACAAGAGGCAATGCACAAAAGTACAGTCCTTGTCATTTGCATGGATAGTGCCTTCTGTCCTCATGCAAACACAGCAGACTTGAACTTGCCTTTAGGGACACACCATGCCTAGCTGGAGGCAAGTTTGCACCTCAGCCAGCTGGGCTGTCCAGGTAAATCATGGACCACTGAACCAAACTGTCTGACAGCTAAAAACTTGGATCCAGACAGGAAATTCTTGTTTACCATCTAACCTGGAATTGCTAATTTTGTCTTCCTTACTATACAAACCAAAACTTCTCCCTCAGTGGAGAAAGCAACTTGTCTCTACAGGATCAAAACCATACTGACCCAGGACCTCCTCACCATAGCTGCAGTGCTTCCAGTACTGCCTCCAGTACATATCTCTGACATGATAATACATTTTTAGATGGTGGTTCTAAGATTTGAACAGTGCCTCAGTGGTTTGAGGAGTCAGAAAGCAAATTCATGATTGACCTGAAAGAGACATTTTTATCAATCCCTTCCAATTAGTTAGTTGGAAACATCAGAAGAAGAAGAGCTAACAAATGGCCACTTGGACAACTTGCCTTCAACACCAGCAATGCTTTTGAAAGTACATATCTCCAGACCCCAGAAATTGGACATTAACACTCTCTGGAGACAACAAAAGCATGTTATCTCCCTATTTGTCTTGTCTTCTGGCAGCATTATTGAAAGTCCTAGATGTCTGAGATGGAGACCTGTGAGCAGTTCCATGGAAAAGTCACAGATCAGGTATAGACAGTATGAAAGAAAGGTGCTATGCACTCAGCATCATGCTGAGACAATTTTGGCATTTCAAGACAAACACATTAGCATACTCATGCAACAACAAACTCCTTCATGCACATGCATTATGTTACTGTGTAATTGTGTGGGAGGCTGGGTTAAATAATGTACACTGTATTCAGCCACCACAGAAGTACCCTTCACTCTCAATGCTCTGATGCAAAATTCCTCTTAAACCAACAAATAATTTTGGCTAATAGCATAAATCATTTACTGCAACAGTGTTGATCTTTACATTACACCCTCTGCTTCTACATAGCCAGCTTTCCAGGAACTCCAGACACAGCATTATTCTTTCTATAGAGCAGCCAAAAAAGCAAAGCAGGGAAGTGAGCAGGGATTAATTCAGCTCTTAAGATTCCTCATAACCAGTTGTTTGACTTAGCCTACTGTAAAGCTCTCAGTGATATTTATTACAGCAGTTCATTTTGCTTCAGGACAGAAGTATGCCACAAAGCCTAAAACCAATGTTAGTACTTTAAATATCCAACCAGAAAAACCCAGCAAAGGAGACCTCTCACCATATCATAAAAGGAAGAACCCTGGCCACAAAACATAATCCACACTACACTTGAACTACTGGAAACCTGAAAAAACAACCAGATATTTTAGTTCATGTTCTAGACCTTCCAATTGTATTTAATTCCTGTCTGTTATTGTATAAAATTAGATGTTTAGCTGAAGAATATATTTTGCATAAACAGCATATTGCTTTAGCTCCCCTTAAGATGTGAGACTTCTTAAATTTTGAGGCCTTAACATTCCTCTCTTGATATTACTCTTAGCAGTCTTAAACATTTAGGTGAGACAAAAAAAAAAAAATGGCCTTGATGTCAAAATACTACTGAAAAATCCTGTATTTCTATTACACATTTGGCAAGTCTTCTGACCCCCCATTAAGGAAGGCGTATGCAACTCACTGTGCCAGCTCTGACATACCAAGATAAACCTGGCTCCTGCTTTAGAAGCTCCTGCTGGCTAGCATGTTGTATAGAACTTACAACTTCTTATCAAATCTAAACTAATTAACTAATTACTAGCTGCATGAAGCTTCTTGGCTCTTTATCCACACATCAAAGATTCATAATTATTACAACCTTCACAGTTCCTAATGGCCTTGTGCCCCTCTTTGAGCAATATATTTACTGCTCCTGCATTTTCTGGAGTTCTCCATTGTCCTCTTTTCCTCCTCACACTTGGATTGGCACTAATTTGCTTTGTGCAATGACCTGCACTGCCTTTCCCTTCTACAAAAGCTGAGCAACTGGAGGTATCAGTCAGATTAAGGGTCTTTCCAGGCATGGAGGCTGCCACTTCTCTCTTCTGATGGTACCCAAAGCAGAGTCCAAAATCAAAGTTAAGCAACACAGCAGCTCTTACAGACATCCTACCTGCTGAGAGAGACATTATGTTAAGAAACACAGAGAATCTGCCTATGAAGGAGCAGTAGTCTTCTGAGAAGCTGCTGTGGGAACTGAGGGTGCTAAACATGGAGAAAAGGAAGCTCAGGGGAGACCCTACTGCTCTCTGCAATCACCTGAAAGGAGGGTGTAGGCAAGTGGGTGTCAGTCTCTTCTCACAGGTAACAGGATGAGAGGAAATAGCCCTGGTTGTGCCAGGAGAGGTTTAGATTGAATAATAGGAAAAAATTCTCCATGGAAAGTGGTGTTCAAGCATTGAAAGAGGCTGCCCAGAGAAAAGGTGGAGTCCCAGTCCCTGGGTGTGTTTAGAATACATGTGGATATAGCGGTGAGAACATGATTTAGTTGTGAACATGATGATGATGGTTGGATTTTATAATTTTAGAGGTATTTTCCAGTCTTGATGATCCTAGGATTCTATACAGCCATGTAAATTCTTGTCTTCAGCCCATCTGAATTTTGCCAGCACAGATTTGTTCTCATGTGGCAAAAAATGTCTCCTCTATAAGCAGCTTTGAACAAGTTTACAAGGTTCACTGCCTAAATACTTGACAAAATTTCAGTACCTCCACTAATCTGTAATTACTCTGACACTGATTATCCAGTTACAGCTCCAGCTTGTCTTCACAATGACTCTTGAATGGTTTCTCAACATGAAACATGCAAATGAGAGAGATGTCTGAAAAGAGAGCCCTTGGGATCCCCCCTCATACTGCAACTGTCTTCTACTCAGGTGAGCAATCTCTAGAAGTATTACCCCTCTCCTGACACCTGGCAATAATTCCAGCTATATTAGAAGGGAAGTTCCTTAGAAAGGAGCAAGCAATTGAGAATGTAGTAATGCACCAGTTCAAGGCTTTAGAAGCAGCAGTGGGACAGATAAGAGGAGGTTTTCTCAACACATCTTCCAAATTCAATGGCACCATCCAAGCCTCCTTTGCCTCCTCCAGAAATCAGACAACAACTAAATATTAGCTGTCTCAAGGAAGACCTTCTGTCCAGGTGGTCATCAGCAGCAAGAATGGGACAAAGTACAAACTGTAAGAAAGGTGAGTCCTAATGTGTCCTAATTTATAGTGGAGAAAAGCAGGAGCTTTTTGGCCTCAGGGACTCGGAGTCTTTACTTGACACTGTTATTTAAAGTGACAGATGATTACCCAGAGATGGAAATAATATGACATTAAAATATTCCCCAAGAAATACAACATTTGATACCCTAGTTCAAGAAACCTAGTCCAAAATAATAATAAAAATAAATAACTAATACTAAAAGTCAGGCTGGCTTGGGGCACAGCACGGAAAGTCTGGTTAAGTAAAGACAGTGAAATGACCCTATGTCTAAGAGCAAGATCTGCTCTTAATGCCTAACAAAGCCATTTAAGGGTTGGGTAAATGAAATCAGTAATGAGACTCACATGGGAACCACAGTGAATGAACTTTACTTCCTGACATGCCTACATATCCTTGCTATGAAAGAGCTCATGATCAATACTGTATCAGTAGCTGTATATCAGTGTACAGAGACCCACTCTCACATTATAAATACCAATACATTCTCAATTAATAACCAAATAAAGCACACTGACAACTCACTGATGACCTTTATAGGTAGCAAACAAAGCTTTGTAGCCCCTAAAAATTATGGTAGCTTTCTTCCTCCAGCCTCTCACCCTCGAAGTACACGTTTTTCTATTTCCTCTCAAGACTTTGGGAATTCATGCTGTTTGAAAGTACAGCCAGAGAGTCCTTCAACACAGACAAAATATCACCTGTCAAAAAGCCCCTACATTTTCTATATTTTTTATGGCTTAAAATATTACAACAATGCCACCTATTAATAGTCTGGGGCTATATTTACATGATTCTTTAATTTATCCTGATTGTTAAATTGCGGAAATCTAACTGGTCTCACAACTGCCTGTCAGTTCAGCGTGCCTCTCTCCAATGTGACTGCTTTGCTGAAGAAAAAAAGTTAAAAATTGTGAAACAAGTTCAATTCTCAGCATTACACAATGGGGTTAGAGAATAGCAATAAAAAATATATACATTTCAAGCACTGTTTACTATTTATATCTTTATAAATCATGTATAGCATCCTGCTCTATTCATATTTTTACAGCATAAATTACGTAGGTGACAAGTTGTGACAGTCATACAAAATCTGATTTTATGACATTTTTCCCCTTGCTGTCTTTGGTATTAAAAAATCAGGTTAATGTCATTCTGCTTTGTATTTATAGTTCCTATAGAATGACATGGAAAAATTTCAGAGTAGGTTAGTCACATTGATATGCATTTGTTTTCCTACATAACTGAGACTGCTTACATATAAAATCAGTAAATTTACTGTAATCCATGTCTCGGCAAGCCAATACTATTTATACTAATTCATATAAAAAAGCTTGTATACTAAGAAATGTCTATAAATATCCTCTGGGATTTCTAAATTCACCTGCCTCTTTAAAAACTACTGCTGTTTCTCCAGTGACTCTGAAGAGAAAACACACAAAATATAAAGGCTTATTTCTCCTCCCCTCAAAGCAATCATCACCGTGGCTTACTTTAGTGAGAGTAGGACTACATAAAACTTTTCTAAGTGAATGTAATTTACAATTCAAGACTAATCCCTTAACATTTTTCTCTGACTTCCCCCACAAAATCCGTCCTCCTGAAAAAAAAAGGAACACCAAAAAACAGCATTAGTTGCCTGATATATTAGAAAACATACAATATTTCTTATGCTGCCAACACCTCCATAAAACAGCAAATACAAGCACACACTAAAGAAACGCTGAGTTTTATTACTTACAATATGGCAAGAAACACACTCTGTAGATTCTTTAGATTATGGCACAAAGTTATAGAGAAAGTGATGATGTAGTTGTCTGGCAAACCTGAACAGTCTTCTTGTTCTCAGCATAAAATAGGAAAGAAAACTATTTCAGGGTCTATCACAGTTAGCTAAACAAAAGAAGAACTCCTAAGGAAAAAAAATGCCATTAGATTTGCTTTTCACAATGTGCTGGTTTAGCACAGAGGGTGATTGACCAAAATTTCAGTTATTGCAAAATAGGATGTCCCTGCACATCCTAAAAAGGAAACATGCAATCGATTTTTTTGTCATAATTTTTTTGCCTTTTAAAAAATTATTAGTATTGTATTTGGCTGATTTAAGGCTTGCTTTCTTCTGGCTTAGTTTTAGGAGGATTTATGAATATTAGGGGGGTTGCTTGTTTGTTTGCTTTTCCAGTTACTGCCAGTCCATAATGCATATTATCCCGCATAATGCATAATACTCCCTGTCAGGAAAGCAATTCCTTTTGCCCTGTGAAAACAAACAAAAGTTAAGGATTCTGTGCTAGCAGGGTTTTAATATCAACTGTCTAAAATAGGGTAGGTGAGAAGAACCCAGAATAGAACTCCAAAAGATCTGTAGCATGAGGTAAAAAATAAACAAATAAACCCTTCTCACTAGCAGAAGGTTATAGAATCATTTCAAATTAACCCACTAAATATAGTACACTTTATCTGTGGTTCTTGGACTTTTTTTTAAACTGTAAGTAGTTCCTAAAAGATACTTTAATATTTTGATAAAACTGAAATACTGCCCAGCATTCCAGTAGCATTTTTATCTCTGTACCAATACATTGTTTAAACTCGTCTGCACACATCTTTTCCATTTCAATTTTTGTCATAAAGTCATCAGGCTGTTTTTGAGACCAATTAAATATTTCTTAAGTACCTGCATGAAGACAAAACTCATTGCTTAATAAATGCTACTAACCTTTTACAAAACAAATCATTTATTTTGTTTAAAAATTGCAAGGTGTTTCTTGTATCTCTCATTTTCCACTGCCAAAGAGCACTCTAGAGGCATGCTCTAAGGGAGCTTGCAAAGGCACAAGTAAACATGCAAAAACTGCTCCAATGATGGGAGGCCAAAAGATAAGAACTCTTAGAATTCTATGCTGTTTACTGCAGGCTTTTCAATATGCCTTAGCAAAGAACCCTTTTTTAATCTTTCAACAGGTTCTTTCTGCCCTTTCATTTCAGCCAGTGGTATTCCAGCCCTCACAGCATGTTTTTCAGGGAATATATTTAATATATAACATTTCTAACAGCACACATCACTGTGTTAATGAGAAGACAGTCCCTACTGAGTAAGTACGTACCTGGGAAGAAATGCATTAAGTAATGCGAACGAAACTAGTAATGACTGTGCAATACGTTAATCTGAAAGAACTACTATCAATATCTCATGTTAATTCTGTCTCAGAGGAGCACCTTCTTGTATGACTACCATATGCTTTTATCCTTTAAAAATGTCGACTCTCTCTAGTGCCTATTAGAAGGATTTCTCTCAGGCATTGTGATCATGTTTCAAACCACTTATACTCTTGGACAGCCAAGGGACTGCATTTGCTCTATCAGAAACCTAATGCTGAATACTCAATACTTCAATGTGTCAAATTTATGTGTGAGCATGAATTAAAAAGCACCAGGCAGTGAACTAGCAAAACTTCAAGGAAAACACTCAGCACTGCTCCGATCTAATAAATGTATCTCTGTCAAGTTGCCATCTTTCATTGATTCAACACCACATTACAGGTCTCAAAATCCACAACATACTGCATTGGCTCTATTAAATATTTCATCTTCATGATCTTTAAATAAGACTTAAGTAAAAATTAGAAAATTATTTTTCAATTATGTCAGCTTAGAAAATGGAATTTTAACAACACTGGCGCTTTCTTTTAACTTGAAATCTGTTGGGAATTTATTTTCTATTTCCAGGAGGAAGATAAGAAAAAGAATACAATAGAATCTCCATAATTAAAACTGTCATATTTTGAGATGCATAACCAAGCCTAAGCATTATGTAAGTATGTGGATACTTCCCCCAAATTCTTGTTGTGTTACACACACCTCATGCACAGTGTTTCCTAGAATTTTCCTTTCTCTTTCACTGAGCTCTACATAGTTTCCTATCCCAGCCCCAGTCCAAGCACAAAAGGAAAGATTCAAACAAAATGTTCTTCTTCTCTTTACTGTGCAACTGCTTCACTGATGTCCCCTTTCATGCTGGTTCTAGACACCAGCCTTTCAGGCCTGGGGTGTGATTTCTTGCAGAAAAGAATACACATGGCAGAAAGAGCCTCTCCCCCACTCCACATGGAGGGCATGAAATCCAGGCAGTCAGCAAGAGTTTTGTCTGCCAGGCCACGATTTCACACAGCATGTCCATAGTTGAATGACAGGCACAAAAGAACTTGAAAAGTGCTACGCTCTTAAGATAGATGTCACGGCTGACAGTTATGGTATGGAGCTGTCAGCTGGGAGCAAAAATATATTCACTGCCTAAATATTATCCTCCCTCTCCACCCCAGGGCTGGTACCGCCCAACTTTCAAATAACTGCAGGCCAAGATTTGGTGCTTAAGGAATGATTCATGAAAACCCATATCTTCAGATAATTCGTTCCTTCCCATAGATCATCTCTTCAAGTTTTGTGAGCTCTAGGCTAAAATTACAAGTTTGGAGCATGCTTTGTCAAGCTTGTGCTGATCAAGGGAACTGACAACATAATTGTTTTATCAAGATGAGTATCTATTTGATGTTCTTTTAAGATTCTGCCCAGCTGGACTGCTAAGCAGAAATTTATGAGGTTTTAGAACAGATGTAACCAGGTTTAGAGCTATGGGGATCCTTTTTTTTCCCTCCAGATGTACATGTACTCATGTACAAGACTTTCATATTTAGTTTCATTTTTCTCTCTCCTTCTTCCCCCCCACCTACCCATTTCTTGAGCTGATAATGCCATGGACATTTTAATTAATCCAAAACATGCCTAAAATAATTTAATATGTCTTCAGCAGTGAGAGACTTAAAAAAAAAATAATAGTACTTTAAAGTACTTTAAGGCCTTCTATATATTGTTTCAGACCATGGTTATCCCCTAAAGGTGCTAGCAAGTTGCATAATCTTAATATCTACCAGTATGCAGAATGCATGAAAGGAAAGCAGTAATTTATGTTCCTAAAACAAAGTACAGACTATTTAAACAACTATTAGGTAAAGTGTATTTCCCTGTCTGGCAATATTATGAAGTCCAGAGGAGAAATTAATGATGCACAAAGAAGTATGCAGCTCAATGCTATACTTTAAATAAAGACATTAGAATAATTTTCTTTATGTAATGATTGCAGTCAGCCCAGATGCAGAGGAAGTTAAAGTCACACTGTCATTAATTTTTTATATATGAATTTAAAATACTTTACCAAGAGAATCCCTTGGAGGAACATTTAAAATAATTGCATGCCTTCATTAGTTAGTAGCAATTCAGAATGATCGTTCCCTAGTACAGGCTCTGAAAGAACTTTTATGAAGTTAGGATGAAAGCTTTAAATTCATCACATGTACAACATTCACTGAAGTTTAATGTGATTAAAGGAAATTATTTAAAGTTATATAAATAATCCAGTATTATATATATTTATCTTCTGCACAATTCTCTTCCAGAGAAACAGAAGATGATCACAGTTGGAAGATCTGTAGGATGGGTTTGATGATTGAGCTTTGATTGTGTCATCTTTGTCTGAGATATAAAGGAGTAATGTTTTACGAACTAGTTTACCATCCAGCAATCAAGGGATGATAGCTACATAAAGAAATCACTCAGTGTAGGATACACTCTGTACAAAACTCTAGTTTATCAAGGTTAACAAGGTTAACTATTCCAGTCAACTAAACACAAATGTATTCTGTGATAATACTAAATCCTGATAATACTGGTACTACTAAATAATAATAATTTAGAAATATTAAAGTAATTATTTCCTTATTTAAACAAATTCACTTAAAGTATCCAATTCAAATATTGATACATTAATTCTTAAACTCTTGCATTCCTTCCCCAAATTTTTTTCCAGAAACAAATGATAATTGACTCTGGACATTATTGAAGTATCCGGCTGATTAAAGTATTGTCTGGCTCTGGGCACTGTTGAAGTATGTTGAAATATTTTTTATCTGGTGGGATAAGTTTTATGTTACTTATCTCTAGAGTTCTTTCTTAAGCTTTTAACACTAGAAGAAACATATTAAGGAGTTCAACTGTTTCTAGGTTTTGAAGAGCTACAATCTGAGAAATAGTAATTTTGGAAGAAAAGTAGAATTATCCTACATCTGAGACCAAATTCTAGATAGTGGTTTTAATCCTGATTTAACAGTACATCTTGAAAGATACCCTCAAGGAATTTTGACAGTATCCAAGCTGAAACCAAGAAAGGTGTTCTTCCAATGCGGAAAGCAATGACTAGCAAAGACACAGGGATATGGTCAGATGAAACATTTCAAATCACAAGGTAAGCACCAAGTTCTATCTCCACAAGAATCAAAGGAGACTTGTTCAATCTCATTTTTTTTTATTCTGATGTTTCCTTCTTGGGGTCTTTATTCTTCCTTTTTAAAGAGCAATAACAATTTACCTCATTATCTCTGCTGCAGTTCTTTATCTGAATTAAATTCCTGCCTTCCTTCTGTCTTACATTTTTCTCACCAAAGACTCAGCTGCTTCAGGTGCTTGAGTCTTCTAGAAGTGCCTCTTCTCATTACAGGAGAATCTTTTTAGGTGACAAAAGAGGATTTTACAGCCCAAAAACCCCACATATGAGAACCAGAATTCTATATACCCTGGGCTCTCATGAATAAGAGATCTTCATCTGTGTGCTGAAGGGTAAAGAAAACTGTAATGCAAAAATTTACAATGTGAAGAATTACTCCCCCATCTTTTACCAAGAATAGATTTTGCTCTGGTTTTGAAAAGAAGAAAAATAAATAATTATTTAATAAAATTTTGTACTTACATGGAGGTTTCCATTTCAAACTTATTTCTTTTTTAATATTCTTTTAAATAAAATGTCAAGTCATTGCATCATCTGGAAAAATAATTTTTTAAAACCCCAATTACTTGAACTTTGACTAATTTTCAAACACACTTTTACAGTAGATTTAGTAGAAATGCATTATTCTTAAGCCTGAGCAGAATGTGGTCCATTGCAAATGTCTCCTGTTCTATCATGATAATTTAATTCCAATAAAACACAAAACTATTCTATGCATCTGTATTCGAACACAAGATAAAGTGCATATTTGGATATTCAGTTTTGTTCTTTGAGTACTGTGCAAATCTCTTATTTATTTTTTGTGTATAAACCTTTATGCATGAAAGGAATATATTGATATTTTTTTCTGTTAGCTTAAATCTGATTTCAAAATTAGCCTGAATCAAATATTCTCTTTCGACATATTATTGAAATTTCCATCAATAGACATTTTAGAAGAAAACCTAAGTATAAAGATCTTACTCACACACTCTGTTTTCTCTCCAGCACTAGAATAAATCAAAACAAAACATAAAGATTAGATGGTGATACAAAAAAAGGTAAGATTTCTGTAAGACCCCATCTTGCAGCTAAAAATGGAAAAGCATATGAACATCTTCAATAGAGCTAAAGTTTAATATTACTATCCAAATTCCATTTTATCCCACTGTCACTGCCACCAAAGGAGGGGTTTTATGTTGGAGATAATATGATACTGCAGTATAAGCCCTCCTCAGATTTCAAACAGGTCAACTTGTCAAAGCTTTTTAAGGGAGCCAATTACATTAATTTTCCACAGCAGAGAAATACATATTTCATTTCCATTTCCCACTAGAGATGGGGCCCAGGGATTCTGTTTCGAAAGGCTCTTATCACTAAGTAACATTCGTACCCCCAAAGGAACCTTTGGCAGTCACTGGTCCATTGATATAATTGAGCAAGGTATGAGCTGTCTGACACTGCCATGGCATTGCTCAATAGCACTGTGCACTAAGCACTCGGAACAATGCAGCTTCGGCAGACGGCCGCATTGTCAATAAATTTCAATTACACTAATTGCCAAGAGTTCAATGAGTGCACATTCAAAGGGGTGGGGGAAGGACGGATGGAAGATTAAAAAAGAGCCTCTGTCTACCAGAGCTAAAGAATAGGATGCAATAAATAAACTGCAGCTTCTAATGGGGGCATTAATGTATTTTTTTTAACATGGCTTAACAAGATTTTACAAGCTGTACCAGTTTCAGGGATCCTGTTTTACATTTCTTTCTTACTGTCTCCAAACAACCTGTACAGAGACTCAATTATGTGGCATTATCTTTCAGGGAAGAATCATTTTCTTAGGTTTTTATGTTGTTTGTGTTCTGCTCAGGATGGATAATGCGTTTGAAAGCAGAATGCTACAGTGTCAATTCCATGAGCAAATGAGGCTGCTCTCTGAACAATCATACAGCAACCAAATGCACCACCTTACTGCAGTGATACAGTCACATATTCTAAATTAATTAGGGATACTTCCACATACACGTGTATTCGCTGCAGTCACTATTAATATTAGGCTCACAGCAATGTACACAGTATAGATATAACCAATTGATATACTTAACCATTCAACACAGATTATTTACTTCAGTGTCTGAGCTTGCATAAAAATATTCTTGTCTATTCTGAGCTAAATCTGGGAGCATTTTGTTTGGCTTATAGGGGCCAGAACCCTAAACAAAGTATTTACTGATATGTGTAGTTCTGGTTTGGTTTTTAATACAGCTTTCTGTGTAAAAGGGACTCAAAGGAAAAGGCATTTTACTTAGTATTTTTTCAAAACTCTATAGAAATTCTAAGTGAGTAAGTTAAATATTTAAATTAGCAACTGGATGATGAAATCTTAGAGTGAAAACTAAGAAAACTATTAAAAGTTCCTGCTTCTGTAAGAAATGTATGTACAAATAGACTGAAAAACTGCTTATCTAATATCCAAAAGGAACTTAAGGAGGTCTACAACTCAATCTTCTGCTCAAAGCAGGGCCAGCTCTAAGGTCAGAATAGGTTACTCAGGACTTTATACAGTTGAATTTCGGAAATGCCAAGGACAGAGTTTGCCTGCCCTCCCTAAGGAACTCGTTCCAATGCTTGACTGAATTTATGGTGAGAAAGATTGTCCTTCCACGTGCTTGGACTCTCTCATGTTTCAGCCTGGGCTCATTGCCTCTTGTCTTCCCACCATGCCTCCCATGGACCTTCCAGTGAAAGTTCTTATTCTAAACACTGTTCAATGGCATAGACATAGTGCAACTGTTCAAACAAACACACAATCCAAATAGGTGATTTATATTACCACAGCTAAGTACGGCAATGTCAAGAAAAAGATTTGAAAATGACCACTCTATTGGTTCTACCAGCATTCAAAAAAAGTCATACATAAAACTACAGAGGGTTTTACTGTAGGCCAAATTTGAAATCTCAAAGAATGCTGCAGAAGAGAATGACAGCTTCAAAATCTGTCCAAGAAACAAAACAGAGTTGTAGTCTAATATATTTTCAATATTTTTTTCATTAATAAAGTCTGATAAAATTAGTCTGACAAAATTAGGTCTTCAGCACACCACTGAGAGTGTTGACAATAATGACTTAAGCTGTAATGGGCTCGATAAGACACCAGAAGAATTTGCAGCACATTTCAAGGCACAAAATTAGAAACAGTCACATACCTACAAAGGAGATTTTTAAAAATTTAGGTGAGAAACATGAGCAGATAGCCTCAGTTTTCTGGGCAAAAGGAACAAACCCTTTCTAGCAAGAGAGAAGGAAATGGTGGAACAAGTTAAGACTCAGTTGCCTCCTCTGCTTCATTATGTTTATGAGTTGATAGACATGTAAAGTTTAACCCCTTTTTCAGACCTCAGAGAGACCAGATCAAGATTTGCCTGTGGCAAATGAAGGAAAACTGAGGAAGGACTGAGGGCAGGACTTAAACCTCCTGGAGGCAATATTACCCAGCCACAGCATGCAGAGATTTCTGCAGCTGGGATGATAAGTAAGGCAAGAGAAACACCAGAGCATCGCAGCTAGGAAAGGGCTCCTCGCTGATATCACAGCTGATAACACTACACGTGCAGAACAGAGGTGAGTGAGGTATGGCTAAGGATGAAGGCCTGGGCTGACTGGGGGAAATCTCCTGGACAACTGTGGAATGAAATAAATAATGGATATTCCCAACTTGCAAAGTAAGCCTTACATAGAAGAAGTAATAAATAATATTTAAAAGCTATTTCCAGGAAATTATGAGGATTCTGAGACACCCAAAAAATTATCCCAGATATCACAATACGTCTGACTAAAAACTGTGCTGCTACAATGGTATGGACTGTTTTTCAAAATTTACTGCAAAAATGAAAATCCATTTTGATGCATTAGGATTTTCCCTAGTCTAAAGTAATCAAATCTGTGAGTAGTCACTATCAGATTCCTCTTTCTTATCTATTCAACTCATTACATTTCCAACAGCTAATGTGGAAGTGGAATTCAACATGAAAATTCTAAGAAATCGTCTTAAAAATCAGTGCATGTAAAAAGGAATAATGCTGAACTGGTTTTCCACCCAAAAAACTGAGTAGTGCTGTGTTCTTCCCACACTGCACAGCTCTGTTCAGTCTTACTTCACTTTGCATTGCTGCTTATTTAAGGCAAGGTGTTGTAGCCAAAGTTCACAAAGTTTGTTTCTCATACAGCTCACAAAACACTTTGTTCAGCTTGAGAATTCTTTATCAAGCATTTTTGTTAACTATAGCATTTCCTTAGCAATTTCAGAAGTCTAGAGCAAAGTTGCTATTTCAAGAGTTTTGAAGTGAAACACAGCAGACTGTTTAGTTTCAGCTGCATTAGATGTTCTGATCACAGAACATTTTTGTTTGCTTATGACAATATTAATCATAACAAAAACAAACCCACCACATTTACTCTTTAAAAAAAAGAAAAATATTTCCTGCCCGTAAAGAAGTTTTCCAGCTTACTTTGCACAAAAATTTTAGATGCCAAAATTTAAAAATCAGCCCAACTATATCACTATTTTGCAGCTGTCCCAAGACTACCATAATAAAGTAGAGAAGCTAGTTAAAACTCTTAGTTTATCTGGACATTTATATTCTGCTAATGGAAGTAAAGGAATTGTTCAGAGATTTAAAATCAGGAGTCACAATGATCCTGTATTTCAACTTCCTGCATAAGAGAAGCTGTAGAATGTCACAGAATTATTTCTGAGGCAGGACTGGTAACTTGTGGTTAGATGGAAGCTGTTTTTAATAAAATATCTGACCTTAATCTAAGAACTTAAAGACAAATATTCCACCATAGTTATTGGTATTAGCTGATATTTCATTTTACTTAAAAATATATATGTAGTTTCCTTTGCTGTCCTTACCCATATGCACTGTTCTACCTTTTGGAATTTGTTAAGATTTTGTCTAAGAATTGTAAAAGATCAGTAGGAATATATTTATACAAATCAAAAGAAGAGAGCATCAAAAATGCTCTGTGCATCTTAGACATGAAAATGCACCCTGAAACAAGCTCTTAACATTGATGTGAAAACTAATTTTAATGTGAAGTAGCATATGTCTTTCCTGTTTTCCATAGGTTATTCTGCTTATGGGTTACAGGTAGCTAATGGAACATTCTATATGAAATAGATAAATCACACATGAATTAAATTAACACATATATAACATAATCAATTTTATATTTATTATAATAATTATGGAAAGCTATCCATTCACTGGAAAATGTTTTTCTAAGATCAAATTACACTGTGAGGTACTCCACTGGTAAAACAGTGGATGAATGAAGCCCACGATACATAACAAGTCAGAAAAATCTCATTTTAACTCAGAAATGAAGATTTTCCCTAGTGTAAAAGAAGAAAGTTTGCTCATGGAGTATAATATACACAGAATAAATGGACCAAATATACAATACATAAAATTATTTTATTTTTCTAATTTTGGAATATGTTTCATATGTGTTGAAAAATAAGTAATGGTTAATAGCATCTAGACTACAATTCAAAGTCTTTTTAAAGAAAGAGAAAAAAAATTAATGTTATTTCATCATAACAGCTTAGTGTGGTTTATATCAAAAGACTGTGGTTGTGTATTTTCTGAGCTTAATGGAGTAAACTCATTGAAACAAAATAAATTTAAGCCTCAATCATTATAACTTTGTATTACTAATGTTTCAACTTGATTTGTTTATTAATGTCATCTTCAGTATCCATTTCTTTTAATCCACTGTATTCTTCAAATTACAAAAAACGAAGAACACATTTTCCTGGTTGAATCCCACTTTTGTAAGAAACTCATGAGACTAAATGAGGTTGTTACATGATTCCTGATGTCTAAGAGCAATCATTTTTGCTTCCTTACATTTACACAATATAGTACTACTTCCAGGATAATAGGACATAGCTATATGCAACTTTCTGCATGATCCCCAATGTTTTAAGTCACTTTTGCTTTCCACAGAAATAAATAAATTTTATAGTGTTTACTATGTATGCAGATTGGAATGAAAGCTCTCTTTTAAAGCCCTAAATATTTAGTTCCTTTCAGAACTTATCTTTTTAAAAAAAAAAAATCTCCTAAGTGTCATTGAAAACTCTGGGAGTCTATGAAAACAGTCTCTTGTCCAAGTGTACTAGAGAAGTATGATATATTAAACCTGACAGGATGATGTTCATTAATCTTTGAAATGTAGTCGGGACACTGGTAATTCCAAGAGGCATTACATTAAAATGAAAAGCCCCCTTATGGCAAATGAAGGTGGTTTTTTGTTTCCTGTCATCATCCATTTGTAACTGCCAATAGCCCCTAGTTAAATCAATGCACCTGATAAATATTGCTTGACTGAGGAAATCTAGAGAATCATCATTTCTTAGCACTGGGTATTTATCTTGTTTTCTTATTGCATTTATTTTTCAGCAATTCTGTATTCTGAAAGCCTGTTCATACCGTTTGGCTTTTCAGCAATTAACATTGGCCTAAGGGCAAACTGAGCAAGGGACATGGTTTCAGACCAAAGCATATACTACAATTGTTGCATTACTACACATCCTTACAGAGGTTTGTGGACAGAATTTCATGAGTCCTGATGTTTTTATTCAGAACTGTATGGTAATGTTTGTAAGATTTTGAAATAGAAAAGCTCTCTTTCCCATCCAACATAGGAAAAACAAAACTAATATCATCTCTAAAAATGACTATAGGAATTGATCTATATCCCAGAAGTAAGTGAAGACTGGATGCAGGCAATGATTTACCCCTCCCTCATCTTTAAACCGTAACAAAATTCAAGAGAAACAGAGGAAAAATATTTTACTATCTACTATTTAACCTTTTAGCTGCAAGTCACACAGTTATAGTTTATAAAGGAAATATATAAAAGTGGGTGGAGGCAAAAGACATAGACTTGATACAGTTTTCAAAAATCTCATTTGGTTGTTGGGTTTGCCTATAGTATACAAAACATGAAGTGCAAATTTAAGGCTTATTTGTATTCATTTACCCTAAACATTTCTGTCTCTTGCTATTAAAAGGGCAGTATTTTTCAGAAGTGCCCATTTACTTTGATTGTTCCATTATTTTACATGTCTAGCCTGTGATCCATACATTTGGGTAATGCAAGATTAGTGATCACCAAATACTGATATTATTGGCATATTTTTCTCAAGGGTAAGATTCCCAAACTATTAAAATGCTTCCTTGACTTGCCAAAACACTTTTAAGATGCTAAATTTGCATAAGCAGCAATGAGAAGCTATTTATTTTAACAACAGAAAGAAGCTATTTTTTTATTGATGTTTATTGCCCTGATAGGCAATGAAGTAGAGAGAGTAGTGCTTTGAGTGGTATTCTGAAGCACAGAGTCAGGAGTCTTCTCTTCAGAAACTCCCTACTTGATCTTGACCAAGCCAACCTGAACACCAGCTCTCCATCTTTACAATGGGCTGACAATTCCATCGTACAAAGCACTACTAGTGTGTAGGTATGATATTATATAAAATGAGACACACAGCTAGCAGCCTTAAGAGCTGTGAAAATACAAACAATACAATACCTAAACCAGATAGTATCTCAAGGGGAAAACTTATTTCACAAATATGTTATTTGGAAAAAAAAGTAAAGCACCTGTTACAAATTTGCTAGCGCTTTTGGTCTATAGTTTATTACATCCAGTTGCTAAATCAGTCTTTTCTCCCAAGTCAGAAAATTCATTAAAAAATCATTTTGCCTCATTAGCTGAAGTTGTTTCTATTTTGAGTTATATTCTTACCTGATTTTTTTCAGAGACAGATTTCACTCAGAATTTGTAAAAGCATCTGTAATAAAATCTTGGTCCAGCAAAACACTTAATTCATGCTTAAGTTGAAATATGAATATAATATCACTGAATTCAGTCCAACTGGCTATGTATTTATGGTTACACCCATGTGAGCACTTATGGCCTGTCAACTGAAGTCACAATTTGCAAGTTGTCCTGTGCTGCCATACATTTACACCACATCATGGAGACGGTTACTCTAATGACTGAAGAGCCAAGAACAAATCTTTCAGTACACACAGTATGGTTTGCCTGAAGACAAATGGCAGGAAAAGGAAGGCATGGATACAACACTGCTGCCTGGCACCACACAAATACAAAATGAGAAGCAGCCAGAGGACTGCTGATGTTCTGTGTCACACTCTCAATGTGACAAACACAATGTTAATGCAGAAAACATCATGCACAACTGCCACAAAGTGAGCTGTTGAAAAATATCCTACCATACTTAGAAAGAAGATAAAGGAAGCACTGATGTAGTTTGTCAGAAATAACCAACATAAATAGCTCATACATATATAAATTCTTCCATTCCAATTTTGCATCGTCTTTTAATATCATTTGGTGAAGTCTTACACTTTTGTCATCACAGCCATTCAGTGGGCTTTATCATAGCAATGGTCACCATCAGGATGATTTCTGTAGTACCTGTTAAGGTCTGGCTTCAATACAAACAAGACAAGCTTACTCCATCCTACTGATCTACCTCAGCCTGCAGGAACTGAAGGACAATTCAGTGCCTCAACAGACGCTTCAGTGGACGTGGCTTTAGAAACCAAGCCCCGGCTGCTTGGCATTCACTCTCTTTCTCACATCCTCATTTTCAGTCAGGAGTAGCCTGCTCTCATGTTTGACAATATATATTTCACATTTGGTAATTATTCTTCATCGTATTATCATAATGTACCATGTCCTAAGGGCAACAGCCCTTTGAGATTCAGTTCTCTTGGCCTCTCCCATTAATACAGGCCTACTGGCTGTTTTAATGATTGAGGTTTGACTCACAGAAATACAAATAACATAAATTTAGGCCACTGGCTTTTTAATCTTCCCTTGGCTCCCCAGCAAGGCAGATGACAATATTCTAATCTGTTTTCCATTATAATTAAGGCTCTCATTTAGTTTATGATTTTATAATTGAAGCACCACCCCTCAAGAAAAATCACAGGTTCTTTTCCACTTCACAGGAATATCAGGGAAATTCTGCACATAGCAGAAGGGACAATAGGCAGTAACAGAAAAGACATTTATATAAAAAAAGAGGACATGTTCAAAAAGGTTCATATTTCTAAGGTGATAAAAAGCATTTCCACACAGCACAACTGGGAACATGTTAGAGAGCATTGAGCAAGCTCCAAATTTCTTTGCATCTGGTGCAATAAAAGGGAGCACTGCTCCATAAACATATGAGAAGAATTAGCATGCCTCACTGTGCAAGCTGTTTTGTCCTACTGACAGGTCATCTGCAACTCATTTGACACCAGCAATGGACAACCTGTGCCATGTCCCATGACATGATTTAAGCATGCTCCTCACAGTAAACATAGCTCTGTATTTAAAATAGAGTTTGCCTTAGCTTGAACTTTTCCACAAAGGTTAAATCTTCGTGTTGACTTTGGAGAGCTCTGTATTTGTTAGCTTTCACTACTGGGATGTAGCCAGTTTGTCTCTTTATAGCAAGAAAATATGAACAGGGGCTCTGAGTTGAGAAAGGTGAGAAGTAGAGATAGGCCAAAGGCTGGACTATTCATCCCATACAGAAAAGGCTTGGTTTTGCTCTGAATAACATGATTTAGTTTTTAGTAATATCAAAAGTCAGAAGTGTGTCTTGTGAGTCATTAATGCTATTTCAAAATGGGAAAACTTCGACTAGACTATTGTCCACCTAGACACATAATGTTGATTAAAAGGAACACACATAGAAAATGTCATTAGTCTTTTCATTAGTCACAGACAGGATAACATAGGATCCCAAGGAAGAAGAAAGGGAAAATACAGGAAATTTTTTTTCCACCACTTCCAGAAAAATAAGCAGAGAGAAACTTGAGGCAGAAACAGCAAAGTGGCACACAGACAATCTGGGACTTAACATCAGGAGCAATGAGGACAGGACTGAACTGTAGAACAGTAGTTAGGATTACTGTATATGCCAAAAAACATCATCTGTCAGCATGGGCAAACCAGGCATGATAACAGCAGTGTGAACAGTGAAGTGAGGTTAAAGGACTTCCTGTTCTTTCACGGTGCCCAGAGCTCCTGGACTACACAAGGGCCAGGATCACAGAGCTGAAGGTTATATTCAAAACAAGTGTTTGCCAAAAGAAGTACTATTACATTGGCAACCTGGGGGACATTTCTGTCCTGCATTTTTCCCAAGTAGGTGTGCTTTTTCCAAGCTGCTGGAGTATGCTCAAAGCTGGTGTGTAGTGAAGCTGATGCTATTGTAGCCGACAGGTGAGCTGGCCTCTCTGAGGGAACACAGAAACACACATCTTTATTAAAATAAGCCAGTCCCTGTTATCACAAGGTTGATCCACAAGTCAGAACATGGTCCCAGCAAAGACAATGATAACAGGGTACTCCAGGCCCCTTCAAACATTATCTTTACAAAGCAGGATATGAGTAGCATTAAACAGTAGCTAACTGCTGTTTACTGTCAGACACACATTTTAACATCTACAACCCATATGTCACTTTCTACATCCCAACCTCTCACATATTTTAAGTTCAAAAGAGCTGTCAATCCTTATCTAACCTTTGGTTTTTGGAAAGTGGTTCCATATTATTTTCCCTTTGCTCCTCAGAGATATCAGTTTAGGTATTACTCCAATGATATATAAAAAATTAAGAAGAGATGTTGCAAGAAAGTGATTTTAATTTGCTTCTAGAGAACAGGTTAATATTAACTCCACTTCAACTACAGTGGTGTTGACTAGCAGTCAAGGAACTACACTATGAGATGATTATGACTTCATGGCTAGGGCAGAAATTTTTTCAGGAATTACATGAGAGATTTACTCTCTGCCATATGGATGATACAAGAGAGAATGCACATAGCACTGAGTGTTCAAGGGAAATATGGGATATCTGTATCTACTGCACAATATCTGTCATCCAATGACTGTTGGGATGGCTCCAAATCTTTTCTGCAGAAATAATGATTAATATTTTTCTTATTATTATTCTGACAAGAGCAAGAATGTCTCAACTTTTCAAACAGAAAATTAAACTAGGTGTTAACAAAGCTTCAAATTGAAATTATGTCACAGACAGGAGAAAAAAAAAAGTTTGGCATTCTTCCACCATGCTCTTGTTTTTCCTATTCAAAATAAAATAAAGGAAAAGAAAATCAACCTAAGGAAATAGGGTAGTTTTACTCATTTTCTTAACTGTTATTCTTCAGCTTCCTAAAACTGCAAGAATTCTGAAACTTCAGATTATTAAAAGGAAGAGACTAAACCACAGATATTATCAATTTCAATGCAAGGAGAAAGATAGGGATGAGGAAAAAAGGATGCTAGGCCAGCATCATTTTTATATGGCTATTTCATCAGTATGCAGTGCTTTCCACAAATGGAAAAAAAATCAGGTAAATGTTGCTCTACCTTATATCATGTTAAAGGTAAAAATTGCTTCTATTTTGGTAAAATCATTCTTCCAGTTTTCAGCATAATCTACTGAGAGGTTATCTGACTTCATCAAACAGCTGAAAGACTTAGGAAAAGTCTTTCTCAAAAGCAGTGAAATATTTCCAAAGTTTGTTTATATCAACAATATAATACTTACAGAATATAATAATATAATACTTACAGAAGAGGCTGCAAGTCTGCATACTACTACCATTAACTACTAACTGAGTATTCAACTCAGTTTTAATAGTGCTTAAAGGTAATATACCCCAGTGAAACAGTGAATGGACAGAAATTTTTGCCAGGCAAACTGTAATGCCTTAATTTACCACTGAGCTGAAACGGATTTAAAAGTGAAACTAACTCAAATTTTACCAATTCTGCCACTCTAAAATAGATAAGGCTTGTAAATATAGAAATTAATTCACAAATAGCATCTATAAAGGCACTTAGGCAAATTGATAAAAATACATTATGCACATTAATCAGTTTGATTTAAATTAAAAGAAGGCATCATATTTGTGTTTAAACTAGAATCATTGTGACTTTGGGAAGAAAAAAAAAAAAATAGGACAAGCTAACAATGGTTAATACTGAGTTTCTAAGGCATAAAATCTTAAAGCAGATGGGACAAAAAAAGCAGACTGAAGACCTGGACAGTTTAGATATGTACACATGCTTCAGAATACACAGAATGTTACAGTATCTGAGGATCTTATGTAGTAGTGATGTGTTGTTACCTGCCATTCAAGAAAAGCCTAATTAGCACAATTATCTTCTGCACTAGGTGTGATACCTTTAGGATTAATTCACATCACGCAGTGGATGTCAACACTCCAAAGCCTCACGAATTCCAGGAAACAGAAAACTTACCTGGTCAATGCTAACTTATTTTGCTGTATGGCTGAATAAAACTGTGATGTGAAACAACAGTTGCACCGTTGTTTAATTCTTGAGTGAAATTTCAAAAATTTCTTGTGATTCTGCAGCCAAAATCATGCTCCAGTCTTACTGACACATGGGCCAACTTGAAATACAGGCCCTTGAAATACAGGAGTCCTAATATTTAGGAATAAACACTAAATTAAAAGGTCAGTTAAAAAAGAAAATTAATCAGGAATTATTGCAAAATACCCTTGAAAAGAGAAGACACAAAAGTAAAGGATGGCTGGCAAAGTAGCAATAAAAATTAAATTCATTTTATGACAGAATTAGGGTCATAAACACAAAATTCTGACAGATATATTCTATATTTAGAACAACTGAATTAATCCAATATAAAGATAGAGAGGAAATTTTTTAGAACACTGTCTTGATACTGGGTTTCAAAGTTGTACTTTTCTAACTTTAAGATGCTGATAAGAAATTTAAAAACTGGAAACTACTCAAAGCTGAATTCTTCCAAGTGCCTGGGCTGGACACAGACACCACACAGATAACTAAGTTTTCCATTTTACAACTGGAGAAACAGAGGAAAAGACTGAGGAACTCCCCCCTGGATCCCATGTTAGTGGTTTCAGAGAAGCTGGGTGGTACCCATTAGCCCACACAACTTCACTGCCATGATTTCAAACATACATTGCACCATCAGAAACATGAGCCTGGCCTAGTAAAAAGTCATGAGGCAAATAAACAAAAGACAGAGCCCATTGTAGTGGAAACAGGACTCAGACAGAGGCAATGAATGCTAAATCCAGATCTGACCACAGGACTTGCTATTCTGCCCCAAACTTGACACCCATGGGGCCTAATACAGTGTCTCCAGCAGCAGCCAGCACCAGATGCTTTGGTGAAAGATACAAGATCCCCACAGATGCAGGATAATCTGTCTCCCTCGAAGGTCTCATCCTAATCCCTTTAGTTATAGATTCCCTTAAATCCTGATGCATGAGGGGTTTTATCCCTTCAAATACTCTTTTTTAGCATTACTATCATAACTCTGGATATTCTTGTTATCCATACAAATGCCCCTTCCCTCTTTGATGCTTATAAAATTCTTGATCTCATCTTCATCCTGAGCAAATGAGTTCTACAGTTTATATAGGAACCTTTTGGAAAGTATTTCTTTATTCTTAAGAGATGGGAGAAACTGTAGTCTCATGATCTTCTTGGCTGCATGCCTCTGTTTTTTCTTTTTTTCTCTTTCAACCACATACTTTACCACTTCCACTCTCGTCTGAGTCCTCAGGTAAACAATCACTTCAGATACATTTATGTCACTAGCTTTTCTCTCTGCTTTTATCTGGACCTATCCAATAGGCCTGCAGTATTTGTTTCCTGGATGGACTTTCTAATAACTAATAAATTTTATAGACCACCACACTGCTGACAGATACAATGACTTTGTATGTGATTACTTTAATTTTTCTTCTGTATTTCTTCAAAAGGAATGTACCTCACAGTTACCAAGTCTGAGTCCATGAAATTCCTTAAGGCTGCTCTGGACTTGATTAACAAGCAACCTACAAAGAGGCTATCTACCACTAACGTGGTGTTGCTGCCACATTTCTTCTTCCTCCTTCCAGATAACTAATAAATACATTTCACAACAGCAGATCTGGTACAGAAACTTGTGGCTATTAACCTTTTGCCACGATGAAAATGCACCGTTTGTTCCCGCTTTGTCTCCTGCCTCTCAGCTACTTTTTGATCTATGATATTACATTGCCTCACAGCTACTTGGTTTCTTTTAGAGGAGATAGTATCAATCCACAGCCTTCAAAAAACCATGCATGACTAGCCTCAAAATCACATGATAGCTTACAAATCATGACATATTAAGGCATAATAACAATTCTGTTTCTATCGGTGTCTGGTTTCTGAGCTAGCCTGATTCATAATCATGAACTTTATCTCCTGAGATTCTAGAAAATTTCTCATCCCATTTCTTGACTACTGTAATGAAGAATTTTAAAGGAACAAAATCAGGTAATATGGGCCTTACAAAAAAACCCTTAAGAGCTAGAAATGTTGAACAGTATCTCTTCTGACACCGTGTCAGACATCTTGTGACAGACACACTTAACATCCCATCTATTCATTTGCTAACAATCTCAAAGAATTTTAAGAGAGCAGCCAGACAAAGTTTGCTTTGCAGAGCTATATGATTAGCTATGATTATTTCCAACTCTTCTTTCTATTTCAGAGTTACTCCAGCTAAGATTTAACAGAATGTAGTCCCACAGAGCTCCTCTGGAACCTTTTTAAAAGATATGGTCAGAATTTCTACCCTGTCATCATCTGATCAGTTAGCCCATTTTAAGCAACTTGGTTTTGTTAGAAATTCGGCTGAGTTAAAGCACCCTCAAAACTCTTGGATATATTCCATTTGGACATGGTCACTTAGTTCTTTGGAATAATTTACTGGTTTACTACACCTTTTAAAATTATAGGTTCAAAAAACTGGCTCCACTTTAACAGATCAATTAAACACTAAGAGAAAATAAGTGTAAATAATCAAATGTTCTGTTTTAAAGGACACATGAATTATGTAAGAAACTTTTTTTAAATTCTGTCAATAGTAACTCTAAACACAAAGGAAAAAGCTCAGACAAAATAGAGGCAGAGCAAAAAGGACAAGATATTCAGGGCAAATATCATACCAAGGATTACCTTGGCAATTGCAAAAGTCATACCAACGGCTACTTTTTTTTTTTTTTAAAGTGTCTCACACATTTAATTTCATTTCCTCCAGCTATTATATCTATACTTTTTGAAGAAATGAGAGGTTTCATACCAGCCTCCATTCCAAATACCAGTATCCACTCTTTGGAAAGATACATGTGCTCTTATGTTTTAAAATGCAAATTGTGAGGGCCTCACTTGAGCTCAGGTGCCAATGTTCTATTTCTTTGACTCCTGTAGTTGAGGGTCTGTGAGAGAAGCTTGAAGAAAATGCAAGTACCTCTAAGAAATTGTCATACTTAAGGTTTGAAAAACTTAGAGGATCAGAGGCAGCACAGGATATAATTTGAGATGACCAGCATAATTTTGTTACCTGCAGCACCTAAAAGAAGTAGCAAAAAACTTCTGTATGGACCATTGCTAGTTGAAAGCAACTAGGAAGACAAAGAGATGAGAAAATTAGATCAAGATTTCAAGCAGTTAAAAGAAAGGTAAATAGACAAACCCTTTCAGAAAGAGTATATGATGTGGAGAAGGAAATATGATTCCTTTTTCAAATCACTAATCAAAACACAAGCAAGAAGTTGAGAAACATATTTCACTTGTTTCAGTAAATAAATAAAAATGTTTTGTGTGACAAAGTGCAAAGTTAAACCTTTATCTTTTATTGCTGTACTTGTTCCACTGTATATTTTATATGGGGGTTCCAGAAACTTGAAGTTTCACAGAATTGGAAAAGTGGAAATTTTTTTAAAGAAAAACAATTCTATTCTCTGTGCACTTTGAAATGGAAGACTGTATAGGTTGTACTTACCTAAGCTCACAAATCAAAAGGAAATTCTGCTGCTTCCAACTTCCACGCTGATCTGAACTGGCAATTCCAACTGCAAATACTGTGAACTATAAAGAGAGTACACAGGCCAAATCCTTCCATCTTTGTAAATCTCCTGAATTTGTGTTGTATGTTTTTATATCGTTAGCATGATCCGACAAGGTCACCATTCAATGCCATACGTGATGCTTCTGCACCATTTTGGGAATGAATTGCTTACTTCTCCTGCATCTGGAAAGCATACCTCATGGGAAATATTGGTTTACATATCATTTTAAAGCAAAAGCTGATTTCCAATAAAGACTGTAATTGCAAAGATATAAATTTATTCACAAATACCAGACAGCACTTAAAATTTTCGGATATTTCTGGCACAATAGTTATATTACAGTGCCATCCACTGACTCTTTCCTGCAAGTACGTGCACTGACATGCACAGCTGCTGCTCTACATTGAGCTGGCTTAATTCCCACTGAAGGGACAACCATCCCCAGACAGATATATTCCCAATTCATTTCCTTCTGCAATGATAACTGTGAAATTTACCCAGCTCACAAAGGAAGAGAAATAATTTCTGTAATAGCCTTAATGGGTTTTTAGAGACTTTGGCTCACAGCCAAGAGAGACTTAGACATGGCTTTACAGGCAGCATGAATACAGAGGTTTCTTTCCTCTGTGTGTGTGTGCTTATGTGTTGTGTGCATGGTTTTATTGTGAGCTACATTTCAGGCAAAAAAAAAAAAATAAATTAATTGAACCCCATCAGCACTGATGCGCCCACCAGTAGTTTTTCCTCACTGACATCAAGGGATATGAATGAAAACTAATTGCGCTTCAAAGAAAAGGCAAATCACAAGTCTGTTGTAGGATTTGGTTTTTCTTTAATTAAGATTGTTGAAATAAACAGCAAGAGAGCTGTTATGGACTTTTTCATGTATACTTTAGCTCCAGTTTTTCTATTGAAATGTGAGACTACCATGTTATTACAAAAGAAGATCAAAGAAAAGAACACACTAGGAAAGCCTGAAAAGCTTTCAGAAAAGAAAAAAAAAAAAGGCCCCAGAATATTAAGCTTTACTTAACTAAAATTCACTGAAATAGTCCTCAATATTTCAGGTACAGAGAGTTCAGTAATAACCTCTTACAATTAGTATTTCCTAGTATGTGCTTTACTCATTTTCTCTTTCAAAGAGAAGCAGAGCATTTAAAGAATGATTTTCGAAGAAATAATTTTGACAATTCGGAGTCTGCTACACTTAGAAAACCACATTTTCTCGTTTTTTGTTCATTGACTAGCACATTGCATGCCAGCACGGGCGGATGCATCCACACACCAGCACAAACACACTGCAGAGGCTCTGCAGAGCTTTAAAAATTCTACAGAGGAGGATCTGGTTTTGTGACAACTCCAGCTTTGGTCACGGAGGGTCACTGAGGGTGAATGAGTCATCAAGAGCTTCAAATTAAAAGCAAGTTATGAAGAAAGGAGCCTGAGGACTACAAGGACAGTCCAGCTGGTTGGACTATTTTGTTGCAGTTCTGCACCACACACACATCCGTGATCTCGCAGAGACTAAGGGGGTCACAAAGCACGACGTTCTGTGCTCCAGCACGCCTGCAATGCAAGCAGTGTGAACAGCTTTAAAAAGCCTCCTCTGTGGCAGGCAGACTGTCACTGCTACCAGACGGATTTAAAGTCTGTTTAGCCACAACCACGCTTTTAGAAGTTGATGCCCACAAAATAGAAGAAAGGAGACAAACTCAATGCACGTCCTCAAATTATCTGCCATAAACACCTGACCTGGAGATAAAGATGGTCAGGGAGGAAACTGTGATTTGGAGCACTTCAGCAAGTGCAGGCCTAAATGACTTGCCAGTCTCTCAGCCTCCTCTATCTTTTAATCTTTAGCCTCTTTCGTATTCTGCTGCTGGCAATCACCTGGGGCACACACCCTCATATTTCCTAGTCCTACCTACACTGAAGTGGAGCCACCTTTGTGCTGCTTCCACAGCTTGTGAGCTGGCTGCCTTCCCAGGTGTGAACTTTTACCAGCCAGGTTTGCAGTGAGCCAGGAGCCATCCATCAGACAAGGGCTGTAGAGCATTTCAAGCGCCGACCACTATTGTGCCATTATTGCCATTCAGTGCCTGACAATTGCCTCGCTGTACGGCATTATCTGCTACTGCTCCTCTCTGTGAGTAATTAAAGAACACACCCAAGCAGCTCGGCAGACACAAAGATTTGCACAGTCTGTGATCTTTAGGTACAGATCAGGAAATCTACATGTCTATTACCATTATATCAAAGGGGTTTAGCACACTAATACTGATGCAGTGCCTATACGAAGGAGTTTTAATAATGGCTAAACTCCTTTACTTTATGAAAGCTGGAAAAATTATTCCTCGAGGGAAAAAAAAAAAAAAATAAAAAGAAAGTTGCAACATAGAAATAGAAGTTGTCCCTAGCAAGCTGGGTTCTGATTAGTATTGTAGATAAAATCCACCTTCTTGGGACTCAATTCAACAATACCTGACTCCAGAGTCCAACTATGCTGAAAGTCACTTACATAAAAAGAAGAAAGTGGTAAGACATAAAGCTATAATGTTTGAAGGAGAAGGGAAGAGGAAATCTTTGTTAACAAAACAAGGTTATGAAGACTGCATTTGTGCCTGAACCCTGAGATGCTGCCTTTTAAATTATTCCTTTATTGATACAGGAATAGATTGGTCTTATTTCAACTAAATTTTGTATTTTCAACCATCCTGATTTTTTTTTGCTTGCAAAATAGGTGAGTTATTTTCCCCAATATCATTGGAGGCAAAGACTAATTTTGTACTCTCAGAAAGCAGACACCCAAATTCACTGATTTTGCTTTAAACAAAAATTCTTGCTCAGACCTCTAGTCTCAGCATAGAAGAGATTAAATGATGGTTTAAGCTCAACCCTCTTGAGACAGGTACTTAAAGGTGTTTGAACATTTCTTCTTTATCCCTTTTCTAAGAGCTACAGTGCTAAAAAGAATTTTCTTCCTCAAAGACCACTGAGGTCTGACAGAGATAATATCAAAAATTTGCTGGATTTTAGGACTCATGAAATTTGAAGACTGAGTATATGCCCTAGGAGCATACGATATAGATGCCTCTCTGGTGGCAAAATTGCCACAAGTCCACAATAATAATATTTTTATATTGAATATTGTTTCTAGCTCCTGGAATCCCATCTTCCATTTTCCCTGCTTTTCCCAATATCCATTAATGTATTTTGCTACAGCTCCTACAGCATATGTATATCATGTAGCCATCATATTATTGTTATCTTTCAGGGGGAGGAAACTCAAAATAACTTTAGAATAGCTACTAAGCACAACATATACCTTACACAGCCTCATGTGTCAAAACTGTAAATAAATGGCTGTGATTGGAACACAATATGCTCTATCTTAGGTCCATAACTTTCACTGTCACATGTCCAGCACTGCTTATTATTCAAAACTACTGCAAACTTCCGAGGTCTAGCTTGGCCAGATGAAAATCTGGTGCCCACAAGTACATGCAGGCTGTCATTTGAAAGAAGCTCTCAGCTCAATTCCACAGTCACCATCTATCTAGGTAGTAACCCCAGACATGAAGCCCTAGGCAAAGCAGAAGGCCATGCTCTAAAACATGCAGAAGCCTATTTCCCTAAGGACTCTGGAAAGCTTTGTATGGTTAATATGCTGCCAGGCATACCCAGGCAAGGTTTTCCTCAGCTGCTTGCAATGCCCAGGAGGTGGACAGAGTGCAGAACACATCATGTCACAAACACTTTTGTGGTCACTTATCAGGAAAGTCATATAGGTTTAACCAACAAATCTTAACCTTAAATTTAACCAATTAAAACCCCATTCAAAATTTTCTTAATGCTTTGGGCTGTTTTCCCATTGAGTGTTTGTCAGATCACTACTTTACCAAACCAAAACTGTGTTCTGACTAGGTTTCCTTGTCTAAATTGCCCATATTGCCTTACTGTTTTGGTTCTACTTGGATAAAACATAATGTGTATCTATATCTCTTCCAAAGAGAAAGTGGAGAGACCAAACCCATACATGTTCAAATTCATGTCATTATCTCCACATCATGCAGGTAGGACAGTTTCTCATTTTTCATTCCTATTTCTCAAATAAATTCATCCACCTTGTTTACATATTATAGTTGTATTCATCTACCTACATGGAAATAGACTGCACTGACCTGTGTTCTCCAGCCACTTTTATTATAGTCAAAAAAAGGGTTTTTCTGGAATCATCCTCTTGGAAAACTTTAGACCTTTCCTGTTTTGGGCTAGCTTCAGAATTATGCAAATCCTCTTGGATCTCTACCAACATAATTTCTCTTTGAACCTAAAATTCCAGCATTTCATCCTATTTAATTCAGTAGGTGATATATAAGTGTTTCAATCTGACCAAATGTCACATTATATGCACATTGTTTTTGCAGCAAACCCCATAAAAATTATGACACAGTATTCTCTAGATTGGTGCAGCATACTCAGACCTTCACTTCTGAATGTCAGTTTGTGGGCTCAGTGTGCCCAATAGCCAAATACCCATCCAGCTTCTCAGTCACACCTGCTCCCCAGTCAGGCAACGCAAGAAAATAGGATCAGAAATTTTCGTCTGCATAAAGAGAATTGGAAATAGATTCATGCAGCAAGAAACAAAGACTTCACATGTCCTTCCCCCTTTTCCCTGCACTGTATGAAGTCTGGTACTCCAGACTCCTCTATTGCCTCTCCTGGAGAGTGGGAGTAGTGTGCACTCAGTATATAGCAGTTCCTCTCTTCCCCCCTTGCCCCTCACACTGTTCCACTGCTCCATCACAGACTGCAGCCCTTCAGGAACCTGCCTGCATGACATTTTTTTCACCCTTTCTTATCCAAGTTTTTCCCAAGGTGCCATCACCTGGGCTGCAGGGCCCAGTCATGCCCTGTGGTGGAGCCACTGGGGCTGCCTGGAATGGGCTGTGTCCAGCAATCCTCACAGAGGCCCCTGCAGTATCTGGGCACCTGCACCTGGTACAGTCAAAAATATCAGAATCTACATATATTAAAGCCAGAAAAAGTCAGAAAAAGTATTGCATTTTTTACTCAGATATGTTTTGGTTTGACTAGATGATTGCGTTTATCAGGACAAGAGAAAACAGCCTAAAGTTGTACCCATGGAGGTTTAGGCTGGATATTAGGAAAAAATTCTTTACAGAAAGGCTGATTTGGAAGGACTGGATAGGCTGCCCAAGGAAATGGTGAAATCATCATCCCTGGAATGCAGCACCTCAGACTCACCAGCACAGCTGACACACTGCTTTGGGCATCCTGAAGTTCTTATAACATTCAGTCCCCAGGTTCTTAGTACTACTTATATTTCACCAAATCTCTGACAGCACAACATTGGTCACTATTTTCTCAGCTGTCATCAATTTTATTGTTTTTTCCCTAGATTTGAACAACTGAAATAAAGCTTGCTGGGTGAAGGTCTGTCACCTACATGTTTCAAATCTCCTACTTTCTAGGCAGTATTTGCCTCAGCTCAGCAGCCACTCCTTTGGGGCTTTTGCCTCTAACAGTCCATTCTTTTTTCTCCTATAGAGATTATAGGTCCATAAATAGAAAAAGTATTTTCTATATGCTCACATGTTATGTTTTTAATTCTTTATCAATGACTATTCTGATGGGCACTCAGAAGTTGAAAGGAAAAAGAAACATTAAAATCCTTCTCTATAATATTGGTATCTACAGAGCTAGGAAGAAGAAATTCATCAGAACATCTACCCAATAACATTCACTCACTATTTTGTTTCTTTCAGCAAGTATACAGTACACAGAAATAGCTACAGTAAAGGAATCAATAACAGCTTTATTTAAGAGAAGTAAAAAGCCTAGCCAGCATTAAAATAAGCAAGTTTTCCCCTGCTAAACAAAGTCCCACAATGTCACCACAAGAACCAGACACAGAACTAGACCCACCTGCACCAGCACCCAATGCAGCACTCAGAAGAGAATCCTCCTCCCCCACAAGGATGCAGAATTAAGGAACCCACACTCTAAACGTAGGATTAATACAGCAAAAGCTTTAAGATAACACTCAGGACTGCTGAATTAAGCAGCTTGAAACTAGAAGTGTGGAGCCCTTTATCTGCTCTTCCTTGCAGGGATGCCCTTCCCTTTAGCCCTGAACTCTTAACATGCACCAACTTCACAGTACCCTCTGAAGCTCTGCAGCAATGTTTTATCAGCCCCATTACCTGAAGCTCAGATGCATTTCCTTTCACACAAATCCCAAATCACTAAATTGCACCTCACCTCCAGCCGTCCTGATGCGCATCACCCCATAGCCCAGATGCCTCTCCCAGCTGCACAATGAGATTATTCTCAGGAAAATACACAGCCTATCCTCTGGAGAGCTTTCCTTCCTGATCATGAACAGAAGGGGCTGCTCAGCCACAGGCTTGTTAACTGAACAGAGCACACGGTGTGTATTCAGTGAGCAAAAGAAATACTTCAGCCATTCATCACACTGTTCTTCACTGAATTCTAAAATAATACTCAGCAAGTGTGATTCCAGGTCAAGGTGTGTGTACAGACAGACAACCTTTGTGGGCTGGAAGTTGAGAAACTCTCTATTGTACTCTGGAGAGCACTGGACAAGATAGACAACAGCTAATATAAAGTACACTTGAATAAACTTTTCATGGGGCTTTGGGAAGCATTCATTGATGGAATAGCATCAATCTCATATGCAGTGCTTTAGAAATTCCACCTTGCCTCTTTTATTTGTGTGCCATCATATTTTTTCAGCTGTTTCTTTTAATGTGGTTGCACTGGTTCATGGCTTAATTTATTGTTGTCATTTTATTTCTTGTGCTTTCTTTTTTTTTGTTGTGGTTTTGAGTTTGGGGTTTTTTTGGTGAGGTGGGGACTTTGTTTTTGTTTGGGAGATCTTTTGAGTACCTCCACCTCCTTTTGGGTACCGCATTTTTTCTGGCTCTCAGCTCTTACATGCCCCAAACTCAGAAGTGGGGCTGCCCACTCCTGGTGAGCAGTAGTACTGTGTATGCCCTCTTCAACTCTCCATAGACAAAGGAAAGGAAACAGCTTCTTATTAGAGAAGGATGCACTTAGTTAGAAGGATTCATATTTTTTAATACAGAGAGCAAAACCTAGGATGATTTATAACTAAGATACAGCTCTTCTACTTGAAATAATCCATAACATTATGTCAAAGCAGTGCAAAATCAGAACTGAATGTCATCACCATGAAATAAAGGCACAGAAGGTTTAAATTACTCCAATATATACACCAGAATAACAAATAAATAAATAAATAAATAAATAAATAAATAAATAAATCCAGCTAATGTTTTTCTAAGCCATTTAGATTAGATTGAATTACTGGCTATCATGCTATGTTGCAGTATGGCCATTATCATGGTACATAGAACACAGCCAAAATGGAGAAAAGTAGATTTGAGATGAAGATGCTTGGCCTTTATTATTCCTCACCCAAATTCTGTCTAAAATGTTAGGCATAGAGTTGTATGCTTCTGGTGTAGCTCATGTAGTAGTTAGCTCTGATGTTGAGCTCTTTATTCTATTACTAAATCTCAGATCTCAATTATATTCCATTATTGTATTGAAATATTATAGTACACTTAAGGCTCAAGTGACTACAAGAGACACAAAAATATGTTCCACTGTACATAGCATGAAAACTAATTGGCCTCCAGATACAGAAAAGTGGAAATGTACTGTAGATAATTAGGTCAGTCTTGAGGGCCTCCTAGGCCTGCCTTTGACCCATAATATTTCTAACTCATGGATGCAGTTAGAGTAAAACTGTTATAGTCCAGAGGGAGTGCAGATTTAAAGGTCTTTGCTTGTCATACCATTTGGTATTTTCTCAGTTAATAAAAAAAAACAGAGATCAAAACTAGTAGGAATGAGGATTTAAATTATATATTAATTTTGGCATTGTAACTGAGCCTAACAATATTGTTTTGCAGCTCAGAAAAGATACTGCTTTGTAATATTTTCATGGTTAACACTATATGCAATGCTGCGGGGCTTTGACAAACACACATTTGTAACTCCAAATTTAATTAATTTGTGGAATAAATATATTTCTCAAATCCTCAACACCTCACTTCACCTCTCTGCTCAATCCACTCACCAGTGCAAGCTCATTTAAAGAAATCTGAAGGATACAATTCAGTAAAATGTGACTGCTTTTCTCCCTGCCATTTTAAATGAGAAAGTATAATAAAACTGCAGTTTGGTTCCATGATTATTCATGATAACTGCAAACCTACTACCATAAGCAATAAGGAGCATGTCTGTTACTGTTTTTTCAGCTGAGGTATGCACCCAAGTAACTGTGTTTTCATTTGTGTTGTGCAGCAGTCTCAGAGAGTCTATTTAGATGAAATTAAACTAGAAAGTGCTCACCCCCCAGCAGGACACCTAATGCATACCACATGAAATTGGGCATTCAGACCATGGAATCGTACCAGAACCAGAAGGAAACCCCATGGAAACATGTACAGTAGGGATGTCAGATCCTCTAGCCCTAGAAGGATGTTGTTGTTATGCTGGACTGATTCATTGGTTAGTATGGACACAGCCTATGATGATGTGCCTGTAGGCTCAACCTCTGAGAAGAGAGCATCTTGACATACTTCAGCTTCACTATATAGTTACATAAAGCTAAAGCAGTAGAGTGTTGTACATAACAGGACAGCCAGGGCTAAGGGAGCCCAGCAAGGCATAGATCCATGCCCAAGTACCCTACTTCCCAGATGTGTTTTATGGCCTTTATTTTGTGTTATAGTTTAGATCTAGTTTTCTCAGTCATGCTCATAATCTCTGACTGTAGCTCAAAAGGACTGTGCAGGGTTACTTGAACACATCATGTGCAGCCAGTGCCTTGCCAAGTATTGGGCAGGATGACTCTCCAGAGCAGGAAGTGAAACATAAGTCCTGGACTTCTGAATAAAATAAAAGCACAGGACTGAATCACAAGCAATCACAATCTGAACTGGTTTGGGTTAATTAAACCTGCTTCTGCTCTGAAAGTAGCAATTTACATAATGCCCTGATATTTTGGAGTGAAGGAAGCTCAAACAAGGACACTCAGTAAGGCCAGTACTAAGCCTGCTCATTCAGCCAATTTCAGTCCCTCCAAATCTCATGGTCTATGCTTGCTTTCTCACTGTTTTGCAGTATGACCTAACTCTTCCAAAACTGTAACACTGTTTTTTAAGAGCTTGAAGTCAGTCTTCTGATTAGTCTGGATCTGAAATAGAGCTGCCCCAGGTTTTCAAAAATCGTTAATAGTACAACAACTTCCACAGTCTTCTTGAAGCTGGATAGATGACAGAAGTCCTGGATCTCCTGAAGGATGTAGCCAGGTTACCAAGGAAAAAAGACCAGAGAACAAAATGTCTACCGAGCATTAAACTAAATAGCCAAAACAACCAGCTATCCGTGAATTCAGCTGTCCTGCAAACTCAGCTTTCAGAAAATATTAAAGGTATGTGAACCACTGCAAAATATTCACTATTCCCGAATTTAATGTATTGGCAAGACATACTAAATAACTGGGTTTCAAATTGGTCCTGTGTAAGTAGAGCTTCCATGGCCGGTCAGCTGAAAGTCTTCAAAGTCTCTAATCTAATAAAAATAGAACTGGTCAGGTAGTCTTTGCCAAATGTATTATTCAAAGAGTACTGCTGTTACTCATCAAAACTATTCTTCAGCAAACAGCTTTTAGTAGTATTTGACCAATTGTGTAGCTGGCTGAATATTATTCACTGAATAAATTAATTAATGTATAATAGCAATATTTGCTGAATAATTTATTTGAGGAAAATTCTTTTCAAGTATTTGACAAGCTCCATTAAATTCCAATAAAATTTAAGACATCACCTAATTAAAAATAATTAAAAGTCTGTTTACAAAAATTGGCCGTATTCTTTGGTACATGCTTCATGGCATTTGACTAACTGTACAGTTCCCAGATAAAGTTATAACCGGATAACCTGCACAGGAAAATCAATTCAGACTGCTAAAATCTTTAAACTTGTATTTTCTCTGCTATTTACACATCAAGACCTAAAATATATGCTTCTCACAGAGGCCACCCCTGTAGCCCATTTCCACTACCAAAACCTGGTACATCCTATCCTTTCCCACATGTGGCATGCAGGATAGCTCAAGACAGTTCAACAGAGGAGCTGTGTGCTGACATGTCTCACTAGAGTGAGAGAAGGATAATGGACACCAGGCATGGTGATGGGTCTAGGTAAGACACAGCTGCTTAACCAGCTGTTATACATATTTCTACCTAAAAGTCACACATCTTACAACTTGTGGAACTGTAAATATGTCTGTGAACAAAATATTGTTCCTTTACAGACAGAATACTTTTTTTGAGCAATGTCTTTTGTGCGTTTTTTTGGTTTTTTTTTTTTTTGTTTTTTTTTGGTTTTTTTTAAAGTAGCTTTCAGATGTGTCTACTGGATATGCTAATGTCACTCCAGAGCAAATACGCCTCCAGTGAGTTTATGCCCCAAGTGGAAGACTTTCAGACTGCCCAAAGTTTGAGAAGCAAATCTACAGTTGCATTTCTGATGGAAGTATAATCTCTTTGTCTGTTTTGGGCCTCAAAATTATTACCTTTCCCACTAGTTAACTGGAAATGCCAAAATACTGAATTGGACTGAGCCTTCTGAAAAGTGTCTTGATTTTGACCTATGTTTATTTATTGACTTTCCTTTCCACATATGTTTATACTGATACCAACCTCTCCAAAACCAGTTTCTGTTTTGTCTAAATGTTGCACCAGTGAAAAAAAGTTCCAAAATTTGGTTATTGACTATTTACTTGAAATAGTAATCACTCGTTAAACATGTCTCTCAAATTTCCTACATGGCTTGAAGCATAAATGATACCTATTTCTTGCACATCTTGTAGCTTTGTAGTCCATTCTAGACTCTTATTTAAAAACCCATCTAAGCTGATCTCTGTAACTGTACACAAAATGTAACATGCATTGTAATTGTTTGCAGCATCATCTTGCTGCTCACAGGATTCTCAGCTGCCCATTGATGCAGAAGAATCAGTGGCCACCTTTTATTATGTCTCAGCATCGCTCCATTCGTTAGAAACCCTTTTCCTAACACTGTGATGAGCACTTGACGTGTCTCCTGGTTGTCTGCCAATCAGTCTTGTCATTACTGCTGCCAGAACAACAGGACTTTCAGGACCAGACTATATTTAAATCCTGCAGTCTTTACCTCCCACTTCTCTTTTGTTTTAGTGGGCATTTTGTCTCCCTGAAGCATCCATTCAGAATTTGATCTCCTAGTGGTTAATCTCATTATAGATAATCCCATGTACTGAAAATCCTTCCAATAGGATAATCTTGTGAACAGCTTCCCTCTGCTGCCTTCCCACCATTCTTTCAGGGCTGAATTATTTTGATCTATTAAATAAATGGATCTCACCTACATGTAATAGTTTTCCCCTTAGACTAATTGGTTGGTAGTGAAGTACTAACCTCACACTTTGCATCCATTCCTACTTCTTTACTGGGCAATAAAGAACCAGGTTGATATTTTGGTCACTCACCACTGACAAATATGAAAGGACTGCAAGATGGCCACCTAGATTCCCACTCAAAGACTGATAACAAAAGGAGGCTATAATAATATTGTAATATTATAATATCGTTCAGTCTTCTGAATAATATTACTCAGTGTATTAATACCCATCCATTTTCTGTGGAATATGGAGATGGTAATTACTATTACAATTTCTTTGGGAATTAACTACATATAAATCTAAATATCATTTTCCAACTATGTATAAGAGTATATTAATTTATAAATTCAAGACGCACCTCAGTACCATAGTTGCAAAGTTTAAGCAATACCTGCTTAATGCAGTCCCATGCAAATAGGCACTGTAAATCAATTCGTAAAACTTTTGTCATGTATAAGTAAAATAAAATTTAAATTTAAACAGTCTCTACAGAATCCATGTTTATCAAATGTCTGTATTCGTAGCAATCCTGTTTACTCAAGGAAATATTATTCTTACTGTTGTATTAGAGTGAACAAAAATTCCAGGTTTTAAGTAATTAACATACTCAAGATTTAAAGATTGAAATGTTGTTTTCTAATACAACACTTCTGCAGCTGCATGCATGCTCTGCTAAGCATTTCATTACAATATTCTTGACAAGCACTCTATACCCAGTCCTTCTCATTACTGAGCCTTTGAGAACACTTGACTTTTTTTCCAAAAGGAGACTGGATCAGGTAAGGATAGTTTTGTTTGCCAAATCAAAAAGTGGAATAAGATATTTGAGACCAATTGTATATTATTAAATGGAGACACTTTACATTTTTCCTAATTTATCTTTAACATACGCTGAAAAATAATCAGTATTCAGACACCAGATATGAATCCACCAGTCCCATTTCTCCATCTTCAGAAAACTGAAAAATCTAGTTTCTTCTGACATTTATTATCTAACTTTTAATAGCTGGAAAATAATCAGGAATCTGTCAACCTAATAAAGCTAATCTTAGGGTGATAGGGGCCAATACTTCCATATATTTTAAGTTAGGAAAATGAAATACTTCCAGCAACTAGAAAATTTGTTGCCATACAGAGTAGTTGAAAACTTCTGTTTTTTACATGATCAAATGATGACTAATCTATCGTATACTTTGTTTCATTATGCAGCATATGAGCTAAGTAATTAGCTAGAAGCAAATCTTTTTCATTATTTATCATAAACTATTTTCCTCCCCAAATTAGAGTAGCATACTAAGCACTAAATAATTAAAAGATGCCAAGAAACCCCTCTAATTCACTTAAACTTATTACAATACCAAATATTTCTAATGAAATTTGATTGCTGTCAAAAAAAAAGGAAATAAGTGGATTATTCTTATGTGTTTCAGAAAAAATACATATTTCAATTGTTTTGAAGCATTAGCAGCAATACAGAAACATTCATATTTCAACCAAGTTAATTATTGTTTTCTCATCTGAAAAAGGAACTGGCATTTTGCTGACAATATGCAGATTTTTCTCTGTTTTAAAAATACCTTTAGAGCACTTACTAAACTGAGTATGTAGTCATATTTAAATACTGTGTAGGAGTGACTCCGATAGCATATGTTTCATGGTTTTCTTAGTAGCAAAATTGTTTCAACAATTGTATCCTTTAATTATATAAAAATTACTTTTATTACTTATGTTTGCATTCTTTTTCTGCATCTGGCTGTCTTTCATGAAGAACTAAACAACTATTAATCATTGTAAACTTTGACATGAAAAATACTTTGTTCATCTTTGTGGATAATGAAGCATTTCTTCTCCAAAATAATCAAGCAAAAAGTAGTTTATACTTTCTGACTATTTCATGTAGAACAATTATCAGAAACATTTGTTTTTCCTTTATTTTGGATTGTTTGCAGCCCTTGAGTAATTTTTGTTCAAAGAAGTCTTCTTTTGTTTTTGAAGGAAGACTGATGCAATATTTCTTTTAAATTTACTACCAAAGTTATGATATGTTCTCTTCTCATTTACCAATCAAAACATCTAAATAACACCAAGATGCAGATTCATATCAATTATCACACATTATCATATGCAGTGTACTGAACTAATAATTCAAAATATCATTTCCCATAAAACCAATATGACAAATGTAAATAAATAAAATAAAATCATCTTTAAATACCCAGCACATTGACTATAGACCAACTGTTCTACAAATATTTAAAATATAACTTTCTGAATGTCAAAGCTAAGTGTTTAAAGCTTCACAATTTTTTTTTTTTACCTTAGGATCCTGTTCTATAAAAAGCCAGTGCAAATATAAAGTATGTTAAGCCTATGAGTGTAAAGTACTCCTATTTGAGAAGCCTTGATCTTAGACCAGCTGGGCTGAGAATATAAAATAGCCTTCAGAGCAGCAGCTCTGTATGAGTCATTCTGATATCCCTCTGATGGGGTGAATACTAATAACACATCTCTCTGTTTTTTGTGCTGAGATTTTTTCCCCCTCTCACTCAGACAAGGGAGGGAAAGCTTTATGCTTCTCTCCTCATATAAATGAGTCCATATCTGACTCAAAGGAAGTTTTCCATCACAGTTCTCTGAAAATTTCAGCTGGGCCTTACCATGAGGTCAGAAAAAGAGGAATTGTTTTCCCAGTTCAATATCACCTCTCTACAACCCTCTCAACAGTGGAACAATAGAGTGAGTGGAGATGTTCTTCAACATACAGGCTGGTGAAGTCAAATAAGAGTTCAGAAAACTCTGTAAGTCCCTTGACCCTTAAAGTTACAGTCAGAGACTTTTCCTCTTCTCATTGTACTCATGCAATCTTTGTCATAAAATACTTACACAAACAGTACACATACACATTTTACATGGCCACTAGTTTAAAGGCTTCTATACACAGCTCTACCCTGCTGCACTGGAAGAGAGGGGGAGAAAAGAGCTAACAATTACAGTCTCTGGTTTGTAGCTCTTTGATTTGTGTTTCAGGTGTGCTATTAAATGATTACAAAGTAACTTAATTCTTTTGGTGTTTTTTAACTGCTGGAAACATCTTTCTGGTGTTCCCATCAAGTGTTGCTTTTGAGATCTTTCAGGTCTAACTGGAAAACAGCACCAGTACTAGACAGCTGCTCAGATGGAAGCACTTCTCAGACCAGAGTTCCACAGCGTGGTACCCAAGTCTTATTTCCTGGTATCTGCATAAGTACAGGAATTTCAGCTACTTCAAGAGAAGTGTTTTGCAAAAACAGTCACAGCTTGTGCAACACCACTATTACACTTACGTGGAGAATTGCATCTTAGTCATTAATAGATAAGTGACTGAAAAGATAGCCACTAACAGTGGGTTACCTTACCATAAAGTAATATCCTTAATTCTCTCTCATTTCCAAAAGACAATATCAGCTTGCTACCATCCCTCTCTAGGAAGTCGTTCAGAATTAAGCTCCTGATGACTTTGTGTCATGTCAACTGCTCAAAACACTGTAAGGAAGATAGGTTGAGGGACTGAAAATCTAGCTTTTCACTGCATTGTTCATTAAGTTAGTGCCAATAAACATCTGTAATCTACTTCATTATTTCCTTTTCAAAAGGACATGTGACCAGAATCCATCTCTAATCCAAGCTGAATATAACTTCACTTTCAATAACAAGATGTCAGGCACTCCTAACTTTGTATGATTCCTGTGCAAGAAATATATGCTGTCACAGCATTTCTCAAAAAGGAACAGAGAGATCTGCAGGGACATATATTTAATGTAGTAACTAATAGTCACCACAAAGAATCATATTACCAAATAACATAATCTATTAGCTCATAAAGAATATTTTGAATGAACTACATTGAAAGAATTACAATGAAAGGTTATGCAGGAGCAAAAGTAGCTATACATCATCTAATATTTGTGCTTCTTTTTAAACATCTATTTTTCATTTTGTAGTTTCTCATTCCCTTAGGTACAGCATGAACTTAAAAGCAACCTAGATTCTTCACAGGATTTTTAGAGTATATGATGGATCAATAATTTGTTGGTTTGTTTATGAAATATGCCAACTTACCAGGACAGAGTCATTTTTAAGAGGAAAGAAAGATCAATATATATGTGCATAGATTTATGGGTGTTTTTTGTTGCAATCAAAATAAGTCTTTCTGTTTAAAGAACTCCAAAAGGCAAGCTTGGCTTTTCTTTTTCATCAATGCATTGGCTTAAGCAGGCCACTTTAATACTAAATGCTGATAAATACTACTTGTCAATTTTTCATTCTGTTAAAAATCCCTTTGAAGTGTAATTTAAGTAGAATAAATTCTAAAAACATAAGCAAAAAGCATACTAGGACTTTTTAAACATGACAATGTCTACAATGTGTTCACTTCTTTAAAATGTGAAATATTTGCCTTGAACTAAGGATCTTATCCACTGCTGTACTTCTTCCCTTGGGTTACATGGACAGAAGTTTCTCAGGAGAAAAAACAACACTAGATCAGTGGAACAAGGGTTTGGACCCTCCATTTCCTTTTTGCATCCCCCACACAGGACCACAGCTTTTTCTTTTGCAGCAGCAATGCAAGTGTGACATCGGACTTGTGTTAGTTTTCAATGTCCTCAAGTGCCCTGAACACTCCAAACTTTTAATATTAAATTTCCTTATTACCCGCTAGTTTTGGTGTCAAAGCTGAAGACACAGAAGAGTCATGAGCACCACTTAAAGGGTGGTGCCAAAGCCAGGTTGAGGGAAGAGGGTTTAAGAAACCTGATCTAGTGGGTGGCATTCCCTAGCATGGCAGGGTTGGAACCGATGATATTTAGGGTCCCGGCCAAATGAAACCATTCTCTAAGTCCCTTAGGGTTCAGCAATCCTGATATTGTTGTCTAATTGCTTTCCTACCAGCCATGAACATAGGTATACCCATCTTCTGAAGGCATGCAGGACTTCTGCAGCCACACTACACCACCAGTCAGAATTTGAAACTATGTGTATCTCAGCCTATCTCATCCCTAGGATCCACTTTGATCATTTCAATATTCTCAGAAGCCATAAAGCATAATGGCAAGATGGTGATAGTACTGTATATACAATATTTATCTAATTTACCTAGCAGATGTAGCAGGCCCAAGAATAATCCTAATAATAATAATAATAATAAAATAATCCTAATAAGAGGGCTATCATCTCCTTTCTAAAATGCTGAGCAGACCTTTTCTATATGCAATCTAAGGACTAGACCCTGTATCTCCTAGGTAGTCTACTGTAAGATGAAGAGAGATGTGAGTTTTGACAACTCTTTACCATGAAACTATCCAGAATCCTTCAAACACACACTGGCCACTCAGCATCTGTTATCTCACATGCAGGTATGATGCATGCTCAGACTGAATGAGGCATGTTTAACCCTTCCATATGTTCTTGAACAGGGGATCAAATTGAAATATAAAAATGGACAGCACTGTAGTCGTTGTTCCTTGAGTTCTAGTCACTGGATAGCCTCTCACTGAACACAATCTCAGATCCAGACTTTTCACTTGACAGCACATTCTCTTTTGTTGCTGCTGGTATGGATGCAGTCTTGATTTACCAAAAAAGAAAAAAAATCAGAATAAATTGGCCACTGTCCCCCTTAGCAGATCTGTTCCACTCATGACAGGGAAGGTCAGAGTCAATACTGTAATCAAAGATATTTTTTTTCTTCCTCGTTTTACACCTAAATGACGAATACATATTATTATATACAGATTACATAAGAATGGAAATAAAATTCATATTAGAAGAAAATTAACTATTTTATTCACTGGATGGATAACTGTACTTAAATTATAGCCTTTTTTTGTTTGAAAATGTCATTAAGGAATGGAATTTAGTACTCATTAATAAAGAAAAAAGATACTGCTGCCTTTTTTTCTGTCCTTCATGCAAGTTAATTTTTTGCATACTTTGTCCATAATTACAGTGTAATTCCACAAACTTTGCTTAGAAAGCAAGTAACCACAAAATTGATTTTTACTGCTTGAGCAACTAAGCTAGTCTGTTGATCTCTCAATTCTTTCTGTGATTTCAGATAGCTTCCTTAAAATATACCAGAATAGTCCAGGGTTTTCTGTTGGTAGAGGATAACATGATGCAAGTCATCTACTAAACACAGTTTATTCAAATGTTTATCAAATTCTATTTTCTTCCTCAATTAATACTTTCACTTTACTGTTTTTCCTCTTTCCCACCTTCCCTTTCCCCACTTCCAGAGACATCAAAGGCATAATTAAGCAAGAAAGAGAAATAAAGGGAAAAAAAAGCAAGATTACCTTGTTAAAAATTCAAATGGGCTAGTAAAAGAAGAAGAAATAGCAAATAAAATATTTAAAATATTTTTTAAAAGATGCTATTACAATTTTGATTGTGATGGGCCTCAGTCAGAACTGAGAAGTAGAATTATTCCCCCTTCATTAGTATGCCAAATGTTCCCCAAAATAGCTATTTAAACAAAGTAATTGATTAGCTTCCATGTGCTTTTATTCTCAGAATTAAAAGAAATGTGCAAATTATCCAGGAAATTTATTTTTCATTGCTTTTATCTACAATTTTATTACATTATCAACAAAACAATCGGCAAATCATAAAACAAAAGAACAACCTTTCAAGGCTTTGCAGAGTTGTCTGTAACTTTACAAAAGTAACTAGAGGAAATTTACCTTTTTTGTCTTGTTCTGACTCTTTGTCTGTCATGGGTAAAATTCTTACTGTCCTACTGATTAAAAAAAAAAGCATCAAACCACAACATTCAATTCTGTCAGGGCTGTCAGAAAGATGAAGAAAATTACCCAAGAGTTCTGTCTGTTCTTTGAATAAAATCAAGGAAAAAAGGAACATGTTTATTTCCTTCATTTATATTTTTATTTCTTTCAATGTGCCTGTCCAGTTCTAAACATAATTAATTCTTGGCTTTTTTTTTCTACCAGTGCCAATTTTATTGCCTGATCTTTAAATTAATTCAATACAATTTAAGGAGATTACATGTCACTAATAACTACACTGGATGTGTCTGACTACACAAGTGGTGGTCAACTTCAAAGGATCATTTACATCTATTTATTGTTCTCTACATCAACATGCCAGGCTAAGTGTTAATTATTAATAATTACAGTTTTATTAGTAATTATGTTTCTGTTAAGTGTCTTAACTTATAGTGAGCTAAGCAAAACGTGAAACTATAAAATAAACTTTAAAAAATAAAATTGAATTAATAAATAACAATTAATATTCCCCTCTTTCGTACATTATAGTTTAATTAACAAACTTACTTAGGGGTAATAAAAAAAGTGTATATCTCCCCAGAAAGACTATGATGTTGTGCTAATTTTTTTGTTTATTTATCCTATAAATCTTTAGATAAATTCTGATTGTTCAATTTAGTAACAGTTTATTAAGAGTTAATTAAGAACATACACAGTCAAAGAATACATTAGACCTCAACAATGTCCAGCTGATTAATGACTCAATTTAAAATTACTACACTGTTTGCAGTAGCCTGTATTAGAAATATTATGTTCACATTTATTTTATGCATGACTCTCCAATATGTAAACGGATCTAATCTATCAGTCTTTGAACTCTTCATTACTTTTTATCTGTCCCTATTACATTTAGACAAAAATACTTCAAGAAGATCATGTGGTCTTTAGCATAGCAACATCTGCTTTTCCAAGTTCTTACAACATGAAAAAATCATTCCTAGTAATAATAACAATCTAATCTAATCTAATCTAATCTAATCTAATCTAATCTCATAATGCAGGTGCTGTTTTAGGAATTCTGCAATAACATAAAATGCCCAAAGCTATGATGAGGTGTTACCTATCTTTGAACTTTCAGTATGAAAACTGGAAACAACTTCTTGAAGATGCTAATTTATAGACTTCATTAGGTTTTGTTGAGCTGAGTAGTAAAGTCTTGATTTTGTTTTCCAATTTGCTGGGAAAGATACTCATTGACTGAGTAGTTGTTGACTGTGTTTAATCTTAGAATTTCTGAAACAATGATTATTTTTGTTAAAACCCTTGGAGATCAGATTGCATCTCACCTTTTAAGTCCCAAAGGAATGAAATTCATTACCATTGTGATCCCATTCTTTGTGCATGTTGACAATGTCTTGAGAAAAAAAAAACAGAGTGATTGAAAAGACCACAAAAACAATTTCAAAATGCTTTAGGCACAAACTATGTGAGTGACAACTACAAATTTAAGTGCTGTAATTCTTTGATTAATAGAAAGAAAGTGATTTAGATTATTTTGATAACAGCCTTTAGGAAAAAAAATGACACTTAAAGGACTATAGAAATTTGAGGTTTGAATTACTTGCCTAAGATGTGTTTTTAAAAATAACCTGTCACCTATATTTTGGAGGGAGAAGAAAAAAGCCAAGTTATTGGGTTTTTATGAAGTAAACTACCTACTGTATACTCCAGAAGTGACACTTACATTTTTTCTTACCATATCCAAAACCCTAAGAACTTGAAACATATAATAGCCTATTACAGAGCCAGAGTACGGACATGATAAGAAAGCAAATTCAGAATTTACTTCTAATTCACTAAAAGGAGCAAAGCTATGGTCTCTTCAAAAAATACTTCCATACAAAGACTTCTCATGATTAACAGCAGTTTTGACAACTAGCAACACAGAGCAATAATGCATAATCACCAAGTGCCATGTACACTAAGATGAAATAAAATTACCTATTTTAACACGCACATTAGAAGCCCAAATCTGCTCCAAAGTTCTACTTGTGTAACATGCAGGAAATCAACTGACTCATTTAGGTAGTCAAATGAAGAATTAGGTACTAAACTTCTTGTTTTACTGTCACTAATTTTTCACAACAAAAAATCTGGCACTTCTCAGTACTTTTAAACAACACTTTTTGCATAACTCAGTATCCCCTCAAGAAAGAGAAGCCCAGGAATTCTGTAGGTCCATAAAGAAATCCAGCATACCATTTCCCTCTATTCATAAACCTCTGAAACAAATTTGTATCCTCCATGGTTCCCTTCTTCATTGAAGCTTGGCCACTACAATTATTCTGTCCATCACTTTGCTGTACCTGTGGTCTGATTTTGTGTAAAAAGTTAAAGGAAAGTGAAAGATCCTGAAAAAGAGTACATTCCTCCTGTGTCACTTGCCTTCCTCTCTGATAATCCAAAAGACCCTTGCTTAGACTAAGTTTCAGCTATTAGGCCAATCAGTCAGTGCTGACACCAAGTTATGTTCCTTAATAGGAAGCAAAACAGCATTTGCTTAAGTTGTCGTTCTCTCATTTTTGTAACCACCTTCACACTGATTTGAGCCTTCAGTTCATTATTCAAGAAAATAATTTGATCTTACCCAAACAAGACTTCTGTTTAGTACATCTTCAGAAAAGTCTTTAATGAGATCTATCAAATAGATATTTACAGCTTTTAAAGAAACACAAAATTTACTTTTTTTCTTTAGCTGTCTTGGTGCAAGTAAGTACATATAAATTAGGAGATTTGTAGATAGGCCTAACAAAAAGTTCAGCTTAAAGTATTATCTATTTTGTATCTCATAATTATTTTGTTTTTTGTAACTGCAAATTCAGATGAAAATTTATAGCATGACTTATTACTGAGGGACTTAAGAAACAAAGTTAACCCAGGCAGGGAAACTGCAGATTTCACAGGTCCCCATTGATTCAAACAGGAAAAATAGTAAATTTATCTTTGTAAAGGCATTTTAAAGAACACTATTTTCCTCTTCACCCTCCTCAGAGGAAAAGATGCACATAGCAGGAGCATTGCATAGAGCACAGGTATTGTGAGTGTTTGGGATTGGCCACTGTGAGAAGGATTCTTAGCATAGGAGCAATGGTTCTTTGGATAACTCAGGTTAGAAGGGACTTCAAGAGGTCTCAAGTCCAACCTTCTACACCCTATGTTTAAGAATAGAATAGAATAGAATAGAATAGAATAGAATAGAATAGAATAGAATAGAATAGAATAGAATAGAATAGAATAGAATAGAATAGAATAGAATAGAATAGAATAGAATAGAATAGAATAGAATAGAATAGAATAGAATAGTTGGAAGGGAAGGACAACTATCTCTTAGCCCACCTGCACCTTACTCCAGTTTATCACAGCCTTTCTCTAGATGGGTTCTACAAATGCTGAACAGCTAGGAATAATAAATGACCAAATTTTGCTGTAGTTAGCATTAACCTGAAGCTATTTCAGTTGAAGTCACAAAAGTTTTTCTGATTTATTTCAGGAGAGGAAAGAATGAAGATAGAATCTTTTACAAATTTATATCCATTGTCAGATGATGCTAGTTCTGTACCAAAAGACTACTTGTTTGTTAGTATCCAAAAGTTTAGAACTCTAAAATACAAAAAGTATTGACATCCTGAAAATAGAGAAGTAGCAGTAAAGGTCCCATGAAACAGACCACATAAACTTCTTTTGAGAATTCTTTCAAGCTATCACAGTCCTTAAATGTGATATCATTTTTAATGAAGAATTGTGCACCAGCTGTTTTAAACTCTGTGAACAAGAAATGGTAAACACACAAAAGAAAGTTGAATCAATAAAAGCCTCTGACTTTAATGACAAGTTGTTCTGAGTAGTTGCATTTACTTCAAATGCAGCTTTGGAAGACCTGTTGTTTCATTTGGAGGCAACTCAGGCCTCATCTTTCCATCCCTCCCTGAACACTTAAAAGATGACCAAATTATAATTTTTGCCCAGAGATTTTACAGATGTACTGGCAGTGTAATTTGGGTCATCACAGAGTAATTTAGGTATGAAGGTGTCATGGGACGCCATCCAGTTGAACATATGGTTCAAGGCATGGTTAATATCAAAGCTAGATCAGATTGCCTAGGGCTTTGTCCAATCACATTTTGAAGCTCTCTGAGGATGGGCATTTCACAACCTGTCCAGACAAACTGTTCCAGTGCACTACTGCAGTAATGGTATTATAAAAACTACAAGCAATGGGATGTGTCTAACAGACATTGGGACATTCTTCTCCTTCCAGCAGTAAGTGATATCCATGTCATTTAGGATGCTTAGACAGAGGATTCCCAAGTATGGGCTACACACAGGAGTAGAGATTTCCACAAAGACTGAAGAGTATAAGGTTCTGCAGCTACATGCAATTCCTGGCCACATGAGAACCTAGGACTTACTGGTGGCTGAGCCTGCCCTAGTCTGAAAGGGTAGAAGAAGTGTCAGTGATATCCAAAAATTGAGTTGGCATATTAGAAATTGGCTTATGCTGTTATTGCAGGAAACAAGAACAGGGTGGAGAAGAGCTGAAAACTGGAAACAGCCCCAGGTTCCCTTCAACTTTCTGTGTACTACCAAATGATGCCATAAAAATGGGTGAAAACAAATACTCACACACTGCTAACACAAAATAAAGTATGTTGCTTCAATAACTTGGTGCAGAACTGAGGTTATGAACACAGGCTTAATGTCAGTTATAAGACTTTCTGTTTTGGAGGAGAGAGATGGCTTCATAGCAGATAACTGCCTCTTAATAACAATGCAGTTGTTCATTTATATGCAGCTCCATGACTCCAATACATACTTAGCTTTTTCCAAATTCTTCCTTTTATTGCCCTTCATTCATTCCTTAACCAACTTCCTTTGCTTCTTTTTTTGAATTATTCATCTCTTACTAAAATTAACTGTGGAGCTGACAAGATTAAGATCTGCTATGACCAGCTTAGGCCATTTATACTCTACATTGTTTTCAACTTGCCTATTTAGACTGTACAGGGCTTAGCAAAATGGGGATCAATACTTGGCTGACCCTTAACCACTGTAATAATAAATATGATTAATAACAATACAGGATTATTTTTCAGCCTAAAAACACTACGAGAAACAAATTCATTGAGGAAAGATGAAAACCAAAGCAGCTACTACTGCTCTGTTCTCTCCTTTCCACCTGTTGCTTAGATCCAGATTCACAAAGCTGAATAGACAGCCATTCTGCCTCAAACTTTGATCACTTTTTTCACTGCATGAAAGATAAGCCCCTCGTATACAGAGAGCAATAGTTTGTTCAGCCTCCAATATCTGATATCTCTTATGTCCCAAAGTTACCTTTGGATCATTAAAGAATTTATCAGCTAGACCTTTTGCACTATGATACTCATCAAGAGGAGAAGGAATGCTACAATGTCTGCACACTGATAAGAAACTTCTGCTCAGAAAAAAAAAACAAACCATCTTTTGTCTTATTTAACACTTCCATTTTTTTAAACTGTAGTCTCTCAGAGTACAATCAAATAAAATTATTGCTTTTCATATAAAACGAGATCATTATGATGTTCTACCACCTTCCCATTCTGTATTTAGCTGGGTGTAGTCTACTGTGCTTCTCATAAAATTACCTTATAAGCATTTGTAGGCAAGAGTATTTATAACATGTTATAACGAGCCCAGCACTTCTTAATCAGAACATCCTTATTGTAAGTGCTATCAATAATTTATAAGGGGGGAAATAAAATTAGTATTTCTATATTTAACTAATTGCAATATTTCTGTTTGAAAATGTGATGTTCAGGGACGGATAAATTGCTTCTTTGAGGTAAAAATGAGTCAAAATCACATAATCTCTTCAATCTTTACAAGCAGAGGTGACCCAAATTAGCAATTTTTGATCTGTGGATATCTCTTGTCTGCAATTAGGCACAATCACTGCCATGGCAGGCAGTTATTATCACCAGATGCAATTTCTTGCAGATGTTCATATTAAAATCAGAAATGCAAGCAACAGCCCCTCTAGCCAAGACTAAATACATGTGGCAAAAGCAGCTCCTTAAGAATAATTGTGTTAGCTCTTTATCATAATTTTGCCAGAAAGGTTTTTTGCATAGGAAAGGGGAAAATGTATTAGAGACAGCTGCTTTTTGCCCTTCAAAGTTAAGTGCATTTTCACCTCTCTTCTCCATATCCTGATATGCTTATGATGTATTCCAAAATAGTCCAACAGCTCACAAATTGATGGATAGCAATTTTTCCCATGAAAATTACTGTGACGAAGGAGTGATGCAGGCAGGGACTTAAGAAATACATGTATTCTAAATACATACAGCAAGTGTGGATGAGGTGGCAGATGCAGAGGCAAGAGACAGATCATCCTTATCAACTGGAGATGCTGGGTTTTTTTACAGGTTGTTTTTACAGCAGCTGAGTTCTTTCGAAATCATTCTTCACCAATCAATTCACACTGAGCTCTGCTATCTCTTGTCACAATGCTTTTTTTCTGTCCTTCCCTCTGGATGGTCTTGCTGACCTTGATTCAGTGGAGGAAGATGATGAGGATGAAAACATAACTATTCAGACAGAGAGGAAAAGGACTCAGACAAAAAGATTTACACTGAGTATTCAGGCCCACAGGTCAGACAGCTGAGTCTAATACTGTATCATGTTCAGAAAGGACTCAGGTGCTGAAAAGGCAGCACTTTCTCCAGCAGGTGATCCTAATGATTAGGCTCTATAACTAGAAAAGAAAAATCAGGGCCTATGGTAACTGGGAGAACTAACAATTAGTAGAATATTAAAGCTAATATACTAGAAGTTGAGTGTCTGATAAAGAGCTCTTAGCCAAACTGTTTAAGTTTTGATTTTGTTTCTGCAAGAATTATTACCTGTAGCAATATTGACTTAATTCAAAAAGAGAGTGTTGAACTTGCTATTTTCACACATTTTAGAACAAGAATATTTACATTAAATAAGGGTAGTATTTTCCATTTTTGATCACTCTGTATCAAAAAGGATAATAAAAAAATCTTTAAATACAACTATCTTTTAGAACACTTATGCCAAGAATTGGAAAGAGAAAATAGCTCATTTTTAAGCATTGCGTAAGATTGCAGAAAATCTAAATGTATCCTTTAAATGTATGTCATGGTCAGACAGGCAATCAGAAAAAAACATCCCCCCAAAAAGGCCAAAACTTGATAATACAGATTAGTTCTACTAATGTCTCTGTGCAGTATATTTAAGCAGATTCTTAAAACATGAAGTAGTCCCTCCAGTTTAATTTGGTTTATTTATGTAATCAAGATTGTCACACTAATTATTGTATGAATGAACTGCACTTACAAAGAAGTGACACAATGCTATCATGTCCGTGAAAAGCAGCAAGACCTGTCCTGGATGTTCTGACCAGGAGCATGCTTGCTGCACAATGTCTTCTCACACAGCTTTAGTTACTCATCTCCACTGAGTGCCACTAAGAAAAGAATGCTGAATCCTTGCCCTCCACATAATTTTTTCTGCTCTGCTGTAAAAGTGACTAATATGGGGTTAGAGAGAGTAAGACAGCCATATACCAACAGAATGCAAGGATTGTTATTCTGCATCGCCTTTACAATAGTAGCTTAGTGGCAGATGCTTACCTTGGCTTCCAGGCCCACCTTAAGATTCTGGAAATACTCTGACCTCCAGAAAGTTTGCAAGTTAGAAATCAGGACCTGATTCTGATGCATACAGCACTCAATGCCTTATGTTAACAATATTCTTCTTTCAAGTGTAAGGTAGAAGACTCCTAACAACACAATTTCAGTAAAGTCAGTCAGTCCAAAGATGGTAAAATGTGACCACAGTATTCCTACCAAGAATTCCCCATAAATACACAAGACTGTAAGTTAAACTGTGCTGCCATATGGAAAAGGCCAACTCTTCCCAGCTCTGCCAAGCAGAAAAGGCAAAGTGTAAAATGACATTGGCTAGCCAGAGCAGGTATCATTGCCTAGGAGGGCTTCTGCTTCTCATGTTGTTGACATAAGCTCTAAAATCAGTGATAAATAGAGAGCAGGATATCAAGCCTGAGGAAAGCAACTAATAATGATTCCATATTAGCTGTTAAAAAAATTCATTCAAGACACAAGATTCTGGATCCTGTAGCACTGCAGAGTCTTTCAGGCTTCATAAAAACACAGATTCAAGGTTTTAATTAGCACTGTGACAGTTTCAAAACTGCTGTCAATCAATCTTTGAGAAAAAAAGAATACTTGTCAAGTTTGCATGCCCAGGGAGAGTTATATTGAAATTAAAGTGAATTTTAAAAGATGGGAAATAATTAGGGCACCAGGAAAAAGAATTCAGAGGAAAAGAAAGCTGTAAGAGGAAAATTATGTTACTAATTATGCTTTTTATTTTTTATAATTAATCCTCATTCCAATCCCAGCTCACCTTTAATAAAATTAATGAATGATTATACAGGCAGTGTTATACTGCCCAATATTTAATTATGCAGATTTCCCACATTATGTGCACTCATATTAGCATACCCAAATGACCAACTATGTGCCCATCAGAAATGCAGTAGAACGGTCTATGCTGTATGAACAGACTCCCAAACTCACATGTAGTTTATTAGCATATTCACTAAGCCCAGTTTCAAGTGCAAAAGCAAAGTTGTGCATTCCCTAAAGCCAGCTCGAGAAGATTACAGAGGATGCTCACACAGAACAAAAGGGTATCAGCATCAAACACTCCCATTCTTCAGTCAGTGCAGCTCCAATGAAAAAGCTGAAATCTGGGAGGATTGTAAACCTTAGCTTGTGAAAGACAACTGTGGGAAAGACACAAGACTAATGTGAGACAGACACCCAAAACAGTGAGCTTAGAGTCTACAAAAAGCAAAAGCAACGAGGGAGTGAAACATGGAGGAAAACAAAACACTTTGTTCTGAACAGACAGCTGGGTGAAGGGAATGCATGAGAAACCCTCACTGGAGAAGACAAGCAAGACTTTATTTCATTAAGGGGAAATGTTAATGATTTTCATAGCTCCTGAAATTACCACTCCTATGTGGGAGTGAGGAGATGTGCACATATGGTTTATAGATAGAAACATATAAAAAAAATAAGAAATGTGCAATGCAACTATAAACTAAATGCCCCCCCCATCCACAAGGTCAGTAAAGAGATGCAGTGTCACTTACACTTTTTAAAACAACTAGCTGTTCTTGGTGCATGCCTGAAATGTCTGAATTGCTGCAAGGTAAAGATCCCAATGCTATTGTCTTTGCAGAGAGGTCTAAGAAACAGAATTAAATTACATACCCAGTGAATAGGAATGATATTTGTAAGTGCTGTGGTTGTCCTGAAACACGGCTACTACCCTATGTCTGGCTCACTAAGCAAAAGGAGAGGCTTTCTGCAACGCCTTGTGAACCTGACAATTAAGCAGCAAGTAAGACAGGAGTAGGAAAACTCAGCTCCCAACTAACACAGTTGTTCAATTCCCAGGCACTGCTTACTTTATAAGCCCTAGCTCCATCTTTAAAGAAATATGTGAGGTCACTTCAAAGTTTCACAAACTGCTAATACTTCAAATTGCCAAGACAAATAGATTTCCATGACCCCTACCTGCCTTTATGCATGTACTCTTCTTCAGCCAGCAAATATATAGTATCTGGAAATACATTACAAACCAAAATTTTATTAACTATTTATCTTATTTTATTAACTATTTATCTTAGCCCTGTGCATTGAGGCTTTATTTGCTGATACTTCTAATGTATGCCCTGTGAGAAGTGTGTTTCTAAAATATATCCTTTAGTGTCTACAATTTTAACAGACATGTCACTGCAAACAAGCACAGACAAATACTGTGACACTTGAGTTCTTCATTAGAACAAATACTGATCTATACAGTTTTCCTTTTGTGTATAGAGAGTAAAGCATCAGATAGCTTCAAAAAGTCAATTAAAAAGAGAGATGGTGCATCTTAATCACAGGGCTTTTCCTATCTGTTTTTTCCAGTAGTTACTTAAAACCACTAACTTGAAATCACTCACATGCTGTCTTCAGAAGTTCACTCAATCAAAGGGCCAAGCTCTGAGCAATCAAAGATCTTAAATCACTGGAGCGCCCAACATCAGCCACAGGAGGATTAAAAATCCAGTAGGCAGAACTCAATTCTTCGATCTAGCGAGCACCAGCGCATTATGAGAAGTCCCTAAAGCCCTAGATCACAGCCCAGCCTTTGCCTACTGTGGAGCTAAGTGGAAACTGTCTTTAATTCCTTAGGAGATCCTATCTTGCCAGATGAAAATAGATATTGGCCTCTGTGTGTAGGATGATTAGAAGAATGGAAGAGGATTAAACAAGATGCAAGGGGAAAGGCTCAGAGTGGCTCATTTACATGGTATTACTGCTGACAGATAGGTGTTAACAGAACAGAGCAACCTAAAGGCAAAACTGTATCTGAATTAAAGCTGTATTTATTTACTCAAGTTATAAAGGGATTAAGTCCTGTTTATTTTACCACATCCAGCACTGTTTTATCTATTAAGCACTTTGATGCTTACTCAATTGTTCTGTGTCATGCATTGCACAGATGTTTAGGAATGTGTTTATCTTTATTTAAAACAGAAGCTTTTAAATGTTTCAAACATAAAATATAGATGCTAATGGCAAGTAAAACATTCACGGATGTCTTCTTGTCTCCCAAAATGGAGACATTTTTAAAACAGACAATGGGAAAAGTAAAAAGCACATTTATAACTACTTTGTAGATTGCTGACAGGAAGAACTAGGTACAGGAGAGTATGTGTCCCACATAAAGGGAGTGTCACTGACAAAAAAATCATTGTATTTTGATTAACTTCTAATGATTCAAAAAGCTTTAATTAGGCAGGAAAGTGATTTAACAAAAATTTCATCCTACCCTATATATCAGTGAGTTTTTTCAAAAGAGAGTTTAACACCTCATAAGGTAGCCACTGTTTCACTCTGAGTGAAGCCCTGTAGCAGCTGTTCTCAGGTGACCCAGTTCTCAGGGGACACAGAAACATTCCCTCCTTGGATGGTAACACCAGAAAATCAGTTATATGTAAGATTCAGCCTGAGTGCTGATGGGCTGCTCTTATGCCCTTACTTGCCTCATTTACCATCCCAAGTTTGGTCATGATGCTTCTTATCTTCTGGGAACTGAAAAGCTAATTGTACCCCTTAGCTTTGTCCATCCCTGCTTCTTCTCCAGCAGACCTGCTTCCCTCCTCCTCTCTTTCTCCCATTCCTGCTCATTGCAATAATGACACTTTGCAAATGTTTGTGTTCTACTCCAAACCTTGCCAACACATTTTGCACAGAAATTGGTGAGAGTGGTCAGAAGAGAGAGCATGAAGATTGGCAGAGGAATAGAGAATCTTTCAGAGTATGGTTTTTCAGATCTACTAGTGCTCAGTGCTGTTATGTGTTTGCCTTGGTTCATATTCTCCACTAGAGTGTATTTACATAGCCATAGGACTACTCAAGTGCAATCACACTCTTGATAATCTTGTCACTAACATCAAAACTTTTATTTTCTGATGATACATTTTCTGGCTTTTGCTGGGACAGAATTGAAGTGCTGAGGCTGTGAGAATGGGCTTCTGCATCTTTCTTTTCTGCAGAGAAAAGGAAGAGCAAGTAAAAGACAATGGAAAATAAATTCTGCCCCAAAATGTACAAGAAATTGTAACATGTTTCTACAATCTGAACATTCAGTTTCCCACAAAACTACAGCTAATGAGCCCATTCCAGATGAAATATAGGCAAAGCTAAGTACTTAGTAGGAAAAGCTTTCAAATACTGCTGGGTAACGTCAGTATTAAAACATGTGAGTATTCTTTGTGGAAGACTTATTATTCATAAAAAGCTACCAGTAAAATCTGTGCAAACACTTATGAAGCCAAACCAAATTCCCCAGAAAGGTTATCATCAAATGAGGAAGAAAAACAATAAGCAAACAAGCAAGCAAACCCCATCCATCCTCATCCCACACTCACCCCACTCCGAAAAACAACAAACAGAAAAGTGGATTTCAGACACAAGTAATAGACTCTGTCCTGCCTTGAGAAAGAACCTGGAAACTTTCATGCCCTGTAGTGCAAGCCATCCTTTGTAAAAGGGTCGAGCAGCATATCTGTAGATGGATTCACATCTCCATGTTCATTGCAATTAGGTCCTCATCCCAGTCACCTGAGCTGTCCCCACTTCTCTCAACAAGCTCCTCAACCATCCCAAGCACTTTGTACAGTAATGTTCTCGACCCTGCCTGCAGCTGAAATATGACCTACTTACAGTTCATTTTAAAAGACAGTGTGACCCTGGCATTGTGGAAGACTTTTTTCTCAGTAGTGCAGTTTCTTGTAGTCTCCTACATGATCAGACTCTGCCATTAATACTTTAGATGTGAATACTGGCCCTGTTACATCAGGTACACTATTATGCACAAAGGAAACAAGACTGAAGTAAACAAGATTTCCAGGCATTAAATAATTATAAAAGAACCCAGAGACTTTAACTAGCCTGTTTATAGAGCTTCAATGCCTCTTAAAATAAATAGGTCATTGATGATAAAAGACTGGGCTCCAGTTCTACCCTTCTGTATTTTCAGAATGCTTTCCAGCATTCAAGCACAATATGCAGAAAACCCACAGGCTTATCTGTTCATGCTTCTCTAGCCTTAGTATTGATATTAATGCCAACAAAATTAGTAATTTGACAATTAGTTTTCCACTTACCTGAAAAGACATGAAAGGCAGAAAGAAAGTAGTTTAACTAGATTATAATGTGGCTGTGACAAGTCAGGTTCCTGTCATGTTACAGCCTTCCAACTTTAACATTTTCATGTCTGCTTGGCAGGTTATTAAAATAAATGAGGGTGTGTTGGACTGCTGTTGCACTTTTCTCTAATGGGAGTTCAGGAATTTGCAAGCCGCTACTGTAAATTGACCGATCGTGAAGTCTGAAAGAAGTTGGCTAAAGTGGACAATTAGGAGCATTTCTCCACAGCTGAGTGAAATACTCCTTGTTATTTTAATAATTCAGGCACAGGCTAATTTTCGGAGGCTGAGTTTGTCAAGATAATGTGCCTTGTGCCTGTCTGCTTGTCATTTTTAACTCAATCCCACATGTTACAGGTGCAGTCTAGCTTACAAAACAGGCAAATCACTCACAGTGGAATTTGCATATGGAATATAGATATATTGTACTTAGTAAAAACAGTCCAAGAAGTCAACACATAGCTGTGATAGGAATGCACATGATGGTAAAAACTTTTGATGTTTGATAGCTGTTGTATCCCTCTTTATGCTGATATAATTAAAGGTTTTGTTCTGCACTATGCATACACAAATATGTATAATGTAAAGCATCATGTAGATTTCTTTGTAAAGAGAGATGGTACGACCACAGGAATCCCATGTGGCATGCAGATGTTCTGGGTAGACCCAGTTACTTTTTTCAATTTAAAACATCTCAATGCTGAAAAATGTGGAACATGCTAGGAATAGTGATTTCCTTCAGCTGAGGGGGTGAAACCTTTATAAAAGATGAAGCAGTTTCTATATACATTATTATACCTAGCTTCTGGAGGCAATGGCCACAATACTGAACCAGAATTTTGAAACCTCTGATTATCTTTTCTCATCTATACCACTTAGCAGTGGCTTCTTCTCTGCAAACGAAATTCTCACCAAGCATTTTACTCTCTCAGTCTTGATTTCTGACCATACAGAAGTATTCAGGTTCAAACCAGTTGAGAAATTCTCTGACTTGCTGAAGGCTTCCACTGCTGATTTAAGCCCAAGCACTGAGCCAGGAGAACTCGTTCCAAAACAAACCAATTACAAACTTACAGTGGATGACACATTTCTAGGACAGCTTCTTGAAGGTCAGCTCAGACCAACCAAATATCAGCTTATACTTAAGACACCAGGATCTATATCATTCTAAGGAATGTCATCACACTGCAGCAGCTTTGGGGAAGGCAACTGTGTTCCTTCTCTTATGTTCCTTGCCAACTTTATAACCCCATTAGGAGGACTGTCATGAATGGACACCCAGGGATAAAACACTGTACTTAGGAGAGTGCAGTTATGATGTTTACATGGAAGATAAAAATTTCAAATTACCTGTAAAGGCTGGGCAATAGGAGCCTCTTAGTCCCCTCCACCATGAGATACACCTACAGACAAATGCATATCTGTACCTATGTATCTGTTTACATATTTATGAATAAATGATTCTGTATATGTATACATATATTTTTATCTATTTTAAGATGTAGAAAAATTCAATTCACTTTTAATCCGCCAGATACCTCCCTCAAGGTCATGCAAAAGAAGAAATACAACATACCACCTTGAACTCACCAGTCAAAAGAGTCATGATTATACCTGATCTCTGGTGCTGCCATCACCTCCTTATATGCCAGCAGCAATGGAGCAATACTACCATCTCCTGGAACAAAACTGAAGGCAACTAATTAACTGGATTGAGGGATGGAGGACATGGATCCCCAGAGGCAACAGAGTCCATTAAAACTCCTATGACTTTGAAAGATGTGGAGAGTGTAACATGATGGGGCATGGATTCTTAGAAGAATGTACCATGAGAGTTCTTTATTTTGGCCATTCCTAGATATACCCTAAAACACCAAGAGCAATCTGAATTCCAATATCTGCATGCAAACCAGGCTATCCATGTGCAAGTATGAACATTCATCATATATTGTTCATTTGTGATTGCATTTCGAAAGTTTCAGTCACTTGGTCAGGGAGAAAACTCAGTCCCTGGCAGCTGAGGTGGCCACTCACAGCATGAATGAACAGTGCAGAGCAAACAGCTGAAGCGAACAGTTCACTCTCCAAGACTATCCATACAAAAATGTTCATGCAACAAAGCGTACCTCAAACAAGCTACTTGCACTCAGCAATTTGCATAAGAATTCAAGTAATAGATTCCCTGTTAGGAATTAGTCTAAACAGCTCTGGTCTTCACACATGAGGAGGAACAGTCTTTATGTTAGACCTAAGATATTGTTAAATTATGAAACAGCGGAGATGAGGATTTCAAATCTATGCACACTATCACTTTCCAAGAATTTAACTTCAGAAGCTTCAGAAAGTAACCGCTGCTGCTGCTGCATCAGGACTTGAGAGAGGGAAATGTCAACATATGAGCCTAAGTCTACTCTTAAGGAACTTGATATCTCTGCAAAGAAAAAACGAAAAGTAAGGGCAGCCAGCAAAACTCGTCTCTGGTAAAGTAGAGAATGAAACCTAAAGATCAAGAATCAGAATCAACACAAATGTCAGATCTCAACTCAAGAGGTGTCAACAGGGAATAAAACTCAGTATTACTGAAATGGCAAAAGAATTGTCTACAGTTTCATCCTAACAGCTATCATCCAATGGTTAAAAATCTTTCCAGGAAAGGCAACAAAATGGGCAGAAGAAATATGCAATTTGGTGACTTCACTCCTCCTGCAAAAGAACAGTATCTCATCAAGTTACAGATGCCTATTTACTCATTTAGTTTCCCTTCTCTCCAGATTTTAGTAGAAAGCTTCTTTTTCTATGTATTTTCCAGCCCCACCTCCTCTGAGCAGGAGAGGAGCATTGCTGACTGTGTTTCAAGCTTATACTAATGTAAATATGATAGTTGTGTTGATTTAGATCAGGTTTCAGGATGAAGAGGTGTCAAATCAATTCTGGTAGTATAGATTCCATGCCTTTTCGGGACTAGATAATATTTATCAAGCAAATTACTTCTGAAAAAGATCAGGGCATCTCATCTACTTGTGTTTCAAAAAATTTAAAAAAGAAAAAGAAATAAAAGATAAAAATAAAAAAGAAGCAATTTTTATTTGACTTAGTGACCTAATGGCAATTTAATCAAATGTGTGTCTACAACATAAATTAATTACATGATTTAAATGTCAAGAACATTACACCTGATATTTTGAAGTTTTAACAATAGAAAATATGGTGCACGTCTGGCATAAAAAAAAAGTGTTTTAGAGGCCAAGGGGAAGAAAGGAATGGCCATTATGAACAAATGAGACCAAACACTATCAATACATGACTCTGCAATTATTCAGAGGTTAAGGAACATAATCACAAATGATGGTGTTTGCCTAATTTTTTGTGTGCCTATCCTTGAGCAAAACTAAGTTTGCATACACTTTGTCTCTTTAACACTAGATGGAAGACCTTAAAATATATTAATTTGCAGATGTTACTTTACAGAATGAGAGAACACTGCTGTCTGTGAATGCAGATATTACTCATATGTACACATAGCGGTTATATTTAAATGCAGATGCAGTGAAGACCCTTTTGTAAACTTAGTTTTAAAATTAACTTAAACTCAGTCTTAAAAATACAAATATTTAATATTTTCATGTAGAATGAATTTTGGATCTATATATGTAAATTCTTATGTGCACCTTTCATTTGGAGAAGAACACAATTGTTAATGTCTGCATTCTTGCAAAGATGTAGATTCAGAACACTGAATTTTAAAATAGAACTACAGAACACCACATTTCCTCTTTCCATTCAGTGTTAATTACTAAACAAGCCTATTTTCTGGTTAATTTTTAAAACTTCTTCTGATATTTAATAAAAAAAGACTGAAGTTCTAAACAAAATAAGATCAGACACCTCCTTTCAACAGGAAAACTGTAATTCTTTCCAGTATTCATTTATGAGTCTATATAGAGAAAAGTGCAAGTCCAAGCCCACTTAATTCTGCATTGTTACACATAATGAAGTCTGAAATATTTCAGAGAGAATAACTATTTGACATTTATAGACAGATTTTAATATAAAACACATAGCATGACTCACCTTGTACATTTGTAACAGAAATGTTAATTATCATGGGTTAACGAAGTCTTGATATTTCTAAATCTCCTATAGAACTCTGAACTGTCAAGATACGTATATGGACAAAAAGCATGACAAAAGCTTAATGACTTTTGGAAGTCATTATTTATTATTAAAAATAATAGTATATGACATAACCAGTGTCTGTTCATCAAATATATATGAAACCTGAAGCAACTTTGTGATATAAAGATAATATTCCTCAGAGTTTGAGATCTCATTTACTTCAGTCTATTGCAAAAATATTTGTCTAACACCTAAAATGTGAGCCATTGGAAATGTAGAAATATACTAAATATGTATTTTCATATATTTCTCCCCAAACTTCAAAGTGACTGCAACTTGGATTGGAACTGACAATTCACTCTTTGAACACAGCAAGTAAGACTGGTTATAACATAGTATATTATGCCATGTATATTATGTATGTTATGTATATGTATATTATGATGTACATGGATGATAGTATACATCATATTATTATTATACATTTATATAACTATACAAAATACACATAATATAGCATAATAAAATTAAAAATAAGCTTTCTACCGATAACTCTTCTTTTAGTGTCTTTTTCCTTTCAGGAAGCTCTTAAACAAAAGTCTGTCCTTTACAGAAAAATTGTAGTGGTTAGTTCAAATAACTTGGACAGCTAAATAAATATTTACAATATCAGAACCTACAGTAAAAACTCATTTGCATGGGTCTAAGTATGGCATATGGATTATCATTTTTTGCAATTAGTATGTAAATAAACAAACAGGATTTAAAAAGTCAAGGATACTACATCACAGAGGGTACTTTGTTCCTTTATTTTGACAAGCACAGCTTTGTTTAAATTGTGAAGAATAAAACTACCAAGCAATTTATAGTTTAAGTATTATAGTTTGTTTGATGAAAAGAACATACTTTAAAAATACATCGGCCAGGATACAGCAAGGAGATAAGTTCAAAAGGAAATTTGATATCTGTCTTTTCAAGTGTTTGAATTTTTCCTTCCATTTAATTGCAAAATTTCATTATATGTTTTAGTTTCAATAAACCACAAAGTTTGGGATTTTTTTCAGTTACAGCTGCTGAGGCAATTTTTTTTTTATAAATTTCACACTTCCACATGTTTTTTCCTTACTTTACTCTTTTCCTGGTGCTGTCAAGGGTATCGACTTAGTTGTGTAATGTCTGGCAAAGCAGATTCTCCATGCTTTGGCTTACTCACCTACAAAAACTGTAACATGCTGGTTGTGCAGAATTAGTATGATGTTTAATCAATCTTCATAGAAGCACTCAGCTTCAGAATCCTAGTAGCACATATGTAGGAAGTACCAACACATTTGATTCCTGTGTTTGCAGCATCGACAGAGCTGTAAAAAAGGAGTGGAGTTCTACTTTATAAATGTTGAAATTATTAATGATTTTAATAATGAAATTATTAATGCTTTTCGCATTTCAGAGACAGAGCATTTCTTCAGGTCAGAGCTGCCATTTTGCTAATGTAGCACTGAGTATACTGGAAGTGTACTAAAGTATAGTATAAGTGTAGCTCTATAGCAGTGCTCCTGAGGCTGAAAGCTTGTCCAAGTTTTTACAGTACGTTCCATTATATTTTTCTCCAGTGTGTAAAAAATGCTAATGCTGAGGAACAGGACTGGCTATATGTCATCAAATTGTGTTTTTAACTGTCTTTAAACTCTGTTCTGAACTGTGTTTCCTATGGCCAATATCGTTACAGCAAACACAGCATATTACCATGATTTCACAGAAGTTCCCAAAACGTATCAAATGCTAGATAAACTTTACAATAAGATGTCCCTATCCTCAACTCCTCCCATACACACCCCTACCCACATGATGGGAAAAAGTGTTCAGATATGCTCCTAGTCCATCACCTCTGAAAGTCAAGGGACAATCAATCAGGCTACATTCTTGCAGCTGGAGTTCACAACTGGAAAGTTTGTACTGCTTCCTAGATGCGTTAGCAGTTGTAGTGCAGATGCTTAATAAGTACAACAACATTTGTCTCCCCATTAATGTTGTTTCTACCTGCTAAAATGCATCTCTTTAAAACGATTTGTTAGTCATATTTTAAATTAATGTGTTCTGTTGATAATTAAGGAACAGACTTGAAACTGAAGTAGCTGTGCCTAATTGAGTAACTATTACTACCCCAGTAATGGGATGTGTGAAGCATTTTATCGGCTTTCTTCGCAGCTTGTTAATTTAAATGGATGGCATAGCAATAAACCAGGTCAAGTTAATCAGCTGAACAAAACTGTAGAAAGACAATGTAAGGATCATTTTAATGCTAACTGAGAAAACTACAGCTGTTGTAAAATATGATAATTAATAATTAATAATTAATAAAGTTGATGAGAAACTAATTTCTGAAAAATGGAACATCACTCTAAAGCTACTCATTGGTAAAAGTCCCTGAATTTCTTCAGTATAACGGTCCAAAAAAGTCTCACTTTCCAATAAGAAAGACTGAACTATAGCAAAGAAGATGGTACTTTTCAGCCTCCCTAACTGCAGTGAAAGCAACTGAAAAGGCCATGTACAAAGCAGTAGCCCCAAAGGGTTAAACTTTGAATTTTAAAAACACAGAAAGGTGCTTTATGTACTTTCAGAATTAATTAGAAATTTTATTTCCACCTCCTCAAAGTTTGTTTCTCATGGACCCTTGACAAAAAAGTGTGCTTTCAAATTACCAGTGGTAAATTATGGTCTTGTACATGCTTTCTCAAACGTGAACAGGATTTTGGGGGTTTGGTATTCTTTCTTTTTTTCCCAGCAGTAAGAAATAAATAGTACATATCTTAAAGGACCAGGACCCTGGCCCTACTGTAATTATTAAAACACCTACAGTGTGACACCAGTTCTATCCAGGTTTTAAAAATTCTGGATGTCCTGCTTCTGTTTGGAACTGCAAGGGCAGTGGAGGAAAGACTCTTTTCTCAGTATTAACATCTGAGTAAATAGATCATCACCTAAACATTCACAGTGTTGGATGTTCATTGTGATGCATTTTTTGGGAACATTTACCTATGCATTAGAAACTATCCAAGTACTACTGGAGCACTTTTACATCACAGTGTATGAGTAACATGGAAAAATATGTGTTTTTAACAGGCAACTATTTCAGGCTGCAAAATTCTTCTTGAGGTTTATTCACCTTCTGGCCACCATAGCAATGTCTTGTCTATAACAATTGTTCTACAAGTCAATAGAAAAATACTGATAGAAATTTGATCCCAAATTCTTGCCACACATTTGTTCAGTTTTAAACTGGAAATCACTTTAAAGTTGGTGTATTGTAATCTGATTACTCAAACTTGTAGAGAACAAAGGATTACAGTCTGTAAACACAGTTTCTAGAGTAACATATCGGGATTTCAAGAGGAACACATCATAACTCAAATATACTGAAATCAGTAGGACCAAACAGCAGTAATGGGCAGTTGTTTCAAGTTTAATAATGGTCTGGATTTTAGGATAAATAAAATCACTGTATTCTGAACAACTTTTATCCTGGTTCCACGGATGTGTGTTGGAGTTCCTATGCAGAGCCACTCTCTTCAAATCGTGTACAAACCTTGGACTGATAGCTAACACTGCCACAGTATGAAATTTGCAATAACTGGGATAATTTAAACAAAACAGGCCATGACTCGCACCTCAGCAGTTTTGATATTTCACAAATCTATACCAGAGAAGAAGAAAAATCCTTAATGAAATTATGGACACAACAAATATCATATCTCTTCAGAATCTGCAGGTAATATCCTAACAGCAGGGATTGTAGTACGGCATGGTTTATCAAATTCTGCTTAGAGGAATAGAGAAAGGAAGAAAGATGGCTTATTTTTTGCTGTATTATACTGGCATTATATTTTTGCATAAATTTACAAAGTGGAAGAAGCAGCACCCATGTTAAAGTACAGACATGAAAGATACTTATAATATATGTTTTTAAAGAATGACATATCACAGATATTTGGAAATATCCACTGATCCACTTAACCCAACAGAATGAGAACTTCAAGATGTAACATCCCTTGTCCTGAGCCTTCTCAAGGTCAGTGACATGTTTTAAAAAAAAAATGAGGTTAGGAGAAAGAGAAGAGCAGTAAGCCAAGAGTTGCACTTATCTTGCAAATCTCAAAATGCCACAGAGATGCAGATGTCTGTGAAATGTGTTCTTCTTAAACATCTGTCTGGGCAAACACATCAGGAAGGCTTCTCATCTCACTAGCCTTTTGCCAGTCTGACACTGAAAAGTTGTCACTTCCATGAAATGCCAGTTCTTCCTCAGAAATGTACCCAAAGTCTCTGTGAGCCCAGAGAGGTCCATGCTCTTTATGGAGCATATTGTTTGTGTCACAGAACTGAACTATTGCTTTTGTTGTAATTTGATATACTTCTTTGCTGACATATTAAAAATATATGAAAGTATTATTCCTCTTTCCCAGGTGGAAACTACTTCTTATTGGGAGCATTTTTTGTTATTATCAGCAAAGATTATCAGCAAGAGAGGCAAAAGCTGGGTGAATCATTGCTACACACAGCAGGCATGCTTCTTCCATGAGGTGGAAGTTGTAGCTTCCAGAAGCTCAGAAGCTGCCATTTCTTTCAATGGCAGCTATTTTTTTTTTTGTTCAGGGATCACTCAAATTTCTTTATTAAAGATTTCTTAAATTTTTAGACTTATTATCCTCTACCTCAAAAAAAAAAAAAAAAAAAAAAAAAAAAATTGCTGATTATACTGTCACCATGGAGAAAGAAGAAAAACTCTGTTCCTTCCCCTACTGGCAAAGAGAACTCTGGAAAACTTGGATCTTTCAGCTTTAACAGCAAGATAACATGCCTTTCAATTTATAATGTTGACATTCTTGCAGAATATTCCACAAATGCATCAAAAATCATTCTGTCTTTTGATATGAAATAAAAATCTCTCATTTCTCTACTTACAGTGTGGCATGAGATCAATCTGGGTACTTGCATTCATGAGGGCACTGGTACCTTAGCAAGAAACAAAATTTGCAGAGAAAAAGCTCTTGTTCTTTAAGAAGCAATCTATAACAGCCAACAGCTAACTCTACATCATATAGGTGACTCCAAATAAAAGAAAACTTTAATTTATACATTTAAAACTACACTTATCCTATGTTCATGTCCCTTTTCTGCTATTGCACAAGTTGCAGAGTGAAAATAAGAATCTGATGTTTTGAACCTTTAGGTCTCATTCAAGTCTATACAGAAATGTAGCTATTTTTGATGTTGAAATATTTTCTGGCATCAGTGCAGCTAACTACCAAATGCTGCCAGAATTTCTCCCCCTCTCCCTCATGCAGTATTTGACAACACAAAGTGCTGCTCATCCAGACATCAAAACCATATATGGATGCAGCCTTCAAACAAGTGCTGAGAACTCCAAATCTTCTTTCAGATCCAGCTGCTATATACATCTGTCTGTAAGTACCAGCTAAAGCTTATTTATGCTTTGTCAGCAAGCAGACTTTCTGTTCCAGGCTTCCTCAATACCCATATTATTAGTCCACTGAATGCTGAATTATCTGAGGATAAGCAGGATGCAAAGCTGCTCTGGTTGCTTACTAAAGGGAAGAGGTGGAGGAATAGCAGAAAATCAGAACATTCAACAACTGCGCAAGTAGGTGGATTCTCTCTGAAAAACAGCAAAATCAAAGGAGGGAGGAACAATTCATTCCTTCACCAGGCATCTTCCTTTCATTTCCCCTAAAAGGAGCACAGTTTACCTCTTCATGAACATCAGTAATTTCCAAAAGTCAAATACAATTCTCATCAAAGACCAAAAACCACAAGCACACACAAAAAAAACCCCAAAACAAACAAAAAAACCCAAATAAACCAAAACCAAAAAACCCTGGCAAAAATTATTTAGACAATAAGCCATATTTCAGAAATTTAGCACCATTCTGGACTTCTGCAGAGAGAGCTCCTTGCCTCTTCTTCCTTGTTATCTCAGGCTCAATATGGCTGCTGTGGTTCCTCTACCTCAAGAATATTCTGGAAATGGTTTCTTGGGATTAGTATCTTATCCCTGCTGCCTCGGAATATCCCTGCCATGTTATCTCTCACTCTCTTGTGAGAAATTGGTTCTCTGTTGAGTAATCAGTGCCCTGCAACATTTAGAAGTCACTGTGATCTCTAAATCACTAATTTTTGAGAACTTGGAGAGATTGGTAGAGTAGCAGAAAAGAAACAGTACCTAAAAAGAAGGAAAAGGAAGATAGGGGGAGCTACAAAACCACCTTATTTCAAGACCCTAAGACTACCTATTCAGCAATCAGCATTTAAACATTTAGAAGACAAAGAATTTGTCAACACACCAAGAACCTATAGTTCAAGCTACTTATCTTCCTTGGCAGCATGACTGGCTTAACAGAAAGAGAGAAGCAGCAGATGTGACATAGTAATTTTTTTTAATTTTTTTTTTTTAATTTGCTATTTTCCTTTGTGAGACTCACGTACTGGAATACAGTATGAATTTATCTTTGGTTAAACTCTTCTCAACACAATAATTTAAAATTTGAATGTCAAAGAAATACAAATTACCAGTTTGCAGATGTCACTGGTCTGAAGGCCTCACATCAGAGACTGAAGTGATATCAAAATGATCCTAATACGTCAGGAAGACATTCCATAGGCAAATGCAAAGAACTGTGCCCTGAAGAACTGAAGTGCATAATAGGATATAAATAACAGAATAGCTAGAGCATAGAGGACCATAGATAGACTCAACTTGGTGATGTTGCTGTTGTGAAATGAACATCTCTTTTAGCATAGGACTCTCAATATATATGACCAAAGTGATAAAGATCATTCTATTCCATCTTCAGTCAGTTTGATTGCAGCACAGCAGTCACTTCCCAGAATCATACTTCAAGAAAGCAGAGAAATAAGATAAATGCTCAGGAGAAGAATGGTGGTAGATTTAGGAAACATGGCCTGTGGAGACAGGTGGAAGGAATTATTGTTCAGCCTTGGAAAAAATGCAGTGAGGAGAATCTCTAACACCACTTTAAGATTTGCAGTAAAATATTTGTAGTTTTATATATTATTTTAAAAGTAAAATACTTATTCAAACCTTATCAATACTGTCTCATTTTCAGAGAGAGAAAAACAAAACATAATCAGCTTCAATGGTATAATGGAATCAATATAGTAGCTCAAGTTAGAAGTGACCTCAAAGAGATCTTGTTCCAGTCCCCCTACCACAGGCAGGGATGTCACCACTAGACCAGCCACTAAAACCCATCCAGCCTGGTGTTTAACATTTCCAGGAATAGGGGCATCCACCACCACTCTGGGCAACTTGTTCCAGTGCATCACCATCCTATGAGTGAAGAATTTCTTCCTAACATCTAATTTAAATCTCTCCTATTTTAGTTTAATACAGTGCCCCCTTTGCCCACATAGAAGTTGCTCTGCTGATAGCAGAAGAGACTCAGGTTAGCTTTCAGGAAAAAATTTTGAGAAGTGTTCCACACTGGAGAGGCTGCAGAATCTGAGCCATGAAAGCTTTTGCAAAGAATGTTGCACGGGTATGTGTAAGGGATGAGTTAGGTATATTCATCTCTGAATAGAAAGGCACCAATCTGGCCTTCCTGAAATCCAAAGGCCACACTGCTTGACTTTGGGCTCAAGAAAAGGAAGTGACCAGTAAAGGTCAGTAAAGGTGGGGTTCTCCATAAGGGAAGGGGAATCAGAGAGCAAGGCAGACAGCAAGGGCACAGACAGATCTGCAGTACCTAAAAAGGAACAGCAAAGCAGATCTAGTGGCAACAAGATTTCAAACTAATGGACAAGTCTCCAATACTGAGGCAGGTCCACAGCCAAAACAGGGAGTTAAATGCACAAATCAGTGGGATATGCAGCCATAGCTGCAATAAAGGTAGCAGCAAAGAACAAGGGTCTGAGTTTAAAAGCAGCACTCAAGCAAAATAGAAACAAACCCCAGCAAGACTTTTCACAGCTCATTCTCAGTCTTCCTTGGCAACAGATACATCTAAGGCCACACTGCTGCACTGACCTTAAATCCAGGCTGCCAAAAACACAGAGTGGAATAGATGCACTTGGAGACCTGAAAAATACATAGAAAGTGACATGGAAACCAGTGCAGCATCCATTTACCTTTCTTGAGTAGGTGCCTCCTAATGTTTTTGTGCTTTTAAGAAATATTATTCACAAATTGGTACTCTGGCATAAATTAACATTTTTAGCTGCTGCTTCAGGACTGCTATTAGTTCTAGGGTGAAACAACTGAATCAGCACAGTAATATAAAACCCTGCCATATGCATGGATAATACTAATATACTATAATTATTATCTTCTTGGAATGAATACATGCAGGTAGAAAACATATATATATATACATGGGTAGAATATTATAGCAGATGAAAGTAAATGTTCTGATTTATGATAGTAATTGCAATGTTTTTAAATGTTAATATTGTTTTTGTAAGATAAATTTTGAAAAACAAGACAATTGCAAATACATTCTGTAACTGTAGCACTATTATTAAAATCAAGAGAGGTTTCAAAGTATTTTTATTGATAGAATAAATGAAATTACTTGAGAATATGCCATCTGTTGAGTAAAAATCATAATGGCAATTTAATTAAAATTGTATTACTAATTAGTAGCAACACACCAAATATGTCCTTTTAGAATAAACTTCAGTATGTCAAAGCTATACCACTGCAGGAGTGGCACACTTGGATTCCATCCAGGGATCAACTACATCTTTTACAAAAGATATTTCTCCTGACCTTCTAATCCAGAGCTTGTGCTTCTACTTTACAGTCAGCTTTTCTTCAAGCCAACTTGTCAAACACATGGGTCATATTTTCCAAATGCCAGCAATAATCTGAAGTACGATCACCCAGAATACTTTATCTTCAGGAAAGCAATAGGTGGGGTCATTCTCTTGTGTTAAGAAAACAGAAATAAGTGTTCAACATGACAAGCCTCAGATCCCTGAGACTCGGCTATCCATGCAAATCTTCACTTACCAGAACCCACCATTCCCCATCAGCTTGGATTCCTCTCTCCTTCTGCACCAAAAGCTAGCCTGAAGTGCCACACAGGGCCTGGGTTTCCACACAAACAATTCTAAAAGAAAAAGCTGCTCCCTAGGCCTGTCATGCTCTTACAGAAGTCTCTGTGAAAGTCACACTGAAAGAGCCAGAGATGGCTGATGAAAGACTGGTGAGAAAAACAAATGGCAACTCCAGTACCAGTTATTGGTTTAACTATATGCAAGTTCCAATGCTGCCAAAATCAGTGGCCAATTTTCAGAAGAGGATTTTAGTTTTAAGATAGCATAATCTTTTAATCTTTATAATAAATGTGAGAAGTTCTCCACTTTGTTTAATTCAAGTATTGTAAATTTAATGTATTATCTGTTGGACAGGACTCCAGTCTTCAGAGCTAATCTAAGTAGGTGATAGAGATGATGCTGCTTTTGCATTTGCATTCTATCTGTCCAGCATTAGTCTTTACATGAACTGGTACCTATTTGAGGAATTGTGCTGCCTGGGAAACTGTTATCAAATCATTCAATGTATACAATATATGCAACTGAATCCTTTAAATATTCTATTCTAGAGAGTATAATTTGATGCTTAAAATAATGGAATTTTCCAAATTATACTAACTTGGGATGCTGTAAGAATGTCTCAAAAATTAAACCTAGAGTTTGCTGATAAAACAAACAGATTATAAGGTGGTGAGTTAATCAATCACATTAAGATTCCTCCAACTCTCTGTTCACCAGACTCCAGAGCAGGTTTTGATAATTTGGCATATTTCTATAGAAAGGCCTCTGCATTATTAACTAAGAACAGCGAGTGACTGAAAAAAGGGCTTGAAGTTGTGATATCACAGTTTTTTTCAGGCAACAATATCTGGAGACAAAACTGTGAGCTGACCAAATCACAGAATCACAGAATAAGCTGAGTTGGAATGGTTCCACAAGGATCATCAAGTCCAACTCCTGGCCCTGCACAGGACCATTCCCAAGACAGGATAAATGAGGAATTTTTCCTTTGGATATGAAATAAGGTAATATTTGACATATTTAATAATTCTCATACTTTTCTCAATCTAATACTTTTTAAATCATGCCCCCTCCACCCTCATAAAAGGCGTTGAAATTTTTCTTGTTGAAGGTATTCCTTCTATATCCTGGACTCTATTTCTTCCCCTCTTATTTTCATAAAAACTTACTGAAGTGTTTCCTGAAGTGTTTCCTCTGGTTCTTTTTGTTTAAAAAAGACATGCAAGATACTTTTATTTCATGAAAGTTACAAGCAGGTAAGAAGTTAACAATTAATAATATGTTTTTCATACTAGTAGTGCCAATTATATGCTGTTTAAGCTTATCATCTAATTGCATGGTAGTGCTGGCTTCAGAGATGGCATGACATTAAGTCAGACTTGTGCTGCATTTCCCAGCAGTGGAATATTCAATTATTTGTTCTGACTCATGTAATTCCCTGTATTCCAAGCTTGTTAATGTCATTACAGGGCTGAAATAAAGTGATTACTCTAAATGAGTATTTATCCGATAGGCAATGCAATTCTTGCCTCCTCCGGCTGACAACAGATGATTGCAAGTGTTCTCTTCAACTCCCTCACCTGCACTTCCCCCTCCTTCCCCTGTCAAGGAGGAAACCATAACATTGTGGTGCTCTGTGAAATACTGTCAGATGGCGTAAAATATATATAATAAAATAAAAAGAAGCGCAACCTTCCCCAGCAGAGTTAAAGCTAATGACCACTGCTTCCACTCCCAGTCAGTGATGACAGGTTGAACTAACTGATAATGGCATGCCTGCTGTTGAGCTGGCCACTTATGTTATTTCTCTTGACATGGTTCTGGGGAAGGCCTAATTTTTTTGACATTTGACCATGCAAATTTGAGTCCTGATACATTATTCTGCATTTACATCCTCCCAGTGTTGCTGTTTAAAATGTGCTACAAGCTCCTTGAGCTCAGCTAATAAAGGCCACAGAATGAAAGAAAGTTAAATATGAATGTAAAAGGAGACCTAAATGAAGGGCTAGCTTGTACATCTCAGAGATGACCTTCTGGAAATGAGCAAGTGGAAAATCCTTTTTAAAGCAAATGGTAAGAAGTGTAACACCAATTTTTTTTTATTCAAATTTTTTCTAAAGATTCTAAAATATTCACAAAAAGGAAAACATTAAGTTTTACATAGACATTTCTTCGATCAGCAATTCAGCTGAGTGTATTTTAAGACTAGGTTCCATTAATGACTCTTAGTAATACACCTTTCCCAAAGAGCCAGAAATTCACAGTGCTTCATTAAATATAAGGAAAAAATACATCCTGCTCTCTCTCTCTCTTTCTTTTCACTTGCTCTTAAATTTTTCACATTGTTCACGTCCAAACGTATTACCTGTGAGCAAACCCAACTTTTTTTCATCTCTTATAATTAATTTGTATAAATTTACTGCTTATGAACAGCAGTAGCTTGACAGCTCTGGAAAAAACATCTCCTTTAGCTACAGAGAGGGTGCAGACTGGGCTTGTGGCTCCCCTGCTAAGGCTTTTACATCAAACCTGAATGCATCAAATGAGAGAGGTCAGCATTGCATGGACCTTCTATACTTCTGTAAGTCAGGGAAGTTGTGGTGAAACTTTCAATCCCAGATCCTTCTCTATTATCTTCTCTCTCTCTCTTATTGACTGTTTGCTACAACAAACCGCTCTGTGCATGACCCAATATAGAAATTTTTCTGGCTTCCATGTTCTGCCTCACTCTCACATAAAAACTCCAGTAATGAGCTGGCTGCAAGATTATTCAGCATCCAGACTCTGATGTTTGCCATGAAGTTAGTACAAGAAATATACCAGACTTCCCCTAGTCAATCACTCTGGAAAATAATGCATTTTGTAAAGAGTACAAATCATAATTTCTAAAGACAAAACAGAAATCTATCCTAAACAAGAAAACTTTAACCACTGTGCAATCTAGACCTCCAAGTCAGTTATCAACTCTAAAGCTACTTACTATAGCTTGTTTTTAACTATATTCAATTATACTCTCCTTACTTTCCCTTCACATTTATCTGACTTCACGTTTGCCAATGACTAAACACTCTGCAACATGAAATATAAGACAGAGTCTGTGTGACTGTATGTTTCACTTAGAAAACTTGAAGATGTTAATATTGCAGCTCTGTCTTGTGGCAACTATATTACAGTACATCATATTGTTACCAGTTTGAGATACTATGTTGTGTTATAATAAAAACAAAGTAACACCAAAGGGCTGGGTTTCTTTTATTTTTATTTCTTATATCTGCTGGTATCAAGACTTGGTTTTCAAATTCTTATTTGATTCACATTAAATGGGTACCTTAAATTTAACTCAGACTGTCCAACAATTGAAAAAGATCTATCATCAGTCACTAACCATATAAATCTGAAGGCACTTCCTCCAATTTTCAAATAAGTGTTTCTTTTGAAAGTCCAACACCAGCAGCAACTTGATCAGTCATCTTGTATTCATACTGAGGTCAAGGAACACGATTTTTTTTCTTAACTACTCTAAATGGATGGTCTCTTTAGATGATTCAGTCAATTTGCAGATATATCTGATTGCTAATCCATAGTATCTCTCGTTCTCACCTGGTCCACAAGGAATAGCTCCATGTTAAGTCAGCCATTCAACCTATCTTTTCCCAAGATTAATTTAGACCCATTTACCATCCTCTTCTCCTGTCTCTCTGGCTAACATGGACAACAGGGAAATGCCCTCTCTTACCCTGTGGAAAAGGAGAGGACTAGCAGGGAAGTGCCAAAACCTACATCAAAAAAAAAGAATATAGCAGTCCAAATATATGTCTGCTCATTTTTACCAAAGAAACCCAGCTCCTCCTATGATACCTGCTGTGTTTAAAATTTGTTTTCAAGCTACTTGGAATAACCCAGTTTCTCCTTTTCTTCATCTTTAAGGAAACCTGAATAAAAGTAAGTGGTGGATTTGCAGTACTGACCAGAATTTGCACATCATTTAACACATCATTAGAAGCAAACCAAACTAAACCCAAACTGGACTATGCATTAATCGTGCTAGACAGTGCTGTAAGTGAAAAATCCAGGGAGGATGCTAATGAACAGGAAATAAACTAACTCAGAAATCAATTACATTTCTATAAAAGGCACCACCTGAGCAAATACCAGTATCTGCAGTTGGTCAGAAAGTAGCAGTAACAGCACCAAACACCCTAAAAAATCCTGTAAACTTTTCTGTTCTGTTAAAGCATGAATGATCTTGAAAATCCCCCACCTCAAGTGTTGTGTCATCCCTGAGCAGCTGAGGCTGCAGGGGAGGCCATGAGAAACAGCTGGCTATGCAATATCTTCTCACCAGTTGCCTCACTTAAACTATAGAGTTGCAATCTAAGACACATTCTCCAAATTAAATAGCATTTGCCTCTGCAGTTCTTTAATTCCATGAGGACTGATATCTGAGAGACAATTTGAACATCCATGACAGACACTCATGTGGCAGCTTTAAAAATAACAGTGTGGGCATGTGAAGTCCCGAATTTGCTCTGTAATTTCCCTTTCAAAACTCAACAGACACCTGCAACATTTGCTGTGTTAAAGGGAAATCACAGTTTAGCACTGTATTTCCCTGGAGGGAAAAATCATGAACATACCAGAATTCATCACCAGTCTGGTTTTGTAATCCAGTAGCATAATAGCCATGAATCCAGTAATACAAAAAATAAAAGATCTGTCACAAACAGACACCATTTTTTCAAAGAACTGTGGTACAGACAGTTTTTAAACACTGCCAAGTGTGTTTCTCTAGGAGAAAGAAGTTTCAAAGGCACTCGAAGAGAGAAAAAAGAACACAGGCCAAAACTATAAACACCTTCAAGATCATGTTTCCTCCCCTTTTACTATTGGAAAAAACTCAGTAGTTATTTACTTAGAAAAGTTGATGTCCAACAATGTAAGCTCAAGGGTTTCTAGACCTACCTAAGTTGTCTCCATCTCACTTTCAACATTTCTCACCTAAGCACTTGCCAGAGAAATTACGAACTAAAACAAATTATAAGATATGACAACAGAATGGGATCATATAAACTCCTTAGAAAAGAGTAAAAACTTGAGAGTGGATATTCTGTTCCAAATACATAAAATCTCCTCTCAAGGTCAGATTACTACAACTCTCCTACACCAGCAAAAGAAGAGTTGGAACTTGAAAATACTTCACAGTTCCAATCTAATTTTTATAGCTTGTAACAGCACTGCATAAATTGCATGGGCTTTCAAAGATTAAAACCAGCCTATTTCTACTGCAGATTATTTTAAATATTAGCATTTTCCTGTTTATATCTCAGCAAATAACCCAAAATAAAAGCTATCTACTACACAATTTATCAGCTTTTTCAAATGAAAGACACTTAAAAAAGATCAATGCAAATATTTAAGTATTAGATAAATGTATGTATATACTGCCCTCTGCAGAATGAAATTAAACCATCTGGGAATTCTGTCTTTCAAGAAAGAATACATTAATAAAATATATATAATAGATTTAGAAATATTCAATTGTTATCTAAGTACTCACATAACTTGAAGCATGCATTTAATTATTTCCTAAGTTAGGACCATGCTTTATGGAATACCTATTCAGATGTTCCCATTGTAATTGAAAAATATTTAGCCAGCAGCTGCACCTTTAAAAACACATCCTGAATTACTGACCAGTTATGAAAAAAAATCACTAAATCTCTAAAGCTGGAGTTTCTAATAATCAGTAGCATTTAAGGGCTATTACAAGGATTACAAAATTCACAGGTAAGTGAGCAATAAAGCGTGGTCAGGTTATCAATAATAAAATCAGAATAACAAGTTCAGCTAATGCCTAAAAAGAGATAACTGGTCTATGCAGAGCAAGCAGGTAGATCCCTTCCAAAAACCATTACTTCTTAAAATCCCATCTCTTTACAAGATTAATATAGGATTAATATCAGTGCAGCTGTATTTTTGTCACTTTAGCTAACCACAAATATTCTGCTTCTACATGACATTACCTTAATGCTAGCTAAGTATAACTTGCCATGCTCTGGGGTTATTTGCTGCTGCAATTTTAGCTTGCACTCATACTTTGTCCCAAGCAATAAATAAAAAAATCCTACGTGACTAAAATAACTTTTTCCAGAGCCATTTTGATCTTGCCTTCTTGCCTGTCCCTACCTACAATTTCTGCTACCTTTGCAGACTCTGTTATTAATATATATATATATACATACATATATATATATAAATAACCTCGATTAAGCAATAGAGTTAGGCCACGGGCTTTCTGCTCTATTAGGTCTTGTGGTCCCTCAGACTACAGTCTTTATGCTCACCTTACAGAGTAATGTGGATTTTCCATTTTTCAGAGGATATGCAAAGTAGCAGTTAATTACTTTGGAAAGAAGAAGGAACAGCAACATACGGTGCTAAACTAACTCTAAAGCATAAAAAAAAATGTTTAGAATCCAGTCTGATACAGAAGAGAAGAAATTAACACCCAGAAGGTGGGCAGCAAAGACCTGATAACCAACCTGAAAGAGTGAGAATAGAGGTTACAGTGACACAAAGTGGAAGGATACAGCAACACAGAAAAGTGAATAAACTCTCAGAGATTCCTTTTCAAAATACATTCACTGGTTGCTGCTTTTAAGAAGAAAAATCTACATCAAAGTAAGACAAAGACCAAGGGCTTCAAGTGCCCTAAAACACAGCTCAGCACTGCAAAATTAAATACTCTCCTGGATTATCCATCAAAAGTTCTGCCCAGTTCTCCCTGACCTTGTCCTGGGAAGCCTGGGAAAGGTTGGCCCTGGCAAGTCACACACTGCTTGCTACTTGAATCAATTCATTTACTGCTGCTCATTTACTCTCACTGCCAGCCACAAATATGAACAGGAAGCAGTATGTATTGAAAACAACATGAAAGGAGATGGGGAGGCAAACTGGAGTGGGAAGTGGGAAAGAGGAAAGCTTAAACAGTGAAGCACGTGCTCCAGATAACTTCAGGCTATTAAAGAGTAGCTGCAATAAAGAATTACTAACACTTCAGACAATCCTGAAGTAGCTTCGCTGTAAAAGGACATCCTGATACAGAAGTCCTAACTAACTCTTAGCAAACCTAAAAATCACCAGTGTGGTTTGTATGTAAGACTTGAATGACTGGACTCCCTAGGAGATGAAGCATGGGAGACAGCAATGTAATACAGAATGTACCAGAGAGAAAGAGTATTTCAGAGTATTGTCAAGAAGCAACTAGACCAAACACAGTCTGATCTCAATACAGAGAGTATATTCTGTTATCAACAGCTATGTCCAGCTTTCTTGAAGAGTGGCTCTCAGTCACTCTTCGTGTGTGATGATCTCCTAACCTCCTGTGTAAATGCCACATACCTGATCTACCCCAGACACAATGCCTTGTTCAACTTGGAGCAGTTTCCACTGGTCCCACAGGAAAAAAGGGATTTGGACATTTCTCCTGAACTACAGAGCAGAGGCAGTAGCTTGAACTACTTGTCAAATGCCCAAAACTCCACCACCATAAATGCTTACTGGTGTGCACGCAAGGCAACCTGGATTTACTAGTCAGGTGCAGAGGAGACATGGGCCCATGGTGAAAGCTCAGTGTATCCAGAGGGTGCCATATTTGCTGCAGACACAAAGCCTGCATGCCTGGCAAAACTGGCACATCCTGCGTGTCAGAGTCACTGCACGTGCCCAGCATTGTGCATCTGGGTGCTGAGCTGCTAAGCAACTGAAGTCCATTTGCAGGGTCACCATCTGTACATACAACTGACTTGAAGGTAGCAGTAGGACAGCCCTTTGGAGACAGCACAAACCTACCTGTGAATCCCACCACACTCCTGAGCCATCAGCCCTGCAGCCAAAATGATCATGGAGCTGTAGAGGGTAGCAGGTGTCATTGCAGGAAACAAAGTGACTTCCCTAAAAGAAAAATAGGAATGGAGTATTTGTGAAAGGAAATGTCAAATTTCTACCCTCTTTCTCTCAGTTTCATGAAACTGCTTGAGTACATGGTGAGTAGATCTCCTTAATTTGTCAAGGACATAAAATCTACAGAAATGTTATGTCACTCTCAACCTCACAGTTGAAAATGACAAGGCAACAAGCACAACTGAGATAGTTTAGTCATAAATAAACTGTCCCAAATGAGTTGGTCCATCTATAGGAACCAGTGCTATGCAGAGACTGTCCTGTAAAAGGTGTACTTTCATTAATCCAGCATAGTCTTCTGCATAGACCAATTGCCTCTTTATGGAGCTAGTCAGAGCAGAACAGCACATTAATCCAGACACTCTCCTTATCTTGCCAGCTGCTCCACTGAGATGCAGAACACACTTGTGTCCTCTCAGTCAGCCACAAGACAATCGCATGAATGTCTGAGATGAAAAATTCATTGTTAATACCCACTCTGTAGCTGGCAAGCTGTCATTTATTACCAGTCTCATGGAGTGGCTTCAAAAGATGAAGAAAATGTCCTTGCAAAACAGAAAATCTGGCTGCACATTTAAATAAGACAAACACAAAGGTGGATGTATTAACCAGACCTTTTCATGGAGACAAAAGCGGAACAAGCATCAGGGAAATAAAGCTGGCATCCATTCTACCCAGATGATAGCAGAGATGCTAGAGGAGTCAGTTCAGACACTTTGCCAGCGTGCTCACATGAATCAGGAAAGAGTTAGGGAACACAAAGTTCTTTCTTATGTGTAACAGTCTCTTAACAAGTGTATCTGGAGTGTGAAAGTGCACCTGTTCTGTTGTGGGGAAAAATCACCAACTCCTTCATGAAACAGTTGCTGCAATTTGCTCAGAACCAGCCTTCATATTTGGTTACATTTCTGGAAAATTATTCTATTTATATACAGTGGAAGAGGTATAACTCACTTTGGTGTCCATTTAACTCCCAACTTCCATTTGAAAGTTGTCCTTCTGTTAACATCAGTACTGGCTTTTGTTGTTTCAGAGGTCAGATTCAGACCATTTCATGGCTTTGCTATAGTGGTCTGTTGTGGTTTAGGAATGGTATTCTCCCATTCAGCACTCCCACTGAAACCAATGCTGCTGCCCCTTCCCTGTGGTGCACTCGAGAAGGGAGTTGGAGACACAAAAGGCAGAGAATTTTGTGCTAAGATCAATTTACTGGAAACAACAAGAAAAGAAAATTAACAGTAACAGCAACAATATTAATAACAAAAGTGTGCAAAAGAGGATTCATGCCAAAGTGCTCTCTGTGGAGCCCACAATTCTAGTCTGATGGCAAGAGAGCCCTTCCTTCCAGGAGGAGAGGCCTTCCCCTTGCACCCTCTTGGCTACTCCTGCCAGAACCAGGACATGCTCATGCTGGAGAAAACTGGGTTTTCTGAGTAATAAAGCTGCAAAGCACAGCAGCATGTTATGATATTAAACCTTACACTTAAATATTGGGTTTGAATCTTTTAAAATCTTTGGATGGCACATAAATTTTGAAAGCTTTTTTTTTTTTTTCTTTTTTTTTAAAATTATGTCCTTGCAATGCTATCTTTTGATAGTTTTGTCAGCATTAGGCTGAATCAAACTTAAGTCTTTTTTTTTTTTTCCTTTTTACCCAAAATAAGCTGGAATCTCTTCTGGAGCCTCATTTGCTACATCTGGAACTACTACTATCAGGCTTTTGATCAGACCAAGCCTTACAGATGGAAAAGTTCTACTTTAAAATTCCTCACGTGTTTGAAGATGTCAATAAAGGTCTTTTAAAGTGTCAGAAGTGATTGCTCTGTTTGTAGTCTTGCTAATACCAATTACAAAGGTATTGTTTCCAGCCAGAAGAAGGTATAAAGAAACAACTAAAGCCCTTCTCATTCCCCTACCCACTCAGACACTAAACTGCACACAAACACCTAGGCACAGAAAGAGATGCACACATGCACACACATGCCACTCTGCTTCTTTGAAAGGAATATATTAAAGTATTGGCCCTGTGGAATAATGAAGGAAGTATGTAAATACAGCACTCTATTCTTTCAAGAAAAGCTTTAAAAATGCACGCACTCCACTCCCCCTAAATTATGGTAGAAGATGGGTCATAATAGCTAATGTAGTAGGCAAGAAGGGAGAATGGAGCACAATTCCCTAAACTCGATAAAATAAGCAATTACTCTTGTTATCTGAATGGCTCTGTCAGTGGAGAAGTTGTCTCTGTCATAACAGAATCTAACAAAGGCTGTTGCCTTTAAGCATCAAAGGCTTTGGCCTTATTATCTTTCGAAGATGTGCATGTATATTAAGTTTTCCCAACAAATGGCAAGGAAGCATCTCTGGGAAAATATAAAATGGTGATAAACTATGTCCAAATGATTAATTCACAGAAATTCTCCATCACACTGCAGCTACATGTGCCCATCTCTTCTGTTATGCCCTTGGAGATTTTCATACTAAACGTATGTGCATATTTTTCATGGCCACTGATATTTGAATTGCAGCCTGCTCCCATGCAGAACATAAAACACTTCAAACTGCATAATGCTGACTAAATTATAAGTTCTCCAGTGGCCTGAGATAGCAAGGGCCATAATAATGAGTGTGCTTAAGTGGTTTGTGTAGATTTTTTCCCCCTTTAATTTTAATGCCCTGACTTGCTGCTGCCTTTTCTAAAGCTAGGGATTGTCTCATACAATCATAACAAGAGCAAAATAGAAACTGCATTATGCTTTGAAAAAATGTGGATGCAAAGGAGAAGCTCCACTCATCAAGTGCAGTGATAGCCGAATTCAGCCGTGTCGGTCACGTGGAACAGAAAACGCTTTGGTGACTTTGTCCACACTTGTAATTATATTTTAACTGTTCTAGGTATAAAGCCACATTTACTGGATAGAAAGCTGCAACTCTTCCAATCACATTCATACTGCACATGTAAAAAAACCAAAAAAAACTAAAAAAACCCCAAAAAAAGCCAAATAAACAAACCCCCCCCCAAAAAAAAACCCAAAAACAACAACAACAAAAAAAAAAAAAAAAAAAAAAAAAAAAAAAAAAAAGAAAAAACAAATCACATCTGAAGTGTCATTTGATTAAAAAGATAAAGAAACTAGATAAATGAAGCCTGCAAAAATACTGTGAATTTTACTGATGGCATTACAATAGGTCAAAGTGGACATCTGTATGAGCTGCAACACTTAGTGATTTTGCAATGTTTTCAGTGTTATGGTATTCGTTATTTTTCTTGGGTTTACTCAAAAGACAAATGGATGAAAATGCTTACACTGCTGCAATGCTCACTTCCATGGTAATTGGAAAAATATACACAAACTGTGCTAATATCCACGGATGTTTACAGTCAGGCAGATAAAAAGAGTCTGGGCACATGTTAACTGTTTCTATCAACTTCCCCCACCTCTAAATAGAGACCATTTCTGGCCAGCACATCGAGGAGCAAGGAGCCATTGACTTCACAAATCAATGCAAAGGAAGACAGACTCCTTGGGAAACCCTTTTCATATGCCTGCCTTTTGTTCCACAAGGTTTTGGGAAGCTCATTTCTACATTCCCTGCTTCACAGGATTGAGGCAGATGTTTAAACTCACTTCTCACAGGATTCAGACTGATCCCCATCAGTACCTAACTATTTCACCTAGCCTAAGGTCTGAGGCCTTTGCAGATGACTGCAAACTTTTACAGCTCAAGTTCTTCTATATCAACATGGCTACACAAATCCTCCCCTGGCAACAGTCCCTGGATCTCTTCCTCACTGAAAACACACAGTCAAATACTTTGGTAAGCAGAATCTAGCAGTATCTTAAATGGAAGAAGTGAACATGATGGACTTCTGCCCTACATCCAGATTGCTCCAGAATTCTGGTGTGGAACTCCTGGGTCAGTAAGAAGGAAGGGTGGCTCTGTTTTCTGTCTCAGAAAAAGGTCGGCAGTGGCTCTGCCAACTCTCTAGAACAAGTAAGATCTCCTGAAGCAACACCAAGACCTCCCAGGAAGTCTCTTCTCTCTTACATATTGTACACATTCTCCTTCCGCAAGACAGAAATGAATACATCTTCCATGTGGCTGTTTAATTCCCCATCATTTTGGATACTGCTTAGCCACTTTACTTGCTATTTACTCAAAGTGAGTCCAAAGTGAGAAATTAAACTACTTGTTAGTCAGAGAGTACAACCCTACTTGTTGCAGTGTGTTGACCTTCTTCAGCTCTTCTGCTCACTTTCATTTTATACTTTGTGATTCAGTCATTGGGTCACAAACACGGATTTTATTTATTTATTTACTTATTTATTATTTGATCTGTCTTCATCCCCAAAATAAAAGCATGGTAAATACACTGAATCACAGCTTGGCTGAGGTTGGAAAGGACCTCTGGACATCATCTGCTCCAATCCCCCTACTCCAGGAGAGCCACCTAAAACTAGCTGTCCATTACCATTTCAAGATGGCTGTTGAGTATCTGCAAGGATGGAGACTCCCCAACCACCTAAACTCTGCCTTCTTTGCACCTTCCTTTCAAATATTTTTATGTGATGACAAAATTTCCTTAGTGGTCCTTTGCTGGACTCCCTCCAGTTTTTATCCCAGCTCACTTTCTGTTCAGCCAACCTATACTTCATCAACTTCTGAATGGCAATCTTGTGAAAGCCCGTGTCAAAAGCCTTACAGAAATTGAGGCAGACAATATCCATTGCCTCATCTACCACAACAGTCATTTCATAACAGAAGGTCATCAAGTGGTAAAGCATGACTCTCTGGGTTGATGACTTGTCCTTTATATGCCTGAAAATTGCTCCCAGGATTAGCTGCTCCATCACATGCAAAGGAACTGGGGTGAGGCTGTAACTGGCCAGTAGTTCCTGGGGTCCTCCTTCTTGCCCTTTCTGGAGATGAAATAACACTCTAGCCCTCAGACACTTCTAGTGACCATGTAGTTCAAAGATTATCAAGAGTGGCCTCTTGATGATGCCAGTTCCCGCAGTTCTGATTGATGCATCCCACCAGAGCCCACTGAGTTACATATATCCAGTTTGATTAATTATTTTCTAACTTGAACCTCTTCCATCAAGGGCAAGATTTACTTGCTCCAGTCTTCCCCCTTGGCCTCTCAGCCCTCAGATTTCTGAAGGCAGGTCTTTCTGGAAAAGACTGAGATGAAGATGGCATTCAGCAGCTCAGCCTCTCCCAAGTCATGTGTCACCAGGGCTCTTGCCCCATTCAGCACCAGGCATGTACTTACCCTAGTCTTCTTTTGCTAATTGTGTATTTTGAGAAGCCCTCTTGCTACCTTTAACATCCCCCACTAAATTCAATTTTAGATGGATTTTGGCTTTTCTAACATCATTCTGCACATTCAGACTGTGTCTCTCCTTTTTATGCTTGAGTTTTGCCAGGAACTCCTTGTTAACTCATGGAATCATCCTGATAGTTTTGTGTGACTTCCTGCTTGTTGCAATGTGCTTAGAGCACATAATCCTTGAATATCAAAGTGCTTTCTTGGGTCCCTTTTCCATTCAAGGCCTTATTCCATGAGAGTCTGAGTGAACAGTCTCCCTGTAAGGTCAGAGTCCACTCTCCTGATATCCAGGGTCATGATCTTGCTTTTTGCCCTACTTACTCTTCTAAGCATTCTGAACTCAAATATCTCATGGCCACTGCAGCCAAGATTGATTTCAACCTTCACATCCTCAACCTTCTTAATTTGTAATTACAAGGTCCAGCAGAACACCTGTCCCCACTCAATCCTCTATCAATTGCACTGGGAAACACTGTCCAGGAACCTCCAGGATTGTGTATGTCTGTGTTGCTGCTGTGGAAGATATCAGGTGGGTGCAGTTTCCCCAAAAGAACCAGACCTCTAACATGAGGTGTCTTCTGTCTACAGAAGACTTTTTCCATTTGTTTTTCCTGCTTATGACACCTGTAGTTTATGCCCACTACATCACCCAGTACTCAGTAACTGATACCCTAAAGCACTGAGCTGGCTCACAGTCCATTCCCTAGGCAGAGCTCTATACACTCTGGGTGTTCATATTAAACAAGGTCCTGAAAGCCCAGTAAACAGGAAGATGTTCAGTGTCTAAGCACTTATTTTGACTGTCAGCATACATTGCTTCCCATAAGAAATTACATACATAATTATTCATGATTGTGAACAGGGTATACCACCAAAAACAGGCATGGTATACTCTGCATACCTGGTTTTACTTCAAGGGGCACCAGGTAAATTTCATATCTCCTGAAATATCTGTCTGCATATTTGGTTACCTTAAGATGTCTTGGACAACCAAATTTGCAATTATCCATTTAGTTTGGCTAACTTCTTCATTATATAACCTGCTCAATACATTGCTTTTACTGGCAAAATTAAGTCAGGCATGTATTTCAACAAATGGAAAGTGAATAACTATGCCAATTCATCAACCTGAATTCATGTGACAGAGATTCTTAAGATGCAAAAGCCCTAATATGATTGTACTCAGATACATGAAGACCTTTACTTGCCAAAGAAATAAATGGGCAGTGATCTGGCTTCAATTTCTTTCTTTGCCTCTTTCTCTGGCATAACTTGTCCAACATTTTAAAGTGCAAGCACCTGCAGAACTTTAGTCCTCCCTGAGTTAAAGGTGCTTCGCGCAGTCCAAGTGGACAGCTAACCTTTAAAGAGACTTTTTAAGTAAAGTTTCAATTTAGACTTGCATCCGTAGTCAGAGAGCAGTGTGCTGAGGACTCACCTTTGGCTTCAGGAAGATTTTAATTTAAAACAAAAATTACTACTACTACAAGAAGAGCCAACTCTATTGATGGTGTGTAGACATCCTATGTACCACTCTCCTGAGGCAGACAATCTAGCTCCTAAAGCTGAATAAAATGCTTCCTTTGTCACACCAAACCTTGCTTATCCCCAGAGGTTTTCCAGAGAAGGTTTGAAAATAAAGGTGTGCTTCAGGAACTCTCATTTACAAAACAGTATGTAAAGTAGTCAGGTTTCAGTACCTTTTAATGAGCAGGTAAGCTTTCTTTGGTCCTGCCTTCAAAAGTGGAATATTTATACCACCTTCCTCAGTAAAACAGTGCACCACTTATCTCTTGGGCATTCACATGTGAATCTTGTCAAGATCTATTGCCAAGTTTTCAAGCATCGGTTTTAGGATGAAAGATTCTTAGAGAAGTATCTCACAAACAAACTTTCAAGAGTTGATTGATGTTTGAGACACCTTGCTCTGAGCAAGACACTGTTGTTTGTTCAGATCAGTTTACAAGATTTTGCATTTTAGCTCATTAAAAACACAAATGGTAGATGCTATTAACTTATGGAAGCTGCTTTTCATGTATCCCTTTGGAACATGACCTGTGCTCCCTAGTACTCTTAGCATTTTATATGTGATAAAGGTTGCATTTAGAAAAGAGAAGGCTTCCACACAGTACTTCAAAAGAGTATTTAAGTCATGCCTTTAATGTTTTACCTGAATTTTTTTTTAAACATGCATATTTTCAATCCCACAGAACTACATACATTCTAAGCACCTATCTCCACCAGGTAAACTAGATACATCCTTTTCTAAATCGAAACCTAATGATTGTATTTATTCTTCAGATAAAAGTCATAAAAGAATAGAAACAGTAAAACCAAAAGGCTTATTTAACAAGGCCCTGTTTGTGTGGCTCAGCCTCCATGTTAAAGGATTTCCATTCCTTGTAAGCAAACTCACCTTTCCTCCCAAAACCATCCCTAACGAAACACTTATCAAGAGCAGGAAACAAGCTGATAACTTGGTAATATGGCCACTTGTCAGCTGGGCACTGGTCCACCATCACTGATTTCACAGAGGCTGCAGAAAAAGCTGTAGGCCACAGAAATCAGCTTGTAGTAACTTTCAGTTGTAATGACATAGGATTAAGAGATCAAATTTCCCAGATTGAGTAGCTTGCTTATGGTGCTCGGAACATCTCTTTGCAAGCTGAAACAAACTGTAGACAGATGTGCCCCTTCCTTAAATTACCCTTGCTTTGATGTCATTCATGGCATGATTTTAAGACTGCATAAATAAAATACATGCCTGAATGTTAACCAAGCACTGAGCAGAAATAAGAGTATGAACTGGTTCCAGTCATGACTCTAAGTAAATGTAAGCATTGTAAGACTTAGTTTCTAGCTTCTGTGTAACAACCAGTAAAACCCTTGGCCTGGGTCTGTGAAGAATTACCTAGAGCCAAAAGGAAGACCCAAAAGATGGGTATTTATATTAACTCCTTGCACATAGCCAAGTAGTTAGGCACCTCATTCTGCTTGGATTTACAGTAATGCCTCCCATATGTTAGAATTACCTAACAGCTCTCCAATTTTTATCCTAAAGCCAGTCAGACCAGTTCTCTATCCCACATCTTGCCACCAACTGAACAAGTGTATTAGCTACAGCTCTTGTGGTTCAAGAAATGCCACTGTCACTATAAAATTTTCATATTAGCATAATCAAGCACCATCCAGAGCAGTTTGGCTCACCTTAAGGAGCCACTGCTGAAAGACAGGAAAAGGAGTAACCTCTGATTACAAAAATATTCTGTTGTCAAAATTATATAGAGCATACATTGTTTAATTCAGTTTGGAGATTGCACCCTTCTGATGATGAAGACAGGTCACAGAGCTTTAGAGATGAAAATGAGCACCTTCAATCCCCTTAATTTATTAAGTATTTAAATCTTTGTACTTCTGCAAGAGCTGTCACTTGCGTTATTTGTCCTTCTCTCTTTAATGGATAGTTGTAGTTCCCCTACGTTGATCTGAAATCTGACACATTCTTTTCTAATTAAGGACATCTAATGGGAAAGTTACACTTTCCCATGATGCCTACTACAATAAATCCTTCTAATTATTAATGTATCTAGGCAAGTGACATCTCATTATTTGGGTGACTTCACAAAACCATTTGACAGGGAATAATGATGACTCAACGCCAAACCTAAATTTGGAAGAATTTAAACAGATCAGAGATTTTTCACTACCATAAATATTTCTGATTCAGATGGTTTAAACCAACAGATACTCAGACTGGAAGGTTCAGAACTGTTATAATTCTTCCCACTGCAATGGGAATGCTGGCTGCAATGGAGAACAAGACTGGTGTGTTTTGTAGCGCACCTGCGAGTATGCTGTTCCTGTCACAGTTCCCTTTCTTGATCTTTCCATAGCTTATTTCTACAGCAAATACACAGCATAATGACTGGAACAGAGAATGTATTAGGGCAATTTTATACAATACTTAAGACTTGATTTGGCATTCACTCACTGGTATTATTTTGTGGGTTCCCCTTTACTGTATGTAAACAGGAGAGGGCTTGTTTCCCTGCGTCTGTTCGGAGAGCTCACCCACTATCCCGTGGAGCTGTCACAGCATCAGCCTACACTGAGCAATTGTGTAACATGGGGGAGAGCCTGCCAGGAAACGCTCCGAGGGCAGCTTTATGGGGTGCCAGTTCAGGTGGGCTCCTCAGTCGCCCTCCCCCAGAAAATCTGGGGTCTCTGCTCAGGGCACAGCCAAACCAAGGCCTTGCGGTGGCTTCAGGCGCATCTCTCACCACGCTGTCGCTGCCGGGCAGCCACCGTGACCTGCTCCCAGCCCTCTTCCCCATCCTTGGGGCACAGCTCAGGGCCGGAGGTCGCACCACTGCTCCATTTCGGAGGCCCAGAGCGCTGGAAGGGCCCGCGGCGCTGGGGACGAGGCCTTCGCTCCTGCCGGGAAAAACGCGGGGACGAGGCAAGGGAAAGCGAGCGGGAGAGCCCATTAGCTCCACAGCAGCTCGCTGAGGAAAGGGCCCCGCCGCCGGCCAGCCACCTTCCGGCCCCGCCGGTGCACGCCAGCCCAGCTCGGGGCCGCCGTCCCTCATTCCCGAGTTCTGCTGACCGCAGGGCTCTCCCCGCAGTCCCTCATTCCCGGGGCTCTCCCTGCCGTCCCTCATTCCCGGGGCTCTCCCCGCAGTCCCTCATTCCCGGGGCTCTCCCTGCCGTCCCCCATTCCCGGGGTTCTGCCCTCGTCCCTCATTCCCGGCGCTCTCCCCGCAGTCCCTCATTCCCGGGGCTCTCCCTGCCGTCCCCCATTCCCGGGGTTCTGCCCTCGTCCCTCATTCCCGGCGCTCTCCCTGCCGTCCCTCATTCCCGGCGCTCTGCTGACGGCGGCCAATGCCGAGCCGGCAGCGCTCCCTGGCGGACGGCCGCCGCCATGGCGGCCCTGAGGCGCGGCCGGGCCGGGCCCTGGCGCCGAGGGGCGGCCCCGGCAATCTCAGCTCTCCTCTCCTCCTCTGTGATCAATTATTATCGGGGTGCTGCAGCGCGCCTCGGCTGAGGGGACGGTAATTTGTGGGGCTGTCGATAGCAATGAGTAATTCAAGGGGCTGCCGCGGAGGCTGAGGAGCCCGAGATAAGGGTATCGAGAGATCAGCGGAGGCTCCAACTTTTCAAAGTGGAGGGTGTTAAAGTCATCAGCCGGTCCTGGCGCAGCAGGAACCGTGGGATGCTCTGCGCACCCGCTGGGATGCTGGAGGAGGCAGGGCCCAGCAGCTGAGCTCAGGGTCAGTGCTCCGGTCCGGCTCCGCGCTGAAGGCTCAGCTGGGAGGTGCGAGCTGTCTGTCCACGGCTTCATCCCCTCAGGTCTCGAAATCCTGCCAGGCTGGGAGATGCACTGCGGAAAACCTGCTGCACTGCTTGGCTGTCTCTGGGGGGGAAAGCATCACTGATAGGCAGTCTTGTTTCTAGACTGTGACAATTGACTCCTGTCCTCCCACTCTGCAGCACTGAGGAGAGCCCGACTCCATCTTCTGAACAATTTTGAAATTTTGTGAAGTTTGTGCTGGATAACCCACTGAGCTACTATTATCTAAGCTTGAGCATCAAAACAATTTTTTATCTGTCTAGTTAGCCACTCATCCAAACTGTGGTATTTCACTTTGGATATAAGAATACTGCGAGACAGGGTGTTTAAAGCTTTGCAAAAGTCAAGGTGCTGCCCTTGTGTCCACAAATTCAGACAGTTTGTCATAGAAGGCAATCAGATTGGTCAGGCAGTTAGCAACCTCATGCTGACTCTTGCAGCTTTCACCATGAATCTTGGGAAGGAGCATGATCCAAAGCCTGGGGATGGTGGTGGTTCTATCTGGGCACCAACACAATTGTGAATGTTTCTGTAGTGTTTTTACTCTCTCATTTCAACACCTAGAAAATATCAAGAATGTAAAAGAGCAGTTTGCTACGGATACCAATGTTAACTGTTCTTGGAGCTTTCTGTTGACAGTGTTGGTGGCTGCATAACCAGCTAAGGATGGAACATTACCAGCTGTCTATTGGTGAAGGGAAACCCTGGCAGAAAAGTTATTTACTCAACATCACACAACATGTCTGTTGTCAAGCAGAAGCAAAACTCAGGATGTTGTACTCCCTTCTGGTCACATACCCATCCCCAAATTCATCACATGATAACTAATGTCAAGAACATAGTCTTCCATTCAGACTTTTCAGACAAATAAATACTTCTTTCATCCAGTGACCTCAGCTTGAGGTTTCATTGCATTATAAATATACATGTCTAACATGTATAACAAAAAAGCAACACAATGGTGAAGTGAATTATCTGGATTGCAGCATGCACTTGGCTCTAATAATAAGCACTTACAAGGGAACATGAGCTCATTGGGGAATGTTAAAAAACCTAGGATGACAGACTGAAAAAAGCAGGTACATGAACAGAGACAGCAAAGCTGGCAAAAATATTGTTGCTGCAAATGGAAAGTAAACATTTATTTTATGTTTTTATGGGAAATTTCTAGATGTGTGTAGTTTTGTTTTGATTTTAAAAATACTACATTTTTTACATTAATAAAGCTATACAGCTCTCATTCATGTTTTAAAACTTTCTGTGCAATTTTTAATTTTAAAATGCAAAAAGTATAGGACAGTGTCTTTCTCGTCTTCCTTTCCTGAACCATCCTTGTTCCACCTAAGAAATCACTGGTGTGTCTTTGCCAGACATCTTAAAGGTACAAAACAAAGAATCTAGACTCTGTGCCTGTTAGGTAAACTAAAAGGAATCCAGTGTAACATGGGGAGCCAAACACAGAAGGTGGGAACAGCATAGTATGGATTTCCATCCTATCATCAGCTCTGCCTTCTGTATTTGGCATGCTCTGCTTGTGAAATGGCTGTGCAACGCTTCTAATGTTGCATGTTGTCTCCAGGAGAGAAATGAGGAGTTTCTCATGCTGTGCTTATGCACAGTTCTCCCAAATTAATTTAAAATATTCACACGTACATAATAGCTAACATATGAGAAGGCTATTTCTAATTTCCACATAATAAACAAGCTAAATAATTTGCTTAGTTTTGTTGATATATCCAACCAAGTCAGGGTTTTCTAGTGGGGGTACTTTTGTAGTTTTCTTTTGTCCTCTTCATCCCCTCATCTCTATAATGAACTGCTCTTTGTGTTGCTTTGATCCAGCAGAAAAGAAAGGCATTACAAAACAAGTCCATTGATAACATTTGTAATATTTATCAAGTAACTACTCATCAGATTAGAGAGTGGCAAGGCCTTCCAAGGTGTTAAACAATGGCATAATGAATTCCAACAGGGAGGTGAGCCACCAACAAAATTTAAAAGATATCTAAACCAATACAACAAACACATTCTGCAGCTCCTTGTGTAAGAACATACCTATGGTTTCCTTGCACACACACTGGGTTTGCACAAAAATTATGCAACCAGACATGGGGTGGGATACTTCATTTCTAGATTATTTTAGCCCAGATTCTTTTGCAGTTCCCTGCACTTCAATCCACTGTGGCTTGGATGTGGTAGGGTTACACAGGTACAAACCAGGCCAGTATTTGGCTTTTTAGTTCAGTACTTATTTACTGAAAGATAAAAAGGAACTTTTTTTTTTTTACAACTTCTCAGCAAACATCTTGCCACAAGTAGAAAACCATTATTTTGTTTAAGCAGTGCTATCAGAGAACCCAACACATTTAGGAATTGTCATGGGGTGCTGCCTAATCTAAGAACACCACTGTCCTCTAAATTGAGGAAAGAATTGACACTATTAATGTTAGAAGTCAGTATCTTTGTCTGACCATCCAAGTTTTCATTTCAGGATACTTGAGAAGGTACATCTCTCCTCACACAGAGGAAATAAGGAGGAGCTTGGTTGCGAATAATTATTGCTGTGTAAAAAAACCAGCACCTGGAGCCATTGGCTTCCCTGGGAGTTGGACCCAGGCCTGCTGGCTGGCTGAATCATAGGACTAGTCAGTATGACTTCACAGTCTGTAATCTGGATAAAACACAGGAAACCACCTGTGGCTACACTAAGGAGAGGCATTCTGTTATTGCAGGATTTGCTATCTGTTCCTGAATCTAACAGCCTGTTTCCTAACCATGCACTGATTTAATTGGTTTTATGGTACTTGTCAGTGTGATGAGTGGCAAGAGTGAAGTTATGTCAGGCTAGAAAATACAGGGTGTATTGCAGTATTCAGTATGTACTAGGTCATTTTCCTCAGAATACACAGAGCCTAACAAAGTCTCAGCATTTTAAAAGACTGTTGTCCACTACATCATGATGCTGGATTTGCTTGAATGCTGGTAACATAAAAAAGTGTCAGCAAATTTTAGCTGCAACCTGTTCACTCTCTTTGTCCAAGGAATTGGAAGGAAAACCCCAAAGTTTATGTATCACTGTGTAAACTGAGAAACAATATAGCATCCCCAGGGAATGGTAACCATGAATGCTGTTGCTGTGCAATGAAAATGATGGGATACTTGGAATAGAGCTGACAAACCTCTACGAAATTCACTGTAAGAGGATGTCAATAAACAACCAAAGGACTAGCAGAGGTGTAGTATGCATAACACCCATTGTCTGAGGGGCACATGTAGATGACAAAATATCCTTCCATGACATTCCAGAGATGTTGTATGATACAGACAAGTCCATGGGACTGGATGGGATGCACTCTACAAATACTGAGGGAGCTGTCTGGTGTCCTTAAAAACCTGCTTCAATTATCTTTAAAAGATTGTGGTGATTGGCCAACACTTCTGCACAGTGTAAGAAAACATTCCCTATCTTAATGAATAGCAAGAAAGAGGATTCAGGGAACTGGACCTTATCAGTCTCACCTTGACTATGGGGAATGTGGTGGAAAAAATAACTTTGAAAATAACGTCCAGTTATTTTAAGATGGTGTTTGGGAGTAGTCAGTACAAATTCACAACAGAGGAAATCACATCTAATGAATCTGATAGCTTTCTATGAAGAGTATCTCACTGGATGAGGGGAGACCAATGGACAGGGTCCCAGACAAACCACATCTAGGTGGTCTGCCTCAGCAATGGGACACTGGACATGATAATACTCCAAAGGCTCATTCCAGCCATTCTGTGATTGTGTAAAATGCATCTGTGGCATTGCTAAGGACTACAGTTTGCATGTGTGCTTGACACATACACCAAATATGCAATTAAAAATGCATGATAGGAGATAATACAATGTTTTAGTAGCATATATAAACTGGAGCTCTGTTTTGTATTCTGTGGCCCAAGCAGCTGGAAAAGTGGATCTCTGCATATCCCATTTAATTACTAGCACAGAGAATGACACTTTCTGTTTGCTGTAAGTAAAGTATATGAGCAACAGATCTTGAACTAAGTCTGTGATAAACAGTAAGAGCTTTGGAGTCCTGAGCTGCTGAAGTAAGTGAATCCCAGAGCATTCAATATTAATTCTGACTATTCAAAAAACAACCTAAAAGAGAGGCAGATCCTGAAAAGAAAACCAGAAATCCCAATCTAATAGCTGTGCTTCTATCTCTAGCTTTTATTCAATTTGTTTTCCTTTTATTTATTCCTCCCATTCTTAGGAAATTATGGCAGCAGAAAGTGACTTGGAAAAATTATATATGGAGAAATCTGTGTAGAACAGTTAAAATCAGGCCCATTGTGATCAAGTCTATTGCACTTTGTTGGCTGCTGTCTGTGCAAAGGTATTGTTCCAGAGCTCACAAAAACAGGAACTCTCTGCACCAATAGGAGGCTACAAATTCTGTAGGGTAACAAATCACATAGTCTTACTAAAAACAAGAACTCACAACCACATATCAAGTGTATACATGAACACACAATATTTTTAGGCTATTTATAAGGAAGTGTCTCAAATGGGCCTGCTTTCCAACACTCATAAGAGCCTGTTTATCACATTCAAGAACCCTGCTCCAGTACAGCACTACCTCTCAGCTAACAGGGCTGATATCCCACCAGACAGACCTATTTTGAGAGTGTTGTACACTCTTACACATAAAAACTCAGAGAAGTAGGAGGCCAATTAAAATGCTATAGGTGCAATGCCAGGAATATGGCAATCATACTTCAAATATCTATTTGCTGTTGTTTTTATGACTGACTGCATGTTAACTCCATTAAGTTTTAATGCACACTGGAATGCTGTGAATGACAAGTGGCAAAAATTGCTTTGAAACAATTCCTTCCTGTGACACTTTAAGGACATTGCATTAACAGTTTATTTCAATAATACAGACTTCTGAGAGACTGGAAATTAAGTGTTCCAAATGAGCTTTAAATATAGCACAAGAAGTTTTGGTTTTAATGGACAAAGCCTGTTTTCCACTAAATGTACCCTTGTACTGCCAAGAGGGCTTTGAAATAAAATAAAGTGGCAAGTTTGAGGCTATTAGTGTCAGAGTTAGATAAGCCAAGCAATTGTAAATTAAGCTGATCTCGGTATTAAAGAAATCTCTTTGCATGAACTCTTATGTTCCCCTTCACTCTGGAAACCAAAGTTATTCCCTTGAGAAGGTACCTGGCTTCTAAGCCATTTGCTGAAGCATGAGAAATACTATAGATGACTGCTTGAATAATTTCCAGATAAGAAAGTATCTTTATTTAAAATCTAATATTCATTAATCGCCAAAGTGCAGAAAAAGAAAATTAAATTCAAAGAAACTTTTAAAAGCTTATTGTAAAATAACATTACTCCTCAGCAAAATCTTAGGTTAATAACTACAGATTAGTCAAGTCTATAATGCTAGACTGAATCATAACAACAACTGTTTTTGTAGGATTTCCTTCTCTGGTAAAACCCAGAAGGTATCACTTTTCTTATGAGTTAAGCAAAGTTTGGCAACAAACATTTTCATTTAAATGACAAAAGGATGACACAGAAAATGAACAGCAAACAGGAACCAAAAAAAGCTTTCACCTCTGAAAGTCTGTGACAAATTAGCAGAAGTCAATGAAATTACACTCTCCATCTCTGAATGGTCTCTTTGACCAAGTGGCTGCAATGAACAACCTGATCATAACCCTCATGTAGTGTCATGTCTGGCATTCCTTCTGGGTGTTTTGGATGCCTTAGGTTCTGGCAAATGCCAGTGGAGCCTGGACAATTGAATCAAACTTCTGGTCTAGTCCAGTGAGATACTGGGTTTTGAGGCCCTGGTGATGGTACCAACCAGACCTCCACTGCCTACAGCAGAGTTTAAAGAGCTGCCTGTGCCAGCCCTGACACAAAGACACACAACACAGGACTCTGTCTCAAACTTACCTCCTCTCAAAGGCAGAAAAAGCAGCCATGAGCTGTCAGTACAGCAAGGAGCCTGAAGAAATGTGAACTCTTTAGTTACATACTGAGAGCACTCAGGTAATTGGAGCTCCAAGATTGTCTTGCCTTTACCTGCAGTACTTGAGTCTTCAGACAAACAGTGCCAGAGACTTCTGATGACTTGTATTTTAATTCCTGATGATTTGAATTTTAATTGCTTAACAAAAATTGTATTTACTAAGCAGAAAATTATTTCTACTTGTAATTACAGTAACTTTCATTTCAAAATTTCTACAAAATCAAGTTATAAAAATGTATTTTTAAGGATATGCTAGTGTAACTATTAAAAAAAACCCAGCCAATATCACATAAATGGTTTTATTCTCAAAAAAAAAAGTCAGCAATATAAAATATTTTAACATTTTTTCTGTTTAAATATTGGTGACAGATTATGCATTTTCTCAAATAAAGTGCTGTTTTTACAAATAGGTATTTAGTTTTTTACTTTTGCTGCTGTTCTAAGCTCATAATATTGAATAGATAAAGTACATTTTGGTTATTGAAGAATGCAGCATTACTTCTCCTTTATATTCCTTCCCATGACATCATTGCATTTTCAATCCAGACTCCTTTATCTGTATCCAGTCAATAGAGGCATATTTAGTTTATGCATTTCCCCATGTAGAAGGTGTCATAATTTGCAGTGGCCTTCTTCTGTGCTTTTGTTGCTCTTGACTGTGTCCACGTAGGTCTCCTATGGCTTCTTTATCTATGGGTAAGAGTGGAATGAAACATCCATCTTCTTGCATGTTCATCCATTCTCCCTGCTCTTCTGATTTTCTTCTTAAATCCAGACCACTGATGCTTTCAACAATTCAACACTTGGGTTGAACTACAGAAGCAATCTCTTTATTATTTCCTTTGGCTTTCTGTGGGTTCTGTATTTTAAGCACGTTACTGCAGAAAATCCTATGTCAGTATAGTCAGGACTAACTTTTCCAATTTTCATTCGTATGGATTTGTCTGGATTTACTTAGATGCCAAACTTCACCATAAAAGAACAAACAAACAAAAACAACTTTTGTTCCAGTAACTACCTTTTAGAAGAAACAGCTTCTTGTGGTTTTAAAGAGCAGCCAGGAGCTGTAAGAGCAAAAAAAAAAAGAAGTCTGAAAAACTGCAACCAGCAAGACTCACAGCTGTAAACAAGAGAGTAATTCCAGAACTACTGGAAACAGGCCCACATTTCCCAATGTACTTGTTATACCAATATCTAACAGTTTGATCCTGTAATTCATTTTACTCATCTTAAGCCGTCTCCTGTAAGGAGAAGGTATAAAAAGGCAAACTCATATGTAAAAAGGTCACCTACTGCCACAAAGTTTCAAGTATTCCTCTTTTCTCAATGTGTACCTTTCCACTAAGTGATTACCTGAATCCTGTATGATTTTTAGATGCAAGTCTGTATAGATTTTGCTCCTATTTTTACTTCTCTCTCTTCAATTTCTAACTTGCTCCTCTGGATAATTTCCACTTGATATTTGAGTCTGAATCCAAAAATGAAAAGTAAATACACAAACAACTCTGTATCTGCAAATACTTATCTGTCACTGTATATAACATACTGTAATATGTAAAGAGAAACCAGAAGACAAGAACTGCCACTAACTATAGACTGAATGGCATCATATTCCTTTTTCATCATAGGCATGGCTACTACTCTTCATTTAAACTTTTGTCTGGAGAATATTCAGTTTATTCTTTTGAAATCGATGTCCTGCCTTTGTTCATTGGCCCTACCAGGTGATTGAATTTCTTCCCATCTATCAGGAGTGTTGTTTAGATGGGGGAGAGCAGCTGAATGCCTCTACCAAGTGACAAGGCTCATCTTTTTCTTTCAAACATTTGAATAAACTTGGCATTAGAAGGCAAATTAAGTTAACTGCTAGTTAGCTTTACCTCCAACTACTCTTAATGTTTTTTTTTTCATAATGAGTTTAAGAAATGTCCTAGGAGAAGAGGATTGTGTCCTTCTGAGTATAAACCTTGGATGCTGTCGCATTTTTCATGTCATTTTTTTAGAAATGGCAAATTCTGTTGCAAGCGATAAATGGGCAAGGGAACTGGCATGAAGTGTTTCCATTTTTATCAGAGGATTTAACATGAAACACTTTCTTACACATCTGTTATAACTAGCATATAGAATTTTATGTCTGCTCCTCTGGAGGAAATTATTTCAGTTGCTTTTCTCCCCCACCTCCCACCCCCACTTTTTTTTTTTTTTCCCATAAGAATCCTTTTTTGACCTTTTTTCAGCTTTCCATTTCTTCTTGTTTGAAGTTGAAATGCAACTCTGTCCTCTTCGGTGTCATTTGTTTCAATTACCCTGCAGACCACTGCCAGATCTGTTCAACCTCTTGATTGCACTCAGTTAATGAGAGCATGAATCTTGACACAGCCCCCAAAATAAACTAAACAATTAGTCCTGGCAACTAGGCATTTACAAAGTCCTATTTTCTTTTTTACCAGAATCATGTAAGCAAAAGGTCACCTTAAACTACAAACAGTAACTTTTCCTGGGATAATACTATTTGTTAAATCCCCTTCTCTCAGAAATCTGGGCTTTATGCTGCCACTTGCTGTTTCTCTGAAGTTGGAATCCAGACAAAGGAGAAGTATTTTATTCCTCAGAGCAGTGATTTTGCCTCATGTCTCCACAGGCTGGTCATCTGCTCTAAATGGTGAAGCAGCATAGTAATTCTGTGTTTGATGGACACATTCCCTGGTTATAAAGAAGCAGTATCTTCCTAGTAGTTCCTCTTATCAAGGACAGGGTGCATTGTCAATCTTCCAAGGTGTAATTGTAGCCCAACTACCAAAGTGTCAAAACCTGCCGAAATGTTCACCCTTGGAATGAATAATTTTATCATAATTTTCTAAAAATTACCAATTAATTTCCATTAAAAAAGAGATGGAGGCAACATTCCCCATGCAAGGACTGTTTGCCTATTCAGAATTCATGGTGCCTCCAAATCTAATGGCTTACAGGTCCAGTAACCTCAGAATCATTTACACTGCTCTGCCTTATGCAGTTCAGGCAAGGACTGGAGCATGGAACTCACACAGCCTAACCTGGTGTCCCTGGCAAGGGGTGGGTAGGAAGGATTCCATTTCAGAAACCTTCTTTATGTGGGAGTCCACGATATCTTAACCTGAAGTACTAGCTAAAAAGAATATGAAATAAATACACAAAGACACAAAGTAAATAATAGCAAATTTCTAAGGCAGATGTCCTAGAGAAGCAGAAAGATTAAGCAACTGAACTGCTGTGTACAGAGCACAGGTTGTTGTTTAAATTGTCACTTAACTGAGATGTGGTAACAGTGATGCAAATCTTTTTAATGGTTCAACAGAGAATGTAAGGAAACACAGACCAGTGAGATGGACAGTAATACCAATCAGATTAGTAGAAACTGTAACAATCTGAAATTTTGTGGAAAACAATCAAGAGGGATTTTAGAAGTCTTGCCTCACCAATCTACTAGAATTCCTTGAAGGTAGATATCTTGTAGATAAAAGAGGTCCTTGGATGCTTGGATTTTGACAAGACATTTCACAAGGTCCAAGGTTAGCCCGTAAGATAATAAGGTACCCACAGGGAAAAAATAAAATTTCTTGTGTGGATAAATAATCTGTTAGGGAGGCAGAGGACAGAAGGTTGCAGTAAACAGTGATTTTTCCATAGTAGAGAGATTCACCACTATTATTTCATAGGAATCTGCTTGAGGATATTCAAGATATGAACAGTATATTCAATATATGATTTTGAAAGGGCATATAGAGTGAAAGGACAAGCCTTCCTAAGTTATCCATGTAAATAAAAAGAAAGGTAAACAGAAGACTGGCAAAAAGATTTCATGGGACATCTGTGCCTAAACAATAAGATAGTAACAAAATTTGACAAAGATAAATATGAAGTAATATGAAGTAAGGCAAATGGAAAAGATGTATGTGTGTTTATATAAAATTGAGCTGTGAGCTCAAACTCAGTAGATCAGCTCAGTTATAAGAGGTAACTGGAATTAATACCAATTCAATCTTCAATTATAGCCAACACAGTAAAGTCCCAGAAATAACAAGGAAAGGGCAAGAGAATGGAAAGCAGAGTGCATAACTGAAAAATAAACATCACTCTGTCATGTAAATCCATAACATGCCTACATATTGCATGCTAGGCTGGTACCTCCTAAGTATGAAAAGATAATAGCAGAAAAAGAAAAGAGGTTAGGAAAAACTATGGTATAGGAAATGACAAAGCAGCCTATAAGCCTTCCCCTTGGAAAAAAACATGAATGAAGAAGAGTATCACAGTGATCTGTAAAATCATCAGTAGCACGGAGGCAGTGAAGAGGAAACAACTGCTCACTGTATCTTCTGATCCAGTATGATGAAGCAAAAAAAGTCAGGATATGGCAAGTTCACAGTAAATGAAAGCAAGAAGCTCTTCACATCAGTGTCAGATGAGACTGGATGAAAAAGTTGAACACCACAGTATGGACCTTGGATCTGACTTGGTACAGCTGCTCTTATGCTCTAAAATATTACACATTCCTGGAACTTCAGGTTCCAGAGACTGCATAAGGATTCCACTGCTACTTTTTACAATAAAAAGCAGCTTACCTGGTGCAGAAACTCCTTTTAGCTACATGTTCTCTTCCTCTTCTCTGTTAGTGCTTCTGTTTCACGGCCAAATCTCTATCATGGAGCTCTCATACACAAAAACCCAAAAGCCAGATCTCTGATGGCAGCCTTCTTGCAGCGTCTTGTCAAAAGCTCAACAGGAGTAACTGTTGCCTCCATTCTTACAAAATTATGTTCTCCCCAACTCTGAGCCTCCATTCTTGTCCTTTGATGTCTTCAAGACACTTAAGGGCAGCAAATTGCTTGGAGATACATTACACCTCTATGCTTCTTTGGTTCTTGAGTAATTCCAGTTCTGCACCATGTAATCAAATCCCAAACAGCTTCTGCTCACCTAGTAATACCTACAGAAGAGGTCTTCAGCTCTGGGATGTTACCAAGTGACATCCAGAAGTTCCCACACATGCTGACTATGCTGAGAACGGAAAGTTGCACAATGCATACAGGGACACCTGACAGTGGCTTTCAGCCAAGCAGACTATACAGAATACTGGAAGTATTAACTAACTAACTAACTAACTAACTAACTAACTAACTAACTCAGCAATTCCCAGTTTACCCCAAGGCATCAGTAGGTCAACAGTTAGCTCCCGCTTTCACATATCTAGTGAACTGCAGCTGACTGAGATTGGAACAACTGGGCCTAGCTCATTATTAACGTTTTCTAAAGCATACAATACCTGAATTATTTAGCATAGCCCCTAAACAAATGAAATTATTTTGTGAGTGGATGAAAGCAGCAAAATAAACAATTGAAGAAGAAGCACTTTTAACATGGTGAATTTCTCAAGGCTAATTTCTCAAGGCTATTCAATGGCTTTTGTTGTTTCTACAAAACATGGATACAGAAGTACATGTGGGAATAAATCATGCCCTTTGCTTTAATCTGGAGTAACATGAGTATCTGCCTTTGTTTCAGGTGGCTGGCAGGACAGAGATTTGCAGTTTTTATATCTGAGAGTGTAGGAAATGTATTCAATTATTACAGTATGTTTTGGTGTCACTGACAGTACATTTTAAAAGGCAGTTTCTCCAGCCTGGCTAGCAGACAACACTGGTGCTTGGAATACATGTATTCCAAAGTGAAAAAACCAACTATAGATAATCATATAAAAATACTACCTATGCAAAATAACTAAATGCATACATACATAAATACATAATTAACATAGCTGTCTAAAACATTATGCTAAATTGTAAATCTTTAATACATTTATTCTACCTGATCATACTAAAGTGTCTCCTATAAAGAGTATGGAAAATTATGTATGTATGTAATTATGCATCATACAGAAACCTCCCACAGATGCTACATATATACCTAGAGACACTATAGACAGTATACTGTACACTCTGGTTTGCTATACTTACATCCATTTTCTGTGTTTAGTAATGCACAACAAAAATCTTATCCTTCTTTCAGATAGTAATGAAGGGTGTATAAACATCTTCAGATACCTCTACTTTTTATGTTGAAATCTTCTCTACAGTCTCAGCAAGAGACACACATCATTAGCCAGGAAAGCAGATAACTGGCCTGTCTACCACATTCTGTCTTCCAGACAGTATTAAATAAAATATCCACACATTTGGATACATTTCACAGAAAGAGTGATTAGACATTGAAATGGGCTGCCCAGGGAGATGATGGAATCACCATCCCTGCAGGTGTTTAAGAAAAGACTGGACGTGACATTCAGTGCCATGGTCTGGTTGGCTTGGTGGTGTTTGGTCATAGGTTGGACTCTATGATCTCAGAGATCATATTTTCCAACCTAACTGATTTTATGATTTTGCAATTCAATCTGTAATTCATTTTTCAATTAATTTCAGGTGCTACTTACGTTGGGAATGACCTGGTGGTCGTGTATTACTAACACTACTCTCAAAGGAAGAGTGGAAGTTGTGTATAGTTTCTTGTAAAATCTGTCTCTCTCGACCCTGTAAAAGAACAATAAAATAAAATGAGGCATTTCTTAGTATGGAATATCATCCACCTCCCTTAATTTTTAGCCTCATCACTACTGTTGATCTGGACTTAGGGAAATTTTTGTGGATTTTTGGTCTGAACTTCCACTATCAGAGAGTGAATGGATCTCAAATCTAAAAAAGCTGCTGAGAAGCATCAGCAAGCCTAGGCATGTTCCAGTAAAAAATCAAGGCATGTCAAAGGCATGTTTCAGTAAAAAATCCCTCTGACAAGAGCTCTGTTTACTGCACACCATACTTAGCAAATTTATGTAGACACAAAATTCAAAGGTAATAAAAGTGTAAGAAATGAGAAGAGTGCTATTCACATAATCACAGATGAATCAAAAACTGTTATGTTAACCAAAAGACACCTTTCTTCTTATACTGCATTCTTTAGCTGCACTATTGCAACCAGATTATTCTCCTTTTTGCTGAAATCAATATTCAGAAACTGCAATATTGCTCACATTTACAAGTAGCTTGTTCACTGGACTAGGAAAGTTATTGAAAGAGAACAGGAAGTGACAAAAAGGAAGACTTTTTACTAATCAAATACATGAAGCACTTTGTTTGGAAAAAATTAATTGAGCTTTTCTATCATCCACAAATGAATTTCAAAATGTATGTTGAATTAATTATATAAAAAAACTTTGAAATCATTTACTAAGTACACTACTTAAAAATGTACCTTTCCTGCATTCAGTTCAGAAATAGCAGCCAAAATTTGCTGCCTTGATCCATCTGTTTTAATACCCAGCTCTTTCAGATCACCATCAGTAAGTGTGAGGAAAGCTTCCATATCTACCTGCATATTAAAAAAACAGAAGAAATAAAAGAAAAAAAGGTAAGAAAATTTACCTATGCAAAGATTCATTACTCCAGGTTAAAAGTGGTTTGTTGGGTTTTTTAATTGTATAGACTTAATGTAAGTATTGTGCAGAAATAATTTTTAATTAATTACCAACACCAAATGATACACATTTTAACACTCTTTTGTAAGGCTTCTAATCTTTTGTTAATCATTCAAGTAATCATGATAGTACATCTAAAATATTAATGGATTTTTAATTTTTTTACCATCAAGCTCTATTAATACAGAATATATAGTCTCCACTGAAATTCCTCCACCTACAGTAGCAGCTATTTAAATAAACCTAAGGTTTCTCTCTTTTCTTCACCCCTTGCCCCTAAGTATTTTTGGAATTTCAGAATATTGTGTTTACTTTTCCAGTGTCTCCTGAGAAAAAACTAGGTTTTGTTCATATATCAGTTTTTATTATAACAGCATAACCATTAGGCTGTGATAAGAACAAATAACTGAAACTTTTCATATTGATATAACCTTCATACACTAAGCACATTAATTTCTACACAATGCTCCCTTGCCTATCATGAAGGGGGAACAATAATAACCCAATATATTGTGATGCAGCTAAATTGTCAGGGCTTGTGCTGAATTTTGAACTCTGCAGCAATGTCAACTTAGTGCATGTCCATTCACTACCCTTTTCTTTGACCAAATAAACACACAATATTTCCTCCCATCTGATACTGCCTTCAACATCATAATGAATTAATTTTCCTTATTTTCAGCAACATTTTCTTTCATTGCATCCTTCAGCAAGTCAATGTCACAGCTCCCATCTACAACAATGCCTACGCTCCCCAATTTAATTCTCCTATTGCTTATGTGGAGCAGATAAAGAAGGTAAAGCAGCCATCTCAGTGACTCAGACCCTGCTGTTCTCCTTCTGAAAATGAGGTTCCAGTTGTGATTCCAGGGATGACACAGTATGTCCTATATACTGTTTAGTCACATTGGATACAGACATATATAGGAAAAGCAGACTGTAACAATAGACAGAAAAAACCCTACATATACAAAAGTTGTAGGTTAAGTGTAAAAAGCTCTGCTCTTTGCAATATTCTGGAGAATGCCACAAATATACTTGGTCCATGTTTCAAGGTTCTCTCTGCAACCACAAAGGGTTGTAGAACTTGATTCTGGATCACAAATCTGATGCAACATGTTATACTCTTCTTTCACTAAAACAGCAAAAAAAACCAAAAAAAGATCTTTTAGAAAAGACATACCTCCTGCTCCTCAAATATAGGTTGATATTTCTCAAGTGACAATTTTTTAAGGATGCCAGTCAGCTCATCTGTAATAACAGGGGAAAAAAAAAAAAAGAAGTCAACCCCATAGATTAGAAAATATTGTAATGATCCCAGCAATATGAAATTATGAAAATGAAAATATATATTAAAGCCTATATTTCCCATAGTCATTTATAGTAAGAAAAAAACAACCCCATTTTTTCTCCATCAGAAATTGAAATATTGGCTTACTCTGTTCTCACCTACTTACATATACTGTAATTCCATCTAGTCTTACCTTGCTAGAATAAACACTGTTGTATTACCCTTTCTACCTCATTAAAAGGATCTTACAAAACCAAACCAGTAAGGACAACTAAGGCACTTCAATGGCCTAAAATGCAGGTGCTTGCCCCCAGATGGCTGATCCAGATTGTGCAGGTTAGACAGCAAAATTCCTCAAGCAGGCAAGGAACTGAAAAGCCTATTTCTATGTCATCATCCAGGAAGATAAAGTGTAGAGCAAGCAAATACACACCTGCTCATTCAAAACACTGATACAACACAGGTCTTTCTGAACCCTCTTCTCCTTACTGCCCAACATCCAGGCACCTTGAAGACAGCTGAAGTCCAGCTATGACAAAAGCTGGACAGAATTTAAGTTTTGCAAGCTCACCTTCCAAGGCTAAGAGCACTGATATTTTCTTTCCTCTCAAAATCAAAGGAAATCAAACGTTGAATGACCTGACAGTGACTTTTCCCACACATTTAAAATGTGATTAGCTAAAAAGCATAAGTGCACTTAGAGAATAACCTGACATTCCTTCTCAATTAAACACTACCTCTCCCAGCTAAAGTTTTCTTTTTATTGCTTTGCTGTCACGAGTAATTAACTGCTTTTTCCCTTAAAGTACCTAAGTGGTCAGTTAAACTAAGAAGTCAGAGTCAAGATGAAGAACATGAATTATTACATTATAAAACAAAACTATATTTAATAATTTGCATATAAAGTCACTTTCATTTTAAAGACATTACTAGTCCATTACCAAATATACTTTGCTTTCATTTACTTCACTTCTTTGTCTTTTGACTTTCCCATTTCTTTCATCATCACTAGAAACATGAAAGAGAAATAAGCTTCTCAAAAGACATCAAGTACCTTGAGATAAACACAAGTACACTTCTGTGTACTATTTTGGAAGACTTCTTCTTTACATAGGAGAGTCCACGGACAACTGAAGAGAAAAATTCTAGCTGAGTCTTACTTTCTGCTAGGTTTTTGTTGGTTTTTTTTCCTTAAGTTCAACTAACTTGGTATGCCTAACATAATCTGCAAAAGTTGACATGGTCTCAGACTAAAAGCTTTAGTACCCTGACATTAATCCATGGGAAAAGGTAATCAGTTTTAAAAATGTATAATGGGAACTTCTCCACACTGTTTGATGAAAAGTATCATCTTAGAGAAAGAAAACAGAATTTGCATTAGAAGACCTTTAGATATATTATTAACATTTTTTCTTACAGTTTGTTAGTTACCCTTCTCATTTTTCATCATGCTGGTGTGCTTAGAACTGTAGGTCATGATAGGGGAAGAAACTTTCAGGGCATCTGAGCTCAGTCTTATTGTCATAAGCAACTATAGCACCAAACACTTTTTACATACAGAGACTGCTTTCAGGTGTTTCTTTGTGTTTTCTCTTCCTCTATCCCTCTTCCAGTTCCTGCATTATTACACTAAGGCTGAACAAAACCTGAAGCCTCTCAGTTTTACAACTCTTGCTTAACATGTTTGTCCTTTGCTTTACCACTCTCATTTGCTCCAAATTTACCTGGTCTCCTTACTTCCATCCCTGGAGCAAGCTAAGGTTCTTGGAGCTCTTACTGCTTTTGCCATGCTAATGCCATTTAGCACTTCCTTTTACAATATTCTATAGTTGTAAGGTAAGATTACCTTTCTCCAAGCTTTCAGAGCCTTCTTTTACTGTCATATGGTTTTGTCTTTCATGATTCTCTACATCACTGTCTCTCAGAAGTGGCCCAAGCTGTTGATGGTCCACCAAGTGGTTGCCTAAAAAGAAACAAAGAACACCTTTGAACACTGCTGTCTACTGCTCCTTCACAGTAATAGTCAATGCAGATCAATTTTCTTACTCATTTAAGTTCATTTGAAAGAAAAGTTAACACTGCAGACCTTCTGTTTTTATTCTTCTGATTATTGCTTGGCATATCAGCATTTGTACTGCTGCTGCTGAATCAAACCCCAGTAAAAGAAGCCCTTGAATTAAAGGAGCACTTACCTACAAAAGCTTACAAACACAATGAGCCCAGAGCTACTTGGGCTTCTGACAAACAACCTTTTCTCTGCTACAAGGGAACTCACAGTATCCTGGCATTAGAGCACTGTCACAAAACTGAGCTTCAATGGGTGAAATGAGGGCAGCTTGGAAGATTCACCTCATTATCCAACAGTGAGTTCTCCTCCTTTTATGCATCTCTAAATCAGCAACTCTTATATTATCAAGCCATCATTATAAAATGGCACTAAATGTGAAAGGATTTGCTCCAGCAGTCTCTAGAATCAGCTAAGCTATGAGGACAGAAAGAGGGTCAAGTATCACCTGTCCTCAGTGCCAAATGGAATTACAGAGTTAATGGACAAAGATGGACAAAGATGGCATACGTGAAAATAAACCAAAATCAATAGAGACAATTTCAGGAAAAACAAAAATAGTACAAAGTGTCTCCATTTCTTATTTAAAAGGTTCTGAGTCATGTTATTTTCTCCACTTTTTTTGAGATATTTACAAGAAAACCAAAGTTATTGGTATCATGTTTCCAATGCAGTAAAATTACTTTTAAAAAGTTGCAATTTAGCCCTGAAATTCTAATTTAAAAGGTATTAATCTTACTAACAAAGTAATAATATTATCATTCTTTCTTATGATTTAAGTTAAAAAGAAGTTGTAATAAGGTTATTTTTGCAGTTTAGAAAAATAAATGCACTACAGCTCTTAATGAACTTCATGTAGCTATTACTTGCTATGGATAAAAAATGTAGCAATGTGCTTCCCCTGCATTTACTAAGGAAAAACCAAGAAATCTAGAGTGGAGAAAGTGCATTTTGTACCCTCAGCAAAGGGTGAAAAACAGGACTTAAGCCATGAAGAGGGAAAATGTGGCCATGTAAGAGAGGTCTACCTACATATTCAATGCTAGCTTTGAGGTGATACCAGTCTCTCTGTAAATGGAAAGAATCACAGATTTTGGGAGACAAAACGGCAGTCAGCACAGGACCGCCAATCTCACTGTAAGAAACACCATGATATATTTTCTAGAAAGAAGAGAGACCTCACTCTCATGCAGATACACACTAGTCCAGTATAGCTATAGCTTTAAACTGCAGTATTCTTGATGAATGAATCTCCTGAAATTACAGTGAGCTACTCACCATCCTCTGTAATAGTACCACTGCTGGAGCCGTTGCTCTTGGCGTGTCTGTGAGAAGAAGAGACAGAAGACTCTGCATTTTGAATCTTAGGAGATGGGGAAGGTGATGGAGAGGGTGTGAGAGTTGGAGATGTACTTTTAGATGTAGATGAAGTCCCAGATGGAGGTCTTTTGTTCATCTCCAGTTTTTGCTGCAGTTAATGATACAATCATTTCAGTTAAAAAGTAATATAAAAAAATGTTTCCCTATACATGATGCTTCAATATTACTTAAGTTGTATATAATTTCTGAGAGCATACAGTCACAACCAGAAGTTTCTGCTTGATCTATATTGAAATAATTGGAACAATAGTGATTTTATTCCTGATTAAAGTCTCTCAAAATTATCAAGAAAAATACATTTATTAAGGTTTTAATTTTGTAGTTATTTCTTGTAAAGCAATACTACCCACAAGTACTAAATTATTCTCTTTCTAAAAAGACTATCATGGTTTAAGTACAGGTGGCACCTATGCACCATACATCTCACTCACATCCCCATGGCATTGTCAGAAGCAGAAATAAACTTGCAGTTGAGATAAAAACAGTTTAATAACAAACAAAGTAAATTACTTTGACTTGAAAATAGGGATTTTCATTTCGAGATTTAAGTCTCAATTAAAGATTTTCAAAGAATATGTGATGCTAATTTAAAGTAGCACTTCATGCTGGGTTAACCAGAAACATGAAGCAAGGACAAGCTAAGTTTTGGGGACATTAAACCCCTTGCTGCACTGGAATGGAACTTTCCAGCCAAACCTCAAAGTTATTATCATCTAACAGGAGTCAATTGATTTATTAAGAATTTTGCAAATATTTAACACATTTGGAGGCATAGAAAACAGGAAAATACATGAGTTAAAATAGGTAATAAAAATATAAATATGCACACATATAAACAGTCTTTTCCAAAAACAGTCAGTGCACCTCACCTGTTAAAAACACTTTGATCTACATATGCATTTTGATGTCTGCAATGTATGACCCAAAAAGGTGATTTTTTACTGGATTCTTGAATTCAGAGTTTAAATACCTTTTGTCACCCAGGCTACAACAAACTGATAAAAAAGTTGATCTAGGTAACAATGCAAGAAATGAGAATGACAGTGGTTCCTGTCTTTTCAAATCTGTTTCTGTGCTGTGGCATAAATAGAACTTTTCTAGTTAATGAAAGAGATGCAGATTTAAAAGATAAAACTCATTTGAGTGGTAGCATTCTTCCATTACTCTATCCTATGTCAGAATGCAGTACTTCCTTAGCCCTGCAGTGAATTGACTAGAAGTAGTGTAGCATGATACAAACTTGAGAGCTCCCTGAAGAGCATTATGAGCTCATTTTAACATTCAGTCCCAGCTTTCCATCTAAATTGTTACTGGCCATTTGTGTTGCAGAATGGTCTTCCCTCCCTAGCACACTATCTGCATTTATTTAAATTACATCATCCTGTAAAACGTTATTAATTTTTTTCTTTTCCTTTAAAGCTTGCACCATCTCACCCTTCATGGATAAGTTTTGCAAAATGGATCAGTGCAGTATCACTGAATTTTTAGATCAGCGATTTCCAAGTTTAGACAGCATGGTCCTAATGGGAGGACCATGCCAGGACAAGCCATTCCTCAATGAATATAGACATTAAATTTCCACCATTTACATTGCTGATTACACTAACACACTCCTAGCTTTTGCAGACAGTGTGGATCCATATTTGTGTTCTCCCAATAGAAATATTAAACAAATCACCTCAGTTGTGTGATACACAAATATCTATAGTGAGATCCACACTATGACATGTTTTGTTACTGGTGGATAGAATGAAACTCATCTAGACATCTAAGCAAGAAGCACTGAAAAAGCTGTTGCCTTTCCAAAACAGTGGCATAAAAATTGTTTAAAAATCTTTTCAACAGTACAATGAACAGCCTTTTCAGAAGATGATCTGCTGCACATTGCACTTAACTACTCTTTTATCCCCTTATGTATCCCACTGTGAATGGAAACAGTAGTAACATTTCTTAGTGCCAGCACTGTTGCAACAAAAGGCCAGGGGATCTGCAGCCCAAAGCTCACAAGCACAGGTATTATCTCTTGGTGGGATGATTAATATAACTGCAGAAAAATAAGACTTTTGAGGGGCACACAAGGAGCTCTTCTGAAATTAATTCCAAGCTAAAAACAAGCTAAGAGGACATGCTGATAATTTAATTAAAACATACTGGTCAGACCACCTCTGAAAGAAAAAGCATTTGGTAGCTGCTCTGCAGAGAAGCCTTCAATGAGGGAAGAGGATGATAAAGGAGTTTTGTCTACAGGAAAAAGAGATGGATCATTTACAACTCAGGAAGAAGTTACACAGGATAGAAAGGGAGGAAAGATTAACATATGCCAAAGAATTGGTATGAATCCTCAGACTCTGGTCCAGCTGAGTTAGAAATTTTAGCTCTCAATCTCATCTTTGAAAAGCAACCAGTAGTCCCTCCAGAATCAGGACTGACAGATCAGAGACAAAGTGACTATTCAAGGAAACTGTTTCAGCATCGGTAGTTGCACCTTTTTCTAATTTTGTTCTCCAGAAATTTCTGAACAATTTTGCAATTTCATTTATCATTTTTATGTACAGATTAAATACAAATATTATGTAGTGTTGCCATATAAGACATCACAGAATGAGATTGCAAAAGTATTAATTCTACACTCTGGTCATTTTTGTTTCCTCAGGGCAAAATTTGGAGAATCTCACTGAAAGATGTAAACAAAACAAAACAAAACAAAATGAGCTGCTTGGAGATATATATAAGCAAAAGCTGGAGAAATTTTGCTCTTGTTTACATATTCTAACATTTCCAGAATACCAAGCATTAAAACATAAACCCCAAATTATGTGTTTTCCTTTTCTTGCTCTCTGAAATGCAATGTTTCCCTATGTAAATAAGCCCATCAACTTCTCAATAGTGTGTCACATCTTCTGTCACGATGCTGCTTTCCAATTTGTGTCTCTGCAGATCTTGAAGATTTAAAATCTTAACCGCCAAAAATGTCAAATAAAGCAGCAAAGAACTTCAAAAGTACATGCACAAAAATGTGCAGGTCATGAGGGTAAAGCTATTCCAGGTAAGTCAGCACAGATAGTATGGTCTCAGGAGAAAAATGCAATTTTGGTGATGACCTACTGTTTAAAAATAACACCACGTGGAGCAGACTGGTTACATGCATATTGTTGTGGTCAGCATATCCTGGTACAAATTATGTCACACTCTGAAATCAGGTTGAGCCTTTGAAGGGAAACTAACTAAAGAAACTAACTGTGCCACTTCAGGGTAAAATCCAGGAACAACTAATATAAAACACTGGATCTGGACTATAGAAAGAAATAGTGCAGATCTACCCTAAGGTCAAGCATTATATTTATTGTTTTTTAAAACAGAGTATTAATATTAATAGAAATTAATAATAAAATCATGTTTTATTATTACATTTAATCTTCTGTGGACTTGCAATTAAAAGTAAGGTCTGTAGAGCTGGAAAGTTTCCACTAACATAACAAGTGATTATTCTTTTTTGGCTGTGCAATGTTATGCACCAGGCACCCATGACTGAGATACAACCTATTAGCCACTTTGGAAGCGCAAAATTTTACATTTCCTGTTACCTTTACAACATGTCCATTGCCAACAATCTGAGCACACTGCAAATCTGACACAGTAGATGATGGAGTTGACTGGACTGGACTGTGCTGTTGGCTGGGTTTCTGTTCAGGTAAGCCGGCTGCTTTTCTTCTTTGGGCTGCAATCTGAGACAAAACATTATCTGCACTGCCACCTAGAACAAAAAATAAAATAAACCCAGTAAAGGAAACCATTATTTTGAAATGAATCTCTGAAACATTCACTTTCATTTAAAAACTGACTGGATGAAACAAGAGACTTGCAAGAGTTTAAATCTCTCCAGCAGCTTCCAGAATAAGGAACAGAAATCAGGTGCAGAACAGGGAAGCCAGCCTTGTCTGTACACACACACAGCTGACATTCATACCCTTGGACACAGCTTTCATGAGCCACTTCACCATATTGTTCTCAATGTGTGCAGCTTCAGTTTTAATTGAGAAGTGATTTTTATTTTAAACAAGAAGTAAGCAACATGCATAGGAGTCAGCTCTGTGACCTGCATGGTGCAACGAGCCAGCATCCTTCTGATCCACCAAGGGTGGATCCAGTAAAACGTGCATGAGATGGGCTGAACACTGAGATTTCTAAAACAGATGCAAGGCTCTTCTTCCCTTGTGTAGGTGTTCAAAGTCCAATCCCCTGTCCACTAAATTTACAGAAGCTTTGCTTCTACAATGGTAGGAGTGCTCAGAAAAGGTTTAGTATCTTCTATCATCATCAGAAATACTACGTTTTAACTGAATCAGATACAAACTACTTCCTTATCAAAAATGGTACCTGATCTGTTATGCAGCTCTCCTCCATGCCTGTTAATTCCTGCAATGTTATTGGATCCACCTGAAGAATGCGGAGAATGGTTGAAGTTGTTGGAATTTGAAGGAGATGCTGGTCTTCTTGCAAATGTTGGTAATTTGACTGGTCTAGCACCTTTGCTAACAGATGTCTGGAAAACAAAATGAAAAATAATTTTTTCTTTCTTAATTGAGAAAAATAAAGAGCAAACTTCAGCTGCTATTTTATTTATCCCAAGTTCTGAAACATCCACTGAAGAACAAAGGAGATATCAGAAAGAAACTTATTTTACATATATATATATATATAGAATATATACTTATATAAATATATATGTACTGAATATATTTATTCAATGAAAGAAATTACACCACATTAAGCCATTAATTCTTCTTAACCTTTGGCCAACATAAATAAGCATATTTGATGCACCTGAGATATGATGTATACAGTATTATGAGCAGTGGGGAAGAAAAAAAATTATCACGTGAAATTTCTTTCCTGCAGAATCCTGGCTTTGTCTCTCCCAACTTATAAAACAGCTACCAACTTCCCATCCATCATACCCCTGTTTCTTACAAACTAAGCTGCAAGAAGTGATATAAACTTTCTCCACCAGTTGCATTTTTATATTCCCTAAACAGCCAGCTGCACCACTTTATTGAGTTTTATTAACTGAGGTACTAATGATCTAGCTACACATGACCCAAATCCTCAGCCACATCCTCCTTCATTTATCTTGTTTTAACACCATTGAGCACTGCCAGCCATTGGACATATGAGCTTTTGCAGCTTAGTTTTTTCATGTTTCTTTTCCTGTTGCTCAAATCACTTCTTCCATCTTTGACTTACTGTTTCTCTCCTTCCTGTACCCTTAGCAAGACCCTTCTTTCCTCACAGAAGGACTGATGGGTAGTCCTCCTTATTTTATACACATGCCAGATAGCCAGTAACATTATTACAACCATCTTTTTTGGGATGATAAACACCTTCCTGTTATGTCCCTTCCCTTCTAATACTCTGCCTTATTTCACCTAAGTCACCTTACTGGCATTAAACTAACATCACTTAAAAAAGGAAAAGAGAAAACAATTTCTCCTAAATGTCTTCATTGTCCCATTTCTAGAACTGACATTGAAACACACTTCTGGACTAGTCTTCTCAACATATAGCTATGACAGTGTACAGTAAGGGGAGTAAGCACTTCTCCTTTTTCTCCAGCTACAAAAGAGAAGACTGTCAAGGTTGTTTAATTTCCTATCTCAAGACAAACCACATATTTTTCTTTTGGTTTGCACTTTCACTGAAAACACTGTAGAATCAGGCAAGTTCCTTCTATAAAAAACCAGAAATAATCAAGACTTTTTCCAGTTTTACAGTACTTCCAATTTAAAGCTGCATGCCTTCAAGTCCACTTGCTCATACTTGCAACAATTTTACCTATTGCTAATCTTTCAGAATAGTGTATCTGTATATTGGTCTTACTGATATTTCTTCCCTCCTGCTCAGTTCCTAAAAATTGAGCAATTTTCATTCTTTTTTTCTGTCCCAGGTCTTTTTCCAAATTAGAGCAGTTTCTACCACACTGTTGGTGGTTCAAAAAACCCGCCAAAACCAAAAACAAAACAAAGCAAAGCAAAGCAAAACAAAACAAAACAAAAAAACAAACAAACAAAACAAACAACCCCCCCAACAAAACAAAACAAAAAAATCAATAACCTGCAAAAGCCCCAAAGACCAAACCAAATTTAAAAAAAAAAAAGTTGATTCACTTCATACAGAGCTTCTGTTCCATTATGTTCCTTCCATAGAGATGCACATTCTTCCTAAGCAGCACTGCTTATAAGGACAAGCCATTGCTGAGACAATGGGTTAAAAGTAATTTCTAACCAGAAACTGGCTCACCAGTCAGCAGGGCCTGGGCATAAGACAGTATTTTCATACGCGTTTAGTTTGCTTACTATATCAGAGTTCCCACTGCTGTTAAAATCGTGCTTGATTGCTCTCTGTGGCCAGGCAGTTCTCATCTGTTCAGCTTTGCCATCTTTGCTGAGTCGGGTTCGGTCAGAATTCCAAAGCTCAAAGCTTGAGGGTGGTAAGAAAGGTGGTATCACTGCTTTCAGTTTATCACTGGGCAGCCTGGTAAATGGAGCACTACTCCTCAGCTGAGAGGGGAACAAAGAAAAGTGGGGGGGAAAGGGTCATTTCTTAAGAAAGATCACTGGGAGCTGGTGATGTAGTTTCAAAAAGATGAAAACACATTTGAACAAAAGAAACGAGACACAAGGTACTATTTGAGGAGAACTGCAACACGTAGCAACAGAGAGAAAACGAATGAACATTGTGTCACACCTCACAGAACACCTCAGTATTCTGCTTATTCATTTGATACAAGGAATATAGTTCATTAAGTAGCAGAAACTGTTTCTTCCTTTACTGGGCTAAATATTGCTCAAGATGACTTTAACAATAATAACAATCAATTTCCAAAGAAATAACAACGTAGTCCTCTCTGTATTCCCAGACAGAATGCCTGGAAACTGAGAGCAACTGTGTGTTCCTGCTGTATGTGTACTGCAGAAAGAGAAAATAACACCACAACTGATTTTGCTCCCAGAAGTTCTGTCAGTCAGTCATATCAAAAGTTCTTACAAAAGAACTCAAACTTCTTACAAAAGAACATAAAGATAATAACCAGCCAAATTTAATGACATAACCAGGGAGTAAGCTGCAGGGGAATATAAAGCTACAGCATAACAAAAGAAGAAATAGAACAACACAAATACACCTCCCAAAATAAATATTTCATAGTTGCCTCTACTAGTAATTTCACACCTCCACTGCACGATGTTCCATCCATGTTTTCCTCACTTCATACTGCTTGTCAGCAACTAAGAAGATGTTCCATCTATTTGACTATTTCATTGCTGATCAAACAAAGATATGGGTAACTCTTGAAAGAGGTAAGTACAGCTTCCATACCACACTACTTTTAGTATACTTTCTAGTCTAAGAACTACTGGTTTATCAAAGCCTGTTCCTGTCTGGTGACTTTAAACAAGCTCTTTTTCTAGAAGTGACTTGGACAAGAGGCAAAGAACTGTAAAAATTATGGGAATTACATGACCCTCTAAATTAGGCTGAAGACACCAAGAACACTGCAACGTACCATAGTTGTCAATAATTCATCGTCCTTTCCTCCTTTCGTAGTGCTTGCACCTGAAAAAAAATACATAAATTATGTTTTATTGTTTACATGTTTCTACTTTTGTTTCTAAGGACAGCTCATTGTTTTTAAATAATCAACAGCTCAGTAACCACACAGTACGAAGATTTCCAGTGACACTGTTATGCACCTCAGCTAAAGTTAAGGCAAGTCTTACTTTGCATTGCAGACAGTGGGGGATTTTCATGGAGAGCTGTACAATTTCAGTAGATGCACTTTACAAGTTGAGCTTTTCCAATTTCTCTTTCTTCTCAGAATTATTTATTTATTTGTTTAAATAAATTTGCTTTCATTACATATATTAGTTTATGGAAGATACTAACATTTTTCAGTGAACTGTCTGAATTAATGGTGTTTAGTAGCATGGATATGTTAGCATTTTCCTGATTAAATGATGCTGCACTCAGCATGATGACTAGTGAGTACAAACTTCTCTCTTTCTACAGTCTACAAATACATTACATTTTTTCACTTATATTAAGCTACAGCAGAACTCAACCAATAAATCAGAAACAGTATCATTCTACCCCACAAGAGCTCATTTCCCACAAGACAACCCTGCCTTTACCACTAGCTTTGTTATTCGTGTTCCAAGCTGTAGCAGCATCAAGGTTTCCAGAGGTGTCTGTATCACTCTGTGAGGCTACTTTTATAGTGGAATTTAGTGATGGTTCCGTCTCATCCGGAAAAGGCACAAACTGATTAGAAGGAAATCCATGGCGCAAAGTCTGAGTCAACTTCAGCTTGCGGAATCGATTGGACATCCTGCTCCACCAGGACTAGATTGGTAAGAAGATACAACAATTTAGTTCCAACTAAAAGAAAAAACGAGGAAAAGAAATGTATAATTAGCAATCCTTACAACAGTCATAATTTTACCAAGGGCTTTTTGAAATAAACTAAAAAGCAATATTAAAGTGGTTTGCAGCTACCAACAGAATCCTTCATGATAATTTGTATGTGTAATAATTATCTCTTCCCTTATTTTTCACCTGGCAAATATTTTAAAATGTTTTTCCAGTATCTGGAAAGTCAAAGTAGAGAGAAGTATTAGAGCAATTTGAATAGGGAATTCTTGGAGATACACAGCAAATATTTAATTTTCCCATTAACTTTCCATTTTACCATTGATTTTTACTCTCTCTGGAATCAATGAGTGGCATCTCTATTTTCTGGTTTTTACAGGTGTGCACATTAGCTTTAATCTGCATAAAAGCTTCTTGTCAAGATTTTCAAAATCATTGGCAAACTGGAAGAGTTTTGATAGCATTCCCATCAAACTAAAGCTCCACAATCCATACAGTATTGCTATACAGATAATTTAAACCAGACTGGAAAGACTAGAAACTGAAAAAGAGCAAGGCAAGGAAACAGCAGCTGTGAAAACAACATAAACCTCAGGACTATGTACCTATAACCTCCATCCATACACATATGGATACATCACATATGTAGAAACTGTTATGCAAAAGGACTACCTTTGGCCAAAATAAAATTTATTAAAATATTCACAGACCTGCATATTTTTACAGGCAGACAATGTAAGTTGCTTCAAGTCTTTAGCAAGACATTTCTCTAGACTATACAAAACCTATGCCATTTGCACCGAAAACTGTGTGGCTTCTAGGTAAATCAGATTATAAATACCTTCTGATTATTTCTTAGTAAAGATTTTCCTCCCCTTCCTGGAACACTTTTTTTAAAAACTCATGTTAAAGTGGCAACACTCATTGGGGTAGCTTTAGGTGATAGCAAATCCAGGTAACAATCCCTTCTCACAATACATATTCTGGTCTCTTCTTGGCATTTAATATTTTACTACTCACTGATATATGTCTTTGCAACTTTGTTATACTTATCTTCTGTATATTAATCCTTGTAGCAGAAGACCATTAAAAACATTTTAGATCTGCACAGAGCATTAGTAATATATAGAGTTCTCAGACCTCTGAATCTCTTTGGTGTCACAACCAATAAAGATTTATATTACTTTCAGCAACAAAGATCTGATGAAAAAAGGCAAGAGAGACATATAGCTCTGAGAAAGCAACAAAACTCACAGTTCAGCATTTATTCACCTTCCAAAAGGAATTAGAGGTTCATCTAGTTTTAACACAGAGTACAATGAGCTTACAGAAGAGAGTGCTTGCACTTCTTGGTTTTGGTCACTGAAGATACCTTACTTCTGTAAGAAAGATCACTTCTAACTGCCCATCATCTCCGTTACTCCTACTCACAGTGCTTCTACCTCCTTAACATGCTCACACCACAAACTACCCTGAAATGGAGTAAGTACAGCCACTATGTTACCAGACAAAAAAACTACTGCTCTCTGGCAAGAAAGTAACGGCACTGGAGAGGTTCATCTTGTCTTCTACGGTTCACAGTATGATGGTCTATCTCTGGAGCTTTTTGTTCGCTGTTGCAGGAGTTTGCAGCCTCTCCATATATCCCTACCACATCACACAAGTACAGAAACTGTAATAAAGGGCTTTAAATAAACTAAAGCATTCAAACAACAAAAATTCATTCCTGATTAAATATAGTGTCTATAAAAAGGCTGAAATCTAGCAGCAGTGGAAGAAGGCAACAGTATTAAAGAACTAGAAAAATAGTGTTGCCATTTCAGAAATACCTTATACATTTGTGACAATGCGAGGAATTAAAGAATAAGGGAGAGAACTAGAAATCTCAGCCCTCAATTTTAATCTAAGATAGAAACTGAATATGATAATTCATACTGCTGTAATACTGACATTGAGAGTGTACCTTGCTGAAGAGCAGGCAGGAAGGAAAAAAAGGAAATAAAATTTTCGCATATGGAAAAGGGACAACTTTGAGTTTGTTGGGGCAAAAGGGTTAAAATCAAATAGGAGGAGAGAAAGGTGTCTGCTCAAAGTGACCTTTCAGCTGGGAATGCTAAAAATGTAGGTGTGGAAAACTCCATTTATTATGCCTAGTGTTGTTCATCCTCTGCCTGACTGGAGAAGTAGAATTCCTGCGTAGAGGTAACAGGCTCTCACAGACACACCCGAAGCCTTTTGTTACATAATGAACTAAGCCCAGAGCCGGGGTCCCTGTGTGTCTGAAACCCAGCCCTGTCATTGAGGCAACAAAATAAGTCTTCTCCTTGCATTTTAGCTGTGGCTTGGTGGTTGCCTTGGTTACCCAGGTGTTGATTCACATAGAGGCCATAAAATGGTGAGAAACAGAACAGTTAGTGATAGAGATGAAGAATGAGATCATGAATATCCACTACATTATCACCAGGTAAAGGAGTAAGGGCCCATATTGTGCACAAATTAAAAGAAATACATCTACAAAATAAAAAGCCAACTAGTTCACGACAAAAGTCATCAAAGAGGTGAGAGTGAAAAGCGTTTATTTTTTTTTAAACTTCAAAAGCAGCCTACCTGTAATCAGGTATTTCAGTATGAATACCATTAACAGAAGGAAGGCAGGAATATATGTGTGTTTGCATAACAGAGTAGGAGTATTTAAATGAGCTTACACAAATTAAAACTAGACAATATTGATTAAAATTACCCCAGATTAATTATAGGCAACATGACCTCTGAACAAATACTTTACTCTTCAGTAAAAGAGAATTGAAGAAGTATAGAAATCAGGAAAAAGGCAGATATACAATCACTGAAAAAGGAAAATCTGAAAATTTACTTATCAAAATGCTTAACATGAAAAGGCATAATGAAGAAATTTCGTATGTCATCACAGCTCATAAGACACAGCTAGCATAGGTTTGTTGAAAGTAAATTCTACTAAATGAATCTTTTTTTGACAGAGTAACCAGTCAAGTGAGCAGAAGGGAGGAAAATCTGGAATACAGCTTGACTTCAATGAATTTTTTATTGCTATTTCATGTAGCATTCATGAAACAATTGAGAAAATATGGCTCAAATAAAATTAATACAGGGAAAAGACCACAGCCAAAAAATGAGACAAATTACGAATTATTTGATCTAAAATTGGGAGAACATATTTTCTGCAGTAGGTTTGGGAATGTTCACTAACAACTGCAACAATGAAACATAACATGTGTTTTCTCAGTCTATGGAAGACATCCATCTAGACATTTTGTAAGCACCTTTAACATTCCAAATTTAAACACTGCCAGATTGACATTATTCAGTAGAGGTCAAGCTGTCATGCAAAAAGAAATCAAGTGGATAAAAAAGGAAGTAAGGAACAAAGCAGGTGTACTTAAGAAAAAAAAACTGTCACAACATAGCAGAAACTAAGTACAGATGCACAGTGTTACTGCTGCTGCTGCAAAAAAAAAGTGAATTTCACTGATAAGGGGAAACACATCTGTGATGTAGTTTCTGTATGTACAAACTAGAAATAGTAAAAAATTTAGGAAACAAAACCCACAAACAAGAAAATTTGCATTAATCAATTTTGTTTAGACTAGGAAAAAAAAGACTAAATATGATAGTTCTCTAAGTATTTATACAGTTCTTATAAAAATGAAGGTGACCACTGAACAAGAATCAATCAATTTAATGAGCAACTAAAGAGATATAGGCTAAATGAGGGTGAAAAAGATTCTAACCTCAAAAAGCATCAAGCAGTGAAATTGGGTGCTGATGGAGAGGCCATGGGATCAGGGGATCTTCTTCACCACAATGAAAGAAGAGAGAACTGAACATTTGTCAAAGATGCTTTTGGCAGGTTTATTCTATCTCCTGATGTAAAGGCAAATGAACCTCATGAATTCCCTCTCACTTTTACATTTCCATGATCCCACAGACCCTACATTGCAGTGATCTAGACAGAAAAATGCTGTACTGGCCAGGTTGCCACAAGTATCTTTTGTTTACAGTTCCAGCTCCCCACAGAGCAGCATGGAAACACTGGTGCTACAAATCCCAGGAGAGGTCCCTCACTACAGCCCTCTCTTCACATGCTGGCCCAAAGAGACACAACTGTTACGATATTGCTCCCCAGCCAGAAAATCTGAAAATATCATTTTTACCCTTTTTGAGTATTTGCAAGAAGAGTAAGATCTATAAGATACTCATGGTCAGACAGATTGATTAATAAAGCACTAAGAAGTGATGGAAGAACAGATTATATAGGCTTCTAGGTTATATTTATTATAGAACTACATAGAAAACAATTTCTGCTGAAAAAATGCTTGATTATGACAAGTAAGCACTGTAATATTCTGTAGTTTTGAGACCAAATACTTAAATATTCCAGAATATAAAATTTGTGTCAATACTTGTGTGTATATCCTTATCACTGACAAATCTTTTTTTTTCACCTCACTATCTTTTATGACTCTAATTCAAGGCTTTGTGTCATAACACTGCAAGGGCTGCAATTGAATCCATTGTTGATCTGTATTCCATAAAGCCAAAAGCTAACCTGACAATTTCCCATCTAAGTAAAACAGGTCCATCCAAATTGATAATGAAGTTGTATCATATTGAATAATAGCATAATCATATGAAAACAACCACATGTTCCTTCATGGTTAAAAGCGCAAAACAGATTTGAGTCAAAGCACAACTTTAAATGGTCTTTAAAATTCATATCAAAAATAGCCTGGAAATTAAGATGAGTTTTTTCAAGCTCCTGGTAATATTTATACTTAAAGGATGACATCATTGACTCCACGAAATTCTGAGGTGCACCATAATTAAAGATTATTCATCTAAATAAACCGATGCCTGGAAATAGGCAACACCAATAAAATGAACTCTTCTTCCTTCTCTTTTGCAAACAGTCTGTGAAAGTTGCAGTATCTTTGTTGAGTTGGCATACACTTATTCTAACTCCATGTTGTTTCCTACTGGACCACCATCAGTTTTGAGTTAAGGATACAGCGTGCCAGAAGATATGTAAGCTGAAATACACACTCCTCCACAACTCTTCGTGTTAAAATCTCTGCCATGATCTTTTTAATTTTCAATGTCAATAGCCTGTTACCATTTATGGCTATGAAGGAGTCTATCCTCTGTCCAGATTTAAAAAGCAAAATCATAATGGAAACTGAGTTCCAAACTTATGAAAATGGTACCTTCCATTCAATCATGAGATCTATTTCTAGGCACTGAAATGCTTCAATGCAAACTCGTCCCTCTGCCTTGCCACCTGAAGGAAGGAATACGTGCTACATGAAGGAAGGAATATGTGAAAGGAAGCTGAATACGTGCTACATTCCACAAAACCAGAACACATTGTCAACAAGGAATTCAGAAACACACTCCCCAACAACTCCCCAACAAACCCAGTCACATATTAGATCCAAAACACTTCTTAGCAATTGCTTTCTCTGCTTATACATTACAGGAATTAATGAGTTTTTATTTGAATTAATATATTTACCTTTAGGCCTCCTTTGTCATCTGGCAACATTGGGACATTTAAGGATTGTCTACTTCTGGAACAAGGCAGAGATGATCTGTTGTTCAGTTTATTCTTGTCTTTATCTACTTGCATGCATGCTGATGCCAGTAACCTTACAAGCTCAGTGTCTAAAAGGAAGCAAATTAAGACAATGTTTGGCCTGTTTTGCTTTCGCAAATTACAACCAATGCATGGACACTTTCCCTATAATCCCATATAAGTAGTAATTGATATACAGCTCAAACACAAAGCAGATGAACCCCCAAACCTTCTTTCTTTCTTGACCTATTTTCCCATGCCTTCTCCCCACAATGTGGGCTGCAGTCTTATCATCTCTCTAAAGGTATTTATCAATATAAATAAGCATGATACTCAGCTGGAATCAGTCATATGTGACCAAGTGAACTGCCTCCTCTAGCACTTTGCACAAGTTAAGAACAATATTGAGATGCTCCCTTTTCTCACCTGACACAGAAGAGAGTAGAGAAAAATAAATATTCTTTCTTCAAGTGTAGGTTGCAGAAAAGAAGTTTGAAAGTAAATCCCAAAGAGACAGAAGATGTTCAGCCTGGACAACGAAGGGACTGAAAAGAAATCGTAAGAAAAAAGATGGACAAAAAAGAAGTAAGAAAAAAAAAAGTGAAAAAAAGAACAAGCAGGACAGGAGATAGGAAAGAAAAAAAAAAAAAAAAAAAAAAAAATTCTGCAAATCTGCATTTTGTACAAGAGTCAGGATTTCCAGAAAGGCAGAGAGAACTGAATCAGACAGAAAGAAGCAACAAGACAAACTATTCTGTCACAGAAGTTAGTTCTAAAATAATTCTCTGTATTTATTGTCTAAAATGTTGCACTATTACTGTACTACTTTTGACATGGAAAAGAATCTGCTATCAACCAAGACCACCATAATGTGTAACTTCAGAGACTTCAATTAGCAGTAATGGGTTTTGGCTTTAGATAATTAACTCAAGTACCTAGGAAGGCTAACAATATCAAATGATACATGTAAAACAAATTGCAACAAAAACACTATGTGTTTTGTTCAAGCCTCCCAAAAGCATGCTGCCTTGTCCTACAGCATTCCCACACAAACAGCCTGAACCCCGATGTGTGATTTATTCTTAGCATTTACAGAACTAGCAGGAGGTTCAGCCAGTAGTTCCCTAGTTCCATTCCTACTGCGCTCTCTTTGTCCTGTCCCTTTCCTGCTCTTTGCCAAGGGGCAATTTCTAGATCCAGCCCATAGCTCTGTGCTAATGACACTACAGTGCTCCCACAATCAAATGCCACTCAGCTGGCCATGGTGGCACAAACAGCAGTTTCCAAGCATCTTCAGAACCAAAGGCAAGAGGAATGCACAAAATCTGTTATCCCATAAACATATACACTAATCTAATCAATTAACTCATACTCTATCACTTTCAGACAGTGTCCTTTATTGGACCAGTCCAGCCTGGAGAGGATGCTTCCTTAGCAACTGCAATGTATTTTCTAGATTGGAAGGAATTTTTATTTTTTTTATGTTGTACATTCTTCCAGAGCATTTTGAAATAGCATACCTGGATCATTCAGCAGCATTATCAGGTCAAAAGCTGTGTATCCATTTTTTGCACGAAGGTTAACATCAGCTCCTTGATTTAGCAAATACTTTACAACATTTTTGTTTCTTTAAGGGAAGAAAAAAAGCCATCGATCACATTAAAGAATAGTAAATGAAGAAAGAAGCCCCCAGTGCTCCATTTTCAACCTTTTATTACATTGTTCCTCAATCAGAGATCAGTTTTACACATTCTACAGCCAACTTAGTGTAAAATTTGTTCACAAGCTCTTCAAAAGCTCCCACAAGTCCTTTGTCAGTCACTGTTTACTCACTATGAATTACATTAATCAACATGCAGAAAGTTAGCCTTAAAAGCCTAATCTGAATAGTCAGTTTCTTAAACTGATCCTTTGGAAGTGACAGCAATATGTTGTTAAACACCTTTCCAATGAAAGCCATTAATGCCTAGGGCAGAAAAGCAGACAGAAGGACAAAGGCCATTTCAGTAGTCACCATATGCCATCACTAAAACTTCAATGCAACCTCATTTTCACAACTCGCACATTAAGAAATTGCATACAGAAAAGCCAAATTGACTGAAGATAACTTATAAACTTCAAACAGTACTTCATCTAATTACAGCTATAAATTATATAATTGAGAAGTCACATTATCACTTCCCTGAGGTGTTTAAAATGCAAAAACAATCAGCATTAAATGTCAACCAACACAAACACCTCCAACAAAGGCTCCTCAAAGCTAGCTGCATAAAAGACACTCACCATCTTGTTCCAGTTACCCCCCTCCTCTCTGATACACCTGAGTAAATAAGCAGGACTCTCCTTGTGAGTTAAAAACAATACTTCAATTCAGCCTATGAAATAACTGAACAGATAATAAAGCTAAAATATAGGAAAATATAAAGAAAAATATATTTAATACAAAACTCTTGAGCAATGACTGACCTTGTATAAAACCAAACTCTGACATGCATCAGCACACAGAGAAAAAAAATTCTCAAGCACCAACAGGTAACTGCAAATTCTAATAAAGAAGCCAAAAAATGGATCTCAACACCTCCACTTCAGAGTATCATTTCTTATACACATGACATTTCCACTCCTGAACTCACTCCACATAAAATCAATGAAGGAGGGCTGTTACTACTTTCTTATAACAAAAAATTTGCTTATCCTCACCACAGCTCCTCTGTGTATTTCCTACTAGTTTTCTCCTCTTTTTTAAAACTATCATCCCTCCATCCTGCTTTCCAATCCTGCACCTTGAGAGCACACAGAGACACAATTTTTTAGTGCCTCTGACTCAGAGAAACCTTGCCTGCTCCCTCCTTCAAGCCTTCATACTATTGGTGGTCCTGAGGAAGACTTAGCTGAGGCTCTGTGGAGGCCAAAGATTTCCAGATGTTATGAAAATTTGCAACTCTCTTCTGCTAAAAAAAACCTCCAGATGCAAAGTATAGAATTACAAGTATTTATTTATGCACATGAGGTATTCCATCCACACTGGGACACTCTGAATGTGCTTTACACACAGGGCTCTTGTACACTTCAAGTGTATTACCACCACTCATAGTGTGATTGCTCATCATAGTAAAACTCAGCACAGCAACTGAAGCACTCATACTGCTCTTCTATTGATCCAGATGTCCCTGGAGTCAGTCTTGCTGTCATTACTTACCTATGACACCAGACAACACTTAGAAGGTTTTATAGATGGCTGTGATGCTGGGATGATCTTGGTTGACTAGGGATATCTTTTATCCTTCACAGATAGCTCTAAGTTCCTAAGAAGTCACATCCTTACTTCCAGGGCTCGGACATCTTTCTGGTCATTCCAATGAGCCAGCGTCCTTTAAATAGCTTTACTTAAGCAAGAACAATACTAAAGACTCCTAAAATTCCACTACCTCAAACATTAACAAAATTAACTAACAAAGTTTCATACTATGAAGACTGACTGATATATTAGGGAAAGAAATTTTCATAACCCAGTCCTCCAGTAAACTGAACAGCCAATGCCTGAACACATGCAGGACTGAATGCTATGTGTGCTTCCACAAACAAGAGAAGTATCTGAGAATTGCTTGCTGGCAAAGAATGGGATGTAAGAAATATTAAACTTCTTTACTGCTAGACACAAAGAAAGCACATATCTTACCCATGGTACGTGGCCTGCATTAGTGCTGTCCAGCCATGAACATTATCCTGTTTATCAATATCAGCCTTTTTCTCAACAAGGAGTTGAACAAGGGGCAGCTGTCCAGTTACAGCTGCAATCATTAAAGGAGATGCACCATCAACATTGGTAATATTAACCTGACTCGGATCTTCATCAGTGATCTCTTTAACCAGCTGAAAGTTTCCTGCAAAACATTGACAAAAAATAACCTAAATGTTAGTTAATTAGTACATCTTTCCAGCCTACATAAAACTGCATGAGGCACTGTATTTTCCTCATTTTCTCTGCCTGTACACTTAAGGTGCAAACCCATTACAAGAATTATTTTCTGAAATGAAGGAGTAAGGAAGGCTGTATGAACTGCAGTGCATCCTGCATGCAAAGACACAAATAAGGAATATTTCTATTAAATTGCCATAAGATAATATTATGCAAGGAAAATTGATGATGCTGAGGCACCATGATTTTTCCATCAAAGATCCATCAAAGGCTGCAATCACAGAATCAATGACTTTAGAATCAAAGTAGGTAGCTACAAAGGCACTCTAAAAGGTGGTGGAGGCCATGCCTTGCCTTAAACAGGTAGAATAATGACCTTGCATTGACCTGTAAGTTCCTCTTACAAAGATAGTTCACTGATTCTAAAACCCTTTACTGACAGAATTCCACGGCCCCCCAAGGAGTTTATTCCAGCAAACTTCTTATATTCCGAATGAACTTTTTTTTCTGCCTCAAGTATTTGAACTACGTCTCCAATACAAAACCTCCCTATTCCTTCCTGAAGAATAAAGTTGTTTATTGCCATTAGCCTCTTTACAATGCAGTCATTAATTCTTTAAAAGTTAATCTAATTTTTAGGTTTCACATAAAGCAGCTGATAGTCACTTGAGTTCTTGTCTAGATTAGGAAAAGCAGTATGAAATATGTTACTGAACCCACAAGGTTGTGGGTTTTTTCTAAATCTTGAAGTAGGACCACTTTTAAAAAAAATATGAGGTAGTATGGATTACCTTAAACAGAGAGTTTAAGCTCACCTATGTCCTGTATTTTTTTGATGTCCTATGGCAGGCAAAAGCAGGGAAGAAGGTAAAGGAAAAACAAATCTCTGTGACTGTGTGTACCACCATGGGAACTGGGGCAAGAACAAGCAAATCATCAACTGCCATGCAAATGGAAAAATGTTCGCCTTTAAAAAAACCCTCCAGATAGTAAACTGCCTCATGGCATAGGCTGCTTTCAAGAGCCATGAACATTTTCCTTAAAAAGTCGGTCAGAATCCCAGACAAACTTTGCAGCCACTTGAATGCACTCACTGAAATTCACACCCACCAATGTCACTCAGCTAATTTCTTGGTACAGGAATGAAAAGCACAGAACTACTTTTTGTATGTTCCAGTTTGGTAAAAGACAGCTGGTGGCTTTTTTTACACAGATCTTGAGCACAGACTTTGTTAAACAGAAACCCTGGAACCTACAGAGACACCAGAATTTACTTCGAACCCTGGACACAACTTAATGAGCTGCTTTTTTACCAGTGCTGCCACCCATAGCCAAGTAAAAAAGCCAAAACCCAGTGTGCTGACCAGTATTCATTTAGTCCCTCCTATGATACTTCTTCTGACCCAGCACTAACATCTATAAATCTCAAAAATCACAGGGGTACAAGAAGGGCACATGATCACTCTAAAAATCTAACAGACTTTAAACTTTCCCAGGAAGATGTTTTGGTAGCTCACATGTGAAGAATGGGAACAGAAAAAATTATGTTTCCCATGCAAGCAAACAGACATGCTATGAAGTTAGAAAAACTAGATAGGGTGGAAGAATAATGGCAGTACTTACCCAGTTTCAAAGCATGAAAGACATCAGGTTGCCTCTTTTCTGCATCTGAAAGAAATATAAACATCTCTATTAGTAATCAAAAAAAAGCAAAAAGCATTCTGAAAGCAATCCAAAAAATACAATATAATTCTATTAGATTTTTTAGGGTAAAAAAGCTATTAAAAATTTAAAATGTAAAATAAAGCATATGTTTAGGCATACATTCAATAAGAACAAAGAAAGTATTGGCAACTTCTTTATTACCTTTGGGAAGCATGACTCACCTGTATGGTTCTCTGTGCAGTGCTAAAGCTAAAAACTGTAATAAGGCACCAGCACAGGCTTTTCAATTTCCATTCTCCATCAGGAAATTGTATTTGGAAACCCTTTTGTTTCCTGCCTGGAAGTCTAAAATATTCACTAAAGAACTATAGTACGGTTCTGAGATCTGCTAAAATCCCTGTACAACAGTGAACACTCAAATAATATGGGATTATTTTGAAAGGTGACTCAAAAGGAGTTTTACAAGCTGCTCCAGTTTTATTTCCCCTTGAGTATTTCCAGGTTAATTTGTAAAGGTCACAAAAATAACAATGTCAATTTAACTACACAGCTTGCTACTTGTGAATTAATATTCTTCATCTCCCAGATAAACATCCCCATAATAAGAATTGTAATTATTACAAATTTTAATATTTTAAGTGAAGAATCATTCTTTTTACATGGCTTAACAGTGCTTTGAAACTTCTGACATTATATAAGATGAGGAAAAAATAGTGACATATTTTTCACCTTCTACTCATGACAGAAAATACTGTCCTCTATCTTCCAAATTATTACGGACAAGATATTACTACAGAATCAATGGGGTAACAAAATGTTATGGAAAACAAGGAGACACTGAGAGATTTTGTGAGCCAAATTCTGGCATTTTTATGAAATACAGAAAAGGTTTATGCTCACAGATTGACTCCAAAGGGAGTCAAATTAATATGCTGAACAAAAGCAATTACTGAAAAGCCCCAAATACCCCTAGAAATTCTTATTTTAAGTCCAGAAAAGAGAGTAATGGGCCCTACATTTTCTCCTGACTCAGAGACTGCTCTTATAGAAGGAATGTGTGTATGTGCTCACCACTGTAAAACAGATAGTTTAGAAATGACCAGGCTCCATACTTGCCATGTGAAAACCCTAGAAGAGGGGCAGCTTCAGGGAGCAGGAGATATGAGAAGATGACAGAAGGAGAGACTGCCATCTGGGTAAGCCTAACTAAGGACAGGGACAGAAGGCAGGCAGCACTCGAGCCACTCCAGGTAGTTCTGAATTTGCTACCGAGAACATCTGTGGGAAGAGAGGAGCTTTCTCCTAGGAGGCAACTTGCCCCTATCTATGGCAATGGATCAGAAGAAAAGTTGCTTTTTTCCTGTCTTCTATATGACAGAAATGATCTTTCTTTTTCACAGAATATTCAAGATTCCAGCGCTAGGAGGAGACTGAAGAACGGTCATAAACCAATGCAGAAATTTGTGTGGAAGAGTAATGTTTTTACTCCCCTCTCTGCCCAAATGAGTTACTACCCTCCTGCTGATGGAAATTCTCCCTTAGCACAGGTGACAAACATTAATCTGCTTTAAAGCAAGTCCAGTCTCCTCACTTAAGCAGAGTCCTTCAACACTAAGTCATACGACCACAGAAGGTTTTCAAGAATCATGAGGCCACCTCTGCCTGCACGTACATCCTGTACATGGAAACACATGAACACTAGGGAATCCCATGGATCTCTGATTCTGTGTACTGTAACCAACTGATGTCTGTTCCTCAAGAGACTGGTTATGAGCAAACATCTACAATGAATCAGTTCTGCCTGGCAGCACAGCTGTATGAAAGCTCTAGAGTTCCAACTTAACCCATAAGTCAGTATATGAGTTAACATCCTCTCTACAGCAGAAATAGATGTCTGATTTTTGCTCTTCTTCAAGTACAAGAGAAGCTTGAACTGCAGGAATGACACCAAATGTAGACAACAGTTTTGGACATGTCCATATGTCAATAGGAAATTATCTCTCTACAGCTAGCCCCATCCTTATGTTTTATAGCAAGCAGTCCAAAGCCAGAAAATCCAGCTCTTCCAAACCCTCTTGTTAAGGACTTCTCAGTGCTGGTTTGCATAAATATATTGAAAAGTGTCCCCAGACAGCCACATACAGACAAGAATCTTATCCTGCTAACACAGAAAAATTCTGCTCAAGTTGGACACTCGTACCTCAGCTGAAGTAGGTGTGTCTACTCCAACATTTTCAAAATCCAGCTGCAAATTACAAAGAACATCATGCCCATACAAAATATGCTCCTCAATTTCTAAATACACAGTCAGACTGCAAGAAAGTGAAACAAAAGAATAACATTCCATACCTGCCTGAGGCCTGATCGTTGTGAGAGACTCCAAATAGTCCTTCATGTCTTTGTGTTTGAAGCCAACAGAGATTTCAAAAGGTGTTTTATGTAGTACATTCAAGTGATCAGGATTGGCACCTTTCTCCATGAGCTGCTGTGCCAAGCTCACCTTTCCACTAACAGCTGCCAGCATTAAAGGACTCCAGCCCATTGTCTTTAGAGTGTAGTTACAATCAGCTCCCCAGTCTAGCAACAGATGTACCACGGCCTCATGTCCATGCTGAGCAGCTGCCATCAGTGGAGTGATATCAGGAAGGTCGTCTCTGCTGCTGTTAAGTACATTTGTACTAAAATGGTCATAATTGTCCACAAAAGCTCCAGATTCCAGCAACAACTTCACCATGCTGACGTGGCCGCCTCTGGAGGCCATGGTGAGGACACTGGCTCCTAACTTGTTCTGTGCGTTGAGATCAGCGCCATTCTCCAGCAAGATGTGGGCAACACTTAGATGTCCAAACCTTGGGAGAAAGAGATATAGAGGAGAATTAACACCTTGGATTGCAAAAACCAACATACTCTGAACCTAGAAACCTTTGTTACCAAATTTGCCTATTGACTAGTACACACACTGGGAGAGATCACAGACACATCTCTAAATGTGACAATGGGCACCTTGTTGGAGGAGAGCAATCATCAGCTGAGGACTGTAAACTAAACCATTCCACATGTAGCAGTGGCCACACTCATAAAGCAGGCACCCTTTTGAAGAGGATGGTCTGCTCAAAGCAGCAAAGTGCCAGCCTCCTTTTCTGCTGCAGGGCACCAACTCATAATTTCCATGAACCAGAGTGTCACTTTCATCCTCTTATTTCCACAGCTGTATCACATTAATGGATCAAAGCCAGTTTGTTTCCAGGGATCTTTATTAAGTACCCTCATTACTATTGAACAACTAGAAAAAAACCTGCAAAGAGTCAGTGCTAACTAAGGAAAAAAAAGACCATTTTATCAACTGGAGAGTCTTTTGTATTATCCCTTGTTTTCCAGTTGTGAACCATCAGTGAACTCCCACAGTGGAAGAAGAGTCAGCGAATATAGACATGCCCATGAAGCTCAGGGAAGAACAAAGTGAGTGGCCACCACTGTGGTAAAGTTAGCTGAACTTCCCTCAACAACAAGGGGACCAGAATGATTTTTAAGAGAAATGGCTTACCAGCAGAGTGGGACAACTGGCCATGTGAATGGCCTTCCCTAAAACAATCAATGGAAAGTATTCTGCCCCTCGTCAGACACACCAGCATGGGAGAAGTGTCTACATAGTTCAGCCCAATACTGAGCACCAAAACTGAGCAACCAGAAAATTAACTTTAAGAAAGTAAGGTGCTTGGGTTGGCTTCCAGCCACAAATTCCTTCCTGATAACTGGGGATACCCAGTGCATAAGTTGACACAAGCAGGCAGCCAGAACAAGCACAAACTCACTCAGCTAGAATGCAAAGAGTAAGTTTATTTGTTACTTCATGAGCAGAGATACACGTACACACAGTTAATTTTATGCATACGTGCTACCTCCTGTCCAATTGCAATACAGCTAATCACAGCCAGAAAATTAAACAGCTACATAAGTCTGAAAAAAGTTTGTACCTTTGTACAAATACTGTGTTTCCTTTCTGGTTACCCATTAAAAAGAAAAGAGAAACATGCTCTTCTACTTTACGTTTCTCAACAATATATACAGTACTTCTCAAATCTCAGCCAGTAATTTCTTGAAATCAGTGAGAGGATTATAGTCATCCGACTTTATTGTTTTAGGGAATGAGCGTATGGTTTTCATTAAGGGGGAAAAAAAATCTAAAACTGTTTCTGCAACTTTTTCCCTTTTTTTTAAATCTTCATAAAATAACCAAATTGTTGAACCTTGTCTTCCTTGTTCTTACTGGAAAACCAGCTGTGTGACTCATTCTTTGGGAACTTTCTACAGCCATTAATTGAAAGGAGAAATGTTGACTTTGAAACAGACTCTTTTTCCAAGAATCCAAGTATTTTAACGTTATGAAATTAAAAAAAAAAAAAACCAAACATCACCAGAATAACAAAAACCATCTCTTCTCTTGATTCCATTATTATAGGATAGCAATGCCCTCCAACTCTGCAAAACATGCCTTTGAGCCCAAGGTGTGCTTGCAGGAATAAAGAGGAGCACCAACACCAGCAACACGGGAACCTCCCATAGCCCAGCAGTGGGTTATACAAAGGGCAGCATCGCCGATGCAGAAACAACCGTTTTGTCATTAAAAACCCTCAGCAATGACTTTCCCTGTCCTCCAGCAAGCCACCTAGGCAAACATGGGCAAGTCAAGTGAAATTAATTGTTTCTGTTCGCTTTTACGTCAGACGTAGTTTGCAACAAGTACGACATAAACACAAAAAAAAAAAAAAAAAAAATCCATTGAAAATTAAGGCTACGTGCATATGCCTATTGCCATAGAAGAGAGCAATGGTTTGTGTTCACATCATCACGAACTTTGCGTCTTAACCATGAAACAGCAGACCCCAGACACCACATCCTTAACATGAAAAGTTTCTAATGCCCCAGGACAGCCCCCAGCCAATCGTACTCTGGCCCACGCCAGGGAGGGAACAGGTGACCAGCCGATGTCCCGGGTCAGCTCCGGCCTCCACGGCCGCGACCGCCCGCGGCCTCAACATGGCGCCCGCCCTCCCTCGCCCGCTACTCGCCCGCCGCTCCCCGGCGCTCCCGGGCGCCCTCCCTCGGCCCGGGCACCGCGCTAGGCACGGCCAGAGAGCCGAGCGCCCGCGCCAGCCCGGGGGCGGGGAAGGCACAGCCTCGGGGCCCTCCCTCCCTTCCCCGCCCCGGGGTTGCCGCCGACTAGGCCGATGCTCCGCGGCGAGGCGGGCTGGCGGCCGGAGACCCCCGCTCGGCGCTGATCCCTCCCTGTCCCCCGCACCTGGCCGCCTGCATGAGGGGGCTCCATCCGTAGTGGTTCCTGCTCTGCACCGAGGCGCCCTTCCGCAGCAGGAACCGCACCAGCTGCTCGTGGCCCCCCGCCGCGGCGAACTGCAGCCCGGTGTTGCCGGCCTCGTCCGTGCAGTCCACGGGCACGGCGGGGCTCGGCGGGGACGGCGCTTCGCCGCGGGGCTCCGCCGGCTCCTCGGGGCCGCACGCCGACGAGGAGGGGGCCGCCGGGTCGGCGGGGCCGCCGCCGCTGCCGGGCAGCCCCAGGAGGCGTCGGGCGGTCTCGCAGTCGCCCTGCTCGCAGGCGCGGAGGAAGAGCTGGACCTGGGGGGGCACCCCGCACTCCCCCATGGGCAGCGCTGCCGGGCCCGAGCGGCTCGGCCGCCCGCCGCCGCCGCCGCCGGGAAGGCAGCGGGGAGGAGGGGACTCGGCCGGCAGGAGGAGGCCGGCCCAGGGCGGCTCTCGCACGGGAGAAGGGGGAGCCGGCTGGGCCACGCTCCTCGGAGCCGGCGGGGCTTGTCCCGGCCTGGCCCGGGGGTCTCGGCGCCCCTCCTGCCCCGCTGGCAGCCCCAGCCGTGCCCCCTCGCCTCGCCCGGTGTCCTGTGTCCTCACGGCTCCTGCCCCTCCGCTGGGCTTTCTGCCCTCCGGGCTTACAGCCGTTTTCCGCGCCGTCCCTGACTGCCACACAATTAAATGTGTCCGCATTGCGTGTCCTTCTGCCCGGGGTCATGGCAGCAGGCCTTCGCTATGGCTTATTCATTCTCACCTGACACAACAATCCCTTTTTCCTGCTTCGCAACGCGGCTTCCTACAGCTTGGCGCGGTCCCTCTGTCAGCCCCACTCCGCTTACATGATACTGCAGCCTTTACTTGCACCATCCTACTTTGTATCTCCTTTAGCTCGCAAGCGGTCTCTCCCTTCAATGAGATCGACGATTCAAAGTTCCATCTTTTCCCCTACAAACACCAATTTCCCATCTCCTGACAGCGCTGTCTTTCAGTTTAAAATTTTTGCGCATAAAATGTGAATTCCTTGTGTGTCTTCTCTTCAGTTTCAGTCCCCCAGGAAATCCTGAAATCTTTTCTAGGTTAAACTTTTTTTTACAACATCTAAAGCAAGGCGAAAAAGAAAAGAAAAATCTTGAACTTAGTCACTCAAGGATATAATGTTGTGTCCCTGTAAATTCAGACAGGTAATTTTCTATGAAAATCAGTGACTTCAATGGCAGGACAGGGCATTGTTACGGGGTGGAGGGTTTGGGGATTAGAATACTACAAAAACTTAAAAGGAGTATAAAAAAATCTACCAAATGCCACTGATATGTAGCAATCCCCTGGTTTTAGGCAGTGGCATCCTTATCTTCCAAGTTATACAGCTTTTTGGCTCTGACACACTAGCAAATCCAGATTGCCAGACCATCATGGCAAAGGGCCAAACAAGTTACACTTGGAGAAAATCTACAGCAAACAAGACTCTTGGCTGCAGTTATGGGCTCTTTCCCTTTGGGAAAGTATCATTGATAATAAAAAAAAAATTAAAAAAAAATTTAGAAAAAAAAGGCATATTTATCATTACAGGAATAATAGAAAAATTTCCTGGACAGGGTAGGTATATATAACATATATTATATATATGTTATATTATATATATGTATGTATATATATAAATATACATACGTATATATTCAGGGATACTTCTTTTGTTACAGATAGCATGTGTTAACTCATGTAGCTTATTTAAATATGTGTCACCTACATTTATGCTAAATAATTTCCTTAAGCATAGAGAAGCTTACAGTAACCATCATCAGAGTGAAGATGCATGGCTAGGGAGAATTTTGGTCCAGCCAAAACAGCCTATAGCCATCCTTACATTGCAACAGTATGAGGAGCTTGCCGTTGTCAATAAAGCTAGATGGTGCAATTCATTCTTTGTAAAATTTCAGAGCCTGGAAGAAGGGAATGGCAAATGATTAATGCAATACATTATTCATGATTGAAGAAAACTGGGTCATACCATATCTAAGTGCATGCTCAGATATAGTCAAATTAGTGACAGGATCACTCCAGTTTATCTTTGAGATAAGCTCCCTGAACATGTTGATCCTACAAATTTATGTTGTGTAGCTGATGATTATGCTGTCAATTTCTACTAATGGTTTGAAACTACAGACAAAGATATCATGAATGTAATTAGGAATCTATCAGCAAAAGATGTAACACTTATTTTAAGAAGTTTATAAGACATAGGAAATATTTGATGGGGTTTAAAAAATGAGAGGGAAAATTATTTGTCCTGAATTCTGCTGCTGTCATCCGATGGTCATTACCATCTTCAGTTGGCATCCTAGGCATTTATACTGGTATGATCACTCAGGGATCTCTGTCACTGACTGACAATCAAGGCAAGGAAAAATAATCAAATTTCTTCTGAAATTAATAGACTGCTATGCAGTATTGTCCTGGATGATGCAGTACCAAGCTCTTTGAAAAATACAGGGCTTGATTTCTTCACCAATGAAAGAACAACCTGAGCCTTTCAAACAGTTCATTAGGACAAGATAATGGAGAACGCTTAGGTTGGAAGATAAGATGAGACAAAATAAAACCAAGATTCTCAAGTGCAGATTGTGTGTTAGCTGTTCAGAAGATTTGTTCAAACTGCATCTTTGTCCAGTCAGTGAAAAATGCATTGCTTTTGACAAGAAATTCATTCACATCAGTCCTGTGCCAATTTGTATAGGTCAATGTTAGATTGCTCCAAGGTTTAAATAATTTTAAGTGACAGAAAAAAAACTTAATGAAACAAAGAAATTACTTTCAAATAAAGAAGATGAAAAAAGTGCAAGGAACAGAACAAGCCCACCAAAAAGTGCAAAACAGATAAGTCAGGAGTACGCATATGAAGTCAACAACTGTGAAACTTTTCTAACATAAGTCTTCACTGCTAATGGCCTCAAAACACCAGTAACACCAGCAAGAAGATATAAGCTTTATTGATGCTACTCATCACAAAATGTGAAATAAAAGAGATAAATGACTTGGAGTCATTTGCTCTTCAAGACTCAGAACTCATCATTTGCCAGACAAAGCCTAGGAAACCATTAGAGCATGTGTACCTGTGGAACTGGTAAAGTGAGTATAATATGGCAAATGTGCAATGATGTAGAACTACACATTGGCCAGGTAACATGACAAAAAAAATCTGTTGCTCTTAAAGTAGTAATAGGATGTAACATATTTGGACATATACCATGACACATGAGCAAATCCCTACCTCATATATAATTCAGGGTCACATAATATGGAAGACTGTAAAATTGCCATCATAATCAAAAGCCTCTCAGAAATGTAAAAATGCAAGAAATCAAGCAATCTGTTTCAAAGAAATCTGTAGAACCAGAAACAGGTGACTCACTCATAATCTGCATTAACATCTGAAGATGGTAGCATCTCAAATCTCCAAGTATGATGGCAATTTAAGAGATAAAAGACTTATTTTCTACTGTAAAATCTTGCTGATGTGAATCACAAGAAAGTCATACTTCTGAGAAAAAGAAAACTGAAATTTTTAGTATATCTTTTATATGAAGACTCTTATCTCTGCCTTAATGAAAAGGAAGACATATATTAGAAATACCATCATTAGAAATGCTTCCCCAGTATCACTGAACTTATGTATGTTAACTGTGGTCCTTTCAGGCATAGAAATAGAAACTACCTTGAAAAAATTTCTAAAAAACAAATGGTATTGGGTAGCTACAGTGTAGGACAAAGATTAATTTTACAACATGATATCTGCTTGACTTCTTGGTTCAGAATTTTAGTCATGATCTTTGCTTTGTCTTATACAACCAGCTGCTGTACCTTTATGAGGAATTTACTTCATTTACATGTTTCAGAATATGCCATAATTTTGACAAACTTTCAAAAAGTATTTGCAACTCAGTATTTTAAATCATCGTGTCTGCATGAGACTGTGTGAAAAATCAGTCAGGTTTCCAACATAGCATACCATCATTAGCATGTCACATCATAACATACTTTGTGAGCAGAACTGCCATTTTGTTCCAATACTTTCTGACAGCTAAGCTTCCTGGCCTAGGTTTCCTTTATGTAGGTTTTCTCTTCCACTGTCTGCAGTTCATGCTTGCTATTTAACTAAAGAGAAAAAATATATGCAAGTAGTACATACCTACAGCAATGTCAAACATGTCTGTATTTAAGCTGTCCTGGCTTGAATGTGACCTTTTGAGCAAGGCATTTTGTGTACATTATATGTGTGCATACATGCACATGTACATATGCACATACATGTTCTACAAAGATCTGCTAAGTGGTACACCTGAGGTCTTGTGCAAGTAATCCACTGAATGTTGCCTCATTTTACTGAACTGTCACTAGAAGGATTTCACACCATTCATCAGCCTGATAGAAGATCCCTGAAATAGATGACAGTTTCTATCTCAGTCATTAAGTCTGTGTTTTTAATCTGTTTTATTTTCAGAGTTCTTCCTCTCATCTCAATTCCACAATCTCTCTGCCTCTGCACTATGCACCCAGCTTCCCTTTTGACCCAAAGCATACCCTGTAAAACAGGGTTCCTGCAGAAGCACTGAGGACCCTTTGGCACTGGGGAAGCAGGGTGTGGCTCATTTCGTGTTTTGCATGTGCTGTGCAGCTGTCTCGAAAAGATACTTCCAATGCAAACACATTTATTAAAAAAATCATTGACACTGGTAGTGCAATAGACTGAACAATAATATTTTAAAAATATTTCTGCTAGCAAAGGAGAGAAAGAGCAGCCAAGGTGAGAACTGGCTGGGTGTTGCAGGGCAGTGTGATTTTACACACAGTTAAAACAATGGTGAACAATGAGCCTATAGCCTGTCCAATGCTATCTCTAGTGGATATGTTTTATAATCTGGATGATTCCTCCCCGCCTTAAGCATATTTCCTGTCTATGTCCAAAGTATTTGTACTTCATGTTTTCTATCATATTCTTCTGATTTTTTTTTCTCTAGAATATGTAAGCATTGGCTTTTTCTAAAACTAGGAACTTTATTCTGAAATACATTATTTGATACTTTATTTTTACTCTGGAAGTGTGAATTTAGTAGCCTGTTTAACTTATTGAAAGTAAGTCTTCCCACTCTATTTCCATTTTTAGATTTTTGTTTTTTACACACACACAAAAAAAGGAAAGTTTGGATGATGTAAATTTTAAATATTTTCAAAATTTAATAGCTCTGGTTTTTTTCTGTAATGTGTATGTTATCACTAAAAATGAGAATACCTTTTAATAACCTTTTAATAGGTTATTAATGTATGTATATACTATATGTAAATTCCTTCAAAAAGCTCATGTATTTTAGGTGAATTAAATGCACCTGCATTTCAAACATATTTCAGAGAGCAACAGATACATCCTTAATTTCAGCTTTTACTTTCACCATAATGTGAATTCTTATGGGCAATTACATATTGCTGTAGTTAGTATTTTTCTCTTAGTGCTTTTTGAAAGGTTTAGTTAATTTTTTTGACACTTTTTGGGCTGAAGAAAAAATTTCCCGTTTTTAAAATAAACTTTTCAAAGGTATTGATTATTCTACTAATCTTGTTTTAATTTGGACAATTAAGGGCACAATAGATATTTCTAGATAAGTAATTGGAGTTTTTATATTACTTGTTTGGTTACTCTACTTATCTTTGGTTGAAACTCCTGAAGCAACTGAAATTATAACTCATTAAACACTAAAAAATCATAACAAATTGTTTTAACTTCCATTGTTATTCAACCTGAAAGAAACAAAAGAACTTCTTAAAAGGAACTCTTCCATGAACATTCTGCTACAAGTTTTATGGCTAGCAGTAAACTTGTTCATTTGTCTTATTAATTGTAGATTTCTTTTTTTCCCCCCAGGGCTTATTTGTATGTTCAGAGAGAATTCTTTACACATTAACTCTTTCAGCTCGGAACATTCAGTCTTCCCATCACATTTACATCCCAAAAATGTTTGAAAGGGCTTGAGAAAATATGTTTTTACCTTCATATTCTTTACATCTTATACAAACTTCTTTGTGAATGCAAATAATTGATTCTTTATGATTTTTGCATTAACCTCATTAAGGTACTTTCTCTTGATGAATTCCCTCTGGTTTATGTGTTTGGACATCTTCCCCAGAGAAATACTGTTCAATACTTTCAATCCCCACTGCATCACAGAAATGTGATCACAGAAAGTCTTCACCCGTTACTCTACTGTAACAGCATTTTTACTGCTGAGAGCTGTTCTGTCACGTTTGGTTCTGTTTCCCATTTTTTAGTTTCAGGACTTGTTTTAGTCATGTGATCATGTTCTTGTACTTCTATATTGCTCTAATACTTAAAATACTTAAATAAAATACAAATTCTTATAATATTTAAGAACCTCTGCAGCAGAACCCCTCTTATTCAGAAAGATGGCAAGCAAGGATACAAAGCAAATGCTGGGTATACAATAAATGCTGCCACCTGCCTCTTCAGACCCAAAGTTTGCTAGACACAGCTTCCTCTATATGCAATGTAAATTCTCATGTCCCACATACTGATATTTAGTAGTTGTCTACAAAGCATATTGAAACTAGATTTTATGCCTATATAATTACCTGATAGCTAGCTGTGTTGCTGAGTAAGAAATAAGCTGTCTATGCACACACTTGTTGCAAATCTACCTAAATTACTTGATTTATGCTATCTTGGCAGAATCAGAATCAGTCATTGGTTTTCAGAACCCTTCTGTCAGAGCATGGCCTCCATAGCAGTTGAGTCTGCATTTCTTGTCACATGCAATATTTATTATAATGTAAAATAAGAAAGAGCTCATAGCTGTATGCTCTGACCCTGATGATGATGAAACTTTTTCCCTTCCTTAGTGTTAGTTTCATCTACTCCTCAGTAGTGCTGGAAAGCACCGCCCAGTGCTGTGTACTGGGCTGAAGTTCTCTCTCTGGGCATGACCAAACTCCTCTGCCGGGGTGATCGTGACAGGCCTTCAAAAGCAGAGGATGTTGCAGGGCATAGTCTCTTTGGAAAATAGGTGGAGCAAATGATGCCTCAAAAACAGCTCCAGCTCGCTACTGCATGTGAGAGAGAAACTGTATCCAGTTGTGTTACACTTATATTAAAGTGTTTCAAACACAACATCAGGCTCTGTCATGTAATCTCACAACCTCCCAATTACTAGTTTAGGCTTCATAATGTTAGAGGCTGTAGTAAAACAAACAGTATGGATATGTTGTTGAGTATGAAGCAAATCTGAAAGTTCCATCTAGTGCTACTGCTGTTTTTCCCCCCATGATCCTGTCAAGCCATAGAATACAGCGCCCATTATATGCAAAATAAACTTGGGATTTTCACTGGTCTTCTGGATTTCTCTCTATGAGGCCACATTGGTTAACATATGTTTTCGACCAAGAACACTCCTTTCTTCAGCAAAAAAGATTGTCCTTAATGCCTATAGCTTCTTAGCTAGTGTTCTGCTCTACTTCTGAAGCACATACTATTCTAGAGGCAGCAGAATGGAAGAAGCCTGGATTTCTATTGATTTGTTTCTAAACTATTCCTACTCCCTCTGTGGGAAATAATATCCCTTGATGTCCTGCAGCTCTGAAAATTTCTGTCCGCAGACAGCAAGCCTTGGGTCTATCCCAATCACTTCCAATGACCAAAGCAGCTCGCTGTGGCCCTGGCAGCTCTGTGCCAGCAGAGATTTCCCTTGCTGGGGAAACGGCATATCTGCCATGCAGCTGCCAGTGCCAATGCTTATGAAGGTCCCTCGGTTCAGGACGACCAGATCACCTTGCCCTTGAAGGGTGACAACAAAGGGAACATGCCTTCCTCCCTGCTTCCCACATCCCAGATCTGTGTGATCCAGCAGAACCGGGATGGCCTCCATTCCCTCCCTGCCCTGCTATGAGTCAGGACCAGTGCTGGTTCCACCGTTTGTGTCCCCAGAGAACACGGGGCAGGCTGGAGCCGTGTGCCTTCCCTGGGGTGCTGGAAAGCTGGGGCGCCAAGCAGCCTTCCAAACACCAGGAAACCGAGGGACATCGTTCCCGAGGAGGCGGCTGGCGGGCGGCAGGGGTAGGCTGCCCGGGGTGAAGCGGGACGGGTTCCCGGGCCGGGGGTCCCGCTCCCCGCCCGCGGCAGCGGCAGCGCCCCTGCCCGTGCCCGGCTCTTCCGCGCCGCGCCCTCCGGGCTGGCCGGCGGCGGGGCGGGGAGGAGGGAGGAGCCGGCAGCGGAGGAGCCGTGCGGGCTTCCTGGCGGGGCAGCGCTGCGGCGGGAGGGTGTCGCGGCGTGGGCAGGTCCGTGAGAACTTCGCCGAGTCCGCCCGGGGCGGAGGCGCGCCCGTGTCCGTGAGACGGCAGCCGCCGCCCGCTCGGCATGGCCGGCCGCCTCGGCCGCGGGATGTGCTGGGGCAAGAGGGGCCGGGGCTGTCGGGGCGAGGGCGCGCTGCTCGCCCTGGGGCTGCTGGCCGCCCTCGGCTTCCTCGTGTGGCGGCACGGCCCGCCGCCCCGCCACGCCGCCCGCCGCGCCCCGCCGCAGCCGCCCAGCCCCGACTCGGAGCTGCTGCGGCGGCCGGCGTACGCCAAGCCGGCCCCGGAGCCGGGGGCGCTGGGGGAGCTGGGCCGGGCGGTGCGGCTGGAGCTGAGCCCGGCCGAGAAGCGCCGCCAGGAGGAGAGCATCCGCCGGCACCAGATCAACATCTACCTGAGCGACCGCATCTCGCTGCACCGCCGGCTGCCCGAGCGCTGGCACCCTCTGTGAGTAGCGCCGGGGGCAGGAGGGGCCGGGGCACAGGAGCCGTGCCTGCCGCCGCTGTGGCTCGCAGAGCCGCTCCGGGAACCGGGGTGTCCGCTGGCAGCGGCGGCGCGGGTGCTCGTGTCTCTCTCGGGCATCTCTCGCTCAGGAGCGTGGAGGCTTTTGGAAACTTTCCCGTCACAAGCGCTCGGCGATCACGGCGTTCGCTCCCGGAGTTAAATCGATTGGTGACTTTGCCAGGCTGCCGCACCTACACAAGGCGGCTCAAAGTTGCGTGTAGATGGTGCGTGTGCAGGTTGTTTTCCCACGTAGCCCTGGTGGTGTGTTTTCAGTCCTTCAACTACGCTGCTCTGCCACTTTTCTCCTATTGCTGTCCCTGGGTAAGTCACCACGGGCAGTAACATACTTTTTCAGTCACTCCCAGCTTTAAAAATGTTACGCTTCCCAGATTTCAGCTGTGCATTGTATTCAAATGCCTTAAGACACACAGTTTAAAGGAGATCGTTTTATCAGCAGTTTTACCAGGACTGGGCTAGAAGTGGTGCACACAGAGGCGTGTAGTGGTATTCTGAAGTGGGACTGTGCTTGATCCGGGACGCATAGTTGCTGGGACAAGTTACATTTACAATTACGACACCGGTGGCAGATAAGGGCATAGGCAATTGTAAACGAAGGGTTAGATAGTGTTAGATGAGGTGGCTGTAATTTACAGGCAGCTGTGAAGCCAGCGTGGCACAACAGGTCTAACTGCTGTGCCCTTACTCAGTACTCGGTGTGGCACCGTCTTGGGCTCTCCTGTGAGTGAGCTGCGGCTGCTGAGAGGAAGAACTAGCCGATTAAGGGATATGCTAGCCAGCACAGGGGATGGGATGGAGCCACAGCTGCTGCTGACTCCTCACAGCCCTCACTTCAAGCACAAAGCAACCTGACAGCTTGGCTTCAGCTGGTTTGTTTCGTTGCAACAGGTTTGTACGATATGGTAGCAAAAAGCTGTGGAAAAAGCAGGGCTCTGGATCTCCCGTGCATTCACCTCACGCCGGTGTGTCCTGCCCAGTGTTTCACCAACTCTGATTGTAAGTGCTGAATCTAAAACATGAATCTTATGACGACTTTCAAAAAGTTGCAGTGCAAAAGCAAGGCCTTTTCATCATAAGTAAGTCTGACACTAGGCTTGTGTTGCTTAGTTATTATTTCCCTCTTATAAGCAGTCTGTAGATCATAGGTCAAAAAGGACCATTTTAGTTTCATTTCCATGGGAAGAATTAAATAATTTCAATGAGTTATTTTGGACTTCTGCCATTTTTCTATGACAGGATGTTAGAAGAAATGGAAGGTTAGAGTTGTTGAATAGGGTACATTATAGATGGGTGTGGGTGACTATTCTAGAAATGAAAATAATTTAAATAAATTTTGCTACAACAACAGACCCGTTTTGATTTGAATGTATGGATGCTGAAATGACAAAGTATATTGAAACCAAAAGAATCACAGAAGCATCAGTGTCATAATCTCAGAGATAATTGCCTTCTGAAGCTGGGGCTGTATTGTTCTGTTGGCAGGTGCTTCATGCCTTTGTGCACAGTTAAATCTAAATTATGGCAAAAATGTCACACAGCATCTCTCCAACTCACACAGCAAATGTAAAAAACTTTCTCAAAGGCAATTTTGCAATTAAGTGGTAACTTCTTCTCTCAAAAAGGAAGACCATGTAAGAGATTGAAGTAAAAAAAAAATAAAATTGAAAAACATTACCAAGCCCACAGCCATAGAAAATGCATTGCTCTTTGTTGCAAGATTAGAGGTTATACAGTTTGAAATGTCAAGTCCAGGGATAATATTATTATGTTTTTATTAAGGTGGGTAATGCTTGACTATTTATGACCTTTGATGAACATTCTGGTGATGAGTGAGGCTATGATGATGGGAAATAAGTAGTAATGATAGAGGGTAACTAGGCTTCAGCAGTCCACCAAAATGATGCAGAGGCTGAATTTTGGATGTGATCAGTGAAATTACTTTGGTAGCAGAAGACCAGAAGGTGACAAAGGCACCATTTTTTTTAATGGAGTACCAGAAGAGAACCAGAGAACTGTGTGCTGGCAAGCCTTGGAACTTTTCCAGGCATGTTATCTACCAACTGTGGTAAGGGAAAGAATTAGTAACAGATGGGAGGGTGTGATCTATTGAGAAAGTCAACAAGGCTTTTGTCAAGGATGACGTGTCTCATGAATCTATTTGAGTTCTTTGAAGGTTATAATTATATGGATAAAGAAGTATGTTGTTACTTGATTAAACAACTGTGAAATAATGTGGAAATTCCTTGTATTTATAAATGAGCAGAAGCTGTGAAGCATTTGTTTTGGATTTTTCTGTTTTGGTTTGTGTTTGTTTCAGGTTTTTTGTTTGGTTGGTTTTGTTTTCTGTTTGTTTTAAGGAGTGAAGAGTCACTGATAAAGTCCCACAGAAATCTGTGTCAGACTCAATGCTGTTCAACTTACAGCATAGCTTTCATGAAGGAGTGATTAATTTACAGGTCTTTAACTTGAAAGACAGGTGGTCTGCTGGAAGTGTACCTCCTGCAGGGCTGCTGCAATACATGGTTGGTGCATGAAAGTCGATAAAACAAATTCAGCCACCTTCCTATTCCAAAAATCCATTTTCTGTGAAGCATAAGAAAGTCCATCCACTGGAAAATTTAAATCAAATATTCAGGAGATATTGACAGATGCTGTGCTTGCAGACTCTGTTCTGGGCTATGGGCTTTTGGTTTGTTTCAGCATATTCTGGTGTGTGTGGAGGCAATCTGGACATTTTAGATACTGTTAAAATGGGAGGATTGAAGGGAAACAGAGACAACATTACCATCACCTGGATGCCCCACTGCTTCTTTTGATATTAATGTCCTTCCACACTGATCACCCACTCTGTGTGTGTGAATTGGTGAAATCATTTGAATCCAATGAAAACTAGAGTTTTGCTAATTTGATAGAGAGTATCTGAACCAGTAAGCTGTTAAATGTGATATGCAAAATCATTACACAAGGTGTTGCTGTATCAGAAGCTGATGCAAAAAATCTTTTCCTACTGCTGTGTGTTGTACATCCTGGACCTGCCAAGGGAACAGAAGTGTGGCAGGTATTTGCTAATATCTTTGTCTGGTAATAGTGTACAGGAAGAGAAGAATAGTTTGGCTGAGATTACTCTCTCAAAAAATGTATTGATTGATGGTATTTGACTATGAATCCAGAAGTTTCAAATTTAGATCTTTCTCCTACTAATATATTCCCAACAGTGAGAATATTCAGAAAGTTGTTATTCTTTCTTGTTTTCACCACTGTAACTTGCTTTTTGTGATGACTGGTCCTGTTTCTGTTGACCCACAGACCCAAAGAACTCAATAACTACTGTTGTTTCCTTTAGACACTTTCTGCTTCCTTTAACTGTCTGAGCTTGACCTCAGCAACTGATAATGTGTTTCATCACACAGGAATTATTTAGTTTTATGGAAAGTATACATATAAATAAATAAACTTCATGTATAAGCAGTCCTTAAAAATGTCCATTTGGAAGAATCTTATGGATAAGAATGTAAGTTACTAAGTGGTGATACAGTTTGTACTAGGCTGGGGTGAAATAAGCCATAGGGTCAGATAAGGATGGAGGTTGGAAGAAAACTTTGAGGTGTCTAGTCCAACCTCAAAGCCTCCAAGGATGGAGATTCAACAACTTTTGAACACCTCTTTCAAGGCTCCATCACTGCCTTCTTTTTCTTTTTTTTCCCCTGATCATGAGGTTGTCTGGATGGTGCAGCTTGTCTCCCCAACATCTACCCTTCATTTCTTGAGTTTGTACTCATAAAGGGAGCAACAATTATAGGAGGTTTAAAACCAGCAAGTGTCCTCTGTCAGACTTTGAGTTTCTGAGGGCCCTGTTGGGGCTGATGCCCTGTAAGTGTGGTGTGATGAGCTTGGGGCCATGGGCTTTGGCTGCTGCTGCTGCTCTGCCTTCCTCCCCCTGCAACACCACGTCTGCATTGTGTCCCATGGCCTTCTAATTGTGGGCTTGTTTTATAGGACTGTAGGGCTAGGCAGACAACTGATACATTCTCTTAGCCTTTTACAGCTTATTACAATGTATAAGAAATATATTTCCAGTTTTTCTATTTGGGTTCTTTTCGATTAAGGGCTATTTTTCAAGCATTGTTCCAGATTTTAGACATTCTACATTTTTTTCCCCTTTCTATATTACAGTAAGGATGCATTTCACACTTATTTTGGGGATAGTTTCTGTAAAAGCACAAAAATTACCTCTGGCTGCCTCTTGGTACAAAAGTACAAGTCAGGAGTAGGCACTTTTGTGCTGACTCAGCCTTTCATGTTGTCTCTTTCATGGTGGAAGCCTGATTCAGCCCTTGGGGCTCATTTTACTTGTGATCACAAGGAAATGGATTTTTAATTCTTTCCTGTCTTTCCTAAGTAGCCACGAAAGCCCCCAAAATATTGAATGTGGCCTGCATAGTATTTTTCAGCTATAAAATTAGTTTTAGAGGTTTGTTCTTTAATTCTAGGTAATCTTCTGTATTTTGGAGAGACTCTTTATATTTTTTTTTGTATATGTGTGATTTTATGTATATGTTTAAGTATCTGTGCATATATCTTTAAGTGTCTTTGTATAGATAACTAGATATACACAAATGCTCAAATTTCTCTGTCACCATCGTTTATGCCTGTCATATTTATTTTGGGGGAATATTGTGTTTAACATGACAATCTTGTGCTAAGATTTTTCTGTCTTTCAAGACTGTTTTTCCTGTTTGTTCCTATATTTGAGTTTGATTCTCTGAGTCTCTCTTTCTTCTATGGTTTGTTTTCTGGGCTGTAAATACTAAATTATACCAGGATGTTTGTCTGATAGTATCTTGCTAGCAAGTTTCCAGAATAAGCCTTGATACTAGGTTTTTGTTCCTTTTTTACTTCAAAAATGACAGCTCCCCCTGCCAGGAGTTTTAACCTGACTGCTTTGGGAAAAGGTTCAGCAGTTGAGTGTTTCCCTCTTCAGCCCATACTGAGTGTCTGATTTCACCCAGGAGCTTCTCTTTCATCTCTTACCTAAAGGTGAAACAACTGTAGTGACTTTTTTTTTTTTTTTTTTTTTTTTTTTTTTTATGGTATGTGTATAGGGAATAGAACATGCCCAGAGCTGCCTTTGGCACAGGTATTCCCATGCTTTGTATATGACCAGGAGACAGCACACTACTTCTTACAAGAAAGGCTTTGCATAAAAAACTGAGGAGTATGTTTAGTGTAAGAGTTTTGTAACCCTAAGGTCACTTGTTTGCTGTTAGGATTTTTTGGTTTGATTTCTGAGCTTTTTGGAAATATGGAATTGGTTACTAGTAACTATGCTAATCATAATACCTTTTAGTCATTACTTTAGTGTTAGTTGGCAGGATTTCTTTCAAATCTAAACAGGCTTTGGACCTTCAAAGCAATGCTTTTCTAGGACATTTCATTCTTTCTTCATACAGTAAGTGGGGTAAAAATAGTTCTTCCCTATGGTTGGTTTTTTTGGGGAGTTTTTTCTATAAGAAGGCTTGCATTTTAAAGCAGTACAAAATGAAGCAAAAATATTTCGCTGCTTTTGTTTCCTGTCATCTGTAAAAATGTGTCACTTTTCTTTGTCATTATGCTTTTAACAACCCCCAGCAAATATTTTCCAGAAGTCTGGATTATTTTTCACCATTTTTTTCCAGCTTCTGGTAGATTTCCTTAACTTCCTTTGACATCTATATTATTGCTTGGTTTCAGCTGATTTAATTTTTAAATTGAAAAAGTTCTCAGCTCTGTCATTGATAGCAAACAAAATTTGATTTTTTAAATTCAAAACCTTTTTATTGTAAGCATTGTTTATAAGGATCAGAGTGTCCACACCTTAGTCATTAGTGATGAATACAACAGCTCCTTTCAGTCATTGCTTTGTAAACTATTTTTTCTTGTCCTGAATCAAATTACTCACACTAAAGTAAGTTTTTTGAATGTAGGTGTAGGAAATAGTATGTCTCTGTGGAAAGGTCAAATGTATCTCACTATCCTGGAAGAAAATCAAAAACATCTGAGCAAAATATATCCACTGTTTCAGCTCAACAAAATAAAATAAAAATCAAGTGGATTTACCCATTGTCACATGCAGAATTTCCTTCTCGGGTGCACATCCAGAATCTGGGTCAGTTAGGAACTTCTGTAACCTTTCTCTAACAATTTGGAATTAGGAGGCTCTATGGATTTCCCAAATATGTGGATTTTGGGATACAGACTTAGTCAATTCTCCTCCTTGGTCTTTCTAGATTTTTTTTCTTAATGTATTTTTTATCTGTCTTAAACAGATTTGCTTTCTGTGTCTACCTCCTCTCCACCTCCCAACTTCTTAACAAATATTTTCTTCTGTTTCAGACTCAGTGTCTTTCTTGCTTGCTTATTATCTGAAATCTTAAGAAAGCTTTTGGCAGTCTGTCTTGTCAAGACCTTCTTGTCATTTGGACAATCATTCTGTAGAACATTAAATAACCTGGAAAACTATTTCACAATCTAGCCAGCCTCTCTTTCCAGAGGCTATGATCATATCACAGTATTGTAGACTTCACAGGGGTGCTTCCTCTAACATGGTTTGTTTCAGCAGATATAATTTAGGGGGCTTTTAGCCAGCCTGCTGGGCTGGGACAGGTGATGGGGAAGTGTAGGCCAGCATCCTGAACTCACCTGTTTAAGTGTTCCAGCCTTGCCCTAAATAATCTGTCCGTTCTGGCTGTTATCAGCACCTTGCTGCTATCTGTGTTGCTGACCACACCTTCTGTAAACTGTCAATGCCTTTTTCTACAATAGTTAAACACATGTGGCCTGTGTAGGTGTGTAAAACCAGGTGGAGCCTCTCCATGCAAAGATAAACCTTTTTTAATTTTTTTATTTAAAAAAAAAAAAAAAAACCATGAACTGACAGTTGGCTCAAGGTAGTCTTACGGACAAAAGAAATTTGACATGAAAAGTTGGGTAGTGTTTGGAGAAGATAAGAATAATGTTTATTATATCCTTTAATTCCATTGGAAATGTCTCACTTTTCTATCCCAAGCCTTGGGTGGTGTTACTTTTGACTGGCATGCTGCATTTTATCCATAGGTTACTCTCCCACAGAGAGGGGTGAGGAGTGGATGTTCAACTGTATATACAGCCTGGAGTAAGAGACATGGCCTTGGTAGCTGTGGGGTGACTTACAAACCAGTGCTGCCACTGCTGTCATGCTGCAGGGCTTGGAGTGCTTGTGATGGATGTGCAGAACCCCAAGCTGCAGCTTGGGCAAAATAGAAAAGGGGGTAGAAGATGCCAGAACTGCTGTGGCCTCTGCCATGGCTTTGGGAAGGTGAGAGAAGGAGGTGTTTTCTCTTGAGTGAAGATACTTGGCAGATTCCAATGCCCACATTGCTGCCTCTGCAGTTTGTGGAGTGGGAATGAAGATGGTGAAACTAGATTGAGATGCCCGTGGATGCTGCCATTCATCCCCATCAGCCTCATTTACTTACAGCCTACAAAATGCCACTTTTGAGCACACCTCTTACTGAAAGAGCAGTTTAAGTCCTTGTTTAAACTGTTCAGATTAGGAGGAGGAGGAAGAGAGGTTGTGTGGCAAGCCAGCATGTTTATGGCCCCTCATAACAAGCCCAGCCAGCCTGGTTCCTAACCCACCATATGAAAGCCAGCCTGAAGTAGAACCCTGGCAGTGTTTTCCAGGTGACACTGGGGTGGGGCATACTGTCACATACTGCAGTCACATAAATCAAGTTGAATCAGCTTCAGCAGTGACACTGTTTTGCACTTCTTGAGAGAAGCTGCACCATCCTGAACTTGCCTAGGGCGTTCACATTGAAACTTCAAACCCAAAACTTAGCAGTATACCTTCTGAAAGTATTGAATAATTTATGAGCAGTTTGTGTTCTTAGCAAATCTTTGAAGACTCAGAAAACATTTCATTTTTTTTTTCTTAAAATATAAGTAACCGTGCATATAGAAGATCAAATTTGGAGATTAAAAGTCTGTTTTCCCTTTCTGTATCATTGTCACAGTTGTGGTGAAAGTCTTAAGTAAGAGCATGTCAGCAACCATTCCTAATTAACTCATGGCAGTGTGCCCAGTGTGCACACATTCATGCTCTCTTTCCCTGTGTATAGATACACATCTCCTAGAGAAACAGCTCTTTACAAAGAAATAAATTGAGTGATTACATTAATTGACACAAATGTTCTTGAAAACAACCCATTTAATTTTGTTTAGGCATTTCCTGAGTGATGTCTCCTTAGTTTCTAATAAATAACCTATTGTAAAACTTGCTAACAGAAGACTGTGTAGTGTAGTAGACTCCAAGGTTAATTTATTAAACTTGTCAGTTGTTTACTCTTGGTTAGACTGTGACTTAAAAACGCAGTATAAAAAAAGGCAAAACCAAAACCCCACAGGAATTTGAATGCATGATGATACACTTTTGCATGTTTGGCTTCAGTTTGCATTTTGTGGACTTAGATGTTTGAGTAGAAGCTGTCATGAAACATGGAGGAAAGGCAGTATATAGGGAACGTGGTTTGGTGTTCAGGTACACACAAGTGTTATTTTCTCTTTCTTACCATCTAGAGATTTAAAGATTTATGGATGAACACATTTAGAATCCTAAAATATAGATGTTCTCTTAGTGTAAATTGATCAGAAATTCCAGAAGACAAAGCTTTTATTGGTTTTATACCTGTCTTATGCCACAGGGTAAAGTAGGAGGGCCCTGGAACACCCACCCAACAAGGCAGAAGGTGCCTGAGGGAATTGAAGGATGATGCAGAAGCAGGATGCTGCTGTAGCACTGTAGTGTCCCTGTCTGCTCCTTGGAAGATGGTTGGGGCAGTCCTAGCCATGTTTTCTCTGAGTATCACAAGGCTTCTGCTTGTGCATTTTCTAGTGAATCTGCGGAGAGCAGGAGTGACCAGAGGGCAGTGACTGAGCAGGTGTCACTCCTTTGCATTGCCATACCCTTGTGGTTATTATTCATTATATACCAGTGTTTGTCATTGAATCTGAGTCTTGTTTAAAACTATATGCATTTATTTTGTTGCCTCTAGAAAAGCCTCTTGGATGTGTTGGCAACAGGTTTTTCCTCAGTGGCTGATCCTAGTATCTGATAACTGTGACTAAAGTCAGGTTGACTAGAGATTTCTGTACTTCTCTGAAGAAAATGAACCCACTCAATATGCACAGCATGCCATTTTTACTTTTAATTGGGTAATTGTTTATTTAAAATACATTTAATTATTACAAACCAGCAAAGTTCATGTGATTGAATAAGATAAGGAGAGTAGTGAAAGATCAAATGCATCTGCGTTTTATTTTCCATGCTTGGAAATGCCTCACTTACAGACAGCTAATTTCCTTATGTCTGTGTTATGTTTTTACCAGCCATTTGGTAGTTATGATGACTAAGTTCAAAGTGATGTATCTCAGCCAGTGGTAGGGACCATAGGTAGTTTCCTATAGTCATTTAAGTTTATTCATAGAAAGTTAACAACTGTTCCATAGTCAAACCTCTATGGACAAGAGGGAGGTGGGGACCCACTGAGGTCTCCTGGGCTGTGCTAGATCAATGGCTTAAAGAGAGTGAGGTAAGTTGCCTTCTGGATCTGTCTTTATGGACCGGCAGAGCCCAGATGATCAGCTCAAAGGTGACAGTTTTTAGGATGAATAATGTGAGATGCAATTAATCCTGTTTTAACATGATCCTCTCTATTGGAAAGGAAGGTGTTATGTGTTTGAGGGTGGCACTAGAGAGTGCCCTACTCAGAAGCCAAAAGCAGGTTTCAGTATAGAATGCATAAATATACATTCCCAGTATCTGCAAAAACATATTTTGGGGCTGCTGTCACCAGTTGCTGTCATTTTAATGGCATACTGTAATTGATATGCATTTGTTTTTCTGAATAATCCAAAGTAGGAGTGAAATGATTCACTTGGAAAGTAGGAGCTGGGATACTTGGCTGACACATGGAGAATAAAAGTACATCTTGAAGTTTGCAAATGTGAAAACAGAAGATGGGCTGCTAAGGCACTTCTGTGGTAAACAGGAGTTGAGAAATGGAAAAGATGAGTTATGACCACCAGGCTTTAAATCAGGTTTCATACTGGTAGTGGGTTTTTTGAAGTTTTTATTTCTTGTGAAGTGGTAATGTTTAGTGTCCATATGCATGCCACTTAATTGTTATTCAGCAACACTTCCAAGCATTTCCATTTCAGGGATTCATTAGTTTTTTGAAGATTTTCTTATGCTATAATTTTTCCAGGGTCTAAATGCTTTGGGTTTGTAATCTCTCGAATGGGATTAATTTTTAAGGTTTAGCAAAACTCTTTCATTACAGAAAGTTAAGGAAAATTGTGCTTCACTTTAGCAACACTATTTGAGACTGCTAACAGTTGAGATCTTCTAGCAATGTAGCAGGAAATATATGTCTTGGAAATAATATCTGAGATAGACATGCAAATCTATGCAGAAGTTGGATAACTTGGGGGTTTTTTTATTTTTTTTATTTTTTTCCTTTTTTTATACTATTTTTTAGAATTTTTTTTTTTTAATAAGGGGATCAGGGTACTTCTCAGGTCAGGTTGGCCATTCTGGCCAGCAGCCTGCCCTGCTACCATGGTGAGTCACTTCTCTGCACTCTTGTGCCGCCTTCCACCATGGAGCTGGTAAATCAAACCCATTTTTTAGTGCTGGCATCTTTCTTGGCTTTGGAAACCTAAGAAACGTGTGCTCTGGTATGTCCTGAAGCAGGCTGACCTTTTCCTGCAGTGTGGGGTGTGCTGGAGGAAGGAGGCAGCAATGCACAGTGAATCACAAACAGTGTGGGAATTGCCTTGCTCTGTGCCAAATTGTGTTTCCCATCTCCAGCATGTAATTTCAGGCAAATCCGTTGAAGTCTTTAATCTATAATTAGACTTATAAGCTTCTTTAGACCTTTTGGGTTTCCTTTCTTTAGAAGGAATACAGCATTATTATTCTATGAATCTTCTTGACATATTTTTCAAAGAATGCTTTACTGGTGTTTTTTTAAATTTATTTGTATTTTCCTTCAGTTTTCTTCAGTGGATGCATAGAGATCCTATTTCCATTAAGAAATGAACTCAAAATTACCTGGTAAAAAATGACTGATATATATGAATTTTTTTTTTCCTGGCAGTACTGAGCAGAAATGTTTTTCAGTAGGCTAAAGTAAATATGTATTTCTAAAATTGGATTAAAACAGTGGATTTTTCTGCATTAAAAATAAAGAAGTTAATTAAAATGTCACTTGTCACTCCTTTTCATTTTTTATGTGTCAATACATGAATGTCTGGCTAAACAAATCAATTCTTTCACCAGGTGTTGGTGTGGGACAGTTCCCTCTGTGAAAGCCTCTCAGGACAAGTTACAGCCTGGAGGGAGAAGTGTTTTAGCACTTCACTAGATCACTGTGTGTGTGTCTATATGTACCTACCTATGTATATATGTAAATATCTATATATGTAAATATGCATGGGTGTTAAGGAGCTTTTGGGTGCCTCCTTTGCCCGAGTGTCATTAGTCCTTTTTGCTTCCTCATGTTCATGTATTTATTACAGAATTACTCTACAGACTGTCTGTTTTCCTCGTAAGAATTTTAATTTTAGGCATAATCAGATTCAGATTCTTTTTCTTTCTGTACAACAGATCTTAATAGATACTGCCTAATCTTCAAAGAAAACTTGAAGCTTTTTTAAATTGCAGACACAGTAGCCTCAAGTTTGTTAAAATATTCTTGGTAAGCAGTTCGCTTTCAATGTCATTTTCTTAGTGGTTTGGGGAATTTTTGTGCCCCTAAATTGACCTAAGGGATTTTCCTGTCACATTTCCTACTGATCAGTTTTAATTTCCCTTTTCAGCTCCCCATAGCATGTGTTCTGGAGGACTCACTGCTTTTCTGTTTTGGTAGAAAGGATGTTCTTCCTGCTTCAGCAGTCTTCAGAAGTTGAAGTTTGTCCTTCTTGCCCCTTACAAGCCTGGGTAACTCCAGGGAATAAAAATTGCCAATATGGAATGCTCTTAGCAAAGATGAGAAATTGTAGAAAATGCCATCATTGTTTTAAAATTCTTCTAAAGTATTCTTTAGAAGATTTAGGGATTCTTTAAAGAATTTATACATTTGGCTCAGCTATAAGTTTCTTGGCATCCTTATGTTCATTTAGGGAAGTTCATATATGTATTTATAGGAAATACATTCTGGAGCTTAATCCAAAGGTTTGCAAACTTTCTGGCTCTCCATAGAGCCAAGCTCATGCATTTTTATGTCTATTTTACGTTGTTGTAGATTCCACTATTAGATTTTGCCAGTTATGTGGCTCTCCAAATTCTGCTTCAGTGTACATACATTTCAGTTTTGTTGCTGGTTGTTTGGTTTGGGTTTTTTCCTCTTTATTTGTTGCTGTTCCTTCACAGTTATATTTTTACTGTCTAGCACTTGTTCTGTTTTCCAAAGCAACAGTTATCACTAGTTTATGTTACTGTTTTTACTGCACTTAGATTTTACTTTTCTTTTATTTTTTTTTCCTTTAATTTGAGGCACATTTTGACCATTGCTGATTCTTCTATTTGAAATTGTGCAAAGACAGCTACTTCAGGTACACTAGCCCAGAATACCTCCTATTATTTTTCTTTTTAGACCTTTTGGTAGTATGCAGAATTTTATTTATAATGCTTCTGTGGAAATGGAGCCTCTGTAAGAGCAACTTCCAAATGTCTTCTCATACAATTTTCCACTCAGATGCAGCTCTTTTCAGATCCTTTCTGTGTTCTTGCTTGCAGTTAGTAACTAGCATACAAGTGGATTTGAGAATCGTTTCCTGAAAATTAATAAATGCTTTTGCACTTGTACTAAATGTTATTCCCCCTTTACAGATGCAGAGAGAAGAAATATGATTATTATAGCCTGCCAAAAACCTCTGTTGTGATAGCTTTCTATAACGAGGCTTGGTCAACGCTTCTGCGAACTGTTCACAGTGTTCTTGAGACATCTCCAGATATACTTTTGGAAGAAATTATCCTTGTAGATGATTACAGTGACAAAGGTAGGAAGAATAAATCTAAATAATATTGATTGTTGATGGGCTTCTTTGGTCAGCCAGCTCATAGGAGAAAAAGTTGTGCTGTTCAGGTCACGCACCAGAAGACTGTACAACAAAGGCCTCACTGAAAAAATAGTTTTTCTTGTAGTGTGCCAGTGAAAAATTTGGCTTATGGACCAAATTTAGTTTGGAATGGGGAAGCATATTTGCTGAGTTGTAACATGAGTTCTTGTGTGTATAGATAGACTAAAGTTTGATCAGAGTACTTCAGGTTTCCTGAATGGAGCATGTTTCAATTGCAGCAATGCTCCCCCGGTGTCTCATATAATGACAGTGACCTAGTTCTTTGGTCTTGATTGAACAACAGGACGTAAAGGCAATGCTGGCATTTTCCACCACACAGGAATTGTGTTAAGAATAAAACTTTTATACAGAAAGTCTTAAGTAACATTGAGAAGTGCTTATCAATCAGGGAATGTATTACAGAGGTAAATGTGAAGCGTTCAGTTTCTTTAAAGTGACTATGATTTGTGTCCATCCAAGTTCTTTGGTTTTTTCATGTCCTTTCTAAAAATGTATAGCAGAATATGAGTTCACCATGCCACAATCTTTAAAGCCTTACTATAAGCAATATGTTAGTGAGGAGAGAGCTTCCTATTAGCATGACATAAATAATTTCAGACTATATTATCCCCTCTCTTTTTGGTTTGTTGCAGAACATTTAAAGGAGACTTTGGAAAACTACGTGGCAGGTCTGCGCAAGGTGCGCCTTATCCGCGCAAATAAGCGAGAGGGGCTGGTTCGAGCCCGGCTGCTGGGGGCATCCGTGGCAAAAGGAGACGTCCTGACCTTCCTGGACTGCCACTGTGAATGCCACGAGGGCTGGCTGGAGCCACTGCTGGCAAGGTGAGCTGATGCTCTGGGCTGGTTTTCTCTCCCATGGGAGAAGAAGGGACGAGACAGTTTGGCCCACTTCTGCAGCGGAAAAATGACTCATGGTTCACCAAAGGTTACTGCAGTCTGGTCCCTGAGGCACTGGGAGTGTTTGGTGTTTGTCTCCTGCCTGTGGGAAGCAAATGGAAGTGTGAAAGAGCACAACATGGTGGGTTGTTTGTTGTTGTTGTTGGGTTGTTTGGTTTTTTTCTGTCCCAAGGGCCAAACTGTTCTTTTCCTTCAGACTGTGGAAGGTTTAGGATTTCAGTAAGTCAAGTCCATGCCCTCAGTTTTGAAACTACCTTGGTAAAGGAGGCTAATTCAGTCAGCCTGGGAGGTGGATTAGAGGAGATCTGGAAAGATGTGTGCCCTGCAAGGCAGTGTTTGCATAAGCAGATTGGAATACAAGTCAGTAAACTCTGTCTTCTTAGTTCTGAGCAAATCCAACTTTCCAGACTGGTTCTGATATAAAGGATCATGGTGTAGGATAGGGAGGAGTTAATGTTGTGTCAACACTGACTCTTACTTGGAAGCCATCTGTCCTGGGACACTGTACTTTATGCCTGTGTAGTCTCTTGTCTATTCTGCAGATCCGTCAGGCTGTTCAGAAAACTTCTGTTAATTAAAAGCAAGCAAACAAACAACAAAAAAACCAAGGAACCTTCCCAAAACTCTAACAAAAACCCCCTAGAAACCAGTATACTAGCCTTCTGTTACAGCTGAGAATATTTATTGTATTCTTGAAGCCTCCCCCATGTGTAGCCAGCTGCCATACGTGCATTTTTCCTGCTATGGGTTCAGCCACTGATACCTCACCACAGCACCTGCTGCTCCTGTATCACATTTCAAGGCTCTATTGCTTTTGCCCCTTTTGCTAACAGCTCATGGCTTTACCCTCTTAGATGCCATTAGCAGATACTGATAGACACAGGATCTGAATCAGACCTCCTAAATATTGTGTATAGAAAAACAAAGAAAGAAAAAAAGTCTTTTGGTTTGGATCCTGTTAAGATTCCCACTAGGTACTGTAGGCTACAGAAAAGGACCAGAAAAAACAGCCCTAATACAAACTAGAGCAAGACATCCGAAAGCACGTAGTGTCTTGATGTGTGCACGTTTTCCTGATTCCTAGTGGGATTCTGTTCTCAAATTCCCCATGTCCCTTTGAAATTATATCTAGAATACTGTTTCAGGTTTTTTGTTTTCTTGGCATACTTTCCTTGTTTCTGCATTTCACAGCGAGTAAGGTAACTGTGGGCTAACTATGATAGTGTGAAGAAAGGAAAAGGGATGAACATCAAATCATGATCATGGGATTAACTACTGTCCCCTAAAGAAAGTGTGTGATGGGGAGACGATTTTGTGATTTCTTCACTTCTTTAGCGCACCACTAGATGGCAATCTTGAGGAAGGATTGGGACTTTTTTAAACGGAATAATCACCACCTGTAAAAAGTTATCCCTCTCTTGGAATTCCTGCCGTTCTTGCTGCCGATGCAGACATTCATCTCTACGGGGTTTTTCTGCGTCATATCTGACTCAAATGTATGGCAGCAATACAACAGTGTCAGCATTTTGCACTGCAAACATGGTTGTATTTGTAAGCTGCCTGTGCATTGTACCATCTAGTTAATACTTAACTTACAGAAAAAGGTGATGGCTTTTCACGTTCTTTCGTAATTGAAATCACATGCCAGCTACCTACTTTTTACTTATTTTCCTACTTGTTGCAGGAGGAGCAAAATATTTTTACATTTTATTGTTTGTGCGTGTATAATTTTCATTGCTTTGTACAATGAGGATTTATACGAAGTTTTATGCAAGTGAGGCAGGAGATAACAATATTTGTGTAAGCCCTTTTGTGTGCTCTACCAAGCAGGATCTCAACGGGAGATCATAAAGAAGGAAACAGCTGTTTCACATATTCCCTCCAGCAACAAGAGGCCATTTCACACTTAAAGCAGTCTTTCTCATCTCAGACAATGTTACATTGGAATTGCTGCTGTTCTCTGCAACATTTAACCATCACCAGCTACTGTAATTTCACAGTGTGAGCTCTCGGTCAGCCTACAGGTTTTTGGCCTAACAATTCCATGAGGAATGAGCTCCCTTTGAATGACAGATGCACTGCATCTCTTACTTGTTTGATAATATAATGTGTTCAGTTTGCCTTCACCTCTGAAATATGTAAATACAAGATGCAGGGCTGAAGTGCATATCTGCATCTTAAAGTCAAACAAGTTACTTCATTTCACTGAACTCTCAGGGGATGTCTAACACCAGAAAAGGGAAGATGCTAAACAGTGATTCAGGAGAAAGACCTTGGCTTGAGCTTGTGTGCTTGACATTGCTCCTAGTATTGAGGGAGGCCTTTCTAGAAGGTGAGGAGAAGGCTAAGAATCCCACTGCCTTCTGTAAGGATGAATCCTTTTGGAAAGGAGTCCTGAAAACCCTGCATGGTATTGAGAAAAGGGAGAAAGGGAGTTTCTACAAGCTCCTTGTAGAAGCAGACCTGCAAGAAATGTCACCAGCTCTGATGTATTCTTAGTATGATAAAGATCTTGATTATCTTTAGATCACTCTTGCTATTAAGAATGCCATTCGGCAGTGCTATCTTGTTTCTCCTTTTCATCTCCTATATTGCCAGGATTTTTGGAAGCCTCCTTCAGTTATGTTTCATTGTTGGAGGTCTAATTTTTTTTTTTTTTCTAAGCCCAGGGCTACTTTTTGAATTAGTGTTAAAGTACTCAGTACAACATTTGTAGATGATCACAGTTACAAGAAAAGCCATGACTTCAAGGGCCAAGATTCTGTCTGGTTTATTATTCATCATTGCAAAACTATGCAATCAAACTGCTCTCTAAAACAGCTACAAAAGAAAATGGACATTTTTTGGTTGATAAAGTGGTGCTGGCTATGGCAGCCAAGCCAGATGCTGAATGTATCTCCAGCCATCTGGCATACCTTGCTTCCACCATCCAGGAATGTTGATGCTTGCCAGCAGAGTCCATCCTAATACATCCTCCTGATGATCCCCAGTTGGAAAATGGGGGTTATTCTTGTATTGATTGTATCATCATTTCCTTGTTATTGCAGCATGAATTGAAAAGGAGCAAAACTTCAGGTTTGGTATTGTAAGCATTCTTTGTTCTTGTCACCTCTAGTTTTTTATTTTTAGAGAAATTTCTAATGGATGTAACCCTTTTGTTTTAAAACATACCAGGATTGCTGAAGAAGAAACAGCTGTTGTCTGCCCTGTTATTGATGTTATTGACTGGAATACATTTGAGTACTTGGGAAATGCTGGTGAACCACAGATTGGTGGATTTGACTGGCGGCTGGTCTTCACTTGGCACAGTATCCCTGAAAGAGAACAAAAACGGAGGAAGTCCAAGACTGATGTGATCAGGTTAATTTTTATATCCTGTGAAACTGTGAATATGTTCTTGATTTCACCTGAAAATGCCAGGTGCTGAAAGATATTTGGGAAATTAAGGTATTACTAAAAACGATATATTTGGTTTAGTTCCCCATTTTTTCCAAAGTAGCTCCTGTTTGCCATGCTCCTGGAAGATAATAGTGCTCTAAAAGCTGATCCTGTTTCATTTTCCATATGGAAAATTTATTACAAAGTAGTCTCTTGACTCCTCTAAGCAAACTCTTACAGATGCTTACCAGCACATGGAAAGAGTGTAACTGATTAACTAATACTGGAGGATGTCCTCTGTGCCAAGCAAAGAGCTCCGTGTTGTAATAAAAATGTATCATGGGCAACGATAAAAAGGGGAAAAAAGTCACCAACCACTAAGTAGGTAAAAGTAGTTTTGAAGAATTTTTTTCTGTGCTGTAATGATAGTTGTAGTTCACTGTGCTATTTTCAAAGGTGAACCATTTTGCCAGCTCTTTACTGGGGTGAAACAATACAGCTCTATCCACCATGGTTTAAACAATACAGTTTTATCCACCATGGTTTAAACAATACAGCTCTATCCACCATGGTTTAAACAATACAGCTCTATCCACCATGGTTTCTGTGAAGGGCTATCTTGCAGGGCTCAGGCCAATGTCTTCATTATGGGTGTTAGTTTTATTTTAAGACAAGATGCCATCAGTTGGTATTATTCGTCACTCAATGTTGTATTTTTAGGAGAGGTAAGAACAAACAAGGCATCTGGAAAATGGGAATGGTGGGCAAGATCCTGATAGCTGAGGATCTGCCATGTTCAACCTAGCCCCATCTGCTATGGAAACTGCTGAATTTCAGCAGTTTATTGTAGTAAATTAACCTGTTTGGCATTGTTAATGCAGTCATTTTGTTAGTGCTTTAATCTGTTGTTGTATAGACCGCAAAAAATACAGAATTATTAATTCTTATCAGTCTTTTTAAAGTTGCTTCTCATGATATTAATACCGAGTATTTCACAAATACTAATGGACCTATCCTCAGCTGAACAGACTATTTTTTAAATAGGAAAAGTGAGGTGGTTATTGAGTCTTTCTCAGCATGTATTAGTCCATGTCCTCCTTAAAGAAAAAAGAATCTAAATAGAGTGTTTTTAAAACATTTAATTCGTATATGATGCTTTTTCTTCTTCATGATAAAAAGAATTGTCTTTGTCATGCCAAGAGGGCAATGATGAGGGATAAAGTTTCATGGTAGCCTGAGGACTGTGAGCTCAACAGGTGTCTGGAGAAAGCAGCAGTGCTGGCAGTGGTGTCACCAACAGCTTGATTTGGAAAGATGAGATCTGGAGGGAGACAGAAGGACTTGACTGGTTATGGAGTTTGTTATTTTTCCTTCTGTCTTGTCTCATCTCATTCCATTCTTTGAAACAACATATGACAGTGTGAGACACTGTTGCAGATAGTTGGTAAAATTAGTTTTGACAGATTAAGAGTAATTGATCATGCATCTTGCTTTTGTTAATATTTACCTCAACAGCAATTTAGTAAAATTCACATAATGTCAGTTGAACTTAGTTCTAATCAGCATTTTATACTTGGCACTTTAAAGAGAATCATCCTCAGACTGTAAACAATAAGGAACAATATTGAGCAAATACAAATTTATGTATATGTGCATACTCTAACCTACTGGAAGTACATCTCTTAAGTGCACTGTCACTCTGGGCCTTGTGATCTTCAATGAGGATCCAGTCATGACTCCTGATTTACTTTTTTCCCCCTCAAACTTAATAAAAAATTTAAGAACATACAGGTGGGTAGATTTTCTTAGAAAGAAAACAAATCTCTTTAGGGGCTATATTTACTTAATAATTAAAGTCTGAGAGTTTTTTCTACTGATACTAGTGGGATCAAGAATGCTATTTTTAATTACTGAAGCACAAGTATTTCTTTAATTACTGCTTAAATAAAATAGATAAGGATACAGCACTTGGAATTTCAGGGCCAACTAATACAGTTCTGCCACAAAGAAACTAATGTTCTGTTATGTGAAGAAGCTTTCATTTACACACAAAGACACTGCAGTTGGAAAAAAACATCTGAACACAATATTTTTTATATTCTGGTGCTTGTTTCAGATAAATTTTTCAATAACAAAATTAAATTCAAATGCCCTCATAATAATTGCTAAATTTCTGTTACTTTGTATCCAGAGAAGACTTAGAAAATAGAAAATAAAAATATATATATTTTTTAATCTGTTGCATTAGTTTAATATTTTTTTTCTTTTTACTCAGTTCAGAGTTACTGTTCTCTTTTATAGGTCTCCAACCATGGCAGGTGGATTATTTTCTGTGAGCAAGAAGTATTTTGATTATCTTGGTTCCTATGACACAGGAATGGAAGTCTGGGGAGGAGAAAACCTTGAATTCTCATTTAGGGTAGGTGGCTTAATTGAAAGTTTCTCTTCTTCAGGATACAACAAGTTCCTATTTCTTTCTTCATGCCCTTTTACTTAATGAGGTAGCTGTAAAGTAAGCAAGTGCTAAGAAGGGAGTATTTTGGAAGGTGTTTATATGGATCTTGTTCTCTCACATCACGATAGCTGTACTTTCCTTCCAAATAGCCATTATACAGCAATTTAAAAAAACATGTCTTTGTTTTGAGCCCTAGTATAAAATGTAAGAAGGGGTGTGATACTAGTGGGTGAAGTTTACATCCTGCAGCTTGAAGGAGGTCGTTGGGAGGAAGATTTGTAATGCTTTGATGTGACTCAGAGTTCTTGCTGTGGTTGATGGAGTGAGCAGTTCCCAGTGGGGCAGGAGAAGGCAGCCCCTGTACTGATTTTAAGGCTTTATTCTGTTTCACCTGAGAAAAAGTGTATACGAAGGTTATAAAAGGCGGGAGGGAAGATCTCCAGTAACTGTAGAGTTGTACCCCACAGGAGGCATGACCAAGTGCTCAGGTGTGAGTCAGATAGCTGCAATGGAAAGGATTTACAGCAGGAAAAGAGGAGACACAGGACATTCCAGACTGATCAGCAAAGCTGTTCTCTGCTCAGCTGTTACCAGTGCTGTGGCTGTTCCCACTGAGCACTGGCTGCCTATGGCTTGCCCCAAATTGCACTTAGGTCATTGAAGCCATCCAGGGGTGATGTAAGAGGGATGCTGTAGGGCTGCTTTTGGCTTTCAGGGAGTTCATAACTTACTGTCCTGGATTACCCTTGTCTGTTGTGCCCATCATCTGTTATTTTTTGATGGTCATGTTTGCAATTCTGTGAGTCATTGACTCATGGTACAGGAGGGTTTTTGGTTGTTTTTACTGGGTGACAACAGATTTCAAGGTTAAATAGCATTTTAATGTTAAAAAACCACTTTCTTGAGAAAGGAGACATCAGCAGACTGTCTCTCTGGATGTCTGTGTGTTAACCAGAGAAGCATGGAGTCTTCCTGGCTGCTGTTCCAATCCAGTGTTGGCAGTGCAGAAATCTTAGAAAAGAGGGTATAAAAATAAGGAACAAAAATTATTAGGAAAGATAGCAAGCACAGGCTCAGAGTTGATGTGGTTTCTCTCTGGAGGGAGACTCCTCAGCTGGAAATGCTGTTTGATCTGAGTTCATGACCACCACCTTTTTCACTTGGGGAGCAGTTTCTGGCACGTAAGCCCAAGCAGTCTACTCAGTAGTCTTGGACTAGTTCAGCTGGCCTCCACCTCAAGCACAAAGCAGTTGACCCACCTCCATCAGTCCTGTGACCCTCTGAAGCAGGAGTCTCTGGTTCCAGTGTATCCAGAACTCCAGCTCCTTGAAGAAAACCTCTAATATGGCACTCTGGGCATGCAGTTCTTGGCTTTCTGCTCCTTGTGTCTTGCTTTTTGGGAGACCGAGCTTGAATACAGCCTGACCCCTTCCTTTTGACCCAGAGTGCTCCAGAACCAGCTGCTGCTTTAGACACAACCTCCATTGCCATTGACCTCTAGGAAGCTCTGGCAGCCAGTCTCATTTTTTATGTCACTGGCTCCCCTGAGCCAGGACACTGTGGAGTGCAGCAGAGTGTATGAGCAGTGCCTTCACTCCTTCAGCATGCAGGACTGTGGTCCCCTCATGGGACAGAGGAAGCATTAGGGGTGGCCCAGCACACAGGAGAAGCACAAAGACAACAGCAGCAGAGTTTCCAGGAGAGAGCACACAAGCACTCTGCAAGGGGATAAGCCAGCATGTAGGTGCAGGTGGATCAAGCAGATCCTGGGAGACAAATGGTTTAACAGGACAGGCTGTGCAATGGCCAATGAATATGCCTGGCCTTGCCAGTTTTCCTGGTGCAGATTGCCAGTAGCATCTGGGCATTTGTAATCAACATGCTTTGCTCTGTTTGATTTGGAGCCCTTGTACTGGTGCCCTGTGTGGTGAGGATTTTTGTGGAGCAGAGCAGAGTGCTACAGTGCTGTTTAACTGTGTTCTTTTGGCTGCCTGCAGCATTCCAAGAGGTCGGAAGGGATAAATCATTGTTAGTGTTGTTGTCCTTGTGTTTTCTAGACCTGTCAGACCTGAAAATTAGGAGCAGAACTACTCAAAACCACTGTAAATTAATTTATTGTTGTTCTCTTCTCTGAAAACACCACTCTCTCCCAATGACATGAAAAGACTTGTCCTCAAGCCTGCTCTCTCTTGCACTTCGATTGCTCTGAGCTGAAGAAATTCTCTGTGGTTTTGGGAGGTGCAACAAGGACAAAGCTTTTGCTAAAAGCACGATGACTAAGAGGGATGGAGGCTACGTGCTGAATGCAGAATCGAGTCAATGTACCTTGATTTTGGATTGCTTAATGCTATTTGGCTGGATAAAATTTCACTTCATGGGCATAATGGGCATTGAAATTCCTCTTTCTGAGGTATTCAAAACATGCTCTTTCATCTTCTCCCTCTTGTACTCAGAGCAAAGGGAATCTGGTTCCAGCTTCTGTCCCATCTCTGCTCTTAGTCCTGCAACTGGTGCTGCAATGTAAGTTTGTTTCTGTTGGACCAAGGCTTATTAAGCCTTATTAAGTCTGTGGTCTGTCCTTCAGCCTACTATGTGCAAAAGGGCCTTTCTTCTCAGAAATGTTACTGCCTTGAACCTGGATGATACGCCCCAGAACACTTGGGATCTTCCCTTTTCCATTATTTTGTATTTGTTCTTTTTGTCTGGATCTGGAACTCTGTCTTGTGTTGAGAGCAGCCAGGGTGAGTCTGTCTGGGGTGCCTCTCCACCCACCCAACTTCCAGCAGATTGTGCATGAGCATCACACTGGAGGCTTAGCCACAAATCATCCAGAAAAAATTGCAGCAGAGAGAGAGAGCAGCAGAAACATAGAGTTTTCCACATTTTGCCCTTTTTCAGGATGTAGCATCCTTTTTATGTTTTTTATTTCTTCCAGATAGTCTTAAAGTGTTAGAATGACCTGTTAGAGCTCTTATACTTACAAGGTCAATTGTCCAGAGACCTTGGTGATCCCAAGGTGGGATTCTGAACATTTTCAGTAGGTTTTCATAATGCCACCATCTGTCTCTGAAAGCAAAAGAAACAATGCCAATAGTCTGCTTTCATCAAGATGAAAGTGAAAGTGAAAAAAGGAATGTCACCTTGTTTTCTTATTGAAGAGAAGAAAACAATGTGTGCTTTTATAATGAGAGCTGTGAGTTATCCAGACCTAGTAAAGAAACAGATCTACATGTACGTGAGCTTGCAAAATATGCATGAAACCTTTTCTGTTACAGAGGGTTGAACTAGTTTTATGGAGAATCTTCTGCAGAGCCACTTGTTTAGTATTTAGTAATCAACTTTAGTTTCTCTATTAAATTCCTCACTTTATTTTATGACTGTTCATTTGTACCTGATTTTATATAGAGGTCATAATTTTTCCATTAAAATGAAAGTGAATAAACCTTTTGAAAAATTGTTTAGCTGAAGTATATTCAATTTTCTTTTGTAATAGGATGACAAGATAATTTTTGTACTGTTTTTATGAAATACTTAGAATTTAATGAGCATTGCTTAGCAACCTACAGTTATTTTTTTTAGAGATCTTTAATTATTAAAAATTCAGCTGTTATGGAATTCTCTTTTTGTCATCAATTTAACAGAAGTATGGTCAGTTTGTTTCATTCCTTTGATATCAGACTTTATTATGGTAGAGTTGAAGCATGTGCTTCCTTCTTAACTACATTTTTATTTCAGTAGTCTTTATCATCTGTTGCTAATATTTGAAAGTAGATTGATCTAAGCAATAAAGATTAATTAAAAATTATTATGCGGAATACGACTCTGGAAATTTTTAAACTAATAAACTTAATATTTGGATTTTAATATTTAGAAAAAATCTTGAACATAGAAATATTAGTTATGAAAAATATTATTTTGAAACAAATCTCAAAAAAATCTCAAAAAAGGAGTTCATAAAGTAAAAGTGGATAGTTGGTTTCATAGTAGCTTTCAAAATAGCAGTAGAATAACTTACCTAAGAAAATATGCAAATTGTTTAAAAGATCAGTACTGAATTCTAGATTTTTTGTGTAATTCCTTTAATCATCTTTGTTCAAATGATAAATATACTGCTTCCCTGAAAGAGGAGAGAGGAGAGAAGACTCACTTGAAAAACAGTAAATGAAAATTTTGAATCCAAAAAGTAACAATTATCTAGTACACCCTATAGCTGAATAATATATTACCTATATTTTTAAGGAAACTCTGTTTTAAAACATATAATATAAAATATAATGTAAAACAATGTAAACATGTGTTAGACTGCTTACACTTTGGTAATTAAACACAGTATGTGCCATGCATAAAGTCCCATGTTGGTATCCAAAACCAAATCAATGGAGATGACACTTATGATTTCCAAATTTAGAAATTTGAGAGAAATTCTAATTAGCTTTAAAAAACCCCTTAAAATTAGCAGTCTAAACCCAAGTCTATTTCCTGTGAGCTGAAAGTCTTTGTCTTTTTAGATCCCTAAAATTCCCAAAGAGAGAGGTAGGAAAAGTCCTACCACTGATCTTTTGACACTTAGCAGCAGAGCTTTTATTTGCTACCTCATATCTTTCACTCCTGCTGTGTTCATTTGAATAACATGTAATTAAAACTGTATGTCTTATACAAGAAGGTTGTCAGGGAGCAAACCTCCACCCCTTAAGCCTATGCCAGCTAATTTCCTTTGTCTTCCATTCACAAACAAATGATGAGCTGCCACTTATGCATGGTTGAATACATGAGGAGAATTCTAAATCTTTTATAGAAAGTCTATCAGAGCCATTGGTGACAGCCTAAAGTTAGTTCAAGTACAGCAACATATCCCACCTTCCTCCCATCTGACTAAATTTCTGAAACCTTGTTTCAGGCACCCTTCAGAAACAGGGCATCTGCCATGTTGTGGTCACACCTAATATTGAATAGAAATAAGAAATATCTAGCTTTGCTTTCCTTTCAAGTAATCAACCTGAGATCAGAATGGTTGATGGGAAAGTGGCTGTGTAGATGAACTGCCAAAAGTCCTTGGTTTTCAGAGGAGAAGAATGTAATTACAAAAATGTGTACGGAGTGCTGAGGCTAATGGATCCACTTGATGGTAGTTTCTGGACTTTATCTCATGGGCTGTACATTTCCCGACCTGGGGAGTCAGAGAGGCAGGAGCATGAGCACAAGGGCATGGCGATGGTTTGCAGGGTTCTGCTAATTCTGCACATTCAGGTGCAAGTATGTCCTTGGCATCAAGCAGGAATATTGGTTTAGGTAGGAGAGGTTGTTTCATTGTTTTTGGTTGGACCACCATAAGTTAAAGAAGTACTTCACTTTTCCTTTTTGTGTGTTGGGTCTGGGGTACCTTTCCCAGCTTTCCAATGGAAAAGGTTAGTGGGATTTTATCACCAGGCACCTATGCCTCCCTTCTAGATTGGTGAAAGCACAAATGGGAGTACAACTGACTGTTCTTTGATGACATAATAAGCTTACCTGTTTTGTCAAGTCAGCTTTCCAGTAGAATAGATATATACATATCTGTAGATTTGTGGTAAGAATTAGTTATCAGCTACTGGTTTCTTTCTGAGGTAGCTATTTACATGGCTAATTTGAAAAAGAAACATTCTTCTTTTTCTTTTTTTTTCCACACTGCCTGCATAACTTGTATTGTAGACCATATCTTATGAGAAAATAAAACTAAGAAAGGAATATAGCTCTCAAGATAAAACCAGAGATGTGGTTATCTCCTTGTGAACTAAGAACAAATTGCTAAGATCAGCAAGGATGTAATTTTATCCATTTTAGTCATCAAATGCGACACAAAATTATTGCATGTGTTTCTTGTAGTATGGTGTGGTATTCTTGAGATGATGTTATTCTTACTATATCCTCACGCTTGCAATAGACTCAAATTAATGCTGCACACGATGTCAATTCTTTGCTCAGATATGGCAGTGTGGAGGAAGCCTTGAGATCCACCCTTGCTCCCACGTAGGTCACGTTTTCCCCAAGCAAGCTCCGTACTCGCGGTCCAAGGCTCTGGCGAACAGCGTGCGCGCGGCTGAGGTGTGGATGGACGGCTACAAACAGCTTTATTACCACCGCAACCCGCACGCCCGCCTGGTGAGTTCTGCCCCCGTGCTCCTGCAATTCCAGTAGAGTTTGTTTTCAACCCGCTAACTATTTAACATGCAGTGCTTTTCATGTTCGTTTCTTATTCCTTCTGAAGCTTTTTGCCAGGCGTAGAATAAGTGTATAATTTTTAATTCCTTGGAAAAAAATTAAAAATTCTGGAAGAGCACAAGGTGGCCCAATCTGTGTCAATATTAAAGGAGTAAATGAAATAATAATGTGAAGTGGGGTCATCAAAGCAAGGAAGAGTTGTTTAGCCAAAAATGTGCACTTCCGTGAGCTGGCTGATACAGGACTCTCAATAAGAATTGCACAACTAATGAATGCAAATCAACAAGTTTCAGTGGACAGTAGACCTTCAGGTGAATAATATTTTGCAAAATTACCTGTCTTGTGATAATTGTAAAACTTTGGACTGATGTAAAACAAAATAGATTTTTCTGTTTGATTGGCTGCTGCACTGTATTTAGTAAAAAAACCCCTCAAAAAACAAAAATCAACCAAACCAAAATAAATAATGAAAAGATTAAATTAATTAAAATCAGTCATGGGAACTCAGATGAAAATGTTCCTAATAAAATGTTTCAAGTATCAGTTCTGTTGGTTTTGGAGGTTTTTTTAAGTTAATGTTTTTATTTTCCTTGAAATGAAAATACAAGATCATTGATTGTAGAATTTTTCAGGAGATTATTACCGTGAAAATTGAGTATGTCAAAACAGTAAAGCATTGTGCAAATTCATAACTTGGACATATTTATCGTGAGGGGCCTGAAGGCTGGAAAACAGTAACCCTGAAATGTCCTCACAGTGTCTAGAAATGAATTAAATGAACCTCTGCCACAAGGTCTGAAATTCAGGTCCCAAAGAAATCATTGTCTGCTGTTGGCTTGTTTCTGGAGGTGCCTGATCTCCCCAGCATGGTCTGTTTGCATGAAAAGTTGTTTCTTAACGCTGCTTTTCTGGTTTTTTTGCCTGGGCATCTGCCTCTGGCTGCACTGGATCAGACCTGAGGGACCAGTGTGGGGCACAGGGAACCCCCCACTCATTTGAGTGGCCAACCCCAAAAGACACTGCAAGGGGAAACTGCTCTTGAAGGCTTTTAAAAGATACGATGGAGGATGCTGGAGAAGATGAATTTTGTTAGTTTTCATTTTGTTTGTTTGGGTTAAATTGAGTAATTAGGTTATTATAGTCCACACATTTGTAATAATTGGTTTACTTTAACATCATAAAAGCCATTTAGGTTTTATTATCAGAGTCTGACTTGGGGAGAAATATGGGATTTGCCCACAGGCATCACCAGGCTGATTTCAGTTTGTCATATACAAAAAGAGCAATAAACACTGACAATTTTTCTTGTAAAGTGCTGGGCATCTTATGTCTGTAATGACAGAGCTTTAACTTTAAAGGATGTTTTTGTGTTAGTACTGGAAGTTTCATGTATTGGCTTATTGTAACACAGTGGCTATAAGCTGAAACTCATGCAAGTTATTTTTCCCCATATCAAAGCTACTGCCAATGAACTTTGATTTCCATAATACTCTGTGCACCACTTGTTGCAGCAGTTGAGTTCAGACCTTTTTACTTCATCAAACCCAAATATTCAATTCTGTAGCATAACAGGAAAATGATTGATGCAGTGGCTGCAAAAATTGGTTCCATGAAGTTTCACTTTAAGATTAATGTTCAGACCTCAGAGCTAATATGTCACGCTGTTTGTTTGTTCAAACAGGCATTCTCTGCCTCTGCTTTACATCTGCTTTGTGTTTTCACTGGTATTTCCACAGCTTTGAGGAATGCAAATACATTTGTGGTTTGATGAAAGAGTGCATCAAGTGACCTGTAAAAATCTGGGGGCTGCAAATGCTGTCTCATGCTTAACTATCTGAAGTCCCTAGTCAATATAAAGATAGGTTTTTGAAGACAGACATAAAAAGATGTGAACTCTGCTCCAATCCATAGACAGGGAAAAGTCTGCAATGAAAGCTTTTCTTGGAGGTTTAAGATTTCATAATCCCCACCCCCCAAAATGGTGAAATTCAAAGGATGCATTAGCAGATTTTACAAATTACATCACTTAAGTGTAAAACTATACAGGCAATTTGCAAATGGATAGTGTCATGAGTTAAAATCCTCAAGACTCATTCACTGCTTTGGAAATTTTCAATTATCTATCTAAAGGAAGTTTTATTTTCCAATACGCCTTCTCAGTCTCTGGCAATCTGTATTCAAGGGCTTCCTCACTTGCAGATTCAGGGAGTTTTCACAGACAAACTGTCTTCTAGAATATATTAAAGTTTTACTTGCACAGCTCCAGTTCTTTTTTGTCAACATTTAACAAATGTAAGGATAATGAAATCAAATCCAGCACCCAAACATGGTGATTTTTCCTGGCTAGAAGTCCTACTCATCACTGTAGCATACGGTTCCTAATAATGTATACAGATAATTTAAAAGAGAGCATCTGTTCTAGATTTTTTTTTTCTTCTTTCTTTTCTTCTTCTTTTATTTTTTTTTCCCCAGGAACCATATGGAGATGTGACAGAAAGGAGACTTCTACGAGAGAAGCTGAAATGTAAGGACTTCAAATGGTTTTTGGAGAACGTGTATCCAGAACTTCACGTACCCGAGGACAGACCAGGCTTCTTTGGAATGGTATGTGGCTGCTGAGAAGGGGACCTGCTTGCAGTTCTCTGAGCTCTCCTACTGAGTCAGTCTGAAGGTGTTTTTGTGCCTAAATCAGTTTGGGATTTTGGTAGAATTCAGTTAAAATTGGTAGGCTTTAAAATGTGGTTTCTATCAGAATCTTTCTTTAAGGGAATGCTGTTTATGAAGGAGTTCTGTGACAGTGTAGGAGAACAGGTGATGTTGCCATGAATTCTAAGAGATATCTTGGGACTGTTAAAGGCAGGAAAGAATGAGGTTTTTATCTCTTGAAATGTTGCATAACGAAAAAAGAGAAAAGCAAAATGTTTTTTTCTACTTGTTGAATTGAAATAAAAAGGGTGTGCTTTGAAACATATGTTTGTACCTTTTATCTGATGAAAAATATGATGCTCTGGTGATGGGAAAGAGAACTGGCGCTAAGTGCTTTCAGATCATAGGGGATTCTGTATATTACACCAACATGTTAATTTTTAATCTGGAGGTCACCTTAGACCAGCAAGGGCACAGGCAATGGGTTGAATATCTGAATCCTCTTCTCTTTTAAGAGTTGACAGCTCTTTATGCTTTTTGCAGCTTACAAATAAATATAAACTATATCACATTACAGTAATCTCATCTGGAAGGGATGAAGGCAGAGATGATGCAGCAAATACCTGTTTCCTCTGAAAAATCACCAGATAGCTGCTGGATGTTAGGAAGGCAAAACTGCGCCTTTCCACCAGGCAAAAACGTATCAAATACCTTCCTGAGTACCAAATGCCACATTGACCTAAAAGTTCTTTTGCTGGTAACTCAATCACTCTGCAGATCCAGCTAAGCTGCATTCTCTGACTGCTGCATCACGTCCAGCCCTTGTCTTGCTGACATCTCCCCTTCAGTTACTCAGCCTCTGCTGAATCTCCTTCAGGAAAGGGGAAAAAAATCTGATCTCTGTGGACGTAGGAAACATTCAGGAACCAAGTCTCCCCACAGTCTGCCCTGATAGCTTTGTGACTTGTTGAATGAAAAAGATCCTAATGTGGAAATGCTGTGGTTTCCCCTGGGAGCTGTATTTCCCCTGGGAGCTGTGGGAGTTCCCACAGGGAGGGCAGCAGTTGTCAGAAAAGCCCTTAGGAGCCTCTGGGAGAATTGCCATCCTCCTCCATTTGTCTTGGAGCTTGCAGGAGAGGTGGTATCCCTGTGATCACTGCCTTGAAAGGTATTGCCCACCATTATCCAACACCTTGGGCAAACCCTGGTGCAACACTGGTTCAGTTTTTGCTCTTTGGTGCTGGATTGCTACTGACAAGGTCTGAGACAGTTGAAGCAGTAAGGTTTTATAAGACTTACCTTCCAGGAGCATTTCAGGAATTTTATCCTTCCCCCTGCCTCTATGTTTCTCCCTCCAAAAGAAAGGGTTAGACTGGTGCCAGTGATAGTGCCTCAGCCTCCTGGGGAAGAGAAGGGATTTGTGCAGTTTCTTTTATGATTTAATTGTCATCCTCAGGCAAAAGGTTGACAGTACCTAGAAATAATAACTCTTGTTCAGAGCTGCTTGAGGTATCTAGAGTATAATTTAGGTGTGCTCTATATATTTCTCTAAAAACAATTCATAAATGCTGTCATCTAGTTGTGAGCATAATGAGAATGCACCATTTTTGGGGAGGAGGAAGAATTTAAAATGTGATGGAAATATGGTCGTACTCTGAGCAACTGAGAGTGCAGAAACGACACCTACTGATTCAGCTGATTTGTGGATATTGAGTCCCATCTGCTAGCTTCAATGAATCACTGATGGTGTTCTTCACTCCCGCCTTAGCTGTGTGGTGCTTCTGTGGTTCACAAAAACACTGTATTTAAAAGTGTCAGCTTTGATAACAGCTCAGCTTAGTGTGAGGTTCTTTGATTGTTCGGAGAGAATACAAGGGAATATGAGGGTTTTTTATCTCCCTTAAAAACATTTTTACTTTTGAACTGAAGTTGAAAATATTTCTAAGATTACCCATAAGTCAGCCATGTGTTATTCAAATGGAATAACAAGAATTATTGAGCAGCATTCAGTGCTGTGCACTAACAAGTGGTCTCTTATGCTGCATTTTTTTTCTCGATACATAGATAAAAATATCCATGCTGCACTTGGTTTTCTAAAAAGTTAGCTGCCTAAAACTTTACTTAAACATACTGAATTATGAATCTTTTTGCCTGAGATATGACTGCATTCCTGCAAACTGCCTGAGACCCTTAAAGGAGATTAATATCTTCTTGCTTTTACCTGGGCTTCATGCAGCTTTGGAACTCTATGAGACATGAACTTCTGACTTGAATAATTTCTTTGGTGGGCCAGGAGGAAGCAAAGCTGGTAGGCACTCAGTAGGTTGAAATAATATGTCAACACTTCTGGAAAGGTTGATAATACCTTTTAGGCTCTTGTGTAGCAAGATGTCTCTTTTTCTGGCATAGCATCTGATTTGGCCATCCTTGAGCAGGGCAGAGTACCTATCAGTAAGTAGGTGTGAAATTGTAACCAGACTTGAGCCCCAGCTCTGCACAGATTTCCCACCTAGGCAGCAGAGACTTGGTCAGCTTACAAATCCTGACTGCCCTGGGAAGGGATGGTAGGAGGAGCTTTGAGCTGGTGTGCTCAGTACTAGTGTGGAGACATCACTGCATTGTGAAGATGGATGAAGATGGAGGAGCTGGGCAGCTCTGTGATCTTTTCATGCTATTGGTGACTGTGGAAAGGCACAGCTCCAAAGCAAGGGAATAGTCAGGGCTCTTCTCTCTCCTAAGGTATGTATTAAGTATGGCTGGCATTGAGGTGCATATCTGAGGATAAAGATTATGGTAATTTGACAAATTTGGCTTTAAATTTGGCATCAAGATTGATGCCAAAAAACAGTGGTGACACAAAGATCAGGATTTTACTCTAATTTTCTATAAGTTTGATCACTTGGCAGTGAGACCATACCATGTTCTGACATGGCAAGTTTTTCTCTGTTCTGCTTAGTTTCTAGATGATATTTCTTTCAGCTGAATGTAAAGCAACTAAGCTGATAGATGTCTTGTGTTGTGACTTTCTATCTGGTCTCTCTTTCTGCCTTCTATCTGTAAAGGCATCTGCCACTGGCTGAATCAGTTGGGAAATAAAAAACTTTAACTTTTCTTTTGACAGCTTCCTTCCCCTTTTTCCTCCAAGACAATCTCATCTTCATTTCCAAGTGTTCAGTCATAATTTTATTTTAATTTAAACCAGATATAATCTTAAAAAGTTGGAAGGAAGATTTTAAACTATGCATTTAAAACTATGAAGAATTTTGTTTTTCTGCAACATGAAAGAGACCATTATTTAATTTATCTAAAGAACACATGATATATATGGACAGGCCTGCAGAAGAAGAGAGCTACATGGTTTAAATTATGTAATCAAGGATATTATTTCATGACTGGTGCTCCAAGTTCTCAGAGGTATCAGCGTCCCTTCTCTAATGCATCTCTAATGCATACCTCTAAAACTGCATCATAATCCAATTTGTAGAGCTGCCACTTGAGGTTGAATTGGCAGCCAAGACTGACTAGACCTAGAGAGCTTATGCCCATCACAGGAAGATATGCACCTCTTGGTTGGCTGTACAGCCTCTGAAAGCTAGGGAGAGGCTTTTTCAAAGGAAGTGGAAGAAATTCAAGTGTTTGGTAGTGAGCACACCATTGTTTGAACCACATGCTTATATGTTTGTGAGCTTCCCAGGGAGATCTAGGCTTGCTGGGGTAAGCCAATGAATCCAAGAGCAGTGTGTCACCTTCCTTCAGAGCATTTTAGTCATCAGTGTTGTATGCTCTTTTCATCATTGCCCTTAAGAAGTTACCAAGTGATATGAAAATAGCATTCATAGTAGAATTCAGTAGAATCATTCCCTGTGACTGCTTAGATTACCTTTGAAGTAAAAGCTGATGTATGCTCAGTACTAATGAAGATGTTTGGCTTGCTGCAAATTCATATTTTACTGTGCCCCACAGTATCATCTGTCCAAATCACTAGTAGATCAGCACCACTGCCACTGGCAGAATAAAGATGATTCTGATCTCTTCTGTGGATGCAGAAAAATGTTGGCCGTACTTATCAACAAATAGAATGAAGTTTTAGTGACAAAAATCTGTTGTTGATGGTTTGTTTACAATGGACTTTATCTTAAAAAAAATGCAAGCCCAAACTAAAAATTATTCATAGAATGCCATCTGTATTGTGTATATGCTAGTGTCCAGATATTAGGAAAAAATAGATTTAAATATCTCCTAGCAGTAAGGGAATAAGGTCTGTGGTGAATATCTCAGAATCTGGTGTTTACTACCTATCTCAGCCTCCAAACAGTGGTGACTAAATGGCATGCAGAGTGACACTAGCAATGTGGAGCAAACAGGACACTAGCAATAGGAGGCAAATGCTGTAAAAAACCACAGCCAATAGTCCTGCATGGGTACATTGTTTTAAATCTGAATGGTGTGTTTCAATGGCAAGGTGATCAACATTTTTTCTTGCTTCTGTTTCTCTAATGCAGCATTCTGCAAAAGAACTAAGGTAAGTCACAGAGAAAATTTTGTTCTTATTGCATGAGTTGTTTATGGTGGATGTGGGAATAAACACAGCTTCAGAAATGAGTGGATGATCACTGTTTTGATAGAGCTCTTGCACATAAAAGAAACTTAAACTGTATATTCTCATTTAACAAGAGAAAAATTTCACAAATTCCCTCATACTTCTTTACTGCCTTAGAACAGAGGGCAGGTTTGTGTTTTTTTGTTTGTTTGTTTGTTTGTTTGTTTGTTTTTAATAAATGGTGCTCCAGTCAGATTTTCAAATTTTTCTGTCATTTCAGATCAGATAATTTAAAATCTTAGAATATACTATTCCCACTAATTAGGTCTTGAATACCTGTTGGGTTTCCTGGTGAAGTGTGGGCATGTCTACCAATGTCTGACAAAATAAAATAACCAGGTGAACTATATGGACCCTGTACCTGTAGGAGGATGTCAGCATGTATCAAAAGCATTTATGCATGAAAGAGAAAAGAGAACATCCATGGTAACATCCTGGAGCACAGCCTCATTTTCAAACCATTGAAGCTTAAGTTTAGTAAGCTTTTGCACATCTTTTGTTGTGTGTTTTTGGGCGTTCAGTAGCATGCATTGGAGAGTTACTGTTGTTCTGGTGGTGCAGGGCATTTTTGAACAGATTATTTAAAATTTCCCAAAAGGGAGCTCACACTTGGGCTTGTGCCAGGGGCTGATGGCAAAGAGCACTAGTGAAGTCATTGGGTTGCCTGGAAGGGCACCATGGATAAGGGCTTTGCTGCCCTTGGAGCCAGTGGACAGTCAGGCAGAGTCATATGTTATTAAACACACTAATGGGAGACCTCTGGTCCTGAAGACAGCTGCTGATAACAACAATTGTAGAGATAAAATTACCATTTTAAGTGGTTATGACTTTCAAGTGGATATTTCCTGATGTAGAATGTAGAAACATGAGAAGCTCATTGTTTGTTTTATGTAGTTCCATGGCAGTGTTAAAAATAGTCTGTGTAAGATGCTTCTCTTTCCTGTTTTTCTAAGTGTAATTCTTACTTCCCATTAGAAAGGTAAACAAAATGTGTTCTTTTGACTGTTCAAGGGAGGTTCCAGTGGTGTAATGTGGAAGTGAGCACCAAGAAATGGAAAGAAGATGTTGGGTAGCACTAAAAGTAGAAGTTGACAAAGCAAACATATATAGAACACAAGTATTTAATTTTCCATCTTGTGTGGTTTGCTCTGTGGTGGGTTGAGGCCCTGCAGGATTTGCCTTGTTTGTTTAGTTTTACTGCCTGCAATCCCTATGTGCCTGCTCATTTTCCACATTAAGAACTCGGGATACGATTATCATGACTAGGGAAGAGCAGTGAAATTACACCTTGCTGAACTAACTCTTCTGAGATTTACTCTGCTTATTCTTTTTGTCTGTGATATAATTACACTCAGTAACAGGGGCATTCAACTTCTTGTTTACAGAAGCAAGTGTAATTTCAAATTTTGTTATGTGGCTAATACCAGGAATCAGTGGTTGTTATGTGATTGTTTAGCTTATTGTCAGCTACTTTTGCCTTCTGAATACTTAAACACAAATCCTTGTTAACTAGCCTGTTGTTTTTAAAATTTGCTTACTTAATATTTTAAAATTTAATCTACCTCTTCTCTCAGAGATCAGCAACATGAGTCAAGAGCATTTAATATCACACCTAGTGTCTCTTTCAAAAGATATATTTTGCTCACTTTCAAGATTTCTGATCCTAAAATCTGTCTTCTTGTTCTGCCTCAAGAGGGTACTGGAGTCCTTTCGAGAACAAATCCTCCTAACATTCCCATTTGACAAACTGAGAAAAGTATGTAGTCATCTTTTCATAAGAAAATTGAGCAAGTAGATCCTGGGGGAAAAAGGCATGGCAGATTCTTTTGTTCTGCATGAGTTGCTGGCTTGTTGGGTTTCAGCACAGTTTTTCATAGTTTCTCCTCGCTCCCTTTGCAAATATGTTGGAACACAGTGTCATTCCTAGGGGAAGCCATCATGTCTTGCTGCTTCAGTGCTCAAAGTCAAGATGGTCCAGTTTAATTTCACATAAGTCTGAGAGGTGTTACCATTGCATCCCTTTGATCTATTCCAGTTGATTTGCATCAGCTTTGGGATGGGTTTCAGAGCCCAGCAGGATGGATGTAGAGTGACTACAGATTATCTTCTTTAATTTAGACTAATATTTTAAAATATTCTTTTGTTTTGATTAGCTGAAGAATAGAGGAATGGAAAACTTCTGCTTTGATTATAACCCTGCAAATGAACATCAAGTAACTGGACAGAGGGTGATACTCTACCCATGCCATGGTATGGGACAAAATCAGGTAAGAATAATGTTTTATTTTCATTTTGACTAACACTTATGATTGTAATGTAGGGAAGTATGGTAATGTAATTGCAATAGGGCTGAGAGAATGTGTCACCCACAGTAAGGTGATCTTAGTTCAAGTTTTGATTCTTGCACCAAATGCTTTTTATTTTGATGTATCTTAGGTCATATTTTCTTCCTTCTGAGGATGTGTCCACCCAGCCCAGGGAACTCATGCATACCTTTATCATGTCTTTCCACAGAGCCCATTAGCAGGGGTTCATAGCACATCAGTGCAGCTATAGTGCTCATAGGCCAGTGCTCACCCATCTTCAAAACCCCTCTGATCTTTTGTCTGTCTGTGCCTCTAAAGCCCTTAATAACATTGGAAACCTCACCTAGTTCCACCTGTGTCTGTTCTCATGTTCCTTGCTCATGGTGCCTAACTACCCAAGAGGTTTTGGACCACATCTTCTCCTGTCCTTCTACAGAAATGTCCTCCTGGGCTTGGGCTCCACAGTCCAGGAGAGCAGGGGTTCTTTAACACTTTAATTCTTGCTGTCTTGTTTTTAACTTCTGAAGCTGAAAACGCTGTTTTCTTTCTCTATGTTGACTGAAACTGTGTGCAGCAGTGGTAAGTTTTGATGCCTATAAGCCTCTCTGCATAATGCCATGTAAAAAGTGTTGTGGGGCACTGTGTGCCATGCTAGAATGGCTGTTTTGCATAGTTATGAGTGACCACCTTCCAGAATTGAAGTTTGGTGTTTGATGTGGGGTATGAAATTGCCTGTCTATCTTGATTTTTGGCTTCTAACCCAGAGTAAACACAGTACTTGAGATGTGGTCTCATCAGTGATGAGTACCAAAGGTCTTGTGAGACCTCTTGTACATAACCTTGTGACAGCTTGGGTGGCTTGACTGTTTAGGTCCTTTTTGAATGAAATTAATCCAAACATTTAGCTAGGATTTTTTGGAAAAAGGAAAAGAGGGAAAAATGAATTTTGGAAAGAATCCAGAGATGTGCCAGTTAAGCAGTGTATCTGCTATCATTCTGAACTCTGCTTTAAAAAAAAAGGACATAAAAGCTTGAGGAGTGTAAAACAAGACTGTATTGAGGAGAAAGCTTCTAATATCAACTGCACTTTACAAGGAAAAAGCAACATACCTCAGATCTTAAAAGGAAATTGGTTTGTTGCTGATAGCAAGCTTATTGCTTAAAGTATTATAGCTATTATTTAATATTATTTATTATCTCATGTCTGGTTTATGTCTTAAGTTTCATAATATTTCTGTCCTTAAGGCCAAGATGCAGGGGAAGGCTGGGTGAGAATTTTGTACCACAAAAGCCAAAGGATCTCAATACTGACAGATGTATGCCAATTATCCTATGCCCCCCCTCATTCATTTTACTCCCTCAGTTCAGATTCATGCCCAAGTTAAGTATATTCTGTAGATCTATATAGAAGTTAGTAATCAGGTAACCCAGTCAAGTCACTTTCTTATAATTAACATTGATTGCTTTTGTAAATTAAGAAGCATTTCATATATAGAATTACATGCTAACATGCCAAAGGCATTTATAGATTTACTTTTTGTTGTATTGCAGATTACAGAGAGGAGAGGGGTTGCATTTTGTTGTATTTCTCTGAGCAAAAAGAGTTAGCTTAAATTTTACCCTTTTCCCAAGAAAGAATAAAGATATAGGATAAAAGGTGGAAGAAAAAGAGATGTACAACTGAGAGATGAATCGTCATGAGATGACATTTTTACAGTTATCCTTTGTTTAGCTAGCACTAAGAGAATAACTGAATTTACTGCAAGATATCACATCACTGGGTGTTAATGCTCTTCCATCTCTGTTGATGGTGTGGTGCATCCCTGTGCCTGAGGCTGAAAGCAGCAGCACTCTTGGAACTGCAAACTGCTCCCTCTGCTGGCATCCATGCAGGAGGAGGAAGGAGAAATGGAGAAACTACCTCAATGGAGTTTAAACCAATAAAGGAAAATATGAGATGACTCAAGAGAACTGCAGAGCCTGAGAAGGGAAGGCCAAACATGGGAAATGGGGAAAACAAGATTAGTGAAGTGGGCAAAAGGCATTGGAGGGCTGGCAGGAGCCAGGGAGAAAGGGTCAACGTGACAAAGGGCAGTAATAGTTTGGGACAGAGGTTGAGTAACAGGTGATGAGCAGGGCATGTGTGATAGAGGAAAGAGTAGGAGAGGGAGTGAACCAAGCAGAGTCATTGGAAAATATTTTATTTGAAAGGGGCAGGGAGCCCACATTATTGAATATGGGAGCCGAGATACCAGTTGGCAAAGGGGGGTGTGAATAGGGGTGATAGGTAGTCACAAGAGAATAAGTGGATGGCAGGAAGAGTTGGGGGTGGGGGAAGAGAGGAAGGCTAAAAAAGACAAGAAGTAGAAACACAAGTGAGATGGGAAATGAAGTTGGGTTTGCTGGACTTGCAGCTCCCTTTTCTGGCTCACAAATAGCTGTGAAACCTACCAGCAGGACATTTCTCTCTGTTTCTTTCCCATCCCACCACCTTCTCCACAGTCATTCTGAAAAGGTAACAGGCTGTTCCTTGTTGTGTGAATTCCTTGGTCAGTGACACTTTCAGGATCAAAACAGTCAAAATCCTCCATGTTTACATCTATTGCTCTGGTGTTGAAATTGTCTGCTGTTGAAATGATCGTGGCAAGGTTTGGTCATTCTCTAGTGTCAGCAACCACAGAGTTTCAGAGATGTTTACTGACAACAAGCAGCCCTTAACTTCTCTTTGGCCCCTTGGAAGGGAATCTGCCATGCTAATTCCAAATTCTGCCTTTTCTCCTCGAGTTTGTTTTCATCACTCCACTCATTACCTATCTAGAGCTTTAGCAACAACCCTCATTCCAAGCTTTGCTCTAGTTCCCTGTCCTCACACAGGCAGGTGGCTTTTTATGTAGGGACAACTGCAAAATTCTTCACTGGAAACAAATCTCCACTTAGTGACCTCTGAATATCTGTGTTCACTGTGCTGAGAGGAGGGAGCTATAAGTCCAGCACCTGCTCCTGTTTTACATCTCAGTGAATAAAACCACTCTCAGAAAACTAAAGTTGCTGGTAATTTGTTGCTGTTCTTCCTTGAGTCCATGGTCTAATTGAGAGGGTTTCCTTTATTCCTTTTGTGTAAGCATAAGAAAACTAACTGGAAATTTTTTAAAATTAGTATATTCACTATCACAAGAAGGTGAGGATAACACTGCAGTGTTTAGAGCTGAGTGTATATGGAAGAGAGGCAGAAAATACACAAAACATGGGCTACTGATTGCTTGCACTTCAGGCTTCTTATGTTTATAGGAGTGTCTGCCCCAGAGATGAGAATGAAAGGCTTTGATATTAAACACCAGCAAAACCCTTTGCCCTTCTGGTTATGACTGGGAAGCAGTACAGAGGGCACCAATATGTGATGGCAAGAAATGAACCTGATGTGATAAGAGGATGGGAAGACATTGACTGACAGTGTTCTTTCCAGAATCCTCATTTGCAGCTGATAACATTTGACATAAATAGAGACAGGGAAACAAATTAGCAAAAGTCCTTGGGTTTTCAGCAAAAAAGAGTATCAGACCTGATAACCTCTCTGCTGGTTCTACCCATCAAGTGCAAACTTCTTCCTGTATTCAAAACAATAGTAGCAAGGCATAGAGAAAGATGAGTGTATTTCAGGGTCCAGTGAGGTAGCCAAAATCTGCTGCTGGCCCCAGTACCAGAGAGACACTGATGCAGCTGAGGCATATCCTGTAGTTTGTCCAGCAGCCAAAGACATGGAAAAAGGCTTCATCGAGTTTCCCAACAGCACTTAAGGGAATCTACTGATTCTCAGAAGGAAAGAAATGCAGTCAGGCTACTAGTTATTGGGCCATGGATTAGTTTGAAAATGCTTCCTTTCTGCTGACAGAATGCAAGAAAAGAGAACCAAAAAACATTGTACCTTTTGAGGAAGAAGATATTTATTTCCTGTATTACCAGAGCTTGGAAAAGCCCAAAGCCTTAAGTAGTCATTCATTTTGAAGCAAGAGTGGGGTAATGAACTGTATTATGTTCATTGGGCAACAAGGCAGAAGTGCTTGGTTGCTGGTACTATAACCCCATTCCTTAAAATTATCCAGAAATTAACCATTTTACTTGCTCTCCTTCAGAATCTGGTGCAAGTCCTTGAGAGACCATGCAGGAAAGATATCAGTAGTAAGAAGTGCTCTGATCTAGTAGCTGCTCCATTTACCATGCATCTGGTACAGTCAGCAGCTTGCAGGCTTTCACTTATAATACAAATTGCTAAAGAGTTATTATATCTAATAAGTCCCCTAATGAGCAAGGCTCTAAATATGGCTTTGTGAAAGTGGCAGCTGTGAAAAGTGTCCATCCACACACAACTGAGCAGAACTGAGGCTTTTCTTTATTCACAAGCCATAGGATTAAAATGCACGTCCCTGTATCTCACTGTGGTGCCCAAAGTGGTGTATTTTCCATGTGTCAGTCAGATACTGAACCTGGGGATAAAGCCTAAAGGCCAGGGAATAGCTGCTGCCTATTAGGATAAATAATAATAAAAATAATAATAATAGGACCAATATTCACACAATTTACTTTTGTTGTTGGTGGCATTTTTTTTCATAAGGCAATTATAAAGGTAGTGCAACCTACATTGTAGGAACAGATCTTAGTAATAGGTTCAAGGGAAAATCCTGGTCTCTGGGGTCTTATGTCTGCAGGGAGACTTCAAACTTGATCTTGCTTTCTCAAAATATTCATTTTCCTTTGTGGCTTGCCACACATGAATGGTGGCAAACAGGTGAATTCTGATGGGGGGGGGTGGGTTGCATCATTGATGGAGAAGAAATCCATGAGGATCCACAGGGTGATGCATTGGTCAGTATGTGGCTGTGATGGCCACCTTGACAGAGAAATTCCTGATTGTGGTAATAGGAGGGGCAGATTTCATGAAACAACTATTATCAGTGTGGTCTGGATCACAGCTCTTACACTTGGGAATGGATGGCTGCAGATTTTGTAATCGCACAGTCTTGTTATACTGAAACTCCATTTCCAACTCCTCATTCAAGGTTATTAGCCTGGCTGGTTAAGGATGTTTTTGTGGTAAGTTCAAGTATGTACATTTCTGATGTATGTACAGCCCCCTTCACAAAGCCTTACAGTCTCCAGGGGGAAAACTAAGGAAAAGGGGATTCCTTCTCTCCCTTATCCTTTTACTGGTCTCTGCTAATGCAGCTGTACTATGGGTAATAAGCAATTTTCTGATGTTTATAAAACTCTCCTCTACTTTATTGACTATAATCTAAATCAGATCTAAACACACATTCGTGCACTATAGTCATCTAAATTATTTATAAAGCTTGCTAGATACAAACAGCTCTCAAACTCTGCCACTCTTTAATGAAGTCCAAAAGTTGGCAAATGTCCATGATAAGTATAAAATTTTAAGGAAGTCTTCAATCATAACTGCCTCAGAAGCCAGGAGTTTGAGAGCATGTTCATAACATTTCTGTAGAATATCACACAACAAGCAAAGATAGTAAATTGTCTTTAAGGAAGTTTTTTTTATGTTCAAAAGCAGCTGTATCTGCTTCAAATTTCTTCAAATAATATCTTCAAACTTGATAGAACAAAATGCTCATCACCATGCATCCTTAGTACTGGAAATGACCATTATAACTGGAAATGAACCTAGATCAAACTACATTTCAACTGTGCAATGAGCAACTCCTTAGTTAAAAGTAATATTACTTTGTGATGACTGAATTAAGAAGGCATAATGTCAGGCCAGAAACTGTTTTCCATGCTATTTTTTAAGGGGGCCTTCAATGTGGAAGTCAAATATTACAGTTGAATTTAGTAAATTCTTTAATGCTGAAAAGCCAGGACATTTATTCAGTATTTCCTGCAATTTTAGTGCTACCAGTCCTGTGATGTGATTGATTTTCTGTAAAATAGTAAGCAGTAGAAGTTAAGGACCCTTGAATATTTCTGGCAGAATTTCTCTTCACAGCAGCAACTTTTATTCATGAGCCTAATTATAGTCTCTTAGTATATGCTTCTTTTTAAATACTCTCTGTGTACATATGAAATGACTGCTGTCCTTTGTTTCTTCTCCTGGGTTTGTAGTTTTTCGAGTACACGTCCCATAATGAAATACGTTACAACACACGGCAGCCCGAAGTCTGCGCAGCAGTCGACTCAGGAACTGACTACTTGACAATGTACTTGTGTCAAGAAAATGCCCACAGTGTTCCTGAAAACCAGAAGTTTATTTTCAGAGAGGTAGGTGTCCCTGCTTGGGTTTGTTTTTTTGGGGTTTTTTTTTTTTTTTTTTAAAGTTTTTTATCTTACTTGTGCCACAACACTGGCACAGGTCTCTGGGAGAAATTGACTGCCTTGGGTTTTAATATCTGAACACAGAAACAGGGTAGCAGGCAAAGAGTATTCCAGCCATAAAGAACAGGAAGATGAGAGGAAGGAAAACACCCTTGTTAACATCAAGGAGGTTGGGAACATTCTCTCTTGCATGTCACCCCTACTGTCTTCTCCTGAGACTGAGGTGCTTCGATAGAACCCTTCCCCTGCCAGTCATATGGCTGGCTTACTTCTGCTCTCCTTTCATTGACTTATTTCCCTGTATTTATATTACCATACATCCCCAATACTTCACACACCACCATTACTTTGTGCTCTTTCCTGCTTTTAAGCAGCTGCCGCTGCATGATATTAGAAAACTTGTGTTTAGTAGTTTTAAATCTGAATAGAAGCTCCTGGATGCCTGAGAGAAAATAAGCTGGATGAAAAATTATGGCCTTGGTCAAGTTCTGGAGTGTTGTTATTTGGCTAAGGGAAAAGGTCACATAATATATCAAAATGGTATATTTACATAATGTGTCTGCATAATGCATCTAATCTCTACAGGCTCCATGGCTGACAAATGTCACACTGATGTTACACCAGTGACAGGTAGCAGGGTAAACTCTCAAAAAATGAGAGGAAAATTGCTGTCCATTCCCTAAATCTAGTCCAGACTGAAGCTCACAGTGATATTACTAAATAAAAATGTTTAAAAGGTTGACTTTATAAATGATATTTCATTTTTAATGTTGACTTTTAACACAATTGCTCAAGGTCATATGCATTAATCCCTAAAATGACATATATTCAAGAATCTTCAGTCACTTCAAGAAATAATCAAGAAAATTGAAATTTTCAAATTGAGAAAATGAAAAAATTGAAAAATGTTATGGAATGCATCAGTTTTCACTGTATTCCTAACCATTAATTTTATCATCTGAGACTTTAGGAATTACTTTAAATGTTTTTTCTCATGATCACTTTGTGCCTGTGTGATTTGAATGTGCTGCTCTGCTCTAGTTCCTTTCCTGCTGCTGCACTAAATCAAAACCACCAGTCTCCACCTTTGAAGGGGAGTGATGGGTGAGGTGTCAGCACCACATTTCTTTTGCTTTCTGCATAGTAGTGTCAGACATCTGTCCTTATGGATGGAGCATAATCAAAGATTTGAACAGCCTTCCCAGCAGCTTGGCAAGAATTGAGTTCTTGTGGACACTGAGTCAAAAAGGAGTGAGATGGATGCTGATTAATCCACTCTACAATTTGAATTATCATGATGGAAGCAGGAAAGTAATTCAGCAGCTGAGTCTGTCAGCAAGTCTGTGAGCAAGCACAGGCTGCTGGGCATCAGGAGCTGTGCCTCAGGATGCAGTTCAGTGCAACATTCCTGATGAAGGAAGGAGCAACTTCCCCAGGAGGCAGGGCTGTGCTCAGGAACAAGGTGCTGGTGTTTTGTTCTAAAAGCTGCCAGAGCCTTGGGAATGCTTGCACGTGGGGGTGTCACCCAGGCCAAGGGTAGCCTCAGAGCAGGGCAGCCCTCCATGGCTGGCTATGCTGCCCTTTAGCAGCTCACTGTCCTAGCTGACAGTGCTCCTGGACTGGAACTAGAGACTGGAGATTACCATAAAAAAAGAGCCTGAGGTCTCAAAGTGTGTTCTTTGGGGAATCTGATTGTGGAGACCTGTCAGCTGTGCTGCCCTCCAGCAAAGCAAGTGAACTCCACAGACATCTTGCAGGCAAGGGGCACACTTAGATATTTTTACTTTTTTCACCAAAAATATACTCTTTATGAAGAGACAGGAAAATTTCTTGCTAAAAATATGTCCAACATTTGCCTTGAACAATATTTGCCTTTTACTTACAAGACGTGCAATAAATTGGTAAATTTGGGTAATGCTTGTACTTGGCTTAGTTATTTTCTGTCATATTCTGGTCCAGTAACAAAAGGCAATGAAAGCAAATGTTAGCACATCCTTTACAGGCTGAGAAAGCAATGTTAATGTCAGTTTAAAATCAGGATCTTTTGGTAAAGTTTCAGACATCCTCAAGGATTGAGGCTTTACCACACAACCCCATTGGAAGGGTATATGGGATATTTATTTGTTGCAAATGTTTTTTAAAGCTATTACTTTAAAACACAGTGATATGTCTGCAATTTTTGAGACCTGAAGAGCACACTTTACTTCTGTCTTTTGTAGGATGGGACCTTGTTTCACCCACAAACCCAGAAGTGCTTACAAGCCGAGGCCAACGCTTACAACGGGAACCCAGCGCCGTTGTTACGACCCTGCACCAACTCAGACTACCAAAAATGGTTCTTCAAAGAAAGAAGTTGATCCAGATGTTGTCTGGGACATAGCTGAATACAAAAAAATGTGCTCTTCCTAGTCAGCAGTTAGTCAGCCTTTTGAAAATCTCATAAGTGATATATTTTTGTATGGAAAGAACTGTAATTAGTTGACAAACCGTGGATGTCGTTTCCTGGAGCTTTAGAAGGCACTGAGTATGGAGAGCTTTATAAAGTGCCACAGAATCTGCTCCTTTTCTCTTTACTTGGCAGCTACATAACTGCTTCTGAAGTGTCTTAGGTTCTTTTCACAAGTGACAATTTACTTTTTAAATCTACTGTGTGGAAGTAAGGCAGTCAAAATAATTGCACTAATGTTAATCTGCCAATAACTTAAAATGTTTATTTTTTTACTAAAACATTCTGCAGTTGGATCTTTTAGCAGATAGTTGTTAATAATTATTCTTGTCTTTTAAATACCAAGAAGGTAAATGTAGGCCATATTCTGCCCTAAGTGACTACCCCAAAGCCCTCACTGAAGATAGTGTGGATTTATTTACACATAAAGGCAGAGTATATCTGCATGTTTTTGCACAAATAACAATCTAGATGCATACAAATTGCACATGCTTGACAATACTATACCTTAAATGTTCTGGCAGTTTTAGATGTTCATGGCCCTTGACAAGTTTCTAATCATGCTTAAGGTTTGGGAGTAAAATGGGGATTTTCTCATCTTTCTCAAAGGCAGAAGGCAACAATATTTAAAGGTGATGCTTTGGGAAAAGCTATTTGGATTCATATGGGCCCAGCTGTGTGGCTCTGTCCTAGAATGCACAACCAACTTAAACATTATGTGGATTTTCAATGTGCATAAAACTTTCAAGATAAGACCTACCAATAATTCTTTTGTAAAAATTTTAAAATTGCAGTTAGGGAAAATGAATTTTAAAATTTAAGTGTTTAAATGATACATGTAAAAACGATTATATTTTAAGAATGGTTTTGTGACTGATTTCTGTGAAATGCAGCTAAGATTAGTACAAAAAAGGTTATCTTTGGGGTATCACTTGTATAGCAGTGTACCTGACCATTGACATCAGCATTACCATGCTGATTAGAAGGGTTTCAGCTCATAAGAAGAGTTTCTTTCTCTGTCAGATGAAGGAATGCTTATGTGTAGAAGGATGAAAAATTCAACCTTTTTCCCCTCAGAAGTCTTGCTATCTGTTTTGATTAGTTTGGTATGTGTTTTGTTGTTTGCTTTTGTTCATGTTTTCTATAAAAATGTACAGCCTTTTCTTTGAATCCCCATAAGCTCATGCCATTTTGGCATACCTATTTATATGATTGGGGTGTGGGGGGAGGGTTTCTGCCTGTAGGAGATACATGTCTTGGTTCTTCCAAGGACTTTCTTACCCGTGTGGGTAGAATGTTTTTGTGAGCACCTTTGAAGTTTTGTCTCTGTGGGCTGGACTGGTGAAACTGATGTTAGAATTAATAAAATATTTTGTGAATCAGTAGAGTGGGAAATGTCTTATCAACTATTCTTTTTTCTTGTGGTCAGTGGTTTTCATTTAATAATTTTGCTCTTTGGCCTAGATCCCTACAGCACTTGGGAGAAGACAGCTTTATTTTATTGTATCTCAAGTGTCTCAAGTTCTGTTTCCTCAACTCAGTAATGCTTCTGTTCACCTTGTAACAGCAGTGGTTTACACTTTGTGGAGCCACAAGTCAGAAGTGGGTGGCTGCATGAGTGAACAGCAAGAATTTTATATTAATTTCTGCTTTGCCTTCTTGACTGCTGATTGAACAATGTTAGTAGCTGATAAAAGCCCAGCTATTAGAATTACAACCAGAGCTCTCACTCACCTCCATTCTCAGTGAGGTTTTCTTAGTCTTGGGATTTCAAGATTTCATCATCAGGTGGTGGTAACTTAAACTTAGTATCGGGAAATTATTTTCTATAAGTCTTTTCACTTTGCCCTTGTTCAGAGGGAAGTATTGATGGTTTTGGCTTCCTGCAGCTAAGATGTTTTCACATATGCCAGCAAACCTGCTAGCCTGGGATGCATATTTGCTTGACAAACGCACTTGAGTTCAAAAGCAAACACTGAACATTAGCAATGCCACCGGCTTGCTCCCCCTGTGCTGGCCTTTTAGTCCCTCTGCTCACCAATTTTTATTCCTTGATAGCCTTTTCTTCTTCTCAATGCACTGGAGTTGTATTAATGTCTGGCTTCATGCTTGGAGGGTGAAGGACTCTATCAGGCATCTGAGTCATGAAGCACATCTTCTGACTTCCTTTAACATCTCCAGACTTCCTTTAACATCTCCAGACTTCCTTCTGCAGGAGGTCAGGGCTACCTGCTGAGGAATGGACTGTGGGCTTTGGACTTCTGAGCAGAGATGGGGCTGGATATCTCATAGAAATGGAAAACTTGGAGGACTTTAGCCAAATCAATGCTTAATTCTTAGTCTTTCTATCCATGTATTTTTTTTTAAGAAAGTCATCCAGACTACGCTCAGGTGCCTAATTATCATATTTATTTGAAATTATCGGGTAATGATTTTGATTTTTTTTTTTTTCATTTGTTCATTCATTCATCAATTTCCTTTCATTGAAAAATTGTGAGTCTTCAACATGGGCTGAAATTTACTGGATTTTCACTTCAACAGAAGACATGTGAAGGTCACAATACATGAACTTTCCTTCTAAGAAATAAACCACTAAAACCTCTGTATATGTGGCCTTGACTGAACCATTGTGTTGGGGGATTGTTAGAGCTTGCACAAACACCTGGGAACAGCAGTCATCATTGTACATGCATCACTCAACATGAATTGGAAACAGTACTTCTTGCTGGCTCTGCTGAAAACAGAGACTCAAAACTGTGTTCAATTTCTGTTATATTTATAGGAACTGGTGAGATGCACTGCAAGGGAAATTCATATTGGTTGATAACACCAGGACTGATGAGATTGTGCTCCTGTTTCCTATTTATGAAAACATGGGCACTTACACAGTGACAGTATTTGATTGGTAATTTAAAATCTGATGCTCTTTTAACTTCATTTGCCTCTCTTAAGGCCTTTAGATTTGGATATTAACTTGAAATTAGTTGAGCTTTGTCCTGATACCCTGATATAAAGACATAGCAATGAGGTGTCTGGAGAGACTGTAGGGTTAGGATATTGTATATTGCAACTGTGCAGGTTTTTTGGCAGTGTTTGAGAATGCTGTATACTCTTTTAACAAATATGGAGCTATGTGCTAGGAAGTTAGCTGAGGTAGGTGGGAAAGCCCTTGGAAGGGGGGGAAAGATGGATAGGAGAGCTCTCCCCTGTTCTGTTGAGGTGCAACAGCAATAGCTGAGTTTGAATTACAGCACTGCAGTATTCTGACATTTCTCATTTACAGAGGAAAAACATGCACATACATGCAGTACTAAAATTACTATGTTTAGATTAACAACTTTCAAACTTTTTTAATCCACTATTCTCTGAATAGACAAAGCCTAATAAGGCCAATCCCAGTCAGGACTGAAAGGAATTGCAAGGCTCCAGGATTTGCAAAGGTGGCTGGAGAAAATAACAGGGCAGAACCTTCTCAGTGACCTCTCTAAAAGTAGTAAGAGGATGAATATACATACAAGTAAGAGGAAAATACATACAAGAAGTGAGGCTTAAGGGGCTGCATGACATATTTTGTGTAGCATCAAACCATCTCCCAGAGTGGGACAAAACTTGCAGCAGATGCAATTTATTTGTTGGTGTTAAGGGAAAAATCAGTTTTCTGAGTTTCTTGACTTTTTCCATGGACTGAGGATACTTAACTTGCAACTGAAGAAAAAGTGGTCAAGGGAGTCATACCAGTACAGATGCTTAAATGTGAAATTAATTAATTAGGTACTCTGTGATGAGCAAATATAAATATATAAAGAACAGAATTGTTAATTGTGCATACACTGTGAGAAGACTTAGTAATAACTGAGAAATTGGAAGCGATCATTAGCAGAGAGATACTTGACAGTGTTTTTACAGAAATATGGTTGAAGAATCCACATGATTGAAGTGCTGAAATGACTGGGTAACATGCCAGGAAAAAAGTGACATTTGATATTCGAGTTAAGAGAACAGGTTTTACAATTCTCATGAACTGATTTAGCCAACAAGGAATAAACAGAGGGTGTCTCATGTGGACCACCAAATGAGAATGTAAAGCCTTTTTGCCTAACAGAAAAAGGATGTGTGCAGCTTCAGAGGATTCCATCCTAGGGAATGCACTTTACCAATCTGACAGTAGCAGAACATTCTGGGGATTTCTAAAGGGAAAAAAAGGCAGCTGGGGCCAGTGGCTGTGTCTGACACAATCTTTAATAAGCAGTTTGGTGCAATTCCACTTTAGGCCACCTCCTATTTAAAATGAGCTGTTACCTGGGCATCTGATGCCTAAACACAGCATAGTACCTAAAAAAGAAGAAATTTCTCAGTGTTGAGAACTGGAAGGAAGCAGGCTTTTCAGAACATAACTATAGCATATAATCATGTTGAAAACATATGTAGACAATGTGAAGCTTTCAGATTGCAAATTAAATACTTAAGTGCCAGAAATAAAGGTTTTTGTGAAATCAGAAGCTGGCCTTAGTGTGGCTATTACACTACATGATTTTCTTGCAATACATTCCCTGTTTTGGGGGGTGGGGGGGTGCTAGGGTGTTTTTTGTTTGTTTTTATTGGGGACTTTTTTCTTGTTATTTTACAAAAGGTGGAAAAACTGTCATTTTCATGCCTCACTGATACACAGGAAAAATTTTGAGAGGCTTACTTTAACTAATCCTCATTGTTCAATATATGGCCTTATTTGCATCTGCATAACAAATCACTAGCCTGAAAAATAAGTTATTTTCTTAATGTGAGTTGTTTGTTTCCCTTTTTTATTTTGTGGTTTTGTTTTTTTTTTTTGGGGGGGGGGATTTGTTGTTTTTTGTTTGTTGGTTGGTTGTTTTTATAGAACTTGAATGTTACAGTTTGTTAGTGTTTCCCAAATGCTTATTAATCTGTCTTCACAGTATTACCATGAAGGAAGAGCTCCCTGTTTTACTGACAGGGAATGCAGCAACAAACAGATTAAGGTCAGAAGAACCACATTGTTAAATGCTGTAATTTGAGCCACAGCTTTGCTTGCTTTAAATGATATCCAGCCATACTGCAGACCTCTGCAGCTCCTGGATGCATTCCTTTGCCCTGGCTCTCCAGCACAGCCTTCCCTGAGCACTGCAGGGACACCAGTGTCAGCTGGTCTCTGCCTCCCACATGAGGGCAAGCCTTGAACTTCACACTGAGTGCAACTGTCCAGCAGCTCTTTCCATCCTGTGCTGGGAAAGGCAAGGAGATGCATTTCAGTCTTCAGCTAACAAAGGGATGTGTGCTGCTACAGCAGTAGTAAAGAAGGATGGCAAGCAATCACTAATAACGTCCAAGATACTAATTCTGTTGTAGCACACAACCTGGCCTCAAGCTTTATTTCAGAAAGACTGAGTTCTCAAAAACCCAAAAAAACCCAAGTCTTGGAAAGATGATGACGGCCAAGAGACAATGTGAGTGTGTGTGTTAATAAACTGCCAATATTATAAAAAGATCACCAAATTGTCCAAGTAGGTGTAGTTCTGGTAGCCAAGTACAGGTGAAAATCACAGAATGATACAGTATGCAAGCAGTGAAGAAAGATTTTCTGTGAAACAAATTTTGACAGACAGACTTGCATATCAAGTTGAGAATAGCAAAACATCATTTAGCATATGATATACTGGTTATAAATAGCATTACACAAAATCAATATGGCACCTATTCCTGTTGGCATCCTAGGAATGTTCTTGGTGTTATGATAATCAATTTTCTGGAAGAAAATGAGTTGCTGGAAAGTTTGCAGGTGATAAACTACTGGACAAGTCACTTGTACAAATAAAGCTCATGGTTTGATTTATTCTAGTGCAAGACCAAGTGCACAGGAGTAAGGAGGTAGGCAATGGTTTTAGGCAGTATGAATTCAAAACATGGTGTAGATGATTTGATAAAAAGACATCCCCACAAGGACAACACACTGCCTGGTCTGCCTGTAGAGATTAGGTTTCCCAACCTGCCCAGCCTATGGAACTGGCTGGTACTGAGGGAGGTGCTGAGGCTGCAGTTTATGGCCAAGTGCAGGCAGGTCACAGGGTCAGATGGGCCAGTACAACATCATTTGGAAAAAGGAGAAGTGTGTTGAAGTGCCTTCAGGAATGACTCTTGAGGTGAGGGAAAGTTTGCCTTATTATTTTACAAAAGCAAAATGTGATTAATCTTAGCCCCTGTGTGTGGTAGAAGATCACTGATACTATGTCCCCTTAAACTAATAAAGGTATGATGAGAACTACTGGGTGGAAGTTGGAATAAGATAAATTGATACTGAATATGAAATGCACCTTTTAGGAAATTAATTAATGATTGAAATGATTTATCAAGAGATGTGATGGGCTCTTTATTACTGATACTGTAAAGTCAACACTGCTGGATGTCATTCTGAGTGAAAGGCTGTAATGCAACTAGTGTTATAGAATAACTGGTTGAGGACTTGTAGCCCAAGGTCAGATCTTACAATCTTAGAATGTATTAATACATGAAAATTCTTTACAAATTATTGCAGACGTTCTGCCATTGCTGTGTAATGTAAATTAAATTTATTAGGTTGATCTTCAAAGGTTTGCTCGGAGTGACCTCAGGAAATTTATGAATATGTATAGAAAGTGGGGTTCCTAAGGCAAGGTTAAGAAAAGTTTCTCATTTTGCCTGTACCACCTCCTGTGTGGGATCTACCTGAGATGAAACAGATCAGTGAACTGCTGCTCTGGGACTCTGCAGACCACGGATGTGGGTGGGCAGTGTGAACGTGTTCCCTGGGATGGCAGGATAGCCTGGGAGCAACGCAAAAAGCCATGAGCTGTCTATGGGACATGCCCCACAGCCCCTGAGATGTGAGGACAACTACTTGGCGTGGACAGGGCTCGATTCCCACAGGCTATTCACAGGTTTGTGACAGCCCTCAGGGGAGCTCAGAGCCCTGCCGCAGCCTTAATTTTTTCTTTTTTTCCCTATTTTTTTTTCCTGGTAATCCGAGCGGTGTCAGGCTCCCAAAAATCCGCCAATTCTGCGGGAAAAAGCAGCCGTTTTTTTTTTTTTTAAACCAAACAAACCCACGAGTTCTGCTCCAGCGAAACGCCCCGCTGCTGCGTGCCGCAGCGCTGCCGTGGCCCGGGCCGGCTGCGCGTGTGCGTGTGCGGGGTGCGAGCCCGAGTGGGAGCGCGGTCAGCGTGTTTGCGTGCCGCGTGTGCCGGGCGGGTCGCGCGTGGGGCTCAGCCTCCCCTGCCCGCCCTGGGCAGCGCCTCGCAGCTCCGCCCGCGGAAGGTGCCCGGCCCGCGGGCGGCGAGCGCCGGTGCCGTGAAGGGGAGCTCGGCCCGGCCCGGCCCCGCCGCGCTCTCCGCTCTGCCCGAGCCGCAGCAAGGGCGCAGGCGGCACCTGGCGGGGGCTGCCCCGGCTCCGCGGAATGCGGCACTAGCACCCCCGCCCCGGCTCGGCGCCCTCCTCCGCCTCCCCGGCTCTAGGGGGGGCTTTTTGCTCTTCGGCGTTTTCTGCCGGAGCATCCCTTTTTTTTTTTTTTTTTTTTTTTTTTTTCCCCTCTTCACCCTTTTGGAGGAGGAGGAGGAGGAGGAGGAGGAAGGAAGGAGGTGTTCAATGAGGGCTGCCCGGCTCCCACCCCCGCGCCTGAGAGGTGCTGTCCCTCCCTGAGCGGAGAGGGGGGAGAGCTGCCGGGGAGGCAGAGGCAGGTCCCGCTCCCTTGCTGTGCCGCCGGGGAGAGCGGAGGAGGGTGGTGGGGAGCGTGTCTGTGTGTGCGTGGTGGTGGTTATTTATTTATTTATTGCTCCTGGTGGTTGCAGCTGGCAGACCTGGGAAGGAGTAGGCGCCATTGCCAGAAGGATTATTGCCAGGGGAGGGGAGGGGGGGTGGGGGGAAGAGAGAGGAGACCCCGAGGCTCCCGAGGAAGCGGAGAGAAGCAGACCTTTTCCTCCCGCCTTGGCTTCTGCCGCCGGGGGATGCGCCCAGACTGAGAGGGGCTCGGCTCTTTTCCGCCGCTCAGCCCGTTCCCCCACCCTCAGTCCTCCTCCTCCTCCTCCTCCCCATCCAGCAGCATGCATCCCTCTCCGCGGAGACCGGCCGCTGCCACCTCCAACCCTGCCATGCTACTGCTGCTCCTGTGCCTGGGCTGGGCGCCGCCGGGCTGGGGCTGGCCGCGGGGCAGCTCCCGGGGGGCGGCCGGGCTGCCCCCCAACGCCACCACGCCGATCTCCATCATGGGCTTGATGCCGCTCAGCCAGTCCGAGGAGGACCAGAAGAGCAGGATCGGCCGGGGAGTGCTGCCCGCCGTGCAGCTGGCCATGGATCAGATCCGCAACGAGTCCCTGCTCAACCCCTATTTCCTGGACCTGCGGCTCTACGACACGGAGGTAGGGACGGCCGCGGGCCCCGCGCCGCCGGGGCAGGGGGAGGCGCCGCCGCCCAGTCCCGGGGCGCTGCGGGTGCCGGGGCGCAAGGGCAGCGCGGACGCGGGGCCGGGGCTGCGGCTGCCGGCGGGGCCGCGGGCAGATGTGCGGGGACCGGCGGCCCAGGGGGAGGACGGGGAGCCGGCGGGCCGGGTCCTGCCCGCCCGGTATCATCGGGAGCGGCTGCCCCGGCGGCTGGGGCTCGCCCCGCCGCCCCAGGAGCGCCCCGGTCCGGGAGGCGTTCTGCGCGGGGGTGGGCCCGGACGAGTGCCCGGGCGGCGGGGGTGCTCGGCGGTGGCGGTGGCCGGGATGCGCTGCCCTTGGCACGCACGTACACCGGTGGGAGGAAAGCTGCCTCGCCCAGCGAAGCCGCGGCCGCATCCCTGTGCCAGCCGCCACCCGCTCAGCAACAGATGCACGCCGGGCGCTCCGCTCCCCCGCTCCGCCAACGGGATCGCGCTGCCAGCCCGGCTCATCCCGTGCGGCGGCGGGACGCGAAGGGCAGCGATGGCAGCCGCGGCTCCAGGACGAGGCGGGGAGGCTCTCGCCGGGTTTCGCCGAGTTTCCCCGTCCCTGCCCTCCGGCCGAGCGCTCGCCCGGGGGTGCGTGGCGGGCGGGCGGCGGGGAGCGGAGGCGTTCGCTTCTCGGCAAGAACTAAATTTGCAGCGCCGGTCCCCGCGGAGCGCCGCCAGCCCGGCGGGATGCCTGTCCCCGTTCCGGAGCGCTGCCGGCTGGGAGAGGGGCTGGGCGAGGAAACACACTCCTTTTACCCGGGAGAGAGGGGCAGGGAGCGAGGCGAGGGCTTTGTCGAGTTGGTGGCCACTACCACCCCCCACAACTGCCTTTGGTTTCTGTCACAACTTCAGTACCTGTGTGCTCGCGGAGGATACGCGCGGCTCCGGTACCGGGGCTCCCCTGAAGATGGCAGTCGCTTCTTGTGTAATGCTGGCGGCCGGGGCTCGCTTCCAAGACAGCCCCCGGTAAAGCAAGTGACTGCTGAAAATCTTCCCGGCTGTAATTTAAGGAAGCCCCTGTCTGCTCCCCTTCGGTTCTCAGGGTCCGGGGGAAACGAGCTGAGAGCAGCAATGACAGGCTGTACTGCTTCGTGACAGTGTTTCCGCCTCTGAAATGACTACCTAAGGCCTCTCTTCCAGGGTGGCTGCTTTTTATTGACATAAATTTTTCATAGTGGGCTTTTTGAAATTTTTTTTTTTTGTATCTCTGAGCAGAAATGCATGGAGGGCAATACTGCTGAAGATGTCACTTAGGAAGAAGCAGGCTGCCATCGTGTTGTGTTGTGTGAACAAGACTAGATACTGACAGGGAATGCAGGCAAGATCAGCCTAGAGTAGCTGCTAGTTTCCTTAAAAAAAATGAATCTCAGGGAACTCTGCAATTGTAATGAAAAGAATTATGGGGGATTTTCTGAATGGCATTACCTGTCTCATAAAGTGAGATGCATGTTAGGAAAAAAATCACAGTTCTCCTAATCCTGTTTTCATTACATTATTCTATATTAGTTCTTCCCTTGGATAGAATTATTATAAAAATAACATATGCATAGGAATTAGAGAAGCCTAGGCAGGATGTCCCTTCTTCACATCTTAATCAATAAGGTGCTGCAAAATATTGTGACGTTCTTAGAAGAGATTTTGGGTTCTGAACTAGACAGTTATCATTAAAATATTCTGGAAAAAATTACTCTGTTTGTTCTGGAATGAGTATCAGTTTCTTAAAAATTGCATTTTTACTGTTTTGTACTCCAGGGACATAAGAAATCAGGGTCATGTTGCCAGCTTGCTGTGTTGCTTTGAATGCTTTTAAGCAATTAATAAATGGATGGTTATGGAATGCTAAGTCAGGCGAATGTATATGTTTGGAGTACTGTTGGATCATTATTGCATGCTTAATAGTGATAAGTAAATAAGTTAGTGTCCATGAAGAGTGCTAGATTGACTGCACTCAAACAGAATAGACTAATGCCTGGAACAGCCATTAAATACCTAATGGCAGCACAAACTTTTTCACTCGCTTCAGACATTACCTTTTTCCTTCGGGGCACTTAGGGTAAGCAGGAAGGTAGCTGGCTCATCATGCCCACTTGATTCTCAGCCTATTTTCTGAGGCTGCCAATAAATAGATATGCCTGGATCCTTATCATTGCATAATCAGAGACCAGGGAGTAGTTCTCCCTCTCCGGGCTTCACAGGTGGTGCTCGTGACATTGTTGGCTCTTGAAAGAGAGAATGTAGAGCCTTGAACACATGGGATTTTTTAATAGCTTGAGAAATAATTGCAGTGTATTTATAATGCTTAGGAAATGTATGGCAGTGATTTACTAACTCGTGTATTCTCCCTTGTGTATCTCCAAAATCCCCCATTGTTGCAGTCTGATTCTTGCATTGCAATTTTCTGTAATGCTTTAACTAAGTGTTTGTGAAAAACAATAATGAAAAGAACCAGACTAGATTTAAAAAAAAAAAAAATTATTATGCACTCAGGTTCATTCTGTCAGGATTGAACTGAATATTCTAGCTGGCTTGATATTTCTGGTTGTATAAGGAAGTACTATAATGCCTTTGCTTTCTGACCAGACATCTGAAGGGCTGCAGTGTGCCTTCTAGGGTCAACTGCTGTTTGTCAGCACTTGAACTCGTTAACCTTTGAGGACATGAGCAGCAGCTCTAGTGTTTTTCAAAGCATTTAAATTGAATTAAGCTCTTAAGTACAGTGTTTAGTTTACGTCTCAGTCGAGATTGTGTGAATCACATCTTTGTTATGAAATATGGCCACAGGTTACATCACATACAGAAATGTAGAGGCTTCTATTTTGGGTATTTTTTTATCTTTAAATATGCTTGGAGTGTGATCCTGATCCAGGCTGTTTTGCTACCTCATGGGCATGTCTTTATCTATGTGAGCATTCCTATGCAGCTCAGCCAATAAAACAAAGCTCAAATGTAGGCATTTGCAGAACTCTGGTCTGAGTGACTTTACTTTGCGCTGCTCATTTCAATGAGAGTGGGAGTCTCTCTCTAGATGAGACTCTTGGGCAAAATTTCATAATTGTGTTATTTTAGAAACTCAAGAATTTATAAAGTGATCATCTCTAAAGAGTCTCATCCAAACCCCATTGAAATTGATGGCAGTAATGCACTGATTCCAGCGGCCCTTGGACCAAGTCCTAGAAGTTAAGGGTGCTTGATAGTTTATGGCTTCAGATCAACAACCGTGATACAATAGCTTTTTTTTTTTTTTTTTTTTTTTTTTTTTTTTTTTTTTTTTTTTTTTTTTTCCATCCCTGTGATTTTAGCTTTACTTAGTTGAAAAAGCAAGCAATTATTTTGCAAAATAATGAAAGAAAAGCCTCTACAAACACTAGGTATAGCTCAAGATACACAATAATCAGGAAAGATGATTTCAGTTTAAGCACCCTGAAGGAAAAAAGCAGAATAACCCTAAAATATATTAATCATTCTAGTGCACCCTGTTATCAATTCCAACAGTATTTGATTTGCATCAGGCAAAAACTGACCATATAATATATATGGTCCATATAGTAACTGGAGGAAGAGGCATTGTGGAAGAAGGCAAGAGAAGTTAACGGAGGTTGGATATCTGTCCTTCTACATCTTGACATCTTCCCTCAAATATGCACTGGATTTTCTGATTTCTTGTAGGAGCAGTGCTGGAAGTGGTGCACAGACAGTATGAGTTTGTTTTGAATCTAAACATATATAGTCAAGAAAGCACTGTTTCTGAAGATCAAAGTGAGTCTTGACAAGCTAGAAAAAACAGTCTTCCTGAAGTAAGTGGGTATATTATCACAAAGAGGAAAGGATATTTGTACTGGATGGATGAGATTATTTAATTTTTTCTAACTACAACAAATACCTTGTGGTAATCATGATATAATCTCATCTTTGTAAAATAATACATTCTAATACCTTTAAATAGCAGGTTGGCATAAAGGGGTGTGCTCTGAAAAATGCACAGGACTCCACAAAATCTGAAGGAAACCTGAGTTTATTGATATTTGATACATATTGGCCTTTTTCTATTTTGTAACTAAGTAGAAAGTGCCTTTCCTAATTTAACTGACAAGAAATTACAGTCTAGGTGTAGTATGTGTCGACTTTGTTTCCTTCTTCTTTTTTACTAAAAAAAGTGCATGTGTTTTCAGTAAAACTCTCAAAGCTTGAGAAAGGCTGTGCACCTGAGTCATTCCTTCCAGCTATTCTAGGTTTTAAAGGACCCTGAGCCACCAAATAATGATGCCTCTTCCATAAAGTCCAGTCATGAGTGGTGTCAACAAAATCCACTCATGTCTCGTTCCCATAAGTGGAAGTAAGAGAACTATTCCCTTTTGCTAAGTGTAGGGAACACATCCTGGAAACAGTAGAGCAGGTTTGTGTCAGTGGTACAGAGTAAGGTGTCTGTCCCCTGGAGCTCCTCATGGTGGTCCTCAGGGGGACAAACAGCTGCTGGTGCTGTTTGAAAAACCTCACCATTACTGTAACAGGGCTGGGCAGGGGCACCCCCACCCCTAAGGAAGTGCATGTGATGTGCTGGTTAGGCCCTCTGTCCTAGGAGGCATCAATCCAAGTCCCAAGAGTGCCTGGATTTGCAAGAGGAAGCATGATGTACCAAAGTCAAGTGGGGTCTCTGGGGCTGAGCCCTGTCATGTTTGTGAATGCCCTGGGCACTAAATTATCTGGAGCCTTATTTTGATTTCTGGAGTGCTCTTGGTGGGACAGGTAAGGTGGTGCTGTGGTCATCTGAGGGCAACAGCTGAATACACAGGAGATGTCAGGGTCTGAAAGAGAGTCCAGTTTACAGCAGACAGAGCTGGTAGACATTTGTTCTTGTATCATCAGTTGAGCATGTGTCTGGCACATGCTGAGGTACTTGGGTAATTTCTTACCTTTTAAATATTACTGAGTGCTTGTGCTGTCTGATATTTGCAGAGAGTGAGGCATTAAAATGTACTACGCTGCCTGTATGGTGACAGTCACTGTCTGCTCTGCTGGTGACACTCTGCTGGGAAGGGACACACTTCTTTAAATAGTCAGTGCCCCCTCTGACTTCCGTGTAACATGACTCTGTTTACGACATAACCTCCTTTTGCTTTAGAGTTCTGTAAACTTGGAGGGAATAATCGAAAAGTTAAGTGTTTATGTTAATTCTATGCTGGCTTCTCTGCTGATGTTAGGATGTGGGTGGGGAGAGGAGAGAAATCATGTATTCACTGCACCCACTCCTCTGGGTGCAGATCCCAGACCTGCAGAATGTATATCCTCTAAATATCTCTGCTAAGAGATTAAAGCCAGTTTCTGGCATATGTCTTGCAATTTCTTGTATAACTTATCCTATGCATACTGCAAAACACACTGTTATGGAATCTTTTGATTCAAATGCCAAACATGCTCCATCAGCATGGAAAAACTAATTCTTTGAATAAATCTAGGAAGTAGTATCTATTTGCATTAGAAGAAAGAGTAGAAAGGCCCTGTCCTCTTATAAGGTTATCAGCCAGAGTTAATTACTCAAGTTCATGGAAAAGATGGGGTGTAATATCCTGGTGATAACTGTGAAGAAAATATTTGCCAGAGGAAACCAGAGGAAGAAGCTAGATGAGAGAGATTTAATGATGGCGTTCACAAAGAAAGTTGTTGATACTCTGTTTACATTGTTTTAATTAAATGCATGTAACTGTTTGGAATGACATCATAAATAGCATTGCATATCAAGGCTGCAAAACACCATCTTGCATTAATAATCTGAGTATGATGATACCTGTGCATATCAAGCTTTGTTTGCTTTCAATTTCATTGCTGTGTGGATGTTCCCGTGGCATAAGGCAGAAGAATAATGCCTTTGAGCAAATTGTAGAATCTGGGAACCAAACAGGTCTTTCATGAAAACTCAAGTGGAGACCATTGCTATGACAGGAAAGGAGATACTTTTCCTTAGGAAGGGTTGAACCACTGCATGCAGAGATCTGGCTCAGGGAATCAAGTGGTGGAAGTTAACAGAGGAAAACCCCCACGATTCCTTTTGACTTGGATAATTTTTGGGGCAGCTGGAGTTAGCAGAGGTGTGTACTGAGATCAGCGAGCACAGCTATGACTCAATCTTGTGGAGATGCCTGTTAATACACAGCAGCCCCATATATCCCTGGAAGCCTATTTCAGACTGTGAGATTCCAAACTGAGATGGTACAGTGCACATACATCACATTTTTTCAAATTTATTTTTGTACTAGGAATCTTGGAACGAAATCAGTGGCAGAGCCTCAAAGTTTTCAGCAGCCAGATGCACTGTTCTCTGATTTGTGGGTCTAGCTGAGCTAGAAATGAGATTTGCAGTGCTTTTGTGGTTCTTGGGCTCCAGCATTAATGGCCCAGCAGCCTGACTCCTGAAGCAGCTCATCCAGCTACACCATTGCTATGACCTAAAGAAGGTGGTGCCCCTGGGAACAGGTGGAACATGTCTTCAGTCACCCTGTGTCTCCTCTTGCCATGCCACTGACACTTAAGGGATGCCTTCTTTGCTAAGCAGGGATTTCTCTGTTTGCAAAGGCTTTTGCTGTGGGCAAGATCTGATGGATTTGGGGACTGCTTGATACTGCCTGCTGAGTGGAAATGGGACATACTGACTGGCAAACACTTTTATTTCTTTTTTCCCCCCTTGTGATGGAATAGCCATGTAATCTCATTGCTAAGTCAGTGATTGATGCTCAATTTCTGTGCCATTAATTTTTCATTATCATCAGCCTTTATTTCTGACAATTTTATCCATTTTATTTTTCAAGCAAGTTTTCTCAAATGTGAAGAGGAAAGCTAACAAATTAAAGACAGATATCCACCTTCTGCCTGAAAACTATACCCACAAAGAATGATGAATATAGGGGCTAATTCAGCAGGGTTGTCCAAATCATTGTTACTGAGGCTTCTGAGAGATGAAGACCCAGATAATGGACTAATTGCTTTAATGTGAGCATCACCACTTTGAGTGATAGGATTAGAAAACTTAGGTTTCCTACTATGGCCATGGTACTTTCCTTAAATAATTGATGAGTTCTAAGATCAGAGGACCATTAGGATTATCCACATTTTACAATACAGACCATGTATTTCAGCTGGGGATTTCTGCCCACTCTGCTGCAAACTAGAATATGGACTTCAGAAAACCTTTCGATCTTGTCTTAAGGATCCTCCAAAATCCTTGTCCCTGGACAACTTTTTTCTGTGATTTGCTTGAAATCCCTTTAAAGGTCCATTGTTATTTTCAGCTTAAACTCTGCTGACCCTGCAGTTGCTGAGGCTATGAGAGTAGCAGCTCAAATTTTTTTTTACATACACCACCCTCCCTACAATACCTTACTAGCTACAGGTTCTTGATGCCACCAGCAAAAGAGGGGGATCAAAGCTTTCTGATTTTAGGGCTGTCTAGGGGATCCTTTCCTTGTATGAAGGACTCTGATAGATTGGATCCTGATGGAATCAGAAGACTTCTTCACTTTGTCAGATTGTCACAGACTTTATGTGAAAACCTCGTATCTTTGCAAGCTGGGTCTGCCAGGCTCCTGTGCTCTGTTGTTGAGTAAATGGTTCTGCAGAACCACCTTTGAATCCTTGGCTGAGCTGATTTTCTCCTTTACCCTCCACCTTTTTTATAAGACCCTTTTTTGCCACAATCCCCGTCAGAGGAACATATTGTGTCTGTCTGATTAAGTTATTTCCATAATCTCTTTTATTTATCAAACAATCACCACCACATATCTCTAAAAGAATCTGCTTGTTGAATATTTAAGTCCTTAAAGGAGTTATGTATTCTAATTTGCCATTTATCTAGGGTAGGCCTCAGCTTCTGCTGCAGCTTCGTTGAACTACAGAGTTATGTGAAGATTCATACACACAATAGGTGTCTAAGTAACCATTTTACATCCAAAACCTCCAGGGAGTAGTAAGAGGCCCCTTTTGGGATGCTAATTAACTTCCTTTCCACTGTTTACTGCTCCTGTTTTCACAGGGAATTAAGTGTTTTTCTAGCAAAGAATAAATCTCTTTCTTTACTATCTTTATATGAAGGCACCATTTTTGACAGACTAACACTTAGTGTGGTATAAAATGCAACACATAACATTTTTCAAGCGTTGTCATCCAGATTTGAACTCATGTTTATCTTACCAGCACCATGTAGGTACACTGTAGTGTATACATATGGTAAAAAAAATATTAAGCTGTGTGTTTTTCTTCCATATAATTTTGAAGTTCTGTAAAAGCACTTTGGGTTTTACTTTCTATTTCCCCCTGTGAATTTGGCAAGCCCGAATTATTAATAATTTACAGGAGGCTGATCAAGAGAGAAAGCCAACTTCCTCTTTTTTTTCCCTATCTACTTTCTCCCTTTCTAAAATTTGGAAGCAGGACAAAATTCTATGTTGTTGGTGAGAATCTAATCTGGAGGGATGTGCTAGTGGCAGCAAGACTTTGTGTGATGTAGCAAAATAAATCTAAGTTCCAATAGCTGCCTGTATATAGAGTGATACAAAAACTTTTGCATCTTTAAACTTAGCCAAGCTCCCTTCTGCCTCTCATTTTTTTGCTGTGAAGCATGCTAATGCTATCAGCTCCACAAAACTTTTGTTTTGTTTTGTTTTGGTTTTTTAAGAGTTTCTAGTTAGGTCCCTGAACTAAAGATTTGCTTTCCAAAAGCGCGGAGTGATTTGCATTTTCTGTCAACAACAGTGGGAATTGCTGAATGCTCAGCACTTTAGAAAGCCAGCCCACCTATGAAAATGCAGTGCTTCTATGAGGAGGAGACCTAGAATTGCCACTTTCAATTAAGAGCAAAGACACTCATCGTTACTTGCTTTACAATTTCAAATTGCCTGGTGGAATAAAATGCTGATTTCACTCAGTCTTTGGATAGAAATCCTTTCAGGATCAATGGTATATTGTATTAAATATATTTTAAAATTAGATTATTACACCTCAAGGATCTTGTAGCTGAGAAATATGCAAGGTATGGGTATTTTAAAAAAGACATAAAATCGAAAAGTAGTCATTTTTATAATTAACACATATTTGAAAATGGTGTGCTTGACCTTGGCAAAAATAACAGCTTGTATGAAGTAAACAAAAGGAGTGACATGGTGGGAGTGTTATGTCCCTAGGGCCTTGTTACTCAAGGCAGGTTTATATGGCTGGCACTATTGTGTCTCTGGTGGGTATCAGGAGGTGTTATCTCAATGTCAGCAGAAGCCCTCACTGTAATTACAGCAGCAAACATATTTTTTTACCAGATCTAACAAAGGTTATTTCATTAAAAGGGAATAGTTTACAGAAAGGTAGAAACTGTGTTTTCCTTAACTGCTCAAAAGTTCGGTATTATTAGAAATCACTCTTTCACCCACTTTAGGGCAAGTTACAGATTAAGCCACCTCTGAACATTGAGCTACATAGAATGAATTGCTGATTTTGGATTTTTTCCCTCAGTGTTTTATGTTCTTGTGTCTTTCTTCTCAATCTTTGCAGTTTGTCATCTTCATTCTCAAAGTACTGCCACTAGAGTTTCATCTATTACTTCAGGAGTAATCTCACCGTTGCTGTATATAGAAGTAATTTTATCTCTTTTCTTCAAGCCTTCTGTTCAGAATGGAGGAAATTAATTTGATCTTTGTGTTGCACTGCTGGGAAAGAGGAAAAGGAGGCAGAGAGATTTTCAGCCTACACACAAGGAGTGACACTAGGGTTTGAGGCAAAACTAAATTTTCATTTGCTCTCTCAAAGTGAATCTCTCTAGCTACAAGCAAATCTGGATAGCAACTACTTAAAAAGTTGAGACATGTTAAAGCAGACAGTAGTGTCTTGATAGTGAAGCTGCTCTTGGCAGTAGGTAGAGGCTTGGTCAGGACAGGATTTGCCATCCACAGTACAATACATTACCAAGGTTTCCTAGGATATGCAAGTACTCTGTGCTCTAATTACACAGAGTGATTAGGCAACAAGAGCAGAGACACGTGGGACAAGAAGGGGTGAATGATAACCTGCTCTGAAAAAAATGAACATGTGAGGCTGGGATTAGAACATCCTATAAATGTTACTGGGTGTTACTCAAGGGGGAGGAAGCTGTGTGTGGGAGGCATGAGGTGACATATAGCTTAAATATATAGCCAGCCTTTAACACAGTTAATACAGTCTGTAATCAAGCTTTTACATGAACTAATAACTGTTTAAGTGATTTACAGTTCAGAAATACTGATCAGGGGATTGAGAACTGAATTTTAAATGCTGTGAAATTAGAGGATAATGTGGCAAAGAGGGCAACACTGAAAAGATTTCTCCTTTTGCCTTTGGAAAGTACTGGCTATGGACAACACATTTATGCCAGGTGTTTGGGGTTTTTTCTATTTTTAAGTTCTCAGGGATTGTGCTTCTACCAGGGAGCACAATTTCCTCCTACAGTTTCCCTTTCTGAATATTACTCAGTTTGTGTGGAACTCACAAAGGAGATGCCAACAGTGAGTCATCTGGTCACCAGCTCTGTCCTAAGTTTTTCAGCTAAATCTTGCAAAAGCTACTTTAATGTACCCAACAACAGTGATTGACCTTTGGTAAATGCCCCAAAACAGTGTGGAAGGCAGTGTTTCAAGTCAAATGGCCTTCTTTTTCTTTGAAATCAAGTTGAAAATTGAAATCAAGTTTCAAAATTTCACATTAGTGCTATTTCTAAAACTTTGCATTTGAGAAGTGGATGTAAGATGCAATGAGTTGATTTATCATCTTAAAATTTCACCGCTGCTATATTTTAGTAGTAAATTTTGAGGGTGTTGGGCAAACTCACTTGAAAGACTATCTTCAAATGTGCAACAGAGGCTTAGTTATATGCTTTTATAGGTATTAATCCTCAGGAGATGCTATTCTGAAAATGAAGATTATATCTGTATGATCAATCATGAGCATGGCATATATAGATATTTTATTCATAAAAATGAAAACACATGGGCTTTTGATGCAAGTTTTACAGGATTAGTCAGCAATAAAAATACTATATAAGAAACAGTTGTCTGGTTAGATAGTTAAATGTTTCTGTCAGGAAGCACAGTTTTCAGGACAGGAGGCTGCTGTAGCTCAAAATCTTGTTTGCTCCTTTGCCAGGCATGGGTTAAATGCAGCCATGCTGAGGACACACAGAAGTAGCACCAGAAGAGAAAAAGACTGGTTTGGGTTGAAGCTGGTCATGGATCTGTAGAATTAGGTGTGTCTTCATGGGTCTATAGAATAAGGTCCCTTAAATGTGTGTTCATCCATATGGTGCTGAAAATAATTTCATGGCCTCTGATTTGCTATTGCCCTCTTATGAATTTAAAGGCACTGGCTAAGCAACAGGAGCTCAGTGGGGTGTGGTGGCAGATTTGTGTCTTTATGAATACTGAAGAGGGTAGTGGACAGTGAAACCACATTTTTTTGTTACCTACCCATGAGCCAAAGCTATGACTCAGTGGGGCCCCACGCTCTCAGTTAGCTGGTGAGATTTGGGCAGAGGAGGAAGAGCAGCTCAGAGCACCCTAGCTGCTGAGGGTTGGCAGCATGAATGCCTGCTTTCCACTTCTCTTCATTAGTGTAGTCAATGCTGAAATAATGCTGGTAAGGAAGGCTGGTCCATTCATCAACAAAATCCCATTTAAGCCTCCAATAAAGGCATTAAATGGGATTTAAGCAACATCTTGGCCCATACTGGCCCTCTGCTCTGGAAAGAATTTCATCTTAAGTTGAAAAAAATGTTTTAAAAATGTGTTTTCAGTAATCACATTATAGAATCATGAGGCTTAGGAATGGAAAATACCTATTAAGTGATTGTGTTAAGTTGTTGCTATGCAGATTGTGCTGTGAGAGTGTGCTTCCTACTTAGTGTTGTGCCCAGACAATGTGTTAAATTTCTAGGTCCAGGAAATATCCATAATAATTTTTGGTCTTGCTGCATTTGATTTGGCCATAGCCTTGTACAAGAAGAAAACCAGTGTCTCCTTCCCCACACAAAAGGCTCCACACAGCCTTGCTGCTTTCTGAATGTGGGCAGTGATGATGGAAAAAAGCAAAGGTTATGCAAGGCTTTTTCTCCACTCTGAGCAGGGGTATTTCTATTTCACCTTGTGCTTGTGTACAAGAATGCATTGGGCTCTTTTCTTGTCCATCCAGTTGCACAGGTATGTTGGCAGATGGGTCTCTGTGGACAGTAGTGATTAATTGAGTGTATCCCCTGCTTGGAGCTATTTGCTGGGCCCAAGGTAGACATTTTTTCCTTATTTATACATTATTATTTTGCTCCTTTTAATTTTTATTTATCTATTTACTTCCATGCTCTTGTGTCATGTGGCATATATATCATAATTATAAATTAGAATGTTTATAAATAGAATTTATGTGGAGATTTTCTGTAAAAAACTTTTTAGTTGCATGTCAGCTTCAGAATAATTTTTTGACCTGGAATGCTGTGTTTTTAAAATTAAAATTAGACAAGCTAACCTGACTTTCTGCAGCAAACTAATGCTTTCTTTTTTTTTTAAATGTCAGCCATTCACAAAATAAATTGCCAAGCTCTGAACATATAATTTCAAATTTGATTTATACCAAATTAACCTTCTGCTTATGAGCCCTTCCATTTGTTTTCCTTTCAGATTATTGAGTCACGAAAACCTTTGAGGTTTCGGGTTTCCATCCCAGCTTGGCACAGGGAATTCTTTTGAAACCTTGAATTTCCACAAGGCAGTGAAGCAATTTGCTTTCCACCTGCATGCATAATGAGACTTGCTGAAAATCAGAGCTTTTTTCCTACTGGGAGAAGCAAGCATCTCCCAGATTTCCTTCCTCTCCGTGCCCCTAGGCTTGGTCCCTGTGTTTCCTTCCCTTGCCTATGACAGCATTCCAGTAGGTGTGGGATGGGGATGGGGATGGGGATGGCTGCTTGGATGGAGAAGAGGGGTCACCCATGTGGCTGCCCCCAGAGAACAGTGGCACTGCTGTGTGAAAGGGGAGGGAAGATGCTGCAAGTCCAGGGGAGCAGAGGTGCACCTTCTCCTGTGGTGTGGTTATCCTGTCTATGATCCCTTCTCACCCTGGTGAGTTCTGATTAGCAGCAGGGAAGATTTTCTCCAGCATTACTGTTTTCTCTGCATTTCTGTGTGTGCAGCATCCATTCCATTTCGTAGCCTGGCATGTTACTTGTAAAACTGCAAAAAGTGTGTTGAAATTACTTAGCTAGCTACAACAATATGTGAAATGCCTGTCAAAAGCTATGTGCCTGTGGATGGGAGGAGCAGGCCTGAATGCTAAATTTGCTCACAACTACCACTGATTTCAAGGGAAGCACAGGGTTTCTAACAAAAAGCAGAACCAGGAAGAACTGATACAGAACTGTACAGCTTTGAACTGATGCAGCTTTTGCACTAGAAGTATATAAAATATTATTGATATGCAAGACTTCATATTCTCTGTTTGATGTGTATGAAACCAATAGTAAATGTATTTGTGCAAGATAAAACAAACTAAGGCAATCTTCTGACCCAATGGCATACAGGTTGCTGTATGCAACTTTGATCAAGCCCTAGAATATCTATTTTCAAAGGAATCATATGAGTTCGTGTATTGATTTGTCACCTATGGTTGAATATTTCTCCTACAGAATGTTTAAAATGACACATGTTTAAAATTAGACTTGGCAGAGCAATTTGCCTAGAGATAATTCTTGTGAAGTATTGATTCACAGCACTGCTGTGAGCTGGATTACTGTCCAAATTGGAAAAGCCAGTCGCAGAGAGGTCTTTATCCTTTAATAACAATTAGCTGCTTTCTTAGAGGGACATAGGTGACTGGAGCAGAGGAAAGCTGCAAAATGTGGGGCAGCCAGGGAATCTAAGGCCTTCTCTTCAGGGGATGTGGGCTGCTGGGCAAGAGAAAGGAAAACAAGAAAAGCATCAAAAAAGATGGTTTTCTGGAGCTGGAAGCTGGACACTGTGATGCTGTTTGTGTTACTGATAATCAGGTGCTCTGAGGAGCTGAATCGGACTCGCCTCTCTCTTCTCGGGCTCTTACCCAACAGCTGCCTGATTGGTCAGAAAAACCTGACAGCAGATGTGCTGCCTGCAGTCCATTTGGCCTTGAAACATTTGTACAAGCATAGATGGATGCTGAAGAACTATGAGCTCCAGATATCATTCCATGACACGCAGGTAAATGGGTGTAGGCGTAGAGTGTGCAGTGTCTGAGCCCCTCTGTGAGCACACTTCAGAATGCTTGTGACTGAGCCCTTCCTGGCAAACCCTGCTCTGCTGGAACAGAGCAAATGTGGCTGCCCAGCAGTGCTTGGGCTCTTGGGTGGATGCCTGACTGGGATGTGGATCTTGCAGTGCAATTTGCCCTACTGGTGCTAGAAGCAGGAAAAAACAATGTGTGAATTATGGGGATTGGCAAACACCTATGACTCTTGAGCAGTGTTTGAGGTACCAGAAAGTGATTCCCAAATCCATGGCTTGCCAAGTCACTCTATTCTTCTGCACTGTCTTCTGCATCTTGCTCTTGCAGCTTTCCACAGTGACAGCTTTATAGGTCACTGTCTATCTCTTTCTGTTCTGCATGAGCAGGAGAGCAGCCTGTGCTGTGCTGTCAGAGAAGGGTGGTGGTGTAGAGCTTTGCTTGCCAGTTTAAGGGAAAAATTAAAGGCTGATATGAGAGATGAAGGTTCTGAGAAGCTGGATATATTGAGATAATATCTGTTTTTGCAACAATTTCAGATTTGAGAGAAGCTTCTAGAATAGTGATATCTCTTCATCTTCTGTACAGAAATTAAGGCAATCTGTTTTTAAAGCCTGTCTTCTAGTCTGGCCAGAAGAATTGTGACAAAATTAAGAGGAGGAGCTCACACATCAGGGTGATCTGGGACCTTAAACATATTCTTAAGGGGATTGTCACTGATAGGAATTTCTGTTTCCCACATCAGAAGCATGTGGTGAGGCAGATGCCCTCAGATTCATACACACTTACAGGCTGCTTAATATTTTGAAGTTGCAAAGTAATGTGTCTCACCATGTTTGCTTATCTATAAATCTTTAAATGTGGAATGTACTGTTACGATGAAGTTATTAAAATTTGACATTATTACGCCAATAACAGTTGTGCTGCATTATATAATGGGAAGAAGGTATTATATGTCTTCTTTTGAAACTCTAGAAAATTAGCCAAGGGAGAAATTAGAATGTAATTTTAATAGTGCATTTGGTTCATAAGCACTTATGTATAATTCTTGAAGTGCTTAACATATAACAAACATGATCCCATATGCTATAAAATTACTTGAGGATTGCCTCCATGTTTAATAATGGAAAACAAATGCATCAACTGCATGTTCTCATTAAGAAACTGCCTGTCTTGTGAATTACTTTTGATACAATTCACTGTTTTATTAGTTTGTCAGTATGTTCTTATTGGAAATGTAATTATAGAAATGCAGTCCTGAAAAACATGTATTTCTTAGTTTCTCATGTAAAAAGATTAACATTTCAGTTACATTTCAGCTTAAATAAGTGGAAATTGTGGATATGAGTTTAGGTGTACAGCAATTAAAACCTACTTTTATTTACTCAGATTGTGTTTTGGCTGGGCTATGGGCAGTTTTGTGGAGGTGGATGTTTATTTGCTAATTGTGTTTACTTAGTTTGCAGTTTAGGAGCAACTCCAAAATATTTTTCCCCACATAAATATTCAGTGGATTTGAATTGCCGAACTTCAGCTCTGTTGCACTGACCTCTCAACTTGAATTAAAATATTGAAGTAATTTATAATTGTATTTTTAATTAACCCCTGGCAAAAGATGTGTCATGGTGATTTGTAAGGGATTAACAGAATGTGGATCTTTAAAATTTCTGGTTTTTCTTCCTGATTCTGAGAATAGAGTACACACTCTTGAGTTTTAAGTACTGATTACAGACACACTGCTGAGGTCCTTGTATTTAATTGTTTCTCAGGGACAGTATGAATGCAAGAGAGCTGATTCTGTTTTTTTAATGCTGTGAGCCTAGCCTTGCCATATGTGACCTTATACAACCTTTGGATTAGCTTCCTTTCAAGTAGAAAATAGGGATACTTGACTTTTTGGATGCAAGGTCTGCCATGAGGGGGACAGATAATTGTCTTTTGAGCATCGTTCACTAGGAAGACAGAAAAGTTATGTCTAAAAGTACTTGTTGCTTTTGCTGAAATAAAAAAATGGAAAGAAATCATGACTCAATATATGATGATGCACAGAGCTTGAAAACAGTGTTGTAGCTTCATTCATGAGCAAAGGGAGGAGAGTTGTGCTCTGCCATGAGCCCCTGAAGTTTTGAACCTTACTGCTGCCCTGCCCAAAGGTAGGATGTTTTGTGCAGGGTGTTCAGTCTTTGGCTTTGCTACGGTTTTATTTCAACTAATTAAGCTGTCATTATTCCAGAATGTGAGTGGTAATCAAGAGACAAGGGGAGGATTCCTTCAAGAGCTGTCTGAATTCTTTGTATTAAATGAAGCTGTTTCAATCAGGAGCCTTTGGGAAAATTTCTTCAGCAGAGTACTTTGTAACCTGGTGGCTGAGAATGGAATGCTCTCTTTGAACTGATGTCTCCAGGTCTCCCGTGATCAAATGTGCTTTTCCTAATTACTGTGTTATCAATTCCTTTTAAGTGAGACTTCCTTGAAAACTCATGATACAGCACTTTCACGTAAAAAAACCAACCAAACAAAAAACAAAACAAAAAAAAACCCACCCCACATTAAATATTCACTAAGAATGAAAAGCAAGCAAATGAAAATGATCTTGTAGTTCGGTAAATGGCTGCTTATCCATCAAATGGTTCATCTATGTCTGCAATGTTTATTTATTTATACCAGAAGGACAGTGTTAACAGGACTGATGTATCTCTCTGTTCCAGCCAGCCCAGGCAGTGGCAGCTTGGGGAGGTGTGTTTCCCTGCCTCTAATTGAAGGAGGGCTGAACCTAGCTTGTGTGGAGAGCTCAAACCCTTGAAATGCTGGACAAAGGATGTGGAAAGGCAGAAAAGCTGCCTTCTGCAGATTTGTGAACCCAGCCATGGAGCAGCTTTTAGTGCAGCAGGGGAAATGATGCCCTTGAGATTTTCACCCATGGGGGTGGGCAGGCAGGTATAATTGAGCTGTCTGAGTATCACTTTATTTCTGTCTTTCACCGTATGGCTGACATCTGGAGTGTCTCCTTCCATGCTGTCCTCAGGGTGATCAGCCTGGTGGATTCTTACAGGCTTAAGCAGGTCTAAAAATAGTTTTACTGTTGTGTAAAGAACAGTATGTTGGTTCTTCAAAGATATTTTTCTATTCTTACCTAGTTTTCTGACTTACTAGCCAGTTAAAGGGATGCAAAACCAGGGCTGTATTAGAATGGTGTTAACAAGAAAGGTTTATGAGCTGCAATTAGGGCATGGCCTGGGCAAACAAATATTCTTTACCACTGGGATTTTCTGAGTAGTGCTGATTTGCACTCAGATTGCTAGTTGACACTTGGCTGAGTCTATCCTAATGTATATTATTTCTGACAGGAGTGCTACAACATATCCCAGTCTGACTTAAAAGCCGGTTGTCTTTTCTTTGCTGTTAAACGGATTCCTTTCTAATGGAATGATACAATAACATGATAGCTATGTGTTAGCTCATGTAAAGGCATATATTTTTGTTCTTATTAAACAAATGCAACCCCCCAGCCCCCTAGAACCCAGCAGTGGAACAGTCACTGAAAGTGACATTGATAAGCAATTTCTGACGTGAAAATTCCAAGGCATGCTGGTTTACTTATCCTACCTAAACAAGAAAAAAATCCTCCTTCAGGCTTAAGATGCAATGAACTGAAGCATTACACGGGTTTTGTGTTGTACAAGTACATTAATTACTTAAAAGCATAGACTTTTTTAAATTATGTTAGGGTACATTGCCAGCATTATTCCATAAATAAGACAGAACTGCTACTGGTTTTCATGTGTGCCACTCATTTCATCTGATGTGTAACTCCACCTTGCACATTCCTACACTCTGGGATGCCTCATGAAACAGTTTGCCAAGACAGGCATAGCATCCCATTAAAAGCATCCCATTTTGTAAACTTGAGAGTTTGAAAACTTCTGTAAGCTGGTGACCTAGGAAGTTAATAAAAGACCCTGCACTTAGTAAATCAGTTTTTGACATCTAGCATTCACATGAACAAGATATTCTAGTTTGCCTCTGAGAATGCAGTTTCTCAGTACAGTATTGTAGGCATGAAAATTGTGAACCATAAAATACATGTCAAAATGCTAATTTTAGCTTTCCTAAATTTTCATACCACTATCCCTATTGATAGGAAAAGTCTAACTGAAAACAGGAAGAAAAGTGTTATGTTGTCTATATTTTTCAACCCAAAAAAGTTGTAATTGTGATTCCTGGCAATATCTCTTTGTTTTCCAGATCATATACTTAAGAAAAAAATTATGATAAGCCTGGCTAAATTCCTTTTAAAACTACTGTCATAAAAGGTTTCCAGTTTCAGTTTTATTCTAATGTTTCACTTTCCAGTACAGCAGGGGTTCAGAGTTGTACAAGGGGTGCACAGTTGCCTTATGTTAACCCTTTCTAAATGTTATTTGAGCTACTTCTCATATAGTGGAAAGACATGTAGCTTTTCTTAACTTTTGGCCCCAAACGACTCAGTCTTTATTCACTGATGTAATTCTGTCTTTTTACTCTGTCTTCTTAGTGTCACCTTTCATTTATTTCAGGCCTTTGAAACTGCTGTGTTTAATGCACCTTACCCATATGAGTGCTGTACATGCAGACATCTGGTGTGAGAAAAATTACTTGGGCTTGGCATTTTTGTTTTCCTGTTACTGCTTCTGAGCCATAAGGAATTTGAGCAGAGGAGTTGGTTGATGAATCCAATGAGGGGTGACAGCACAGCAGAGGGGTTTGGAGCTGTGAATGGGGATGTTCCCAGGCATGTCCAGGGCCAGAAGGGCTTTGGTCTTCATCTGACCTGGGTTTGGAAGTGTGGGCTGGGGATATCTTCCCTCAGCTAGTGTGCCAGGGTTCTTGTGTGATCAAGGAGTAGGCAGTTCTATGTGGGAAAATTCATCTAACCTATTTTAGGTGACTATTTTTAAGATAAAAAGGATGATATACTAGAGAAAGCCTCTTTTTTTTTTTTGTGAAGTATAAAGGGAGCCTCAGCTGGCTGGTATAGATGCAGATGTCTCCTATGTGGAGTTCTGTATTACATCAGCTAGAGAATACCCTGGGTGTCTGGGGGAATTTTAATGTAAGACCCTGTAGTAACAATGCATTTCCATCACCTCTGACTCTCCGTGGGTTTCAGCAGATGGTCCAGCTCCCCACCATCCCCACTCCATCTTTATTGGTTACAAAATACTCTTCTTTGGTCTCTCGTGTCTAGCCAGAAAAGCCTGGAAACCAGGTCAGCAGTGTCCTGTGGTGTGTGGGGAAGCAGGGAGGTGGCAGCACAGTGGCCAGGACACACAGGCTGTCCCTCTCCTGAGCTGGGGATGGGCTGCTGCTGCTGCTGCTGTGGGGCTGTGCCTGGCCAGGGCATCACCAGTTAAAGCTTGTTCACAGATGAAATGCTGCAATGCTGGGGAAACGTGTCCTGCTCCTGCATAAGGAGAAAATTGTGAGGAGAGCTATTCATGTGGAGCACAGCTTCTTTCAAAAGCACAGACACTGTGAAACCACATTACTGTCACCACATCTTAATCTCAAAAATCAAGGAAGGATAGTTTAGATAGTCTTGACATAGTTTTTGAAATTGCATGCTATTATATTTTCTTTTCAAAATTAGTTTCAATTTAGATGGCTGTGCTTTTCTCTATATTCCACATTAAATTCAAAACAAAAGACAATCGAATTTGGAATTATTGTTTTTATGAAGATTAAACATTCCTATCAATGAAAAATGAATTATTTTCAGAATTCTCTTTCATTTCATTTCATTTCAGAAATCAAATGTTTGGGATTTTCTGTACCTAATAACATGAAAACCACTTCCAAAACCTCACAAAGCACTTGATCCTATTTTGCACCTCCCTGCTCATATTTCCATTATTTGGATGTTGTCCTTCTGTGAAATTCTACACGTAAATGTTTTGTGATCTTTAATGTGAAAGTTTCATAAAATGCCTCTCTTTGAATTTGAAAATAAAAAGGGAGATCCACCAGAACAATAAGATTCTGGAAAAGTTGCTGCATTTAAGTATGCTTTGTTTAGGGCAACTTCAAGGTTTTATTTTATGCTAGTGTATTATGTTTGAATAGATCCAAGTCTCTGGTGAATACTGTAGCTTTTGGAGCAATTTTCTTGATTTTGATTTGTTACTTGTGCAGTCAGTCTGTAAAGAAATACCACCAATGACATCTCCACTCTGCTGTCATTCTCAATTTCCTCAGCTTTCACTGTAAAGCAGTGATAAAACAATGCAGGGGCCTTGTGAAGGCAAAGAATTAAAAACCCCACGAAGGCTGTTGTTAAGTTGTGGATCATTTGTAGCTTGGCTGAAGTGTGGTAGCCTCACAAAATGCTCTGAGAATGATGACCTGCTGGGCAACTAGTACAGGAGAAATAAACCAGGTTTTGTTTCAAAATAGGAGGTGGCAAAACCACTTGATGGATTTGAATAATTCCACTGAGGGGAATTTTGGCTTTGCATCATAATTAAACTTCCTTCATTTTTTTTGCATAGAGCAATATTTAAAAATGTCTTTTACTTTCAGGTATTATCTATTCACTTCGCTGATAGCAGCTGATGCCATACCATTAGAAACATTCTCTTGTTTGATGGAGATGCACAGCAAATATTTTAAACATAGAGATGTAATCTGGAATTTTTTTTTATAAAAGGAATGTAGCAGTGTTCTCTGAGGGTGCTCATACCCAATTCTAGTTATTCTCCAGATCTTCTATGTCCATCTGAGTCAAAGAACTCAGTCCTGCTGCCCATTTCCTCCATTTGTGGCTCTTACCCTCTTTTCCCACGGCTGGGGTTTTTTGCTCTCAGTTAGCATTTGCTGTGTCTTGGCTCACATCACTGCTGCTCCAGAGCTGCTCTCTCCTGCCATGACCACTGACTCTGGGATTCCTCATCTGCCCACAGTAAGGAGAGAGGCAGGGATCCAAGAGAAAGGAGTCATCAACAGGAGGCCAGTGAAACCTTGTGAAGAGGAAGCAGGCATTTCACAGGGTTTTAAAACAAGAAGGATCAGGAAAAATGTCACCCTGATGTCTAATGAGCAACTTCCAAGCACAGGAATCCTTTAGGAGTGCCTGGCTTAGTACCAGCTGAACCACAAGAAGTTTAGAGACACAAATGTGATTGGAGTGCTATATGTGAAGAAGTGGGGGATGTTAACTCCAGAGGTATTTAGCAACAGGAGGAAGAGAGAAATTAATTTTTATTCACATTTTGTTAGCAATTAGCTTCTTGTTGCTGAGTGGATCCAGTATTGTTACAGTACTTTACCAAGTGTATTTCATAGATTTCAGGCTGGAATGGGAGATTTTCTGAAAACTATCTTAAATGCATCATTTAACGAAAATCATGAGGTTTTTGTAATTATTTTCTCAGTTTTTTGATTAATTTTTCTCCAAATAAATATTTGTTTATTTTTATCACGAAGGCAAGGACATTGAATTGCATTTTTCATTTTGTTCCAAATGATGTCCTTGTTCTGAAAAAAAACCTAATAGAAACAAGAATTTCTTGATGCATGAGAAAACTCACATGAAGATCTGACAGATGGAATTGATTTATGATATTTATATGATATGTACGAAATTATTTAAGCCTTACTGATCAAAGCAATCATATAGGTACTTGTATAACAATGGGAAAAATACTCTTGATCCAATTCTCATTTACAAAATGGATGGTTTTACTGAAACTGACAAGGTAAAGGTGCTTTAAAAGATCTGATCTTTAAGTCTGCATAGGCAGAAACCACAGCCAACCTAAGTGACTTCAGTGTAAGCTTGTCTCCCCAAAACCTGAAAGCCAGTATTAATAAAGTAAGACATATAACCTGTGGGGTGGGTAGAAATGCAGTGGGATGATATAAAAGCCAAGGGGGTTGTTTCTCTTAACTTTGATGTGCTGGTAGCTGCAATCAAAGTGATGCTATAATGCAGACAAGCTTTAGAGCCAGGTGATGTTCCAGGTTTTATCCCTGGGACTAAGATCTAGTTAATAAGAGGCCATGCAAAGAGCTTTCAATGTGGTAAATCATGGGAGGAACTGGTAGAAATACCAAAAAGCCTCTCCTTTGTAGCACAACCTACATACCAAGCAGCAGAGAAAACTAAATTAATGAAATGCAAAAATATGTTTACCTTGAAAGGGATGCTTATATGTACATATTGGTTCATCAGCAATGGTTTTAAACTTGGCAGTGATTATTATGGTGGTAGAAGTCTTAGGAGATGCTTATAACAAGAACTTCTATTTCTTCTTGCCTAGTTTTTGTTGTTACTGTTGGCTGTCCTAAAGGGGTCAAAAACCTAGCAGTAGATTAATTTACAAAATATGGTAATCTTGTCTTCATTAGCCTTCCATGGACCAGCTACACTATCCATCAAGAGAATCCTGCAGCAGGTTCACCAGTCTCCCTCAGAATTGTAATTTATCTTTTTGAAAGGTGTGCAATTTTTATTTAGAGTCATCCAAGGATGAAGAGAATTTGCTGCAATTTTTTGGAAGCTGTACCAATAGGCAGTTTCACATGTTATTTCTAGTTAAACCTTTCTGATTTTGTGTTTCAGTTGTAATATATAATGGTCTCTATTAGATTTAAGATCACAATGTGATCTCTGTGTATTGATTGTGAATCATGTTTATCTCACCAGTTTCTATTGGCTGTGATAAACAGAGGAAGTGCTTTTATTTTCTTGCTGCAAGGCAGAATTTTCAGGAGTTACACCATTCATCAAATTAGCTTTTTGGAGAGAGAACAGAGGAGTATCACAATTTTCCATTCCCCTACTTGACTCCTACTTTAACCTCACATTGTAGAAGCAAGGTTCCCTTAGCAATTGGCTCTGCTGCTCCTACTGACTTGTGGAGGTCCAAAGAGCAAATGGGATACATATCAGACACAGGAGGAGCCCTATTTATTTAAAAATTGCCTATGAAAGTTAAAGTGTCTCTAGAAATTTCTCCATGTCCTCAAGCTGTCAGCACACACTCACTCTTCTGTCTCTGTATAATGCTGAGATACAGGCTGTGTCTATCATAAAATATTGCACCCATAAAATATAAGGAGTTTAGACTACGATTGTCTCAGTCCGAATATTCTTGATAGACAGAACCACAGTATGACCTTTTCTGCTTAAAATAAGTTTGAAACCCATCCCCTTGATGACAAAAACCCAGCATGTGCAATGGAGGATATTTTAAGATTTTATAGTGTTTCACATATCATTGCAAGATTGTTAATCTTTATTTACAGAATGCTGTATATAGAAATACACATTTCTCTCAGTAGAAACTGAGAGAAACAATTTTGTTTTCTCTCAGTAGAAACAATATGACAGACATTTCGTTCTTTGACTTTGTTTACCTAGAAAGTCTGCATGTGCAAATATGTGTAGCTATGGAGCTATACATATAAATATGTAGATGTAATATGTGTACTAAAGGAGAAGGTGTGAGACTGTGGCTAGTTAGGAATACAAAATACAAATGACATTTTGCTTGCTTTGTGTTTCAGCTGTCTTGTTTGAGAACTCTTTTGATTCATAGACATTTCTTATAACCTCTGCAAGAAAACTGCTAATAGAATTAGGCATTGTGATGTTTCTAAAGCTGTCATTCATAGAATCATAGAATCATAGAATCATAGAATCATAGAATCATAGAATCATAGAATCACAGAATTATTTGGGTTGTAAGGGACCTCAAGACCATCTAGTTCTAACCCTCCTGCTATGGGCAGGGACACTTTTCACTAGATTCAGAGCCCCATCCAACCTGGTCTCAAACAATTCCAGGGGTGGGGTATCCACAACCTCTCTAGCCAGCCTGTTCTGGTGGCTCACCACCATTATAGTAAAGAATTTCTTCCTGCTATCTAATCTCAATCTACCCTCCTTTGGATTAAGACCATTCTCCTTGTTCCCATTGCTTTTTATTTCCACTTAACTTTGGAGTTTTCTGCCTTGATCGTTATTGAGAGTGATTTCATTCTTAGTTTTACATGAGTATTGCTAGTTTGGCCTTACAGAGTTCCCTGCTTAAGAGCTGATCCATGACCAGGATGCACACAATAGATAGGGCCCATCAAAGCTGAACTGAACTGAGAAGTGATGATGGATGCAAAGTTGATGTCTGATTCATCATGCCTATTTTTAGGTATGTGTGTCTGAGTTGGTCAGCCTTTACAGTCAAGACATTTGGATGTCTGCTTTAGGATGCAATAAATCCTGTACTATAGAAGTCTGCTTCTTTCCACTGTCTATACTAACCCATAATATTTAGCAGAACTCTAAGCCTGGTCAAATGAATCACACTATGTGTCTGGCCATACAGAAAGGGATTTGTTGTTTGTGCTGTTCAGGTACATGGTGATCACTACCTTGTTGACCAATTCTGCATGGCAAAATTGTGCATTCTTGTTTTGTTGGTTTTTTTATTCTCCTTCCTATTCATGAACCAATCTCCTCTTAATCTAGGAAATACCTTCAAGTCTGTGTCCTTATGGAATGCTTGGATACTACATAGGTTTTTACATGACAGACCATCCATTTAGCATCTGAGAAGTAAACCCACTAATGGCAACCTGTCTTTGTACCTCAGGGACTGTTACCTCCCATCAGCTGCCTGTGCTACCTAATACATGTTCTCCTTACTTCCACAGTAGAATTCACATTTATCTAATTTTCTGCTTCCAGTGCTTCTTCTAGAACTGTGTTCAGATTAGTTCTGTTAGTGATATTTTAATTTTGCAGGATGCTTTTGCTAATGAATGCTTTTACATCTTTGGAAATTTAATCTCTTTTGTTATTTTCCAAACACATTTCTAAACTAAGTTCCTTGCCTTCATTAGTATTCTCAGTAGCACCCAGCTTAATAGCATCAGCAAATTTTCAGCAAATTAACCAGTTGTTTATGTCTTCAATATAAAAATCAAAATGTTAAACAGGACTGTTCCAACACTGATCCTCTGGCAGTCTAATCATAGTCACTTTCCCCAAACTTAGCAATTTATCATTTATCATCACTGTTGTACTTCAGCCATAGTTCAGACTGTCTTATCACACATATGTAATCATATGTAATTAATTTGGTAAGATAATATAAAATGATATGCTAAATTTCAAATATTCTAAGTGAGTTCAAGCTTAGTTATCAATTAAAATTCCCACTCAGTGGGCAGATGCATCACAAAAGCAAATAAATTAAAATCAGAGTGCAATGCATAACAAATGAAATGGAAAATTGTGGATACAATGTTATACACAGATATTAGATAAATCAGTGATACATCTATATATGAGCTGTAATCCATCATAGATATGAATACAGGTCTAATAGGAGGGATTCAGAGATGGGGGATGAACCTAGTCAGAGGCCTGCAGATGCCTTTGCACAGCTGAGATCTGATTTGAAAGAGGGAGTCAATCCCAAGTATCACATTTCAGGAGACTTATTCAACTTAATTCCCCTAAAGAAAAGACCCCAAGCTTTTTTTACTTTTGCATTTTGCTTGAATGAAATCTTTCTTGGCCCAGATGTCACAAGTAGAAACCCATGACAGTGATTTCTGGCTTTTCTGGGATATCCACACAGATTCTTGGTATTGTTTGTGGTACTTGTCAGTCCACTCCCTGAGTTGCTCAATGCATAATGCACAGGTGGGTCACACCCAGACTGTTCTTTCATGCACCAGTTCCTCTAATCTGTTTGAACTGATATATAAAATGGTTGCTTCCATTATTATTTCATGTAAAGGCTGCCCCAGATAATCCTTCACTTCTTTTGAATCTGGCTCTTTTGGTGCATAAGGAAATGTGGGAAGACACTGGGTCCTTGAAATGAAGCTGATGTCTTGGACACTTTCCATAGCACACAAGAGAAAAAAAAAAAAAAAAAAAGAAGTAGGAGAGAGCTCTGAAGTGAGTACTGGGGGCGGTGAGGAATGTAGTGTGATGAATGGTCAGGAAGCCACTCTAATGCTTTCATTTAAAAATAGACATGCAGTCTCTTGTGTGGTTACAGAGTAAAACTTGAAAAGGTAATAGGAGTGCATTCTGAAATCCAAAGGTAAATAAGCAATAAGAATTTATTATGATGATAGGTTCTGTTTAATGGTTTATTGGAGCCTGACTCATGATCTTTCAATGTCTGTAATGGACAGTGTTAGCAAAATAGGGAAGAGATTCGTAATGTATAGCAGCCAAGTAAGGACCATAGTGCCTGTCAACCCTTTTGCAGTGAAATTCAATTTCCTGCCTTTTTGTCCTGTGCAGAGTAGAGATTTTCTTTTTATTGTTCCATTTGACTTTGAAGAAATATGCCTTGTTAACAACTTCACGCTTATTAATGTGGTTTATCTATCTGAAACTTTATTTTAGTTTTCTTCTTTATAATGGTGAGACACTGAGCATGTATTTCTTAAGAAGCTTTTAAATTTACCTCCAGTAACTGCAATTCATGTAGGTCTGATTGTGCCAAAACAGAAATATTAGTTGAAGTTGTGTGTAGAACAGAGCAAATAATTCTTAAAGAATGAAGTTCATCAGAGTCCTCAAAATTTCTGAAAATAGAAATGTAGTATAACAATATATTTTAAGTGAATTTTATGGGTCAGTAAAAATAAAAAGATAGATCCTTAAATAGAAAAAAATATATATAAATACACTTTTTCAATTCTAAAGCACGTCACTTAGAGCTTAGTCCTCTAACTAAATATATCCCTCCAAAAGACTGAAAAGACTGGGCATTGTCCTTCAGAGATCGGCCAGCACTGGAGCTGATTTTGTGTAATTCCTGTATTTTATTATTGACCTGGAGGATGGGATGGGTGCAGCCTTCTCAAGTTTGTAAATGGCACTGGACTGGAGCAGTAGTGATGACTGGAGGCAGAGGGAACTCAACAAGGTTGGGTTGAAAGGGCTCTTGGGTATAAGACATTGCCATAATGAGGACTACCAAGATAGTTCAGTGGTTTGGAGCACATTACGTAGAAAATGTGGTTCAAAATTTAGTTTTGAAATACTGTATGCAAGGGAAGGCAAAGCAGATGGTATTTGGTGACTCACTAGTATGAAGGTAAAGTGCAACTACCATACTGAGCTATCATCTCTCCATCTCATGGGCGGCTGGTCATGGGCACTGGTGATAACTTCCAGAAAACACAAGTGATCAAGGAGCTCCCAAGCTGCTGAAGTAGGGGCTTGTGGGGGTGGACTGAAAGCTGTCTGAACTGGCGGGCTCCAAGTGATCAGCAGCATGAGGACTAGCAGGAGATCAGACCCTGGTGGTGTACCCAGGCATCAATAAAGGGTCCAGCCCTGCTGAATGCTTTAATTAGTGATCAGGATGATGGAGCAGACTGTACCCTTAGCAAGTTTGGATATGAGACAAATCTGGGAGAAGTGGCTGATAGACCAGGTATGTGTGCCTTGATGCAGGGAGGGACTTGGATGGGCTGGAGAAGTGGGGAAGGGCAAAGTCCTTCTCACAGTAACACGTGGCACCAGCAATCACTAGGGCTGACCAGCTGGAAAGCAGCTTTTCAGAGAAGGTCTTAAAGGTTCTGGTGGACAGCAAACTGACCAAGAACCAGCAACGTGCCTCTGCAGCAAAGGAAGCCAACAGCCTCCTCCTCTTGCTGCATTAGGAAGAGTGCTGCAAACAGATCCAGGGAGGTGATCCCTCTTGTCTACTCAGCATTTGTAGGGCCACATCTGGGCTGCCAGTTCCAGGCACCCTGATACAAAAGGGATATGGACTTACTGGAGCAAGCCTTGAAGGATTTCTCATATATGGAGAGGATGAAAGAGCTGGGATTATTTAGCATAAAGAAGGGAAGAGTCAAGGGAAAACTTATCCATATTTATAAATGGCAGAGTGTAAAGAAAAAACATTTAGACTCTTATTCATGCCCATTGAGATGACTAGAAGCAATGGGCATAAAGTAAACCACAGAAAATTCTATCTGAATATAAGAATTTTTTTTAACTTTACTGTGAGCGTGGTTGCACCAGAACACACTCTAGAGATGATGTACAGTCTCCATCACTGGACATCCTCAAAACACAACTGGACACAGTCCTGGACAACTTGGTTTTTCTGACCCTGCTTTGAGCAAGGAGGTTGAACGAGATGATTCCCCATATACCCCTTCAGACTCATTCATTCTGTGGTCTGTGGTTGTCTAGCAAGATGACCTTACTTGAGCCTGAATGGGAAGCACTGAAGGAATTTCAGGAATATCTGAAATACTGGCAGACTGATAATCTCCTGCTTTGTCTATGGTGAAAACTTCTGTGTAAGAACTAAGTATGAGGTTACTAGATTTACTATTTGATAGAAAATCTCAAAGATAATTAAAATTGCTAAAGATTGAACATTTTACTTAGCCACATTAAAGAGTCAAAATTACGAACATTACTCAACTCCCTTTTCAGCCTGAAATTTGCAAAGTCTTAGTAGTGTGAAATAGTAGAACTTAAAAAAACCCAACACCTAAACAGATGGCAAGACAAGGGAGAAAAGTTCATAGTGAAATGAAGAAAAGGAGGGACATTACATTCCTTTAATCTCTATATAACTTGAATTCTGTAAGAACAGTGGAAATTAAAATGGTTTGATATTAATCATATGTAAGCAAACATGCATTTGCTATCAATATTTTCAAAAGCATGAGGAAATAAATGAATGAATTCTTCCCAACTCTTGGACTCAGTGTCACAAGTCATCTGGCAGATAAATCACAGGATCACATAATTTTTAGGGTTGGAAGGGACCTCTGGGGATCATCTAGTCAAGCCTCCTACCAAGGCAGGGTCACCTGGAGCAGGTCACAGAGAACATGTCCAGATGGGTTTGGAATGTCTCCAGGAAGGGAGACTCCATGACCTCCCTGGGCAGCCTGTTCCAGTGCTCTGCCACCTTTCCTTACATTGAGGTAGAATCTTCTTGTGATTTAGTTTGTGGCCATTGCTCCTCATTCTGTTGCTGAAAACAGTCTGGCACCATCATCTTTGAGATATTTACATGGATTAATGAGATGCCCTATTCAGTCTTTTCTCCTCTAGACTAAGCAGGACCAGCTCCCTCATCACAACAGAGATGCTCCAGACCCTTTACCATCTGCTGGACCCTCTTCACGAGCTCCTTGTCTTTGTTGTATTGAGGAGTCCAGAACTGGTCATAGTATCCTGATGGTCCCACTAGGGCTGAGCAGAGGGGCAGGATCACCTCCCTCCACCTGCTGGCCACACTCTGCCCAAAGCACCCCAGGATCCCACTGGCCCCCTGGCCACCAGGGCACTGCCAGCTCATGGTCAATCTGCCATCCACAGAGGCTCCCAGGTCCTTCTCCACAGAGCTGCTCTCCAGCAGTTCAGGCCCCAGTCTGTGCTGGGACTTGGGGTTAGTCCTCTCCAAGTGCAGGACCTGCCCCTGCTGAACCTTGTTAGGTTTCTTTCTGCCCTGTTCTTAAGTTTATCAAGGTCCTGCTGAATGGCAGCACAGTCCTCAGGTATATCAGTCACTCATTATCAGCAAACCTGCTGATGGTCCCTTGCATTCTTTCCCTTTGTTCAGGTCCTTGATAAACAAGTTTAATAAGTTGGACCCAGTAATGAACTTGGGGAACATCACTAACTACAAGCCTCCAGCTGGATTCTAATTTCCAATCACAACCCTCTGAGCTCTGCCATTCAATCAGTTTTTGATCCACCTCACTGTTCATCCATCAAACCCACATTTCCTGAGCTTACCTATGAGGATTTTATGGGACAGTCTCAAAAGCCTTGCTGAAGTCTAGGTGGAAAACATCCACTGCTGTGCTGTCATCAACCCATCCTGCTATGCCATGACATAGGCTATCAGATTTGCCAGGGATGATTTCCCTGTAGTGAATCCATGCTGACCACACCTGATTACCTTCTATGTGCTTGCTGATGACCTGAATGAATGAATGAATGAATGGCCTTCTCCATCACCTTTGCTGGTAGTTTCATGGGTCTTCCTTCTTGCCCAATTTAAAGATGGGAGTAATGCTGGCCTTCCTCCAGCCATAAGGCTCCCATTCTCCATGATTTTTCAAAGGTGGTGGAGAGCAGCAGAGTATCAGCATCTGTCAGCTCCCTCAGCACTGTGGGTGCACCCCATCAGGTTTTATGGATTTATGCATGTGAAGTCTGCCTAGCTGATCTCTAACCCAACCCTCCATGATCTGAGGGAAGTCTTCCCTTCTCTGGTCTACTCTTAGCCCAGAGTTCTGAAAATCCTGAGAGCCATCCTCAGCAGTGAAGACTGAGGCAAAGAAGGCATTCAGTGTTTCCTCTTTCTCTGTGTCTTCCATTACCAGAATAACCATCTGAATCAGCAGCAGCCCCACATTTCTCCTAAGCTTCTTTTTTCTCCTGATCTATTTGTGAAGCCCTTCTTGATGTCCTTGCCAGACTTAATTCCAAGTGGGCCTTGGCCTTTTTTGTCACATCCCTGCCTACTCTGACGATTTTCCTATAGTCCTTCCATATGGCCTGTTCCTTTTTCCACATCCCATAAATTCCTTTTTTGTATTGAGAACTGTTAATAACAGATGGATGAAAAGATCTCCCCAACAAAGAAAATGACATGAGAAGAGGTCTGTATTTCAGTATGGTGTTAATTCCTCAGCCTGCCAGAGAAGTAATTTTTCTGCTATTTTTACAAGTCACTGAACATCTTAACATAACACTGGAACCAGTCAGCAGTTGGGTTCATCTGTTACATTAAACCTGACTCAAATGTCAGTCTATATGTAAGATAAGCAACAGTGGTAAAATCATAGTTATGAGTCTCCAAATGTTTTTAGGGCAGAATTTGTAAGTTACATTAGGGAGAAGGGTAAAAAAAAATCTATATTATTTGAAAATCAGGGCGAGAGAAAAAGAAAATAATTTTCCTTTTTATTATGAAAGAGTCTCCAGTCTAGAAGTCATGGTTGGTTTAAATCTGAAACAATGATATTTCAATATAAAGGGAGATAATAATTACATAATTAATGTTTCTGACAGTAATAGCAGTAGTAGGAGTACTACTACTTCTAGTAGTAGTATCAGCAATAATATATTCTCAAACACTTTGCAGTCCTGAGGAGATGCAGGTGTCAAATTCCCCGTGATCCCGAATCCTTAAGATGGATAGAGTTCCCTTCCCTGTGCAGGGGTGCCCACAATGCAGGCATGTGCCACTTTGCAATGATGGCCTGGGCAAACAGCCTTGGTGGCTTTCTCACAGGCCACAGAAGTTGCATCTGGCACTGGTGGTACCATCATCTGGTAGAATCTGAGGAGGTTTCTGACACTTCTTCCTTGAAACCCTTCAGGATGAGAACTTAGCAATGGCTTTACACAACAGGCCTGGAAGAACCCTGTGTGGAAGAGTGAGAGTTGTATCAAACACAAAATCATGTCAAGGAAATTCTGACACTGTGACCAGAGCTTGTAGATGTGTCCTGTCCAGTGATCAGGGTCTGTGGGAGCAAGGGCTGCCTAATTTGTTTATTGAAGATTCCACATGGAATTTGTCTGGTAGCTCACTCTTGGGGGTATCCCTCATCTTCAAGTTGCTTTTGCAGGAGGACTTCCATGGCTATTGAAGTGAACTGAGTTGTTAAAATAATACATTTTAAATCTTCCTGGAAGCCAGAAACAGGAGAACTTGTGAATATTTCTGCCTGAACTTAAAATTAAAAATGTAACATGTTCCTTCTATCTGACATCTGCACAGAAGTTCAGGACACGATCTGTAAGTTTGGGTTGATTTTTTTTTTCCTTAGTGTTAGCTGGAGGATGGAACTAAAATTGAATAGGATCACAATGGATTGGAGAAACAGTCTGGAAGAAACATGTGCTGTTCAATTCAGACAAATGCAGGGTCCCAGCTTTAGCAATAGACAAAGTTAATACACACTTTCCTTACTTGGCTATAGATCTTTGATATGTGTGACTTAATCTGATAGTTTTCCTCAGCTGTACATAAAGAGTTAAATATATCTTAGTTCATTGCTGACAAGGGAACATATATTTAAACAAAAAGATGATTAGGGAGGGTTTAGGACCATCAATTCTTTCTTCACCAGCTGTCATGTATTGGCTGAAATAGATCCCTAAATCTTCATTCGTATGTATTTTTTATTTATTTTACATTTATGTAGGCAAGATCTCTTACCTTAAATTCATCAAAATATCACAAGAAGTTGTCATTGGACAAGAAAGAACTATAACACATTAATTTAAAACAAAGTGTGCTTGAAAAATGGCTATATGAAGGACTTACTATATTTTTCCTTTGCTTTACAAATCACTTCTGCTGCTTTTTCTCAGTTCTTCAATATTGTACAGTTCATTCACTGAAGATGTGTGTTTTTTTCCTGTCTTACTATGCATGAATTCTCATATTAACATCTGGCAAATTCTGCCAGATGTCACTGAAATAGTTTCTTAGTTTCAGTGCTGGAGATACTCTCTCAGCTTTAGATTCCCAGGAGGTCTGTGATTGCCATGCTGCTCTGTCCTGCTGCTTCTATATTCTCCATGCACAGGGTGATCTGTGGGGGAGCTGCCAAAGGAAGAGAAATGCCAGCAGTAGAAATGTACTTACTGCATCACACAGACCAAACAACCCCACTTCCCCTCTCCTTTCTTCTTGTGAAATAGCTGGGAAGAAAATCTAAACCTCTGGAACAGACCTTTCAATGTGTAGAACTTAAAAATAGTAAACATAGTGGGATTTTTTTGGGTTTTTGTGTCAAGAGTACTGAAAAGTGGAAAGCTTTCAAATAATTTCATTTCTAGATCATTAAATAACTCCTCCATAGTAAGGACCTACACTTTTACCTGCTTAGAGGGTGATCATCCTTTCTTTGCTTTCTCATGTTCCTGTCACCTCTGACAGCAACCCCTGCTTTCTCACTCTCCTCATGACTTGCCATCCTTACTTTTCACTGTATCTACTTAATTTTTCTGCCTGGTTCCTTTTTTCCTTCTCCACACTTTCCTTTCACACACAGTGCCATTTCCTCTTGGCCTTGTAATTAGCCAAATGATAATCAATAAGATATAATATTCTGTGCATAAAAATAATATCCGGAAATTAGCTTGCTGCTTAAACAGCCCCACTTCCCTGCACCAGCCTGCTGAATCAGTCACTTCAAACATTACTGGAAACATTGATTGCTGCACTATTCCTAAATGAAACACAAATTTATGTACTTTATCTTCCCATGACAATGGTAGTCTGAAATTATACCTTTGAGCATACTTTATTTTACTGTAGTTTATTTTGGGTAAATGGCTTTCAGACATTAATCACATTGTTCCTCCAGCCAGCCTTGCTGTAAGGTAGAGTTGTAAGTACTAGAAGATATGGCATCACTAAAATGAGAAGTGGAAGGAAGCTCTTTTGGTGCAGGAGGGACCAGGGTATTCCAACAATGCATTTTCACGTTAACCACTCAGAAATGTGGTTATTCAGATCCTTGAAAGTACATGCAGAAGTAGCCTGTTCCCTGCGTAACAGACTGTGAAATGTTACTTCTTTGTGCTAAAAGGGGATCCAGAGTTAACATTTGGCATAAAAATGCCAAAGGAAGTGGCTGATCTTTCAATCAAAGGACACAGATAATTTTTGGCAGCAGGAGACTAGTTCTGGATGATCATATGTTAGAGTTTTACTAGGAACTTACTTTAATAGTACTAGTCAGCCAAATAAGCAAATAAATAAAGCAGATGTTGTTATGAAATCAACTTCAGGCACTTAATTCTCTAAAATAGGAGATTAATTAAAAAATGAACTGATGTCATTGTGAAAAAGCTTGTATGTGCTTTGGTGAAGAGAAGAAAATAAAAAAGGAATGTTTGTGTGTAGCACCAGCAGAAACTAGAATTATCACAGAGAGTTAATCCTAGGAGCTACTGCACATGCTTTACACAGCATCAGTTCTGCAGGGATTCAAACAAACAAAAGTGGCACTGCTGCTTTTGTGGTAAGGTTTCACATCAAGGAAGATTTTTCTCAAGAAATTAAAGTGGCATTGTTGTTGTTTAGAAGACTGTGTGCCCTTTGACTGGTATAGTAATAAAGCATGTAGTCTAGCCTCTACAAATCTGATAAAGAAAAAGGAAAAGAGAATGGATGCTTTGATGAATGCAGCATGGTGTCAGAAAGGACATAAAATATATACAACCTTAGACTTTGCAACCTCCATTTCAGTCTTCTTGGCAGATTTGGAAGGCTTAAATGTTTCCAAGCTCCCTGATTTGTGTATATTTAATAGCACACTACTATCAGAAGGTTATCAAACCTAATATTGTACTTATTTTATTTTGTCTTTGGAGTGATAAACTGGAGACGGAGGAATGGGAAAGCAAATGAATTGGTCTTAGTGCAGTCTGAAAGAATGTTGCCTTGTATCCATTTGAACCCAGCAAGGCAAAAACACTTTGTCACCAGACAGAATCTGATCTCCGTGGTCTGTTGAGCAGATTGATCCATCAAACGATTTCTCTTTATTTGTTGGGCAAGACACTAAATATTTCTTTTTAAAATCTGTGCTCTAAATCTATGTGCTGATTCTGGGATGCCTAGAATAGGTGCTATCCATGCAATGCATTAGCACAAAGCAGGCAACATAGCTTGTCAATCACACTGATATGCATGTTAATCACTACTTTCCTAGATTCCTTGTCATCCACAAGAAATGTCTTGATGGCATTGGGACCAGCGGCATCAACACCAGTACAACATCCAACTCAACATGCTGTCAAAAACCCTTCTCATCTTCCTGCAGCTCTTGCTCCAAACACTCCTTCCCCTTTCCCCCCACAACAAGATCCTGATGTGAGATCACAGGACAAGACCAGGCATCTGCGCGTCAGGTCAAGAGGAGATGTAGGAGAGGCCTCAGGTATGAACAACCTCCTGCAGTAAATCCCCCTTTACAAGTGACATTTTTATGTGCCACTTCATCACACACGGATTGGCTGCCGTGCCAGACTCAAGGCATATCTGAACTGTGGCTGCTTGGATCTGAGGTGGCTGGATCCAGCAGGAAAGCAACTCCAGGCTACAGATCTGGTACTTCATTACTCTGAGTGGAAGCCAAACAAGCAGTTAGTGTGATGGTGCAGAAGGGGGGCTCCTGTCCCATGGCACAGAGATGAACAGAGACTCTATCACTTCCAGAGACTGTGTCACAGTGGGGCACAAGGTGCAGTTCCCTTCTGCTACACAATTTCTGCATCACAAGTTGCTCTACTTCACAATTGCTTTAAACGCCCTCAAAACCATCCACTGCCCAGGACTCTTCCACTTCTGTTGACTACTAGATTTCCCCACTTCTTTCTTTCTCCAAAATAAGACTTTGAGTCCATCTGTAGGCTTGTGAACATCAGTTTCACCCTCCTGGAAAAAAGTATCCAAGAGGCATCGCTTGAATATTTTTTCTTATTTAATCAGATACAGTAATGCAACAGCATTGACTCAGTGAAGCATAATTTAATAATAACTTACATTCTGTAGTGGGTTTGATCCATTTGTCTGAAAACACTTTAAGACATTAATGCATTAAATTTAACACTGTCCCTCTTGTGAAGTAGGTAGGTATTATAGTCTTAATTTTACAGATGAGAAAACACAGGCACAAAGAATTGAAATGCCTTGCTGAAGGTCAAATGAGAGATTCCTGCTAGAACTAAGAAACTGGGAAGAGGAAAGAACAGTATGTTTCCATTAGCACTGCAGCAATGTATCCAGCTCCTAGATTTTTATGGAAGAAAATGTTTGCATCTACACACATGAACAAATTATATTATTTTATCTTCATATCTGTAACAAGACATGCCTGCATAATCAATAATACACTTTTAAATTCAGACAATATATCAGAGGGAGGAGTGGACCAAAGGTAACATTTTGACCAGCAACTTTGTTCATTTTTTCAGTTCATATTTAGTTTCAGCATTTCTAGCACTATTATTTTTTCTTATTTCTTTAATACAGTTGTCGGTTTTGAGAAATAAATGCACTAAATAAATGAGTGTGAAACCCTTGCCCTGGCTGACATAGGTTAATAAGATTCTGGACTGCTGTGTCTGGAAATGGATATGAAATCAGTTCTTGGTCATTCTCACCATAGTGTTAAGAGAAAAACAGACCATAGGAAGGTACAAAGTTAGAGAAAAGCTCAATTACAGAAGGCTGTCATGACTTTGGGGTTTTGCCATGCAAGAGAAGAATGTCTGGAGCACTGTTAGGGGCTGTTTTGCAAGGACAGGGGCCTCTGACACATTCTTGTGTCGGTCTGCAACTTTTATCCAGAATAGAAGATGTGTAAATTCATTTTTTCCTTTTTAACTTTCTGATGTAGTATGCCAGTCAAGGTAGAGCCATGCCATGTGTCATATGATTTTCTTTGTGGCTGTGGAAAATTGCTTTCTTCTCTTCAGCTATTCAGTTTTTTTTTCCCATGAATGCACATATTCTGGAAGTTCTTGCATATTTCTGATTTTCCTTCCCTCCTTTTCCTGTAATCAATTGCTTCCAGCCACTTTCCAGAAATGTATATTGGCTTATTGTCAATTTGCCCAGCTTAATCTATGTAAATACATACAAAATGCTTTTATCTTGACTCTTTTTCCTTCCCTACTTAACTGCTCTGAGGTTCTCTGCATCTACTCTGATTTTTTGCATGCAGCTCTGTTCCCAAGTTTTGAATAGATACATGCACTTATCCTGTACATCTTTCCTGTTACCAGATACCTGCAAATTCCATGCCTTCCAGGCAGTGCCTGTTGCATTCACCCATGTAGAGAGGTTTTTGATCTTTCTAGGGAACATGAACAAAGCCCTTTGCAAGTAAAAAAGTCCCACTAGATTGATTTTCCCTTATGGTTTCTGGAGAGGAGGACCAGAACAACAAATAATAAAATAAAAAAAGTGGTCCTACTGCACATGAAGCAATCACATTTCTTGCTTCCTAGCTGTAAGCACTGAACTCCAGCTCCTCAAACAAAAAGACAGAGGTTCAAGAGTCCAAGATGGCTAACAGAGGTGTGGGAACTGGAGAGAAGAAATTATCCCAAGTGAGAACCCAGGACAAATTTATAGTTACCATTCACTCTTTTGCATATTTTTTCATACCTGTTCCCATTTGCTACTCTATCATATGGTGCTCCATGGATGTGATTTGTCACCTGCTCTTAAGTAATGCAAAAACCCCACAAGCCAGAGTGTCCTTCCCTGATTTTTTTTTCTTACTTCTCAACCCCTAATCCCTGGCAAAACAGGGGCAGGAGAGGCCTTCCTTCTTTTTCCATGTAGCTCATGAATGCTCTGTCCCAAACAAATCTTACTCTAGAGGTTGTTTTGTGTTGCTGCTCCTGAACAACATTTCACAGTGTCTTGGACACTTGGCATGTGTCCTCATGGTGTCCTTGATGAACAGACAGCAAGAGACACTGGTGAAAACAAAGCAAAAGGAAAATCTCCTGAAACCAGCAAGAAAGAGGAAAAAAGTCATCTGTGCCTTGTGTCTTCCCTCATTGAAAGAGGCAAGAGAGGACTGTTGGTTTCCTGGTGAATGTTTATGTTTTATGTAGACATGCATGATCTCACTGGGATTCACTGTGCTAGTGGGTGATGGAGATGTTGGGTTCTTCTTTGGTGTGAAACAGCAAAGTATTTCTTACAATCTGATCTTCTTAGATTGGCTTATCTGTATCAATATTTATTTTTGGATGCTTCTTTTCCTCAAGGGTTAGCTTTATATCTCCTTTTTGAGTCCTACAGAAGCACAGAATCAACTAGGTTGGAAAAGAGCTTTGAGATTTCTAGTCCAACCTCTGACCAAATGCCACCTTGTACATCTCCATAGAAATGACTTTTAGCACAGAAAGTCATGGAAAACATCATCTAAATGAAAGATATAGAAGTTTGCCAAGTAGCTGCTTAGAAGGTCCATGTGTTTCTTTACCCCTGATGGGCAGAGTTAATATGACAGCCAGAAGCCTTTGCAGAGGCATTTGCTACATTGCTCTTATTAACTTTTTTTTTTTGTAAAAAAGCTTGCAACTTTTTTGATAATGCACCTAATAGTCTCTTGTCTTCTCACTAATATATTGATACAACAGAAGATATAATAATAGTATGGTGTATACATCATATTTGGTGTTCTATATTGTAGTGTTTATTATAAAATTAAATACTAGTAATACAAATTTATACTGTCAGAGGGGGCTTCAAACCTTTAAGGAGCTCGTTTAGAGTGTTTTTTATTTCAGAATGTGTATATTAGCACAGAAGGATTGCTTAAATGTGGTTACAACGTTTTTTGGACCAGAACTAGGCTTATGTGTGCAGTTGGACTGCTACATTTTGAAGCAGGCATGGTCTCTAAAATATTGTAATTTTAAAGAAAGGTATTAGAAAACCAGAGTAGGAGGTTTTTTACCACCTAAGGTAAACTTCTAATTTCTCAGTCACTCAGGAGTGCACTGATAATGGAAAAATGATGGGAAGGACATGAATAATGCACTGCTTTTCAGGAAAACAGGAGGCAAGTCTGACAATACCAGCAGCATCCAAAAGTGTCTGCATTGTTGTGCCTTCCTACAAGTTAAAATCTTTCCAGGAACACTTTACACCCATTCCTGCCCTTGGGGATAGTAGGCTTCTCCTCAGCAGTTTCCTTGCATGGCTTCCTTCAGGGCTGCTTTAAAGGTTGAACATTTTGGCATCAGAAATACAAGCTCACTGAGTTGCTAGAAGAGCAGCTACATCAGCAGGTTGCAGTGATGGGTTCTTACAACAATTAATCTGTCAGCAATAGAAAACTTGTCCATTTTCTTTCTATTTTAGGTATGTCCAGGAAGCCTTTTTTGAGAATGTAGGTTTCTATTTTGATCTGAGAATATTCTCTGAGTGGTTCTAAAATGGAAGTATTTTCAGACAAGCTCTGTGCCAAATGGAGATCTTTTCCCCAGTTGCTCTCTGCTGCTTTGGGAGCAAATTCAGTGCAAATCAGGTAAACTGTGGGCAGAAGTTTGTCCTTCCCAGTCACTTTCTCTTCCTGGCTGGATTGCAGAGGTGTGAGCCCAGCCATACAGATGATACAGAACTAGAACTGTTTTTCAATATTTTTCTCATCCTGCTATTTTGTTTAATGCAACCAAGAAATACAAGTTCTTTTATAAAGTCAAAATCTTTTTAAAGTTTAGATCAAGAATTTTGGTAGATGATGGAGGAGTGACTTTGGCAGGCATTTGTAGCATAATGAGACCTCATAGATTCATTGTGCCAGATGCTCTGTTCTCAAGGTGTAACTTATTAAGCAATCTTTGTGCTGTTTTTTTGGTTGTTTGGGTTTGTTTTCCTTTTTTCAGATGGAACTGTAGATAATACTTTCAATATGTGTTACCAGATTATGGCATAATTTGTTTTTGCATAGTCTGTTGAAGTCTATGTGTGCATTTGCTTTCAAGATCCAGGATTTAAACCATGAAATTTAGTGCATTGGCTTGGGAAATAAGAGATATGACATGCAATGTTTGACAATTAAGAGGATACTGTCAGAAAATTACACAATTATATTTTCAAAGGCAATAGGAAACACGATCCAAAACATTTTCATCTTCTTGTAAAAAGACTGACCATCCTGGTTAGGAAGTCATATAAAAAGAATCTTTGTATGAAGGAATTTGTTCCACATAACCATATTTTACTTTTCCCCTGAAAATTTATTTGCAGTTGACTGTTTATAATGGCTGCTGAAAATCTATTGAAGATCTGTAAGATAATCAGCATTAACAAACTTGCCTCCTATGTACTTTTGTACATTGTCAAATACAATCTTAATTTGCCAGAGGCATTGTGTATTTATTGAAAGTGACATTTTCCCGTTTTCCTCCAAGCAGATGTCCCATATGTGCAAAGAAAACTAAGTCAGAGAACAAAGACTGTGTGTGTTGCCTTAATGTTGTGCAATTGCAATATTTCTGAATTTTAAGAAAGTGAAGACCTGAAACAGACTCCTCTAATTCCTACCTGTGTGGCAAAAGATTTTACTTAGAGTAACATGAACTGCTGGCATAATTCTTGCATAATTTTCAGACTGAGTACTTCATCTGTTTGTGTATGTGTAAACATATGCATGTATGTATACTCACACATAGGTATGTTTACAAACTTCCCATGTGCTTCACAATAATTTTTTCCCCAAAAGCCACATTTGCTAATTATAGAATGGGTTAGGTTTATGTTGTAGTTTATTTCTGGTTTTTATTATCAAGACCAGATGTAATGTACATAAAGCTTGATAATTTTTTCTTGGACCTTTGCTTTATAAATTTAATTTCATATAGATATGATTTTTTTTGATCTACACTGTTAAAGTCTTAAGCATGCACAGGAGGAATTATTGAGATTAGAGTCTGTGAGCACTCTGCAGAGCCGTAGTTTGCATCACAATGCCTTATAAAGTCAATAGTAGTGAGAATTCTTAGCATTAATTTAAGATGATGCATCATTCCAACATGCAAAACTTTTCTGGACTTTGACCCAGAAAGTATTACCAGCAGATTATGAATGGGAACAATCCCTTCTGGAAAATCCATTCATCTGCCTGGGAAGAGTTTGCCAAGAGTGCATGTAGTCAGATTAGCCTCTTACATGAATGGCTAAGTGTAAACAAGGGATTTAATGCTAGTCTGTAGGTCATGCATCAGAGCTAAGCGGTTCAAATACAAGACCTTAATTTCTTTGCCTCTTTCCTTACTAATCTTATGTCGTGCTTACATCAGGTGTGTGTGTGCCCAAAGAATACTGGGAATGCTGGTAGTTTCTTCTTTGGACATCTCCAAGTGAATAGCATCAAAATTGATCAGAAATTTTAATTTCTTGCTAAAACTGTGAGTAGTGCATAAGCACTTCGCAGAATGAAGAAATCACTCTTTTGGTTTTCATACATTCATTTGAAATGCTTTATTTACTTCAAAAGGATTAATCTTAATAGCTTTAAAAATGAAAGCCCAAAACTAGCCAGAATTGTTGGCTTAGGACCTACAATAGGGAATTAGTGGCTTCCCACTCACCACTAATGAGTGGATTTTTTTTAAGCTCTGTTTATTTATGAGCACTGTTGAATACAAATTCTTGTTAAACAAGTCATTTTAGGGAACCTGCTCTGCTTGACATCAAAATATACTCAATAACCATATTAACAAAATGCTATTTGCCCAAATGGCCACATAACTTCATCTAACATGAAAAAAATGCAGAATGCTTAAAGAAGAAAAAAGTTTAGATTATTAATAACTGTAGACTTCAGAAAAATCATCTACTTTTCTTAGCATGGGGTACTTTTTGGGCAACCTAAGATACAAGTACATACTATCATGGACTTAAATTATGGATACAATATACTACATAAACATTCCAGAAAATTTATATCTAAGGTATGTACAAGCTTAGTAAAGTCCTTTGCTCATATTGAAAACCACGTGCCTTAAGAATATTAGATGTAAAAATAAGATACAGTTTTTGGGGTAACATAAGTGTTCCCCTGCAAAACCTTCCTCTATTGTACTAGTGTTATTCCTTTTCCGTGAATAAAAGAAATTTCAGCAGATTAAAACCAACAAAGTCTGTATTTTAATATATGAGGACAGAAGTAATTTTTTTTTGCTGTTTCTTGGCTTCTGGGAACTGACTAGTAACACTTTTACTGTAGGGTGTTCTTCCAGATCCCCTATTTTGATTCTATTTTTTGATTATGTGTAAGAGAAGACTATTTAGCCAACCTGAAGATTTTTTTGTTGTTGCTCCTCTTCCATGACTTCAGGTTTAGTTTTAAAAATTATTTTGGTCATTGTCATGAAATGAATTTTTCTTTTTCATGTAATGTTTTCATCTTCTCAACTTCATGCTTTTTTGCCTTTTCACGTTTTCCTGCTTTTTACATTTTTGATCACGACGTTCTCTTCCACCATTTTTGTTCTTGCACTGTAACAACACACACTGAGTGTGCCATTTCTGGCATGCAGTGTGACAAGAGGAGAGTGTCTGTAGCTCCGTTGGCATGGATGCTCCAGGGTAAAGCTGGAGTTCAAGCAGCTGCACATGACCTCAATGAAGCCCAGACACTTTACTTGCCCCTTTTACAGAAGTGATTGGGTGCTGGGATGGGATCCTTCAGTAAGGGTTTGCTTGTGTCTTCTTTCTTTACATATCTAATAGCTCCAAAAAACAAATTATTTGTACAGAACCACTCAGCTTTGGCCATCTGCTGCTGCTCAGCAGGGGAGCGATTCTGGTCGTGGAAGAGCATACCAGAAAGGTCAACTAGTTTTAGTTCCTCAAATTACTCCAGTGACAGATTGACCTGTAATTGTCTTCTTCCACTGTGACAAATTAAAAGTCACTTACAGTGGCTAATGATTTGCTCCATTTTATAAGATGGAGGTAGGATAATTTACGGCATTCCTGTTCTGTGCAGGAATTGCTCATCTGATTAATTTTGGGGAAAAAAATTACACTGTGATAAAATGTAGCATTAAGTGGATTGTACTCCAGCTCCTGCATCATCCAAGTGCATGTCTCATTTTGCATTTCTGAAGCAATATATACAATATAAAAGTGCTCTTATTTTTCCTAAAATATGTATATGTATATGTATATGTATATGTATATGTATATGTATATGTATATGTATATGTATATGTATATGTATATGTATATGTATATTTATGTACTTACAAAAGAGCTGATCTTTGTTTGTTGCTCACAAAGGTGTATCTTGGGCACTTAAGGTTCCAGATCATTACAAAAGATGTTTAAAATAATTATATATATATAACAGAGTAGTAACATATTATAAATAAACCTTTTTTGTAAAATTTTAATTAGTGCATGCCACCAAAAGTATTGAAAGGTTGCTGCCTGGCAAGGAACATCAAGCTTGCCCTTGAAATAATCTTGATTAAAATTACAGTGTTTGGAAAATAAATTATAGAAACGTGTGGAAAAGGAGCCATTTGCATGCACTTGTGTGAGTATCTGCAAGTATAGCACTGATTTTTTTTCCTTGTTTGTTCCTTGGCAGTGTCCATCTAAACTGCTCTGCATCAGACTCCATCATTATGTCTGTCAGCTTCACATGGTTTTAGAACTTTCTGTTATTTCAGCAGTGAAGCAGAGCAAGCACATTACTGGTCAAATAATAACTTAAAAAAAAAAAAAAAACAAAAAAAAAAAACAAAACCGAAAATGTAATTTATATATTTTCTGTATCCATGGTAATGACGCTCAGTAAGGCAGGAAGATTATTATATTATCCTCACAGCTTGTGACTACCTAATCAGTTGTGAGTCGCCTGGTCCACACAGCATCAGCTCCATCTCCTAGCATCACTTTTTGCTAAGTTTTACTGAGCTTCTTAGAAAACAGTCATCTCCCTCAAAATTTGTTTCCTGGATCTCAGTGTAATGATACTGGAAGAAAAAAATAGTACAGAAATTATAAAAAAAAGTTTCTATCAGGTATGGTAATGATAGCTTAAGATCCTTTGAAATGGTGACCTTTCTGGATCTCCCTAGATGAGCAGATTTCATTCTCCCACTCAAAAATTTTTATGTGTATAATTAGCCCTCATTCAGATGCACTGCAATGTGAAAACCTCTGGATAGCCTGGATCATGAAGTAATTCTTACAGTGAGCAGGAAAAAAAATGTTCAGGACTGGTGGGGAAGATGACAGGTATTAGCCAGAGACAGATCTGAAATATACTTTCTTTCACCTTTAGTACTGCTGGCATGAGGGATTTTGTTGTGTACTTATGCTTTGTTTTGTTTGAGGGGGTAGCACATTCATAATAAATGTGAAAATGTTGGACTTTTTCCTTGCTTATCCAGGGGCAGAGCACATGCTTCTTTATTTTTTTCTAGCCTTTTTTATAAATAGCAAAGGTATATTGTTTGGATTTATGCCAGTGGGTTGTTCTGTTGTTTCAGTTTGCTTTAAAATCTGAACAGCATATGGATGGCAAAGCCTGGAATGCACCTGGAATGAAATAAAATTCCTGTCTCCTTCACATGCATGCATCTACCTTTAAAAGGAAGAATAAACATTAAAGAGGATGAAGGTAGAAGACACAAATGGGAACTGACTTTTGTGAGTAGAACCATTTGTGTAAATCTCTGAATCAGTCTTCACAGAAAGTACTACCATTGAAAGCTATAAATATTTTTTTAATTCTTTCTGAATGAAAATCAGTGTGAGGAGGTGTCTGACTCTAGTTTCAGTCAAGAAAAAAATTTATTCTATTTTAATTTTAAACAGAGTTATTAATTAATGCTCGTATTTTGAAGTATATATTTAGGGTTGGTCAAATGTAAGGAACATCTATATTTCAGGTGTAACTGTTAGTCAAGCTCTATGTTAGTCTCAACCTCTTATGGATCTAAACATTCTCTTGAGTGCTTTCCTACCTTTGTGGCATTAGATGACAGAGTCATCCAGGCTAACTTCCTGCTCCAAGCAGTGCTTCTGCCCGTGCTGCAGAGGCTCTGCTGTGGCTCAGTTGGCCAAACCTCAGCCTGCTGTGTCCAGGGTGCAGACTGCAGCTTCCCTGGGCCACCTGACCCAGCACTGCTCCAGCCAGAATGTCACTCCTGATGTCCTGATGGACTTCCCAGGCTGCAGCTTGCAGCTGTTTTACTGCCCACTGCTGTTATCTGCCAGGACCATCATCTCTGTAGCCTGTTTCAAGTGCTGCTATGTTGTCCCTCAGCCAAGCTCTACAAGCCCAGCTTCCTCAGTCTCTCAGTGCTGGGTTGTATGCTCCAGGCTGGTGACCAACCTGGCAACTGGACTTTTGCTGGAGAACCAGAGCTACATAGAGCATTCCAGATATAGTGCCAAAAGGAAGAAAATAATATCTTCCCTCTTACTGTCTAATTACCTCTACTTATATTACAGGCTAATTGCATCATATCATAGTGTTTGAGAAATGTTTGAGAAATGTGGTAATTTTTCTAAAATAAGGCTGTTCTTACAAGTTCTACAAAAAATAGTGTATGCTTCCAAGATGGCTTGCCAGCATAAACAGTACTACATGGATCTGAGAAATCAATGCATGATGCTTCTTTATCAAAATCATAACCAATGACTTTAAGATGCAAAGCCTGTTTTTCTCAAATTTAAGATGAAGTTCACACTTGATTAAGCTAGAGAAACAAAGAAACATGGAAAATGATTGTGGGCTAGTTTCATCTTTGCTTTCTGGCAGTGGACTCACAAAGATGAGTATCCATGACATACATGTCCTTTGGATTGCTTTTTGAAGGGAGAACAGCACAGGGGAGATATGTGAGGGTGGAATGCCTTCCATCTCTCACAAAATACTTGTTGGTAGTCTTCACAAAGATATTGAAGATATCTTCACTTCTACCTTGGACATCCATTTTTAGTTGACTAATTAAATGGGACTATTATTTAAAACATGTATTTTTAATTCCTGGAAATTACACAAAAATGGTAAATGTGGAGCTCACCTTAATTCCATATAATGCATGTTATAATTTTTAAGAATATTAAGAAAATAGGTGCACCCATTTCCAAACTTTGTAACTCATATGCAAGTTTCTATATATAAATTTTATTTGAGCATAATCTCTTCTATAACTGCTTTTAACCTCTTACTTTCCTTGTAGTTCTTTGTCCAGTCTGACATTTGCACTAACTCGCATTTCAATAAAAAGTGGAAACATTTTTTCTTTGTTTGATTGTCCTTTTCTTTCAATTCAACTTCAAAGGATATTGGTTTCCTTTAGAAATGTATTTGTTTTGAACCATATCAGAATTGGGGCTTAATGAAAGACAGCTTGACATAAAGAGGCAGGATTAAATATGCTTGTAATTAGAACACAGTTTAGAATTTGGTGTCCAAAATGCTTTTTTGGTTGTTGTCTGTTTGTTTTTTCTCTTTTTCTATTGTTATCAAATCTAGAGGCCTCCTGAAAGAGTAGGTTTTAATGTGATGTAACTTCAGTAACCAAAGAGATGTTCCTGTTCCATAAATCCTGTTCTCCTGGTACAAGATGTATGATAGCAGTGGCAGGCAGCCAATCTGGTAGAAAAGCACAAGCAGTTAGGGTAAGGAAACAAGTTAAACAGATTGACAGGTGCATAAGGATTTGTAAGTGTCCTGTTGGGATAGATTCAAAGGATGTGCTTGAAAGAGGGTATTTTTGTGTGTAGATTTTTTTTTTTAACACAATGTGTGGACATAGGAGGATTTTTGTAGAGAAAATGACAACTAGAGATAAAAAGCCTTTGTTGACAGGGGGAGCACAGGACTTGATGCATTAACTGTGCACTGAATTATTTGGGGAGTGATAAACAGGTGCTAGACATAATTGTATAAAAATATAATAACATACTCGATGAGAGGAGGGCGGAAGCAGAAACTCTAACTTACACTTTTTTACCCTTTTGGATTTGAAGCCAAAAATTAAAAATTCCAGTTTTACAGGGAAAAATTTCCCCACATACGCATGAAACCCATAATTTTATGGAAGATTTTTTTTTTACATTGCTGAAATTTTATTTTGCACTTGTAAATCTCACTTCCTGCAAGAATTGTGACCAAAATACCTTATATACAGAAAAAATAACTGAATTGCCAAGTATAAACTTGCCAAGTTTAAAAGAAGACTGAGTTTAGAGTAATACTGTGTGGAACAAACTGCAGGGTAAGGAGGGACCAGAAATAGGAAATTTAAGGGGTGGAGAAGAAGAGGTGAAGGGGTAAATTAAGGTTGAATTTCTGGGTCAGGTGGATGAGGTGGAAGGTTCAGTAAAGAAAAATCACTGTCTCATTTTCACTGACAGACTAAAAAGTAATTACTAAATTACAATTACTAAAAAGTAATTCACAAGACAGGGATGGGATAAGACCTGATTGAGAGGCATGGCTGATGGCATCTTTTTGTTTAGAGGGCTGGGAGGGTTATTTTAGGCTTTTTTTTGTTTATTTTTTTATCTCCTTCCTTTAATTAGGACTTATTTGGGTGGGACCTAGGTGGAAATGGGAAGCTGCTCCTGTTGAGGTGGGTGAACAGAGATCTGTCCCAAGGGAAGGTGGCAGCAGGAGGCAGGGATCCTGCCTGGAGCATTGGGGAGGCAGTGGGAAGGAGTAGGGACCAATATGCCAGTGACACAAACGACTGAAAAAATTCCCTACAGGCAGAGATGGCTGGGCACAGTTTGCTGCCACTCTGAAAGCCACTCAGTAGGGCAAAACCAGGCTGTGAAGCAAGGATCAGCCTACGTTTGCTGTTGTGAGAATAATAAATTTGAAGCAGACTCAGAAGTTGTCTCTCTCAATTATCTTGATGATTTCCAATGATTGAGGGCATCGGTGTCAAGCTGTTATTTCTTTCCAGAATGTAATTCTAAAATCAATATGTTGTACTAACACTTCCAATGCCAGTTATGAAAATAAAATAATTTAAATATGTAGTCAGAAAATTGCATCTATCATCGCTTTCTCTGCCATATAAAATTACTCAAATTTTGAATGCTTGATCTAGATTCCACCTGAGATGCAGCACATTCCCTGTAGCTTTCAGGCTAATCTTCCCCTTCCCATGCCCAGGAGACAGGCAATGCAGCTCAGCTGGATGAATTTGAATATATCAGCCAAAAAATTAATATTGGAAGAGTATCTTCACATTCAAAGTTTGCATGCTTGCAATTCAATACCAACTACTGATTTTAAAAACATTTTATTTGTGAGTTTTGCTTTTGTGCTTGGGGGTTTTTTGAGGGGATGGGGACTGGTTTTTTCTTTAAATATTGCTTTTTCAGTTTATTCCATGAATTCTCCATTCGGGCCTCCTGTTTTTTGGTTGACTGTTTTCAGAGGCCATGAAAAGTGCAGCTAAGTCTAGATGCTGGAGAAAAACAAGTGACAGAGTAACACAGCTTTTCATTTAAGAAGCAGCTCACACCTCTTGGAACCCTCATTACAGTGATGTGCTCCCAGGCTGTGTGTTAGCCAACGAGGGTGTGTGCTTTGGGCTCCAGCACTGGCACTGCATTGGCACAGATGGGATAGCCTGGTAAAGTACACAGAGCCATTTGCCCAGCTCTCCTTCCACCAGAGCCCACAGCACAAGAGGACTGAGCAGATAATGCACCCTGAGCCTCACCCCACCTTAAAAATGACATGGTTCCAGTGCTTCTTCATGCGTGGAAAAAGGTTTTACTGCACAGCTTCAGTCAACCTAGTTTGGCTTTCTACATTTTTTCTGCTAATGAGATTAAAAGCCTAGTTGGATCTTGGTTTTGAAACTCGTGGAAAATTGTCACCTTCCAGCTGGAAATGAGCCAAAGGCAAGCTGCATTTGTCATGCCAGGTTATCATGGTACTGCTTCATAAAGGTTGTTGACCTGAGAATGATGGCTCTGCTCTTAACAAGCTGCTGGTGGGAGGGACAGATGAACCAAGTTTACCAAGGCAGACGTGGGAGTTTTTATGTTGTGATTTTGGTTTGAGATTTTTTTGTTAATTTTTTCTTTTTTTCCCCAAAGGAAAGCAAGTGTTTATTTGTAAATGTTTATCTTCTAGGATAATGTGATGTTTACATTCTTGGAGTGCAAAACACTGCTATGCTGCCTGTTGTTTTCCTCCTTATCATTTCAGCATCTTTTTGAAAATATATGAATATACATGTCATGCAAATGAGGGTTTATAAGTCAATAAATAATTGTATTTGCATTACTGCGCATGCAAATTTTGAGGTCAAGTTACAGTCATTAAACTAGTTTTATAGGCATTTCTTTTTACCTTGACTAAAATAACTCATCTTGGAAGCAATTACTGTCGTGCAAGCCACTCAACTATTTTGGACAACTTGGTTTTGCTTTGCAATGCTATTTGCTCTATCCAATGTGGCTAATCTGTGCAAATGCAATAGGAAAACAATTTGCTTGCTGGTAATCCTATTGTTCAGCAGGCTGGACCTTGGATGACATCTCTGTAACTCTGCCTGTGCAGTGTCTGGATTAAGCAGTGATTCCCTTACCAGCAGGAGCAAACATGAAGTGTTTGTTACATGGGGAATGAATTCAGCTTGCACGAGCTTCTTGCTCCTTGGGGTGGAGCTGTGAAACAAAGAAGAAAAAGTAATTCCACAAATAAAGATCTGGACATCAGAGTTGTGAGATAAATATCTGCCAGAATTTGGGGACAGTAGGGTAATAGTCCAATGTCAGTACTGGAGGCATACTCAGGCCTATGATTTTAATAATGATGCATGTCTGCTGTATATAGAAACATTTATGACCTCATTCTGTAATTTAGGTGTCCTTTATTTAAAAAAAGGACACATTAGGCAAAGGTTTGAAGTGATTTGCTTGAAAAGATAATTTGGAGATCATCCCTGTGAAATATTGCAACAGCAGTGTCTTTGGAAGAAGAGATCAAATCAAACTGATAGCCTAGAGGGTAGCAGAAACATTAAAATAAGACCATATGATCATCAGAGGGAATAAACATTACAGAAACATAGGTAAATTCATAGCTACTGACTCACTGATTTTTCAATGCATATTCATTATTCCTAATAGAAATTAAAAAAAAAGCTAGCAGTCACACAGGCAAGAGTGTTAGATACTTCCCTTTAGAACATTTTCCAGTACCAATTTACAAAGAAAACAACTTTTTTGACCTTCAGGATGCCTTTTGGCTGATTTAAGTAGCTTTGAAGGACATTTTGCTTTCTTCCTAGTGCCACAATAGTGCCAGTGACAGTTCTGTTGTATGAGGCCTCAGGGGGGTTGGATAAAAACACAGATGACACTACAATGTTTGGCTGAGGAAGTTCTTGATTGTAACCTGATAGCATAATGAACAACAGAAGGTGTCAAGTGTTATTACAGTTAATGGGCCTCAGTTTTCTTGTCATGGGCTTGAACACATCTAATCCTCTTCACAGCACAGCTTCCACCCTGATAAGGCAGAAAGGATTGTCAGGACTGCCAAAAACCTGGGCTTTGGGTTTTATTGTTTTTCCTTCCCTACCCGCATCCCCCCGTCTCCAGATGGAGAGGGATAGGTAAGTGGGAGCATATCAGAATAACAAAGCATGTAGAAAGAATTACCAGACTAGAGAAAAACACCAGCAGAAGGCAAAGGCAGCCTTCCAGTACAGCTCATGTCACACCGTGTGTGGACTATCCTGTTTATAGCAAATGAAGATTTGAAGCCAGCAGCAGCTGAAAAGCAACAAGCCAGTGGTAGCTAACCAAATATTGCTGTGCAGATAGCCAGATTCCTGGGACTTAAATATTCTTGCTAACCCAGGATGCAACTGGCACCTAAAACGAGAGGTAAGGCGTGAAGGGCACAAGGAGACACATTTGCAAGACTGGTGTCTAGCAAAGAACAAGTGACAGATGCAAATGCATGGGTGGCTGGCTCAGCACCTACCTAGCAATATAGATAATGCAATAAAATAATAAAAGACAACTTACCAAGACAGATGTAGTCCAAAAATTATTACAAGAGTAAGAGAAAATAATGAAAAGGAATGAATAAAGCAAACTGAAAACCTTTTATTTATAAATGAAAAAATTTAGTATTTCAGTGAAAGCCACGTGAAAATTAATAAATATGTTCTTTATTAAAGTGATTAATGTTGAGGACAGAAGCCTCCTAGCATTAAATAATACTTTGTTGTTCATTAGTCTTAGTGGTTTATGCAACCAGTATTTACAATTTTTGTTATATCTAACTACGAATAAAAAGGGAATTAATAAAGAGATTGGAAATAGAAGGGAGAAAGGTAACACAACATCATGTAGTTTTATAAGCTTCAAATAGCTACTTGAGCAGAAAATAATTCCTCTGAAAATTTTGCTTTCAGCATTCTGGCAGAAGGAAGCTCAATTTTACTACTGTCCCCCCTCATTGTGAATGGCCAGAGGTACTGGGCAGCACTTAATGACAGTGATGAGAGATTTATAGCAGAGACATAAATACAGTGAGTAGCAGAGAGGTTATATATAATGGAAGTGCAAGTCATGTTCCTCCACAACCATAATTCTGAAAGAATAAACACTAAATTGTTTTCCTGAGGGAACAATTTGAATTGCTCATATGGCCTGGTTGTGAGGATAGCTACTTTCTCTAAGGCTTGAGGCTTGGCAAAAATGATGCATGAAAATGAGAATCAAAGCATGGATGTCCTCGAAGGCAATCATGAAATGAAGAAGATCACCCAGAAAAAAATAATAGGTGAATTGTAAAAAGATCTAAATCCTCTACAGGCATTACATTCAACTAGTATTTTACTGGGATTTTTTCTCCTTGTAGAGAGAAAGAATCATCACAGGAGTTCCCTCAGTGAGCAGCTATCTGGAAAAGACTAGTTTTGCCATGTCTTTATCCTGAGCACAAGCTTTTGTGGCTCTCAAATTCTTGAAGCTCACAAGTTTCAGGTGGCCCAAGTGCAATTTTTGTGTTGAAGCAAAGCCACGCAGGTGGAAGCTGGCACAGATCCTGCTGGGTACAGCAGATCCTAGATGCAAGCAGCCAGCAGAGCCATCCAAGCTCCTGCTCCTGGGCTCCCCCAGTTCAGACTATTGCTACTCTGCAATGAAATGGGAAGTTGTTCACAGGCAGGAAATATTTATTACTTCCACAAGCTTGAATTAACTCTTTAACAACTTGCTTCTGTGTTGAAAGGAAGGTGACATGGCAGGTGACAGAAAGAGCCAGCCAAAATCTCTGCAATGCTGATACCCACACCACAGTAGGGCTGGCTAGGCCAGGTCTTTCTCCACCCCTCAGGCAGGTGTCCTGCAGAGGGAACACATCTGTAGAGGTGTCCTGCAGAGGGAACACATCTGTAGGGCTTTCCCTCTTGTCGAGCTCTTCATTAACTGAATTCAACCTGAGTTTGTAAATAGTTTACTATTTTCTTTAAAAATAAAATAATAATGATAATAAAAAAAGCCCTTCACAAAACAAACAGCTATCTTTCCTAGCCTTAGGCACAGCTGAACAGCTGTGAAGAAACATTTTAGCTATTGCTGTGCCAGTCACGGCAGAGGAACAGAGCTTTTCACAGGTGGCTCTCATTTTCTGGGTTGCTGACTTGCGACCTCAGTGTTTGATTTGCAGAGGCACTGAGTACTTGCAGCTGGAGTTAATAGTAGCTGGGCTTTGAGCATGGAACAGCATCATGAAATGAGTCTTCTGAAAAGCAGTTTTCAGCACTTTTCAGACTGAGTATCCAAAATTAGTAAGTGTGTGGTGGTTTTTGGTTTTTCTTTTTTTTTTTTTTTTTTTTTTTTTAATTTTTTTTTCCTCTAGGTTTTTTTAAAATAAGTTTTTCTTGCTGTAAGTATGCTATGAAAACAAATTTATTAAAATGTGTTATGCACGTAGATGGTGTAATGATGAACTTATGGAGGAATCACAAAAGAAATTAATTGCTTTCAGTCTGAACTCATGTTGAGTTTACAGAAAGAGAATTAATAGCAGTAGAATATGGTAGGGTTGTCTGCTGAATCAAGTAGAACAGAACAAAGAGTCGTTATAATCTATGTGTCTTGCTCTCAGAATTTCACGAAATGGTTTAAATATACACTGGGAGCTGTAAGGTCAGGCACAGTCTGTCCATGTTGTGTAACTCACTTCACTTCTATTACCACTGCCTTATTGTGGTGTAAATCAGAAGGGGTGAATCTTGAAGGAAAGAAGCCCTTCATGACAGTGCAGAGAGAGGTCTTGTACTGTCATGGGCCCTAACATAGTCTGCAAGTGCACTCAGAATATTCTGAGCAATGAGCAAGGGGCCTGTGGCAGCCCTGGGTGAGCAGCACAGTCAAATACTGAACTTCAAAAGTCAGTGGTAGCTTATAAATAACAGTACTGTAAGTATATAAAACATGGCATAATGGTTTTCCCTAGCTTCTGTGGTTACTGATGTTCTAGCTTTATTACTGGGACAGAGTAGGGACAGAGATACATCAAAGAATCATTGATGTGATAGTCGAATAAGGTCACCTCCAGTGACAGGAGAAGAAACATGAACTGCTGGGTTTCTCTATTTCTTAAAATGTTAGAGAGGAAACAGTGACCTAGGAAATGATAAGGAATCCCTAAAGTTTTGCAATTTCTTTTTTTTCTGCATAGCTGAATGTAAGAATTGCTGCAGCTGATTCTGATTAGTATCCATGTATTTAATTGCAGTCTGTCTGCTTATGATTGATTGTGCTTAGGATGTTACAGCAGTTTTGCATTGCAATTAGTTTAGAAACTGGAGGGTGAGTTTTGATGTATTTGCTTGTACTGATTTAAGATTTCCCCTGGCTGTTGGAAATTACCATCATCATTATAGCAAGAGTGAGACAGGTATCTGTGGTTCCACTTTTCTGTTTCTTAACCCATGAGGACTGAATTGCTGGTAAGAGTGGGTGTCTGTAGGAAGCCAGACTATTAATGGGAAGAGCTGAGGTGCACCTTCTTGTCTTGTTCCCTTGGGCATTTGCTAAGGGCCAGCATGGGGCAGAGCAACCTTGTTTGGTTCTTGTGCTGGTACCCAAGTGTCAGACTCCTGTGTGAAATTTTAAAGCTCTTGTCTGCTCTCCCCTACCTGCTTATGAAGCTCTTTTATCCTGCTGAGGAGGACTTGGGGCTGCTGGTGGATGAGCTGGCAAGGTGTTGGTTGCAGCCCAGAAAGCCGAACGTGTCCTGGGCTGCATCCAGAGCAGTGTGACCAGGGAGGGGATCCTGCCCCTCTGCTCTGCTCTGTGAGACCCCACCTGGTACACTGCATCCAGCTCAGGGGTCCCAGCACAGGACTCATCCTGTTGGAGTGAGTCCAGAGAAGGGCCCCCAAGCTGATTATAGGGGGATGGAGAACCTCTCCCATAAGGAAAGGCTGAGACAACTGGATTTGCTTAGCCTGGAAAAGACAAGGCTTCAAGATGACCTAATTGTGGCCTTCCAGTGCTTAAAGTGGGCTTACAAAAGAGCTGGAGAGGAACTTTTTATAAGAGTATGTAGTGACAGGACAAGGGAGAATGTGTTCAAAATGAAAGAGAGTAGGCTTAGATTAGAGATTAGGAAAAATTGCTTATCACCTTGCTGTGAGGGTGCTGAGGCACTCGAATACTTAGACTAGAGAAGTTGCAAATGCCCCATCCCTGGAAGTATCCAAGGCCAGATTGGATGGGGCTCTGCTAAAAAGTGTCCCTACCCAAAGCAGGTAGATTGAAATTACATCATCTTTAAGGTCCCTTCCAATCCAAAAATTCTATGATTCTGCAATACTGTGATATCAGTTTGTATATTGATGCAGTGACCTTTTTTAGCTCCATGCACCTTATCAGTGTAAAAGTCAGTGTAGATTTAGTGCTCCTATGAACCCAGTGCAGGATAAAATACAATGTTTAGAGAATATTTACTAAAGCAGAACAATTTTTCCTGTTACTGGCAAAACAATACAAATATTGAGCATCAGCAGTACTTTGCAGTTTGAAAAGTAAAATTCATTGTTGTCTGTTACACAATACATAAAGCAAAAAGAATATGAAAGCATGTATGGATATCTTTATACTAGTGAAGAAAACTATTTTCAACATTGGCTCTGTGTGTCTCCAAAAAGATAGTCAGCTTTTTTAATTAGCAGCAAACTGAGTATGCTTCAGCAATTTTCTGCAGAGCCCATCATAAAGCCTGGAAAACTGTTTTGGAGTCCTCCTACCACTCAGTTTTCATACACAGGATTTTTGCTTCCCCGAATTTTAGTTTTGAAATGATTCCAAGCATCACCCCATGCAGCAGGATGACAATACCTGGAAACTGGGACAGCAGATCCACAAGAAGGATTGCATGCTTTCAGCAGAGTACAAATGAAGGAGACTTTCTAACTCCTAGTAATAATAATAATACTATCTCAGATGGGAGAATAAATTCAGCCAGCTTTTTACTTTGCTAAGCTGTGTGCTCTGAAATGAGTCATCATCAATTCATTTGGGTTGACCCAGTTCAACTTAAAGCAGAGCTTCATCTGCCCTGATCTGATCAAATGCTACACAGCTTGTTGGTAGCTGTAATGGTTGTGGAAAGGAAACTAATACAGTGATAAACAAAAATATTTTATTACACCTACAGCCTTGCTCAGGAATTTGTATAATACTGTGTCAGCATATGGCATTTTTTACATGTTGTTTTTTCAAATATAAAGAATCCTTGTCACACTCTTCCTGTAAAATTTCTTAAATTCCTGGCTGCTCTCATTCCTGTTGTCTCTTCTTTCTGTTCATGGTTGTGCCTGAGAGACCTTTTGTCCTTGCCAAATCCGTCAAGATTTGAAGGTCAGTCACTGGCACACTGAGCTTCGTGGTTTTCACAGGTTTCAGCCCTGGTCTGTGCTCAGAGCAATTACTGGTGTCCTGTAGCATTGCAGCAGGACATTGTTTCTCTGTCTCTGCCTGTACTGCTGCTAGCAGGCAGCTGGGATGCAACGAGGAAAGGAGCTCTTTAATACCCTGGTGCATCTTTACAGATCTGAAATGTTTTCCTTCACCTTTTTGTTAGTGTTGGCTGCATAGGCTGATTTGCTGTGGGCTATAAATTGAATGGTGAAACAAGACTGCTGCCTGCTCCTTTAGTTGGCAAATCTTAGTTCTGCTTTTCCCAATTTGCCTGGATAATATTTTCTTGAAAGCTGCATATACTTTGCCATTAAACTAGTTCCAGTGTCGGAAAAATCTGAGACGTTCAAGTTACACTCATGATGTAAACTCTGCAAATCCTTGACAGGTAAATTGGAGAGAACTGAAAGGACTTTGAGAGGCTGTGTTTTCCATATATCCCTCCAAATATAAATGGCTCAATTGTAACTGTCACTTCTTGGAAGCTGTTGTCTAAGCTGTCCCTAAAAACCTCCTGTGATGGAGATTCAAATCCTTCCCTAGTCATATATTCCAGCTTGCAATGTTGGGCACAGAAAATGTTTTCTACTTTAAATTTGTAATGCAAGCCCATACTTTGCTGTGGAAGATGTGGAGGAGAAAATGATACCTTAAGCTGCTTTAATTTGCCACTTAGACGCTTGATGACTCTGAATGATTAACAATTTTCACTTTCCAGGACAAACTGTCTTGACTCATTTAACCCTTTCTTACAGGCTATACTTTCTAGTCTTCCACTTGGTCCCATTATTTACCCAATGGTTAACTGTGAAGAGCCTGGATATTACTTTAGTTTTAACAGTGGTAACTAGGCATGCTGGCAAGTCCTGCCTAGTGCCATACAGGGCACAAGCACTTCCTTGGTTGTCTTATGGACAATACTCTTCCTTTTATATTATTTGTATGGTGGTTTTTTTTTTGTTTGTTTTTTGTTTTTTAAATTAAGCATAAAATGCATTTCAGCTGAGATCAGCACCTGCCTCCTGTCCCTTTGTTTATTTGTTTGTTTTTTCATGGCATAATAACTTATCTTATGTCTATAGATCTGAAAATGTAGAATTTGCATTTGTTCTTACTGGATTAAAATAGCAATTTCATGATTTCAGCAGGAGCCCCTAGAAGGTTAGCCAAACTAAGCAAGTTGATGAGGAGGACTACTTTTTAATTATTTTTCTTCTTTTCCTAAATAAAACAAAAAATGTTCTAGTTTCCAATCAGTTGGATATTGTTTGTGTTAAGCTTATGTGCTATTTTTATCTTATTAAAGATGGAGTATCAGAAAATCAACTGAAAATTTATTTGACTGGAGAATGTGCATCAGGGGAAGGCTTAGGAAAAGCTCTGCTGTCAGAGGGTTTCCCAGTGAAACAAATGGCATTCATAGACCTGGAAGAGTCAATGTGTATTTTTGATGTGTTTATGGTAATAAGCAGGGAATAATATACTTCTCAGTTCTTCCTAAAATCCAGTCATGCCATTCATAGTGAGAAGATGTATGTTTTCTTCTGCTACTTAAAAGCAGTGCATGCACAGTGGCTGTATTATTTCAGACAAGAAACCATCCCTGTTAAACACTGGCAAACTAAATCTTTTGTAACATTTTTAAATTTTGAAAGTCACTAGCAAAGGCCTGCCTCTGAGTTGCTGCATATTGTCAGTTACTCAGTGACATTTGGGATGTGGTATTCAAGGATTCATCTCCAAATGCTGACTTTAAGCTGTCAGCACTGAGATCTTAGCAATAAGTATTTGCAGTTCAGACTAGCAATTTATGGAATACTTTAAAAAACAGCTTGATAACTTGTCTTTCAAAGTAGTGGCTGTTTTACTTCATTTTTCTTGATAGATCTTTTCCTCTATAGAAAGCAATTCCATATATTCAGTGGCATTGTTAAAAACTACATTAGGATTTTTTTCGCTGTTTTGAGTTGTTTTCATCTAGAAGTTGAACTGTGAGCAACTATTTGTTGACCTTTGCTAAGTGGCGTCTTTAAATCCATTGAGTCTCTACATAAGCAAAGAAAGAAGATGCAAAAGACCTTGAAGCTTTTTGTGTCTATAATTTTCTTTAGTGATTTTACTTGTGATGATTCCGATGTACTACGTGAGGTTTTTAAATCACATTTAGAATCTTGGTCTGGAGTGTGACAATTTAGCTCTTAAATCATTCTGTGGTGCAATGTTGTACTTGGAAAACAAACTAGCACTGATTCTGAAACAATGCCAGCTAATAAACGTGGTGGGAAAATGTTCGCCTAGCTAACTCTGCCCAGAATGAGCTAGATGTGGAAAGCTGCAAACTCAAGGGGAAAAAAATATTTAGGGGCATCTTGCAGATGGTAATTTATGCAAGGCTAAATTAAGCCTATGCAGTAAACTACAGATAGAATAGAGCTTTATGTCTCTCCAAAACATAAGAATACATAATCCACTCTGGTTTCCAGTGGTGGCTTTCTGTTTTTTATTGTCCCTGCTTCAGAAATAAGCAGCTGCCCCTCCAGCCCTTTAGCCTTGGCATGACTTGCTCCCTGGTGTGCTCACAAGCAGAATTTGTCCTCCCTCCCTCTGCTCCTTTGTGCAAACTGAGGTCAAGCCTGTGGCTGAAGTCTTGCTCCCTGACTGCACGTGATTTGGGACAGGCATGATCCAGACTGAGTAGTCCAGTCTAAAAGAGTTCAGCACCACTGCATAAAGTCTGGCAGCTGGCGTGTTACCTTACAGAGAGAAGAGATGCCTCTTCCACCCACAAAAGCAGAGCAGCTTTGGAATGAAACAAAGCCAAAGTCACTGCCTACCTGTTTGTCCTAAGAAGCAGAAATCCTACCTTAGTTAGACCTACCATGGTGGGCAATCAGTGTTATTTGTAAATAACAATATGAAATGTGATATAAATGGAAATTTAGACAGGAAACAAAGTTCTGATCAGTCTTTTTTTCTGTGCCTTCCTAATCCCTTGAATAACCTTTTAATTTAAATTATGTTTAATAACTGGATTAAGCAGAGTAAAGAAAAAAATTGCTTAATGGAAGTAATGAAATAAAATATTAAAAAATAGCTCTGACAAAAAACTTTAAATTGCATTGCAGTGATGGGTGGAAAAAAAGACAAAACAAACTACCACAGATTTGTCTCATGCTTACTTATGTATATATGAAATAAAGCTCCTTTTATTCTAAGTGACAGTTTGGAATTTATCTATTTTAAAACTTCTATTGGTGATAGAAATCAGCTGAATATACAATGTGTTAAAATTCACTATTCTGTCATAAACTAGAATTTAAGAGTTCTGGGGAGTGGATGATATTGATGGGCTTTATTTTGTTTTCCATTTGTTCAAATAGCAATGCTGATTGCCTAATTATCTTTGATTTCCTGTGAGAGATAAAAAGCAAATGTCATTTCAGCACATTTGGCTTTCACATAATATTAAGACGTCATTGTCTTCTAGTAGCCAGCCTGTAGACCTAGTAAATTGTTTGTTGATCTGGTAAAGGTAAGCTGCAGAAGTGAATAGACAAAAGCTTTATGGCATCTAGAGATGTAGCCTGGATGATAAACTGATAGGATCCAACCAGGCACTTAGACTGGTTAGAAATGTGTGGGAAAAAAGAGCTGTACATGTACTTCTTGCTTTTGTATATGAGAGAACAGATTGCCTTTGAGACATAGAAAAATGCAGTATATAAGGTAATTGTTAAATTAAATGTCCTCAGCCTTGTCTTTATGTGGATTGTAGACAAGGAATGAGATTTGGGTAGTTCCTGTCTTCTGTGGCAGATCTACCATTGCCCCAATGCTGCTGGCACCCTGAAGTTCCCTATTATCATCACATCTGGTCTCATCAAGAGCCAGTGATAAACTACACAAAGTTCTGCTAAAATATCTGTTGTTTAAAAAGAAAAAAAAAATAAAAAAATCAGTGATACAAACTGTAATGTTCAGGGACAGGTACATTCCTTGCTGCTGCATAAAGCCAGACAGCCACCAAAAGGAAAGTCAAAAACTCAGACTTTCCTTGCAACAAGGATTTGTTTAGTAACTAGTCCAGCTCAGCATTTAGTGTAGTAAAGAAACATTTGCATGGATGTTGGAAGAGAAAATCTCTAAAAGATCAGCAAGGCTGTCTTCCACATCAGGCAGAAACAGGAGTGAAGGATGAGAGTCCTATGTAATTGTTTAAAAGAGAGCTAGGCCATAGGAGCTTGCAGATGGTACAAGGAAAGGCTGTATGTTCTTTACTCCTGATTGTTGTCAGGAGGTACCAGTAAATCAACAAATACCTTTTTTTTTTCCAGGTTAGTTTTGGTGTCTCTATTTTTTTTTCTTTTCATTTTCTCCAGAAATCTCCATCTCCCTGGTGTTTAAGTACTCAGCAATGGGCTAACTTGATTCTAACTGTAGCACTATGTTTTTTCTAAATATAAATAAAGATGTGTATACAGAAAATATAAAAAGCAAACCCTTTTTGCTTCTAAACAATTTGCATTTCTATCAGATGTGAGAGATCTAATTATAGAAACACATACAGGCTGTTCTGTACTGACATGCTGGAAAAATGGGAACAATTCTGTTCCTCTATCTTCTGATTCCTTTAATCTCAATGTTTTCCAGAATCAGTTCTGAGAATGCTCTCACTCCATTTTTTACATAAATTCAGCATTCTTATCATTATTTAGAAATTTGGGTCCCTTAAAATAAGTTGTTAAGCAACTTTAAAGCCTACATTCTCAAAATTTCAGGAGAGAACTAGACATGTGAATCACTTTGACATTTTTGAAAATATTGCTTCAATCCTCTCTTTCATCTTGTAATTTTAAAGGATTAAAGGCTTGACTGTCCTTTAAAGTCACAAGCCAGCATTATCACTGGGAGTAATGGCACTGTATTTCAAGACACATAGAGCTGTCTATCTTTAGAAGACTTCTGAAAGCTTGCTTGTAAACTAGATAGATGTAAGGATCATCCTGAGGATGGTAGTGGATGTGGAGACATAGGCACCTCCAGGAGTGGTAGTTTGCAGTGGTTCACTGTTACAGCTGCTTGAGCAGTTTCTTGGGTGTAGTAGCAGATAAACAGAGAACCCCCAACTCTTTGGAAAGAAGAGAAGGGAGGAAATAGTTTCAGGGCTTGCTTGGTCTGAGGTACCAATATAAATACATTCTGATAACAGGAAAAACCTCTAAGTTGGCTAAAAGCTCTCAGCTTGGCAATCAGAATAAGGTGACAACAAACATCTGTATATCACAAGTGAAAAAGAGCCCTCAAAAATAACTTTTGGGTTTTTTTTTTGTTGTTCTCTTCTCCCCCTCAGAGCTATTTATTATATGCACTTAAATCCAAAGCAGTACCAGTACTACTCATACTAGGGCTAAAGTAGTATTCTCCTCAAACTGGTATTGATTTTTATACCTCTCTCTCTAGATTCTAACATTGTATGTGATAGCATGCTTTAGTTATATCTCATCCTTGCCTTTGCTTTCTCAGAATTAGTTGTGGTGTAGATGGATATATTTTTGCATGCAAGAGCATCTTTAGTTACCAAATGAGGCAGAGGTCTGTTGAAGAAAGATATTTATCCAGTTATTTACCAGCAACAGTTTTTCTCAAGCACCTTGCTGCAAGACCCTCCAGCCCAGTGTATCTTGCTTTTTGTACTGGTTTGGATTAAAGTGTCCAGGTGTCACTTACAGTAACTTTACATTTGCCTGGTTAACCTCTTAGTCCTCAGACTGCCCTTCTTCTTCCTGGCCTGTTGTCACCTCCTGTCCCTGGTTTCTCTGCTTGTCCCATCCTGCTCAGCTGCTGGTGCTCTGCATCTTGTCAAACTTCCAAAATGCAGCATCAAGTCCTCCCATACGCTGCTTTTCCACAGCTGGCCTTCCAGATATAGCTTTGACTTACAGCAAAACAGATTTGCAGAGAAAGCATTTAGCTGCCTTGATTAAGACTATATCCCAAAGAATTTTTGCAAAGCAAATAATTTCTCCTCCCTACATTGATAGGTTTTATTGAAGAGCAAGAGATTATTACACTTCAAATGACAGGTAGAATTTCAAATCACAAACTAAATCTCATCACAAATGCTTGCATTTCAAATCTTCGTATTGCTTCTGATGTGCTGAGGTAGTCATAAGCTTGTGTGTTGTCTGCTACAGCTCTATACTTACTGTACATAAAGAAACCTGTAAAAACACCATATGATATTATTATGCAATATGCAACCATTAGATTTCATTAAACTCTGGCTGGTAGATTGCTCTCTAAAAATAAATCCTTTGTGGCCTATGGACATTTACAAATTGTCACAAAATGCCTCCTGATTTCATCTTTGATAAGATAAATGGAAGGAGATCTTTAAACTTGTTAGGCATGACCACCTGTTTCCTTCACTTAGTAAGTTTATAGGTTGGATTAGTGAGAATGGTCATAATTATTGCATCTTGTCCACAAAAAGGATGATAAATGTCTCTGCTTTCTACCACTGCACTGGAGAAAGAGTAAACTTGGATAAGTAACATTTCAGGACAACTGATTTCTTCTTAAGAACAGTCTTTGTTTTAGGAATCTTTCAGGAGCAAAGACTCTTAAAATCTAGTGGAGAATCTAATTTTCATTTTTCTGATCCCTTCCTGCTTAAGAAAAACACACTCTTTCAGGAGCCTTTTGAGATTAAAGTCACAGGCTGACCAAAACCTGCTCATGCCTTGCCACTCTTTCAACTCAATTTTTTTGAATGCCACATGCTTATGATGCAGATAGGGAAACATCCAGTGTCTTGTTTCTGCCAGTTAGGGATTCTTCATGTGATTCAAAATGCTGCATCTCACTAGAGCTTTAATTTTTCCTTTGCTTATTTACTATTTATTTATTTAAACAATTGGGTGTGGAAGTAGCAAATCTTGGCAGAATTTTTTATTTTTTTCAGTGTGAATGATCTTTTCTCTATAGCTTATACTAACTTATCTTGAAGTTAGACAGTTTTTCCTGTCAGTTCATTTCAGGCTGTCTCAATGATTTAAGTAATAAATTTTAAGCTTAAAAAAATGATTGTGTTTTGAAGTTGGGATCTGAAAACAATTAGCAGCAATTTACTTGTATTCTTAATTCAGAGCACTATCATCTCTAATTGTATTCCTACTTTGTGTACATTATCAGTGGGATATTTGGTATAATGACAGTAGTAAAGAAGGACTTGGGGTCCACTAGGCAGTCTGAAAAAACATCTGTAACTCTCAAGTGTAGGAACTTTTTATAGTTTTTTTCTGAATTGACCATTAAGACCTTTATTTCAAGAGTATACTCAGTTCTGATTTATGCATTCAGCAAAGAAGCTGGAAAGAATTCAAAGTAAAAATAATGAGTGATGTGACATTTGGAAAAATAATCTTAGCACAAGAGAAAACGAAAGTCTATTTTATTAGAGTTGCTTCAGAAATGTCCTGATCACAGCCTGGGGCAGGATTTTGTTGGAGACTGTTGTGCAGGATAGAATTGGCTGTAAACAAGCAGGAAAGAAACTCTGACTTGTCAAAACACCAGCTGCCTCCTCAGTGACTGTCTAACTTATAGGCAGGTCTTTAATTTGGTAGGAAGCTCCCAACTTTAACAAAATCCAATGATAAATTTTTTTTTTGTGTTGTTTTGATAGGAGTCAGAGGATTTATAGGCTGCAGAGAGCATTAGCACTTAGTAGGCATGTAATATTAAACAGTATATTTCTACCCACTAGAAGATTAAAACTGAATTACAAGTGATTATTGAAACTGAGAAGCATTCTCTGAGATGTCTATCAATTTAACTGAAGTGCCATTGTGAAGAAATTGGCTTTTGACAATAATTTTTTAGTAAATATACCCTTTGGTAAGCCTGTATTCATGTAGCAATGCCACAAATTTGGCTCAATGATGAGAAAACAGAAACATCCTAAAGTTTCTTAAAAAGCCAAAACTGGTAAGAACAGTAATCCAAAACTCAACCTCCAGCAAATTAATTATTTGTAACAGAACATCCTTTTTATTTTTGTCTGGAAAATGCTGCAGAAACCTAATTTGATGCTAGATATTTCTGGTTGTATTCAGTCATCTTGGCCTACTGCAGAGGAAAATGTGTTTTTATTTGTTAGACACAGAGAAACAGCCCAGCTTCAAGAAAGCTTACTGAACTTTGATCTCATATGTCATAAGCATAATTATTTATACATTTCTGATCAACTCTTCCTGAATAAACAGAGAGATGATACCACTAGAGTCAAATATCACAAAGTCAAAAAACTGTGTATGAGAAATAAGGCCCTGTCACATCAGGAATTATTCAGAGGCTTGTGACACCTGGATAAAAACCTACAGAAATTCTCTTCAGCCCTTTTTTTTTGTCTGTTTAGGCAAACTGTGTACTTTTTCCCTGCTGGAATGTGTTCAAAAAACTTTCAGAAACGTCTTCCAAGTGGGCTGCAATGAGGTGGGGGAGGAAGGAGGGCAGGTGGCTGCTGCAGCAAGCACATGCTGTTATTACCTGTAGGAGGTTTGCCCTGTCCCCCATCTGCCAGCCCAGGGATGTGCTGGGGATGCTGCTTTGGGAATGTACATGGCTCTTGGCTGCAGGGTGGCACCACAGCTGCCACAGTTTGGCTTGGGAGCCTGAGCTGCTGGTGTGAGAAACAGAAATGAAAAAAAACAAAAAAACAATGCAGATGGCTTTTATCTCCAGCAATGAAAACATCTTAAGTTTGTCCACTGTTTCCATGGTGACCATGCCATCATATAGTCTCCCTGGGTAACAGGCAGGAGGAGGAGAATGCTCAGAGTCTTGAAATATATAAACCAGCATATTCTTATGAGAAATTGTTTTGCTCAAAAAGCAAATAGATGAGGGTGTTTTTTGTAGAGCTGCATCTGTGCTTGCACTTGTGCAGTCTCAGAATGACAGTGGCTCTGTTGATGGGGCTGTCAGCTATTCAAAAAGCTGTGTATGGGAAGCAAGCCCCTGTCTCAGCAGGGGGAGTTATTCAGAGCCTTGTGACACCTGGATAAAAAGCTAATCTGCACATTACATCCTTTCAGGTTTGGGTGTAGTCCATGCATATCCTGAAACTGGGTGACTGTGAACCACCTGCACTGGAGGGCTTCTCTGCACTTTTTGTTGGTGGTGTATACTCAAAAGATACCCAACTCTTTCATGTAGATCAATTATTTTGTAGTATTGTTTGCTTCAGTTTTTTGTTTCAGAGGACGTAAAGAAAGGAAAAAACAAACTTTAAAAAAAAGTGGGGGGAAAGAGAAAAAAAAAAAAAAAAGGAAAAATGGTATTTTCTGACAGGACTAGAACAGCACTGCCTGGGTGCTCTGAGCTATGGAGGAGATTCTGCTGCTGGAAGGGCAGGCTGCACACTCTACACCTATCGGGGAAAGGGAAAGCTAGGAAATCTCCAGGGGAACATGGACATGCACAAACAAGGAGCTCTGCTCACAGAAGCAGGCCAGAACAGGCTGGATATGGAGGTTTCACCTTGGGACCCCAAACTGGCTTCAGTCACTTCACTGTGACCCTGTTGTCTCAATTCCTTTGTAGTCCAGTCTCTGTCTCTTTCTTCTTGCAGTTAGAGGTGGGAGGGGTGAGGGGGTATGACTAAGCCTTATGCCATCAGATTTTTCAGTTTGTTCTTGCTCTACTTGACTTCAGTTACCCTCTGTCCTGGCTTGCCCTTGCAGGTGGCAGCTCAGGTGGCCCAGTTCCTGGGCACAAGGCATTCCTATTCAGCTGGGAACCTAGAAGGGCACTTTGGGAATGTGTGAAAGGCTGGGTTTAAATTACATGAAATGCTATTATACAAACATAAATACTCTGTGCATATTTATCATCTGCATCTGCAGGACTCATCTGTACTGTATCTAATAGATTCTGTACAGAACTGGTAATTTTTTGCCTTTTAAAGGCAAACTCAAAGGAAATGCTTCACTTGTGCTTTCTACAAAGCTAAGGCAAGCAAAGGTGACATGGGAATCTACAGCTCCAGCAACTCAAGTGCCATGGACTCAGTGTCCAGCATTGACTGGAGCTGAAACATTTTAACCTTCTGTTATTCCAAAATATCCTGTTATTGGTAAAGAGGATGCATTGTAATTAAGCAAATAAGCATACACTTTATATATGTAAAGCCAAGCATTTATTTGTAATATAATCAAAACATTATGAGTCTGTTCCAGACTTGTGACAACCAATGTTCCAACTGATTATTTCATGCCCACCTGGTTGTTCCTGTGTTAGTGAACTGCAGGTCCAGCTGTGTATCACATCTGGTTGGCCCATCCTGCAGCAATGTCAACAAGTTTTCTAACACCCTCCAAAATTCTCTCTCAACTGCTTGTGTCCTGCCATGTCACCCTTGCTGAAGATGGGGTCTGATCCAGAGACTTCCTCACTTTGCTTAAAGAAATCTTCATCAGCTTCACTTTGGTGGGATGTGGTACATGCATTCCCTATCCTCTAGACACCCACAGTATCCAGCAGCTTGAGCAGCATTCCTGGGCCCCTGTGCAGACCCTTCCTCTGGCAGCAGGATTTGGGACGTAGTTACCTCCTCTGCACTCCAGATCAGGCTGCTTCTCCCAAGACTGAGTGCTCCTGCCTGCTGCTCATTTTACTTGTGAGGGACTCCAGGGCTGTCCTTGTGGGAAATGGCACCGAGGCATTATCTGCATGTGTGTAGTGGATCTTTCCCCAGCAGGTCCTGTCCTCTGCAGCAGCTGATAGCAGTTGTCTGGGTGCTCCCTATGGGTCCCAAAGTTTGATCCTGACTATGTGCAGAGGGCATATTACTGTTTGTGTAGCAAATAAGCTGGTCTAGCAGCACTGAAATTCATCTTTTTCAGCCCATCTCTATGCTAAAGAAAGCTATGTGGAGCTGTTATCATTAGCATTTCACCTGTTTTTCATCTTTCTTTCCTGTCAGCTGCAAACTTTATCAGCAGAGATTTTTTTGAATTTGCTTTCAGGAATGGATCTGCCTTCTTGATGACCTTAATCAAAGCGGAGAGGTTTGAGATTTGGCAGACTGTTTGTGTCAAAGCATGACTTGATTGATGGTGTAGCCAAGGTGTGTTCATTACTCAAAGCTGGAGGGTTAGATCTGCTTGTCTGGCTCCTAGGTGCTTTCTGGGCTCAGAAGTTGGTAGCTGGGAGGTTCCAAGGAGATATTCATATGTACATATACCCTCTTACCTCCCTAGCTCAACCAACAGCAGATCTGAAAATGCAGAATTAAGGTACCATTTAAAATCAAGTGATGAACAGAAAACAGTGTATGCTGTGACACATCTAAGGACTTTGGGCAAAAATGAGACAGTAGAAGAGGTGTGAATAATTTTCATGCATGAAGAGGAACATAGATGGTTCATTGCTTGGTCCCCATGGTTTTCTTTGTGGCCCCTAAATTCCAGCCTGTACTGTTTTAGAGAGTTCTGGAAAGGAGGAAAGCTCCTTGCTGTGAGTCTACAGCAGGTGAGTGTCTTAAAGCATTAAGTCTTGCAGTGACAATGGCTGTCTCCAGTTGTTGATCACTCTTGCTGCAGGTCCTGTTACTTCCTTTTGACTTCTCTTCCTTCCTTTAAGTCATCAAATCACAAGATTCATGAAAAAGAATAATTGAGATTTAAGAAGGGTGTTCCTTCCAGCCTTCATATGATCAGCACTACAGAGTTTATGAGAAAACAATATAGGTGTTATGCTCTGGAGTAAATATACTCCAGGATTGCCTCCTATCTGCAATCAGTAAATCTTAGAGCTAAGGCTGTGTTTGTCTTGCATATTTCATTGTGTTAATCTGTCACTGAATGGTCCTGTGTCTTTTTATCAGTTGATATCTGTGTTCTCAAAGAGATCTGGATTTTGAAGGACTTTGAGCACTTTGGGAATTAAAACTGTAAGGGTGGAAGGAAGGAAGGAAGGGAGAAAATTGTGACCTGCCCGACAGTCTTGACAAGCAGGGTGAATTGGCATACCACTTGTGAATAACTGTAACTCTCTCAGGGTGTGACAGCATTTCAGGTAACGTTTTCATCATTTACTTCTGCAAATAGGCATGGACAAGACAGTTAAGATTTCCATTTTGTTTTCCAGAAAGTCATAAATTAAGAGTTAAGATGTGGTGAGCTTACTCAGTGTTGTAGTTTGACTGGCACAGAATGGCCAGGCTATTTTGGGGATAGTGTAAAGGGTTGTTTGTTTGCTGTCTCTAAAGTTACAAGGGGAAGGGTTTATTAATGCAACTAGAAGGAATTCCACACTTGATCACAATGATCAGCAAGGTTTTTTATTATTTCAGATTAGGTGTATTGGCTTTGTAGGTTCTTATCTTGTGCTAGTTCACAGAAAGGAAGCTCCTTGGAAAGTTTGATGAGACCTCCCACCATGGTTATTTTTCTCTCTTTATTTCTGTTTTAAGAGCTTACACAGAATCAATTAGGAGGGAAGTTGACTTTCACACTGTATCAGTGTGTCTGCTCAGAAGTGCAAAGCTATAATTTTGCTATTTTATTGTTTTACAAAAAGATAGGACTGTTCAGGATTGTGGTGCTAGTTGCCTAGTGGTAAGACAAATAATGGGAAAAGATCAGCAAGTGTTCAAAGATATTAGATTTTACTGGAGATTTTTTTTTTCCCCATGAAAGAAATGTCTGTGGTATTCAGTAAATGGTAATATAATCAGAGAGAAAAGGAGTAGCCACAGTGATCTTGTCATTAAATGTGTACAATCTAATTAAAAATTTGTGAAAAAAATACTTTGCTAAGCTTGGTGTCCTGGAGATTTGAGCCTTCTGTCCCTCTGCCTGGCCTCTGCATGCACTGTGAAAAACATAATTTCCAGCTTTCTTCACGTCCATTGGGATTTTATCCCTCTTTGGCTCTTAGAGCACTGCCAGCTACCTCGTGTTCCCTCCTGCCTTGGAAGAGGCAGCTGTGGATTTGTGTGTGACCAGGCAGTGCCATGTGCTGCCCCTTGGCAGGTGGCTGAGCTTGAGGGGCTGTCTCACCAGACATGTTCAAGCTCTCTAGTTTGCCTCTTCCTGATTCTTAGTCACTAGATTTCATCCAACATAAAAATAATCCTTCAGGAGTTCAAAAAGATGAAAGGTTATGAAGACAGTGATGGATAAGCAGAAAATGGTACGTTCTGAGTCACTCAAGAAGTGAAAAGCAAAGAGCAAGATGTGATGTGATGTTTCTTGAAGCTTTAGGATTCCATGCCTGGGCATTTAAAAACAGCTTTTCCTTTTCATGTTTTTTTTTTTTTTTTTTTTGCTGTAGGTAAAAAAACCCTCCCTGGGTGTAATGCTGTAATGCATTCAGTCTAGGGGAAAATCAGTGCTAACACTTCTGGTAGGGATTGACAGATTTGATCCTCAGGGAAGGATTTGGACTTGCTAGTTTTGGGAAGAGAGTAATCCTTTCTGGATTTCAGTAACAGTCAGCACAAACCCAGAATTTGTAAACAATAACAGAAGCAATGAACAGTATGGAGGAGGGAGAGATAATACTGAAAGGAAAATCCATCACAAGGAAATAGTGGTAAATTTTAAATTCATCTTAAAGTGAAAGGAAGAGTTACCACCAGCAGTTTAGGGTAATTCTTAAAAAAAATGAACCTGTGAAAACTGTTGATTGGGCAAAATTTAGGAAAAATGTTGTAGGAATTTTTACTGTATGGTATCCAAAGTGTTAACAGAAGTGGTATAAATACATTTCTAAAAATATACATTTATGAAGAATGTCAGTGGAGCTGCATGAGTTTTTACCAGGGCTGACTTCCTTTCATATTTATAAACCTTGCCTACTTGCGTGGTCTCCAAAGTAATTTGAAATTCCATATTTGCATATTTATTTCTTAACCTTAATATAGTAATAAAACGTATAACTGTCTCCATTTTATTATGTATCTCATGCCTGATTTTAAATTAAAGGAAGAGAATCAATTCATTAGGCTATAAGCTATGACAACTACAGGGATTTTTAGAAATTAATTTTACAGTAAGTGAAATTTGTTTCTGTATTTTTTAATTCTAGTTATATTTTTATATGATAATTAAATACTTTCAGGTTGAGGTTTTTTAAATTTTGTTTTCTCTGTATGTATAAAGAACCAGTATCACATATATATCAGGTAACCCTGCATTTAAAACACAACCTGAATTTGCTTCTGCAAGAATTGCCATGCCAATACTTCATTAAGATATACTTCTGTGAAGCTGCTTTGTGGTACATAATGTGTGTGCACTGTTCCCCAGGATGAAGCATTAGGGAAAGATCCCTCTCCATTTACAAATGCCTCTGAAATTATTAATAAATGATAACTTGCTTTGCACAGGGAATGTGCACTATATAATGACATGTCTATTCAGCCAATCAATTCTGTGATTATAAATGTTCTTATATATGAGATTTTTCTAGAAATAGACTATTACCAGGAGACAAAATAAGAAGAGTATTTTCTCCATCGATGAGATTTTTCCACATCTTGTGGGAAGATTTATATGACAGCTATAGTAAGTGTAAAATGAAATAAATGCTAGTATTGTACATATCTAATTCATCTATATGATCTCCATATGGAAAATATTCAATAAAAATTCTCAATTAATAATGCTGACATTTTTGCACAGAAGGGAAGACTGAATAATTTGGCTGGTTTTCTTGTTTGCAGTATATTGTACTTCTATTTAGGGGAAAAAAGAGAATTGTGCTTAAACCTTGACATACTTGAATCATGCAAATCATTTAAGGATGCAAATTTGCTTTTACAGATAATGAACACATCTAATAAGGGATGCTTTAAAATTAAATGAATCAGTTCAAACTTTAAGATTTACATAGCATTTTATTGCTATCAGTCTATAAAAAAATTACATTCTAGCATTTTCTTCTTGGTCTCCAATTTTTCCGTTTCATGACCTCTTCTTGTGTCAGGCATATTTGTCACCTGAATGTCTTTGAATTCAGGTTTCAGCTTGAGATGATTCAGAAATATTATTAACATATGTGAGAATGTGACATTCTTCACATACTGGGTCAGTTCTGATCTGCTTGGTATATCTATACAATCTGAAGGATACTTTAGAATGATTGCTTAAAAAAGAAAGTAATTTCCCATCTCCAGGATTGCAATGAAAGTCATTAGCTGTGATATAAAAATCTTCTGTTAAAAGGTGGAATAGTCCAAATATTCCAGATCCTCAAAATTGAATGTGGAAATAAAAATTTTCAGGCATTTAAGTTCCTTATGTTGTTTAATTCCATCAGGGCACAGTGGGTAAAGAATCAGGACTACTCTCTGCACCTTCTATTTTGTGGGATAAATAAGTCAAGCTAATATTTAGTCTTCCCCTAAGATAGGCTTCTAAAATAACAGAAGTAATGGGAATGGAAAGTCTTTCTCTGCATCTGTTGCACAATGAATTAATCATTCTCAAATGTTATGATTCAAGATGTACATGACAGTCCTTTTTGGGTCATTTGCTGTGTCTGGAAATATTTTAGTAGGTAATTTTTAATATTACATTTGATGGTTTTGCATCTAAATGTGATATTTAAATATTTACCCTTCAGTTTCCAACTGATGAACTCCAAACTTGACGAACTTGAGGTGGACTTGTGTTTTGAATGGTTTGGGTTGGAAGGGACCTTGAAAATCATCTTGTTCTAGTCCTCCCTTTAGATTCTGAAGACTTTGTAGATTACTGCTCACCTACATATGCAATGCATACAGGTCTGTTGTATGGTCCAGTTGTCAGCTCTGGGCTGGGATGTGTTGTGTCAGTGCCTGCTGTGCTCAGAGGTGTGTTTGCTTCCTGTGAAGCCCAGTCTGAGCAGGTTTGCATAGCTCAGGGGGGCTCTGGGGCCAAAAGTGTGAGCAACTGAGCTAGAGTTTGTGTCCCAGCAGAGAGGCAAGGCTGCAGGAGGCAGGCTGGTGCTGTGCCAGCTAAGTGATAATAACAGCCTGCTTGTGTTTGCCTTCAAAGGAAGGGAATTCTCACCATGATCCCAAAGGAGTCCCTTGCCCGGGTGGTCTGCCCCCAGTGGCCCATTCCTTCTGTCAGAGCAGTGGGAGAATCAAACTGTCTCAAGAGATCAACAGATCTTGTCCCTTAGGATCCTTTTTGTGCAATGTTAGCTTTCTTGCATTCATTTAGAAGCCAGAGTGGAGGAGGAGAGGAAAATAGCAGATTTCCTAGATTTTTTTCAAGAAGCCCAGTAGAGTCCTCTGCCTAATTTTCTTCACCAATAGGAAGAATTAGTTGTAAGACACAAAATGCTCAATTCAGTTTTAAACTTTGCAGGGTAACTTAATACATTAAGAAGGACAAATTCACATCTGTCAGTGCAACTATAAGCAGAAGACTGTCTAATGCTAAGTCTTAATATTTACACATGTCTACTATCTAATGTGTTTCATGCTCTCAGTGTCTGCCTCAAACAGGACCTCTGCTTTAAGGACATTGGTCCATTGCAGTATGTCTTCAAGAAACTAGAATTCCCATAATCCATTACAGAAATATGATAGAGGAAAAAGAAAACTAGAACTAGAGGCAGATGGAAACAAAAAGTGTTATTGGGTGTGTTATGTGTGGAACTAGAAACTTGTTGATTGCAAATGCTGAGCACAGGGACTGGGAAAGAAGTGTGACTTAGAAATGTGAACCTTGTATTTCTAAGAATTGTTTTTGGTTTCTAGTGTATTGGAAATTTTCAGGGATTGTGAAGCATTTATTTTTTTTTATTTTATGACATATGGAGGCCTAGCCTAGTGATAATCAGGGTGGTCATATATGTCAATTTGAGGATGTAGAGGCAACAAACATCTCTAATACTTCTAAAAACTTGGATTTAATTCTTCAAAAATGCCTAGCTACAATTTATCATTTCCACTATGTGGAAGCCCTTAGACTCATGCCTTGGTTCAGTTATTTTTAAGACTGCAGCAGCTACTTGTGTATTGCAAATGTGTAGTGTCACATATTAACTAACAGGGGCTGACCTGGGCCTTTTTGCATCTATAGTTTCCAGTTTTATAAATGACTTCAGATCTACTTACTGAAGGAACAAAATGAGTCTTAATAGTGTGCCAGGATGAGGAAGAAGGTTGTAATTTAGAGACCAAAAAAGCAAACTAAGAAGTGTTAATTATCTTGTCCTTTTGTACATTTGTCAGTTTCTAACTGGGCACTATAGTTTTAATGTACAAAAGAACTCTGTTCCATTTTGTTACCTAATGCCAATTCATTGGTGTGGCTGTTGTCTTTTGTCATAGAATAATCTCATAACTGCTTTCTGTGAGCACACTGAAAACCATTTTTTCAGTTTGTAAATCAGGATGTTTTAATCCAAATGAGTAATGAGATGGTTTAATCTTATTGAGAAGGCATGTAAAAAAATACATCTTCAGCTATAATGAAGTAGTTTAATTGTGTTATCTTGCATAACACTGTACAAGGTAAAAATTAATTTTTTTTCTAAAAAAAAAAATCTGTTCATTAAGCATTCTTTTTTTCTGGCAAGTGACAAGAATGGGAGATGTCTTTGCCCTTTGCTTTCTGAAGCAGCTCTGTTTGATTCAGCTGCAATAGATTTATTTCTTTTAAGTTGTTTTGATACCTAGGTTCTCTAACTATTCTTATTTTCCATGATATAAATCCTAATATTGAGTTATGGGACAGATCTATGCTGCTAGATGAACAGCATCAGAAGTGTGTGTTTATATTTTGTAGAGTGTATGCTTCATGTAAAAGTCAGAAGTAAGTTTCTGTCCCAGCACTTTCAAAACAAACTTAAAATGTCATTTAGTCCTAACAGTAAAAAAAAAAAAAAAAAAAAAAAAAGAGTGCTTGTGAAGATAATGAAGAGAGACATTTTGGGCATTTTTAAGTGAAATAACTGACATTGATATGCATTACTGATAAGCTTGTGATCAATTTTGTTGAGGGAATGACAACAGGAGTGAGTGTACTGTAGTGTAGAACTTGGAACTGGGGATTGCAGTGGGACAGTAGTCACAAGCCAGAAGTAGCAGGCATGACTCAAACACAACAAAACAAAAAAACAGATGTTTTCCAGCTAAATGGTGCTGTCTTTAATGGTAGATCAAGGATACAAGTAGAGGTTTTGCTCCATTTGGTAAATGTTTGACATGCAGTTTCCTTGCCTGACCTCTTACTGGAAGTACTAGATATATGCCAAGTCTAACCTCTAAACCACTAGTTTAGTGTTATATAAAGTGCTTTCTATGTACTTACAGACCTTAATATAATTTGGACATGATCCAGTTTATTGTGACAGTGAAACAGTTTCTGTGTAGCACAGTCCTCTGAGGGTGCTGAAGACTGAGGGGTGTCAAACATACTCACTTCTGTTCTGTGTATGCTCTGTTCTGTCCTGCACTGGGGTTCCAGGGGATCCAAGCATCACTACAAGCTGAAGGAGATGAGACACAGTTATGACAAATTTCTAGGCAGAGCTTGGCTGACAAAAGAGAGTTCTATCTTTCCTACCCCATTTTCCTAACTTTGCAATGGCCTGCCTGTACATGGCTCTGGGGAACTGAGTCTCACATTGATATTTATAAATAGAAATAACTTGTTTGAGTAAATGGAGATAATGGCAATGTAGTTAAGATTTTCATAAATGCATGAAATTCAGCAACAAAATATTTTTTTTCTTTTATTAGAAAAAGGGTTGCCACTTGTGTGCAGATAGGCCAGAGTTCCACTGAGGGATATATTCATCACATGCCCTTCAGGGTGAACAAGCATGCAGAGGTCAGTGCATCCATCCAGTGCTTAAACAAGATCAGAGCAATGCCATTAATAGAAGTAGTGGAGTTCACCAATTTCACTTACTTAAATCTATTTGCTATTACATTTAGTTTAATCTATTGATATTATAATTTGTTTTCAGCAGTCTCCTAGAGTTAACCTACTTTGGCTTCCTTGTGTGTGCCTGGCAGCTCCAGAGCCAAGTGCTGGGACCATATGTTCCAGAGCCATGTGGTGATGCTGAGGCATCAGCCTGGTGGGAGAGGGAGTGGCTGGTTCGAGGCCAGAGCAGCCTGGGGAAAGGGGAGCAGGCATCTGGAGGGACATTGTCTTGTCTTCTGTTGTACTTAGAGCCAAAATAAAAATGTTTTTGAGACAGCTCTTTTGACAGGTGATTCTGGGGCTGAGGCTGGCAGTTGTTCACTGAAAATATTCTGTATTTCTCAGTATGACTTCGAGGACTGCTCTAGGATGGAATGTATTTGAGGGATCTGTTGCCAGGGAGGAATGAACAGTCCTAAACATTGTGCTGTTTCTGCCTTTAATTTTAAGGATTAAGGGATAGATGTCTAGGTCTGCTCAAAATATTAATGTAGAATTAATGTATCACACATGTATAACTCCAATCAGTACAAATTTAGGTTTAATTTTGTAAAATACTGACCACCAACTTCAGCATGTTGTAGTACTGCATCCTTGTTTCATACAGCATCTATCATAAGGTAACATGCTAAATATCTTACAGGATTAAATGGCAAATGGTGGGGGGGCTGGTTTGTTTGTTAATTTTTTTTTTCTTCTGATGATGAGTTTTTTGGTGGTAATAAAGGACCAAATAAACTTTGGGGAAAGTTACTGCATGGTTAGGATGGAGTGCAAAGAGCCAATACAATGGTAGACCAATGCTTGTGACAACTTGCCAATAAATAAGGCTATAAAGGTGTGGATTTATTGTGGAAGGTTTTAGAGGGGTGATGCTTAACTTCCTTGTTTTGTTAGCCAGTGTGTTTTGCATTCCTGTGCCATGGGGCAGTTGTGCCTGCTATTGCACAATTCTCTGGCCTACTGGAGAGCAAAAACCTTGATCTGTACAGTAGCAATGTGTGCTCAATACTGCCATGGAAGCAACCTGTTGCATTTTTGAAACATGCCACCTTAAATGCTTTTTAATGGATACCACTCTATCCTGTGCATTTAAATGTAAAAATATTGCACAGTATCATTATTTTATAATGTTATAATGTATTTGGGGGGATGCATATAGCTTAAATTCTAAAGGTGAGTTAATGATCAAGAAAAAAATATTGCCTGAGGTACGGAAGAAATAGAAATTTTTCTAAAGAGATTGAACGAAGTAAGTGATTTGAGGGTTTTTTTACTTAATGAGGAGTTGTCATCTAGCTGCAAAATAGGCTGAGAATTATTGACTTCAAGGAAGATAGCAAAATATCAGTGCCAGTTATCATTCTGTGACCTTTCATTGCATAATTAAAGGTGTTCGGGATGGCTAAAGGGTAGACCAACCCATTAGTGTGAGCTGACTTCAGTGGGATAGAGAAGCACTGACAGTGGTTGAAGGTTGGTCCCCACAAGCCTAATTCCAGTGAATTCCTTTTATACTGACACTTTTCTCATGTGCTGTGTGGCAGTTCCTGTGTTCTGGAACACACACCATCCATGGGTTTTGCATGAAACAGTGCTGTGGTGTTGGTTTGTAGGTTTTTCTCTCTACAGGAAACTAATGAGCAAGGAAGAATGTAAGAAAAATGAAGAAAACACCTCAATTGAAATGCCTGCTCCAAAGCACAAGTGAAATAATCTAATCTTCCACTAATGTATAAATGAGCCTTTTCTGTGATTGCCCCATGGGTACTATGCAGTAGCAGATGAGGAACCAAGTGAGTGGCTGATTCTCCATGGGAGTAGGATTGACTTACATAGTGACAGAAGTGAGAGTTGGAGTGTTTTTGAAGGAATTATTCCTTAAGATGTCATCCCTATTTATTATTAGGCTAAAGTAGTCTAAAAACAAATGCAATTTGTTATGCAAGAATTGGGAGATGTGCTTTTGCTCAGTTTAAGAAAGTTTGTAACTGTGCATTTCAGTCTACTCAGAGATTGTGGTGGATTTTTAATATTTTGTGGGTTTTATTTTGTTGTTGGTTGTTTGCTTGTTGCATCTTTTTGGTGTTATTGAGTTTTGTTAAATGTGACCTGATATACAAGAAAATAATCACTGTGAAATCTCTGGAGATGTTTTAAATGTTGTACAGAGGGAAAAGTAATTAGAATGCATAAGAATTTCTAAATGTCAAGAAACAAGAGTAAACGTAACCTCATAATCTGTAGAGTCTGCAGTTAGTTATGTGCATTAATATATTCAGAAAATATTGCATAAGATAGCCATTCAAACTATGTAACTGTTAAGAAAACAAGAAACTTGAAATATTGCCAGTTTTACACTGTAAGGAGGAAGAGATCTGCCTATTACCAAATATTATTATTTTAATGAAATAATTCTTTACTACAGAGAATTGTGTAGATCAAATGCATGCAATACTCCATAAATTGTATTATAAATGCTGTAATGTACCATTTTGAAGAGCTTCCTCCAAAAAAAGTATGTGTACAGGCAATGCTGAGATTGAAGGGACTCCACAAGATCAAGTCCAACTCCTGGCCCTGCACAGGACACATCAAGAGTCACACTCTGTGCCTGAGAGTATTGCCCAAATGCTTCTTGAATTCTCTCAAATTGGTGCTGGGACCACTTCCCTGGGGAGCCTGTTCCAGTGCCTAGCATCCCTCTGGGTGAATTATTCAGCACTGCAGTTTCTATGCAGTTTCTAGTTCAGCCTGATACAAGTGTACCAAAGTGAGAATACCCATTACCAGTCTAATATTTTACCTCTTTTTTACAGCTTCTTGATGCTAGAAAAAAAATCTATAGATCTGTCTAAGTTTCAGACTCGGTAGCAGTTTCTCAAGGTGATGACTGGTTTTTGTAGTTGTTGTTCTTTCTTCTTTTGCTTCCCCCTCCCCCCCCACTTTGTGTCATAGCATGTGACATATTTTCTCAAGTAAAAATTTACTGGACTATCTACTGGCTGAACATTGTGTTTAAAAATACAGTTTTCCCCCTAAGATCATTTCCCAGTGCTTATTTACATGTAAAGGTTCCAGGTGACATGGTACCAGTTTCTTTCCATGATTAAGTTAGCTCATCTGTAAACCACAGCATCAAGGTGTTGAGCAATTTAAGCACCTATTTCTTGCTCCTTTAATTTTGTGTATAATAAACCTGAATTTCAGGATTTCAGTACTGTACAGTGCTCACATTTGCACATACCTTGGACTTAAATCCTAGCTTCAGGGAGGAGATAAAATTCACGGTAGATTGGCTGAATTCCTTTTTTTTTATGATAGATGTGTGGATGAGAATAGAAACTGGACTGTTAGGCTAAGTAGTAGGAGGTGTCTTTGTGGATTGAGTGCAAGTGATGTGGTCAGAGAGCCTTGTTAAATGCTTTTATCCTATGGTGCACTTAACTATTTCATGGATTTTTTGTGTGTTTTGAAATCCTTTTGTTTATATCTCCTAACTGTTCTGGGGAGGTGGCAAGATAACACAGCAACTGCTGAGTTTGGGTCAATAATTTGTAGGTGTAGTATATGAAAAGAGGATTTTAATAAGCCATGAACTGGGGGTGTGTGTGGGATTTTTATAATTACAGTAATGCGGTCTAATAAGGTGAAACTTCTTATTGAGTGTCTGGCATAGTTTTTTTTAACTTACAACTTCTTTTCATTCCTGGCTGAAGAAAGCAAATGTGATAAACTCTGTAAGGAGATTTCAATGGTTTCTGATGCACTCCATCAGAACAAAAAGAAAAAGTTTGCCCCAGTGTCCAGAAGCTGCTCCTTTGCCAAACGGAAACATCCATTTATAGAAAGTGGAGCTATTAGGGCTCTTTCCAAGTCGAAAAATACAACAGAGAAAAATGTAATATCAGAAAGCTTCAGGCATTGTTGTTTTCCCAACAATATGCAGGCAGAGAAATTTCAAAAATGGAGTTTTAGAGCAGCATCCATCCATTGGCAGCAGCAGCCTGGTGTCAGAGAATGGGGAATATTTGCCTGTTTACCAGCCCTGCTAGGAATGGTCAGATCACCGTGGGTGCCGAGGTAAGGATTTAATTATTTTGCCTGATTTGATGACTAAGTGACATTGAACATCATCTCCCAGGCACAGAGACACTTCTCAACTGCATTGGCAGCGTTTGACACCTTTGCTCTCCTGAAAGACTCTAGCAGCTTTGTATGGCATCTATGTAATTTTCAGGGAAATCTATGGTTTCACTGAAATAAAAATCACACCTATTGTGGGCTAATTTAAACCCTGGCACATGAAGGTGGATGGCCAATGATTACAGGGGGTTTGCACCTGCTTTTTTTGAGTTTATCATGTTACTCTTGCTTCCCCTAACATTCACCTGGTTTCATTTCTTGTGTGTTGTGGTGAAACAGATTTGTTTCCCAAGTCATTATTTCAGGATGAAACTTCAACTGAACTCCAAAGTATTAGGGAATTTAGGCAGATGAATAAATGTATGAAAGCTCCAAAGACAGAATTGCTTGTCTGCCAAGACACTTCCCGTGATTAAAAGATGCTGTCATTTAATTGAAATAAATTATTGCTTAAAAATCACCAACCAAAGACTCAGTAAAATGACTTCTAGGATTAGCAGACTTTTAAAGATGACAATACACCTCTGAATAAAATCCATATTTATTTTATATGTCAAATGAAATGAGACTATTAAAGAGTTTTTGCACTTTGCCCATTTTTCATTTTGTTTGCGTGGCCTACTTTTGAACTTACTTAAATTAATATAGTTAGAACCAAGTCTTCTGAAGATAATGAAATAACTGTAGCAAATAACTGCTGTAAGGAAGAGGAGGCTCTGGCATGTATATGCAATATTAAAAGAATTCTTAGTGAGACTGCTTTCATAATAAACTATTCAAAAATGTCACTTACAAACTAAGCCACAAGATGAGATTTTTGAAAATACTGCCAGAAGAAGAAATCCCTGTTCCTGTTGGTAGTGTTAATGGCTACCACCCACTCCACATTTGATGTGCATGCAGTCATGGGTCTGGTTAAAGCCACAGGCTAAATCATCTTTTAGTCAAGCTAAAAGAGTGGAAGTAAGTGGAATTCAATGTCCTTCTTCACAGTGACACCGAGGCGTGGTGGGGAGATACATGGATACCTAGGAAAGTCAGATGATGATGATTATTATTTTATTACAAGTTTGAGTGGAAGGTTGTGCATGTGTGTGAGCACGCAAGCCAAGAAACTGGGTCAGGGAGAATGGAAAATCTGAGTAAGAGAAGAGGTGTAAGGCTCCAGAAGATGGAAAGATGTGCCCTTTGTTAGAAAGCACCCTGGGGAGGCAGCTCTGCAGCTATGATCAAGAGTGAGCTCACAGCCCAGCCAGGGCCTTGATGCTACAGAAAGGGAGATTTGGAGATTTCTGGTGCCTTCCCTGCACGTACCCCTACCCTGCCTGCTTGCTCCTGGTTTCACAGTAGGATGGTTTAACTTGCTGACCAGGGGAAAGAAATCACCTGAGTTCTTTCCTGCTCTTTTATTGTTTCAGTTTACTCACTGTGGGATCAAATGGCTGTCAAAACCAGCCTTAGTGAGAGGGTGGCAGGAGCAGAAGGTCAGCACCTCTCGCTGTCATCATGGCAAGTTCAGCTGCAGTCATGGGGATAAGCTGTACTCTCAGCTGCATTAGGGGCAGGGGTGGAGACAGTGCATGTGGATTGTTACAACAACTCAGTTCTAGGCTCTTTCTGCTTGCTCTGCCTTTATATTTTTTGGCAAGTGCCAAGACTCTAAAGAAAGACTCAACAAAACATCAAAGTCTCTGCCTAGATATGATAACTTTCACCCTAAAAGGTACAGGCATTTAGACTGAGGGGAGATAGTGGTCACATGAAAAACTCACTCTATTTGTCCCCTTGAGAACAGGCTCATGGTGGTTTTGTTGAAGGCCTTCTGCATCTGAGGAGAATCACATAATGGTTTGGATTGGAATGGACCTTAAAGGTCATCTCGTTTCAACCTCCCTGCTGTGGGCAAGGACATCTCCCACTACCCCAGGCTTCTCAGGGACCCATCCAGCCTGGTCTTGGACACTTGCAGGGCTGGGTCATCCACAGCCTCATCATTCCCTGAGTAACAAATTTCTTCCCCAGCATTTGATCTATATGTATTCTTTCAGTTTTAAACATTCCTCTTTTTTCTGTCACTGTGTAAAAATCTCTCCCCCTCTTCCTTATAAGCCCCCTTTAAAGTACTGGAAGATTACTAGAGGTCTCCCTGGGGCCTTTTCTTCTCCAGGCTTAACAACTCCAGCTTTCTCAGCTTGTCTTCAAAGGAGAGGTGTCTTGTGTGTGCAGGGGACAACCAGGTGGGGTGTTAGGAGAGCAGAGTAGAGGGTCACCTCCCTCAACCTGCTGGCCACACTCCTTTTGGTGAACCACAGGATGTGAGTGACCCTCTGATCTGTGAGTGCACACTGCTGGCTTTCAGCCCAGAGAGTGTTGCTGGACACAGGACACTGAAGTAGCAGAAGTTATCAGACCTGGAGAGCAGGAACATAGATGCCAGTTCCCAGGTGTTCCTGATTTAAGGAAAGGCAGATTAGGGGGCAGTATCCTCTGTTTCCTGTGGTGGTTCCTGGTTCATCCCAGCCCCAGCTGGCTCCTTGTGTGTGTACAGAGCTGGCAGAGTGGTACCTCTGACACTGAGCTTTGGTCTTCTGAGCCTCTCATGCTCCTTGGGCTGCTCAGTGTGTCCTCACAGCATCCTTCCCAAAGACAGCTAAATGGAGCAGTGAGTGACAGCAGTTCAACCTTCTCATTGTCTGTTCATCACTTAGATGTCAAGCATCAGTAATTGTGTGATTTCCCCTTGCATTCACTCTTTTGTTTTACCAGAAGAGATTTTAGCATAGGCTTTGAATAGTATCAGTAGATTTATTGGTCTGGATGCACCTAATCTTCCCAATGTTTGCTGACTGTTCATAAATGATGTTATGTAATGGGTTGAAATGGATTTTTTTGCTGCCTTAAACAATTCAGAGTGCAAACTCCTGACAAGACATCACCCTTAGAAAGGAGAGGCTTTAAATGCCCAGTACAAATCATTACCACTTGAACTAAGAGTAACTGGTAGAGAATGAAACTCTTTTCTTGTGTGAACAGAATTTAACAGTGATTAATCACTACAATTTACTAAAAATGATGGGAACTGTGGTAACTTATCTTCTACTCTGGTACCAGGAACATGCTTGTTTCTAGAGTTTGCTGATCACAATGTTGGGTCAAGCAATGAATTAGGATCTCTTACATAACGTTGTGGACTTTGAATCCACTATATCCTCCTCACAAGCAAGGACTGGACTTTACCAGTTCAGAGCCTATATAGAAATAAAATGAATGGCCTCATGACAAGCTACAGGTCAATATGAGATCAGAAATGCAACAATATCCCCATGTCTCCTGCAGGAAATCATTCAGGCAGTTTATCAGTCTGTGTTTTCATTCTAGTCTTACCACACTCTTCTGCTACACATCTGCTGGCTGGCCATACTCCTTAAGATCTTTAAAAATTTTTATTAAAGAATGACTAAATTTTTAGCTATTACCTGCACTAGGTGGGTGATAGGAAGCTGGTTATTCCTGACACACAAAAAAGTTCCAGTTATTAATTCTCTCCTGCTCCTTCCCCCCCTCCTCTCCCTCCCTGGTCTTAAAATGTTTGCTGAACATTGTGGGGTATGGAGAAGAGTTGAGCATAAGCTAGTAATAGCTGCTGCATGCTGCTGTTCTCTTTCAAGTTTCTTGTCTGGTGACAATCCTAGGGATCCTTGTATTGCTAATTTATCAGTCAAATCAATACAGATGTGTAACACTCAAGAGTATGTGAATGCAATGAATATTTAGGATCAGCATTTCAATCATGTTTAGTGGAAAACAAAAAAGGGGGAAGTTCATACTGATAGTATTATATAAAAGAATAGAGGTAGCATCTCCTGTTTTTCATCTCCTTATACAAAAAAATTTCAAATTCAGATATCTTTAAAAATATATGTACCATACAGATACTGCAGTGTGTTGGACCACTTCCTTTCTGTTTGAATGCCAACATTTGAGAATGCTAGATCTGAAAAAGGCTTGTACAAACTGCATTGAATAACAGAGCATACGGTAATGAGGCAACATACATGATGTTCTCCCAAGTGAAAATGATACAGAACACTCAGTAAAAGAAATTTGGATGTCTGTTAGAAATCCAAATTAGCAACGTGACAAGGCTCTCTTATAAAAATATTTCACAAGTTCTCAAAATTCCATCACAGATGTAGTTTCTCAGAGGATATTTCCTGCATGTACATCTGCTGCAGTAGCATGAATAGCTTCTGCTTATTTAGATGTCTCAGGTTGTGCCCTTTGAAGAGGGATGGCAGTAGTCACTGGGAAAGCAGGATAGAAGTATTGATGAAATGCCAAGAATTTTGGGTTAGACACAGGTCTGAGCTCGGGATCAAGTATTAGGGGAGCTGGGATACACAGGAGACTGCAGGATTCACAGGAAAGCATTTGGAGCTGTATGGGCAGAGACTTATGTCTGTTACTCTTTATCAGGAAATGTTATGATTATGCTTTTTTTCAGTTGTGCTCTGTAAGCCTAGCCCTGGGGAAAGAGTATGCAGAAGGCAGGAATGGAGACAGATTTTCAACAGAGTGTGAAGAAGGATTGGAGTGAAAGTAATTGGGATGTCTCAGGGCAGAAGTGGTGTTAGGGTTAAGGAATACTAGGGGAAGAGATGGGAACACTACATGATAGTACATTCTTGCACACACAACTGACATCTGCTATTTCCCTTCCTATTTTAAACAGATGGTAGGAAATAAAAATAATTTTTATTTGATTACTTAAAGAGAGTTGTTCAAATGAGATTTTTCCTTAAAGGGCTCACAATCACAATTTGGATGAAGAATGTTTTAGCACAGATTCACTCAGTGACACTTTTGTCTGCCAGGATTGCTTCAGGGTCTTTTACCTTATCTAATTTTACCATCTCTCTGTTCCTAACCATTTTGTTATCTCCAACCTAAGTCTTCCCAACTATTTTCACAGATCTATAATGTATGGTACTTATCTAAAAGACAAGATCCTAAGAATGAAATGGGAATTGCACTTAAGTGCTTTTCTCTCATCTCCTGACTAGCAGTAATTCCAGTGTGAAACACTGTGCACCCCACAGCTGGGGAGTGATGGGGATCCAGGGTTTGGTTCCACAGGATGCAGGGTATGCTGGCAGCTTCTGGGGCTGGTCCCAGTTCAAGGAACAGTCCTGAGAAAAGTGATGAATGGATATTAGGAACGTCTATTCTAAATTACATCCCACTTTTCTGCTCTGTTTACCAAGATTAGCAGATGCCTTCTTTCCAGGAATATAGCCTAGACAATCTGGTGTTTTCTAGGAGAAGCTGTAATTACAATAAGTTATAAATACCTTACATCATTATACTATTTCAATATTTAAATTATTATGGGGAATATTACCATCACAGCTTCCCCTGAGCTTTCATAAACTCTGACTTGCCAGGAATTATTCTGGGACCTTGGCAAAAGGTGATACATCCTGTGTTTGTGGGTTAATAAATATCATCATAGCATTTTTCCTCAGCCACTGGAAGTTACTGGGTGAACATGTAAAAATGAAAGGTGATATTGCTTGCTTGGTTAAATGATATTATAAAAAACAGGTTTTAGACAACTTGAAATTCATCTAGTTAGAATAATTTGGCAAAGCAGAGTGATATTAGTACAAGGAAAACAATTGTCTACCTATCCATAACAATCTGTAAATAATACTCTTTATAGTGACTGAGAACAAAGCATGATGGAAATGTAATTTAAAAGTAAAAAAAAAAGGTTTAAAATAAAATCTTTCACGAGAGCCAGAGAGCACACTGTTGTTATATGAAGATTAATGATGTTGTTCTTTTTCAATAATTTTCTATATATATATTCCTGTTGTTGTCTTAAGTAAATGCTAGCCAAAATGATTTTCTGCTTTCCCATTGCAAAGTGATTGTTATTGGAGATGAAAGATGTGATACAAATCTTGGTCTCAAAAGTTTTGTCTGCAGACCTTCATTCCAAAAATGGAGTGAAGACCCTGTATTTTCAGTGCTCATGGGTACTTCTTGGAAAAAAGACCTTGTTAAATCAGTGCTGGAATTGCTGTTGGGTTGGTGAGAATTAGTGCTGCATGGGAGACTGCTGTGAATGGACATGGTGTTGTGAGGCTGATTTTGCCTTTCTTGCTTTGCTTCAGCTCCTGTGGCAACTTACTATTCAAATATCACAATTAATTTTGCTTGAAAAGGACCTCAGGGGACCATAGGGTCCAACATCCTGCTCAAAGTGGCTGATCTTGAAGCTGTCTCAGATTTCTCAGGGCACTGAACTGCCAGGTGTTGAAAATTTCCAAGGAAGGAGGCTTTGGCAAGCTCTCTAGTTAACCCCTTCCAATCCTTGATCACTCAACTTGTCTTTTTATCTCTTAAATCAGAGTGGGTCTTGCTGCAACTTGAGACTGTGAGCTCTTGTTCTTTCATTGCATGTCTGTGAGGAGAGTCTGCCTCCATCTGCATTCCCCACTAGGCACTGCCCCAGCAGCCTTCCTTCCTGAGGCTGAAGGAGCCCAGCTTCTCCAGCTGTTCCTTGTGCATCACATGCTCCATCGCCCTTCTGATGTTTCTCCTTGGTTTCTCTCCTGTTTATCAGAATTCCCTCTGTATCCAAAGGCTCAAAAATGAGCAGGCTGCTTGAAATGCAGCTTTGACAGTGATGGCTAAAAGGGAATAGTCTGTCCCATGAAAATGAGCAGCCTGCACTCACTCCTGCACAGCCCCACTGGGGACACACATTCTATCTAATTCTTGCTCACCAGGCTCCCCCTTCCCTGTCTCAGGGTGCTGCTTGGCCTGAACTGCTGCACAGGGCTCTCTGCTCCTATATAAGACTTTGGATTTGCTTTGATGAAATTCATGTGCTGTTAACACACACCTTTGGCTTGTCAGTGAAGGGCAGCACAGCCCTCCTATGTGCAAACAGGAGTTTGACTTGGCTGAGCTCAGGTAAATGAGCTCAGGTAAAAGGACTCAGTTTGCTGGTCCAGCAGCTTCCCTGAAGCAGAAAGCTCTGTCCTTTGGAGATCTGGGCAAGGGAAATCTTGGCCTCTGTCCTGTTCCATTTAGCCCCACAGTTTCTGGGGTTGCCATGATGTTCTCTTTAGCTTATTCAGCTTCTGCAATTTTTTTCTGTGTTTTGCAAGAAGTTCCTGAATTGTCAATGTAACCAGTTGCAGTTTTCCAAGCTAACATTACCCATTTTGCTCACTTCATATAGAATTAATCAATTACTCTAAAGGAGGGGTTTATGTTTGTACATCACCAAACTCTTTTGCTCAGAAATCAGTGGAACCAAGGAGTTAAGTGCCTTTAATTCAAGCTTAAAAAGGTAGGTCTGACAAACACTTGCTGGCAGGAGTTGGACTCAACATAACAAGAGGGTTAGCTGACTTTGACCTTTTTGTTTACATCATTAGTTGATAACTAGAGCTTCCTGTCTGTGTCTTTTCTCAGCTTGAGGTAGTCCAGTCTTGCTACTCAACAGAGGTTGTTCTTTTTTTAATTGCCAGGCTCAAGATAGACAGGACGAAGCACACTTCTGTTTGCTTGTTAAAGGTGTCCTGAAACTATTTGAGTTAAATTAGAAGTGTTCCTCTGTCTAGATCATCAAGTGGAAAAAAAAAAAAAGGTATATTAATCTCAGCTCTTTGATGTCTTGGTGGCTTGTAGTAAAAGGAGAAGAATCATCCCATGAAAAAAGAAATATTTTGCTTTAAGCAGAAGAAATAATTTTGAAGATTTAACTATAAATATTTTCTTAAGCTTGAAGTCACAGAGTGAGCAATGTTAATAGGAATGCTTACAGAGAAACTCTGTGAGGTTTTAAATGGGATTTATTTCCAAATGGATGGCAATTAAATTATTAATAACAAATTAAAGCTGTGACAAAATCACTTCTGATTTATCATTTCTAAATAGAAAGTGGTGCTATTTGCATTGTGCCCCTTTTAATGCAGATAGCTGATAGAAATGTTTTAGAGGTTGCTTTTATGATGCACTAAACTTCTTATCAGCCTGATTTATACAGGTCTTACATAGCTTAGTCATATTGTTTTACATATTTTTGATTAAATGGCATTTAGAATCATAGCACCCTATTTCCTGGACATTAAGAATTTGTAATTAAGAACTAACCCAGTATTTAATGGACATAAGATGGTACAGGAACTAATGCTGCTAAATGTTTTTGAAAAGGCCAAGCTAGACTGTCAAATGACATTTCAAGGTGTATGTGCAAATTTATCAGCAATGATAAATTATGGATTAGAAGGTAAAAATCCTTTCTACTCAGTGAGGAATACAGGGCTGACCAGTATAAGTTGCTCCTAATACAGCTGGTGGAACTAATGCACAAACAAGTTGAAAACCCATCAAAACAAGACTATGAAGAGTTTCTTCAACTGTCAGGAATTAGTCAAAAGAAGAACTAGGATTTTGTTAGTATAAGCTAACTGTTTTCCAAGTGTTGTATCACAGAGCAGGAGTATGCAGCACTCAAAAACTGATTGTCAGTAGGCTGTGTACCCAATATTAAGTGCTAAAAAGCCTTTTGTTTGTTTATTTGAACATTAAAATGCAAACTTGGGAAACAATTTCTCTGAGTAACACTGCAAATAACTCTTGTAGTCTAATTTTTCTAAATTTGTTTTCTATTGTGATCTCAATTAATTAATTACATTCATTTTCCCCCCTAATGTTTATGGTTGAACACACACTGTTCATAGTTTATGAATAAAGGAAATTCAGAGAAATGGTTGCAACACAATGGAGAAAGCGGTGGGCAAATTTTCTGTCTTCCTTCCAGTAATGTTATCATAATTAATTTAAAGCATGAGGAGTTCTGAAATCTGGAGGTGTACTTGTTTTGTCATATCTGCATATCTGTGGAAATATTCTGAGCTTAAAGAAGTCAATAAGCCTTTGTGGTTGGGGAGACATACGACACTTCCCCCCCTTCCAACTCTGTCATGTTTGCATGCTAACACATCACAGTCCACCCAAATCCATGTTAATATTTGTGATTCATTCAAATCCCTCCTTTTCTTTGCTGTGGGTGTGAGTCTCTTATCTTCCAACTCCTACAGTAGCTTAAACTACATTTTGAACACATTAGAAGAGGGTACTCACACAGTCTCCCACCAGTTTGCATATAGCAGTGTAAGTAGGAGGCAGAGGAAAAAATTATCCTTTTTTTTCCTTCCCCCCACTGGTTTTACTGTTTCTAGGGAATACAGGCCCCACTGCACCTGAGGAATGGGCTGTTCCATGTTTTCATGAACTGGCACCTGAGATGTTATTTTGTCACCATGTGCTTCTCAGCTCAGCAAGTTGACTCGTGCTCCCAGCTCCATTTGCTGGAGTGGATTTGTTTTGGCTTTATTAGTTTGTGGTGAGGGTTTTGTTGTTGGTTGTTTGCTTATGGATTTATTTTTTTAAGATTAGTACATGGAACTCTACTGGCAAACTGTCCTGTTCTTGAAGCTGAGATATGGGCTGTTTGGAAGGAGCATTTCCTTTTAACTGCTGTGTTGTCCTTCACCCTCAAAGCAGAGCAATCAAATCAGAGTTGCAGGAAGATCTGTGGCAGCCAGGGAGGCTCTTGCCCTCCCTCTGTCCTTGCCCCTGCATGCACATGCTGGCACAAACATGTACATGCACATCCTGCTTTGACAGAGTGCAAAAGATGAACTCATCCATTCCAGTGTGAGGTCAGCAGACATACTCAAACAACTGTAAATATAAGTGGTAAGTTGTCAACTTGCTTTACCTGAATTGGGAACCACTTGCATCAACTTTTCTAATTGGGTTGTGAAAGGTGGCAGCCAGGTGACATGTTTCTGACCACAACCTAGGTACAGAATGCCCTTCTTGGCTTTATTGTGTCATCTGGTCTGTCTGGAGTGCTTCTGCTTTCATTTCATCACAGCTTTGAAATCCTACTCTTGCTAGTATACATTCTCACTATTGGTTTTGAACCTGATGTTATGCTTCCCTCCTACACCAACATTTTCCACAGCTGCCAATTTTTATGCCGTTTCCAGCAGCCAACAGAAAACCTTTTTAGGTCTCTTTTTCTGCACTACTACTTTGTACTGGAAGACTTAATGACAGAAACTCCTTTCTTCCCCTTGAGACGTTCTGAGTGTCATATCAACTAAGACATTTGAAATCTCATGAGGTATTCATAGCTCTGGTTCATTTTGAGAATGGTTTCCTTGGACAAGGTCATTGTCAATTTAATATTTCACCTGTTCAGGACTTGCACATTTTCCTTCAGTTTGTCTCCTAAGAATTTTTCAGATGATTTTAACTCATTCACACTACTTCTCCTACCTATATGATGCCAGAGTAAAAAATTAAAACTGATCCAGAGCTGTACAAAGTACTTTTCTTCACTTGACAGTGTAGTGTCAGCCATGCTTGACAGAATGATTAGAATCATTCTATTAGCATTTTATACCATTTCAGCCCGTTAAGATTCTGGGTGACAGTCAGTACATGTTTGGCAAAAGAATGTCAAGAATCTGCACCGTTCCCTGTACAAGCTTAAAGCAATTTATCTCTGTTGGAGTACATGGTATAAGAGGAAGCAGGCTGTCTTGAGGAACTTGATATTTGCATGATTTTTTAATTTATTTTTTATCTCTGGGCAGCTTAGGACTGAATGAGCCTGACAAGACTGGAGATTTTAGGGTAAGGTTATCTTCATAAGCAGATGGAAAACCTTACACATTTCTCTATCCAGTTACTGAACTAGTAAGTGAATTTTCTAGTATGATGATTCAGGGAGTTTAGTCATTTACAGTTTATTAGAGTTTAGTCAAGCCATTTTTAGTGGTGTTTAGGCAAGTTTAAAAAGTCAATTTACACAGACATGAATTCTATTCATGCATATGAGCTTTGCTAGTGCCTAGCAGAGCATTACATGCCCAAATAATAGCAGCAGTCAGGGAGGTTTCAAATATAACCAGCGTGAAGGCAACTGGGCAGATGACAGTGGATTTGGTGGTTTGGAACTTCTTTGTGGTGTGCCAGTGAGATTTCTGTGGAGCTTGGTAAACAGCCAGCAGGAATTAGCTCAGTGAGACACATGTGAGGGAGGTCGTGTTGGGGTTTGTTATGGAGGAGGATGGTGTGCACAGAGACAAAACAGTTCTTGGGCTCCTACATTCATCCTGGGTGGCAAGTTGGCAAGGACATGAGGAACAAATTTTGTTGTGAGTGTGTCACAAGTACATAACACATTTAAGAAACTGAAGGAAGAGAATTAGGGTGACCTAATTACACTAAGATGGACAGGCTAGCAGACCTTAGCCTCTAGTGTGGGATTTGTTCTCAGTTTCCAGACTTGCATTGAATACATTTGCTTTTAAACATCTGGGTTTGAGCTGTGCTCTCTGTGGGCATGTCACCTGCACTCAGCTCAGCTCTATTTCACTTTTATGTCACATGGCCTTTTTTTGGGGAAGAGCATAAGGAGCAACCCCCAAGGGTCAATACCTCAAGGTGAGTAATACCCTGCTCTTGGCAAGCTTAATTAAGATTTTCTGTTAGAGCTGTAAGAAAAAGAAAGAGCACTGCTCAGTCTGCTTGTAGAAATCCTGTACTATGCTGCTGAATGTGAGTGGTGAGGATTTATTTGCTGCCCTTTCTTGATCTAGCAAAGGAGCAGCTGTTTGTTAATCATGTTGCAATTTGCAGTGGGGAGGCAGCATGTTGATTTTATGGCTTTAAAGCTATTGAAATGTAGTGTTCATGTGTGAGTGTGACAGGACCACACATCACAGAGATCCACCACTTGAAGTTTGAAGTGCTCCCTAATCTCCACCAGTTATTCTCCTGGAATATAAAACTCAGATCAAGGAGAGACTTTAGATAGAGAAACAACAAATTAAGTTTGGCTTGAAGTAATACCTGTAACAGCCTTGCCTACAGAGCTAATGAAATTGGAAACCTTTTGGAACAGGTTTCCATTCCAGTATCTCTCCATACTTCCAGGGCTGATCCTTTTATTTCCTTTGCCTCTAAGGCTCAACTTTGAGTCAACTCCCCACTGCAGATAAATTCGTGGCACTTCAGGTTTTTGTTAGCCATGTTCCCAACTGAAACAGTGATTTTGGGGTTTTTCCATACCTGCTGACTGTGAAGCATTGTGCCTACTCACAGGCTGGATGTCATCCCATATGAGTAGCTGCTGAAATAAAAGTTTATTCTCTCCATGTTGTCTCTCTTGCCAGGTATTAAGAGGAGAAAAGAACATGATGCTACCTGTGCTGATATGTACTCTATCCATTTCCAGCCTAAGACTTCTATAGAATGGTGAATTATTGTAGTCTCCTGCTATGTTAATTCGAGCCAAATTAAAGCATACCATGAATTTAATTTGGCTTTTATGGGCTAACTTAATGGTAGTTTATCCAAAGGATCACACATTATTCCTCATTAGATAAATTAGCTTAGCAGAGTTTCATTTGCTATGAACAAAGTTCAACTCTTTTACATCACAGAAAGATTTTAATTAAAAATCATGGACTTGTGATGGAGGCTATTATACCAGATTTTCTTGACCTTTGAGTCAAAAAAATTATTTTTTTGCTATTCCTAATTCATTACACCCTTTCTAACCTCTTACTTTGTCAGCTGTATTTTAATTCTGATATTTGTCTTTCTGAAGTTGGGGAATTAAAATAAATATTAAAAAAACAAACAACAGAAAACCCCAAACCAAACAAACAAAAATCCTCCCAAACCAACCAACCAACCAACAAAAACAACAACAAAAAAAACCAAACAGAAAACCAAAACAAAACCCCAAAAAACAAAACAAACTCCAAAATCAACAAAAAAAAAAATCTTTCAAACAATATTGCTTCAGAAAAGTCATGCTGGGAGCTACATGTACCACTAAGTACTCTTGATGTTGAATATCATCTTCTAAAGTAGAAGTTTCATCACATTTTCCAAAAATGCCAGATGCTTTCGGACCTTTTATTAAAATTCAAATATATTCTCAAGGATGCTACAGGCATCCTTGTGGTAGCTTAAGAAATTGTCTCACATTTTCCAGGTAAATGACTTTCAGAAGTTATAAGAACAATTCTGAAGGGCATTGGAGTCGTCTGTGCCTCTTGTCATCCCTGGTGAATGTTTATTTAGAAATTTCTGTGGCTGTGAGCACTGAGACATGAGCCCTGTTGCCATGTGACAGAGGCACACAGGGGAGACTTTATTTTGACATGACCCTTAACCAGAAGGATGCTGAAGAGTTTTGGTTTTTCTTTTTCCCCCATATCTCTTCACCCTCTGAATAATATATTAATTTCATGTCAGAATAGTGTCAAGAAAGATTACTTTCTTTTTTCTCCCTGCACTCTTACCAGTTTTATAAAGATAATGGCTCATGGTAAAGAAAAAATTCCCTTACAACTGCTTCTTGCTGCTTGCTGAGAGTCAAGTGATTTTTCAAAATATGTTTGCACTCCTAACTTGGTATCTGTTGCAGCTTATTACTGGAGAGAGAGGGGTGCCAGGCATTCTATCACATATTTATCCCTGGTACTTTACATGTTTTGCTCTAGTGCACCTCTGTTTTCTTCCACCTACAAGAACTTCTTGATTTTTATTTAAGGATTTGTATTCTTCTCCTTCCCTATATTCTAAAAAGCACAGGGGAAAGAATGAAAGGAAATCTAACAGAAATATTTCAACAGAATGTGACTATAAAAACACATGCTATTTATGGCAGTGTAATGATAAATAATAAATGGTAATAAGAAAGGGAATTTTTAAAAAAAGAGACAAATACAAAATTGAAGAAATTAACATTAGTGACTCTGTTTTGAACCTGCCAGTATTGTCTCCCTTAGCTCTCCATTTGGTATTTGAGCAGCAGCTGGCAAATACCTTGTAAATCTACTACAGCATATGTCTGAGGGGCAACAAAATAATCAGTAGAGTGCAACAATGAATTCAAGTGATAATGATCTTGGGGTTCAAGTGTCTGAAACAATTAACACATTCTGAGGTTGCTTAAGTACAATTTGTAAGGACATTTAAAAAATATTTTTATATAAATAAAGTTTGAAGGTATTTTCCTTAATTATCAAAAAAATTTTTTTTTTTTTTTTTTGTTAGAAACCATTGTAATGTTGAACTTCCCGATAAAAATTGAAATAGCTGGAGAAAGCCAAGCCAGCTTATTCTCAAAACCAGAATATATTATTTGTTTTCTAAATATGTTATTTTTCTGTTCCATTGGAATTTTATGCTTTTCCATAATTCCACTTATTTCCATAAAACATAATGGCAAAGGAGTAATATATAGGTTCGTTGGGAGGAAGAATTAAGCAAGGTCTCCCTGTTAATGCTGAATTTTCAAAAATATCTGATAGGCCAGAAAAAACCAATACAGTACCAAGAATTAGTTTTGTGTTTTATATATTTATGCCATAAAACTCTGAACATCCACAAGCATCTTTAAGGTTACTTGTAAAAAATTCTAATTCAAGAAGATAATTTTTTGGGGAACATGCATCAATTTCAGTTAATGCTTTTCAATTAAAAAGCATCTATAAAACTTTCCCGTGTAATATTTTATTAGATTGATGCAGAAGTAAGTTAAATAAAATGGACTGTACGTTATGGGTGAGCCAATATAGTATTGATGTTATGTTAGAAAATGTCCAGGAATATTTGAACTATCACTAATTTGATTCAGGGAAGATGACAGGTCCAGCTGCAGAACAATCCAACAATCAGTGACTCGTACTGTGGTGTCTGCCTAATTGTTCATTTTGCACAATAGGATTTCTCTAAGGCCCAAATGTTAGCTTTCCATTAGAAATTCACAAGAAGATATTAATGTTTTGAATTCCTGCTCAACTTCTTACAGACATCCTGGCCTGTGTTATCTTAATTATAAAATCCATTGTTGTGTAGTCCTCGAACAACTCCTGCACAGGATTAGTGATACAGGCAGAAAAAAAAATAAAAAATGATAGAGTGGATCTGTGCTTCACCATGGACCTCCATGGGCTGCAGGGGGACAGCCTGTGTCACCACAGGCTGTAGCACTTGGAGCATCTCCTGCCCCTCCTTCCTCACGCACCTTGGTGCCTGCAGGGCTGTTGCTTTTACTTTTTCTTTTCTTGTTCCTCTTTCACAGCTGCCATGCAGTGGTTTTTTTTGTTTTGTTTTGTTTTGTTTTGTTTTTTTGTTTGTTTGTTTGTTTGTTTTGTTTTGTTGAGTTTTTTTTGCCTGTTAATAGATGTGTTATAGCAGAGTTTCATCAGCAACATTGATGGGCTCAGATGGTGTCTTCTGACAGAATTGACCCCTGCTGCTCCTCTGCTACCAAAACCTTGCCACATCCACCCAATAGCTGCATTACTAAAAGGGAGTGATCTTCATATCACAAATACAACAAATGTTTCTTGATGATCTTCTGATCTTGTGTGTGTTACAGTTACACATCAGTGAAAAACTTTACCTTTGAGGAAAGACTTCACCTTTCAAGCTGAATGCAAGTTTACTCTGAAAAGAGGAAGACAAATTGATCTCTGCTACTACTGCATATTTAATCAGGGTGGAAACAGAGTCAGTTTTGATTACAGAGGATTTATCTATTTGCTGCATTCCAATTCCTTTTAATATTGGAGTTCTCATTCAGTGTAAATGTTATATACTCTAAGCAATAGTAACAAGACTGAAAATATAAGTCATATAATAAAAAAAGAGTATTATTGGGAAAAGTAAATATACTTCTCTTATAAGGAGAGACAGGAAATCTATGTTTATTTTACTTGGTGGACTCAGTTCCAAACAGTGAACTGAGTAAAAAGAAAATGTCATTGAGTGAGAGGCTGAGCCTTCACAAGGTGTTTAGACAGGCTCTTAGGAAATGAAGGGACAGAGGAGTGAGTGGTCCCCCTTGCTTTGGGATCAGTGATTAGAGAGGCTGGTGACACCTAAGGCAGAATATAAGCTGCTAAATGAGATATCAAGCACCAATACCAGATAAAAAAGTTGCTATATAAAGTCTAGAAGCAAGCCAAGAGGTGTCAAGGTAAGAGAGTTAATTTACTGGGAAATATTTCACCGACTAGATTAAGTCCTCCTCTGCTGTGTGCAGTCCTTCTAAAGCAGAAACAAATACGATTGCTAAATATGATTGCATATTTTAGTTGAATTAAATTATGATAGAGAAGTCACATACAGAAATGCCCTCAGTTTGGGATGAGTTAACTTCAGTTTGAAGACAGAAAAGTTTAGTGTACTTGCTGGAAAGTGTTGCTTTTGTTTTTCAAATAAGAACATAGGAATGTCTGTAGCAGTTCAGGCCAGACTTAATGCAAGTACTTGGTGTTCTCAGTTGATCAGCAGGAAGGGGTGAGATTTTGGTCCTGCTTCCCTAAAATGGCATCATGGCCACCAAAAATTAGTAATTCAGGTTTTTCCTGAGAATATTGCCACGTCTCCGTTAATAAGTTTTGAATTGGTTTTTTTTTGGTCTGTGAACTAGTCCAATTTAATTTCATGTATTTGTGAACTTTTAGCATTCATAACATCCCCTGGCAAGGCATCTTACACCTACTTTGCACAGTGTGAAGCATTCTAGAGCAATTGAAAGGTAGTGCTTTTTCTTTCAATGGATAATTATGTTGTCACCAGATGCTGTGGTTGTCAAAGTGGAGGTTCCAAGAGCAGTCGTACAAACTCATGGAAAGAAAATCCAGCTACAGCAATTAAATGCTAAAATATAATTGCTGGCTTTTAAAGTACCTGGATTGGAGATACTTGAAAACAGAGAGAAACCTCAGGGGAAGCATGCCCTGCCCATATAAAGCAGGCAGAGTTTGCTAACTTGATTGACATTTTTTGTAGCTCCAAGCAGTTGTCTATGTGTTCTTCACAGAATACTTTGTATTTATTGATGGCTTTAAAGATGTCAATGAAAATTAAATTAAAGTGATTGTTGATGTTCCTCATCTCTTAGCTCCATTTGAGCTGATGATGTAACACAGAGCTAGTTTCCAAGCAAGATTTTGCAGAGGATAGGAATAAGTCTTCGTACCTTTGTTCTCTCTATTCAAAGAAGTCTCTTTATATATTTATGAGCATTTAGGGCAGAGTGCTGCTGAAAGCTCTGATACCACTCGATAAAGTTGGTTATTTTGTTATGCAGATGACAGCTGTTTGTTAGTCCCTCTTTTCATAAAGGCTCTCTAACATCAATTGTCAGTAGCTCAATAGACACCAAAATAGTTTCTCATGTTTACTTTTACTCAGAAAAGTATAGTTGTGCCAGAATGCAGCTTGCTGAGAAACAGTTCAGCACAGCTATCCAACAGCTAGGGATCTAAACATAATCACACATGTGACCAGTGCATCCATCCCTACAATGCTCATTGCTGTGCAACTCTAACAAGATCAGTTAAATTGCAAGTATCTGCTCTTGTTCTAGCCCTGTAATTACTCAAACCTGTCAGTGTTACGGAGTTGGCAAAATTTTTGCTTGTATGAGAGCCGTATGAATTTCAGTTCTGTGCACCAAGACTTGCAGTGTGTTATGGTTATGGCCATGAGGATTTCAGAGCACACCCCAGTGTCTCTCTCACTGTCTGCCAGACAGCCTTCCTGGCAGCCAGCAGCCCTCACAGGCCAGTCCTGCTGCTTCTCCTGGTTCAGTGGTGTGTGGCCTCCACAGGGGACATCCTTTCTCAGCTGCAGGGGGCCTTTGGGCACATTGGAATCTCTCCTGTGAATTCAGCTGCTGTGCTGTTCTCCAGGAATGTTTCATGTTCTTGTCCACCCCTTACACCTCAGGCAGCTCTTCCTCCTTGAGTATTTGGATCCTTTTCTCAGTGGAGGATTAGAGTTTTTATTTTTCAGCCTCTCCTCTGAAGAGGATTCAGGAAGGTTAATACTTCAATCCACAAATTCCTTTGACTCGTCTCCTATGCAGCAGTTCATCTGGCTATTTTTCCCAATTAAAATAGGTGGTTCTGTGCACACTTTGTCAGATGCTAGCTGTGATATTAAGCTGTCTTTGTCACAGCAAGAGGCAGGTCACTTCACAACCTTTGCTTAGTGATTTGGTTGTATTCTTCCTTGTGAATTTTCCAGGTAATCTGTATCAAGTCAGTGTGTTAAGAGGTACACTTAACGTAATTATTTCATTAATATGTATGTTTGCTATTTATATTTTGCTTATTGCTGGCTCTTGGCTGAGACTAAGCATAGCAATTAATGTGTTTGGGGTAGGTAGTTCTCAGCCCCTTCTCCTGAAGAAAATTGTGATAAGTGACAAATCACATATATTTGAAATTCTAGTTTTGGTAAACGTATTGCAGCCTTGGTCAGTGTTTTAATGTGCAGTCAAGTTCAGGGGCACAGCAGAGCTGCCTGGTTTTATATATGGGTTGAAGGTGAGCTGCAGTTCAGTGAAGTAGGCATGTTGATGACAATTCAGGCAAAATATCAAAACTTGGTAGTAAAACCAGTGTTGGCTCCTTCAGATTATATTTTTCATTATACAAGTTTGTGACTTTTTATGAGGGATTCTTTTCCCTTCATTGCTGTCAGTCATAATACACTTAGTATGACAGCTGCTGTCATCCACATATGTCCAGGACTTTCTAGCCTTTGCTTTTTAATGTGGATTTTGGTTCTTCTGCAGTCTTCTGGTGTCCTGCAAATAGGTTGCTGCAAAGGATTTTTCCTGGACCTAATTGAAGTCACTTGGAGAACAATTCAGGAAGTTGTTTGGTGGTGATATGATGGGAATTTCAGTGGTTGTTGTCTTTCAACAGCACTGCCTTCTTTTATGGTTACACATGTAGGATTTGGAAATTGAAGACCATGGGCAGCCGTGGTGTCCACCTGGGATTTTTGAAAAACTTCAGTTGTTCACAGGGCTTCAGACTAGACTAGACTAGAGGCAGGAAGAAACATTTTCCCCTGCTTGTCTGTCTGGCTTGGTAGGGCTATTATTTTTATCTGAATGTTTATTTTTTAATGCTTGTGACAGACTATTCTGTTGCTTGCAGGGAAGAATGTTATACACAGTGTATGTTGTGAAATGTGACATTAAACAAATGTGAAAGTCTGCTTTCTCCCATCTTTCTCATTTTCCCTTTCATTTCTGTCCAGTTGTGGCCAGCCACAGTATTAAGTTCTTGTTCTTTATCTCTGAGACTTACTTTAGACTATTGGGACAGTTTTGCTGTAGGAATTGGCAGAGTCTACTCAAATTATTCATGGTGGGTTAGAAAGAGAGAGAGCTGAGACTGGTCAGGAGGAAAGTACAAAGGTGAAAACATGGTAGGCTTTCAACTGGATCACATGGAAGAGAAGCCCAGGTGTACTGTAGGTACTTTTGATTGATCAGTAATATATTTTGGCAATGATATCTCTCTTACTTTGGGAGAGATGAACAAACATTTTGACATACCTTCTCAGGAGAATTGCTGTGTGATTGAAAAAGGGTTGTTATCATGCTAGTATATTCATAACCATGAACAATCAAATAAGAAAGAAAGACCTTACATCAATTCTGGACCTCCCAGAAAGCTGACCTACTGCAACCCATAATTTCTTAAGTTTACTGCAATGAGAAACATTTTGCAGGGAAATAGTAATTAAAAATGCATCAGTTTTTTTGTAAGTGTGAATTTTAATTCAGATAACATGCCATAAGTCTTTATAATTTATTCATAAGTTTTCATGGCCCTTCACTGGCTGCAACTTTGGACAGTTATTTTACTATTAACATAACTTTTATTTCATATATGGCTTGTATTCTTCTCAAACTGCCACTTAGTGATACATTTTAAATGTGACCTAATAAAAAAAAAGAAAAATAACTGGTTTTAGGTTGGTATGAAAACCAGTTCAGCAATCTCTTCTGCTGCAGCTTCCTGCTAAGTTCCTGATAAGTTGGATGAGGGAAAAGACTTGGCTAAATGTCAATTAAGTGCAGATACCTAAAGCTCTAGTGTCCTTGTCTGCTTATAAATTCAAGAAGTAGCTGAGCCTTCTGGTTGCATTTGGAATAAAGTGGTCTTTAAGTATGGAGTGAAGGAGTAGGAAAAGAGAATTCTGCTTCTTCCATTGATCATAGTCTTAATTCCCTCACAATGTGAGCTTGTCACCAGGACATTAAACTGACAGGGGAGCCTCTGCTGTACTGAGTGGTTTGGGGTTTTTTTTCTGCATTAAGAAGGAAAGCATTGGGCTATATTATGCAATTTAAGACAGTCTATGCATTAAATATCTGTATGCTTTTGAATAAGGGGGAGCAATAATTCTATTCTTGAAGATAGAATGCAAATACAATAATTTTTCTTTTAGCATATTAATTCAGTAAGGAGATTAATATAAGCTTCCAAACTTCTTAGTCAAAATCTTTATTCTCTCTGCAGAATGCAATACAATTACTACTTGGATGCTGATAGTAAATGAACTGTTTTATTGAATAGTCATAATGAAATATTGGAGGCTAGTGTGTGATAGTTCTTATAAAGAGTACATTCAAGGAAGACTTTGTAGAGGAGGCAAAAGAGTGCAGAAGACTTCTGTTTCAAAAAGAGAAAGGGGTGGCCATTAGTGGAGTAGTGGCAGCCACTATTACAGTCTGTTGGTACTTCTGACTTCCAGTATGGTTTGGAATCAGATTCTTACCTTCAGGCACGTAATTTATTAATACTCTGTTGCAATCTAAGGAATTAGAGTTATTAGGAATGATTAATACTACTTTATTCAAGGATTGATATATCTTTTGCAATACTGACTAGCATGAGCCTTTTTGTTTTTCTTAATTTTCAGTTCTGGTCTCAGTTTGCAGTAAAATTCTTTACACCTGAAATAATGATCAAACTAATTATCAGGGAAGCCAAGGACAGGTCAGAAGGAGACCTCAGAATGTCATCTAGCCCAGCCTTCCACTCAAAGCTGTGTCAGCTATGAGAGCAGAACAATTAATTCTTAGCACTTCAAAAGAATATTTTATTATCTTTTGAAAGTTTTGTGTTATCCTTCTAAATGACAGGCTCTCTGCAATATATTTTTGCACAGAATACTGAGCTTGGATTTTAAGTTGAAGTAGAAGCTCCTTAGGAGTCTTCTCTAGAGACAGAACTTTTTTTACAGAGACCATCAGTATGTCAAACTTTCTTTCAACTGTGGAAGCCCTGCTGACAATCTGGTGTTACATTCCAAATTTTGCTTTGGGAAATGGTAGCTCTAAATGTAGAAAATGTTTTGATCAAGCATTTGTTACTGGACTTTTTAGTTATTTGTCAAATGGCAGTACCAAAATTCTGGTTTTGTAGAATATAACAAGGCATTTTGCTGTTCTTTTACTATGGCTCATTAGGAATCCAAAGGAGAGTGCTCTAATTTTTCATGTTTAGGTCTTATGTTTATGTCTATGGAGTTTCTAATTTTCTTCCATGCCTGCATTGGAAACTGCTCAACAGTTTATTTCTTAGTTAATTAATTTGTGACATTGAATATTGTCTCTCTCTCTTCTTTTTTTCCAGTGTGACAATGCAAAAGGACTCAAAGCCTTCTATGATGCAATAAAATATGGACCTAATCATCTGATGGTTTTTGGTGGTGTATGTGCAACAGTTACTTCTATCATTGCTGAATCTCTAAAGGGATGGAATTTGGTTCAGGTAAGGCATGGAATGGAATATATTCTCATGCTGACTGTTCTTGTGTCTCTGGATTTTTTTAAAAAATTGGAACCTTAATGCTTTTAAAGCTTAGCATTTTGTGTAATTTTTATGTTTCAGTATTGAAGGCCAGTGAAATTATGTGTAAAGATTAGTTACTTGTATGAAGTGATGGATTTTAAATCTTGGCATTTTATTGTACTCAAAAATGCTTGTGAGTTCAAGGCAGCAGTCATATCTCAGTAGGTTAATTAAATAAAAAAAATGTGTCTCAAAGAGCAACCTAGGTGAGATCACATTCACATATGATAGGGGGGCAAACCTAGGACTTCTGAAAAGTTAGAAGAAGCAACTCATCAGGCCTTAAATTATGGTACTTCAGGGTATTTACTCAGCCTGTACTCAGTCAGAATGCAGTAATTCCTATGCACTTTAAAAGTGCTGGAAATGCATAAATTCTAAATAGTGACTGGGTTCATGTCTCAGTATTTAACTCACGAAGCACATTCATTCCCAGTTGTTCTTCTTTCTGACTTTCTCAAAGGTCAAGTTTGTGGAAAGGTTTCCTCTGCTGAGGAATCAGAATTTATTAATACTAATCTCTAAAATTCAGATGATAACAGCATGATTTTCTTCATTTATTCAATCATCTGACTAGTGAAAATTTTCAGTTGGATGGCTGATCGAGTTTTGCCTTTCTGATGCAGAAATACTCTTTCTGCTCTATATTCATATTGCCCAAAGATACTCTTGTATTTTTTTTTCTGAAAAATTCAAAATAATTCTACAGCAAAATGAAAAAATATATAACAATTACCTGTGGTTACACTTACAAACAGGCTCCTCTTTTCCACCTGGAATACTCACTGAGAGTGGTGCAGAAAGAACAAATGAGGCATAATTAAGTTTGTGAAGAAGATGATGATCAGAGTACAAATGGGAAAATCTTAGGAGGATAATTAAAGTAGCTTGTTAACTGTGTTTGCAATACTTGTCAAATCAGATCTTTTTTTTTCTGCTTTGGGATTTTTTTTCCTGATGTAAAAAAGAATTCCTCTGTGGAAACCAAATAATAGTGTGTCTCTGGGGAGAATGGAGCAAATAGCAAAGCTTGAAACTATTCTTTAACACTTTCTATTAAAATTGGCCTAGTTCATGACCTATAATGAAGTATATGGTCAGAGCTTTGGTTTTTTGAATTTGTCACGTGGAATTTCTGTATGATGTAGGGTGTTTTACACAGCTGAATTTCATTGTGCTAAAAATCTTTACATTTGTAGTCAAGTTCTGCCTGATACAATCTGGAAATTAATTTGTTCATGAAGTTGCTTAGTCTGAGGAAGGGTGATTAGAAAGCTTTAAATTCCTGGATTTGTCAATATATATGTTCAATTATAGAATGGTATGAAGCATTGCTACCAGAGAGCATTTATTTCTCTGTGTTTATGGCTATTACTATGTTTTAAACATTATTTATGATATTAGTTCATCAAGGTATGCTTTGCTGCTTGTGCTTAGTATTCTGTGGGCACTAGATAAATCCTCACATGGCAAAACTGCTCTTTATGCCAGGTTTTTATATCTTGATTGGCTGAATGATGAAAAAAACCCAAAATTTACAACATGGCTGGGAAGTGTGGCAAGGCTTAGTAAATGCAGCAATGGCAATAATCTAAATATTGTTATGTCATACAGTGACAGCAATATGTGTATCTGCAAATCAGCAGATGTAGAGTGCATGAGATAGTGGGGAAACAGAGTACAAATCCTTCCACTCCTCAGGATCCACTGTCACAAGTATCTCTGATTAAAAGCATAACTTGAATAGAAGGAGAAGATAGAAATCTGTAGTTCTCAGAAGTGGAGCAATAATATTTAGCTTGATAAAATACAAGGCTGTCCTTCCTCAAAACTTGAAACTTCACCTCAAAGAATCACAGTGAGTTCACATAAATTGTTTTATGAAATCATGATGATGATGAAGTCATTTCATGTTGCAGTCAGGAAGAGGGAAGACAGCACAGAGATAAAAACTAACCTGACATTGTATTATTGAATAGAGGATTTTCATTTGGATGTCTGACTCCAAAGCTTTGTCCCTGTCCTTGTGCCTGCAGTCATGAAAACAAAGCTCATAACCCTAGCAGGAACATTTGATTTGATTTGATTTACACAGGTGTCATGAGGTTCAGCAAAGTGATGACTCTCTTACACACAAGAGAAATGCAGGATGATACTGATAGTCTTGCAAAAAATAGGGATGAAAGAAGAATAACAAAATATAAAAACTAAAAGAAAAAATTACTTTCCTGAGCAAATACAAGATGAGGCTTGCTGACTGCAAAACCATTCTGAAAACTCTTTAGCCCTGATTTCCAAGTTACTGAGTGACTGCTTTTCCTCTGTTTGGATGAATTTTCCTTTTCTGCCTCTTTTTCATTCCCTGCAATAAGAAGTTGCCAAAACCAAACAATGAAACAAAAGGCCAAGAGTATAAGAGTATAAATGTGCTGGAAATTTTCATATTGCATTTTCTACTCAGGGAGCTATGGTAATGATGAGGGAAGTGAAAGAAATAGTTTCTTGCAAAGTGGCTTCAGTCTCTACTCTCCTTACTGTATGATTTTGATAATGAAAGTGTCTTTTTTACTTAACTGGTTAAATCAGGTCACTGATGGCCTGCAACAATGTGAAATAGGGAAGATTATAGAGGTTGAAAAAAGTCTCAGTCTGAAGGTGACATGCCTTTTTTCCACATTGTATCAAAAAACAGGTACTTTTCCATCTCCATCTTGACAAATTCTGATTTAGTTATGATCAGCAGCAGAAAGGGAATTTGTGTTCTCAATTAGCTGCCTTCAACTGCTAGCTGATTTAATTATCTCTTACTGTAATAAAATTAATTATTTTTAATGGAGCACTTTTTATCTGTGAAAGGAGCAAGTTGTTTTAGTCTGCAAAGACTTATGTCATCCTGAAGGACTTTCACTGGGATATGCTAGGTGAAACAACCTGGAAAATGTTTTTTGAACAGATTCTTAGTAGGACAAATGCAGGCACCCATTCCTTAGCCTCTCAAATTAAAATGCTCTCCGTGGGGAATCTCTGTGTGCCAGCAGTCCTTTGTTGAGTGACAGTCTGAATATGGGCTGGAGGCTGCAAGTGTGTCTTTGATCTCCAGGCTGTGGAGTGGAATCAGTTTGAACCTTTGGTGTTTTAGTTTAAAAGTGCCAATAATATCCTGTGCCTTTGAGAGTGGACCTTAAAGGCATGAAGGCATAATACTGGGCAGTTGGTGTTCTGCAGGGGGAATGCATCAATGTCAAATTCTTCCATATTAGTCTTATCCCCATTCTCCTTCAATGTGCATTCAAGGCAATTCAAGAGTGAAGAAGAATCATGAATATAATCTCTTAATATCTTGCAAAAGACCAGTTATGTATTTTTATTCTGTACATTGAAGCATTCCTGCTAGTACCCAGTTAGTGTAAAATGGAGGAGGTAGGTAGCTGTTCAGTCTTTCTCTTCTATTTCAGTATATCCATCAACTGTTATCTCCATGTGAATTCCTTACAGTGGCAAAAGGATCCATTTTATATAGATTGCTGTTTCTCCTGTTTTTCATTGTCATCTCTCACTTTTCCTGATTGTTTTGTTAACATAAACATTTAATCAGCATGAGGACTTTGACCACACAGATCGTCTCTCTTAATCTATGGACCCCTTTCTCAATTTTTGGAGATTTGTTTTTTTCTTCCATTGTGTCACTGACGTTTTCTTACATTTACAATTTCATTTAACTCTGGAAATAAGCTTCTGCCAGCAACTAAGTATAAATGTTTGTGGTTCCTCAGAATATCCTCTGTTTCTACATATTTTATGTAATCTAGTCATAACTGCTGGCTTCTAGGCAAGTAACTCCTTCAGGCAATGCAGTGATTAGATCGTAATGACATTCAAAACTGAGGAACCTTATTTTGGATTCAGCATCTCATGTTGGAAAGTTTTCTAACAAAATTATAGGTACCCTAATCTTGGTGTATTACTGCTCACTCTTGGGCATATTAATATAGGATGAGTTCATGTGTTAGTAAGGGGTGTTGGAAAATTCCTGGTTCTCAGCTCATGTGATTGGATATTAAACAGCCTACACTGAGATTTGTTTTACTGTGCCAGAGATCCATAAGTATTCAAGATCCCATCGCTGAATTACTGAAAAGGCTGCTGCTGTTCAAGAAAATCAGTGATGTTTTTAGCTTTTGTTTTCCTTCTAAAGCAAGGTTGATGCGATTACACTGTCAGCTCCTCCTAGAAATTTCTGACCACTGGCCAGTTGCAACCTGGTTTTAACAAGTGATTTCCCAAAGACTGTTAGCTTTGTTTCTGTGAAAATGAGCTTCTGTGGACAGGGATCCATATGAATGAGGAAGAGGCTGCAACATGAGCACATCAGCTTAGGGCCAGCCGTGCCATGTTCTCCTTCATGTCCAGTTGCTGTTTATGGAAAGGCAATTGCCTGGATCAAGAAGAGTGTTAAAAAAAAACAACAACAAAAAAAAAAAAATTGAGGAAAAACAGAGGAAGGGTGAATCCCAGAAGTGTGTGAAGTAGGAACTGAGGTGTTTGTGTGTTTCTAGAAGCCTAGGGCACATGTATCTATAAGAAATCAAGCTTTACTAGGTGTCTGTTACTCACCAAAATTATTGCTAACATAGAATTTCACAACTGTGTTCAAGTTAAAATTATGTGGTGTAACATGGTTTAAGTAGAACAAGTCATCACAGAGATTTCAATGCTGGCCACTGAATAAAATTTATTCTTGGTAATATCTGAATTTTCTAAATCCTTATACTTGTTACCTGGAGCTCCAGCATGAACACATAAACATTTGATAAAAGAATGTGGTGTTTTCTTTCCTTTTTAGACTACTTCATCATGTTTATTCCAGTACAGTGAGTTTGTGCCACTTTTGCCTTCACTGCACAATTTTCATGTATTATTAGTTTGAGTAATGAAAAGGGCATTTAAACTAGTCTTTGGCTAAGAAGATTAGCTACTTCTATCTATGTGATGCAGGCAGTCCCTCTTGAAGAGCCCTTTTTTCCCACTGGAATATGACCCTATGCACCAACAAACTAGAATCTTTGTCTTTTTGGCCCATAATTCACTATTGCAATCTTCTTTTTTTCTTCTTCTTCTTCTTATTTTTCCTTTGCTTTTCTATTTTTTTTTTCTCCTGGGATTGGAGGGATTTTATAGATTTTCTGTATTTGTGTTGTGCTTTTAATAGACAAAGTGCATGAGGGAAAGACACCTCTTGAGGTCCTATTATATAAGGTGCAAAGCTGAGGACATTCTGATCCTGCTTTCAGGAGTTAGCTGAGCACAGAAGGAAGTTTTGCTCACTTCTCTGTAGGAATGCCTAGGAGCTCCTGAACAGGAAGAAAACACAGTAGGTCTGACCTTCAGGCAGAATTTCATTTGAGAGGAGCTGTGGTGAATTTGGAGGGAGACAGACCTTTTAGTTCTGCAAATCCTCCCCTGAGACAAGCTGCCAGCAGGAACCCTGCCATTATTGATGAACCCTCCTGAAGACTTGCAGCTGCTGCTGGAGGAGAAGATGCATGGGGAGTTGAAACAGATAATCAGTGCCCTACCTGCTAATTAGGCTGTGAGCCTCAGTATGTGGACAGATGCATATGTGCACAAGGTGGAGCTGGCTTGGAAGGAGCTGCCTGTTCACCTTTGAGCTTAGAGAAATGGATGAGGCAGGACAGCAGGCAAGACTGGTCTAGGGCAAAGGAATTACTTTAGTGACAAAAGTCCTTTCACAGGGATGCTGAGTACCAGAGCATTATTGTAGTAACAACATCGCTTTGCTGTTAAGAGCAGAACCATGGTCCACAAAGTTTAAATTGGAATATTCAGAATATTTCCAGGCTGAGGTATGGTGAGAAGTGCACATACTAAATTTCAAATGCACTGCAAGATGTAGTAGGACCTTCTTTTCTCTTCTTTTCTCCTTCTGCCTAAATGTATGACATTGATTTCTATGGCTTAACCTGTCTTTCCATCAGTTTGAAACTGGCTTCTAGCCAGTATTCACTTTTATTTAAATATGACTAGCTATTCTTTTTCATCTTGTTCATCCTGCAGAAAACATCAAAACTACAATACATAGTCTAATTTTTGCCTTTGATCTAACGTCTAAGGTTCAGTTCACTACATAAAGTGTGAATAAAGATATTTTAATACAGCTCTAGAGTTAGGCCAAAGCAGTTCAAGATTGAACCTGTATATTTATTCTAACACAATTTGCATGCTCCAGCAAAAAAAAAAAAAAAAACAAAACCATTTGTTATTAGTTTTCTTCTTAGCTGTTTGCACATATTCATTCAATCACTTTTTTTCAGTGTTGGATCAATAATATGAAATGAATGAATGATGGTCTTAGGAACAGACACACACTGAAAAGGCAAGGATGTCACTTTGCCTTGCAGTATAATTTGTGCTTGGGAAAGCATTTAAATCTGAACAAATCAGATATTCCTTCTGTCTGAATCTGAATGGTCTCATGAACAAAAATAAAATACATTAAAAAGATCCCAAACACACAGTGTAATACATCAGCATTGATGTTTTTTGTTTTTCAAATACAAAGCCTTGTGTTATAATGCTAGCTCACATTATTGGTAAGGTGTTAAAAATGTCCAGGGTAATTTATAATTAGAATAAATAATGGCTATGTTCTTTGGTGTTTAGGGAAATTTTTTTTTTTTCACTTCATGTAATTTTTTATTGTCTCACTGCTAGTATTGCTGGATTTTTTTTCAGCTGTTCTTTTCTCTTTCCCATTTTGTTCATTTCTATAAAACAGACTTAAAGTCTTTTCTCATGTGGCTTTTGCAGCCCCACAGCTAGGATAGACTTGCCAGGTAGAATCTTCCTTACCAAGATGTTTCAGTATTGCACCTTGCAGCTATTGCAGAGCTTCCTTCCCTGCTACAAAGGCATCCCTTAGTGCTCCCTCAGGCTGCTGTGTGCTGCTGCCTTTTCTGGAGGGGTTTTGGGAGGGGAGGTAGAGCAGCAACTTGGCTCCCATCTCCTCCTTCTCTCCTCTTCCCTGTCCTGATGTGATAGGCAGACTTAAGGTTTGCTTCTTTGTAAAATCACTTGTAGTTCAGCATCTTCTTTATGCTGAAAGAAGAAACAGCTATTTCTTTTTCAGATTTGAGATTATTTTTATGACACGTTTTCTAGTACCTTGTCAGATGTCTTGGTTTGTTTATGGTTCTTACCCACTGGAAAAAAACTACTGCTAAATTTTGTTCTAGCATTTTGTTTTCACTTGACATTTTCTGGGAAATATTATAAAATTTTTGGGGATGTAGCTGTGTGGCACTAATGCCCCATTATTATAATATTTGATTTATTCACAATTATGCCAGCCCAAAGAATCATGTTTTGATTCATTAATCCCATTGATTTCATTACTGTGACCCAAAGACTTGTCTGGAATCTCCCATTGCTTAGGGAGCATTTTTATAGTTTCTCAGCAAATGCAGCCCTGAATTTTGAGCTGCCACTTGCACTTTCCCCTATGCCTGCTTTACAAATCTCATTACTCTCTCATTGAAAGCTCAGATGCTAATTAGCTGCCCACCTATATATGATTTAAAGGTTATATTGATTTAAAGCCATCTTATTTTACTGAAAATCACTTTATCACTTTTTGGTTAATTTTTGGCAATCATTATTAATTCATTCCAAAGTGTTCAGACTATAACGTTGCATTTCTCTGGTTATTGCAATATTTCAAATATTCTAGGAAATCACTTTCAGGCTTCTTTTACCACTAAATCCCCAAATGTGGTTCTTCTGATTATTTTGACTACACCTAAGATTTTGGCAAAGCTGGAACTGGTTATTTTGGTATGTTACTTGTCAGAGTGACCACTGTGATTTGTTTCTTATTCAAGTAGCTCTGAGTGTGCTCTACAACACCAGCCTGCTTGGAAAGCCCTGGGGCTGTTTTCTCTCCATTCCCTTTGACCAGCCTGGCTGGAGTGGCCTTATGTGGAGTGGCACCCTCTGTTGTGTCCTTGGAAACACACAAACCTGCCCACAGTGAGAAGGCAAATACAACAACAAGTAATAATAACTAACAACTAACAAATACAACTTGACAACTAAGTCAAGGCAAAATTGACATGATAAATTTTGTTGCTTCATACTGTGGCTCCCACAGCCCTAAATTCTCTTCTTCATTTCATTCTGTCTCATTTGAATGTTTTTCTTCATGTCACTGTTCTATTACAGAACAAGGAAAGGAAAAAACCATTTTCATCTGGTAAATTAACCTTCTTTTCCCTGAATGCTCTTTGGCAGCAGTTACTTAATTGCTTATTTTGAGGAATAGCCTTATTCATAAAAAAATTTGGCATCAACAGCTCCTGGGCATAAATTGAAGAACAAACTAATACACCAAGAAATTGTTAAAATAATAATCATCATCATGAAATTTTGAAATTTAAATAAGATATTTATTGACCTTTAAAAAGAGAAAAAATTTAATTGTGCTCCATTAAAGAAGTAATTCAATGATGATATGTTTGTAGAAAAGCAAATGGTAGGGTTCAAATTCTCACATAAGAAAAGCTGTTCTAAGGGCCTGATTCTAAAATGCACTGTGGGGTTCTTGGTATGTGATTCATCCAGGATTGAAATCTATATGGATAATGTCTGTTTTTAATTTCTTAATTCTCAGTACTCAATGCACCTAGAACAGTTCTGGGGACTTGCAGATCTTGCTACATGCTTTCTCCAGGCATCAGCTGAGTCTTGAAACAACTAGAGAAGAATAAGGCCAATTGAACAAGTGATAGTTATATTTTAATTAAACATGAATTGATTTGGAAGCACATTTATTTCCTTTAGCCTCAGTTATCACACACAGAAAAAACTAGACTCTCAGTGTTGGAGACAATAGAAATGATCAGCGTAGCTTAAGAACCTTCAGACTGTTGGAAAAAACAGCCTTGTGTACAAAATTGGCTGAAACAATTGATAGTTAGGAGAAGCAGCTTTGTTTGGCTTTGTTTGGCCCTAGAATTACACTGAGAAAAGGAACATATTGCACAGCTCTTAAGTATTGACTTGTGATGCCATTTCCCTTTGCTTCTCATCACATTTAAAGCTTTCAGCCATAGATAGCTTAAGTAACTGGGTTTAAAATTATTAAAATAGTTCCACAGTTGCACCTTTCCAGTCTTTCAGAATATCTTCTTTTCTGGATTTTCATTCTGAACTGTAGTTGCAAATTCAGATTTACTTTGAGTTCTTGTTTTGCCTGGATTTCATTCATTTTTAGGAGATATGTAGCTTGAAATTTCTAAACTCTGTGTTAAGCCATAGCACCTCCTTCTCCTAGTTTTCAGAGTAAAGGAAGGTGCTTCTCCAGTGAATTGTAGTCCCCATCTTCCCTTACCTTGCAGAAGTCCATTAGACTGTGTTATCCAGCATACAGCCCATCACATTCTGATTAATAAACTACAGCAGGGTTGGCAGTATAACCACTATGAGCTTTGTTTGTGTTATGATGCAACACTAAGCTAGGAAAATTCTGTAATTATTTATAATTAAGCTACTGTGAGGGCACAGTGTGTATCAGGATGTGGATTCATTATGTCAGTTTGCTTTCTGAAAGTAAAAAGATTAGTGGCACAGCTTCTGGAAGGTCTGTTTAAGTCCTTCAGCACTCAGATAAGGGAATAAGTATGCATGTGATTGGGGAGTGGCAGTTCTCCAGCAGCCTAAAATATTGCAGTTGAAGCTTGGGAGCCACAATTTTGTGTTAATTTTAAGCACAGTCTTCCTGACATAAATTAAGAGTTAATTTGTTCTATTAAAAAAAGGCAAGAAAGTTTTTCATCACAGCCTTTTGAAAAGCTTGTAGAAGAGTGATGGCAGTCTCAATCTGAAATAGTCTACAAGTGCCAATCAAAAGATGGATGTTTGTCTGCATTTTTCCAGTGGAGGGCATGAAGATGGTCAGAGATCTGAAGCATCTTTCCTGTGATGACAGGCTGAGAGAGCTGGCTGCTCAGCCTGGAGAAGGGACAGCTCCAGGATCTTATAAGAGCCTTCCAATACCTAAAGGGAGGTTACAGAAAAGCTGGAGAGGGACTTTTACTGGAGCATGGAGAGATAGGACAAGGGGTAACAGCTTTAGACTGAAAGAAGGCAGGTTTAGATTGATTATTAGGAAAGAATTCTTTACTGTGAAGGTGGTATGACACTGGAGCAGAAAAAGCTGTGGATGCCCCATCCCTGGGAGTGTTCAAGGCCAGGTTGGAGGGGGGCTCTGAACAGTCTGGTCTAGTGGAAGGTGTCCCTGCCCATGAAAGTGGGTTTGGATCTAGGCAATCCTTAAGGTCCACTTCAAACTAAACTGTTCCGTGATTCCAAACGACCTCACAAGCTGGATCCACTGATCTGTTTGGGAGCATCTGTAGCTCTAAGGAAAAGATCCTTTCTGGGAAAGGGGCATGCACATGCATCCTTGCTAATAATGGGGCTTTTAATTATACAGACATGCTTCTGCCAAAGAGATTATTTTCCTCATGTCACTCATTTAATTTGAACAATCAGTCAAAAAATTAGTTTCATAAGCAAATTTTAGCTGCTTCTTTTTTCAAGGCTCAGAATGCTACTGGGGAAAGCAGAGTGACTGAGCAAGCAATAGAGATAATCAGTACATGTTCAGTTCTTATTAACAATATCAAAATTAAATAATGAAGTTGTGTATCTACACATCTATGCATGCATACACACACATGTGTATTTAGAATTATCCAAAACTGACCTCAGTCTTTTTTATGGCTCAGTCTGCTGCAGATGGGGCACTGGCATGTTTCAGATAAATGTAGTTGCATTCTCTTATTGCATCAGGATTCATTCTCATCCAGAATTATGGTTGGCATGTATAAGAGGGTACTAGACAAGCAGCCTGCTTTGAAATTTTCTTCCTGTGGCTTTCTGCTCTCCAGTTGTTTTGTCCTTTACCTGTTTTGTTTTATGCTTGCTTGTGAGAATTTAAAAAGAAATCTGATTTGCAAATCTGAAAGTGAAGGAAGGGCCAGAACAAAGAGTTTACTTTTATAGAAAAATCATGTATGTTATTTGTGGATCTTGATGCAGGAATCCAGAATTACATATTAGGGACTGTAATCAGACCAGCCTGAAAGAAATCTGTCTATGGAGACAGAAATTTGAGATGTAATTTTTAGCTAGCAAATTTCATTCTGTCTCTTCAAATGTTCATGTCTTAGATATCCAAATTCAGTAATGTTGTAGCTGCCAGATCTTCTAATGCTTAGTGACATAAACACTAATGTTGATTATGAGTTCTTGGAGTTGTCATTGTGAAAACTCTTGTAACCAATGTGATTTTGCCCTTGCTTTTGGAAGTCTGTATGACAATGTGATAAGATCCTGTCTTTATGCTGGTTTTAGCTTGGGAGGAAGTATGAAAATGCAGACAGTGGTTTCTTATATTTTGCCTTTGTTAGAGCAAAAGGCAGAATGATTCAACTGTGGGGCCCCTGAGTTTCACTGCCTGACTACTCACTTTTATTGATTGAGATCTCAAGCTACAGTTTTTGTAACCATAATAATCTTAGAGTCCTCTTATACTTAGACTGTATGCAAGATGGCAGGAGGCATATCTTTAATTATAACACAAATCTTCCTCATAACAAAGGTGCTTGCACTGGCTTGATTGTCTCCTATTTATTGTCCAATTGTTAGATCACAATAAGAGATCTAGAATTCTGCAACTCAATGTTGCTTTAAGAAAAGGTAGTTGCTGGTTTGTTGTTTGGTTTTATTAATTTAAAATAAAGCATTGAAACAGAAGACAACAAAACTGAGTAATAATCTTTGAACAAATAATTATTTGATTTGCTCTTTCTGTTAGCCTCATTCTTAACTTTTTTATCTCCCATTGCCACAAGCAGTGCTAGGAGGGCTTAAAGGCATCACTTTGCCAATTAGTCATGGCTTGCACACTGCTCCTTTGAACAGCAGGTGTTTATTTTTATGTTCAGAAGTCCACATTTATCAATGCAGATGAATCAACAGAGGGGAGTCTTGTAGTTAGTTCAATGGTCTAACTCGTTATGTGAACACGGAAAATGAAACCTTAAATGTTGTTGCCCAATACTCTACTGTTTTACAGGCAGACTATTATAGCATTATAATCACCTTGGAAAGACAGCGTGTGCCTCCAGCCACAAATGAATTCACACAGAATATGACATTCTTATCATAGCCATAAAGGGAACAGATTGCTGGGCAGTAAATCTTAGAATTAATGTTTACTGAGAATAAGTGATTGAGAGTGCTACTTTGGAAGTCTTAGCTGCATGTCCAGAGACTACATAAATCCTACCTGAATGTTTTCCCCAAAAGCTCCATTTATGAGAGGTATGCTTTCAGAAAGCAAGGGTAATATTATTGCCTCAGCTCCCTAGATGAATAATGAAATGTGCATCACTTGAATTCCATAGAGCCTCAGACTTGTCCATGTATGAAATGAGTTTTGGTAACCCCATTATATGAGGATATCTTGAGGCCCAGTATCTCATGAACTTACCATCAGACTTTGCCCTTGATCCTACAGTGCTTCAGAGTACAAACATCTCTCGTTCTGCATCTCTTCTGGTGGTCAAGCACCACCATGCCATGCTGGGTTCTCTCAGGAGGGGTCCCATGCCAAGTAATTGCTTGTGAGTTTGCCAGGAGCTTTGACTGCAAGTTATACAGTTACTATGTAAAAAAAAGTCAGAAGAGGGATCAAAACAAATGTCACTGTTCTGAATTGTCATAAATATTACTGTGGCCAATGTTACAATTTCTAGTTTTGTATCTCCTTTGTTTTGGCCTTTGAGGAAGGCAGCTCTGTCTTGCCACAAAACATCAAAGTGCAGTGAGCTGTCTCAGATGGTCATGGCTCAGTGCCTACAATCATAAAATTAATTTCTAGGGATTGGAAGTGGTACTGTCTCAGCTTCTTCTTTAGTGACAAAAACACAAGCTCTGTGTGAGTACCTGGCTCTCTGAAGAGAATGGATGGATTTCCACTTATCTTCAGGTGCTCCAGACAATATTTATATGGAATAATAGGCATACCCACCTTTCAAATTTACCTGAAAATAGAAGAGTATAAAAGAATGAAGTGTATATGTTTTCAGAGCTTGGTTTGGTCCCAAGAGCATGGAGTTATGAAACCTGCTGCTAAAGCCCTGTGGAGGGTGGGATTTCAGATGCACTCCTCTACTTGGAATGGCTCATTGCTCTAGCTCTAAGCACCCCCATGCCTAGCATGCCTGATGTGTTTGAATCACATCCTGAGGCACTAAACTCTCCCTGTGTGCTGTACAGTGAGCTCAAGAGCCTTTGTATTCCACTCCTCTGAAAAAGCACTGATGTTCCCAGAGTGTGTGTTTGCCAGGTATTTCTGAAGCCATGTCTGTCTTTCATCACACTGCAACTGCTCACTGTGTTGAATCACCATATATAAAACTGCAGTTCTAATTTTAACATCACAATTGGCTTCTCTGGAAGTGGCTGTAATGAGCAAAATGAAACGTTATTAACCAAATCCTTTTTCCTGCTCTGCAGTCTAATTGTCATCTGGAGAAATCTCTCCAGAGTTGTAATAACAACTTTATGGGCTCAGTAGAGAGGAAGCTGTATGCCTCTACTGAGGTTTTAAGCCAGTACTAGACATTGAAGACCAACAAACCAATAAAAAAAAAAATAATTTTCATGGAGATTTTGACTGATTTTAGGAATGCCTAAATGTATAAGGCAGTACTGTTTTTTTTTCTCAGATGTCTCCAGGTCCTGGATATGTTAGAATTTGCTTTTATGCATTTTATTTAGCCTTGCTCTAGTTGATGCAAGTTATTGTCAGTTTCAGAAATAGACCTTAACACAGTGCTCTGGTTGTCTTTTAAGATTTTTCCAGCAGATAAGGTAGTAAAGAGGTTGCTGATGTTTTACTGTGAAAATAAAACAGCCATAACAGCTGCCCAGAAATTTGTAGGTTTACTGTTCTCTCCTAAGACAGTCAAAATCACCTCAGAGTGCCATAACTAGTAGGCTATGGAGCCACTGTCCCTCACATCCTCTGTTTTTCTGGTCACACAAACCTTTTCAGTGTTTTGCTGTGCAGTGAGGCACCACTGACATGAGGTAGGAGATGTAGCTGACACCCTGAACTTAGGGTGATGATAAAAACAGTGTCAGTGCATCAGCCTGAGGATGACTTGGACAGATTCTCAGACATGTGATGTGACTTTTGGGGGTGGTGCTGTGCAGGGCCAAGAGTTGGACTTGATGGTCCTTGTGGCTCCCTTCTAACTCAACTTATTTTGTGGTTCTGTGGTCTGTGTTTGCTTCCTTCTGCACAAGACTTGCACTGGCTTTGAAATACGAGTGCTCCTACATTCTGGCAGCCAGTGGGTCTAGATAAAAATACTGCACTGCTGTTTTGGCAGTGCTCTTCTTCATCCTGTGATCTCCAAGGATCTCTGTAGGGATCTGCTGCCTTGAATGATGTGGCTGGTCTTTACAGAGCAAGGATTTGGCACTCCCCATTACCCCAAACATTGTAAATGTGCTAAATATGCCCTGTTTAGTGTATTAGTTTTTTTTCTGCACCACCACTCTTTCCAGTTCATGTTATAAGGAAGATAAACGTGCACAGGGTTCAAGGTTCTCTTCTGGGACCCTGCTCCCACAGGCTGAGTTTGGCAGTATTTATTTTGTAGGTACTGAGGGAATTAATTTCACTGATAACTGAGTTTGTATTCACTGCACTACCTGAAGTTACCTTGTGCAACACAAACATACAGTGAGGACAGGAACAAAAAACAGCTGGTTTATTGATTGCAGCTTAGGGGTCATTTTCAAACGTTCTAGATATGTATAGAGGAACAATCCATCTCTGTTCCTGCTTAAAGAGTGTATGACTGATCTTGTCAGCTTTAATTTTTGTGAAATTTAGAATGTGACATTTGGTATGCCTGAACTCTTATCCCTGTGTAGAATACTGTTTGTTCTCAAGTCAGTTCAGGATAGAGCACTCAAATTATCTGTCTTACAAGAACAAATGACTGGAATGGGCTTTTCAGATAGTATGAGAAATCTTAAGTTTTTCTTTAAACTGTTGGATAACTTTTGAAAAGTCCTTAAAGGAGAAGAATATTATAGAATTTAGACATTTATTACACTCAATTTTCAGAATTTCATAGCAAGTTTTTCCAGAAGAAATACCAAGAATCACTGTAGTGGTTCGCCACCACTTCATCACACAGATCATGTTTTCCTTATTTTACCAAAATCTGAGCCTAAGAGAATCAGAAATATAATATATGAAAGTACTCCAGAGAGACCAAATTATTTCTAGAGAGATCTTCCATCTCTTTTGATTCAGTACCCAATCTAGAAATGCATGCTCCATATTTTTTCAAAACACAGACATTAATAAAAATTAATTTATTTTTAATATTTTCTAAGCATTCTTCAAGCAAACTGAAAGACTAATTATTTTCATTTTGAAGATACTTGTCTGTGTGTGGTGATTCCTAGGTCCTACTTTAATTATTCCTAAATAATTATGAACCTCCAGATTTTTTTTCTATGGCAGTATCTCTATTTTTATTTGGATCATAAAATGAATAAAATTCTGCACTATGAAAGTATGATAGAACATGCAGCTCAGAGCTAAAAATATTGAAGTTTTCATTAGAATAGGCACAATTTGATCACATTGCCCATATCTGACAGTATTTATGATTCTGTGTTTTTATTAGTCTATATAATTTTTCTTGAGTGAAGATGTAAATTGTTAATAATTTTCCACATAAACCAGTTTTGAAATGTTCTGCTCTCAGGGAGACAAATCTTAGGGAGAAGGTTTGGAGAATCATGCCAATGTGTATGAACACCTGATGGAGGAAATGAAGGAGGCAGAGCTGGTTTTTCATAGTGATGTCCAGGACAGGAGGAAATGGGCACAAACTGAAATGCAGGAAATTCTGTGTCATTGTAGGGGTGGCCAAACCCAAAGAAATGGTAGAAAGTCCATTCCTGGAGATAGTCACAGATGGGAGTGGACATGCACAAGTAGACCTTGGTTTGAGCAGGGAGGTCAGACTAGACTAAGTCCTGTTGCCTTCCTACCTCAGCTATTCTGTGATTTTGTCAATGTAGCCCACAGTCTTTTTTTTAGATTTTTTGTTTTACTGTAGACTAAAAAAGCTAAAGTAATAGCAATGAAATTCCACTGACAGATTGAAATCTCTATGGGTTCCCTTATCAGCTAAAAATGATGAGCAGATTTTATTTTAATCCTGTTTAATTCAGTATGCACTTATTGTTACTGGTTTGTTTTTGTTTTTGTTTTTTTTTTCCCTCAAATCCTCCTTCAGGCTTTTAAAGCAATAACAATGAAACAAAGTGCTATACCCTCTGAATATTGAATTGAACATGACTTGATGAATAAATATGCATTTCTAAAACCAAATTCTTAAAAGCACAAACAACATTCATTGACTCTCCTTTGAGCAGGAAGTTGGACTATTTGTTTTCCTGTGATTCTGAAATTGCTGCTCCTATTAGGTTTAAAAGCCTAATGATGGTTTATCTCTCACATGTTATAGTTCTGAAAATGCTGGTATTCTTGGAAATTGCCAGAGTATTGAAGCTTTTCAATTTACATTCGTGTATTTCTAGATATTAGAATAGTTCTTTGTAAAGTGCTCTATCATGTTTAGTGGTTAGTAAAGTGTTAAAGCTACTGCTTTTCTAAAGAAAAAGTTCTTGGGCCTCATTTTAATTTACCAAGCAACTCCAACAATCAAAAATTATGGTAATCAGTAAAATTTAAAAGACCTTTTAAAAAAATCTCTTCAAGCCCAAAAGCCCAAAAAGAGAACAGGCAGAAATGTACAGGAATAGTGTATTGGAACAGTGTCTGCTTTCTGTCCTGAACAGAGACTGAATAAATTGCAAAGCTTCCTCATCACTAAAACAAGGATGCAAACTTAAGGGGAGTTACATCAAACATGTCAGAAGATCACTGCACTGAAAATGGAAAAGGAATATAAGGAAGAGAGAACGTGTACCTATTTTAATGCAAAATTATATTTTGCATAGGATCAAAACTCTCTTTACTTGGATGCACTTGAGTTTCAGATGAAAATAAATATAATTCCTCATCTATAAACAAAACTTAATTTTATTTGTTGGTGATTCCTGTTGAAAAGATTGACATGACTGGAGTGTTAAATTTTACAGTCATAACCACTTTAAGAAAGATTAGATGGGCAAAACTCAAGAGAGCACTCAAAAATGACATTTCTTGTCAGTGACCTCTTGAAAGAAAATAAATATTTGAGGGATTACTACCAGATTAGAGAAGTAGGAAGCATGTAATCAATAATAATGAAGTTATTACCTGATGTTTGCAGAAAACTATTAGAAATGCAGAACTCAGGATTTAGTTATTATATATAGAGAGGGAAATGAAGACACACAATAGAGGACTTCAGTCTGGATTAAATATGGCAGAAATTGCAACTTCTCGAACAGCAGCCACAAAGAAAGAGGACTTATAGAGGCTTAGAGGTTTATGTTTAAATTAGCATAGTTTACAATTTGAGTTGTTTAAAATTATTGCTCCATATCCAGATATCTACAGTTTGTCATGATTATAAAACCCAAAGAAAAGGAAAACTAATGGGCATACTGGATGACATTTAATGAAAACAAAGCTAAAACAGAGAAAGTGATAACAATTGATGGAAATCAGAAGGTAGGAACATTTGGGCCATGACATGATCTTGAGCAGTCTGATATGATTAGACCTGCCCTGGACAAAGGTTTGTTCTAGGCTACCTCTGGAAATTGGTTGAATCTAGGCAACCTCCCCACCTAAAATATTCTGATGTTCTAGGAAGACAAAGAAGAGCAAAAAGACATGTTCAGGTAAATCAGGAACTAAGGAAATCTGACTATATCAGTTAAGTGTTAGGAGGAAATATAATTGTCAATAACGATGAGTAAACAGAATAAATGTTTCTTTAGAAACAGACTTTCTAAATCTGTTTTGGGGAAATGATTGATAACAAAAATGTCATAGGTTTTTCTGCAGTAACCTGTGAGAATGATGATTAGGTATTTTGGAGCAAGTTGTTTTGAATAAATCTCTGTTTAAATTTTCTGACAAACTGACCAAAGAACTTTATGAGTATTTATCACAAATGTTGTCATCTTGGACCACCAAAGAACTTCAAAAGAATGAGAAGGGAGCTAATACTGCACTCTGTGTTAAAGGACTGTAAAGGACAGTTTGAGTTGACACAGGTTAAAGTCTGTCCCACAAAACAGAACACATGATATAGATTTTTGACTTATACTGAGCAGACAGAGGTAAGAGAAATATGACACTTGTGGATTTATGAAAAATTACCTCCTGCCTTACTCCTCTTGCTTGGAATTTATAGTTTCTGTTGAGGAAAAAAACCCCCCACATTTATAAATTGAGTTAGTTTCTAAATAATAGAGGCATTTACCTTGCAGAAATTAGGGAAATATAAGTAACAAAACCAAGTCACTAGCACAGACTGATCTCGATTTGTGAGAGAACATCACCTCTGCAGAGATTTTGTATTCCTCTCTTCTGGAACATTTCTCTTCTGGAAAGCAGTGTTCCTTAAAAGAAGAAAACAAAACAATCTTGGTAGATAATGGGTCTGTCATGACAGTGGGATGCCATACTCAACGAAACAAGATTCTTGCATGGATAGGCAGAAAAATAGGGGAATTTTAGGAGGAATTCTGTGTCTAGTCTTGGAACCCATATCCAAAATTTTCACAGAACAGCTATGCAATTAGATAAAATGCAGTAAAGAGGTCTAATAATGAGATATTCCCAGAATTCTGTTCAAAGCCTCAGACACATGATGGTGAAATTTTGTCATCTGAATGATATAAAAATTTTTGACCACTTCCATATCAAGAATAATTTTAAGTGGAAGCTTTGAAATCAGTGGAAATAAAGCTAGAAGTAAGACATACATTTTTAACAGCAGGTATATTTAATATAAACATTTACAGAAGCTTTCATTCAATTCTACCTTGCTAGCAGATCAAGAGCAAAGGTTTTTCTAAAACTAAACTGTAGGTTAAAGAAAATGTAATCTAGGGCAGTACTTCAGCATGTCATGCATATGGAGCCACTCCAGATCCTCAAAATTATTCTGTCCAGTCTCACCTACAAGTCATCTGAACAAAGATATTCTTACAGGGACACTAATTGTTATCATATATATTATGAAAACATGGCAAATGACATTTTACAAAAAATCAGAGCATCTTCCTTGGATAATGGAGAAAGCTACTTATTGGCTTAAACTGAGGAAAAAGTATTAGAAGAAAATTATTATTTTAGAAATTGCATGAAGATCATTGTAGTGACTATTAACAGTTCACTGTACACAAGATAAAGTAATTGCCAAAGGAAAAAAAAAAAAGAGCAACCATGATTAATAAGTTCTTTGCTCAGATATTTTAATAATTTGATATAAATTTTTTTGGTCAGAAATCCACTGTGAAGAAATCTAATTACTGTCCTCATCTTTGGGTGTAGTCTAGAGGCAGGCAAATGTCTTCCAGTAAAGAAAAAATATTGGGCTTTTTCAACAGAAAGATATTCTTCATTTTCAACTGGAAAATCTGTTCATGTAAAGATATTTTCTGGCCAAAGATAGGGAAGAAATATTGTCAACCACAGTACCTTGCAGGGAGATGAATGAAGCACATAAATGTATTTTTTACTTTGTTCTTAAATTAAAACAGAAATAATCTTATTAAAAGTGTGAGTACCATTTCCTTAAATCACATAAAAATATAAGCTCTGTTTCTATCATTAATAATTTTTTAGCTTTTGTATTGTGAAGAAAAGCTTGTCTCTATGCCCTAAGGCACCAGACATGTTACCAGATTCTTGTGCAGCTGTGAGGTACCCTTTAAATACAACTGCCCTCGTGCTTTTTGTCTGCATCTGGGCCCAGCTGTCCAGGAATCTAGGACAATACCCAAAGGAGCATTTTAGTTCAGATCTGGAGTGTGGTTTTGAAGTGCATCCTACTGGTGTCCCCACTGGCCATGCTCTGGCTCTTGCCAAATAAGTGTTGGAGTTCTGCAAGGATGGTGCCTTCTGCCATCACCTCTGCCTGGTAAATTTGTTCCTGAATAGCTGTTGGGTGTCTCTGTTTTTTACTCCTGTTCTTTAGAAGCCCAAAGAGTCTTCTTGCAACAAAGATTCAGAGAGCTAAGACAAGAGATCCCATGAGTGGAGTTATCCCACAGAGCTTATCCCACTGTGTATCCAAAGCTTTCCACATTCTTACCATGGGCCTTAAAAACTTTTATTGAAACTCCTGTTTTCTAGAAGTTGAAGCTGTTTATTTGCAGAGTCCAAAATCTTCAAGGCAGAAGGGCCAACTACAACATATAGTTTGACATGCAATTAAAACTCTGGACAAAATTTTTCAGCTACTTTTCAGCTATCTTTGTACAGTGTAGTAATTTATGGCTAAGCTAGACTGAATCTTTATAAAAGACATCCATTTTTGATTTAAAATGTTCTACAGAGAATCCAGCATACCCTTAAGTGAGGTGTTCCAATGATTAATTACACTCACTCTGAAAATATTTCCAGTTAGACTTTGCTTAGCTTCAGTCTCCAGTCATTTATCTTTGTGCCTTTGTCTGTCAAGAAGCTGCTTGCCACTGAAAAATCTTTTAATACATAGGTACTTACAAACTGACACTTTGTTGCCCTTGGGAAAACAGTTCTGTAAAAGTGACACACATTTTCAAAATCCTTTAAAAGAAAAGAATCCAAAATTTAAAACATTGCTTTCTTTTCAATTTTTTCCAATTTCAAGGGAATAAGATTTTCTTTCTATATAACTTTCAGTATAGTTATGCTGAACTTTCAAGTGATGGAGAGAACTTTTTTACCAAACCATGGCCATGAGTTGAAATGAAATAAAAGTGATAAAGCATTCCTTTTTGTTACCTCATATGTCATCATTTTCAGAGAGACAACATGGTTATTTAAAATTCTTTTTTAAAATCAGTTGTTTCTATTACAGTGCTACTAAAAAATGTGTATTTTCCCCAAATGATAGGATAAGAAAAACCTAATGGAAAGTTCAGGGATGGTAGAGCCAAGTTTTCCATTCTAAGGTGTATGATGGTAGGACAAGAGGAAATGGATATAAGTTGCAACATGGTTAGATATAAAGAAATGTATTATATTTTTCACCATCATCAGAGACTCAAGCAGGTTCCCAGAGGGGTTTTGGGATCTTTGTCCAAGATGATTCTCAAATTTAGCTATACACAACCCCAGGCTACTTCATCTAGAAGACCCTGCTGAAAGCAGGAGTTGATCTCTGATCCTCAGGGCTGCCTTCTGTCTTGAATTCTGCAGGAACACCACAAGTGGGGCAATGTGAGTGTTTCAGCCTTTCTGTCTTTGATGGGGCTTGACAAGAGCTTCCTCCTCTACCTGGTCAAGAACTTATGTGAAGTGTGCTGAAAACTAGTGTCTTTGGGATTTGGAGAAACACCCCATAAACATATGACTGGACCAACTAAGCTTCATTTCCTCAGGCAAACAGACCCAAAACAGACAGCAGGTCCTTGTTTAGCCACACCAGCTATGCACATGCAGCATGAGAAACAGTGCTTTCTTAAACTGGTCATCTAAGTTGGCAGCTTTGTTGACATGCAACAGAAAACTACCAGTGTCCCATATTGCTGATTACTAAATCTCAATTTCTCAATTTTATCTTTTGACAGGTAGACTGTGATGCCTATAAGTAATTAAAACTTTTCCTGGTAATAAGTAAATTGAGGCATGGAATTTGCATTTATTAATAATTGAACAGAAAAACACCAAAAATCATGAAACAGAACCCATTCTTATTCACCTGAAGTTTAATTCCCTGTTTTCTAGCCATTACAAAATATTGCCTGTATCAGACAAGTCAGTGTACAAGCAATGATAATTAATAGAAGTGAAAAGAGAAAAATTAATCTCTCATTCTAGCACTGTGTATTTTGACACAAAATTTAAACAAGTATTATTCTATTACCTAATTCATTCCATTTAATCAAACAAAGGACATACCTATCTTTGTAATTTTTCTATAAATAAGCCACAAAGTCTGGAAATTTTTAAGTCAGGGAAGCCAGGCTGTCATCATTCAAATTCAAAGTTGTCTTGAAGATTGCACTCTTTGATATGCACCTGATAAAAATAAACTTGTTATGTAAGGTGCTGATTCAGTGAAGAAGATAACTACATGCTTAACTTTTTATGCACTACTGGATCTAGTAGGATTCAGTAAGTACACATAAGTCAATTCAAAATTATTGAATGACAAGAGTCATTGTCATCATCAGGAACATAAATGCATTTCAGTGCTACTGATCATTAACAATATGTCTAAGGAATTTGTGGCTACTTAGTTTGATTGCTTGTTTTAGCAGCATCAAATATTTCAGTAGTTCTGGACTTCCAGTAAACTTATTTTCAAGAATTTTCAACTCCCTGTTGGCAGTAGGAGGTCATAAAATCACGGTATTTCAAATATGCTTGTTTAAATCCCCAACAGAGTTCAACTCCATTAATTCCATGACCTCTTTTACTTTGTGCTCTCTGTCCATGGGCAATTACGTTTCTGTGTTTCAGTTAGTTATTGCTAAATTCCTGTTTTTTCTTCCTCTGTTTCTCCCATAAGAAGGGAGATCACTATGAGTAAATCTAAGCCAGTATTTATATCTATTTTCCTTTTGCATTTTTATTACTGTGATTAACATCCTTCTTTTGCATAATATTTGCTTATTTGTGTATGGAAACAAAACAGTGGTGATTTATTTCTGAAAGAGACTTTAGTATTTCCTTGTAGCAGTCCAAATTGAAAAAATATATCAAAAAGTCACAATGCCTATCAATTTCCCATGTGTTTTCTATATGCTGTGGGGGTGTCCAGAGGTTTATTTTCTTTTTTTTTTTTTGGGGGGGGGGGTGTATGTTTGCTTTGTTTTGTAGTGAGGCTTTTATTTGGTTTTGTTCAATTTGTCTGAATCTGCTTCGAGCATCATAAAAAGAGAATCTGAAGAATCATTTTATGTTGCTTGTACACAAGTCTATGTACGTGGAGAGGAAGGGAATGATCCTCCAGGTTTCTGACTAGGAATTGCTTTGATTTGAATGATGTCTGCTCATGAATAAATTGGTATGGTAATGCAAATTGTGATTTGAAGATCTTTCAAGCAATTTATGAACTGGGGTTTTAAATACACATAGCTTAAAATGTAGCTAAAGTAATTTATATTCTGCTACACAATGGCATCAAATTCTCTGCAGTAGCAGCCACTGAATTCCATAACAATATAAATTTATTTTATTGCTAAGTAATACACTTATTTTTTTCTCACTTATGTCCCTTGCAAAGATACAAAATGTGACTCATAGCTGAAAGCAGTCAACAAATTTTATATTGGATTAATATCTTCAGCAAATGCTTTCATGTGTTCTCCAAGTTGTATGGCCATATCACACACAATCCCTGTCTGAACCTGCTTTTCCCCATGTGTCAGAGCTTGGCTAAGCTTGAAGGCTGTTAGAGCAGCTTTTCTTCATCATCTAGACAAGTCTTACTGCTGCTTTGTTCAACAAGTGGCCCCCAGTCTGTGGTGCAAGATGCAGTGTGAGGATCTCTGGAACAAACAGCTTAAATCGTGTGGCTGACACTACTGACCAACATTTGCAGCTCTTTCTGTTCCCTCTGCAAGCCTAACACCAGTGTTTCCTTTCCAGCTTTTTGAGCCATGCATAGCAATCTGGTTAAAATGCTCAATGGCTAAATCTTCCAAGAGTCAGCAGCAAACAGGAAAAGAAAGTTTAAGCTTGCATAACATTTTTCATAGATGTATGTTGAAAACTGGAAGGTTTGCTATCTGCAGATGCTCTGGACCTCTTTTTTATGAAGACCCTTATAATAGCAGGGGACTAGATTCTGATGTGAGAGGTCCCATCCAGTCTATGTGCTGGCCAAACATTGAAATCAGAAATTACCAAGTCAACGTGATACAAATGGCAAAAGGCAAGAAAATGCACCATTCAGAGCTGTCATTTTGGCAAATATATGCAGAGCACACATACAATTTTTGCTACAAATTTAGTCTCTTCACTGCTATTTAGCTTCCTTGTTGCCTGTTGATTTTAGTGTGTGATTACAAGAGGGAGAGGAATTAGGTAACTGCTGAGCTATAGTCCAGCATTATGGGACATAATTTTTGATGTAAGAGGAAATTCTGTTGCATCATTCTGTGACACAAGACAATTGTGAAAGGAAATTCTTGTGATCTTTAAAACAGGAATACCCCTTTTCATACTGAAGGCCATGTTAGAAGCATATTCTTTAGCAATATAAAAAAGTCTATTCTCATGCTTTTGACATTCCCCATAATGCTCCTTCTCCACTTTTCAAATATTTTCAAGTTTTTCTATAGATTTTCATGTCCATGCTTTTCCCATTTTTATTATAGTAGGTTTTTTCAAGTCTAATTTGGCTTAAACATCACCCATGTATATGTTTGGAATTCTAGGGTCTAAAATTATTTAATGGAAAAGAAATGGAGTTTTATTGATATAATACAATGGTGTAGAAAGCTGACTTTGGAATAAAAGTGATAAAATAGGTCCTAACTTTATATATATTTTGCATATCAGGTGTAAAGACTTGTAAAGATTCAATGTCAGTGACTTTGAAATAATGTGGGCAGTCTTGGTAGGTGAACTGAACACATGATTGCTTGATTATAATGAAGCAAATGAAAGAAAATAGAAAATAAAGAAGGTGGGTTTACTTTTGACTCCAGCACAAGTAGAACTACTGGATTATTTGTTGTACCTTGCAAAACTGTGGAATAATAGTCTGAGGACTCAAATATTGTATGTATTAGAAGACTTTTAAATTAAAATTTATGAAAATGGTGCTGTATCTGTCTGGGAACATTTTGGCAATTTTTTCCAAGTTCTTTCCTCAATCTAGTTTCCCAGAGATCGAATAAAGATTTAGAGAACTTGATTTGTATGCAAGGCATTGATTTATAATGTTACTGACCTTCTCTGACTTAGCAGACAAAACTTAATGTGATCCCTTGTCAGCTACAAAAATTCAAATGTATATATGGGGAGATATTTTCTTTCTATGCAAGGGCCAGCTGCAGTTTCCTGAGAGCTGTGTGAGGTTTGCTGTGACTGGAAGTTTCCTGAAGAGCACGATCCAAGTGAATCTCAGGAGGTTGGAGGTTGGTGTGGAGCGACCTTTTTGTCCATCTCGCATGGGGAGCTGGGTGTGGGGACCTCTGGTGCTCCTCCAGCCTCACACCCTGCATGTCCTCTGTGTTAGCCCTGTAGGGACTGCTTGCTACCATGCCACTGATGGATGCAGGTGAAAGCTAGATGCTACAAGGAGATATTCCTGTTTGCTTCTCTCCTCCCAGTGCTCTTTTCCCCCAGTTTTTATGGGAAAAAGCAGTAAAGTTGTGGTCCTTGTTGACAGTGTTAGGGGCTTTTAAAACCCAAGTTAAAGTGATTCTTCTTTATATCACTTTCTAATGGCTAGAGATGAAGAAGAAAACTGTCTAGACCCATTAGCTGTCTTACAGACAAGCAGTGAATTATGTATTCTGTAAGGGGGAGATCAAAAAGTGCCTCACTTCCTCTGTCAGATTCAGCATCTGCCATTAAAAAAGCTGTTTGGTTGCTATTACACAAAGGTTAGACAGGTATTGCTGCTCTTTGTGCTGTGAAAACAGCAAACAGAACACAAAAAGGGTTTTGTTAGCAAGAAAAAGACTAAAAAAAGGAAAAGCAACTTTCTAGGAAAACACTAGAAAATATAATGGATTTACTTTCAAAGAGTTTGAAGTGCTTCTCAGTAAGTTTTTTATGACATATACCATTACTGCAAGTAAAATCAAAGTGGAAAAGTAGTGTTAACTTCCTGCTGACTGCTTGGGTACCAAGATATCCATCACTTTTATCTTTTATTTGCTTTAGAGGTAGTATATTTAGAATAACTGGTACAATAGTTTTAAGACTTACAGAAAATCTACACAAAATGAGGGAATTTCTTTTCACTAAGTTTTAAAATATTTTTCACTTAAATGAATTTAGATGACATGTTTTTCTTAGTGAAGAATCTATGGCACATGTAAATAATTAATGCACGCATAAAAACATACAAAATTCTCTTACCAATTTCTTTTGGCCCTGTAAATAGATTTTATAGAATGAAATTCTGATAAATAGGCTTTGCCAGCTTCTTGTTTAAGACTAGCAACTTTATCCTTTTTGTGTTACTTTTGTTTTTTATGTTAGTTTTGATTGCTTAGATTTATAATTTTTTCTTGAAAACAAGTCAGCATGTGTTTAAACAAGGTATTTGCCTTTTTGCTTTGTTGATATTTTTGCACAGCAGGCTAAAGAAATCGTGTGGATTATCAATGTGTCTGTTGTGTTCACCTGTTGTGACATTTGAATCTCTGAGAAAGTGACTAGCAAGACTGCCTGTTAATTATTTTCTATATTTTTCCCTTCTTCCTGTTTTCAGTATTAGTTTGTGGGAATACTATTTAATTTCATTAATTTTAACAAAAATGTTCTCATCATTTGTAAGTAGGGATTTAACTGAGGTGATGCTTGAAATCAAAGAGCCAAGTTATTGCAAGATCCTAGTATAAAAGGAAATCTTTATTGATGTCTATGTTTGAGAGTTTTTGAGTATTTATCTATTTTTCTTCTGGTCCAAGAAAGCAAAACACAGTACACCTACTGTGGTTTATAGGTTAAGATTATTTAAAAAGTCCTCAGAAAAATTAGATGTCTCTGTAGTCCCACAAAGTTTAACATATTCTTGCATCTTTAAATGCTAGTAAAATTATTTGGTTTTAAGCAATTAGGTAAAAATCAGTGTAAATAATAACATATGTTTTATAATCAGCTGATTCTGACTGCCTTTGTCCAACTCAAATAATTTAGAAAGGTCTTAATCATGCTTGTTTTAAAAAAAAAAAAGTCATGTAAATACTAAATTAAGTAAAAAAAATCTGTAGGCTTAGAATCTCATACACTTTTCGTATATGAAATTATTGAACATGTTTTTTTCTCTTTTTCTAACACTAATAAATTTTTCCCTTGAGAAAGTACATTTGTCTTTTTTACTCAGCCATGCTTTCAGATGTCAGGTTATGTATGTCACCTTAATTCAAACACCTTATTTGTTTACAGTGTTGTATCTTAATACTTAAAATATAAGGTTTCCATTTCTGGTATCAAAGGTACCAAAAGATTCTCCCTTGACAATCAACACTTTCTTTACAAACAAGATGAGCCCCACTTCTTCTGCATTCCTTTTAATAACTGAAGAGCTTTGAAGTCAAGAAAATTTTTAGCTGAATGTCAAATGAGGACATTTATCCTTGTTCCTCTGCAATACTTGGTTAAGGCTTACTTGCTGGAACTCCTTTGATTTTCCAGTGATAAAATAATTTCTTTTTCAGTGTCTGTCCTTTGTGTGCCTGTAAAGCCACAGCTTTCCTTGTGCTAACACAATGCATCTGAAAGAGGCTGGCTGGCTGGCTACTCATTCATGTGAAGTACTTTGCTCAGTTTCTCTATCTTGCTTACTGAACACTTGTCTTTTTTAGTAGGCAATGTTGATTAATCTCTGACTGGTGCTGTGAGTCAAAAACAAATTTGATAGCAAACATTATAGAATCTTCCTATTGCTGTACCAGTAGCATGTTCCAGTGAGCAGAATTTTGCAAAAGGTTCAGCAAACCCACACCTGCCCTTTGGTATTTTTCATTATAAGTTTTCTACTTTCTCTCCTGCATGTTGTCTCATCAAAGATAAGAGTGTTTTTTCTCACAGTTATCTCAATTTGCCTCTAAAAGCCAAGAGCTTATTATGCCTTCTCTGCCCTTATAGGTTCCAGACAAGAAAGTTTGGGCTGTTTTTTCAGAAGTTACTTGTCTTGATGCGCAGAGCAATGAAAATGTTCAATTTTTCTTTTTTTTGTACTTAACAAAATTGGAGATGGCCTACTGTGTTAGAAGTTGGTATTGAAGACATCCTCAAAGGAAGGCCACCTCTACCTTTGTACACAGCCTGGGAACAGTCCAGTTCTGATCCATTTCCCAATAAAGCCAATAGAAAGTTCTTAAGAAGCTAAAGTAAACAATAATATCTAAATGTACTACCAGTATCCAGAATAAATGTCTGAGTGAGACTGAATATCACCAAGAACTGGAAAGGCAATTTTAGAGCTGCTGTTTATTGTCTTTTTCCTGGCATTCTTAGCATTTTCTTTCCAGTTCATCCTCTGTTTCTCATTTACTTTTCCCTTCTGTGTTTTATTGCTTTTGAGAACTCCCAGCTGATCCTCCTGTGCTTCAGTTCCTCTTCCTCTCACAACTGCTTTCCAAAATAGGATCATTGAACAGTTAATGCTGGCACTTAGGATGAGTGAACAACCCAATTAGATTAACTGAGGGTAGTGAAATTCATGTTTCAGACTTTTATTTTCTGCCAACTCAGGAAGACAAAAGAACATCAAAGAGCTCCCAGGTTCTGCCAGGCATAGCAGTGCAATGTATAATTGGGACCATAATGGCCATGCTGGTGATGATGTTGCTGTTTTCAGCCTGCAGGGGATAAGGGCATTTGCCATTTGCTAGGGAGGACTTAAATGGAAGAAATGAGGGTTTTGGTAGATTCTACCTGTCAGATTTTGGGGGTGAAAAAATAAAGATAAGAATTTAAACTTTTGTCAGAGCAAAAGACATTTACCAGACCTTCTGATCTTTGTGGATATTGACTAATTCATCCATACCTATGGCTAGCTTCCTAGGGATCAAGAATTTCTATTTTTGCTCCTGAGTAAAACAGGACTTTGGAGAGAGAGAGTAGAGTCCTGGTCCTTGCTCTTAGAAGGTAATAAAACATCAATAAAATGACTTTCCTATTATTTAGCCAGTGTGGTGGATATGAAGGAAGGGGACTTTCCCCTGGGCCATGAGCTGTGGGGTAGCTCTTTTACATTTTTTTCCCCCAGCCTTCCTATGTAAGCTGGCTCTATTTCTGTAGGGTTTTGTAGCTGTAGTACCACAAAATTATTTCTTAAAGCTTTAAGACACAGTTGTTATTAAAGAGTTGCCAAAATATTATTATATATTTACGTTTATATATGTTTATGTAAATAAAGTACACACGTACTCCTCTTCCTCAGAAAAAGTGCTGTCAGCACTAGGATTTAAAAAGTGTGTGTTTCAGAGATGAGTCCCACTGCCACATCATTACCTTACTGCCTGGCATAACTTGTTTTCAGTTTCCTTCCTACCCCTGAATACTGATGCTGATTTTCAGTGCTGGCCAGCACACAGGCACTGACTAGCCTTCCCAAGGTTTTGCACTGAATATAATTTTCTCTTTCCATTGCTTCTTATTGGCAGAGTAGACAAAGTTTCTCTGCTGAACTTCTGAGATGAGATCTTACATTTGATGGTTTGGTGCTCTCTCTGTCTTATTTTTGCATTTCATCACTTTTCTTTAGTCCCTCCCTCACTGAAAGAGATGGCACAAGTTATTTTTGTTTACAGCATTCCCTCAAAAATGCAAAGTCAGTTCATTGCCTGGGGATTTTTTAGTAGTCCTTTACTTGTGCAACGAGGGAGGATATACTACCTTAGCACAGGCTGCTATTTCAGCAAGTCACCAAACTCTGCTAGATACCTAACATTGTCTCTTGTTTGCTCAGACCAGTACATAAGTAATCTCCTCTAGGTTTAGCTCTGGTTTTGAGTCCAGAAGCTAGTTAGATTTTGAATTAAACTGTTCTCTCTGACTGCAATCTGCATACATTTCAGGATCAGTGATCCTGAAGAAGAATTTCCCATTGGAATTTTTCATAATTTATATACATATATATATATATTTATTTATTTTACAAGACAGGATGGTAGGTGAGTCACTTACAATTTTCCTTCCCACACCTTCTTAATTTAGTTTTAAAGAGTGCCATTGAAACGTGTCTGCAATAACAATTTCTTACCGGCATAGTGTTTGGTTCTTATTTCTGCAAGTTTGCATCACTTAACAAACCATTGCACTAGAATTCCTATAAAGTGATTTCTAATGGTTTACTTGGTTTGCCTTAAATAAATTTCAAATGATAAATATTTGTCGAGCATAAAGACAATTTTTTTGTTATTAGTTTCTGTGTAAGAATATAGTTTGACTTTGTTTTCACTTTAGTTGCTTTTTAACAAAATATGTCAAACTGTTCAATAACTGTGAAAGAAGACTTCCAACCTGCTGCTGATGCTGCATTAACAGATATTCTTGCTTCTTTGCTAAACTTGAAACATTTCACTGAAGATTTATACTTGGGACAATATTTAATTCCTCAAAATAGTTACTCTTGCCAATCTTTCCACATACTAATTTAGTATGGAATGAGTTTATTAACAAAGGGGTGCTTTTAATCTCTGATCTGTCTAATTTCTACATGTAGTCAGCCATAGAGAGAGAGCAAGAGCCTGCCCTCTAGGGAACAAGATCAGCCCTCGAGCTAGGCATTGCCTTCAAGGGAGTCTTTCCCCACCGACTGCAGAAGAAGCTGGAGAAACTAAAATAGCTTCTGGGACTAGTCTGGATTTCTAACTCATTAGAGAGGCTTAATTATATCAACATGTTGGAGATTCTTCTGTGATATAAATTCACCTTCCATCTGTACAACCTTTTCATCCCCTTTTTTTTTTTTTTTCTTTTTAAGCTTTTTAGCTTCTAGTCAAAACATGCTCCACAAGTGTCTCAGTTAATATGGGGATATCACTGAAAACTGTTTCCAAATTTCTTTTGAGAAAAATATGGAGATCATTTGCAGGGAGGCAGTAAAACACTACATAGCATCTCACTGCATGTTGCTCATTTTAAGAGGAACTTGCAAGAAGCTTGGCACTCTTTGTAGTTTGTACACCCAGTTGGTAGTATTTTATATAAAACAACCCCTGAAAGTGGCATTGAAAATGAGACCTGTTTGGCACAAGTGTAGAGCACCTCCCATGGAGATCCATGCTCAGTGTTTGATTAAAGATCAGCCATCACTTGCACATAATACTTGAATTTTCTAAACTAAGCTAGGCAAAATGTATTCCTAATAAAACATAACTAGAATTGACACACTTGCTTTCACTTGTTCTCTAGAAATATATCTGTGCTGGTGTTTACCTTATGAGTTTTTGCTTTTAATAGTGGAATTTTGTTCTCCATATTCACTTAAAATTATATTTTTTAAGCACAAGGTTCAAAGTTTTATTCTTTATACCATAATATTTAGGTGAAAGCTTTCCCTTGCTAAGGCAAGTGTGCTATATATATTCTGAACTTCTGATCTGTTTATTTCTCATATCAGAACCTACTGTTTACAGTTTTTTAAAATTGATAAACCCAAGGAAATATATCTTTCAATATCAGAGTCCTTTTTTCATCTTTGTCTTCTCTCTTTAATATTTATTACTAGTTTGTAGTTGAAAAATGCTGGGTTCTGGTTGAAAAGCAACTTTGAAGAACTGCAATTTGTTTTTTCTATCTTCAATCAATAGGGGTTTTTGCCTATGATTGTTTTATGGTTTTTTGTAATTCTCTGGCATACTGCAGTTTTTGCCAATGGATGTTTCTATTCTTCTCCTACAGCTTGATTTTTATGTATCCCTTTTAAGCCCACACTTTTCCTGACATGTCAACTTTATTTCTGAAATAACATCACTATATTCAGATTCAATTTTTTCATAAATAAATTTCATTTACAATTAATCCACATTGATGTGATTTAGCTGCATTACTTAGTTGCTTACTATAATTCAGGTGCCTTATGGTGCAGCTGATTTCACATCAATAAAAGTGGATTGTTTCCTGATTATGAACTTCCAAATATCATTGAGTGAGTCATTCAGAAGTTTCAAGCAAGACATCACTTTTTGGAGAGCAGTCCAGGGAAACTTACACTGTTGGAACAAGCAGTTGTTCTGACATTAAATGAAAATGGAAGAACACTGCAGGAGTTTAAGCAACGTAAACATTTTATAAATAAAAAAGTTTACTGTCGTTTTGAAGCTATTTTTGTTTTCATTCTTTTGTTGTATAGAAACTAAATATAAAAAATAGAAATTTTTCAGCTAGGATTTATACACAATTGTACATTTTTTCAGATTGGAGTTAACCAGAGTAAGCTCGAGGTTTTACACCCTACAAATTCTGCTACTCCATGTGTAGTTGTTTTCTGTTAACTTACTGTACACTGATATTAAATAGAGACCTGCCACCTTTCTTATGAGGGTGTAAGAGGATGTCACCTCAGCTGTCTTGGATAAGAACTGGGAGGTAAGAAAATAGTGTCTTTGGGCTGGAAGATGTAAATGGAAGTCCATTATTTTTAAGAGTTCTGTTTCTGTCACCATGTAATTAGCGTGCAACACAAATGATTGTGGTTAAAAAATGGGCTCTGCCTTGGTGCTAATCACAGTGCAGTTGGACTGACAAGTAACATCCCTTTGGTCAGCTGCTGGAAAGTTATTCACTGACCTTAATGACTGCAGGGAGAAAAAGGGATTCTATTTTAAAACCTTGACTGTAGCTTATGCAATGAAATAATTACATCTTCAAACTCTTGGTTCAGTAAAGGATATTAAGTTATAGATATTCTCTTTAGAGATTTCTTTCATTTTTAGGAGGTAACTGGGGGCTGTCATGATGAGACAGAACTATAAGTCCCTTTGATTTAAGCCATGAACTTAGAGAAAGGTCTTGTTAGATTTAAGTAATTCATAAAGCTCACTGAATCTGAAGATTATTGCCCAGTGTTGCATTGCAGGTCTTGAGACAAGGTTTGATATTTCGTTTAGATGTACCCAAAAGTGATTGCATGTTTTTCTAGTTTATTGTTACTCTACTGCATGTTTTCATCTATTTCTTTGGGTTTCCTTACAAACCTTCATCAAGTTTTTCGATTTTAATCTTGTATGTCTTGATGTAGATCAAGATATCAGAAAAAATTCCTTTCCTTCTAGAGTTCCACAGTGATGGTATAATGCAATCCTTTTCTCTTTTATCCCTAAAAAAAAAAAAAAAAGTAGAAATGCTTTCTTTTTTTATTTTTATACATTTTTGGGGTCTATTTTCTTATTAATTAATGAGTCAGGTGCACCACATCACTTTTTTTTTCTTACTATTTTTTTAAAATTCTTCTTGCTTCCTCAAGAAATGTCAGATGTCTGCCTTTCTCCTTCTCTGTGCATGGAATTCATTTCATCCTAGTATCATTGACACCGCACTTTGAACTGCTTTGCTTGTATGGTTTTGCTGAACTTTTTCCACTTACAGATTTTTCTGCAGCAGATTTTCTTTGGGTTTTGTGCATTTTTATTTCTGTTTGTTTGTTACATCCAGATTGGTTCGATTTTTTTGAAGGCACACCTCAATGGAGTATAATTAAACCCTGTGTGATAATTTTCATCAGTACATCAGTACATAATGTTTCCTACTTGCATCAGCAGTTAAATTTTAATATTTTATAGCTGCCAAGTAATTAATTTAAAATGTTTTTTATAGAATATAATATATAGCTTTAATTCCCATTTTCAAAAGGAAGGCAAATAAAACAAAAATTTACCCAAAAAAAACCCCTAGAAGAACTACTTCATGTTATCTGGGACACATTAAAATATGTTGAACAAGATGTCAGAAATTATAAAGTTATGAAATGTGCTACTAAACTGTAACCTTCTGTATAGTCCAGGCCATTCTATTGAAACACAATATGGAGACATGCTCAGATTTCTACAGAAGAGGAGTTTAATACCATTTTTGTGTTTATTTTTGACTATGATTTTATAGTAGATAAGAATGTGCGGGTAGAGGATGCTTAAACTATAATTTTTTTTTCAAATGAGGATTATTCCTTTCACATTAGAAAGATCCTTCTTTGTCTTACAGGATAAGATACATCAAACAGAAGAAAATATATTATGAGACACAAGAACAACTTACCAGACTTCTCAGTTGTCTATAGATAATGAATAAAAAACATTGATAGCACTTCCATTTTCTATTTCAGTTGTTTTTAAGGATTCATTTATAAGGAGCTTTCTGTCCCATTTGGCTGACAAATGCTGATGTCTGAATCTTGATGCAATCGGCATCTTTTCCTCATACTAAATCATTCATGAATATTGCACTACTTTTAGACTCTTTATTCTGTCAATGACTTTGTGGTAAAAATAGAAATAGAGCTTTTTGATTTCAGTGATGCATTCGTAGTTGATGCAGATCATTAGCTTTTTTAAATGCATAACTCATGGATCCTAATTTTACAGTCTTCAGGCTTTTAATCCGTTGGTAGTGTTTGCACTCTGATTTTAAAGGAATAATTTAATTACCTTTTTTAGTACTAAATGGAATAACTCTCCAACAGTAGATACATAGATATAAAACATGAGTAGTTAAATAACATCTCCAAGAAAAAGGAGGAAATATTGTAAGCCACAAACATAACCAATTAAAAAAAATAAGGGTTATTCAACTTTTATGAGAAGAAAAGATGTAATACCGTTAAACACTATATAGAACAAAGGAAGACAAGAACTGTCTCCCAACTCCTTATGTGACTTTCAATTAAGAAAAAAGTGTGTTTGTGTTTATAACTAGTAATAACTTTATGCTTCAAGATATACGCTGTGTAAGAGATACAGAGCTTAAAGTTGGGGAAAATGTCAACCAGAAGAAAATTCGTTGGTGCCAGTAAGACTTTTGAGGTGCACAAATGTCTCTGCAGAAATAGCAAAGGCAGAAAAAGACAGGGATGCAACTTGATTTAAAAATAACCATAATTTTAAAAGGTGCTAATAAAGAAAAGAGTTTGTTATAGCAATAGTGAATCAGGCTGAGAAGTTGAAGGGAAAAAAAACCATTTCATTTATACTAGACATTTCTGATTATTGAGAAACCCTTTTCAGTGCTGAAAAGCTCCACAACAAGTTAATACATCCTTTGCCTTGTTTTTTTCAGAGAGGTTTTCACTTTTCTGCATTGCAGGAGATTTAGAAATAAAGCAACCTGCACTACTTGGGCTTTGCAACGAGTCTGCATGAGAACTGCACTACTGAAAAAACTTTACTCTAGGATTTCTTAGCAGAGCTTGCCTTAAATTTAATTGATAAAAATAAGTAGGTAAAGACAGATATCTACCAAGTCTCATCAGAGTGTGACAATATATAAGGTTTAGTTTGTGGCCAGCTAGCTTTGAGATACCAAAAGCATTTTGTCCTTTTCCAGTGTTAGAACACTTACCATGATTGCTTGTGAGGAAAACGGAACATGTCTGGTTTCTTTTTTAATGTATGTTTACTGCTGAATGAGTTTAAAATGCAAGTCAAGAAATGAAAATGCTTACATAGCAAGAAATACAGAATTTAGATTATGTGGCAGGTTTTTTGCTGTTGAAGAACAGGCAGCTGCTCCTTAGTGATTTCTCTTTTTATAGAATTGAAAGAGAAGAGATGAGCAAACTCTAATGGAAAAACCTTAATTTGAATGGTATGAGAATGTCTTTCACAGCAGAAGAAGCAAATTGTTGTATGGACTGTGTTTATTTTACTCAACATTTCTTTGATGAAAATTTGCCCTTCATTTGAAACTCTGCAGAACATTTACACAACACTTGGCTCCTACAGAAAAGGCAGCAATGAGTGATAGTAGTCACTTAGTTCTGGGTTCAAAAGAGCTGATCTACTTAGCACAATGGAAGGACATCACTTGGCTTTGGATTAGGGCTTTGTACAGGAACTGGGAGTTGGGAGCCCATGTTACAGAGTGCTTCTGGAATAAATTTAGATAACCACAAGGATATGGCTAAAAGATAGGAGCACTGTTGCCTTCTCTCTCCAGTTTTCTTTGCTCTGTGTTGAGGGGCTGTAGCTCACAGGTACAGTGATGTCCTATACTCTAAGATGATGTACTGGAAAAAAGAACAAAGTGAAGTGGAATGCCACATCTGCTGAGGTTTTACTTCAACTGCTTGATGCTGGATTGTATAATTTTATTTTTTTTTCCCCTCTATGGTAATGTAAAGCCTGGGCCATATAAGCAATGGTCTTTTTTGTTTGACTTTTTCAATTGCATCCTTGATAGACCAGTGGGCTGTCTGAGTGGACAGTGAGGACTGGCTGAAAGGCAGATCCCAGAGGGCTGGCAATCAGTGGCACACTCTAGTGCCTGTCACAAGTGGTGTCCCCCAAGATTCAGTACTGGGCCCAGTATTGTTTAACTTGTTCATCAGTGACTCAGATGAAGGGGCAGAGGCCTCCTCAGCAAGTTCCCTGATGACACAAAGCTGGGAATAGTGGGTGATACCCCAGAGGGCTCTGCAGCCCTTCAGAGGGACCTCGACAGGGTGGAGAGACGGGCAGAGAGGAACCTTCTGAAATTCAACAAAGGCAAGTGCAGGGTCCTGCACCTGGGGAGGAATAACTCCAGGCACCAGCACAGGCAGGGGGCTGAGCTGCTGGAAATCAGCTCTATGGAGAAGGACCTGGGGGTTTGGTGGACAGCAAGCTGATCATGAGCCAGCAGTGTGCCCTTGGGGCCAAGAAGGACAATGAGACCCTGGGGAGCATTGGGAATGCCAGCAGGTTGAGGGAAGTGATTCTGCTCCTCCACTCAGCCCTGGTGAGGCACATCTGGAGTATTGTCCAGTTCTGTCAGTACAAGGAGAGATGGAGCTCCTGGAGTGGGTCCAGCAGAGACCTACAAAAATGATTAAGTGACTGGAGCATCTTTCTTATCAGGAAAGGCTGAGGGGGCTGGGCTTGTTCAGGCTTGAGAAGAGACTACTGAGAGGGGACTTCTCAGTGGTGCTGATAACAGGGCAAAGAGCAGCAGACAGAAACTGATGCACATATGAGGAAAAACTGCTTTGTGGATGATGGAGCACTGGAACAGATGGGACAGAGACATAGTGGAGTCTCCCTCACTGGACATACTCAAGAACCATCTGGTTGCAATTCTGTGCAGTGTGCTGTAGGATGATCCTACTTTACCAGGAAGGTTGGACCAAATATCCACTGTAGTCCCTTCCAACAGTACCCCTTCTGTGATCAGGTCTCTAAGTCTTTACCAAAATAATTAATCTTGAGAATTAAGGAAACTGTTGTCCTTTTCTCACTTTACCTTTTGTTTTTTTCCCACTCTCCAATTTCTTTGTCACCACCTTTTCCATGACCACTTCTGTTTTCATAGATCCTTTGCAAAATCATTTGTATCTCTCATTGGTGTCTTTAGTGGAACATTTTGGGAATCATGCCATGATTTCAATCCTTTTTCACACACTTTTGCTGAACCTACTTTGTTTCTACTTCTTCATTTTTGGAGAACACAAAAGAGAACAGGAGACACTATTCCAGCTGAGGTGACATCATGAACATAAATAAACTGTCATAAGGATGTCCTCTGTTTGATGCTTTCTAGAAATTCTTAATACTCCATTAAATGTTTGGCTACCCTTAAAGACTAAAGTGACATCTGCAGAAAATTACCTGTTGTAGCCATGTAATGATTAATGTTTTAGAGTGAAAATTTCTATACACCTAATTAGAGCTGCAGGGTTTGTTTGGTTTTGTTACATGGATGTGGCTTTCCATGCACAAATATTATTGATGTACTGATACACTAAACTTGAAGAGTCCCTGTTAACATGAAAATAATCATGGCACTATTTGTTGTTTTATGTGGACAAAGAAATCTACAGGGATTATTTATCAATTTCATAAATTCTTGAGACACCTGAAAACACTGATATGAAAGCATCTGAAATGTTGTTTGTTATATGAAATACTGCATCTTAAATTTGTTAGCAAATAAGGTGGCAAAAAACACCCAAAGCTGATACTGATCTCTGCAGCTCACAGGCAGTTACTAGCACAGATGTTCTCACCTGTTGCAAGCTGACAGCTCAAAAATACGTGTAACTTTGAATACAAGTGCTAATAAAAACTGAGACAGTAAAATGTAATTATTGCATGTTATTATACTCTCACCTGTGCAGCTGCGAGGTGTAGACTGAATATTCTGCCACGTTCAATTAGAAGAAGATAAAAGTAGCACTGGAGATCTGAGTCAGTTAAATGAGAATTTAAATCACTGCAACTGCAGTAGCAATTGTAAAGTCATTCAACATCCCAGCCAACTAGACATGTTTCAAGACTAGCAAAGTGTGATTTTTTTCCTGAATTCAGGTCACCAAAGCTAGTAATTTGGATGATATCTTAAGGGAGTGTTTGGCCTATCAGGCCAGATGTATGATTTCTTAATGCCTTTTGAGCAGTTATAGTCACTGGAAATGTATTGTCCTAGCAAATGGAGTAGAAGAAAACTATCTTTTCACTATGTTATCAACATTTGCCCCTTGCATGCACCTTGGCACTTGCCATACCCTTCACTTTCTTATCCAGTCTCTAATAAATCCAAGCTGCCTCTACCTACTCATTTCAATATAGGTTTTCATTGCAAGTGGTTCCTGTGGGGCTGCAGCACCTTTTGTTTTAATATATGTCAGACCAGTTACATTGTTTGACTTCTGTTAAAAAAAATCAGAGTGATGGTTGATCTCCCTTTATTGGTAAGAATTTTATAACAATGTTAAGACTTCAACCTTTACCTTGTAAAGGACACATTAGTTCTATGGTTGCTGTTTCTGTGATCAAGCAACCTCTGGAGTCACAGGAGTTTCTGAGGTTTAAGAAATCAGAAGTGAGAATTTAAAAGCTGCTTAGAACTCCAGAATTTTAGCCACATGTGTCAGATGACATTTTCCATATTATCTGTCTTTGAATAAATTAATTTCTTAGAAAATAAAGGTTTAATTGGAGTAAATGGACTTAAAACACTGCCTAGAAGATTTTTATAGGCAAAGAAATTTATGCATTTCAGTACAATGATGATAGTTAATCATCACTTAGACTTGCCTACTGTGTAACACAAGCTGTTTAATCCAGTAATGCTTGAAACACATGTGTAGTTTCTGTTTTAAGAGTGGACCTACTGATTTAAAAACTGAGACTAGTTCACTAATTAGCCTTCCCTTTGGTATGGGCCAGTAAGTTTCTGACTTGTGGCTGCAAAGTTATCATCTAACAGCTCCAGCCACTTTTGTGGGATTCACAGGGTAGCTGAGGCTGAAAGGCAGCCCTGTAGATTGTCCAGTTCAACCCATCTGCTCCAGCAGGGTCACACAGAGCTGGTCAACCAAGACCATGTCCTGACAGCTTTTGGACCTCCATCCTTAGTCACAAAAGGTGTTTTTTGGTGTTCACATGGTGCCTGCTCTGTTTCCATTTGTGTAGATTGCCCCTTGTCCTGACACTGGATATCACTGGGAACAGACTGCTTCTTCTTCTTCATTCTTCATTCCTTTTCATCTAATATGTCTACACTGTCATAAGTTCCTCCCCAAGCCTTCTCTTTTCCAGGTTGAACAGTCCCAGCTCTGTCAGCCTTTCATCATAGGAAAGATGCTCCCCTAGTTTTGTTTGTCCTTTGTTGCACTTATCCTCCGAAGCCCATCTTTCTTGCAGCCCAGTTTCTTCAGAAATGTTCATTTATTTTCACTCTCTTATTTGAAATTTAAGTAGCATATTCTATTGAATCTTCTCTCAGATTGCCTTTTCCTTATTGTAAACACAATTCTAGAATCTATGCTAGAATTCCTTTGATCCCAGCTGATGCATAAATTTGAAGTCTCCTTCCTACAATTCTGCAAACACACATCAAGTAAAATGGAAAACTACTGCTCTTAAAATTGGAGTCTTATGTCAACAAGCCACAGCAATCCAGGCTTGAAACTCAAGGTGTCTTTTATTTTCTGTAAACAAAGGAATTGGACAACTCCACCAATTAATGTCAACTGAAAGAAAACAACTGTCCTGTATAAGACAAGGCAACAGTGCTTGATTTTATCACAAAATACCAGCCATGTAACTAAAGAATTTTTTTCAGAATCCCTCACACTCTTTTAAACTGTGACCTATAAAACAGCACTTATAACCCCACCAACAGCACAACCACCTCCCTCCAACCCCCATCCTGATTCCCCCTTATTACGCAGTTGAGTATTGCTGCCTAGGTCCAAGGCATATCCTGCAGCTTTAAGAATTTTGTTTGTATTTAATGCTGGAAAAAAAATTATTGATTCAAAATATAAATAAAAGCAATCACTTGAAAGAAGTTTCTTTTAAAAAAAGTTTATTTGGAACATGAGTACAATTTTACATGCTTCACAGAGGAATTAAGGTAGACTTTAAATTAAGATGTTGCAAAACCATAAATTTCAGGCTACAATATGCCACTACCTGGAATGAATTTTTTAAAAAAAAAAATCAGGCAGAGAAAATAGATTTAATTTATTGAATTTTTAAATCTATTTTTCCTTTGTAAAATAATATGTCTTACACACTGCTCTATTTGATAAAAATAAAGTGAATTGTGAAAGAGAAATCATATTTAGGAAATTTGGGGGTTTTTCCTCAGTTTAAATATTGAATAAAATCTGGCACATTAACAAGAATTGTTGTTAATTAGGAGGTGGTTTTTAACATGGACTAGTTATAACAACTTAAAATGAATCATTATTTATCCCATGCCATGTCCTCACTTTGGAAATTAAATAAAACCTTAATTTTGACCTTGAGGACAGAATACTCCATATGAAGCAGAATGTTTAAGTACAATTCACAGTGGGTTCCCTCTTATCAGTGTGGAAAAGTTTGAAAGATGATCTCTTTAAACACTACTTTGTTATTGTCAGTTTCAAAAACTTCCTCCTTTCAGTTAATAGAGTTAGGATGACACTTATTAATATGCCTGGTGTTTGCTTTTATTTACGACCTTGTTGATGCTGTTCTAGAGAGTGATTTGTTCTGATCAGCCTTCAAGAGGACCATACCATAAGTAGTGATTTAAAATAAAATAGAAACAGGTTTCAGATTTTGTTTTAGGTTTAGTAATAGGTGCACAGCATTCTCTTCTGTTTATGCAAGTAATGGCTGCTCTTATAACTGCTGCATGACTTGCAGTCATCCAGCCCAACCTACTCAGCCTGGCCCTTCCAGAGCAATGGGAACCACTCAGGTTTGGACTTGGAAATCTCCCTCAAGGGAAAGTTTATTTGCAGCAAAATTACCTTCTCAGAAAATTGCATAACTTTTCTGAGCATCCCTGCAACCTTCATGGCATATCTAAAATTGCTGGCAGGTGAAAAGGTGTTAAACTACTTGAGGCTTTGCATCTAAAACCTCTGTAGATCTGTAATCCATTACTGAAAGGAGAAGGGCTAAAAATGTTGTGTTAATGATAATAGATGCTGAATTGCTTAAAATTATCCTTAATAAGTAAACAATTTCATTTAACATAAACAACACTTTTAATGAGACTGTATTTCACATAAGTGCTTCAGCTCAGAGAAAGACAAAGGTAATTGCAGTATGACAACAGCCAGAGTGGTGCTTTCATCATTAACTGCCCTTTAGCAGAGATGGCTAAAGAAAACAAAGTATCTGGATTTGCCTAAATGAAGTATTAAAGAGAGAAGCAAAATCAACTAATAAAAAATGGCATAATAGTAAATTCACCAGTAGAGTGGAGGGATATTTTATGACTGCTGGTTTTGTCCCCTGAGATATTACAGACAATTCATCCAGAAGACTGTAACTCCATGTTGCATAAAGTTCCCTGTGGACATTCCCCTGGAGACCTGCCCTTCCAATGCTGTTTTCTCTCCACACCAGCTGTGTCCTGGCAGCTCATCTTACTGTCAATAAGATTTTCCCATCCGTGGATTCCACTGAGCCACAGTGTCTGCTCTTTCTGTTTTGTTTTGTTGGGTTATTTGGGTTTTGTTTTAATGTCTTGCAAGCTTGACTGTTCTGTTCTTCCTTCATGGAAGGACAAAAAGAGGTTAGAAAACTTTGTGATATCCTTCTGCATCTTGATTCCTTCACCTTCTTTTTAAGATTCTCTTTAATGTCAGAGTGCAGCTTTCCCCACAATTTATTTCCTATTGAGAGGCAGCTTAAATGAGCTCAGTGTTGCACCAGGAGTGTTTTGGTGTGCTGGGGACCTGAACTGGAACTGCTGCCTGAGCCAACAGCTTGTGGTTCTGTGCTTGCTCTTGTGCATGCTGCCCATACCCAGGGCAATGAGTTATATCACTCAGGGTATAGCTCCTGGGTTTGTGCATCTGAGAGGGGATATTCCACACAAACATGCACATGCACCAGATTTAAGTCTGTGCTACCAATAGTTGTGTGGCCAGCAGTATAAATGAGTCCTTGCTCAAGTTTATTTCTTTCAATCCAATCACATTATATTCCCCTATCTCTTTTCACACTTAATTTTCATTTTAGCATCACAACAATTCCATGATACCTTTCTTAAAACTGAAATATACTTCTGTTTCATGGATGTAATACTGCTATGCAAAAGCTATAAAAAAGCTGTATATTTTTTTGCAGTCAATGTACTAGCATCTCTTAATTGTTCTAACAGCAAGGAAGGAGTTTGATGGAGACTAGGTTTTTCAATAGAAGCTTTAAAATAGTCTACTTAGGTAGAAAAAGTTTTGGAAATCTTGGTAATGTATCAGTTTAGGGAGATTTTTGACATTTTGTACAACAGGGAATGAGAAACTTTCATCATCAAACAAAGGCTAGGTAAATACAAGACCTTTCAGTTACATAAAGGAAACTAACACAATGTTTTGACTTTCCTCTTGTTTTGATAGAAAATATCTCTAAATGGGGCAGAATTGTTCCCCTTCCTCACCACATCTCCCAGAATCTTCCAATAATTAATCTAACTTCTCATGACAGTTGCTTCTTTTAAATTACATTTTCATTGCACTGAAGTAAAAGCAGGTAGGAATTTTCTTTTTGCTAGTCTTGCTATGAAACTCAAAACTCTGCTTATCACAAGCCATTGGAGAAAGCATGAATTTTACTTTAGCAAAAGTATGTTCTTCAAAGTTCACAGTTTTCTGAAGTGTTTCCAGAAAATTTCATCAGTGGTTTTGGACAGCCATTGCTCCCAGTAAAAACCACATATTTCATAGTCTTTGTGATTTGAAAATACTGAGTTTTGTCACATCCTAGAGAATTTCCAGAGCTCACCAGAACTGTTCTTTTTGCAGCACATGTATGATATTTTTTCCACCTAAAATAACTTTGAAGCAGGAAGACAGATATCTGTTTACATGTCTATTCCTAGTATTGTCTGAACTTATCAGGTGGTTTCCTTGAGTATGCACTTCTCAATGGCAATGCAGTACTTCAGGAAAGGAGAAAGGGAAGTAAGAAATTTCCTTCATGCTGAATGAAGTATTTCTAAGAATTGAAATTCTTTATGCTGCTTCAGAAAACAATTCAGATGAAACTGAAAATAGTTTGATTTCTGAAGCCGGAGAGCTCGTCTTGTCCACTACTCAATGATATTATGTCCAAGACTGTCATGTCTTCTTTAAATCAGCTTAAAAATCCTGAATATTTTTCCTGTGAGCTGTACAAGTAAAGCATTGTAAAGTACAATAAAATATGCAAGTGTATCCAAAGAAAGATGTTAAATAAGGCCCTTTAAAGTATAAAGAGAAATAAAAGTATGCTTTGCCTAGAAAGTAAATGTAGCAAATTAAAAGTTAGATACAAATGCTTGGAGAAAAACATGCAGCTCAGGATATATTTAGCTGTCTTTTCTGCAAGGGTAAGATTGTTTTTAATGAACTGAGGAATGCTGCATAGCTAGCTGGAAATCTTGAATTGTTTATTCATAAATATCTAGATATTATCTGCTGAGATTGAAGTAGAGATGCCCCCAAGATGGAAAGGCTGTGAGTTGCACCATATGTAGTTGGTAGGACATATTTACAATGATATAGTAGTAAAATATTTTTGAGCATGTAGCCATTTTTGACAGCATCTGCTGAGATATAGTATCTGCACAGGAGAAAATTCAGATAAGTGAATATATTTAATCTCAATTTAGTTTCTGTCTCTACAGGCTTGGTTGCATTGAAATAAAGATTCTGAATTAAGCAGTACAATAAGCTTAGCAATAGTGTTTTAAAGTCCTTATCATGCTAGATTGATTCAGGCACTTCAAAAATAACACATGAATAGCAACAAGGCATAGCAATGCCCTCATTGTTTCTCTGTTGACATATCAAAATCTGTTGCAGTGAGCTAAACCAAATTGTGGATAGCCTTGGAAAACAAGGAAGGATGTATTGTAAAGAAATAGCTTGGGTGGGGGAAGGAAAATGGGAAAACAAAGTCCTTCAAACCAGCTCTTTACCACAAGTGACAAACAAGTTGTCATTAAAAGACAAGTATAATTTTTATGATTAAAATGGAGTTAAAAATCATTGTTGCCTAATTAATCAGTATTCAAAAGGCTTATAGGAAAGAAGAAAATGTATGTACTGAGTTAAGATAATCTTGGGGAAAAATATTTAGGAAAGGAATAAATAGACCTCCAAAAGTTGAAAGTAGGTTGGTTTAGATAAGATATTAGGAAGAAATTCTTTTCTGTGAGGATGGTGAGGCACTGGGACAGCTTGCCCAGGGCAGTTGAGGATGGCTGGTCCCTGGAAGCGTTTAAGGCTGTGCTGGATGGGGCACTGAGTAAACTGATCTAATGGAAGGTGTCCTTGTGTCCTGCTTTCAGCCAAGGACAACTGATCTAATGGAAGGTGTCCTTGTGTCCTGCTTTCAGCCAAGGACAGGGTTTATGTCTTCCAGTAGCTGAGAAGGGCCATGGCTAAGGGGGCATGGCCAGACCCAGGTGTCATTGGATACTGCCCATGTCCTTGCCAGGGGCAGGCAAAAGGGACACTCTCTGGTTTCCAGGGGGAAGCGTGTTCCTTCCAGAGGAAGGAAACCTGGTGGGTGAATTGGTCTGGTGTTGTTTTATTTTATGTTTCACTTATTTTGTCTTGCAGCTTTGTTGCTGTCACTCTTCATTTTCTTATCTCATTGTGGTTTCCAGTAAATTGTTCTTAGCTCTCTACCTTTTGTGCTTTCAGCTGGAGTGGGAGGGGAGCAAGTAGCTTGTGGTCTTTTTAGTGGGAGTACTGAACTGGGAAAACATTTCCTAAACCATGACATCTGTGCATGGCAGAGGGGTTGGGACTAGATGATCTTTTAGGTGCCTTCTAATCTAAACCATTCTGTGATTATATGCCTCTGAAATTAGTGCTCTATACCTAGTTAATAAGATAGTAATTAAATGTTGATTACTTCAGAGTCTGAAATGTTGCAGTTACAGGTCACATTTTTCATACACCTTCCCAACTTCTGATGAGGGTCGTGTAGTTTTTGCTGCTCCTTCTTCTAAGTTCTTATTAAAATCACTTCCTGTAGGAGATGATGCAGATCTGTCCAGTACTGTTGTGGAAGAGGCTCTGTGTGCCCTGTACTCCTGTCACTGTGGAGGGGGTCTGCCTTCTGCTTGTTCGACCTGGTGGAAGAGCTCTTATCCAGATACAACATTCAACTTACGTGTCTGGGTTGAGGCAGGAACACTCTGGATGACTCCAATGAATTAATTGTTTCTTTCTTTATCAAAGGTCACAGTGTATACAGGTGCAGGGGTGCACTTCTCAGGGAAATCACGTCCTAATGGTTTTCTAATCTCTTTTGTTCTCACCACAGAAGCAGAAGGCAGCAGAAGCAGCTGCTCTGTTAGTGCTACTTATCATTAATCTTCAGTCAAGGTCTTTCAGTCTTTCTGAAATTGCCTTGAAATCTGCTGCAGTGAAAATGCAAGACTTCTGGAGACAGACATTCTGCCTGAATCTGTATATTACTTATTTAAATTTTGCAGTCTCGTGTAAAGTTGTCTGTCATGACGGATTGTGTGTAAATGTAATTTCAATGGAAACCCATTAGTACTTTAATCCTATAGAGATCAGTGAGCATTTAATTATTTTACTGTGAAATCAAGTTTACAAGATGGCATTTTGTCCACTTTGTTTTTGAAGTCACCAGTAACGCCCTTGTTTAAATAATGAAGGATGAGCACAATATGAGTAGAGGTTTACAGGAAAAATAGCACACAATTGTTTTTCCCTTTGGTGTTCTCAGGGACAGGGTAGACAGGAGGCACAGACTCCATCAGCACACTGAGTGTGTCTGGAGCAGTAGCACAAGGTGATGTAGCACAAAGTGCTGGCACATGATGACCTTCAGTGCTCAGTCTTGCACTTTAATCATCAGGGATTGGTGTTTACCAATTCCAGTGTTGGACTCTGTGTGTGTTATGTCTACATATCTATACATAGTTTCTGCAGACATTTATTTTGCTTCACCAGTAGCTAATGACAACACACAGAAGGATCTGTCTTAGACAAGTATCAAAAGCAATATGTGTCCCATATGCATGAAACTTGCAGGCTAAAGCAAAGCCTTTAGCGTTACTTTGGCATTAATTTTTGGCAGAAAAAATTCCCAAATCATAAGATGCCTGTAAGCTAATTATACCAATCCTGTTAGAGAGTTTTATGCCAAGGAACAGGAGGTCTTGGGAAGCATAGCATGTTGTGAAGTAACATATATTTTGCTATTGCTTGTTGAAAAAAACAAGTACATTGCAGGCATTAATGAAATAGAATCACAAAATACTTCCCCCTAAGGGGGCTAAATGGATTTTGGGGTTTATGGACACTGTGTTTCCTCAGCCTTAATTGACAGGCAACATTACTTTTATCTACTAGCTTTAGTGAAAATTTACTTGAAAACCAAACATGGGCAAATAGGTGGATAGAGAAAACAAAAAGCCCTGTGCTTCCTTTTGCAGAAACATTGAACTGTGCCTCAATGGATTATTTCTTTGTATTAATATTGCACGCATTTATACCAGTGTCATCTTTGGGTTTGCTATTTTTAATTAAAAATCTATTTGCATTTACTATTGGCCTGACATGACATAGCATGCTTTGCAGTCCTGATGGCAGCTCAGTAGGTACCACAGACTCCCCAGCAGAGCAAATGCCAGCTCACGCCCGCGGGCAGATGGGAAAGTAAAACATGCATGTTATTTCCAAACCACTTAAAAAAACAACTTCCCTTACAGCATCAGATGAAAACATATTAAAGAAAAGCTGTCTTTCTCCACATTTAGATAAATATGTTCTGTAAGACCAGTTATGTCAAGTAATGTATTTGAACAAATATGCAGCAATTAGGACATTTTGCTGAGTGTATCTGCAGTGAGTACAAATCATATCAAAACCATATTGATACCAATCTTCTTTATTATTCTTCTTGCTTAAAAGGAAATTCAGATTTAAAAGCATGAAAGGTGAACAAAATATTTGGTACAATCTTTCTTTTTGTGACCTATTTAATATATTCAATTAAAGCCTAACTACTTATTGCTCACAAGGTATTTTAAAATGAGGGCAGTATGTCTGCCCTTAGTATGGTCCTTATATTGTTTCATTTTGGGATGAATTCTATTATTCATTTTGGCATGTTTCAGTTGGTATTGGAAACTAACTTTTTAAATATCATAAAACCAAAAAGAAATGTAAAAAATAAATTTAAAAAAAAATCAAACCAAACAACTAAACAAAACCCCAAACAAACTACAAATAAAAATCTGCTGTTCTGTTTCTGTCCCAAGGGAATGTGCCTTTACTTTAAGATGCAGAAGTGCCTTTTATAAAATCAGGCAGCTGTCATCTGCCATACCATGATTTTGGTACTTGCACATTAAAACAATTTTTCAGACTTTTCTGTTGCTGCACATCATAAACAGACTTTTTTTTGGTGTCTGTGTGTGTATATGCTGTGTATTGCTAAAGATTTGGTTCCTTTAGAAGTAATTTGGTTTACCTAGTGATACAGAAATAAAACATAGATAATACATAATTAGTTGAATGCTACCAAAGCACTGCCCAAAGGTAGATTGTAAACTGTATTTAGTGTGGGCTTCCATTACTGAAGGAAACAAAATATATAAATTTTTATAGAAAATAACTAAAATTTTAAACTTATTGTCCTGCTTCCTATGCTGTCAAAATGATTATGCTTAGAAATGAAAGTGAGGAAAATATAAATCTTCATCATCTGGCATTTAAATTAAGAGATAGTATTTCTCTGCCTTTCTGACAATATATTGAAGTGGAGAAGTAGTCAGTTGAGGGGTGTTTGTTTGGTTCTCTTTCTACTTTACATCAGACATAGACTTGAATCAGTCAAAATTATTTTATTCAACTTTTTATTCATATATAGTATGTTTGTTTCTATTCATTTGACACTTTCTCAGTTTCTTTTCTTTCTAAAGATAGCACAATGTTTGCTTCTCAGTTCTAAGAAAGGGCTTAGGATACTCTGTATGGGACATTAATTAGAGCATAAGTATGAAACAATATTTTGGGACTGGGTTAGTGAACTTAGAGAGAACAGGCCTCAAAGATAGAAGTGGTCACTAGATTCACTTCATCATAAAACCCCAAGATTTTTATGGTGGTGCTTCAGTTTCTTATTAATTTTGCAAACTGCTGGGACTATATATCCAGTGGAATATTTGCTCCTTAATAAAATTTAACTTTATTCCTGTAACCTTAGAATAGAGAAAAAAACTCAGCAATCATTATCTTGTCACCATAGCAATCCTAGTTGGAAAATACTTTACATTAAAGAAATGCTATCTGTATTATTATTGGAAAAGTTCTTTTATTAATCTGATTTTAAAGCTTTCTGAAATGGTGATTGTGCAACCTGCCTTCTCCAGTGCTGGGCTACCAGGGTTTCATCATGTCTAACTAGAATATTTCTTGTTGCAAACTAAACTAGTTACTTCTTTTTTTTTGAAAAATAATAAATATTATTCTTGCTGCCTTAATGAAAGAAGGCTTTTGTATTAAATATCCCTATTAGATTCCCTCTTTCCAGCAAGGTTAAAACCATTTTTTAAATTTTTTTTTTTTTTTTTTTTTTTTTTGTTAAAGTTGTTTTTTCTGGCCCTCTGGTCCTTTCTCATGCTCATCTCTGGACATACTGTCTTTAGTCCACAGCCTCGTTAAAGTGTTATTCCCTAAGCTGAGCCAATTTTTTTTTTTCAGCAAAAACACTAATTTCCTGTTTTATGTTTGTGCAGGTGATTATTTTCTCCTGAAAATTTGATGGCTTGCCCATATTTCAATTGAATTCCTGATTCAGTTGCAAGCTACTGCTTCATTTTGTTGAGATTTTGCTTATTAGTTCTAATTTTGAGCTTTAATTTACTTACCACCCGTGTTTACCTAATGCTATCTGTTGATTTAATATGCATGATCTGTGTTCAAAGGCTATTGAATAGTTAAAGTGATGATCCTATACTCAGAGAAAGACCCAATTCCAGAATTCCACTCCCTGTCCCTCTGAGTTAGCTTTGCTAACTGAGAAGCTTTCTCTGGTTTGCCAGTTTCTCTGCCATGAAAGGCAGTTCTGGAATGTGAAGCACTTAAAACTGGAAACAAAAATACCAACAAACATCAAGAAACATGCTGGCTTTTGAAGAAATATGCAAGAGTATTCTCAAAGGGTCCAGAAACATAACAAGTTGGTGAGCATTTTCAGCTCTCTTATTCTATGTTCAGCTAATTAGTTCAGCTTGAACCACCAAACAATGTCTGAATTTTGCCCCTATCATTACCTTTGTAAAGGAAACAACATCCTAAATCCCTAGGAATTAGCTCAGCTCCCTGACCAGCAGCAGAAGTACAAGGGGAAATGTGGTAACAGGGTAAGCACTCAACCCTGCATGGCCTGAGTCCACAGCAGCATGACACTTGAAGGTTTTGTGTTCAGAGGTCAGTGATGAGAATAATTTTTGTTCCAGAAAGATTGACCTGCAAAGAAAGGTCTTAAGACCTGAAGTTGTTTAAGGAAGAGTCAGAAGGAAGAAGACAAAGAGAAGGAAGCTGATGAAAGAGCTGACTGTCAGGAGGCAGAGAGCAGAGGCAGGATCTTTCCACCATTGCAGTGAGAAGGGAACAACTTGCCAAATTTATGGTTTGTCAGACTATCTAAGAGACAGAGCAGCCTGTCTGCCAGGAGAGCTGACATCCCTTCCTGCCCAATTGTAGGATTCTCTGACTTGCTCCTGTTACACTGTTCTCCAGTACCTGACTTCATTCCTTATTCCTGCATTTTTAAAGGCTCTTTCTGAGCTCCTTTTCCTTTTGTAGGTGCATATGCATAATGATTTTATTCTTTTCCATCATGAAAAAAATATTTTTTAAACCTCTAGCCTCATATAACAGGAAGTCTGCAGTCATTGGTTTATATTCTTCAGGAATTACATTTTGTGATTATCTCCCAGGCAATTTCTGCTCTGTGTGCTATACAAAGTTCCATTCACAGCAAGGAAACATAAACAAATCCCTCTAAGTAAAACAACAGGTTCTTTTCTCCATCTCTACTCTTGCATAGAATTAGTTAAACCAGCTAGTATCCTTCTTATACTATCCTGGTTCTAGGGTTATCATTTAATTTCTTCCTCCTGTGTCTCATTTATTATCTCATTCCTACATTCCAGTAGATGGAAAATTTCAGCTTTCTCCTAGACATATTTTTCAGGTGGTGTTCTCTGTGGCTTTTATACTGACAGTACACATGCATCTCTGTATGGATCTGTTCTAAGTCTATAAAGTTAGAATCTCTAGGGGGTTTTTCTAGTAGTACCTGAGACATAAAGCAGACAAGAACAAGCTTAAACTTAGTTCTAGTGATATTAAAAATGTCAGGTAACCTTTTTTTTCAAGAAAATGTATTCCTCCCAAACTTTTCTTAGCCAAAGAAGAAGAGTGCAGTCATGACTGATATCTCCGAGTGGAAGATATATTAGTGTAAGTTCTGCTGAGTATAATGTTACCATTTTCCTCAATCTGCTTAATCATCACATGAATTCATGGTTCTAGATTTGAGATCACAGCTAGCTGCTGCAGAAGTGCTGGTTGCAAACCAACTGAAGAGCTGTGGCCAAACCTCTGTCTGTCCTTGACACAAGCACCTGATAGACCCTCCAAGGCAACAGAAACTCAATGATGATATGAAACAACTTGTTTTAACAATTTTATGGGATAATTCGGGCATGGCATAGCATGTGCACCTCATGTTGGATGTAGGAAGGCTTTGAGCACCTAAAACAAAAGCTGTAGAAGTTGAATTTTCAAGGGACCTCTGGGCACAGTTGGTTGGTGTTTCCCTACATACTGATGGCACCAACATTTCTGCTTGTACACAGCTCTGAACTGCTGTGACCTGAGAGGTGCCACTCCTGCCTAAACCTGGCTTTTTGCTTAAATCTCCTGACAGCTGTGACTAGAAGTCATGCTGTGAAGGTGTCCACCACATCAGTGTGGTTGGGCTTGTAGAAGCAGTGGCTTACACAATTTCTACCAAGATATAAAAAGAGGAGAAGAATGGGCAAGAAAGGGAGGTTTGAAGCCTTGCATGGCTTGTGGTGACCTTTTTTTCTGCAGTGCACCCTTCCTTGATGCAGTTGTGGTATTGTCATTACAGTGATATCCCAGATGGTGTGAGGGGAATATGAGAATACTTGGAATTACAGAGAGGCATACATCCTGGGAATCCTGACTTCTATGCTGTCCTTACAGAGGATGGCTATAATCTGGGCAGGAAGGCAAAGTTACCTACCTGCTTTTCCTGCTTGTGGTTTCCCTCTGGCTACTGAGAGTTAAACAAATGGGTTCCCTGAGGTGCCTGACTCTTCTCATGAGCTGCCTGCTGAAAGCCAAAGGCCATTTGTGTTCTGTGCCATGTACTGGCACAGCATGATTAGGAACTGCTAGTCTGAAAGCTCCTGTTTTTCCTGGGTCTCCCAAAGCATGGCAGCATTTCTGAGAGCACTGCAAAGGAGAAAAAACTGAATTGCTCCTGACTGAGGGTCTTCCATTTTGCTGTGATCTTTTGCTACCTCAACATGTCCTTCAGGACTTAGAATTGCTTTGAAATTAGAATATTTTGTGATTGAATCTGAAAGAGCCACTGATGCAGGGTTTGGGTGAGGTGTGAAGAAAGCAGACTCTCATCTGCCAACCCTGTAGGATTCAACCTACTGGTTCAGCTAGCTCACAAATAGGATACTATCCATGGAGAAATGTTCATTTATTTCAGTAAGATACCTCTCTGAAATCTAGGTAAATTATTTAGAAAGATAGGGGTTAACTTGCAATTAAATTGTATTATTTAGCTAAGAGGGAAAAAACAAACACACTTCTAATTTTTTTTGTTATTATTCAAACTTAGACATTATGTTTGCAATTTGGTGACTGCTGGAAAGCCAAAATTCACATTCACATTAGCTTGTTAATTAGGGACTTATTCTTAGTAAGTGATTAACAAACTTAGTTGAGTCATCACCCACAAGCTGGTTGGTGGGTACATGCCATCACCTCCTCGTTCCTACACAAACTCCTCCATTTTCAACCCCTCACTGTTAGCTGCCACTGGCCCTGGAGCCATGGACTGAGCTGGCAGTCCTCAGGATTTAGCTGCAACATTTGCGATATGTGGAGTTTTACTTAAAACCTCAATTCCTGCATTGTTGTTATACAATGAATCTCCATCCTCCTTGCAAAAATAAATTCTTGGATTTTTTTTTCCTCTTAAATAAGTAGGTCAGGTTTAAACTATGAACCTTATAGAATAGGGAGAAAAAAAAAAAAAGATGTATCACTGTGTTTGTTTTTTAATGTTATTTTTAGAAGGGAAGAAGTGCGTTTTTTTGCTGTTTGATATTAGTAGTCCTATAAAAATTACCAGTGGTTTCTTATTGATAAACTTGATTTGTTTACCTCCCATCCACAGTGGTAGACAATTTGCAATAGCCTACCTGCTAAAATGGCTTCTTTAGGTTATACTTCTGTTAATGATAGATACTTGGCTTTTTTAATGCCACTCAAGATTCATCCCCTGTAAACCATTATGGAGAAGAATTTTGCTATAGCCACAGAGAGGTTGTGGCCTGTCTTTAGCAGATAGTTTCTCTTTGTTTAAATGTCCCTCTGAATTGTAGTTGGACATGCTTCACTGGCATTCACTGCATCAGTGCCATGCCCATCCATCCATTTCAGGGGGATTAGCTCTGTGCAAAGTTCATCAGTCACTTCTGCCATTGTAGCTTGGCATGATTTGTACTAGTCTAATTGGGTCACAATTTCAGCTAATAATGATTGATACAAGCTTTTTATCAGTGTGGGAGGAGGATGTGTGACCTTCTTATCTATTCCTCTGCTTTCTGAAAAACTTGTTTTTCTTGTTATTAACATTATGCAAACATTAAACCTGCTAAAAAAAAAAAAAAAGAGAGAGAGAGATAGAAATGTGTATTTCATTAAAATGTCTTCATCTAGTCATCTGTTCATGTGAGTATAACACTTTAATATGAAACTGGCAGGTAAATGCTACTCTTCAAATTTCATTGATGGGAACTGGTAGTCCCTCTGCAGGTTCAGTTGTAACATGCACACTTTTGAACTCCCTATTTTTATCTCTTTCTCCCTCAGCATAACTATTAATTTATTGTCCCTCTGTATTCAGCACTGGTGAGGCTGCACCTCAAACTCTATGCTCAGTTTTGGGTCCCTCACTACAAGAAAGACTTTGGGATGCTGAAACATGTCCAGAGAAGGGCAGTGGAGCTGGTGAAGGGTCTGGAGAACAATCTTTTGAGAGCAGCTGAGGGAGCTGGGGGTGTTTAACCTGCAGGAAAAGAGGGAAGTGGCACCTTATGAGTTTCTACAACTGCCTGGCAGGAGGTGGCAGCCAGGTGGGGGTTGGCCTCCTCTGCAGGTGACAAGCAACAGCACACAAGGAAATGGTGTCCAGTTGTGCCAGGGAAGGTTTGAGTAAGATATTGGAAAAAAAAATTTTCACTGAAAAGGTGGTCAGGCACTGGAACAGAATATCCAGGGAAGTAGTGGAATCACCATTCCTGAAAGCATTCAAGAGATGTGTGAATATGGTTCTTGGGAACATGGTTTAGTGGTGAACATGGTGATGGTGCCAAGTTAACAGGTGGAATTGATGATCTTAGAGGTATTTTCCAACCTTAATGTTTCTATGAGCTCAGAACTAGCAGTGCACCAGTGGTTTGCCAGATCCTGGTGGACCTTACAGTGATTTTTCTCCTTTTGTGAGTAAAGAAAAAAAATACATTTTCTCTTTTGAGGCTACCTGGATTTTGAAGGAGTACTTTTAAAAATTTTCTGTCACTGTAATAGGTCATAAAATAGTGTATGGTTTTTATTTAGAAGTGCCACTGTCAGTACATTCAGTTGTTTCTCCAACTAATAGGACCTCAGGAAAGTACTGGTAGTCTTTAAGTTATGTGAACACACAGGACAGTATCCCTCTGCTTCTAAAGCTGCAATGTAATATAAAACTCTCAAAGGCATATTTTGCACATGAAATATTATCTGTGGGGTGCTTCCACTAACCTTTCAGCCTTATAACCTATTTATCCATTGTGTTTCTATAATCCATTGGTCTGGGATGGCTGTCATCATCTTAAAATGTAGCACAAGCCAGTTCTTTCCCTGCTCTATTCACATTTCAATTCTGGTGTGTCTGAATGTCTGCATCATTGTACTACGTGAGTGCATTTTTCATACTTAAAAATAGACTCAAAAACCATCTTCCTTCTCTGCCTTTCTCTTTACAACTGCAGTAGCAGCTACATTTCCTGTCTCAATAGCACTTATGAAGCAATTAAGCAAATTTAGGACAGATTTTGCTACTGAATGCTAGACAGATTTCTCTTTATCCTCACTAGAACTTGTGCAGGGACAGATTATACCCTAATGGCCTAGTTCTTTTTCTGCCCCCACAAGAAACATTCATCTCATTTTATACATGGGCCATTTGATTTGGTGCCACAAAATGAAATTGATGGATCCTCTAATTGGTCACTTGTAATTAATTAGTATAAAAATTATTTATCTTTTTCTGTGTTGTATTTTCTGTAGTCTTCAATGACTACTGCTTGTGGTTACACAGCTGAAGGAAATTATTAGCAGGAAAAGTGTGGACCTGTGGGAGCAGGTCCAGAAGAGGGCCATAAAGATGAGCTTTGAGCAACCTGGGCTAGTGGGTGGCATCCCTGGCTGTGGGAGTATGGGTTGGAACCAGACCCTTATATTTCCTTCCAGACAAAGTTGTTCTATGATTTTATGAAATTAGAAAGATTTATAAAAAGTAAAATAAAAACAATTGGGGGAAAAAAAACCAAACCAAAGCTGTTCCAACAGTAACATTTTTTAGTATTTCTGTGAAATCTCAGTGTTTTAATTAAGTTGAGGGAGAAAATGAACCTTTTGTTTTAAATCAGGTAAAGTCAAGAAACCTTACCTAGAACGATGATTTATGTGCATATTAACAAAGCTAAACTTATAAAAGATAAATAGAATATGTATTATATAAATAAGGGCACACCAATTGTACCAGTCCATTGCTGTATTTATGGCCATTACTAAATAGCAGAAATTATTATGCTGATTTATATCAGAATACCCCCAAAATAAACTATTATTTACACCATCCCTATAAATTACACTTCCTTCATAATAGCAATGAATATCAATATTCGACCTTCCCTCTGCTCACACATATTTTATTACTGAAAAGTGCTGGCTTTCTGAATTACAGAGAAAAATATACTTTTAGAAGGAGCAGTTGTGCAAGGATTTATTGTGCAGATTTGCAAGCCTCAAAACTGGTAACAATAACTTCTGCCATAGGGCTTGAGTCACCTATGACTGTAAAACACCAGGATAATGTGTATGCAAACATAATTAAGTTTAGTCATGTAAAGGAGTTCTTGATTAGAACAGGATACAATTAGTACCATGGAACAAGATCTGGGTAATACCTCATTAAATAATTGGAACATTCTGCAAAAATCTGGCCAAAATGTTCACACTGTTCAAACAGGAACAGCCCAAAAGAGATGAAAAAGAGAATGAGGGATTCCTGGGGGAAAAATGTTATAACTTGTTTAGTGAAATGATGATGAGAAAGTACATGAATACTTTCCAACTAGCTTCAATGCTCGTTATCTTCCTGTTCAAAGAGCAAATGCATGCACAGAATTCATAGAGCCTTTAGATTTGAAGGTTTTAAAAAAGTTTCTAAATATCCAGAGAGCAAAGCTCTGAGATGACCTACATCAAGGGAGGTTGTGAGGGCAGAGAGATTGGGAATACTTATTGGCTGTGTGCAGACTGTAGCTGTGTTTATATAGGGAAAACACGTGTGCATGAATATACCTATACCTGTGTATTCCCTGTGTGTGGAATACCTGCCCAGCCTTGCTACTGGCTGGGGCCACTGGATTGGACAACTCTGATAAAGGTCATTAGGAGTTGCACAGAATAAATCCCCTGTTTCTGTGTAGGTCAAGGGCATTGGCAGTGTTTCTCATCTTGCTATGCCCTCACTTTGTGGCACATCATTGCTGAGTCAAAGGGGGTTCTACTACAAGTTTTCAGCTTAATGAAGTGTGTAGGGAATATTCTGTGGGTTTGGCATATTGGAGCACATGTTCTCTAGATTCTTCTTACTGTGTGGTATCCTGGAATTGCTGGAATGGGGCTTGATGAACAAGGTCTAATTTTATATGGCAGTGGCAGATTATACTGACTATACACTACCAACTTGAAGTGTTTTCCTTCTAACTAGTTGGATTACTTGAACTTCCTGTGTTGATCTTGTGCATAAGCTCTGGAAAGCAGCACAAAATAAATGGTTGACCCCTCCTCCTCTTGGTACTCATAACAACAATATGTTCCTAGACTCCTGTATTGCCATACATCAACAGTAGAGGACAAAATTCTCTCCCCCGGAGTAGAGAGAACACCCCTGTTCATACAAAGTAGCATGACTTTCATCCTGCAGAACACCATTCTTGATTCACATTCAACTCTGTGAAGATCTGATATGCTCAGATCTTTTTATCTCCCCACGCAAGACTAACAAGTTGGTTTTTAACTTTTTATTATTATTATTTAATTTGGTGGGTTTCATTGTTCTGAAACATATAAAGGTTTTTCCATTTCATCTTAATAAATTTAATCCTGTTTTCTCCAGAGTAATTCTTGCATTTACCGTTGTTCTAAATTATTCAACTGCATTTATGTATCTTGCATCCCCTCTTATCTGTTATCTGCAAGTTTACATGTTATTTCATCATTCAGTCCATAAGATAGCACAGTTGGAATAGACTGTATGGAAGCAGCATAAACCTTATGACATCATACAAATTTTTCATAGCAAATTTTCTTTTGCACCTTCCTGCTGGTTTTATAACAACTGAATAGTAGTTCAGTCTGCTTAGGATGTTTGTTTGCCTGCTTACAAAATATCATAAGGTGTTGTCAAAAACCTTGTTAAAAATGAGTTGTCTCACTCCCCTTGTTTTTCCTTCAGATACAAAGATTGTTCTCTTACAAAAAGGGTAATCTGATTGGTTTAGCATGATTTTCCCTTTATGTTTATGGCAAAGTCAGCAATGAAAAAGAAAAATAAATTGAAAACAGTCAGTTATGCACTAAAATTGTGTCCTTCAAGACCTGTCTAAATTTTTTGTAAATCAAAATAGCCTTTAGCCGTGATTTTTTATAAGATATCTCAATGCATCTCAAAGTACTAATGTTAATGTTGTATATTTAGGTGTATAATATATAAAATCCAAACCAAGCTAAACAAAGACTTGCAGAAGAAAATGTATAACCATTTTCAAAATGAAATGAGGAAATCACATACAATACACTTTTTATATTAGGAAGGATTAAAGTAAATAATTTCACTGGAATTCTTTCATTTAGAGAGAAATTCATCTTCTGCCAATATAAAAAAGAAAAAGTTTTCAAAAATTCCCCATGGAATTTGCAGATATGTTGAAACTTGAAGTTAAGAAAGGATTTGGCAGACTTTTTCCTGATCTGTAGTAGAATAATGTTAAAATATTAGTTAAGGAATTATTTGGCAGGTTTTTTCTTGATCTGTAGTAGAATAATGTTAAAATATACTTCTATATTACAGGATTAATATACCTCTATATAACAGGATTCAGGGATTGAATTACACTATATTTTTCATATTGTATTAATTTTGAAAATTATGTCACTCTAATATTTCCTTGGACATCTCTTTATTGAGACATCATGGAGCAAATCCACAACATGTTTATAAGGCTTAGAGCATTCTGGTTTTTTATTTTTAATTTAGATTTAAAAATAAACAACCCAAAGTGGATATCTTCACAATTAATGATGGTGAAGTATGAACTAAAATGCTCTCTGCTGCATTAAACTAATTTTCCAGCATTCAGAGGCAGAGCTTCTGTCTGTGTTGTAAGCATCCTTCGCTCACTGCGGTGTAGCTTTCAATATTTTCACGTTGCTCAGAATCTGCGTGACTTCATTCACACAGTGCTGAGCCTGAGCTAACATTCCCTGCTGGGGGACTTAGCTGCAGCCCAGAGCCCTGGCAGAATATCTCCTGGTATTGTAAGAATCACTCATTACCTCTGTACATGTTGTTGACATAGCAGTGGCGTTTTGAAGCACTGACTAATGCTGCCACAGCTGTAGGTAGCATCAGGCACTTGGTTATTATTAGGAAAGTTGCCAGCCTGTTGGGAATGTTTGTATGCACATTGACTGTAGCCAAAGGTACTCTTTGTTGTTAGAATATGGTCCTAAGAGTTCTGGTCTCCCATTACTATAACCCCAGCTGACTGTGGAAGCTAATAGCATTGGCAAAAAAGCTCCGTAGAAATTACAAGCAACACCCATATGCCAACGTTTGTTGCTAAGTGAAATTGTTACTAGCCCCAGCGAGTAGCTGGACCTGCTTGTAACAGCTGTGAACCCCAAAGTCGGTGATTAGTGTCAGTTCCAAGCATTGCCGGGTGCCTGGCAGGGCTTGTAACAGGCAGGAATGCTGAAGGGCAGGGCTCCCGATGACTGCAAGCATTGCTGGCTTCCCAGCAATAAATGTAACATCCTGAAGGCTGGAGCCACAGCAGCTTGTCTTTTGGCCATTTCTGCTTGGTTCTGGTGAAATCTAATTGCCAAGATGAAACTTGAAGAATTTTAGAATTTCCATACCATTATTTTTGCTGGTAAACTTCATTATGAGATTTTTATTATTTTTTCTTAATATAATTTACAGGTGTCCTTGAATTTTCAGGAAAGAAGTGGGCTGGATTCTGAGTGCAGCCATGCTCTTTATTTATTGTCAGAGGATGGGGATGGACTTTTGTGGAACCATGTATAATATTCTTATCATGGGAGCAATTCCATGCTCTTTCCTATAAATGAAAGCTCATTATAATAGAAAGAAGCCTAAGAACTAGATATTTAGCTTCAGCTAAGAATTGCCAGTTGTCTCACTGTGCCAGCAAGTTGCGCCCTCTGCTTGTTGACTCTTTGGGAAACTGCAGTGACTATAGGAAGACTTAGTAATGAGCCATAAACCTTTAAAGACTTCAATCTCTATGCATATAAAAGGTCAGTGGATAGGCCAGTTGTCCTACAGTATTTTATATGTCATGCTGCTACACATGCTGAGGCATGCATGTCATAGAATCATAGAATTTTTAAGGTTGGGAAAGAGCTCTTCATCAAGTCCAGCTGTTATCCCAGCACCTCCAGGCTCACCACTAAATCACATCCAATTAAAACACCTGTAACATTGCCAAAACTATGAATTCATCTAGGACTGTAACAATTTAAAACCCAGTATTTACCCATGAACATGTATCTTTTTGTTCATAGAAGAAATATTTCCACTGTCTCTGCCAAAACTGTGTTACTAATCCTAAGCATCTGTACTCAGATTTTGTAATCCTGACCTTCTTATCAAATACACAGAATAAGGTAACAGTACTTGATATTGCTCAGCCAGTCAAAATGGTGTCTGTCATGAGCTCCTGTGAACTTTTACTAAGACAGTAGTTAAATCACTCTGTTCTCTAAGCAAAAGTTATGTAGCTTAAAATGAAACATGAAAGCAACAGACTCAAAATCAACTGGAAGACCTGATTCCTCAATTAAGCTGTGCTTAATTTGTGCATCTCTGCTGTGGATTATTATGTGGGCCAAAAATTGCACCTTCAAAAAGTAGCTGAGCTAGATATATTCATGGAAGGGGGGAAAAAAATGGTGGGAGGAATATTAAATCCAAAGGCAACAGAAATATTCAAATAAATTCAGGAACTCGTTTCTGGAGGTTGGGAGTTTCCTTTGCAAATGTCTCTAGCAGTGGCTGAGAGCAGATATCTAAGAGCACAGAGACCCAGGAGAGAGCAGACACAGAGGTGAAGGAACAACAGTGAGTATCTTTGTTTTGACCTGGTATGGCCAGGTATGATATGCTGAGCTTTTTCAAACTGGAACAGGTATCTTTGGCAAAGTGGATCCCCATGAAGGTGTTTGCCTTCCTTCGTGCATAACTTGATTGAATTAATTTGAATGAACACATTGGAATGTTGTGTGGATTTTTCCCATTCATCTCCTCAGACTGTCGGCTCTCAAGCCTTGGTGAAGAGGAGTGAAGCGATAACAAATTTATGGCTGATTATCTTAAGTGAAATCTAGAGCTACTCTCTTATCCATAGCTCTTAGATGCATGGCAGCTTCTGAGTGCAGAAGCAATGAGAGAGCTGCATTTGTAGGATTTGTGGATTTGCATTTGTGAAATAATGTGCTGGAATTATGTGACTCAAGTAACACTGTTTTTTCAATGACAGCCATTTAAATAAGGAGAAGTAAGCTGGCTACCTGAATTGGAATTCTGCACAGTAACTGCATATACAGAAAGTGCAAAGGATGAGGTTGCACATGGTTAGTTTGGATTAAGTGAGAATATTTTCTATATATTCAGTGTGAATAATAGGGCTGGGGGACATCATTCTGATGGAATAATGTGTTTCCTCTACTATCAATTTGTTGTCAGAGAGGAAAATAGAGATATACTGTACATATTCTGTCTTAGAGCTTTAACTTGCAACTGCAACTTCAGTCATTCTTGAAAGGCATCTTTATGACTTTTATTTCACTGGTGGCATTTTTCAGTTTTAATTTTTTTAATCAAGAATATTTTGAGAAGATGACAAACAAGTATGCATGTAAGCATTTTAAATATATTGTTTTGTATTTAGACCACAGAGGTGGATAATGGGGCCAATAACTGTTAAATCTTCAGTAATCCCTTGGATGATGGAGTAAGGTAGACCCTCACCAGATCTGCAGGTTGAAAAAGCCAGGATTATTTGTTTGTACACCAGATGTACCATTGGGTTGTGCTGCCATCCCATGACATGTCAGAAGGCTGGAGAACTTGGCCAGCAAGACTCTTCTAAAGCCAAGAAAAGGCAAATGCCAAGTCCCACCCCTGAGGAGGAAGAAGCCCCAGGTACTCACCTGTACAGGCTGGGTGGTGTTTGGCTGGAAACTGCATTCCAGTAAAGGTCCTGGGGATCCTGGTGAGCACCTGGGGGCTAGGGAAAGAGGGATCACTGCAGAGGGAGGCCAGGGACAGATCAGCCAGGGCAGGCACCACTTTCTCCAGCCCTTTGAGTTGCTGGGCTGTTTGTTCTACTCTCACTTTTGTATCTCATCTTCTCCAGGGAAGAGCTTCTGGTTCTTGCCTCTTCTGAGAAGAACAGGAGGAGAGGAGTTGAGGCCATGGATAGAGGAAGGGCTATTTTGTGCTTTTGTATTACAAGTCTCAAGTAGGAGGAAGATATTTTATATTGCAGGAGAAAAGGGAGAGATAGGAAGACATATGGGGGAGAGAAGGTGCCTGTCTGTTCCCAGCCTCTCCCTTGAAAATTGACATGGCCTCTCACTCTTTGAAAGCTGCTGTGAAGCAGTGCAGTACTCTTTTGAAATAAGCACCCAGAAACCATAAATCCCCAGAAACTGTAATATTTCTTTTGGATATGTTGCCTTTCCCTAGCACTTCCTGACCAACTCCCATTCAGCAACTATACTGACCTGAGTCCTGCAGCCTCAGAACTTGAATAAATGCATGGTTTTACTAACAGTGAGAGATAAAGGCTCTCAATACAGGAATATTGTGTATTTATGTATAGATTATGAGTTCTCAGTAATATCAATAAGTAATGGAATCAAAATTTCTGAATTATTGTAAAGTCTATGTGAATACAGAAAACATCTTTTCCATCAGCAACAGGTCGTTCCATTTTTTATTTCACTGGTAACTTGAATGTAGGCATCTAGCACAAAAGGACTTGAGACAAGTGCAATTTGAATGACATCCTGACAACATGATATCCAGTTTAGTGATTGATATATATAATTGATATATATAATATTTCCATGTTTTTATCCTGGATCCATTCATTCAAAACATATCCAGATAATATATTTTTGAGACTTTATGCTGTTTTTCTTCTTTGGTTGATTCCTACAACCTTTTGATGGCTCCTACTATTTCCAGGCAAGCTTCATAGCTCTGGTGCACCATTTGTGTAAAGAACAGTAAGAAAGCCTTCTACTCATCTGCCTCTTTTGTATATTTAGCTGGCTGTCATGGGATAATGGTTCCTGAATTCCCAAACCAAAAATCACTAGATTTGTTTGCAGTATCTGTCCAATGTCCTTTCCCCCTCAAGTTTAACCCGTTGCTTCTGCAAAGCCTTGCAGTTTAGTGTATAAAGGGTTAAGTTAAAGTTGTTGCCTCTTTTCTTTGATTTAATAATTTAAAGTATATTTCTTGTTGTATTTCAACTGTGTTTCACTTATCTTTGGTCAAGCAGGACTTGCAGAAAATGATCAGCAGAGAGTGAGTGCTTTATCTCTGGCTGACTGTGAGAGCTCAAGTGCCATGCAGCAGTTGGGACATAGCAGGGTCTTGCTCCAGCTGCAGCCTTGGCTGTGTGGGTGTAGGTACAAAATCCTGAAAGGAGCAGCTGAAAGTATGTGGGCATTGTTTTTTTTGGCTGTTGCCTAAGGTTTTAGGTAAATGACATTATTGGTCATAGAGGGACGTTATACTGGTGTGACATGTGATGGCATTACGTGCTTGATGGCATTACATGCTTAATGGCACTACAAAATTTCAATGGCTCAAATGGCAATTCTTACTCAACAAAGTAAACAGCTGCCCCATCAGTTGCTTTGGAAAGTTTATGTACAAGTGGAAGTATTATGTTGTGATGAAATGTGTGGTAAGGATAAGGTTAAGACTGTTTTGAAACACGTGACCTGAATCTCCAAGTAATTTTAAGGCTGAGAGAAAGTGCAGTGAAAATTCAGTTATCTAAAGCCTTAGCACTATGGTAAGAAATTTGAAAGTGAAGATATAGAACCACTTGGAAATTCCGTGATATCTGTATTTTCCTTTACTATGATTTCTGAAGAATTAAGGCACTGCCAGATTTATTAACCATTTAGTTTAACCTTTTAAAGAGATCAAATAACTAAAAAAAATCCTCTGGGGTTAGGAGGCTGAAGTGTCTTCTAGGTGGCTCACTGCTTCCTCACATGCTTTAATATCTGTATAGGTCTGATAATTTTTTGTGGGATTCATTTGACCAAGTGCAATGTAGGTGGCTGGATCTGGTACAGTCACTGAAGTCTCCCACTGGTACCTACAGTAGTTAGTAGCAGATGCTTCTAGGGAGTGATTCATCTCTTTTTAAGGTTTACCCTAGGCAAGTCAATATCAGTTATGACATACCAATATAAATCACATCAAATTTGAAGTTTTACTCTTCTTTAAACAAACTGGGATGTAAAATTTCTCACATAAACTTAAGAATAGTCTAGGAAAGCATATGCTATCCTCTACTTTCAATTTGTGATATTCTCGTGACACAGGTTTTTCAGGTTTTTTTCTTCATTTTTCCATGCTGTCTGTCCATGTTTTGACTGTTCATCTTTGTTTTTTTTCTTTCCTACAAAGTATGTTTCTATGCTGTGAACAGCACCTCTTCTGTTTTCTCTTGTCTATCTCATGGTGTCTTATGGAATTCTTGCTCTTGGTAATTTCCTCACAGGGTTTCCTCCCTGCTTTTTATCTACAGAACTTTGTTTTGGAATGGGTCAAGAGCTTGTATTCAAGCTGGCTGCCTACTGGTCACTCCTTATCTGTACTCTGGAACATGCTTTTCTGCTCTGAGTAATTTGAATTTCTCTATAAAGAGAAAACCAAGAGTCGAATAAGCTGGAGAATAAGTAAACTATTGGAATGTAAAAAAAAAGAGCTGTCAAATCCAGTAAGTTATGGATAGTAAACTGAATTAATCTGATGCTAAACAAATTAAGAAAAGTTAAAAAGAAGATGCCCTATTCATTTCTAGGTATTTCTGTGAACTAGCTACGAAGGCACCATATGCATATTACGAAAAGTATCTTTATTTTTACTACAGTTCTGTCAGAGAGTTAGTCTGTCACTTGTGGTTTACCTTCACTTTTCATATTGGATAAGTGTAAAAATATACCAGGAGTTGTCCCAAAGATGTAGCTCTCTTTAGTAGTTTTATTTAAAGGGGTTAAAAATAAATTTGGTGTTCATTTAAGAAATGTAGCTGTTCAGAGAATTTCTGAGTAGCCTGCTTGTAAAACAGACAGTGAATATAATGAATCTTATTTTGTTTTCCACCCAAATGCACAGTGCATTGGTTGCTAGAGCATCTCTTGATATATATTTTTTGATAAAGCTGACATTACTTTAACTGCAGGAGGTACTTTAAAATTCATAGTGAAAATATGAGTTTTTCATATATAATAAAGTTCATCTATAAAAGTTTCATATATGAAGTTTCATATATAATAAAGTTCATATAAATAAAATGTAATTCCTCAAGCAAAGCAATACAGATCACCAATTTAATTTTTGAATCTTCAAGTGAATATGAATGGTGCATATTTTCAGATCTGGAATTGCACTGGTCACCTGTCACAGATGCTGTCTGTACCATCATGAGTTTGTCCCATGCAGAGGCAGTAAAAATAGCAGACAAGTTAACATTTATCAGGAATATGTCCAAGACCAGTGTTTGAAAAGGTCCAAAATAACTCAGTACTACCCAAAATAACAGAAGCATAAGTCAGTAACTGTTGAGACTAAGTAGACAAAGCAATAAGATATGTGGTAAAAAAGCCAACAAAATAAAGAAGCCCTCCCCATACAGATACTAACAATTTGATCAGAAATGTTGTATAAAAATAAATAGAAATGCAGAAAACACTGTGTCACAAATAAGAGAGCTGAGAAGAGGTGACTTCAACAATCTAAACTTATTCACTGCACATAGAAGTGAATACTAAATAATGAAATGCATGAGATTGAATTAGGAGAGATGATACTTAAGGCAGCTTCCAAAACTAATAAGCAGTACCAAACTCTAATGCATGTTTGACTTTTCATATGTGAGTTCCTTCTCTCAAATCAATAAAACTATTGAAATATTTAAAATTAAACTATATTCTCAAGCACTTTCCTGGCTCTGTGACAAAGACTGAGCACAAAGCTATTCCTCACATGGGAAGAATTAAGGCTACATTGGCTTTAGTACTGCATGTGGATATGGAGAGATTCAGTTCTGTTTCTATCTCACCTGGATGGATATAAGTTACAGAAAATATTGTAGGAAGAGCAGGCTGATAAGGACTATTTTCAGGAATAGATGGGATCCTAGTGAACAGCTTTATGGAGTAAGTGTTCAAAAAAGATAATGAGATCTAGAAAAAACATTCAGCTTTCAGCCTGCAGGAACTAGGGTGATGGCAGCAACTAAGGAAAAATGGCTGAGAGATCTAATTGAAGTGTGCATAATCTTAAATGGTGTAGATAATCTTAATGCTTTGTACCCAGCATGCATTCAAAGACCAGGGGCAAGTACTGTACTTAAAATCAAATGCAGGCATAAAGAAACACTTATTAAATTAATAGTAGCTGCTGAAATGACCTGCAAGGCATAGGTATTGAGAAAAACACATTGAGGGTTCCTGGGGCAGCAATTAGGTCATGTCCTGCCAGCAGCATTGGAAGGAAACATTCATGGCTTCTTCCACTTCCTCACTGACATTCAAGAGGGGATTTTTGTTTTGTAACTGTACTTGAACCAAGACTCCTTGACATTTTTTATTTCATAAAAGTAGATTATAATGCCTCATTAGATTTTTTTACAACCTCTTGCAGATTAAAAAACACAGAATGCAGCTGTAAGTTGACAGTTTTGGGATTTAGGTTGCCTGAATATATCTGCATTAGCATTTCCTAGCTGCATATGTTGCTGAAAGGTTTGGTTGGTACATGTAGATTCCCATCCAGAGCATCTTGTTAAAATCTGTGCTGACCGTAGATTAAAAAATATGCATAAAATATGCATGATCTTGGTTATTTCTTAGAGCAGGATCAACGACACATTTGACATTTTAATGCCAAATATATTATAATCATAATTGTGATTGACATTTCTGCTGAAGGTTTTTAGTGGCAATGCAACCCAAGTTGTCCTTGCTGCTGGGCAAGCAGAATTTATTTTGCTGGCAATGTCTGTTGGCAAAAAAAGTTCCCTGAATTTTTACCAGTTTTTTTTTCAACATCTCTGCTCCAGCAAGCCCTTGATTTCTGTGGCAGAGCCCTTCTTATAAAGTATTAAAGGTACAGTTCTAGGTGACTGATGTCAGACTAGTCTCTGAGCACTTCTGGTGGGATGTAACTGCAGCATGCAGTGCTGAGATATCAGAAAAGTTACAGAGCTGAAAGAAAAGACAAATTAGTCCAGGCTGAGTATAGAATTAGTGATGAGGTATTGCTCCCAGGACCTGATAAGTCATCTCTGAGCTATGCTGTTCTATGTAGAATAAACAGTATCTTTGTGTATTACTACATTACATAATGAGCCTGTCACCTGTGTTAGCCTGAAAAATCAGAGATTTCTTGCTTAGGTTTGAAAAGAGAGAATGAAGAAATAAACAAATCATTAATTCACAGCTTAGGACTATGAAAAAAGTATTTTTGTAAATATTTCAGTAAGTCTTGAGCTAACATTATGTGCCTTATTTCCTAAGATGTTGTATCCCCATTAAAAAAAAAAATACAAGATGGAAAGAACAGAATTGGGACTGTGTAGGAATGTCCATGGCACAGAAGAACTGGGAAATTTTCATCTTGAAGCTCACCAATGGCCCCACTCCCTATTTCCTGTAGAGTGAAGGGTTCATAATGTCCCAAGAAGAATATTGCACATCTAAGATATCTTTATATTTGAGAGATCTTTTTTCTTCTTTTCATCATTTAGAGGCAGAAGAAAAAATAATAAAACAGATATTTAAAGCCAAATGTAGACAGAACAGCTGTAGTTTTAGCATGTGTTAGCTGGATGAAATCTGACAAACAAATAATACTAATAGAATGATAATAGTTTTGGGCAGCCATCCAGGAACATGGTGTTGTGAATAGGTCTTGAAAGATTAATTTTTTTTTAAATGAATTATGTCGATATAGTCTGTTTTATCAAAGGTGAAATATTTTATGCAGTTGTTGGTTTCCACTAGATTTTGAGGATAATCTGTTGTAGACAAGAAACAAGGAAATTTGGTACCAAGGGTATGAGTGTAGGAAACTTTGCTTGGTTTGGGATAAACAATAATGCTGTGACTGAAGTGGAACAGGGATTTGGAACTGGATTCTGATATAATCCAGGCCAGTAGCCAAATGCTAAGCAACTGAGTGTGACAGACAAAAATACACAGCCCTCTTTTGCAGCGCAGTTCCATTTTTGAAAATGCTCAAAAGATTTTGTTTCTTATTCTGTTTGGAAATTGAAGCAAAATTTGCAGCAACTTCAGGAGATCTGGCATTTAATTTCAACGCTCTGTTCAACCTGTAGCAATAAGCAGAACACATGTTAGGTGCAAATGATTTGTGTTTAATATAGAGCTGAAAATATTTCTGGAGTGTAGAAAAAGGAATTAATGATTTTTTTAGAACCTGATAGATCTTTTCAAATGAATGGTCAGAAAACATATGCCATGAAAAGAGGATGACACTTGTTTATTTTCCATTAATAGTGAAAGAATCAAGTTAAGCCTGATGATCAATTTTTAATTTTGGATGGGATCATCTGTTGGAGATGATTCTGCTTCATGTTTACCTGACTACCTTCTGAAACTCTGAACCCTAAAATCTCTATTAGCTTTAGTGATTGCACTGTTAACCCTTGAATTGAAGGACATTTTCCATAACTCCATCAGATACTCCCTCAGCATGTCTCAGAAGTAGGGTTAATGTCATAGGTTTGTGAGGCAGTATTTATTAGAACTTAAAATGGATCCCATTACTTGGACATGAATTTGATATGTAACTATATTTTACTCTGAACACTAGTAACTACTCTATTTCCTTTTCACCAGAAATATTGTTCAAAGAATTATTTAACTTATTTTTTTCCTATAAAGTTCATAAATATAGGCTCTTGCTGGTGTGAACAGATGCGTGGAAGTTATTATTCTATGCTGAGAGGCAGGTGAAGCAGTAGTGCTAACATCTACCCTGTTTTCTTCATTTTATTTTTTTTCCCCAGCAGATCTGCTACAATTTTCATCTACTATTAATCCTTTACATGACTTGAATATGAAAAAGCACCTGTCAGCTGAGAATGGATTCATAGTACCATAGAATGGCTTGAGTTGAAAGGTACCTTAAAGATCATCTAGTTTCAAACTCCCCTGCCATGGGTAGGGACATCTACTAAATCATCTTGCTCCAAGCCTTATTCAGCCTGGAATTTACCACTTCCAGAGATAAGGCATCCACACCTTATCTAGACAAAGTTTTCCAGTGCCTCACCATCCTTACAGTAAAGAAAACTTCATCCTAATACCTAATTTCTTTTAATTTAAAGCCATCCCTCCTCATCCTATCACTCCATGTCCTTTTTAAAAGTCTCTACCCTCTTGTAGTCCCTTTTAGGTACTGGAAGGTGCTACAAGGTTTTCCCAGAGTCTTCCTTCTCCAGGCTAAGCAGCCCCAATTCTCTTATCCTTGTCTTTTTGGGAGAGCTGCTCCATCCCCTGATCATTTTTGTGGACTCTGGACTCCAGCAGGCACATCCTTCTTACATTGGGGGCCCCAGGGCTTCAATCACCCTTTATCCTAAATCAGTTTCAGTCAGTTCCTCATCCTAAACTACAGACTTTAGGGCATGAAAAAGGTTTAACATCAAAAGACCAAACTTTATAGTCTGTTCTGACTTCTTGCATGCAGACACCTACAAGGTATTACCACATTATGTTGTGAGTAGTTTGGGCTGCCCAAGAGGGAAACAAGACTGAATGCTCCTTTTCCATTGACCTGTAGGCACACATCTTTCAGCTGAAGTACTTCTCATATGGATTTTGTTTAAACCAGTTTCTGTCCTCAAAAATATTGGCTTGTTCAGTAGCCAGAATTGCTTCCTAAAATGTCTCCAGAGCAAAATGCAGCTGAATATCTGTCTTAATGTGATTGGATTAATTCACTGGAATGCCATCAGCATTGAGGCAGGTGCCTTCCAACCTTGAGACCAGCTGGAAGTGCTTTTTCTGTAAGCTCCCAGGTGCCAAAAGGCAGTCAGTGAAAACAATTTCAGACACAGAATTAATGAAGGTAACAGCAGATGATATCGGACAGCAGTGTTTGGCAGAACATCTGATTTCAAAAGGAACAGTAGCTTTAATCACATGGGTAATATGTTATGGATGATGAAAGGGATGTTCATCCATGAGATCAATTCTTGTCCAGTGAGTTTAATACAATATGTATCTTCATGGTCCCATTTGGATGAGGCATCCTGCCCGTGTACCAGCTAGTGAGACATCACAGATATTCTTCCAGATTTTTATTTTAATCTTGCAGCTGTCATAATGAAAGCCCTTAGAGAGTTATCAGAACATTTTTAATTGCTAGTTCGATTTGTTATAACAATGAAGTCTGTCCAGTTCCATAAAATCTTATGAATGATGGAATCTTCAGAGCTTTCATTCAAGTAATTATTTAAAGAGTATTATATGGCAGGTAAAAATGTAACTATTTACCACTGCATAATATGTTGTTAATGTTTTCTTCTTTGTCAACTCCTGTCTTCTTTATCTCAATTTACCACCTGTGCTGTTTGGGGATCAGGATTAGGGCTCAGCTAGGAAGGAAGATTGCCATTATGGTTTCTAGGTCCAACTCAGAACCTACTTCTTTGGTGTCTGTACCTAGACACTCAACATCAGCAGATCAGCAGCTGTACAGGTAAATTGCCAAAAAACATTTTCCTTGGTTCTTGATCTTTATTACTGTGTTTTGCTTTCACCTGATTTGGAGATCTGTGCAAGCAACTGTCAATGAAATTGCTGCACTTACCTTCTTATGTGGGCATATTTCCCAAATATATAGGTGTTTGTAACCATTTTTGCAATGTTACTTCCATGTGCCTTTCCTCTAAGTCATCCATCAAAGCTGATTAGATGATACATTTTGTGCATTGAGGTGGAAAAAGGCATTCTAATATATCTCTCTTCCTATTATACAGCCTATCATGTATTTAAGGTTCTCTTTAATATTCTTCCAGAACACTTTTTTATCTTATTTCAAGTACTGTTATGACATTCAAACCTACTCATAGCTTCGCTAGTGGCAAGATCAAGTTCAGTGATAGTTAGACTGCACATCAGGAGAAGGGTGCTTGCATAGTAAGGTTACTGTGAATTAACTTTTAACCTAAATATTTATATTTTATAATTACCATTCTGTTACAAAAGCAGTTTAGTATGCTTCAATCTGTTCTCTGTCTCTGGGTTGGGTGTATTGTTTCACTTGTTATGTGACATCAGCTAATGCTCAAGAGCTGCACCAGGTAAATCTTTTAACTCTTCATTATTCATTAGTTTCCATTCTGGTTCTTCTAGCTCCTGGGACCATCAAGTCATCACATGCTTGCACTTGAGTATCATTATTGTTGGCACAGGCTTATCAAAGCATTAGAGCTGGCAAGGCACACAAAGGAATGGTGTGTGGTGCCACAAGTGCACGTTGCTGCAAATCATCATCTTCCTGAGTTTTGTCCTTGATATTTCATATGACAAGGTTCTGTGTGTGCAATCCTGTACCACTGTAAGAGTATTTTCTGTGGAGCTTTCTGATGTTCTGCCCTTTTTCTGGAAAGAGTTATTTGCATTTTCCTTTTTTTGCAGAAAATATTGCTTCCTATCTAAGCGTACATGACATGCAATCGCTAGTTATGATGATAAATGTTAGCACCAATCAGTTGAATCAGCAGTTTATATCCTGTTTAGCAATGCTGATTTATCAGCATAATTTAGCTTTATAGAAAAGGTGCAGAAAATAAAGGTGATATCTGCCACATATAAAATTCTCTCCATCAGGACTACTTTTGCTGCCACAGGGGCACATTTAAATTTCTAGCAATCATTAATAATAAATAAATAAATAGAATAATAAAAAACAAGCCTAGTGCAGAAACCTAGGAAAACTAAGCTAATCTCTCTGGTACTCAATAAACTGATTTCCCCATTTGCAAACGTGTCCTGGTTTAGGGTAAATTTAGGAGGAAACTTCCAAAGGGGTGTCTAGAAAGCAGATTCAAACAGTCCCTCCCCCTACTGGTTGGGGAAAATATTTCTTTGGAGAAAAGGGGAAAAAAACCTGTTTATTTAACAAGGAAAGTATTCACATGCATAAACAATGAATAATATCAAGCAATAAAACCTCTCTTGTTCTGAAGAGATGGCAAATTCAGAAAGTCCCTGTCGTGGGGTGTAGCTCAGCTCGCTCAGTCTCTTCTCCATCTTATCCATCCCTCCTGCTGGAAAGAGCTGCATTCTGGCCCTGGTGGGCCCCAGGTGTGAGCTCCTGGTCTTTTCAGTTCAGAGCAGGGCTGATCAGTACCAAGAAAAAGAAAAGCTACAGTCCAGGGAACTTCTCTGCCTCAACTAGCTAAAAAACTGACTAAAAGCGAAAGATCTCTCTCCTGCTGTCTGTCCATGCTGCAGACAGCACAGTCCAGGAGAAAGAATGCAGGGGAGCAAGTGCAGATTCTGAAAACAAATTTTGGACTTCTTTTCCCCCTCTTTGCTCTCAGAACCGGTCTTAAAGGAGCAGAACTTGATATCCAGCATAAACAGAGCAGGTGATGAGGGATACACACGTCATAAAGTCAGCCTAGGACAGTGCATTAATCAGCTCCCTTAGCAGATGACATTTTATTCAAGGGAGGTTACCCTGTTACCTGAAGGAACTTCTATTTTCTTTTCTTTTTCCCCTCCATTATATAATACTCCATGAACACAGTGTGTAGAGATTCAACTCCAAATAGCCACTTCTTTTCCCTTCCACTCTCTCCTGCCAAAGAGGGACAAAGGCAGAGAATATGAGTTGAGATAACAATTTACTGAAAGCAAACAGCAATGGACTAAGAAATGCCCAGTAATGGCAGCAGCATCAATAACAGAAGTAAAGAGGAGGAGGTGCTTTACACACAAAGGTGTTCACCACCTTGACATCTTTCTGTGTGGCTGCCGGGACAAAGACAAGACAAAGATGGGCAGGGGCTCCCCACAGTGCTCTGCTTGTCCCTGAGCCAGGAACAGGAAAACAATGGCAGCCCCCAAAAGCTGGATTGTCCACGTTGAGCTGCTTCACACTCTGGGCTCGATTCTGTGCTGCTCCAGCTGACACTGCTTTTGGCTCCTCCACCCGGGTCCACTTGGCTCCTCTCAGCTTGGGTCAGACTCAGCTGAGCTCTGCACATTTGGGTCTGCAATAGCTTTGCAAAGGATTTCTGTTACTGGCTTACCTTAGCTGATACAGTCCATTTAAATAAGTGTGACTCCTTAATAAAGCTCTGGCCTTAGATAAGGACAACTGTTTACCCAGGGATCATTCTGGTCTTTTATTTTCCCCAGACTTTTGTACCCTACTACAGTGACAAAAATTAAATATAAATACTTCTTAGAGACAGTGAAATGACTGAACAGAAGGAGATTACTTGCCATTTCTGGTAACTTCCTTTCTCTCTGCAGTACATGGGACATTCATTCATTCAAGGCTTCTTTCAGCCTTCCAGCTTCTGGACACATATATGGGATCTATAAATGGGACATACAGTGTTGTTTCCTTTTCTAATTTTGTTTCATCTTTCTAATAATATCCATCCTTTCTTACATAACTCTTAGTCTTTCCCATTGATTTCATTAGTGCTGCATCCCATTTTCTTAAATGAACAATAGAGCTTATCATCTTATTATTCCTGCTTCTGGACTGACTTTAAGTTGAATGCACCATTACTTCCATATACAGAAGCACTTGAAAGCACTTCAGACTGATGTTTCTCATTTAATCTCCCACAACTCCTTTAAAATTAATATAGGGTTATGAAGCTACCTTTTACTCCCCTTCTGCAGATCTGTTCCTTTCAACATTTTTTGTTTTAACTTCCTTTTTCTTTCATCTTGCTATCTAGTGCTGATGACAAAATTTCCTTGAAAATGTGTGGATTTTCAACTAAATTAACATTTTCAGAAAGTATCATCTTTCTTGGGAAAATTTAATTCATCAGTATACATGCCTGACCCCAAAACTTCTGTAATAAAATTCTTCTTTATATTTTTCAGTTTTTTCAACAGTTCACCAAAGTCTTTTCAATACCCTGGTCTGTTTGTTTCTCATTTTGTACTATAGCTAATATTTTATAGTTTTTACTTGAATGGTAAATATTATCTTGTTTTCTATTTCAAAGTTTTATACTGTTTCATTTCAGAAATTCCCATCTGAGTCATAGCTTATGTTTCCCTATATTACACTCATTTTAAGTTCGGATGTGGTTGCTCACAAATTGGAAGCAGCTATTCTAAAGATATTCTAAAGATTTCTCAGAGATAATCTAGGAAGTAGCTGCAGGTTTTTCTGACTATATATATATATATATATATATATATATATATGTCTCTATAAAATATATATGAGCTTTTTTTTCTATAGATCTACACAGAGCCTGTTTACATATGCACACACAAAATAATGATTTATCACCTGGTAGCTGTCCACTGTGTCTTTCAGTTTATAGTAACTTGAAAATTACTTTTTTTTCCTTTCATTCATCCTTTCTTGAAGTTTGTCTTTTGGCCACCTTTTAGAAGTTTTGTAAAATAATTTCCTGTGAAAAAATAACATCATACACCCCACAGGTATTTATTGCTGATTTATAATCCTGCATATAACTGTTTATCTCTCACTCCAGTTGAACATAGGGAGGCAAGTACAAACACCTATAAAAAAAAATTTAGAGCAGTGCATGAATATGTATGCATTGAAAATGCAATAATGTGAAAAACAGAACTTTTGTATTTTGCAAAGAATTGTCTGAACAATATGATTGCCTTTCATCCAGATTTTTGCTAAATAATTGAAAGTTATCAAAATAAATTCTTGTAACAAAAAGCAGGATGGCTTTCAATCCTGTAGAATGAAGTTGAACTGTGAAAAACCTTTCAATATGTAATTTTCAAATCAGCTATGAATAAATGACTTTAGCCCTAAAATACAGAGGAATAATGCTCAGTTAAAAAGGGCTGTACTATCATAATGCATATGTGGGTGGACTGTGTTGTGATCTTACTTGTTTTATTATATTAAATAAAGTTTTTTAATGAGTATTTTCCTTGTATTTCCATATAGCTGTGCTATCTCACATACTTTTCCCAAAATGTCAGTTCATTTCTTAATATGGTCTTTTTATTACTATTTTTTAGAACATAAGGAGGTTTTTTTCCCATTTTTAATCCTTGTCCCTCTCAAAGCAGAATATTGAGTTCAGGTGATTTTTCGGTTAAGTTCATTGCCTGTCCCAAACTCTTACAGAGATAATTTTAAAAAAATTTAAATATTTTTGATGATTTAATTTTTCCAGGATATTTCTCCATCTCTTGCAAGGGTCTTATTAATTGTTAAAGTGATGCAGAATGAGACTAGCCATGATATATGTGATGCTTGAAAGACCTCTGGATACATCCTACAAGATGAGAATTGTTTGAACATTAATTTTTCCCATTTTTTATTTTAATAAAACCTTTATTTAAAAATAAAATGAAGAGGATTTTTTTTTTTTTTTGTAATTCAGGTGTCTTTAGCTTTACACTAAACTTGGATTCACCTCTCCTCATATGGTTGAGAAATCTGTTAAGAGTCCTTATTTTTCTGTAAGCAGTGAAGAGAGGTAATGTTTTGCTTCATTGTTTCCAAGGAAATTTGAACAACTAGGATAGTAATTTAGGCCCTTTAAGTCACTAAAAAAAAGTCACAAAGGATGGTTTTGAATTGTCTTGCTTACATCATGGCTCTTTGCCCTAAAGCCAGCTGACACATAGAGATGCTTCTCATTGCTATGGACCTTTGTACTACTGATCAGAAAAAATTGCCTTTCAATCTATGAACCTGAGCTAGTGAACCCACTACTGTTACTTCAGTGTTGCTTTTAGCTTCTTTTTTTCAAGATCAATCAAATTATGTTTGATCCAAACCCACAATAACTTGAAAAGCAAGTTCTTTGCAGGCTGCAAGCAGCTGGGCTGCTGAGAGACATTCCTCTTCAGGCTGGATTTCCAATGTCAAATTTTCTCTCTTTCAGTCAGCAGTACAGGTCCTTATTTCCACCTTCATTGTGCAATGAGTGCATGATGTTCAGCACTACCAGGCTAAATAGAAAAGTTCACTGGGTCTACCTGGCAATGTTCATTCTTCTTTCCTTATGGGATTTGTTTTGGAAAATCAAGATGACAATATGTAATAGCACCTCACGTTGCACTTTTTTCATGAAATCTAGTAAAAGATCAGCTGCTGTATTAGAAATGTTTTACCTCAGAATTATATGACAATTCATTATTCATGATTTCCTGGCTAGTGTAGAGAAAGGATCTTCCATTTTGAATGGTATATTGTAAAAAAGGTTATGCACACTTTAGGTTGTTTAGATTTCTTTTAAACAAACAAAACAAACTACATTCAGGCCATTATAACAATGCAATATATACTTTGTGAATCTAAAATCAGACAGAGAGTAAGTCCTGTCTCTGATAGGCTAAAGCTATATTTTTATAAACTTGAAGAAAAGACTTGAGCTGTTTTTCAGATTAAACTTGTCTATTCTGAATTTCAGAAAATGTTTTTATATGTTTTTAAATAACTGTATCAGGGAGTTTATTTTGTGTCAGTTGAAACAATTTGCATTAAAAGAATACTTTAAGAAACCCCTTAACCAAAAATCCTGGCTGAAAAAATGCTTGAGAAGCACATTCCTAGAAGCCTAAAAAGAACTGGAGGGAATGACCAGAGGTATCTTTGGAGCTGGTGTTCAAAAAGTGAATGTCAGGCATTCTTTTCAAAACACTGTCTGAAAAACATTCACAAAAAAAATGCCACCTTTAGCTTTGGCAGAAGCATTCAATGAAGTTTTCTATTTGTTTTTGTATGTTTTAAAAGGTTTCCTGTTTTCTTTTGTAATTAGCATTCTCTAACCATGAACAAATTCCAGTGTTTTAGCCATTGAATCCACTTTTATAGCACAAACCACAGGGGGCCTGCTTCAGTGCAGGAAGCTGAGACCCAAGTAAACTTCTGAGTTTCAGCCTTGGCTAACATAATGATTTTCTGTTTTTCTGTTACCTGGAGGTGTTTTGTTACATGAAGGTAGAAAGTACTACTAGAGATTCACCCAGTAACTTAAGAAATATAAGACTTTGAGAAAATAATATTCTCTTGGAGGTATTCTCAACTTTTATGAAGCAAAATTGACAGGGAATTCATCATAGAGATTTACTCCCTTAGGCCTTTTTGCTCTGTGCAATGTGTAAGATGCATGATTTTAAACAGAGGATTTTACATCACTGACTTTCAAGATTTCCTAGTTTAATTTTGCAGTAGGTGGTTTATAGAGCTAAAATATTTCAAAAATCTCTTTAAAAGTAAATGGTGCTGGTAGGACTTTCAAGCTGCTGATGAAACTTCTCTACATGACAGCAATGCACAGATTGAGTCTTGTTGCACTGAGGAAAGCAAATTTTTTTTACTGACAGCTAGATGACTTATGGTGACTTTCATTTTTTTGTTCTTTGATTTTTTTGCAGCTTTCATTTGCAGCAACAACTCCAGAGTTGGCTGATAAGAAAAAATATCCTTATTTCTTCCGGACAGTGCCATCTGATAATGCAGTGAATCCAGCAATTCTGAAGTTACTCAAACATTACCACTGGAAGAGAGTAGGAACTTTAACCCAGGATGTACAAAGGTTCTCTGAGGTAAGATTTGCATAATTACTAGTATACACAGAGAGATACTAATATCAGACTTCTAAGGAGTTAGCTCCTTTAATAAAAGCAATTCAGGAAAAAGAAACAGTCCCACTGTTTCAGTCCTGCTTAGCTTTCTCTTAGTAGGTCACATTTGCTGTACTGAATAAGCTTAATTCCCTTCTGGGGTTTATTTGAGTGACATGTAATGAAAGCTACCCATGCTTTTGCATGTCTGTTTTTTACACACAAGATCATTGCACCCCAGTACAAAGGTTCCTTTATACTCTTTGATTTGCAAAACCATATTTTTGAGGGGGGCTTGTAATCTGTCTCTGGTTCACTTAAAAGGGAGAAGAAATCCAATTTAATCATGTTCCTTTTGTGCTCTGATTTATTATAAACATCAATCTGAACACTGATGAACAAAATCTGGTAAGTCTATGGCTAAAAATATTGGAGGAGTTTACTGAGACAAAAATGTCTGAAGCCCCTAGAACTAATAGGACCACATACTATGCACCCCACAGATCTTTCAAGTTTCACCCTGAGCAACATTCTGATCACAGAAATTGCAATAAAATATAGACTAAGTGCCAATAATGGCTTTAACAGCTGAGTAAAAGAAAACATCTTATATGTAATGAGTCAGATCTAAACAAGGAAAAGAGTTGCCCTATTAATTATCAGAGAGGTAAAACTAACAGAGACATGCTTGGTTGTTTGGTTGTTGGGAGTTTTTTTCTTCCTCAACATTGATTTTTAAAAAGGCTGAGTGAGCTCTGAAGACTAGTGTAATTAAAACTGGAAGAGGGATAAGAACAGGTTAGAGACGTCTTAGATGAGTCAGATATTTTCAAATTGTCTGGCACAATTAATTCACTATGGAATACTTAAGAAATCTTAGACTCTTCCCTTATGAGCTTTGAGAATTAAAGGATAAAAAGTAAATGAATTATAGGGGGAGGGAAAAAACCTATGTGTCTGTCTTTCCAGAAAACACACAAGGGCCCTGGGAATTATAGGCCAGCCAGGTTAAATTTGATTCCTGGAAAGACACTTGAGCAAATAATCTGTTTGGAATCACCAAGGAGATAAAGAAATGCTAAACAATGGTGAAAATGGATTTGTCAAGAATAAATCATGTAAAGCAATCTGATTTCCCTCTATGACAAGGTAACAAGTCTCAAGGAGGTGGGATACATGATGTACAATATTCCATGACTTGTAAAAAGTTAAAAATGCTCCTGAAGAAAAGTAGGAAAAGTTCATCTTGGTGAAGATACTATAAGAGCAGTATAGTCTCTAGCCAATATTTATGCAATAAAAGTTAATTGACATCAGGTCAGTCGAATATTTGTTTTTAAAATAAATGCTGAAGCAAAAAGTCACCAAAAAGTATGGTATGCTTTACCCTTCTCTGTCTTGGAAATAATTTCATTGAGTAGTTATCAGTGGTATACTGTCAAACAAGAAGGATGTGATTCTGTCAAGTGGTATTCTCTAGAAAGAGATAAGGTTTTTCTCTAGATAGTATGATAGAAAAAATGTTTATTAAATTGCAATTGATACCTACTTGGGAAAAGCTGCAAGTACTTTGCTGAGGACAGGATTGAGTTTCAGGATGATATTGATGCTGGCTTAACTCCAGCCAGCAGCCAAGCACCATACAGCCTCTTGGTCATTCCACTGTGAGCAGGTTTGGGGACAGAATCTGAAGGGCAAAAGCCAGAAAACTCAGGGGTTGAGATAAAGACAGACTCATAAGGAAAGCAAAAACCACGTGCACAAGCCAAGCAAAATAAGGAATTAGTTCATCTCTTCCCATAGGCAGGAGGGTGTTCAGCCGTGCACGGGAGAGCAGGGCTCCATCACACATAGAGTTACTTAGGAAGATAAACACCATCACTCCAAATGTCCCCTCCTTCCTACCCCACTTTATATATTGAGTATCATGTCATATGGTCTGGAATATCCCCCTGGACAGTTTAGATCACCTGTCCCACCTGTGTCTCCTCCCAGCCCACCATACAAGCCCAGCACCTTGCCAGTGATGCAGTATGAAAAGCAGAAAGGCTTTGACTCTGTGCAAGCCCTACACAGCAATAACAAGAACATCTCTATATTATCAACCCTGTGCTCAGCACAAATCCAAAACACGGCCCCATACTGGACACTGTGAAGAAAACTAACTCTAACCCAGCCAAAACTAGAACATTGATAAAGGTTTTAATAAAAACAACATGTAAGTGAAAAGGTACAACATGGCTGTGTAGGCAGCAGATCTCCAGAGAAAGATATGGCAAGCACAGCAATGAACTGGAAATTGAGTAACAGGCAAGACATTTAGACTCCTTGATTTACTGAAAAAAGTAGAAAAGAAGCAGAAAGCTCTAATTGCACCATCCCACTGTAATGCAATATTGACACTTAAGACACATAGAGTAAACTATAACTCTACTTAGTGTTCATCAGGTGAAAGTAGGAAAGCCAGGTCTAATATCTTCAAGAAGGAGGTAGATCAGAGAAGTCTGTAAAAAACATTGGGCCACCTGGAAACATATTTAATGAGAAAGATTAGAAGTGAAAAATGGTCAAATAGAAAGAGTAGATTATTGAACTTTTGTTGTGTAGGGTTTTTTAGGGTAAAACTAAACACAGGGATCCTTGGTCTTCCTTTGGGACTGCTGGAGGGACATTCTGTCTGTCAGGGTCACTTAAGAAGTTATAAAACTGCATCTTTCAAGGGTTTGCAGCAGTTCTGCGCTTGAGTTCAAAGTCTCTCCATTTCTCTTGAAAGGTAAGCAACAGACTTCTGTGTCTGCAAACTCAAATTACTGTGATTCATTACAGCTTTCAAGTAGTGCAAGATCCAGGAAAAACTTCCCTGAATTGCAGTGATTTTTATAGAGCATGCTGAGTCCTGTGTCTTCAAAATGATTGGAGCTCGATTCTTCCTTTTTCAGCTCCATGTAGAGTTTCTCCCTTCTCCATGCAGACAGTGAAGGCACAGAAAAAACTGTAGGAACTAATTAAATTGCTGTCTGGGAGCAGTGAGAAATGGAATATAGCAGGAGAGCACGTGATGGCTGGGCAGAGCCCAGTCCTGTTGCAAAGAGAGGAGGGCATACTGAGGAATTGAGGCCAGGATCAGCCAAGTGTGCAGATCATCAGGCAAGAAAGTCCATGGCAGTGAAGCAGGTCCAAGGCCAAGCTGGAAAATCAATCCACAAGTCAGGGTCAAGTCCAGTGACTGCTGGACACGTCTATGGCAGAGACTGAAGACACAGGAATAAAGGCTGGATAGAACTCCCTCAAGAAGGACCATCAAGGCTGTTAGTGACCCTCAGATGATGGTATAAGTCTATATATCAATTGAAACTATAATTTTCCCTCTAAAGGAACATCAGGCAAAACTATTCTTCGGACATTTTTTTGAAAGTGACAAAACAGTTGAATAGGATCTAAAACTTATTTCTCTGCTATAAAATGACAGTGGGCTTGGGATGTGAATGGTCTGATCTATAATTAAAATGCATTACAAACCAGAAGTAATTGAATGTTTTCTCTTACTTTCATGCAAAATAAAATAAGCAGAAACAAATTAACGGGATCTTTAGAGAAGCCTGTGTAGTAACTCCGGTGGTTTTACTCTTAGCAGCAAGACAGAGCCTTCTCTCATTTTTCCATCTGCCAGAAAGACTGCATCAGTTTGACAGATCTCTCTCTTTTTTTTTTTAATCTAGAGCAGTTTCTATGTCTATCTAGATTTCCTCCAGTGGTCCTTCCACCTAAACACATGGGAGGTTAGATTCTCATCCTTGCATAGGGACTTCATATCCATGTAGTTTAGTCAACAGGAACCCTGATTGATCTCTTTACCTGCCATCTAACTTCAGGGTTTTTTGGCCTGATGACTTTTTTCCTTAGCTAGATCACCATCTTCTGTCCCTCTGCAATTTGTACTTTGATCTTATCTACTGAATAATCAAAGCTCACCTAACTTGTCTGCAGGTTAGCTGCCCCCTAAAGTCATCAAGCTGTCTTTTTGGTTTACTTTGCCTTGAAATGAGACAGTTGTCTCAATTGCTTAGTTTATCTTTATCTGTGAAGGACAAGATCACAGAGGATCTCTTGCTTCTATTTCAGTTGTTTCCTTTGAGAATCCTTTCTGCCAAAGCTTTGGGTTATCACTGATTTCCTTTTACTTGGTAAAAGTCTTCTCTTTCTTATTAAAAAATATTATATCTTCTTTATTCTTCAGGTCACAAAAAGAGATAGAGGGTAGGTAGAGAGAATGGAGAACTTTATGCCAGTGTGTTCTCAGTGCTTAGAGCACACTGGCAATATCTATACATCTTACACTGCTATGGTGGCTTGAGACTCCCTTTCTTGGCATTACTTGGATTCAAAGATTGACTTTTCAAGTGACCTGTATTCTGGGGCTGCCAATAGTTGAGCTCACTGTTAGTATCCTTTGTGAATTCTTCAGCTCTCTTTGTACAACCATAAATATCCTTTCCATTGGGTTAATGTTTAAATTGTATAAGTTAACTTGGTATAAGAATAATGTACACACTTCATCAGTTCTGTTACTTAACTAGGACAAATTCATAACTATTGTGCTTCTGTGTCCTAGATTTCATGGATTGCTGCCCTATTCTCATCCTCTGGGAGAAGATTCTGTTTCAAAAGTTAACTCTGGGGCAAAGATTTATAAATGAGGTTACAAAATATTTTCAGGATTTTCAGCTCAAAGTATTTGCTGTGGTATATAACTGTAGGGTAATTTAAGTTGGGAGATCTTGGGAGGTCTCTCATCCAATATGCTGCTCAGGCTAGCTTTAGTGTTTATCAGCCTTGAAGAGTTATAGCTGTTTGTCCTGGTTCTGGGCAGGAAGGGTTAGTTTATGCAGTGTCCAGGAGGGGACATCTCCAAGACACAGAAGTTATTCTATACCAGCTCACCTCATTCCTGGGATTTCAGGGAAGGGAGTCTCCCAGTGAGAAATAGTCCCTTCCAGCTCAGCACAGTGGAGGGAACAGTCAGGAATTGCTTCCATATGAATTGTTCACATCTTTCTTGTTCCCTCTGTCATTGGTATTGCAGCTGTTACAGTTCCTTCTCTTATCTCATTGCTGTTTCCAGTAAATTGTTCTTATCCCATGATCTTCACCTTTTGTGCCTCTGACTCTCCTCCCCATCCCATCACAGGGAGGAGGAAAAGGGTGTGAGCAAGAGGCTCATGGTTTTACTGGAAGCACTAAATCTGAGAATAACATTCCTAATCCATGACACTGTTGCACACACAGTTTTCAGAAAAGGCCTATGTCCTGTTTCTGATTCACAGATGAACTTTCAGCTGATTGAAACATATGCAGTGGTTGGTGCCTCAAGTTTTACTGCTAGCTGCTTGGGATTGTATTTTGGATTAGGCAAACCAAGCAATATTCCTGTGGTTTATTGCTGGCAGTATTTCATGCTTCAGTGGGAGGAGTCATGGGAATGAAGTTATACTTAACTATAGTAAGTCAAAACTTTAGGAGGCCACCAGCATTGAAGAAGATGTAAAGGCCACAGAATATGACTGGGAAACAGAAAGATGTATACTTATGTACTGGTTTTCAGATATGCTTTATTTGCTTATGTGCAATTCCAGTTTACCTTGCTTCAGGACTTTTCTGTTATTTCCTGCTTATTTTTCATTTTATTTATACATGTTTTTACTCATAGTATGTTTCAAATTGGAAGTTGGCACTTGATTGCAATGATACACTAAGAGGGCTCCCTTATTTTGTGATATAGACTGGCTTAAATTCTTTTTGCAATCATCTCATGTTGAAATTCATTGAAACTGCATTTTAACTTAGCATTTGATAGCATATTCATGATATTTCTAGATATAAATATATATATATACTTTTTCCTCCCACTGAATACCTTGTCTGGGATTGTTTTTAAAATAAGTTAAATTCTGTTCATCTCAAGTGAATCTTTGTTTTTCCCTACTTCTTAATAGTCATCTTTTTGTGTGATTTCTCTGCTTCTTCTTGGAAATATTGAGAACTCGTAATTTTATAAGTGTAGGTGGCATTTCAAAAAGGCAGAAGAACTGAGAAGTGTGCAGTATGATAATGAAATAGATTAACAATATCAAGATAAAATATTCTCTCCTGTGACTCTGTCACAGTCTTCACTGAGTTCAATAACCTCAAAATAATGACAGTACAAAAACTTAAAAGAAACTAACCTTGTAAATGGACAAAAAGGCTTTTTTCCTGGGAGACATGATGAACACTAAGAATTTCTTTAGATTATGTTACATTTTGCACACTGACAATGCAACATCTGTGAAAATCAGCGGGCCATCAGGGTCCATTTTTGCCTAACTTTAAAGAATTTAGTATCTCTAAATTCCAAGTTTCATCCCAGAAAATGTAATACTGGAAAAAATAAAATTGTTCCCAAGTAAAGCAGCTAACAGTAAGTCTTCTTAACATAGTATATGTCTGTTGCTGTAGAGAAATCAGACTAGAAGCATTATTAATCTAAAATTTTATTTATTGTAGCCTTGCTTTGTCACTGTGCAGTCTGCAAACTCACATCTCAGTTAGAGGCCAGTTCTGATAAGAATTCACTGGATGAGCAGAGGTAATGAGTTATTGTGGGGCTAAGAGGACTTAGGAAAAATAAATGAGATAGCTCTTTACCTTTCAGATTTCAGCCAGAAAACAAACTTTAGACCAAAGATAGTATATGTTATGTAGACTTCAAGGTGTGATTATGTTTTTTGACTTCTTAGGTTTGGCTTCTGAGGATCAAAAAGAGAAGTAGAGCTTTCCACCCTCCATCACAGTTGCCAAGAGGTTTTAGGGCAGCAAGAAAAACATTTTTTTTGTCCATGAATGAGCTTGGAAGCCTCAAATATACCAAATAACATAAATGTTTAATCTGGGAGCTCTGAATAGTACAGAGCAGTTTCATCCTAGAAGGAGCACTCTGCCTTCAGCTTTGAAGAGAAAAAAGGAAAGACAGAAGATTAGAGAGACAGAAGGCAGTAAAACAAAAATATGAGGAAAAAAGCATGAAGAGAAGGTAATGAGAGCAGGAAAACGGAGACATTATAAATGTAATTGTTTAACTATAAAACTCTTAAAAACTATCTCTTCCTAATGCTTACTTTTTCAAAGTGTTGTGTGCCTGAGATCTTCTTTCATATTGCCTAATTCCCAATTTCTGGCTGATATCTCTAGCAAAATTTAAGGAAAAATTTAATTCAAGTTTTCTTGACCTCGCAGAGAAGAATGAATTCCTCTATTCTGTCTTGTAACTATGCTTTCCTATAATTCAAGTTGGTACATTCAGTTCTTCACAGACAGGCAGTCACTGAAAGTGACTTTTACTAACTAAAGGGAAACTGAAGTACCAGATCTAGTATAATTATTCTGGGTCCTGGTAAATATTTAGGAGCTGTGAGATTATGGTAAGGTCACAAGACTATGATATAGGAAACAGGGATAAATCAGAGAGATAGAGCCTCAGCCCAGGTTTGTCCCTCTTCATAGGAAATGGTCTGTGTACGTTCAGCTACAGAGCAGGGGGTCATCTGAGGTGGGAATTGTAAATAGTAGTTAGAACTGACTATGTACAGGCAGCCTTTCTGTACCTTCACAGATGGAAACTACAAAGCCTCCCTGGGCAACTTGTGCCAGTGGTTGGTGATCCTCACAGTTACAAAGCATTTCCTGGTGTCCAGATGGTGCTTGGTACCTGCTAGGTTTCAGTTTATGCCTTTTGACTCTGATCTTGTCACTGGGCACCACTGAAAGAAGCTGTGCTTCATCCTCTGCAGCTTCATGGTCCTTCTCTGGTCTCTCTCCTGTGTGTCCATGTCTCTGGATTGAGGAGCCAAGATCTCAACCTGCCACTCCATGTGTGAGCTCAGCAGTGCTAAGCAGAGAAGGATCACCTTCCCTGACATGCTGTGACAGCACTCCTTCATGCAGCCCAGAACACTACTAGCTGTATTTGCCACAAGGGCACATTGCTGCCTCATCTGCAACCCAGTGTCTACCAGGACTGCTTTCACCAAGCTGCTTTCCACTGGGCACATCCAACATATATTGCTGCAGGTTGCTGTTCCTTCCCAGCCCAGGACTTTGCACTTCCCCTTGTAGGACATGGGGCTCCTGTCAGTCCGTGGCAGTGTGACCCTACTGAGTATCAGTCACTCATCCCAGTGTCATCAGCAGCCTTGCTGAGGGCACCCTCTGCCCCATCATCTGAATCATTAATGAAGATCTTGAGCAGGACTGGAGCCAGTACTGACCCCTGGGGTACACTGCTACCTTCTGGGCTCCTCCTTCCAGAGGGTGCAGCCATTTGGGCCAGTTTTCAATTTACCTTACTGTCCCCTTGTCCAGCTCACACTCTGTTAACTCTATGAGAATCTTATAGGACATTGTCAAAAGTCTTGCTGAAGTGTAGGCAGGCAATATGCTCCATCATCTTCTCAAGGATTGATGTGATGTTGACTGGCTGTAGTTCCCTGACATTTCCTTTCCTCCAGTCTTCAGGCATTTCTCTCAGTCACCATGATTGTTTGATTATTGACACAACACAGTGTCACCTACATTGGCTCAGTAACTCTTTGCCAACAAGATCTCAGTTGGGTCATTATTCATCCCTAGGAAGAGCTCCACATAGTCCAGCTGTTCTGCTCACAAAAGGCAACCCCACCTCCTCATTTTCCACCCCTCCTTCCAAAGGAGCCTGTATCCCACTGCATCACTCGAGTTACATGATCTATCCCCACATTATCTGTGAGCCCCATAGAGTGGTAGCCCCACAGCAGCTCCCTGATACATAAGTCACTGTGTTTATTCTCCAAGCTGCATGCTTTGCTGTAAGGGCACTGCAGAGGGCAACCCCACGTGCTGATTTCCCAAAATGATGAGAAGATTTCTCTGTAATGTTGCCTTGTAGGCACATCCTTGCTTACACTTTGGAGGTGACCCTGCTTAGGCTCCTTAAGCTTTGTTTGGTTGATTTTGTCATCCCTTTTGGTCATGTCACTCCAGGCCCTTTGCTTATCAACCCTCCCTGCCCTTCACTGTGTCACAGTGCTTCTGGTAACTCTCTCCTCTGTCATTCTTAGTTTAAAGTGCCTTTTTACCAGGGCAGCCATTCTGCTGGCAAAGATAACTTTGTCCCACTTAGTGAGAAGGATCCCAACTGTCTGAAGTAAATTGACCCACAAAGAGGGTTCCATAGCTGTAGAAATCAAAACCCTCTCACCACAACCAGCTCCACAACCAGATGTGGGTATGTATTACCAGCTGCCTCCTCCCCACAGCCTTTCCCCTCACCAGCAGGAGTAAGGACAACACCATGTGGGCCCCTATGCTCCTGCCTACTGCCCATAGAGCTTGAAGTCACTTTTGGTACTCTCCAAGCAGCATTATTGTGCCCACATGGATGAACAGCAGGGAGCAATCGTGTCAGAAAGCTTTGGCACCTTCTGAACATTATCCTGGATCCAGGTACCCAGAAAGCAAACCTCCCTAGATCATAGGTCAGGTCCACAGACAAGTTCCTCTGTTCTCCACAGCAAGGAGCCACCGATTATTATTTCTTGTTACTTCTTCCTGGTGGTCTTGCATGATTTAAGGTTAGGTTTAGGGGACACAGTTACTCTCTTGAAAGCACATTTTGGTGATCTTTAGGATTCACTATGCTACTTGGGAGGATAGTGAATCTGTAGTATTTGTAAACCTTTATGTGAGTCAGGAGTTTTCCTCTTGGTGCCAGAAATCACTGACTTGGCATGGGCAGCCTAAATCTCCACTGCAGCTTGTGGTCCAGGGATATTGAAACTGTAGTGTCTCCAAGAAGTCAGTCTGAATATCTGTCTTATCTTTCCTGCTGTTGTGCAGCCTGTGTCACTACCACACTTGAGACTTTTTTATGCTGATTTCAACACAATTGTGTGCATCTCTCTCTCTTCCACCTCTCATTTCTTCTGTTTTTTGTGCCCTTCTGCACAAGCTTCTGTGCTTGACTCCCTGGGAGCTGTGCTCTGGGCTTGGCTCTTACAGGGGCCTCTCCTAGCCCCATCTGAAAGGATTCTTGACCCCCTGTAGAAGGTAGCTGCAAGAGGGCTCTAAGAGCCTTGGGTCAAGGGCAGCTCGCCATGTTCATTAAACCTTGCTAGAGCATTTTGGGGCCATGCTAGCATGGCTCTCCTCATCTCATCCTTGCCTGGCAGTAGCAGGCACCTTCAAGTTTCTCAGAGGATTCCTGAGTTTTCTCATTATCCTGGACCTTGTGCCCAGAGGATCACAAAGCAAAGACCATCAACTTTTGCACAGACTGCACTGTCTGTTTGGGACACACAAAAAGCAGAGTCTGCATGGGGATAATAAAAAAAGAGGCAGAGGGCAGGAAAAATAAATCACAACATAGTTTTATTAAAGGAAAATCTTGTCAGAGATGGTAAGCTAATTGATTTCTTAGAATCATTAGAGTGGATTTTAATGCTTGGCTGAATTTTATTTTGGTTGGTACAGTGCCCTGCAGGACCCAGGCAGAACAAGGAAGATTGGATGAGTGCAGGGAGTTCTAAGCCAGTTCAGAAGCACAGCCAGAGGGAAGACTGCAGCAAATAGCAGTATTTTTAGGACAAAGAAGTTGATAGTGACTTTTTTCTTTTTTAAAGGGATAGCCCTGGGACCAAGTTTTTTAATTGTATTAATTCATTACTTTAGGGAGAACAACTTACAAACTTGAGAAAGTTGTAGATGACATAGGGAATAAAGAAATTCCCATTACAAAAAAAGAAACCGATCATCACAAGGGTTGTCCTGTATGATATCATTAACAGGAATCAGAAAATGAAGTGTGGTAGGCTTTACACATGGTAAGCTTTCTGGATACTCTAGGATTTTAATTAAACAGATTCCAGCTGTTGCAGAACCATAAGACATTAGTGATAGTTTCAAATACTCTCTTTTTAACTCTTCCTTTGGATCATTATAGCTGTAGCCTTAAATATTTTATTGCAGATTTAAATTTTAGTTCTGGAAAATGTTTCACAGCCTACAGCATAGGAAGAGGCTTCCCATGTGTGAATATTTTAAATCTGTATATCAACTCTTTGGTTGTACCAGGCAGTCCCTTTCAGTGATAAATTCTTGTGGGTTTTGGACATACCCAATTCTTAAGAACCTCCTTTTCTTATTATTTTTAGATACCATCAATCAGAATTGTAAGTTCCTTCTGCAAGTGAAAATTTTTGATTTACCTAATCAGTGTTCCATACCTTACAGAGAACTTACTTAATATATATATATTTTCTTTTTTGTTCGAAAATAAAGAATTAATCTAACTCTGATTATTGAAAACTTTATGATAATAGTCATACTGTTATGATACTGAAGATATATTTGAAGGTGTTTAATTTTTGCTAAAATGTCTCTTTTTTAGTCTAGATCAGACAAGCTCCTTGGGGCATTGTACTTGGGGCTGAATGAATGCATGAGGACTTCCAGCATACACATTTCTAAACTTTGACTGCAATCAATACTGTCAGAAAGAACTTGAGATCAACCCTTACTCTAAATGTCAAAAGCCAAATCACATACATGTTAAATAGGATGAATTCTCTAAAACTGTTGCAGTAGCTGTCTGGCTTCTTCTCTAGAGCAATTGCTGTGTAGGAGCTTTCAAGAAGTTCAAAAAGCTAGGTCTGTAAAAAGTATATAGGCTTCTTATCCCTGGCTTCCAAACCTGGGGAGTTTGGTTCCTCCTGATATAATTGATGGGGTAGTGGATAAATAATTTTTGGGTGCATTCCCAAAATCAGAGGCAGACATGACAGCACACAGACCAATGAACTAGTAAAGGTAATCAAGAGTCAACACAGATTTCTGTGTATTATAAATGCTGCCATTTTCTGGGAAGTTAAAGCCTTCCTCTGGGGCTACAGGGATGCACCTCCGCACACGCAGAATTCCCATCCCCATTTAAATGTCTGGACTCCAGAGTGCTGCTGTCTGTACTTCAATGGTTGAATGGAGGTCAGTGCTTTCTCTCAGAAAGCTATTTCTGCAGATGGCATTTTTGCTGTAGTTTCTCATTCAAGAACATGCCAAGGAAGTGAAAATTCTCTTTTCTGTTCCCTTCTCTTTGAATCCTCTGAAATGAATTCAAGCTCACATCAGCCCACTGCCAGGATGGGGACCTAATCATCAGAGTGGCAGACATCTGCTAACTTTTTTGGCAGTAGCTCCAAGTACTTTTGCTACAGTAATAAATGGGAGCATAACCCATTCCAGAAGGGTACAGTGTAGGTGGAAAACGAGGAATATGTCCAGGTAGTCTTAAACAGATGCATAACAAGAAACACTTATGTTTGCTCTGCACTGCTCTGAGGGAGGAAGGTGGGTGTTGAATTCCTGTGCTTCATTCTGCAAATTACACATCTACTCAAGGGAGGAGGAGTACAGAACAGAATTAGACAGTGTTGTAGAGAATGTGTCGCTTACAGAATTTTTTTTGAAGTTCAGCCTCTATATGGACACTGAGCTGGCAGTGTTTGAATGATAAGAAATGAGCAGATGTTGGTCTTTCTTCTGCAGAGACTGTTCTAGTCATTCCTGAGGTATGCACAGTTAGTAATGCAGCATGAGCAGGAATGCCTCTGCTGTGCCTTTGTTTGCCATGCAGAGACATAGTCAAGGTTCATTCTCACATGTTTTACATCCCCTATATAGTCTATATAAGAGTAATGCAAACTTCACCATGACAGACAATATATGGCATTAGCAGATCCTAATGGGCACACCAAACTTATTAATAGTGCTCTGTGATTAATCTGTGATCATCTCTGCAACTTTCCAGACAGGACAAACAGGTGTCAAGGACTAGGGTAACCCATTAAGCCATCTCAATTGCATACCCAGGATGCAGTTACTTTTTCTAATAAGTAAATACACAGTAATATTTGGAAAAATGCATCAGTCAAAGTGTATGTGTGAGAAACAAGAGGCTCTGGCTTTGCAGTTATCAAGTGGTGCTTTGCATGGTGACTGATGAAACCATGGCTTCCTACAGAAGAAGGAATCTGTCCATAAAACAAATGTGGTATTCAATGTAGAGCTGTACACCCCCATAGTTCCTCTTTCTTTCAAGCAAGGACACAACAAAGTTCTTGTTTGCAGCCACTAAGAAGGAAGAAGGAATGTTTTCCATGGACCTTATTTGACTCACTTTCCCCCTTGCTTTGTGCTGAACTCTTCTGAATCTTGTCATGTCTCCAGCTTGAAAACTTCCCTTCTGTGATCCCTCTGGCTCTTGGGGTTGCATGTAGTAGAGGTATTCTCTACTGTACCCTTCATCTTTCTAAAGTGACTCTGTAGATGAGATACTAACTTTATACAGAATGAGTGCAGGATCCAGCTGCATCATCTTTATCAATGAGAAGTGTAGCTTTTCATTTCCTTCAAGTCCTTTTCATCACTGCCTTGCTTCACCAAGAATTGTCCACATGTCTTTTCAAGAAATCTTCTCTAAGACTGTAAAACTTCAATTTATATCAGCACTAAAATCACTAGCTGGAAGGTATAAGTGGGTGAATCTGTTTCAAAATGCAACAAATTATATAAATTTTGATTTTCACTAAAGCTGGCATAGATCCAAATTGCCATGCTCATGTAGTGTGTTGCATGTGAAGTTCCCAGCTCTGATATGTTTCTTTGTCTGTACTGAAAAGTTTTATTCCTCATAGTACCAGGGCTGTTGGCATCACATTGAAATGTTATTCCCTGGAGAAGAAGAGGAGGGAAATATATGAATTACATTTTTATTATGGTACACTGCATTGTAGCCTTTAGCTCTTATTTTGTTTTCTAGTCATTTTCTTCATTTTAGCTTTAGTTTTATTTGTTTAATTTTAGGCTGTATGATGTTCTGGTGCACTAGCAAACCAATTTGCCTACAGCCCAGTAAAAATCTCATGTTTTGCCTCTGTCAGGTCTAATGGTTGCAAAAGTGTTTGCTCTTGCACTGGTGGAACAGACAAGTGCTCTGTCTTACATTTTTCAGTCTTCTGCAAATTTGTCCTGAGGTTTTTCCCTCAGACCAGCTTTGCTTTGCTTTGCCTGTCCAGTTTGGTGTAATGAAAACCATGGTGTGAAGTTTTCTGTGGTGGATATCATCACCAATGCTTTAATGGATGATTTTGTTTATATGAATACTGGATGCTTTAGGGTGAAAGGCACAAAGGCAAAAAGCAAGTTCTCAAGACTGTTTCTCCTGCTGTTTCGAGCTTTTCACTTCTCTTAAAGTTACCTATAATTTCTGCAGCTCTACAAATACAAAACTAGTGAAATTCCTCTACATTGACTGCCTTGTTTAGATTAAATTTTGTGTCCTTAGAATGCTTTACATGGCTTGTTTTTTTGGGTTTTTTTTTTCCCCATATAAAATACTTTCTTAAATTTACCTGTGATAGATACTTTCTTCCTGTGGCAAGATTCCTACATTTTGTTGACCAACACCCTTAGGCAAATTTTTGACTCAGAAAAGGTAACAATCAATTCTGAATGTTCTTGATAAAACAGACAACTAGATTCAGAATTGGTCCTCTTAAATAGTTACTGCACTTGAGGGTGTGACCCTTGTAAAGTTTCATTTTTTCAGATGATGGGGACATGCATAACTGATGCCTCAGGGCCAGAAGGCTCCCTTTGCTTACAGGAATTGCTCTGTGTTTGGGATTCCTTTTGTGTAGTGTTAACCACAGGGAGGGAGATTACAAACTGTAGCTGAGTGAGATGATGGGTGAGGGGGTCAAGAGTGCAGGGTGATGGGAACAAGAGAGACTACAGGAGCAATGCAGCTGGGTGAAGGGACACCTGCCTCAAATGTCTATAGTCCCTTTCTAAAAATACAGAAGAGCACTGCTATGTTGTGGCAGCTATTCTCATTGTTCACAGTTTAGTGAAAGTAATCGAAGCCTGAAATGTGGAATATACATTTGAATACAGGCTTAACATATTTGCATAAGAAAAAAATGGTTAATTGAAAGTAAATTGATTAATTTTTATTTTTCTTATGGAAGCATCCTTTCTGCTGAATTAATATTAAGCAGCCTGTGGTAATTCATGATGAAGTAAGTGATCTGCATTTACTAAAAAGAAATCATAAGCAAGGCTCCCAGATCCTTTGAATCTGTGGTAGAAATTCTATGCCAATTTAAAATAAAACTGTAGGCAAGAACCAAATGCGCACTAGATTTCAGTTATTAGAATGAAAGATGTCTTTCCTGTAAAACTTAACATAAGAGTGAAAGACAGGGAGGGAAAAATACTGCATGTCTTTTTAGATGTACACAATATGTATGTTTGAATTTCAGTCAGTGATGCAATGAAAGGAAAGCAATCTCAGCTGTAGCTAGGGTTAGCTGCAAACTTTAAACTGTGAAAAAAAAAAAGCTAAATAGAATTACTTGATAAGCAAATGTTGAACTCTATGGGACCTAAGATTCCAGATATTAAGAATATGTCTGCACCAAAAATATGGAAGTTCTTTTCTGTCTCCAAGACAGAAAGAACTTTCAAAAAGGATTTTGTTTATTAAGGCTAAGATTTTGCCAGTGTCCATCACATGGTTTTGATGCAGTGCTTTCTGACCAAAGCATTGTGGCCTCTATTTTGCAGGAATTCCAGCTGGTAAAGTTCCTTTTGGCATCAAGATATTTGTATTTTTCCTTGAAAAACCTGTTAAGTTCCAGATCTTAATACAGTGTTGTGTGCTATAATATAACAATCTTTCCCTCTGGTTCTGTTGCTGACTGTGACATCTTATGGTGGGAAATATCCTTTTAGTCAGTTTGGACCAGCTGTCCTGGTTGAGTCCCCTCCTGACATCCTAGCTATCCCAACTTTACTGGTTTTGGGGGGCAGGAAACAGAGAGAAATCCTTAATGCTGTGCAAGCATGATTTAGCAAGAGCCAAAGCCCTGGTGGGTTATCAGTGCAGAGCACAGAAATACACAGGCTGCTGTGAGCAAAGCTGAGTTGATAACTTCATTCCAGCCAGACCCAGTGCATCATGTTATTCCTTTGTGCTCAGGTTGCTGCCAGAGAGTGAAAGTCATCAGTGTTTTTAATCAGTAGATCTTAAAGAGTTAAAAAGAGCTACTTTCTGCCAATATAAAAGAATTTGCCTTTTTTATTTTCTACAGGCATTTATTATCCTTTCAAAAATGTGGACACTAAAGTACAAATAAATGAGGGGATGGGAGTTAGACTGGATCCAGTGAAAAGTTGAAAATAGGAAAGTTTGATTTTATCCAGTCAAAATGTAGATTTTTCTTGGTTTGCTAAGGGAATATACTACAGAATCTAGTTAATAGATGTATAATCCTGTAGTTTCCCATGTATTCATGCTCAAGAACATGAGAAGGCTGGGAAATTCTCTACTGTCTTTGTCAAAGTCTTAGTGGTTAGTGATACACATTAAAAAATGTGTCTTATTTCATCTTTAACTTCCAGCCACTATATTTTATGTATTTTTGTCTGCTAGATTAAAGAGATTGAAGTTAGAAAATCTCCTTAAGTAGGTAATTTATCATGTGCAGACTATCATCAAGATCCAGTTCTGTGCTAATCCATCTCAGAGCTCATTTAGTCTCTATACACTCTATTTTCAAAAACTGCAAATCAATCTTACAGTTTTCCTCTAAAGTCTGAGCTCTATCTTGGCATTGCTTTTAGTGGAAAAACTGGATAGAATTGGTTATATTCAGTTTTGGGAGGACAGTAGGTACTGTAGTAGTACTGTAGGCATTTTAAGCATATGTCATTTTTTTGCTAGGCATGTACCTTGAAGTGCACATGTTTATGCAAGTGGCCAGAGATTCCTTCAATCCATTCTAAACTCCAGATATAGGGTGGCAAGCTCTGAACTGTGCCCAGCTAAAGAGTGAGTAGGGCTAAGGTCTCCAGATAGGGGTGTCTGCACACCAAGGGTTATGTGTGATGGTCTGTGGGGGTGCAGGAAGAAAATCATCACATTTCCATTTCCACTTATTTTTATTTTTATCTTAAACAATGAGGAAGAAATTAAGCTTTGGTATACATATTGACACTGGTGCATTTATCCATGTGTCAGATAGCCACATGGGGTTCCTGGAGTGTCCTGAGGGAAGAGGGGCTACTTCCCAACACCGGGGAGTTGAGAGTGGCATCCTCACTCATTCATCCCCTTTCAGCTTATTCCATGTATTACTGTTTACATGTGTCCAGTTAAGTGGATTTATGGATTATATCATCTAGTTTTCACTAAACTACAAAATGGACACGGGGCTTAAAAAGATTCCTGCAGAGCAACTGCAGATTGAAGATAACACTGATAATGCCACTAGAAGTTAACAGGAAGAAAATGACAGAGCTGACATTTCTCCTCCTGATAGTACGAGCTCTTTATCAGTTGCATTATGAATAGCAGCTATGATGAGCCAAGCAGATCTGACAAGAAGTGAAGGAAAAAAAAAAAACCAAACCCAAATTATCAAGATCATTTGAAATATAGATTTATAGCTACTATTGCTAGTAGTAAACCTTGCTCTAAAAGTGTATTGTGCCTTGAGATGTTTGATATTGACAGTAAATGAAGCCATTGAGGTTAGAAAGACATTTAAAATTTAAACATCCAGAACATGAAAACAAGCCTCAAGTAATGTGTACAGTCACATGATAGTCTGTCCAGTACTTTACAGAGCTAAGCATGATGATAAACATTTAAAAAAAAATCTGAATTTTCTTACTTAATAGGAAAATACTAAAAGGCCCATATTATTGAGGCAACACTTGTTCTTTTTGTACCAGTGAAAATGACTGAAATGATGCATGGCAAACAATAGGGTGACAAAGTCCATTTGTCAGCAAATACTGTTGTAAGATACAGAGAAGAGTTGTTGAAGAATTGAAGAAACAGATTTTTTTTAAAAAATCATGCAGTGTAGGATGCTGGGAGCATCTGAAAGTACAGACATTTCTAATGTGTCTCAGGTATTTGTTGAGTACTATTTTAATAATGGAACATATAAAGTACTTCTCTGTGAGCCATTGAAGGAAATATGTACTGCAGAAGGTACATTTTCAGCAGTAATAATAAGGACTATGTTTTATGGAAAAACTGTGTAAGTGTCACTAATGGAGCAGCTGGTATAAAAAAAGTGTATTCCAGAGGGTTGCAGAGCTAGGATCACATGTGAAATTCCTTGGGTGCATCAGTCATTGGCAAACTCCTGCAGTAAAGAAGTAGGAGCTGAGCTGAAGTCCTGCAGGGTGCTGCTGATGTGGGTAATCTTACAGAAAAAATACCTTTCAAAGCTGAAAATTAATCTATTAGAATCTATTGTATAGCAGTTTGGAGAAATTACTGAAAACCAAAAGATGCACCACTTTATAGGATATTCTTGCTTTCTCCATTTCTCTCTCCTTTAGGACTGCACTTAAGAGTATCACATCATCTGGTAACAATAGGGAATCAGAGCAGGGAGAGAAAGAGGGAGGATTCCTGTCCTCCTTTCTCTAACAAACGTTTTTAGACCCAAATGTTGGTAGTAGATAATACTTCCCTTAATTTGATGTGTTCATGTAATGTGGAGGGAAATATAGTTCCATGTCAATGGATTGTTCTTTAAACATTTTTTTCATTCAAATAAGTAATGAATGGTCAGTTTCCTAAATACTCTAGTAACACCTGCACTCCTAGATAATATTCACCAAAGTTTTCTGGCACTGAAATAAATAAATAAATGGAAATTTCAAGAATTATTCAGATGGCAGGATCCACAAATGTAAATTCAAACATGTCTGCAGAGCTTTAGCAGAAATGTTATGTAAAGAAAAGGAACATAATTAAAACAAAATTAATGTCTTTCTCCTAACTCCCAGTCTAGTACAGCTTCTTCTTGCCAAAACACAGTGTGCTTCTATGGACAATGGGACTGCTCCATGTGCTTCTATGTCTGTTTTTTGTTTAAAAGAGGGAGATTAATTTTACAGGTAATTAATGTTATAGTTTGGTTTTGGGTTTTTTTAATGTTAAATGGGCATTATCCTTCAGACCAATTCAAAACATATAACAAATGGCATGGAATTTATTTAAAACTCATAAATAGAAAGAAGTTATTTTGAGGGAGACTATTCAGTTCAAGTGAATTTAAATGTGCCACCCATAATGATGGTACATGTATACTCTCCTTCCTAAGAGGGATAAAACAAAACATTTTATATGCTTATGAAGGTTCCAAACATTTTTTCATATCAGATTGTTGCTAGGTCTTGTGGGGATATAGAAGTCTGATTCCAGGTTTTCTTTCAATTCCAGACACAATCCATAAGGTTAAGAAGAAAAGGGCAGCAACACTAAAAAGAATTAGGACATATGATCAAAGAGATCCATACAAAGTCCATACAAACAGACATAATTTTTACCACTTGGAGTTGCAAACAAGTGGCCCAAAGACACAGATTGAAACTGATTCCTAATTTGCAGCATAAAGCACTTCAAGTAATTCTCACTTGGAATTCTTTCCTAGAAGATTTTGTCTTCTGGTTTCCATACTGAATTAAGGACTTCCTGTCAGACAGTACTGATAGACTGCATACATTTTTATATGATTTTCTAGTCGTGGATAAAATTGGCATTCCTTTCTTAAATCAAAAAGCTTGCATTAATGTCATTCTGGAGGATTCTGTGGGAAAAGAGAATGTGAAGCCAATGAAATTTAAAGATGCCACCATGTTGTTTTTTTTTTTTAAACTACATCACTGAAAGAATGAGTGCAACCCTCAAAAAGCTGCTTGAGACAATCTGCCAAGATGCAGCATGAGGCCTGTTCAGAATCCCATTGGGAATAATAGAAAATAATGTGCAGAACTTATTTAGAGAGGACTTGATATGAGATATACATGAAATTATTTTGATTTAAGCAGTTTCAGGAAAAGACACCGCAAGGAAGGAATCTCAGAACATAAAAGTCTGTCAAAGAAGAGAAAGAGCAATTAACAAAGGCATTAAAGGGTTCAAAAAGATATGTACAAGAGCCAGAGAAAAATCACTTTTCTAGAAAGACTTTTCACAGGTAACTGCAGTACAGCTTCAGCCAACAATTGAAATCTCAGTGGAGGAAGTATGTGAATCAAACTGAGACACTCAAGTACAGTAAATTATCACCACCATATGGTGTCCTTCTGAGGATTCTGCAGTAAATAAAGTGTGAAATAACAGTCATAAGCCATTGCAGGAAATGTTGCTGCAAGGTTTTCTTCATGATTAAAAAAGATATTGATATAGTTACTGTATTTTCTTTAATCTTGGAGAACCAAGGGATAATCCCCAAATTCCAAAACAAAGTTTAATCTCCTTGTAGTCCTAGAAAATAGGATGAAAACTCTAGTAGCAACAGTACTTTTTCTTGCTTTACCTGACTTTAACTTTGATAAAAAGTGAATTTAATTCACTTAGCACATGCAAATTGATTACATTAACTGGAATGGGTTAACTGAGCTGTTAACTACCTTGTTTATCTAAATTTTTGCTTTCCGAAGAAGAATGTAATTATGAATTCTATCAACTTTTAACTTTTTTGGTTTTTTTTAACAGAGGTGGTTACTCTCCAAAGCCTTTAGCAGAGGACAGTCATGTCTCTCATGATGATTTTGGGAAAAAAAATTATGTAAAAAATGACAGTTTTTAGGGGAAAGAGGTGGGGGGCAGAGAGAATAAAGGTGAAGCAGTAGTTTAGTCTGTAACTTTCTTCTCCCCAGGTGATATAAACTGTGTAGCTTCCCTTATGCCAGAGATCATCATTTAAACATCCATTATTTTTTCTGTTGCAGACTTTTAGCAGCATTCTGTCACACTCCTGAAGCAGCCTTGAACTTCAACTGCTGCATATAAGAGACAGGGTCAACTCTGTGAGCTTCCTAGAAATCACTGTTGGCTCTTGTGCCAAGCACAGGGCAGCTTTTCAAAATACATTTAAGTTGTTGAAATGGTATGCCTTGTCTTTTATTTGAATTTTCAAGCTTTTTTTTAGGTTTATCCTTTGTTCCTGAGCTCATGGGTAATCTAAATGCAACTAAATTTTAGATACGGTTAATTTTGAGTGTGATCCACTCTATATGCATTTCTGACATTTTCCAGGATCACCCCTTTTTTTAAATTGTTTGTTTGTTTGTTTGTTTGTTTGGTTTGGTTTTTTTGTGGTTGTTTTGTTTGGAAACAGAGCAGTAAATTCAAGACATTTTTTTTAGGAAGCATTTCCTGATGGGTAGACTCAAGCAAAGTTTCCTACAACAATTAACAACAATTAAGACTGTAGCCACCATACAGCTCCTGCAAGACTGCCTCTTCCTCCTACAGGTGTAGCATGCAATCACTTTGTCAGAGGTTTGTTGCACTGAATAATGGGTTTCCCAAACAAAAAAAAAAAAATACTGGTTGTCTTTGGCCATTTGAACCTTCTTGCAAAAGTCCTTTCTGTAAATTAAAGCATGGTTGGTATTGGGGGATGATCTTTTCCCCCTTTCAGCTAGCCTGTGAGACAGTATGTCTATTTTTTTGAAATATGGAGTACTTCAAGGAGATCCAAAGGGAAGGATGTTGTTCCCATTGTGAAGACTGCCATAACTAAGATTGTGAATTTTAGCCTTCTTGTGGCTTGTGACCTTGAAAGTAGGGAGAAAAGATTTTCCTGATACATTGACAGTATCTTAGTTGTCCAAGGTTTCATAACTCCTCAGTTTTCCAGTACAGGTGGGTGAGTGCAGACTCTGGATGCCAACTATTATAGCCAGATTCACAATCCTCCTTTGGATTTGATTGCTGATGATTTTCTGCATTCCACAGAGAGAATTAAAAAAAAAAAAAAAAATTAAAAATTGTGCTTCACAAATATTTGTGAAACTATGTTGGTATTCTGCATTATAATTAAATGTAAATTATGAATGAAGCTAATATGGTGTCTTCACAGAGAGCCAATGCTGAAGCATTTTGACAGAGCAATCAGATCAGCAGTACTTGCATGTGCAGAAGGTGGCCATTTGAGTTTGTAAACTCATTGTTTCCTCAGATAATAATCCCAGTGACCACAGGAATGATTTTAGTGACCATCTGAGACAGCAAAAAAAATATTAACTGAGCAATTGTTTCCACTTCGAAGGCTCTAAAAAGTTATTTTTGAAAACAAAACAGCAGTATGAAATTTCAATACATAAAACTAAGGAGTGCAATAGTACTTTAGTCTCGTGTTTCTTCATTTTATCTTCTGACTTTAGTTTCCAAATGGATTGAGGTTACAGTCCTTAGTACAATATGCTACAGAATTTCAGTCTTAAGGAAACAAAAAACGATGGCTCATTTAATATACATGTGCAAGTCAGAAAAGTCCTTTGAATGTAAATGGAACACAGTGGAGAGAAAGAGGAATATTTATTTTTTAAATCTCTTCACTGCTTGTCTCTGCCAAGTAATATCACTCCAGTTAGTATCCAATTTAGTCCTCTAATGTAGCAGAACCTCTCTCAGTCAGAAGAGATAGAAGGTAAGTTCTTATGTATTTTTCCAGAAAGAAGGAACATGGGGCTGAAGAATGGTTCACATGGTAAAATTTTCTTGTATTTAACATAGAATTATCATTGTAATTTGATGACCTTGGATCCCTGAAATGGTATCTTTTTTCTGCTTTTCATTTAGAAGAAGAAATGGAGACTCAGGATATTTAAACGGCAGTGTTTTTTTACAGAGTTGATCTAAACAAAGATGCTTGGAGCAGTGGAAAATAAGTTAATGAAAAGCTTTATTAGACTGTTCACAAATTTTAAACAAACATATCCCGGTACTCCTAAAAAGCCTAAAGCCCAAATACCCCAGTGTGTTGCCAGTAGGGCAAGTATTCCCATAGTTCTGACACAGAACAGAATTAAATCTGAGCTTGATGTTGCTGACCTTTCCACATTTAGGAAGTCTGAGGAATATGAATTGCTATTTTGGAGGACTTCTGAAATAATGTAATAATTCCTTGTGATCTCTATCCTCACAGGTTCTGTAATCTCCCTTTCATCAAAATGTCATCCAATTTTTATATTAGGTAAATGTTTCTTCCTTTTTTAGTTCCCCACTGAGGCTTGTATTCATAGTTTTCAGTTGATAACAAGACTTACTCCTGGATGCAGAGTTTTCAGAGTGTTGGCATAGCCCCCTGAGTCTGCTGCAATTAAATCATTAGTGAGGACCTGTAGCTTTGCTACAGCAACTGTGAGTGCATGACAAAACTTCAGATTTGGTCCAGGTTTTCTGAAAGGAAAAAATTCTAATACACAAAAAAGTTTTTCACAAACCCATGGTTTAGACAAACCTTCTCTACCAAAAAAGAAGTAGAATAAGACCCTGTGTCTTCTCCCTTGGCCATGGGGTGGACAGATGGAGAAGGGATGCAGGAAGGCAGCTCACTCCTCTGACCTTGCCCTGAGAACCTTTTATTAAAATAAGGGATCTTTGGGGCTTTTTTGCTACTGGAACACCATTTGGAGACAGGGTTAGATTTTGAGACCTGGAATTTAGCTGGATTTTGTCTGTATCTGAGAGTCCTCTGAGCTCCATTTATAGCTGATGGAGAAAGGAGAGAGGCTCTTCCAGGGTGCAATTCATCTCACTCATTCCTTAGAAATGCTCATTTATTTGACTTTGGCAATATACGTGTAACACCCTTCCCTAGTTAGTGTTGGAATAAAAAAATATTTTATCCATCATGGATTAAGACACTTCAAATGTATAGATGGTAGGTTGCTTTCATTCTGCCTGCTCAAGGAGGATATTTTACATAAAGGTGCTTCCTTATGTAATTATAAATCAAAGCTCTTTTAGCACTGATAACATTTTCTCAAGCAATATTTAATCATCATTCATTTTTGTTTGAATTATCCCTCTCAACAAATTCTGTTCAGAAATATTTCAGTAAATAGGCTCTTCCTGAGTGTAATAAATGTGTTTGATATGTCTGTGTATGTGAGAATTATTAACTACTATATATTGCCCACCTCTAATAATATAGTCAGATCTTGAGTCCCTAGTTTTTGGTTCAGTAGTTGAGCAGTCTTTGCTACATGTAGACAACTACAGAAGTGGGCTTGAGGGTGGTGGTATAGTGTGTTCTTCAAAAGAAATTAATTGTCTTTTTCTAAGCTGTGATTTATTCTTTATTTCTGTAGTACCACAAGACTTTTCCTCTTGTTCTATTCTTATTTCCTAGGCTAGACTAAATCCACCAATGTAAAGCAGCCTTATTATGTATTCTAGGGAGTTTTAAGTTATTTTAATTTTTTAAAAAAAAATTATTTAAGTATCTTTTTCTCTAAACTCACATTTAAACCCTGTGAAATTTAATTTCCCAGGGAAAGATGCAGGTGTATTTTATATTTTTCATTTGATGTTCTGATTGTGCTTTGCACATAATAATAGAGAGCACTTGTCTGCCTCCACATTCCCTCTGAGATAAAATATTGAGTATTTCAGCACACCCAGTTACTTGAATGCTTGCACCAACTTCAGTAATCCTATTGCATTCCCTTGCTGTAATAAACAAGCATTTCTAAATTCTCACTTATTTACTTGCACTTCTGGCATCAGCTTGTAAATTATTAAATGATCTATTCACAATATGGCCCCTATTTACTGTCATAATACCTGACATGAAAATTGCTGTTGTATAATATTGCAACCTCCAGACCCTTTAATTTTGTTCTGCTTTCTCTACAAGTCACGTCTGATAAACTTGTAGAAGGATGGCTGTCCTGTTTCCCTGGAAGCCATCAGAAATCACATTATCCTCAGTTTTGTAGATGGTATCTCACAGTGAAGGAATCAGGAGTATATTTTGTTGTATTTTCTTTTTCAGTTTTTTTCATCAGTGCTCCTTAACCCCTCATGTGAGCTGATGTTATTTTATATAGAATATATCATTACTTTCATTCCTTGCCTGCTATCTTGGAGCTCCTTTCCTTTGGCAATGCATTATGTAATTTTTTCTTGTAAGGAATATACCATGCCTTTCCTCTCTCTGCTGTGCAACTGAGTTGTGTTTTAACTTTTCTTAGTGTCTGGTCTTAGTGACGAGAGTTTGTTTTTTCAGACTGCTCAAAGTCCTGCTGAACATTATGTGCATGTTCTTAACATGCCTGTGGATTAGGTGGATTTTAACCTTTTGATACATTGCTATAGCATACATCCCTGGGGTTCTTTCCTAACTAAATTTTTATTTCACTGTCATATGCTGGTTTCTTCAAATACCTCATAGCAACTGATCCTCTCTTGAAAAGATGAATTTATTTCATCTCTGTTGGAGAGAAATCACCTTCTAACTTGGGCTGTTTGTAGGTAAGCCTAAAGCCCCCTAATTAACTTCTCCCATACCACAAGAGCCCTACATGCCTATCAATTATTTTTGCACACAACTGATAGGTTTAACATCAGATTTCCTGATTATATTTAACTTCTGTGATCAAAATACACAAGAAAGGTAAAGGAATTCCTTTCTTCCTTTAGAGAATTTGAGAGGAAATTAGAGCATTTTGTAAGTGATTTCATAGAGGTTTATTTTTAAGTAGGTGTGATCTGTTTGATAGTCACACATATGTAGGTTTTATGTGAAACCATATTCACCATACTGCCATTCCAGGCAGAAAGGAGGATAATTAACATTTTTTACTGGAATATGTGGTTATAATACAAATACAACAAAAATATCATTAGCAGTGTTAATATTACTCTTGTCTGAATGATTCAGTCTGAAACACATGGTTCTTTCTTGTGGATGAGACTAACATTGATTTCATTAGTTTTCAGGTTAGACCCAGCTACTATTATCCTGCTTCAATGAAAAAAGGAATATTTTTTTATGAAAGTCTATACTGTGGCAGTTTAAAGTAAAAATCCAGTATTCCAGTGTTTCTTCTTCTCTTCCTGTCACAATGAAAACCATAAACTTGGTACTTTTAAAAATATCTGATTTCTTTTGTACAGAGAAGGAAATCCAATGCAATTCTGATTTAATTTCTCCTTTACACAATAAATAATTTTTTTTTTTTTTTTTTTTTTTTTAGTTTTCCTCTAAATGAAACTCTTTCCTACTAGCCAAAATAATATTTTACTGTTACCTCTTGGTGTATTTTATTTTATAAATACTTCATCTTCATGTATTTTATATTTTATAAATATTTTATAAATACTTCATGTGCTTCATCTTTTATTTTTGCATTGTCTCTCTGCTTCAAATACGGTTCTACCACCTGTTCCATTTTTGTAGTCCCAAATGATGTGTGTGTTGATGAAAATGTATCTCTCAAGTTTGCATTTCTTGGATGTAAGTTTTCACTTAATGCTTCTAAGCCTCTATATGTGACTAATGTGTTCCATTGGAATGGAAATAGGGAAAATTATGTTTGCTTGTAACACATCGTATATGGTGAGACCTCTATCTTTACTAATCCCAAAAATTGTAATCTGTCCTATGCAATTACTCACAATTTACATTTTGTCCATGTAATGAGGAAATTTTTTCTTATCATTCAAACATTTCTTTTGTGCACATATGTCTGTACTGAAACCCCTACAGTGTAACATTTTAAATTGCACTGTATATTCCAGACTACAGGAAGTCTTAGTAAAATATCTGACTGTGTAATCCATCTGGTCTGACCAGTTCTCATTTGTTAGGCATCTCTTATGATCAACATCTGGTGGGATTAGACTGCCTGAACGACAAGGATTTAGCTCGCTGTACTTACATGCAGCTTTAGTGAACCAAAAGGTCATCAGAAATATCTGTTAAAAGCAAAGTAGTATGATTAATCTAAAAATTATTAAATTCGTTTTGTAACTGGCAGCATTAGGATTAACTGTGTGAACTGTGCCTTTAAACGTATCATTTGAAACCTAGTTTGAAATATTGGTCAGTGGAGACCCCTAAATCCAAACTGTCATCACTAGATTGACAGTTCATCACCTTTCTTTACTACTTTTCTTGGGAAAAACAGATAGAATTGGCTTGCAAAAAAAATGAAATACTGTGGTCAAATGGATGCTAACTATTTACTAAAGGTCATAAGGTGCTTGCAGTAATAATCTCACTGAAGTGAGCAATCTCATCTCTCCTAAAATAAAATCACTATATGTGCAACTTTTGTATCCTTGTGAGGGACAGGGTCATTTATATATTGTATCATCACACAGAGTTCATGTAGGAAGTAAAAAACAACCAGAATTTAGTGTCTGGGCTCTGAGAGCACCAAAAGCCCTTTCTGCCCCTGTGTAGCCCCCAGGGCTGTAACCCCATGTCCCACCCCATCCTTTCCCTGTCCCTGACCCCATTTCAGCTCAGCTCAGGGCCATCAGTCCATGCCCTCGTGATGCTGTGGGTGCTGGTTTCTCCTTCTCTCCATCACAGCTGTGCCTGGCAGGGACCCTGTAGGCCATGCAGCCATGGGTTCTGTCTGACCCTGGCTATTCTTTACCAAACTTGATCCTGTTCCACACTTGAGGATTGACTTCCCAGCTTTACACTGGGCCTGCCTTATTGCCATGAACTTGTGTGGAGGTGTCACATCCTGGCTGTTCTCTCCAAGCCTGTGCTGCTCCCCTTGCTGGGTTGCTGCTGATGGGGTCCCCTGGGAGCTGTGCCATTGCTCTTGCATCCCTCTTCCTTAGGGAGCTAGACCATGCTGCTCCCCAACATTTTCTTCTTTTCCTTAAAGCCACATTCATTCTTTCTGGTACAGGCCACAAGTGTGTTGCAATTTTATCTCCTCTAGACTCACCATTATTTACAACCCGCTTATTTATTCTATCTACTCTCTCAATTTGCTAGAGATTAAAGAAATTAAAAGTTCTTCCTTCACAGTTCTTTATTCCTCAAAATCCCTGTATTTCTTCTTTCACAGGTGCAGGGTGAGGGACTTTGTTGTTCACCTCTCAAACATCAATAAATTTGATACAAGAGCTATGAGGTAGGCAAGTACTGCTGCCATCCACTTAAAAAAAAAATGTACAGCCCGACTTGGTAGCAAACTTTAAAACCTTTATCTCAGTCATAGGAGTTGAATCAAAGAGCAGCTGTGGCAGAATGAGAGAGAAAAACCAGTTATCTTGCATCCCATCTTCTCTTACGCTTAGAGCAAAAGGGCCATCCTTTTCTTCCTGCAAAAGCATCCCTTACAAACCCCTCATTTTTTGGAAATTGCTCCTGAGTAAGCAAATTTGCACCCCAGTAATTTTTGTAGTTGACATGTAGTATGTTTTGTAGTTCACATCTAGTATGGTGAAATACTGGTTTCATCTAGTTTTGTAGGCAGAACAGTGCAAAAGTGTCTTTCATTGGTTTTTGAAAATTTTCAGGTTTATTGATGATCAGGGCTGGTACTTCCTGTTTTGGCAAAATGAAATATTGCTGTCTTTAAAGTTCATAAAGTTGATATAAACAGACATAGAGCTACAGCCTCCATTAGATTGCTAAGTGGAATTACACTGCTTCTGTTTTATAGTCAATGCAAAATTTCCTTAGCAACAGTGGATCCCCATAAAAACTTTATGCAGATTTGCTACCACTTTCTGCAGCAGTTTCTGAAAGTTGAAATTATCCCATTTGCACAACAAAAACCAGAAACACAGAAGTTTACAGTTCTCTTTACTTGGAGCTGGTGGAATGAAGCAGTTGCTGCTGAGCTCTAAAACTGCTTGCACTAAAACTGCTGGTGATACACTCCCCAGGACTGTGAGCATCTGCTGAAACAAAACACTCAGCATCTTGTACTCCCAGCTTCACAAATTTCATCCAAAATAGGATTGTGTGTGTCAGGATTGGCAGCTCTAGAAGTGGAGATGACTGACTTTGGACCTAAAAACAAACCAGAGGATTCTATACTTAAGGTCATCTGAAAGAAGTGAAGAACCACAAGTTTCCCTTCCATTACATATATAGAGTACTTATAAAGGAAGAAAAAAACCTGGGGTTTGTGGCAGAAAAATGTATTGAAATAGGAAGTAAAAACTGGAAAATATAGTAAAAATGCTCCCAGACCAGGGACACAAGATGACATGTCAGACATAGGTCAGAGCATTAAAGGGAAACATCATCTTTTAGAAAAATCTTGTAAATTCTTACAAAACTGCTAATATCTTGTTGGGATAATGGGAAAAAATCACCTTTCTTTTGGCAAAATCTCCACAACAGATGCATCTGGAAAACAGCAAATATCTGCTTGCAGCAGTAAAAGGAAAAGGTTTTCAACTTCTTTGGCACAAAATCTAGTAAGGTGTGTCTTTTGGGAGATTATTCAGTAGATAAATGTAAAGTATAGGAGCTCTGAAAGCCACAGATACTTTGCTTCTAGCAGACGAGCCAGGGGAGATGTCAGAGAATTTCTCAGTGGCTGAATTTAAGTAAGCACTGCTCAGAACAAGCCTCAAACATACACAATTTAATTCCTCAAGTGCAAAGTTCTAAAGGGATGGAATCCCAACAAGTCAGTAGACTGAGGTATAATTTTTATAATCATCAGCCTTGTGCCCACCACTGAAGCCTATCCATAAGTATTAATACTATTTAATGTGTGTTTTTTGTCATTGTTCTTTTGTTAATAATGGTCTAATTTGACTAGACAGTATTTGGTAAATCAGCTGTTTTCTGCTCAGTTTAGCTGAGTAATGTTAATCTAGCTTTTCTTTGATTTAAAGACCAACTAGAATTGTTCAGAAAATATAAGAAAAGCAAATCTGAAACTAAAAAATTCTTGTCATACAGAAGAATGTAGGACATTATTGGGTAGAAGCAAATGACAAGTTGTATTCCTTGGAAAGTACATCGATGCTAAGTAAGAAAAATGCTACTTTTTGTCAGTAGCAAATGATAGTTCTAGTGTTCTCTTGCACTAGGAAGAAGGATTTTGGACATTGGCTAAACTATGATCGAGAGAGATTTGTTTTCTTGTGTTATCACTGATGGTTTGTTTTAAAAAAAAACTCAGTTTTTCTTTATATTGAGAAAGACCTCTGTAGCAAGGAGCAGTTAATGGCATCACTGGAGCCAAAATAACAATAATTCAGTTTTACTAATATAGAAGCAGAAAAAGAAGTCACTACTGATCACTTTTTGTGAACATGTTTTCACAGAATGAGTTTAAAGAACTCACAGAAGGATAAAGGATGCAACACAGATCTTGGCAGTCTGATCATTCTGACTTGCTTCTCTTAGATAAAACAATTTTTAATAAAAAATTACTTACATGTCCATTTTTTCTAATAATTGTAAAAGGTTATAAAGTAAAAAATGTGTCTTAGTAATTTTAAAGCATGACTAAAGGGGATAAGATGACTAGAGGCCATGAAAAAAGTAATTAAGGCAGCTGGTGTAGTGATGATTGTCAGGAAATGACCCATGGAGAGGGTCATCAGGAAGTATCTGCATATGACACACAGGCTTCTTAATTCTCCTGTTTAATATCACCTATCTTCCATCCTCTCTTTTCTGTGTTTGCATGTGGGATACCTGTTTTACACGGATTTGCTTCTCCTATTTCTATTATTACAAACAAATTAAATAGACAGTCACTGCAATTGATGTGATCATAATTATATTAACTTAAAATTGGTGTGCCACTCTCTTCATTTCAGTCTGTAATCATGTTGCAGACTAAAATTATTTTTGCTTATCTATTAGGAATAGTAATGTGAAACTGGCTTTGCAGTTATGTGGCTGGAGAAAAACCAGAAGTGATTAAGACAGAAAACCTTGAAGTAGTTATATGGGAAAAACCCCTAAATCAGAAAGCCAGATTGCTTTGTATGTTATCTGGCTTCTTTGTGCTATTGGGCAGCTCAAAGAGGACAGTCTTGCCACTATTAAACAGGTGAAAAAAATCTGCTAGTACCTGCATGTGCCAGCTTCAAGCCAACTATACCTCTTGCTGCCCCATGGTGTGATGAGTGGTCTGAGAGAGGGGTTTATTAGGCTTTATCAGTCCCTAAGTGATGTAAGCTAAGCTCTGCTGATTCATGTTGGGACCAGCTGAAATAAGTATTTGAGAATGTGTATGAGTTTCCTTGATGAGTCTTTTCCCTTGATACTGTCTCATAAACCACTTTGGATACAACAGTTTTTGGTCCCTACAGCCCCGGAAATACAGAATTGTCCATCCCTATGAATGGGAGCCCAGTTTGTGGGGCTATGTGTGAAAAACAGGGGTTTTTTTTTTTAATTTTTTTTTTGCCACATGTAGTAAATTCCTTTATGTGGTACAGCCATTGATAGCAGATGGTGGTCGTAGAGGAATAACACTTTGATCACATCTTGGGTGAAATGGAAAAAACTGTGTGGGTGCATACATCATTGTCAAGATCATTGCCTGTCATTACAGATATAAATGCAGCCCATCTGCTTCCTTCTCACTGGCCCTTGGTTCACAGTCTGCCTTTTTCTCATCTTGTGACAGGTGAGGAATGATCTGACTGGCGTCCTTTATGGCGAAGACATCGAGATTTCAGATACTGAGAGTTTTTCCAATGATCCCTGCACAAGTGTGAAGAAGCTTAAGGTATGTGCTGCTGTTTGGTGAAAAAGATAAAGTGGTGATTGTAATTTTTTTTCTTATGAAGAGGAATAAGGAAACAAAATTTGTGTTAGAATGATGTATTACTACATTCCATTGCATAATAATATAAAAAATGGCCCTTTGAGGGCTTAGTCCTTCTTAAGTTATTGTAGGTCTATGTGTATAGTAAATATTTTTAATAGTTCCCAATAGTGATACTAAATAAAGGAAGTTGTTTCTGGCTTAATGTTTGCACTTAAAGCCCCAATCATAGTCACATACATGTGAAAACTCTTGAGGTTTGGAACTAGAACCCTTTTAAGGTAAATTATTGTGTAGAAAGAATGTTGAGGCTCTTTCCATTAGCTCCATTACACATTTTAAATTGAATTATTTGCTAACATCATCTGCATGATTTCAAATGAATCATATGCAAAAAAGAAAGAAAAACAAATTTGGTAAGAGAATAACTTCCCATTCTTCTCTTATTATACTGACTTATTAGACATCTGCCATCTCATAAAATTAAAACTATATTTTAGCATTACCATGCAGTGCAACCAGCAATAAACTAGACACAAGAGATATGACTCTTAAACTGCACAGGAACATGAAAAATATGATTGAACAGCAGGAGAAAACACTTTTAAATAGCGAAGTTCAACTTGTTTCTGGCATCAATTAAATATGACACACAATCAAAGCCACAATCCAGAAAACAGGTTACAAAAAAACCTAAATGATGTTAAAAAAAATAAAATTAAAGCAAGAATATTGACCTGTGTAAGACTAGGCCACTACTGAAGCTGAAAAGGTTCTTAAGCATCATAAACTAAATGTGCTTTATTATTTCCACAAAAAGAATTGCCACCATGTTATGATGGTGGGAGTTGATGTCCTCTAGTTCACCTTCACCATCAGCAATTCCATAGCTAAGGTCAGAGGCTTATCTGTAGTTCTTCAAGTGGACATCCAAGCATTTAGAAGGCAGAATATGTGGCTACCTCTGCTGTCAAAGTCACCCAGATTTTTGTAGATTTATTGATAGCCTCTTGACTGTCAGATACATGGTGGAGAATAAGACAGAGTATCTGAGCTATTCAATTTTGGTGTCTCATAAAGAGCCTGCCAAGGCATTGACTTTTCCTGGCAGATGAGATATTGTAGCAATCCTTCTCTGGAAAGCTATATAATACAACATTGTGGTGTTATTCATTAGAAATGAGGCAGATTAAAATCTGATCAAAGAAGGGAAGCTCTGAAGGCTGAAAAAAAAATAGCTGCCTATTCCAGCATAATATGCATCACTCAAAAACTCTGAAAAGGCTAAAGAGTGTCTCGTGTCTGAGGCTGTTAGAAATGGCAGGGAAGGAGACAAGTTGTTCTTCCTCCCTCAGTAGAGCATCTCAGATGTGTTGATCCTCACTCTCTTCAGGGCTTATATTACTCAGCTCCTGGTGCTTCCAAAGCCATTTTATATTTAGTAGCCAAAAAATATCCTCACCTATGCAAAAGAAAGAAGTGAGAAAAAAAGTAATTATTTTTTGAGGCTGTGCTATAGTCTTAATTTATAAAACATGTTTTTATGCAGGGTTTGCCACAACTGTGGGTAAATGAAATGTAACTGTTCTTCATTTTCTTGTTTGAACTTCAGTCCATATGGGAACATATGTATTTCTTACTGAGGGGCAAAGCTTAAATGCTGATATTGCTACTGTAGTCTCTGGGAAGAGTAAATATGACAGCTCACCATCTGGCAAACAGTCTAAACATTGGTCTTTTTATGTAAGTGCAGTTTTGGGAGTTGCCTTCCCCCTGGGATGTTTTTAATCATCTTGTAGATCACCTGCCTTGTTCCATGAATTAAAGCTTCTTCTGTCAAATATGTTTTAGCTCCATGCAAGCAATTTACAGCTCTCTGAAAAAGAGATTTGACACATGGTGGGATCCAGTGGGTGATTTCTTTAATCTCTATGAGGAAGCTCCACTGTGTTAACTTGCATCATTCTGCAAGGGTTTGTGTAAAGGAGCAGTAGATCCTTGCAAGGAAATCATGCTGGTTAATGGTGTGAATGAAGGGGGAAAAAGTTATGCCCAGCAAGAATCTGGTGCATCTCTTTGCATGAGTCTGTAATGTGGACTTGACCCAGAGCACTGACATGAACCCAGCTCTGACATGGGTAAAACCTCTGCAAAGTACTTGAGCTATGTGCAGCTGCATGAATTTGAAGCTTCAGTGTCTCTTATACGGGATGGAACCAGGAGACCCAAGCCTGGCATCCAATGGATCCAGGCTTATTTGCAAACTTGAATGCAATTCTTGAAGAACAAATCTGGGGGAAATGTGGAAGGGTATGCAGAAAGTGGAGTTCAGAAGAGAGAGGCTGGCTGCAGACTGTGTCACTGTACAGAGGAAGACTGTTATGCATGGAAGAGGAAGAGCTGCTGTATAGACTTTCCTAAATTAGCTCCTAAATTACATGTGTTCTGACACAGGACTCCTTGGTTACATGGGTGCATACTAAATTATGTGATAATCAGGTGGAAGCAATGTCTCAAGGTGTGAAACCACACACCAGACTCTATGACTTCAGTCTGAATGTTGTCACACAGCCAGCAGGCAGCATTGCTGTGTGTGCACTCTGGGATTATTATTTAGGAAGCCACACAGTTCACATATTTTGTTTGTTTGTTTGTTTGTTTGTTTAATTTGTTCTCATTATGATATGAAATGGAAAGGAATTTATTTTATTTAAGTTTAATTATTAGATGCTGTGCCACTTATTTTTTAATCAAACTCTGCTACTCTTTTTATCAAATATTAAGTCTGCATTTTTATGGTCAGAACAGTCAAGTGACTCAGAGCTGAGGTTCCAAGAATAACCAATTTTTTTCAAATGTGAAAAAAAGAAATAGTAGATATGGTGAGGTTTTTTGTGCATAATTCCTAAATCTATTTATTGTCCTTACAAAAACTGCAATACTATTGCTGTGATTTGTGTAATTTATTTGTTTAGTTCCATGTAACCTTGTTAGATTTGTTTATAAAGAATATAATCCACTTGAAAAAGTTCTACATTACTTTATCAGTCTGTGGCTAAATATAAAAAATTAAGAGAAGTAGGCTTACTGAAAATGCACAGATTCAGAATGAGCAAAGCACATTACATTATTTCTGCTTTAAACAATGCTAAGAGTGATACTGTTGTCATGCATTTAATTGCAGAAGCATTCTAATATCTTACTGCACTGTCCATCATAATATTTTCTGCTGAACAGGAAATAAACAGTGAAATTATCTGAATTAGAAATCTTTGACAAATTGACTTAATTAAAACTTAAATGTTTTTTGCCACTGAAAATCATACCGAATCATATGTTTGTTTTTTCCTTGGAAAGGGAAAGAGCTATTAGTAATTCTAAACAGGTCTTATAAATAAATAAATGAAATAAATGAAAAATTTGATTTGCTCAAGCTTTTGCAGAGAGCTCTGCCTTTGTGTGAAAGAAGAGGTAATGTGAAGTCATATAAGTGTGTTTTGTGGATATTAGAAGTATTATTTTATGTTAGGAAGAGGTTAGTCCTGTTCATGGAGAAATGTTTTCTTGCTTATACTCCTGAACTTCAGAAGACTCTCTTAAAAGTTTCTAAGTATGAAAGTAAAATAGGACTTCAGTCATAGGTTTTTAAACTGTGATTTTTTTTCAATGTGTGGAGGTGGTAGGAAGCAAAGAGGGAGTTGACAGTGTATTATAGTGACTATAGAGAAGATGTTGTATGAGTAAAACCTATAAAAATTACTCAAGCAGGCATAATATCAAGACATTTGATCTCACAAATCACATTTCTTAATTTTACCATTTTATTTTATTTTATGCAGACAGTGATAAGTTTGTGTCTTCAACTGGTTCTAATATTCAAAATTATAGAAGACATATTGCAAGGAAGCAAAAGAATATTTGATATTTTAGTGTTATTGAATACTAATATTTGACTGTAGTATCAGTTTTACTCTCATTAGTGCTACTGCCTAATCATTTTCTCCTCCCTAGCTTTTTTTTATTTTTTTTTTTATTTTTTTTATTTATTTTTTTTTTTTTTTTTATTTTGAGGTACTTCAAGTTCTTGAACTTAAAGAGGGTGAAATAGTTCTGTATTAATTCTGTCTGCAGCTGTAATCTGTGCTAACTCCCTGCATGATCTGAATGGCCAATTAAAATGGCATCTGGAAGCTGGACTGTGTTTAACTGCCTCGTATTTTATTCAATCTGCAGGGCAATGACGTTCGGATAATCCTTGGCCAGTTTGATGAGGAAATGGCTGTGAAAGTTTTCTGCTGTGTAAGTAAATATATTTAATTGCATGTCAGACTAAAGAATGTGCTGCATTTGAATGAAAAGCAACCTGAGCATTAATAAACATTTCTTCATGGAGTTCAGCTCTGTAAAGGTTTATATCCTAAAGAGAGGTTACACATGTTTAGTTCCATTTCTCTTTCAGTAAAATGCTTTGTACTTGACTTCAGTGGAATTTAGCACAGGCTGCATGGTTAGCTTCTCCTTATTTTTTCCTGTAATGGAACTAAATGCCAAATTAGACTTGAGCATTGCACTTCACATCAGACCCAAGGAAATACTTGCCTATGTAGCAGCAGATAGAGAACTGCAAGATTTCAATCTTGTCAAAGGCCTGTGTTCTGGTGATAATATCTGTGTGCATGGATATTGCTTTTAAAGAATAAGAAATTCAAGCCAGTTCCTATACATCCTGACTCAGCAACACTAATAATTTCTGCTACTGAAAATGTTACTAATTGTACAGTTATCATTCCCATCTGACTTTTATATGTATTACATGAAAGCAAATATTAATTGGTAAAAAATAAAGCTTTTTTAACTGTAACAGTAAGACAAGCAAACATAAAATTCCCTATCCTTACCATTTGTTTGTGTGAATGTGCTGCAAACTTATCCACTGTTATTGCCATTAAAAGTACCAGGGTTAAAATGTGGATCTAAACTTGTACTGGCCTGAAAAAAAATCCCAAAGAGAAAGATTTTCATGGCCTAAGTATTGAATTCTTAGTCTAAATAGTTAGATTAACTCAAGAACACAGTAAATATAATGGAAAAGCAATAGTCACAGCATCTAAATTTCCAAGGGTGTTTTTTAGTGTTCACTTAGTGAGACAGTTACCTCTCCTTGGAAAGAGAGGAAAGGCAGAAGTTCAAAATCTGAGTGCTACATGTGCCTCAGATGCATTTTGGCTCTTACTCAGCTGCTGTCCCAGTTGGTGGCAAAATTTGGAAAGGAGACTGTATAGTATATTTGGAAGGAACAAAATCTGTTTTCATCCAAAAGGAAATGGAAGGTATTATTCTGTTTTTCATTCTTCTCATCTCTAATAGGTCTTTGTATATAGATCTTTTTGTACTGCCATTTAAATTGGATTGACAGAGATAATCTCCTATTTTTTTCATTCCTGGAAGAAAGAATGGTACTTCTGCAGCCCAAATTCTCCCCAGATCTCTTGGGTTTGGGCTGCATTTCCCCAGCAGAGGCATCCTGGTCAGAATTATCTTCCAGTCCAACATCAGCAAGAGATTGGCCTCATTTCTAGTTGCCCTTAATTTCTAGTTGTGTTTCTCTAGAATTCTCTTCCAAATCCATGTGCCTGTGAAGGAATCCTAGAATTCCTTGGAGGAGCAGGCTGTCTGCATTGCTGCTGTCTGAAGGGTTCCAAGGGGAGGATGTCTCTGCCACACGAGCACCAGCCAGAGATTCTGGTGGCTACGGTTTGGTGTGAATATGGTAAATGTCTGTAATTCCAAGTGGCTCAAAGCATGATGGCTGCTTCTGAAGTACATTAGTGTCAAAAATAATAAGGTGGATTTTTCTGGAGCCTGGAGAGATCTGAAAGAACATGTATTTAGGCTTGTTTAAATGTATTTATTTGAGAGTTTCAGCAGGAGACTGAATGCAGGAGAGGGCAGTTCAAAGTAGGTCATTTATATATTAATGCACTACAATATGTCAGAAAGCTTGTTATTACTCATAAAATATATTGTTGACTCATGCACTCCTACAGATATATGTCTAAAAGCACAATAATTTAGATATGCCAAGTTTTTTAACTCCTCCTTTCCAGGTGTATGTTCAGACAGGTTTCACGTGTGATTCCCTGGGTTTATTTTGTAGAGTTACTGACCTCAGTCAGAAAAAGGCCTCAAGTTTGTTAAAGGAAGATGTTGTCCACTAATGCAAGACTTTTTTTTTTTTTTTTTTTTTTTTTTTCCTGATTGTGGTTATATCTTAAATATTATTTGGTAATGACTTATGTAGGTGGCAAAACCTTTAAAGCCTGCCTCACTTTTTTGCCTGGATTCAACAGCCATATGCTGTGAGGTTTCCTCAGGACACCCACAGGAGTTGATATAAGATCATGTAAATCTTTAGATGATGTAGATCTTTAGGCTGGAAAAGACTTAAGATTATCAAGTCTAGCCATTAACCCAGCACTGCCAAGTCCACCACTAAGCCATGTCCCTAAGTGCCTCATCTGCACATATTTTGAATGCCTCCTATGACTCAACCTCTTCTGACCCCTGATAATCCTTTCAGTGAAAAACTCTTTCCTAATATCCAATCTAAACCACCTCTATTGCAACTTAAGATAATTTCCTCTTTACCTATTCCTTATTACTTGGAATAAGAGACCAACACCCATACAACCCCCCCCCCACAAAAAAAAAAAAAAAAAAATTAAAGAGAGTATAATCCAGTAGCAAACTTTAAAAACAGGACAAGACTGGTTCAAGCCAAAGTGAATGTTGGCAGGTATTTCCTGCAAGAATTTAAATAAGCTTAGCTGTTCATTTATCACCAGTGTCAAAAACAGTGAGCAATTTTAGTTCTGTGGGAAATCTTAGCTTTATAATTAATTTTCACCTCAGTGGGATGAATGGGACGTTTTCTTGGAATAGAAATTAAGGCCTTTTGGACAAAGATTTCAACAATCAACAAATTGCCAATAATTGTTTACTACACATAAGAAATATCTCTTGCATTAATCTCTTTGTTGTAAATAAGCATTTATTTATGGATTCAAACAAGACTGAAATGTTTTAAAAGAAAAAAAAAATAAAAATTCAGTTTCACAAGGGCAAAAATTGTCCATGACAGTTTCCTGGCTGCTTAACAGCAACTTGGGGCTTTGCATCCTACATAGGGCATGGGAGAAAGAGTAAGGAAAATGTATGACTACTTTATGCTGTTCTGGAGGTATAAAGTATGTGAAAAACCTTCTTGCTCTTGTCTGCCAAAAAAATCTTCCCCTTAGAAACTGGAACTTTTAAGTACTGGTCTATGTGAACTCAAACAGTTCAAGAAAGATCCACGTGTTTAAGTACTTGTATCTTTTAAGCATCAAAATCACCTGCATTTAGCATTATTTAGAATTAACTGGGAGAAAATGATGGTAAAAAAGCATTATTTTGCAATAAATCTTCTGATACTCAAACACTGAAATGTCTGAATACTATCAGCTGTGCTGACACTAGAAAAATGACTGCAAGGTCATGGTGCTCAGCCTCAGAGGAGCTGATTTTCTTCCTACTTTTGTGTTCCCCAGACTACCCTTCAAGCCCTGTCGTTCCAAAGTATGTCTAAAAGAAGAGCTGAAGCTCTTTAAGTGTCTGTTTTGTGTTTTGTTACACCAGATTGTTACAGAAATGTGAATGTATAACCAGTCTTTCAGGCAACCATGTTGGGAATGATCCATTGTTTCCAGGATGAAATTTCTGGCTATTTTGAAATTTTCAATCTTCAGCCCATTTCCCAGGACATTCACAGCTTATGCAGTAAACAGTACAAGTGCTTATGCAAACAGAAAATTTCCAGCAGCTCTAATTTCAGAATAGTTCTCAGCCAATACTTTCTGCCAACACACAATTTGATACTTTAATCTCTATAGAGCAGGGGAAGCTACATAAGATTGTCCTTCTCTAAAAGCACTTTTCTGTGTCAGTTTGCATCCTCATGATGTGAAAACTGACAGGTAAAAGCCACTGAGTCACTGAAAGGTCTTGAATGACCTATCCGTATAATGAAAACTTTTCAGAAGGAAGCAGTGCAGGATGGAATTGCTATTTTCTCTGGTGGCCCTGGAATAGAGTGTCTCCATAGCTGTGCAGGAGAGGAGGTGGGTAGGAGGACAGAAGCAGATATGTGTCTGGAAGGGCAGAATTAACAAGCAGCAGAAAAACAAACTGTTTATGTGGATTGTGGAATAAGTAATATATGAGATACAAAGCACCAGGTTTCAGACAGGACTTTCAAACAGCATTGTATACAAAGGCATGAAATTTGATTTTGGCTGAACAAAAGCTTCTGCAACCAGGGGCCAAATAAATGTGCTTTGTGCACAATACTGTTATGAACTGAGCTGGCATCATTATAATAGACTTCACAGATTTAAAGCCCATTTTTAATTTGGGTATTCACATATTTAGGAGGCTGTCCTATTTAATATATTCTGCTGTTGATCTTCTCTGATAGGTTTTTTGTATGATCTTTGGGATACTTTTCAAAAGAGTTAATCTCTCTGCATTCTTACAATTTCCTCCTCCTGTAATATTTTCTGTGAAAACGTAGCAGTTGTTAAGAGCTCTGAGCTTACACATGTACTTCTAAAAATTAGAATTTTTATCTTAGGCCTTCTATCTCAAGTATTGCTTATATTAGGAGCTGAACAAGCATGAAACCTGCAGTTTTGAAATGGAGTCTGAAATGTCAAAAGAAAATATCTAGTTGCAAGACAGTGAGAGAAACATCTGAGATAAAATTTGCTAATTTTATCCAAGAACACTTTTCCCAATCAAAGAGAATATTTGAGAATAGATCAGCTTTTAGGTACAACAGCATATGTCCCTGACTAAGAAAGTATTTCTGTTTCTTGTTATATATATCTCTGCTGAGTATTGAAAGGAGATAACTATAATCCTAATATCTTGGATTACAGTGGGCTATATTCAGTATTCCTACAATATAGAATTTCATACAAGACTATTATGACCAAGAAAAAAAAAATCATTAAGATTTTGCTTTATCAATTCACTATCCACTCATGCTCCTCAGAAGGAACCACTAACTTAATGTTACTATGGTCTGCTTTTTAGCAGTCACCTAATTCATATATGTGACATGTGATGTGATGGCACCTATGATCCAAGTTTTCTAATTTACCTGGTCCTTAGGTTAGCTTAAGTGTGATAATAACTTAGTTTAAATGTGATAGCATGATGGTTCTATCACTTATATAATAGTTGTGTTAGGAAGAACTTTGTGTGGAAAGCTGTGCCTTCTGTTTGTGCTCCTCTTTAACTCCCTCAGTTCTAGAACACAGTTTCATTTTCCTGTTTTTTGAGAAATGATCCACTGAAAGAAAAGCAGGGTTTAGTAAATTCTCGTAATCTGGATTCTAAACTCATGAGTCTTCCAAAAAAGTCATCATTATTAGCTAGTAATTTTTCTAGACTGTTCAAAACACTTGTGTACCCCAGATGCATCTTAAATTCATTAATAATGAAAAAAAGTTAACAAAAGCAATTGGTTTTCTGTTCAATACCTCTATTACAATGTCCATTATATTTTCTGTTTTCCTTATTTGCAGGCTTATGATGAAGAAATGTATGGCAGCAAGTATCAGTGGATTATTCCAGGCTGGTATGAAAATCTTTGGTGGGAATCCTGGATTAATTCCTCACAGTGTCTCAGCAAAAATCTTCTTGCAGCCATGGAAGGTTATATTGGAGTGGATTTTGAGCCTCTCAGCTCAAAAACAAATAAGACAATATCAGGAAGGGTTAGTATTTTTCTTCCATGTATTTTATTATACCATCAGTTCTCTCACTGCTGGGTTGGTACAGTAAAGCACCAAAGAGGGAAGTGAAGATAAAGGGTTCTTCTACAAAGTGACCTGGCAGTCATCACAGTCAGTTTCACCACTTTCCACTAGTTTGCAGTTTTGAAATAGATGAAAATCAAATCTAATTCTCCACAGGATAAAAAAGCAGTGAAGTCTCTTACTTCTCTTCCCCCAGTATGAACATTGTAGTTAAAGGTATACAGTTGAGCACAGAAACAGAAAACTCTTATATTTGAACCTGTTCTACAGACAGCCAACTTGAATGGTGATTTGTGCCTCTCAGTACTTAGGAGCAGGAGGTGAGACTTTCTTTAAAGAAAAAAAACATGTGGTGTTTCCATAAAGCACATAAAATTTTATCACAGAACAAATCCATGACCAATGAATAAACATGCCTGATTTTGCTGTTTTTAATCTTCTTTTTTTCCATCTCCCTTTCCTGCTTTGCTGAGTGATCATGAGAGGCAACTTTACTGAAGGACAACTCATCATATGATAGCACACTTGTAAAATAGAGACAGATTGCCACTCAAAATTTCATATTGAGCAAACAGTTGTTCGAGTAAAGGTTATTTGATTTGTGTTATCCTGTAAAGTGTAAGCAGACCACTAATTTGCAGGGATACAGACTTATTCTCTGTTCTAGTAATATGGCTCACCAGCTTACAGTTTTGTTTGAACTGCAGCCTTTTGTACAAAAGTAAAATAAAGCAAGTTGTCATTTACACAGTGAGGCAGTACAACTGCTTTCAGTCTCTCTGTCTTCTAGTTCTACTTCCCAATCTCACCAGCAGTTTTAAATTCAGGCAATGCATGTTTATTGAATTCTATTTTCTTTCATAATTTTTATTTTGGAGGCCTGTCTTAGTTATGCACATCTCTAAATTGGAAAGTGCACTTTGAGGTGTTGGTTTAGATTCAACTCAATAAAATGTTAAGTATTGAAGTAAAACTGAATTTAATCTCCTCTGCAGACTCCACAGCAGTATGAAAAGGAATACAATGCTAAACGTGGTGATGGGCAATCCAGCAAATTTCATGGTTATGCCTATGATGGAATATGGGTGATTGCCAGGACCTTACAGCGGGCAATGAATTATCTGAATTCCACCAACAAGCACCAAAGAATTGAAGATTTTAACTACACAAATCACAAACTCGGCAAAATTTTCCTGAATGCTATGAATGAAACCAGGTTCTTTGGAGTAACGGTGAGTCCTCATCAGATAACTGTGGGATGCAGGAGGCTTGGGATTTTGTGTCAGTAGTGGAAGCAAGTATTAAATATTAAACATGCTTGAAAAAGAAACACAGTTCAGTATTTCTTCTGTCTTCAGAGGTTCCACTTCCACTTTATATTAAAAATTAATGTTGTTGCCTTGACAGTCTTTCTCATTACCTGTCTTCAGATGCCAAGGGATGGCATTGTACAATTCTATAGTTATCAGATTTTTAAGCATGAATGTCATCTGAATTAACAAATCAAAGTGGTCTCAGGGGAACCACAAATTTAGCAAACTGCAGTGACCTTGTAAGTGAATGTTTTAGCAGTTAAGGAGTAGCTGGAATGTGATCTGAAAATATATATTCCTCTCCATCATTTAGGTTTGGTAATAGGTTATAGTACACTGTCCCTAATTCCAGTGCTGTACATCCTAGATATTCTTGCAACATGCTTCATTTGTGATTTAAATTTATTTATAATTTGTATTTTTTCACAGTTAAGTATAAAGAATGCTCACAATTAATTAAGAATTGGTCATATACAGTAGTATCCTCATTCTGATTTCAATTGTACAATTGCAAACCCTTAGGTTATTTGGTTTTGTTTTTATAATTTGTTTACACTTCTGCTCTTTAGCAGAGTAAAACAGGCGACAGGAGTGTGGTCTTAAAAGTTCTTAGTTGCTTAATTGTATCTGAGGCAGCATCAGTTGGAAGTTAGTGGTGCATATGTGTTCAGAGCTCCCCAAGAGAGATGAGCAGACTCCATTGCAGGGGAAATGGTTTTTGGAGTTTCCAACAGCTGCAACAAGGAACCTACTGGAGCATGCTTTGTTGAGGTGTTTGGTCTGCCATATGGCTAGATAAGGAAAACAGTGTTTGAAGAAAAGTGGATTTCAGTGATGCACTGAGGGGCATCTCCTTGCAGCAAGAGCATGGAGAAGGTTGGAGGGAGCTGGTCAGATTCTGTCCCCATGTTAGAATAAACTGTCTTGGATATCAATTAACATCTGAACATGTTGAAGTTAAAGAACTAAAGTTGTCATATGTGTCAGAAACTGGTTCAAGGAGGAAATAAATCAACAAGGTGCAAAGGCTCAACCTTTTAGTGTCCTTGTTAATGGCAGAAAAAGTTTTTTGTGACATGGTGCAATTGAAACTAATTCAGAATTTCTAAGTAAAAACCAACCATATGGCAAGAAAATACTAGTATCTAGTTGCTTGTACAATATGAATTTTGCTTTCTTTTTACACTGAATTTGACTGAAAGTTTCAGTAAAAGAATTTGTTGTTCCATTGGATGCATAGTAGGACTGGGTGAAGCTTTCAGACAGTAGCAGGTATGAACCAGACCCTTCAGGGCCTCAGTTATATTTCTCCTGTGTTATTCCATGCATGGTATCTATCAATAGGCTATGAATATTGCTATGTAGTTCCTTTTTGAGTTTTTTTGTTTGTTTGTTTGTTTGTTTGTTTGGTTTTTCTTATCCTTTTTTCTTTCTGTTTAGTTTTGCAGCCAGTTATGGTGAAATTGATAGATTTCATTAGCATTGCTTAATTACCCTTCACTGCTTCCTATCCAACCACAAAAAAAAAAAAAAAAAAAAAAAACAAACCCAATCCAACAAAATCAAACCCAAAAATCTAAGATTGAAGGAAAGTTCTTTTTCACTAGTTTCAGAGACACCAGCAAAATCTCACAAGCAGAGAGGAGGGAATGAATCCCTTTAGGGAGGGAATGAATCAAAGCTTCAAGAGCCACATTCAATTGTGTTTACTGACTTTATTGTCTCAGGTATAATAGTTTTCAAATAAATTACTGCATGATTGCTCACTGTATTTAGGGTAATTTCTCTTTATCGTTGGTCAAACAAGTCAGAATGACAATGCACAGCCCAAATCTGGTAATTGCAAGGATCATGCTTCCTATACCTGTAATTCACTAAAACATTTTGAGAGAGATGTGGAGACAAGAAAGTCTACAGCAATCACACTTTCTTAGGGCATAATTACAACACACAATGCTCAAGCTTTTCCAGACAGCATGGAGAAAAAGAGTTTTGGAAGAATATTAATTATTTTGCATTGCAGTGTTCAGAAAGTTGAAGTACCAGATTGATTCTTACCAGAAATACTTTTAAACTTTTTATTCTTTAGTCTAATAAATTGCTGTCATTTGTGGCCTCATTTAAAACTTTCACTGGAATATGAGTTTTAAGTCTTGGAGTGCTAAATCTAATTTAATTTCTTTTTCCAGAATATGTATTTTAATATAAATTTTTTACAGTTTATTTTTGAAAGCTTATTCTAAACAGGAAAAGGAAATTCCTTTATTCAAGAGAATCTGTGCCAAATATAAAATGAGTTTTGGAAAAAATAAAGAAGAAATAAAAGGGAGGACTAAATCTTACCAATATTCAAAACCTCATTCAATAATATACTATGTTGTTATTTATTTGGTAAGAGAAGATAGACATGAAGCTGTAGGCAACAATCTAAAACTGGAAAATCTGTTAAGCAGAGACATCTTTCTCTGTGCTTTCTGTGAATATGATATCAGAAACACTGTCATGTCATAAATAATAAATCCCTTTACCCAGTTTTCATTTTCTTTGAAATTATTTATAGAAAACAACACCATTGAGTGGGGAAGGGATTGTGGAATTTTTTGAACAATTTTGAAAAGACTTGGGATGAAGTGTGCTGGTTCCTGATTATACAGAATATCATTCTTTCAACTTCATGTTCTTTTTTATTTCTTAAATTATTTTAAAATTTTCTAGGAGACAGCATTTAGAAAACAGATAAGGCTATTGCCCAGAGACTTGACATGACAAATCTTATTTTTATGTATCAGAAACTCAGTACAAAAGTATTTATTCTAATTCTACTGTCAGAAATCTTTTGGAAGGGAAATTATGGATATTCCTTAAATATTCCTGAGGATTCTGCTCTCTTTCTGTAATTTTTTTTCTTAGCAAATTGATTCCTTCTTTTATTTTGCCTTTGTACTTATCAGACTTGTAGGACTTATAATCATGTTGATTACCATATAAATTTCTTGTGCATTCTGAATACAGAGCAAGGAAAAAAAAAATTATCAGAAAAGTGTAATACAGCTATCTGCTACACTTTTTAAAACATAAACTAGATAGTGTTTTACAAGTAGAAAAGGATTTAGTGACGAGAAATGCAAAACAAAAGACCTGCAGGAATGTTCCTACAGTTTTGTTAACCTGTATGTCCCAGTCCTGGAATCAGATTTTCTGGTGTTGGCCATTTTCCAGTTGAGTAAGGCATTTCTTGGTTAGAATGGCCCCTCTGCAATGACCAGCTTTCAAGAGAGGAGTGCTTTTGATTTGGAACTACTTTGGCTTTCATGGTGTGCATTTTTCTAATTTCCTTATTTATCAGAGCACTTGATTAGTTATAAATGAGAAAGTTGCTGAAATAAAAAAAAAGAAGAGGATTTTGAAGGAGTTTTTTTCCCACTTTTCTTAATCCAGATAGAGAAATTTGTATAAACTAAATGCAACACTACCCTTGTGATTTATAAAATGCCAGGTCCAGTTTCCTTGCTAAATATATTCCTCTTTCAAATGGCACACATTCTTTCTGATAACTTAAATGTTAGAAAATGGAAGACAAGAGAAGAACTATTTACACAGGTTTTTTTGACACAGTTTAGATGTCTGAGGAGTTCCTGATGTAGTTGGTAGAGGCACTGGAAGTAATTTAGATTTGCAGGATGTGCTGAGGTCCCTGCTGAACTGTTATCACTTTGAATCAGAAAAGAGTGATAAAGTGATGGGAAAAATTATGTCTCAGAGATGTATATATCTGAATTTCAATTCTATAATACACAGCATTCTAGCTATAACATGTTCATCATATATTTGTGAAAGCTGAGGAGAATTTTCTACAGAGTCAGAATTATTCTCCTAAAGCAAGACTGTTTGTCTAAGGGATAATTAAAAAATAGATAAAAAGAAGGAAATTCAAACTTTATTTTGTGCAATGCTACCATAATTCAGCTTGTAGGCTTAATAATTAGTGAAGAATTAGTGCTGTCTTCTCAGGATACCAAATAATATTTAGTGTATGCTGAATCAAAATTCATCTAGAGAATAGATAGATCTTGTTTTAATAATTTTTTCACTTTTTTTCCCTCTTTGTAGAGACTATGGATAACGACACAGTAACTTAAACAATTCCAGCAATATTTATATTTGTTAGTAAAAAATGTTGGTTATACTTGGAAAGATGTCATGGAATGGTTTGGGTTGGAAAGGACCTTAAAGACCATCTAGTTCCAGCCCCTCCCAGAGCCCCATCCAACCTGGCCTTGAGCACTTTCAGGGATGGGGCACCCAGGATTTGTTTGGGCAACCTGTGCCAGTTCCTCAGCACCTTCACAGAAAAGAATTTCTTCCTAATATCTAATCTAAGTCTGGCCTCTTTCAGTTGGAATCATTTACCCTTATCCCTTCACTACATCCCCTTGTAAATAGTCACTCTGCAGTTTTCTGGTTGGCTCCCTTTAGGCCCTGGAAGGCTGCCATATTAAATACCACATTTGTGCTCAGGAGATTAGAAGTTTATTCTGGTTCCATGGGGGAGCCAGGTAGTGGGAAAAATAGAGTGCATGTCAGAGACAATTTTTAATTCCTTTTTTATTCTAAACATGACACTGCTTTTAAAAAATGTTTTCCTGTAATTTTCTGTTTGCTTCACCTTTATTACTGATGTGAAGTCATGAGTGTTGCCATTCTCACTGATTTATGCCTGAACTGTTGCAGGGGGGTATTCTGCTTCTTTCATTTATTGCTATTATCTGTTATTATAAATCAAGTTTCAAAATTGTTAATTTATTTCTCCTCCTTATGACCTTCTATTATTTCTGTGTAATGGAAAAAGAATTGCAGTGGAGGAGTGAGAAAATTAAATACAATGTTGTCTTTTCCTTTTATGTCAGCCAGAGACTAGCACAGTAGGATAAAATTCCATCACAGTAGCTGCTGCACAATTGAAACCACAGCCATGAAATAGCTTTCAAGTCTGTCCCTGGCATCCTGCATGTGAATGGATCTAGTCATATTTCATAACTGGAAAAATGCTTATTTATATGAAGTTTGCTTTGTATTTTGATGCTGATTATTTTTGAAAATTTATCTTAGCAGCTTGCCTCCAATTTCCAGGCTTCAGTAGTCACTGTGCTGTACAGGAATCTCAGAAACACAGGAGATATTAGCAACAGAATAGGAAAAGGGAGAAAGTATTATTTCATGTCATCCTGGAAAAATAACATACCCAAGATGGTTAAATTAAAAAATGTGTCTGTCTTTGGCAGAGAATCAGATAAAATTAGCATGGACTTCAGCAGGATGAGCTTATGCTTAATATGGGAGTCTAACAAACATTTCTGTTAGTTATATTAGCATTGATCACTGCAGCTAATTTTGCATGAACAGTTCTGAATTAAGCCTCAGGAGCTATTTATACCTGCAGTTCAATTTTTTTGTTGGCATGGTTGAGGTAGGATGAATAGTAAAAGTATTGGGGGAGAGCAGAAATTTCAATCGAACAATTTCTTGTTAATATAGATTAGAGCTTTAAAAGAACATTTAATTTTATAAAAAGGTTTAGTGTGCAATGGAATACTTAACACTATAAAGACATCTGTTACTGAGAAATGCTTTTGAATGTTCAATCAAATTTAACTTAATTTTGAGCATTTGAAAATTTCTTGTTGGACATTAACCATAATTGGTGATTTGATGGAGTACAACAAGCTAGCAAAACACAGGAAAATCTATAAATGTATGCACAGACACACACATGCTCAAAGCCCCACATGGTCTTGGCAAATCTCAGAGTTTTTCTACATCTGACCCTGTGAGTGTGAACTGCTCTGAATTTAATGCCTTGCTTTGCCTATTCATTTTTCAGAACTTGATTCCTGTTAGGGTATTTCTTGTGTAGCACAAAAAAAAAAAAAAAATAGTTGGGATCTGGCTGTGTGCAAGAGCTCCTGCAGAACTTTTTGTTTTTCTTGAACCTTGAATCTCCGTTTACCTGAGAAGAGATAAATATGGTGAATCTCCTACTACATTGCTCCCTCCTGACTTCCAGCAAATTATCCAACTCCCATGAGCAAGCAAGAGCAGTACAGGTGGTTGATGAACTAATTTGCTCTCTACGTAGCCAGTTCATTTAGGAGACTCCTCAAAATAGAGAGCTGCTAAACTATGCCATCAGCAAGTTTGCATAAGGTCATAAACAATGTTTGCTCATTAGGAAAATTCATTGCAAATGTTTTCATCTGCCAACAGTGTAAAACTGCATACAAAAGGAAATACTAACTTTTAGAAATGAGATCTGAAATTAACTGTGACATTTCAAAGATTAGCCCTCAAGCTAATCAGCAGTTGATGATTTAATAGTTATAGTAGGTGTCAAATAAAAAAGGCTTTAGTCTGAAGTTGTAGAACACTTACTGCAGCATCTGTCATTTTAATAGCTGGATATTTGATGAAAATAAATGAGCAACATACATTTATAGAAAAGCTAGTGAAACATTTTCTGGCTGATTTCTCTTAGCTTCCTCTGCTTTGTATTTAATATTGTCTGTATATCTAGACAGTGTTTAACACAATGCTTAATATGCCCTAGAAGCTGCTTTGTTGCTACTTTTTGTACAAAGAGGGGAAGTCCCTACAAATAAAAAAGAAACAAAGCTCCAGGGAAGGCAATTGCACTGTCTGAGTGGTGGTGCAGGTTCCTGCTTCACAGGGTAGTTCTCTTCAAGCTTCTAAAGAGAGCAAGAATGTTTCAGTAGTGCCACAACCTTGGTGGTTTTTTTCTTTTTTTCTGAAGTGTGATTTGTTTTTTAGCTGCATGTTTCTAATCAACCTTTGGTTTATGTTTTGGGATTGCTTTTTTTCTTTCGTTTCGTTTTTCTTGTCTGTATTCCTTGAATTTGGAGGATGAAAAGACTAAAGAAAAAAGGTAAATTTATGAAATCTCTGTCCTGCTCCAGGTCAGCAGTTAAGCTGGGAGAGGGTATCGATGGTATTAAAGCAACTTTTCAAGACAGTTTTTTCCTTTGCCATTGGGTTTGTCTGAAATTTTTACAGAGGGCTCTTTGAAAACTGCAAGATCCTGAAAGAATGGGCAGTGTGTATGTGTTGGACAGGCAACATGGAACTACAGGTTCTGGTGTCTGTTGAATAAGCAGGACATTATTTTTTCTGATGATTAGATGGCCTTTTGTCTTCTGCTTAGTCAGAAGTAATACTGGGTAGATTCCTTTGCCACCTCTTCACCATCTATCAGAAAAAGAAGGAAAAATGTTATGTACTTTCCATCACTGCATTAAAGCCCTGTGCCCTGCTTCAACAAGTTGTTTTATATGAGATAGGAAGTGTTGTGTGCCTACTGAAAAAGGGTGATAGGATAAAATTCTACAGACACTTCTGGAGAAATGTCCTGCTTGCAACAAGTCTACCATTGAAATACCATCTCCTAAAATTATAGAAAACCTGGAGTAGCTCCATCCACCTCTACTATGACTTCAAACCATGTCAGTATCTTGGGATCAATGGCAGATGACACATCAGTGTGGACCTCTGGTGATGATCCCATATCAGCAAGAATATATCAGCACCTCTCTTTATCATATACAAGTCCATAAAAACAGTTCAGAGTTTGCAATATATGCTGTAAGACCTGCTTTGACAGAGTCTCTCCTGCAATAATGATCCAAAATGGAAATGTGGTGAAAGGCATGTGGTGTTGATGGTGTGGCAAATTTCTGGATTTCTGTTTGGAATTTCTCAATTTCTGCCATTGATTGACAGATCCACCCCTGCTAGGAAGGATTGAAACACTGCTGTAAAGGGAGGTGCAGAAGGAAAGTGGAGTGTGATGGAGAAGGGAAAGTCTGAAGTGCTTTAGCTGCACTGGGACCAGTTGCAGTTCTTGGTAGCTGTTGTAGTGTGTCAGTACAGCAGCCAAGCAAACAACTGGCTAGAGAGCTATGATTGCATCGTGCAGGTTAAAATTATTTCAAGCCCCTTTCAAGTAATGATGTCTGTAAAGGAGGACTGCTCCTGCACCAAGAGAGAAATAACTTGAGTGCAGAGGGAACAGATGAAGAATCAGCAGGGTCTGAGTTCTGGGTGGAGAGGCCCTGGAGAGGAATTATATCCATAGCTATGTCCCTAACCCACACACATGTTTTTTTAAGAACAGTGATTCTGGAAAAGAAGACTGCAGGAGAATGTGTATTTAGAAGAATATAATGGGAAGGAAAAAGATTTCCTGGAAGGCTCTTTTCTAATCTGCATCACTGAATGGTTCTGAGTTTCCAGTCTCCAGTGTCTCTTGTTCTAGTTCTGATTTGTTTATTGGTGCTTAGAGTTTCATGAGTTTAACATCTTACCTGACTGTGCGGTTCCTGAAATTGATTTTTGCTGTCTTTGTTGAAGAGCAAATCAGTAACAGATTATGTCAATTCCACAGAAAAATGTCCAGATAAGCCAGGTGTGCATGGACCATGTGTTTAGTAGCTGGACCATATAAGTATTTACTAGATGGAGCTTGATGGTTTTGAAGAGCCAGCAAGGCTCTTTTATGGTTACCTGGCAGATGGTGTGTGACTCATACAGGTGCAGGCTGGTACAGGCACAGCTGAACCATACTGCCAGGTGTGTATTTGCAGATGATGCAATGAAGTTTAGGGGGGAAGACAAAGTCTTTGAATTATGGGCATTCCAGAGCAACAGTGCAACAGTGATATAGTTATTCCTGCCTTCAGTGTCCCTAAGAGAAGGAAAAAAAAATGTATAGCAATTTTAGGGATGCTACTGTTTCTGTCTGATATGTCTCTGTTTGAAATTACAAGCAAAGTCAATGAAGAATTACAAGAAATACAAGCAAAGACATCTTACATGGATATTTCCAAGCCCTCAGCTACCCAGTGGTTTGGGGATGAAAACCACCAAACAGAGCCTTGAAGTGCAAGATGTTCTCTCATTGGGCACATTGTTCAGAACAGCAAGATTAGGTATCCTGCATCAGCCTCAGTCTGTAAACTCTTTCCTCAAAGCTACATCTGGTTTATACCCCTTCCCTCCTAGAAGAGAGGACTAGAGAAGTATGTGGTTCAGCTTAATATTTGGGTAGTGAATGCTCTTCTGTAATGATTCTAAAGTTAAAAACACTATTATTTTGGAGTTAACATATTTTACGAATGTATAAAACTGAATTCCTGAGTGCTTAAGGGGATTGCAGTTCTTGTTTTATTTTCCACAAGAACAGATGTTAGCCCTGCTGCCTTGGGATTGTTCCAGCTCTGGTAATTCTGTGCTGTGTACCTAAAACTCTCACTGAGGTTTCAGATGGATGAGGAAGTTATTATTTACTAGCTTTTCACCAGGACTCTTCTGGGACAATAAATGCCATGAAGATGCAAAATTTTAGTACTATTCTCCTTTCTCTAAGTAGACTTTCATCTTATTATTATTTCACTGCACAGGCAAAATATAGTAAGATTTTACTGGTTTGATCCTGTTCTTGTTTCAATCAGGAACAAATCTCCTTTAGCTTCATTGTGAGCAGGAGGTGGTTCTTACCTAGCAAAGTGCTCTAATAAACAATTTGCAAATATAACTCAAAATCTTATTCTGAAATCCTTTTTGCTCACAGAAAATGTAGGAGAAACTCCTTTTGAGACTCTGTCTGGAGTTAGTGGATCTATTTTAAGGGTGCTGATCAGGTGTGTTGCTGTGAGTTAGTAATGAATGATTAGGCTCAAGAGCTTGTTCAAGTGTGTTTGGAGAATGTGTTGAGTGTACTGTATGGAATTACATGACTCAGATGTCAAATAACTGAGAGTGATTAAAATAATGGGGTGGAGTATAGCAATTTAAAAATAATGTCTAGTGATGACTATAAGAGCCTACAACTTTTAAGTGCGGATCATGTAAATCAAAGAAATGCTGAATATTTTGGTGATCAGTTGTGCTCATTGTATATATTCATTTGGCTCAACAGTGTAATTTCCTGGGTATCAGATGGCTGGGAAAATGAAACATAGAAAAAAAGATAAATGAGTAACCTTGAAGCATGCAATAATATTCTGAAGGCTGAAGCAATAGGAAAAATATTAATGAGACAGTTTGTCGAAATCACAAGAATGTGTTTTCTACTGTTTTTTGAAGAGTTGTCATCGTACTGCTCTAAAATCTTCTCAACATCTGCTTTTCTTGAGCATTTAAAGAATGAGTAAAGCTCATAAATGATAAATACATTTCTAAATGTGCTTAGATCTGAAAGCAGGTTCATTTAGTAAATAATTCTGAAGTATAAATTCGTTCTAACCTGCTTATATTTATTCTTTATAGCACTGTTTTGGATACTCTAAGAAAAGAAATAAAATATATACATTTTCTATGACAGTTTTTGTGCTACATTTACAAAGATCTGTTGATTTAGGTTAATTGTACTTGTCTCCACTGTTGAGTAGTTGCTTGGCAAACTTTAGTTTATGTTCTTTCATCTAGGTTACCCCATCACTTGGCAATTTTAAAAAGCTTTTAAAATAAGCCTTTTTTGTCTTCAGTGAAAGTGACCCACTTGATGTAACAAGAATTAAAATTTAGCATGATGGGAATTTTTGTGTGCACCTAAAAGCAAAATTTTCCCTTAGGGAATATTTTGCAATGTGACATTTTTACTTTATGGCCAGTAAAAAAACCTTTAACTTTTAAAACTGTATTTAGTTTAATTCTTTGTTCACATTGCAGCACTTCTGAGTTTTTAGCTTCACCAATTAATATATTCTCCACTGTTGTTAATCTTTACAGCAGCTTTAGGCAAAAATATTCCTTAACTTGAATGTAGAATTCTGCTGAGTGTGAGCCCACCTGCAGCAGTGTTAAGAGTGGTGTTATTAGCTGTCTTAGCCTGGAAATGCTCTGAGGTTTTCAGGTCTGATGTTCAGTGGATTGTATTTTCATACACCACTGCTTGTCTTTTCTGGCAGTCATGATTTCTATGATGAACTAGTTTTCTTCCTTGGAGAGGTGCTCCAGTTGCAAGTAGGATTCTTGGAGCCTGCGAGCATTTTTGTGAAACACGGGAAAGTAAAAGTATTATAATGGCATTTATTGCAGATAAATGCACAGAACATTTTCAAATAGTTTTCTAATATTTTTGGAGTCAGCTTTTAGAACTTCTTATTTGCTGCCTTCTGCTCTTCTCCCCACCTTCTTCTCATAGATTGTTTTCTTAGCCACTTCTGCAGCTGAGTTCAGCATTTTCTAGCCTCTGCTAAAGCCACATAAAGATAGTCATTTTTTTAGGATCTCATAAAACAAAAGAGATCTTGCACTTCAATAGAGTATATGGCATGTAATCTTCCTTGGAGAACTTCTTCATGTCAAGAACTTCCCTCTTCACATAAACATTTGGAAGGTGATGAAGCAGAAAGTGCAGCAGGGCCCTTGATGGAACTTCTTCAGTATAGGACAAGCTCCACTTGGGCTGCATCCCAACTTCAGCCCTGCCAGGACAGAACAGGCTGAGAGCATAGGCAGCACTTGGAAAACTAAAGTAGGCTACCCATTTTTTTTTTTTTTTTTTTCTCTGACCACATCATTTGAACAATTTTTAGGTACTTCTATTCTACACAAACAATCCTAGGATTCTGATTTCTGCATTATTACCTGCTTTATATCTAATCCATAGTGACAGCTGAGATTGTTGGCATATGCACCCAAAGCACTGGACAGGAATCAGACTCTTCTCCCATTTTTTAATGAACAGTTTTAATCGAGCTTGGGACCTGTTGTGCTTCAGTTGTTGAATTTTTCTGTGTGACAGCAATTTTTCCAGTTTTGTAATTCATATTGGCCTCAAATGTGCCAAAACTTATAACCATGCCTCCTACTAATCACTGTGAGAAATCAGATTATCCTTTTACAACATGGTCTATAAAGAAGTTCACACATCACTCTGCTGTTGTTACTTTTAACAGCATCTATATTTTTATATATCAGCCTCTAACATCTAACCAAAGCTTCATTAAACCTTATTGTGTCTCCTAAAAAATCTTTCTGCCCTTCATCCAAGAACTTCTCAAACTGCTTTGACATTAAATCTTGTGTATGTACCTAAGACAAGCAGAGCTGTACTCAGTTCTCTCACTTACATGTTACCAAACCTTTTTGGCTGAGTGACCCTTCAACCTGAGTATAACCTGCAGAGTTTCTGTGTGATGCCACTTATTTAGTATCAGTAGGTGTTATAACAGGTAGTTAGATGAAAACAACCCAACTCTAGCCAAAATAAGATAATCTGAATACAAAGATTGACCTCACTGTCAAACATTATCCTTGATTGTGCAAATAAAGATGCCCAGGGCTGATGTTTCATCATCACTGCAGAATGACTCTACATGCTGCTTGGTGACATGGAAAATTCTGTGTGACTGTAATACTGAAAAACTGAAGAACTTTCAAGAGTAACTCAGCACAAATCAAGAGATAATAGAAGACTATTTGAGGGAAGAGAGGTTCCATAATAGTGTGTTTAAAAATCAGCATGGTTTTCCATCTGTGATGGATTGACATAGGGGGTTTTGTCTGCATAAATTAGCTGTATAAGAGCCAAGACTTCAACTGGAACTCTTTGAAAAAGAAAGGTACTCTTTTATAGTTTGCGAATTCTACACTTTTTCTACCACATGAATTGTGACTCAAAAACTCCTGGTGAAATTCTTGTGCCTGTACAATTTCAGTTCTGCCTCATTCATCCTGGCTGCTGAATTAGACAGCAGTTCAATTGTTTTTGACCGTGTGATTAGGATGATGCTGTGCATAAGCAGTCATCATTGTGAGTGCTGCAGAGCAGCCAGAGCTAAAAGCCACACCTAGAGACTGCAAAGAATATTGTCCCAGAGTGAGACAGCAGCAGAGCCTGGCAATTTTCCTTCCCTGCCTCAGCCACCCCCAGTGAAGGACAGGATCCTGCTCCATGCAGTGAAGGAAATTGTTGATTTTTTTGTAGAGTTTCAAACACTGAAGATCTTCACTGAGGTGGCTTCCTTGTCCTGTGTGCTACTGCTTTACCTGCTTTCTGATACACTGTGGTGTTGCTGCACTTGTCTGGCAACTACCAGGCATGGTGAGGCTACAGATACCCCACGTTTGTGTTGAGCTGCTTTGGTTAAAATGTTCTTCAAGAGTTACAAAGAGGAGAGGAATTTTCAGTGGTCAGAAGTGCATGTCTCAGTTGTATTTGAATTCTGAGAGACAGAGGTAAACTTCTGTGGCCTGAAGGTTCTTATTCTGCTGAACTCAGAAGTTTGTTGCAGACCAGAGAAGCATGTGAGCATGTCCAAAAGAGACTGAAATGACATTTTCTGTTAGATATTCTTAACGCTAAGTTTTCTAAGTCAAATCTGTTAAATTTTATTATTGGTGCTTTCACTATGAATGATACTGAAGACTGGCATTTGAGACACAAAATATCTAGCTTGTCACTTAATTTCCTTTTCTTTAAAATTAAAATCTTTTCTCGATGTCAGGCTACACAGTTTCTTCTCCATTATGACAGTTCCGTTGATATAGGGCAAGGCAAACGTGTAAGAAAAGCAATTATGACACCACAAAATTTGATCAGGGATTAAAAGTATAAATTGCCTGAGGAAAGAACACATAGATCAGTTAAATTGCATCTAGGAATAAATCAGTCAAGCTACACATACTGCTGAGGGATAATTGTTTGCTGGTCCCTTTGGATGAGTGCACAACAAACCGACCCAGCATTAAACACTGGGTCACACACACTGATTGCTGTGAGTAGACCTCAGCAGAGTCACAAATACCTTTCCATTGTAAATGCTGGAATTTTTAATTGATTCATGATTTTTTGGTGTGATTTTAAAGCTATTAATTTTAATGAGATTTATCCTATAGCCTACTCTTTAAAAGCAAACACTGTAGCACTGTGGAAATTTGGATCTCTTTGCATCTAGATGATGTTTTCTCCTAGTTTCCATTTTGAAGATGCAAGTTATATTATAGAGGCCAAAGAGCTACAATTAGTATTCTAGAAAAGACTCAGTGCTCAGCTTTCAGCCTAACGTTCCAGACCTATGCATGTTCGTGTCAAGTTTTCCCTCTTGCAGAAAGTATGGGGAAAGCAGATGGGAAGAAAGACATCCTTTAGTGGTTGATTCCTAACAGTGTACAGCAAAGCAAGCTTTCTCTCTGCTTTGAGTCTATTTTCCATAGCACAGCTGTCAAGTCCCAAGGGATGCAGCAGGGGTCGTTTCCCCAGTTTGAGTCTACCCTTAGCCTGTGGGAGAGGGGAGGGATCCTGCTCCAGAGCACTTCTAAAATGCATCCCAGCTGCTCCTGGGCTAAGAAAGAAGCTGTGACAGAGGGAACAGAAATCCCTGTAGAGGTGGTTCAGAAAACATTTGGATAAGTAGCTGTTATGAATCATGAATATTAAGTGTACTTTCCCTTGAAACCTAAGTAGTGGCATCTGACTCACTGGGCTCATGAATTTCTGTAGCTATTCCTGCAAATATCATGTACATGGACGGAAGGAAGGAAGGAAAATGTAACTACCTTGCCAATTATTTCTTTTCATATCTGTTTTTTATGTTTGGGCACTTGGGTTTTTTAAGATCTGGGCACTTTAGTTTTCTGGTTTTTTATGCTACACCAGTGAGTAAATGTCCGCTGTTAAAATATTCAGGAAACTAAAGATGCAGCTAAGTTTCTAGATTGTTGATTTTATTTTACAATTTATTATTTAGTATGTATTTAAACATAAGCATACTGTATTGTGTTTCTGATTGAAATATATCTATGGGGTATTGCCCCAGAAAAGTGGATCATGAAATTTATGTATATCCTGATTATCATGTTATGTGTCTTATACATTTATAGTGTGTTTTAGATAAGGATTTTGATCAATTGGTAAGCTGGCCAAGGCTCACCCAATGATGAGTGATAAAAAAGTGTGATATTAAAAAGAACTACATAATAATTATAAAATAAACCTGGAATATCCTACGTGTTGCCCACTTACAAATATCAAACTATGTATCTGTCTGCAGTAATGTGTAATGCGAAACCAGATGTTTAAAAACTGCAGGATATATTTTTTCTACTTATATTTACAAGAATCGGAGGCAGAATAACTGTCTTTCATATTTTCTTTCTGAAAAATATTTTCCCTGAGACTTTCAAACTGCTCATACAGGTCTTTCTCTTAGGTTCTGATTAAGCAAAGTACTTTAAAACACACTGAATATTAAGAGTGAGTATTCCAAATGGGCTGGTGAGGGGCTGTATTGAACAAGTCTAAAGTGTATGTTCCTTGTTTTGCAAAGAAACATTTCCATTATAGAGTTAATGTTTAGAATCCCCTCTTTGTGGAACTCCTTTACAGTAACCATTAGCTATGAGAGAGAATAAACTTTGTTACACAAATGTGAATATTATACAATTTTTAATGTGCATCTCAGTGAAATTAAAGGCATGTCAGGCTTAGGTTTTTCAATAAAGGCATGCCATCGCCTGGGGGTTTGTCATGGCTGAAAATCTAGTTTGTGACATGCTTTTCACTTCTCTGAGTGACAGGCGAGGCAGTGCTGCCTCCGAAATAAAACGTGTTAAGGCTTTTGCAGACTGCTTGTATTTTATGATAGGTTATAACAGAATCATAGAACATCCTGATTTCAAATGGAGATGAAAAAACTGAAGTTAGTGTTTTAATTTTTGGCTGGCTTTTGTTCTTTGAGGTCTGCACACCATGGACTCCTCTCAGTCACAAGATGCAGCTGTACATGATGCAATCCCAATGCACCCCAGCAGCTTTATTTTCTCTTGTCTTTCATGCTAACTTCATCTACTGCTTTCCACAAAGCTCAGCAAATCCTGGCAGTACATAGGTGAGAGGAGCCGGGAAAGAACTTGCTTCAAATGCCATGTGTGTCACTAGTATAATCTCATTCAGCAGTGGATCTCATATCAGAAGGGGAACAAGTGAAAAAAATTCTCAAACACAACAATTACTTTGCGCTTTAATGATTTTTTTCAGAAAGGAAAAGAGGGATGGATATCTTTCTCTGACAAAGTATTATTATTTTTATTTTCTCAATTAAAAGAAATTAATTACGTCATCTGGATTATCATATTTAATCACTAATACATTCATAGGATTTAGTTGTTGTTTCAATTGTATTTCAGTTATAACAATGAGAAAAGTTACTTTTAATAACCACAACCTTTTAGGGAAATGCAAACTTAGGTTCATGTCCCTTTACCTCTTGTTCACTGGCAGCCAAAATAAATCCATTCAGAAATCAGACATCACTGTTTGGCTTAGACATCTGTTTGACTTAGACACTGATTGTAGTTATCAAATGTGGATGGTTTGCTCAAGGCTTCAGCCTTGAAGCCCTTCCTCTCCCAGGATATGCACCTTACTACCATCTCTACAATTTCTCTTCCACTCCAAGATGGCACTGTGTTTTGCTCCCTCCTGGCCTTTGTGGTGTGATCTAATCTGCTACTCCTGCTACGTTTCTTCTTTACCTTTGCAGTTCCTAAATGAAAAAGCTTTTTTGTTGGTGGTTGCCTCCATCAAATATTTGTGACAATATCTCCTTTTACTTGTTATTCAGCCATTCCGTATAGATGGAAAGGTCTTAATCCTCTCCAGGAAATTAATCCCTACATACTTTGATTTAAATTCCTCCACCAATGCATATGTTAAGAAGTTATGTGGCAGTGAGCAGGGCAATGATTTAAACACTGTGAACTGAGAGGGGAAATAGTATTTGACATGCATGATGTTGGCAAAAGCTGCTTTTGTGTTGTGGCTTTCTGAATTTCCCTGCGTTAATTCACGTCTTTCTGTAGTGGCAGTGTTTGTGTGTCCAGACAGATAGGGCAGTTTTGGTTATCTCTCTCTCTATTTTTCCCTCTTTGTTTTTAGTTTGAAGATCAGTTTGTTCAGATCTACCTCATTTTGTGGTAAACACTGGCTGTTTTCCTGCCCTCATTTCCACATTCCTGAAGCCTGCATGTTGTTTTCAGCTTAATCTTGTAATTAACTGCAGGAGGGTAGCACTGATGTAGGTGAGTACAGCTGGCACCTTTCCCAGCCTTCCTTGGTGCAGTCTCTGTGCAAGCAGGGTAGCAAGGATGCCTTTACTGGCAGAGTATTTCCAGTTTGTTGGTCTATAATCTTAACAAAGGCAAGACTTTCAAGTGATTCTCGTATTTGCTGCATAGTGCTCCTAAACTGCACAGTGATTAGCATGCATTTGTACTCACTGATGGCAGGCTTTTAACAATAAAAATACAAAATATTTCTTTAAAAGTTGCATGTGTTGAAATCCTCCCCAAAATTAGAATGTTATTTTTCACATTTTAGAGTTTTACATATGTAAGCATAAAGAAAGTGATAAAGTAAGCATACATTTGGCTTGGATTTTTTTAAGTCTGGAAACCACTTTTAAAAACTCTCCAAATCCCAAAAGAGGTTATCAAGGGTTATAAAGCAACAGGAGAAGGGTGGAAGTTTATTCCTACTAGTTATGTAGAAAAGCTGAAAAAGCATTGAATGCTGCACCTGGGAAGTTGTTGACAAGCACTGATTTTATGATCTGTTTGAAAAACCTGACCTGATTTCACTGTAGAGAAAGGTTAAGTGTAAGTTTAAAGATGACGAAATTTGCAAGCCACCAATTTTTGGAGGTCATATATCCCCATCCTGCTAAAAAAAGGTGAAAACAAGAAAAATGAAAACCAGATGGTGCTCTTTGCTTTAGCAGAAGTGGTCATAACTCTCTTCAGATTAGCCATCTTGGATATGAAAGAAGGAAAGATGATTCATCTTAAAAAATGGTGTCATGTTCTTATTTCAGGGCTGCTTTTCAGCTCTCCCCCCTTTTGTCTTGCTGTTTTGTTTTTGATTCTGTAATACCAGCAAACCCACCATGCTGGGCAGTAAAATGAGCTCTGGTGGGAGCTGGGAGTTGAGAGTAATTGCTGCCTTGCCACTCACAGGGCTCTCTCTTGGTGTAAAGGTTGAGTAGCCCAGGAGCAGTGGGCTGGTTTGTGTGACCCAGGATAGCTGGAGGAGCACTTGATCAAGCCTGCTCCAGAGCAGGCAGCAATTCCCACTCTGTCTGAAGCTGGATTCTGTGACAGCCTCCAAGAGTTGCTGCATGGTGAGAGGGCTCTGTTTGGAGGTCAGACACAGCAATCAGTGCTCTGTGTGCAGCGTGCTTGAAGTGCAGCCAGCACATTAGAATCTGAATGCATTTTATTCCTGAGTGCATATTCTTATAACTATCTGCATGATCTTTCCTTTGAATGAGTGCTGCTTCATGCAGTGTGTCTGAATGGAAAACTTCTCTTGTGTTTGCTGCACACTGAAATGAATAACCAGATTTCTCGTAACATGAGAGCTTTTCTGGACCTGATGCTTGCTGAAGTTTTGCAGTGTTTGTAGATTAAATGGGAAAATGAGAGCTAACACAAGATTGTAGCTCTGTAGAATGTACTTTGCTCTGAGGAAAACTGTTGTTTGTTTCAAACATTGAGCAGCAGCATTTTTGTTCAGCTGATTTTCTGTTTTCCTAATCAGGTAAAAGAGATAAGAAATAGGAAAGAAACAAAATGTCTCAAGAGTTGGGAAAGGCTTACTACAACAGCATCCTTAGTTCATTACAGGGAAGGCTAAAGTTATGGAACCATAACATATCTCCCTGGTAAGCATCATGCTGAGATATACCCTTTGTTTGACTGCATACAGTGACCAAACAATCTTGATTTTACTTAATACACATAGAAACAAAAAGGACAATTTTACTCTAACTAAGAAGAAGAGAATTAGGAGAAAGTTTACAGGATTTGATGTACAGAAAATTTAGAAATGAAACTCCAATAGAAGGTTGTGCATTTGAAGAATACTTGCTTTTACTACCATAGGTTCCACAGATAAATTTGAAACTAAAGATGGTTCATCTCAAGCTACAATTGGAGTTATTCTTTTAGGAAACCATTTCTGATGAAATGAAAAAGAAAATTCCTGTAATATTTAAATAACATAATGATTCCTAGAACATATTTGATTTGTTGGGCTACTAGACTAGAATTTGCAATTATTTCAATAAATATAAACAATCAAAGTGGAAAATAGTTCATCTGCCATTTCCCTATTCCTCACCTGTCAGTAATATTCAGTATATCTCTGATGTGTGGCAAACTGATTTTCATACACTTTATCTTGCAATTTTTAAAATAGAGAATATTTTATACTCACCTGACATTCTTTTCACTTGTGAGGAAACAAAGAATTATCATAGTGCTTCACAACATATGCAAATTGTATAAATTAAGTACTGTTGATAAAGACAGAAGCTGCCCTGTGCTTAAATTTCAGTGGGAATATGTAGCCCCATGTAAAATGCATGTTGTTTGGACAAAAAGTTACAATGGCTTCTGATACCCACATGCAAAATAGAAAGTCTTATCCTTATTTCAATTAGTAAGAAAGTTTCTTTTGCTTAGCTGTCATCAAGACTATTTAGTCCATTTTTTTCCATAGGAAAATTCCATTAATAAAAACTTGGTGGAGTGAGAAGTGGCTCAGCTTCTAGGAATAAATCTTAAAGCTGTTCAGAGGCTCAGAAAATCTCCAAATTATGGTCTTTATTAATAAAGTAATACATGTTCTGGATAAAAATAATCATCATTTGGATATATTTTGACCAAAGAAAAAGAAAAGAGGAATGCCATCTTGAGACAGAAATTTGTGTTAGTCATACTTTGCCAATGTCAGTAGATGACTTCAGATATTTTCTATGATGCTGTTGATCAAATACTGGAGACATGAATTTTCACTCCAAAACAACACCTTAAATAGGATATTTAGGATATTTAAATAGGACAGTTTTCTGGGAGTTAGATATAAAAACGTTTGCAACTAGGAGCAACTTTATCTCTGGATCCACTGCTCCCTGTGTGCACTACACAGGGAGCAAAATAAAGTTCAGTACTTAAAACACAAGAGTATGAACAGTGTGTCTCTTTTCAAGAGCATGAACAAACCCTGGCAGAAGAGAGCACGGACACTGTGTCTTTGTCTGTCAGACAGACTGTGTCCACCCAGGAGATAAGTCAGAGAGTGCTGGAAATTGTTCCTGGCTTGCAGCCACAAAAATTACTGTCAGGGGTTAGTAAGCAAAACCCTTCTGAATACACCGAGTCAAAAAAGTCACGTCAGCAGCAGTAAGCATCTCACCTCTTCTGCTCCTGTATATTCCCCCTGCCACATTGCAGAGGGAAGATTTCTGGTGAGGAAAAAGAGAAAAGTGACATAGATAAAGCCCTCTCTGTCTCTAGGGGTTACCAATACACCTTATCTGCCTGATGGTAGTAGAAGAGAGATTGAAAAACAATGCTGCATAAATTCCTTTATGCAATGTGGACAGTAACATAGCCCAGCAGTACCACCTGATTCCCAGAGCTGCACTGAAACTTCCCAGTCATTTCCTACGAGTACCTCTGCAGAGGGTAAAGCTTTTTCTGATACCATGAGACATATATGGCCCTTCCAATGAAGTTGACTTGGCTTACAGGCTTCAGAAAAATAGTCTAGAATAAGCGGTATCTTCCTTATAAGAGTATTCTGAGTTTTTGGAAACAACATAATTTGTATGCTAATAAGATTTCCATTATTGCAGTGATTGCTTTCTTGTCCATTAATTACTTATGCTTTGATCAATCTGCATTAGTGCTGTGCATAAAATAGCTTTACAAATATTTAATAAATGGGTTCAAAATATTAGTGTTTTTAAAGATAGTTTTTGCTACAAATTAAGAGATTCCTTTTCCAGCTTAGAATATGAAGATAAATATGATCTAATTTGAGAAGCAATTGTTAGCTGGTTTGCAATTATTAATTCCTTTTATGAGTGAAAGAAAGAGAGTAGAATCTCCTTTTAAGTGCTATATCCTCATTCTAGTTGGGATTCAACATTGTCATATCACTGCAATATAGTGAAAAACATCATAAATATTCATTGAATGCCAGTGGCAGAAAAGGAAATACTTTCTTATTCTAATACCACTTTCATTTGAGATAGATGAAATAAAAGGCTTCTCATTAGTTATTCTGGGACATTTAATACTCTATAGGCATGCCATACACTTGGCCAATTAGCATAGATGATTGATGACAAGAATTAAAAAATAGAAGTAACTAATTTTTAGGGGCAGCTGTGAGTACAGGGTTTGCTGCTATTCTACAGAGCAGTGCAGTTTGTCAGGGTATCAAAAAGAAATTTAGTTCCATTCCATTCAGTGCAAGTGTGTTGACCAAGATAAGGAAAAGGTTATGATGCTGGAGATAGACAGAGAAAATAATGGACTCTGTCATTTGTCTTCCTTCAGGCTGTTCAGATATTATTGCTGTCTCTCCAAGAAGCCAAGCATCTGATGCTGGAATGCTTTAATTACAGAGGTGTCAGCATGAGCTTCAACTCACAGTGATTATTTGGAACTTATATTGTTGGATCTTGTGTAGGAAAATGAAGATTACTGCATCTTTAAGCAATGGTTTCTTTGTTTTCCAGTGAGATCTCTTCCAACTTTAACACTTCCTATATCTTGATGGTTTGATCTCTTCAACAGGGCTGAAAAAAAGCAGCCAAACTGATAAGAAGGGTTTTGAGTGTGAGGCAACCTTCTCTTTCACTGGGAGTAAAAAACAGGGAAAGCAAGGTCTGGGACTCAGTGCTTGCCTCGAAAAATATGAGCTTAAAATCAGCTCAGCTGTCCTGCAGGGCGGTTTCAGGACTTCCTTAGCACAAGCTGAGGTGCTGCCATCAACATTCCCAGTGGATTTACACTGGCATCAGCTTGCTCAGTTGTTAGAGCACTGCTGGGCTCAAACAGCTCAGTAGGATTCAGGGTGTGGGGCTGGGCACTGCTTTGAGAGGGAAATGTATTCAAATGAGGTCCAAATATAAGTTAGGGGAATAAGTGTAGGTTTGTGTACATTATTGTCTAAAGAGTACAGTTATCAGTTAGTCAAGATTTCTGCTGTTTTGAGTGGTATTCTGCCATGCCTTTTGATACACCCACCGACTTCTTTTCTCCAAAATTTAAATATCAGTATTTTTAATATATAGAAAATTGTTTTTACAGTTTAAAAAAAAAATTTAGATTTTCCTTTCAAATAAAATATTTTTAAAGCCTGAAATCTGATTTTTAACCCTTTTTCCACAGGAAAAAATGATGTTTTTTTCTTATTTTCCAGCATTCTTTGTATGTCTTTTAAAATTTATCCTATTTTTCCTTTTCATTGCAACTAAGTAAGGGATATACAAATTTCAAATTCTCTTATGTGTTAAATAAATGGTGTTATTCAATTATCAAATATGTTGGTTTCTTGAATTGTTTGAATAACAGTTATCAGAGGAGAGCATTTATCTGTCTACTTTAGGCATACCAGAGGCATTTAAAGAAAGCATAGGTGTCTGAGGTTCAGAGAACAGCAGTCCAGAATGGCTCATCTCCAGTCTCACTTTCAGGACACTGAAATTTCAATCCCTGCCTCCATTCTGGAACATGAAATTCCAATACATTTTGTGCATGAGAGAACCATTTCAGATTGGCCAGGTAAAAACCTTCCTCCTATATAAAATCAACTTTTGTGGTAGAAAGATAACTCAGCTGTTTTTTATTCCTCTTCCTATTGCAGCTCTGAGAATACCTAGTCTTCTGTGTGGAGAACAATTTGTTCTCTGCATAAATGTAATTTTAAAAAAGGAATCACCTTCAAATAATACTGCCAGGCTAAAAGTAAGCATATGGCCAATAATGAGAGAACCTGAAAGCACGAGGAAAGCTGAAAATGATAAGATTCAGGTTCAGAAACCATCCTCTGATAAAAATAATGGAAGTAAAAAAGCTCCCCATAGTGAGTTTTATAACTCCAGGAGCTTAGATATGAATATAGCTCCATGAAATGCATTGATGGGTAGTAATTCCCTAATTCCCTTCCAGTTCCAAATTTACTGGCTCTGATTCTGCCTGTGCTCCTCTTGAAGCAAGAACTGAGAGCAGTACTTTTAAAATAAGTGCAAATCTTTTACTATATATATATATATATATATATATATATTATATTTTAGGGTTTTTTTTGGTGTTTGGTTTTGAACTTGGTTTTTGGGGGTTGGGGGATTGGTTGGTTGGTTTGGTTGGTTTTTTGGGTTTTGTTTTGGAGGTTTTTTTTGTTTTGTTTTGTTTTGTTTTTTTTTTTTTTGGTCCAGAAGCAGCTTAGTGGTGTCTGAGCTGAGAAAGGAAATTCCATAGACTGGGCTTGGTAGTCAGGGAATCAGCTTGTACTTTTAGACTGACACCAATCTCATTTTCCTGTGTAGATTTATCAGTTCATTTGCCTGGGTGCATCTGAGTTAGTCTGCATGGCATGGTGTAGATAATATCCTGGGTGTGGAAATGCTGGAGGGATGGGTAGGAAGAAGATGCCTAGTCTGTTGTTATTTCATAGCATTAATTGGCTTTAAACATTACCTTAATTTAGAAGAAACCCAAAGAGGACTCACTTTTCATTAACTGGCTTTTATACTAATTTCTGCAAATTAGCTGGTGTGACTTGAGGGGTAGCAAGAGGGATATCATCTGTTGTCTTGTTTTCATCTCTGTCATCATGTCCATACAGAATCCTGAAGAGTTTTCAAGTAGTATGTTTCATTGAAAAATACACTATTTATCTATTAAGTGACTAGTAGGTCTCAAATTTTTAGTATGACATTGATTTTTAATTAATTTAAGGCAGTGAAAGTATTTAAAACAACAAAGAACTTCATAAAAGTTTTTGAAAGCATCCATCTCAGTGGGAAGATATTCAAGTATCAGTAAGCCTTAACTTTAGTGTTCTGAAAGTGCAGGAAGAGTGATCCCAAAGTAACACCATTACTCTAAGTGTGCTTGGTGGAGTCTGAAGACAGCTACACCTTGATCTCTGTATCTGTGCTGGCTGGAAAGCTGCTGTGCTGTGTAGGATCTGATGGCATGTGGCACTACTCACCCAAAACCAAACCAGGCACCTTCAGACCTGAGTGCTTTACAAAGAAGCTCCCATCTTTCCTCACCAAAACACATAAACAGAGAATCTTTACATGTCCAAACTATGCCAGTTATATCTCACTGACTCTCTGCAGGTTGTTGGCAAAGGTTAGAATAATCTGGAGGACTAAAATGGACAATGAAAAGGGCTGAATTTGATTTTATTAAGAATATACTGGTGAGATCTCCTTCATGCCACTGCCAAGCGTGTTTAAATCTCTGTGCTCAGCAATGCTAATGCTCTTCTCTGCAGATTTCAGTCAGAATTTGATGCTGATGAAAGCATCACCTGGAGCCATGCAGTGCTGAAGAAAAGGAAGAGGATGAAACTTCCACTTCATTATCATCAAACATAGCTGTCCTTTCTGATAGCAATATAGACAAAATCTGAAATTTTAAAGAAAAGTAAATCTGAGAGTCCTAGGATTGGAAATAGCTTAGGCTAGGCTTTTTAGCTTTACAGAAATAGACATTAAATATCTTAAATGTCATAGCAATTCTGGCAATTGTCAAGTAAAGCCAAAACTATAACTGAGCTAAATTAAAAAGTTGTTAGAAGCTTGCTGTAAATTTAGATGAACAAAAATTGTTGATTCTTTCAGAAATTAAAAATTGAACAATTTCAGTGATGGTTATTGGGAAATGTATTAGAAAGTCAATGTCCTGGTCAGTTCCCATGTGCTTTGAACTGTCTTAGTTGATTTACCAAAGAAAAGTTTAAAATACTCTAATCACTAGAAAGATTTTATGAATTTTGAATTAAACAGTTTGAGTTTGTGTGTAAGAGCTTGTACTGCATAAAAAGAGGTAAAATCTGTGTTAGTGTTGTAGACCTGGATGGTTGCTCACCACAAAGAAAATACCTTTTAGCTTTCTCAGAGTCTTCCCTGGTCAGCATCAGTTTACACTTCTGCCTGCAGGGGAATTTTTGGATGCAAAGTAGCTGTATAGCACTGGGAATGAGTTTGCTATCATAATCTCTTCTCTACCCAGAAGGGAGAATCATCCACGACTGACAGGTACACATACTTAGAAAGAGATTTGTTAAGCTGTCTGGTCTTTGTAATTTTTTTTTAATTCCCCTTTCCTGTTAAGGCAGTTTTGAATTAAAGTTGCTCACTTAGAAATATAATAGTCTGAAGATACTGCTCTCAGCACTTGCACATGGGTAATGCCAGTGTGCTCTACTTTGGATATGAAACCCTTGTTAATAACAGAGGCTGCCTGCTCTTTAGAAAAACAGAGTAAACAAAGTAATCTCCTGTGTCCAGCCAATGTGACGGAGCCTGGGCAGGAGGTGGAGAGAGTGGATCCTGCAGTCTTTCAGGTCATCATCAGAACAAATGAAATACAGCCTGTGCAGTTCTGCTCTCTTCTGAGATTAATATAGTTTAAAGAAAATGGAAGAAATTACTTCAGAACATCATATGAAATTGCACTGTTGAAGAGATGGAACTGCTGCTTAATGCAGTGTCCTTAAAAGGCTTTTTGCCATCTCTTCTGATTCATTCTTACAAAAGCTGTGGGGGAAAAAAATACCATAGTGGTGGAAGATAATGTGCTGTTACCCTGTTTCTACAGACACACAAAGCTAGAAACAGAAATCATCAGGGACTCAACCTCGTAAGAACAATTCTGAGCATCACCTCAGCAGTTCATATTTACTCTTTTATACACACTGGGAAGGGCTTGAGTTCCTAGTCCCAGTGCTTCAGACTGTTTGCTTTTCTCTTGCCACCTTGAAAAACAGGCTGTTTAGATCAATGTTTTTACACACCTCTGGAAGAGACTGAGTCAGAGAAAAGGAATTACATTTCTTGTGCTTTGGAAGCCAACCCTAGATCAGGAAATTGGCTAAATGCCAACAGTCAGTGCTGTTATATATTATATATGTCACTTGATTTGAAAGCATTTGTTGCATACTGTTCCAGGGCCTGTCATTTTGTTTCTGAAGTACTCATAAAAAAAACGTGCAAAATAGCTTTTTAAGTATATATGTTTCATTTCAATTTCTTTCCTGCCATGCTTTTAAACCTAAGACCACTAATGATGTCCAAGAAGAGTTTACCTGATCACAGACAAAAAGGACTCACCAAAAACTCTGTCACTGGGTAACAATGATATGGCCATAAAGAATAAAAGAGCATCTAACTTCTTTGCCTTGTTCTGGCTATAAGCCCAAGATGAATGTGTAAAGGCACATTAATGAGTAATAAAGCATAAAGGTTTCATCTTTCTTCACCTGCAATGGCCAGCAAGTCTGATACTGTTTGATGCATGATTTCCTGGCAGGCATCCTTTCTCCCCCCTTTCAACTGCTTATGAATTGCTGGTACCTTGTCAGGGACATTATTCCCTTGGTTTTGCCTCTGTGTGTAAACGGAGTGCTCAGATGTTCGTAAATGATGCCTTTGCTTGCTGTGCTGAAAGAAATGCTATGATTGTGCTGTCTCATTTCAGCATAGCTGTGTAAAATTGTTTAGATGCTTCTAAATGCTAATCTAATGGAGCAGCTTAGTCTGGGCTTATGCCATTGTGCTGCCAACAGCACACTTTTGTGCAGTGACAACTGATGAGAGAGGATGCTGATGAGATGGAGGGAAGAAATTTTAACTAAAGAAATTCTGTCTGTTCCCTTTCTGATTTCTTCACTTTCCTGAAGAAAAAAAAAAAAAAAAAAGAAAAAAAAAAAAAAAGAGTTGAAGTTTTGCCTGTAATATGGTAAAGATCAACTAGCAAAAAATTAGTTAGAAATTAGTTAGTTCTTTCTGCACAGCAGGATCATCTGAGTTTCAGTTATGCCTTTTTCAGGAAATAAATAAAATTGTAACAGTTTAGAGAGGGGAGATAGGCAAAATAAAAACAAATCCCCTCTCCTTGAAGAGGCTGAATGGACTGAAATTCATTATTTAGAAGGGAGTCTAGTGGCAGCATGATGAAACCAAGTGGTAAGGCTTCCAATATTTTGTATTTCCACATAATCCTAGTTTGAGGTTGTATGTGAATGATAGGTACACAAAGATGTAATTAATGTGAAACTGTAGATATTAATCTTCAGTTTCCATTTCTTCCAGTCCAGCAGTAGAATATAACTCATTGCTGTTATGATATTAGGAAATGCACAGAAGCTTTTTCTTTTTTGTTAGGAAACTTGGTTTTGGGAAACGATTTTAACTCAAGATAGTCTAAAGAAATAATTTTATGGGCAAGAGGTTTTTTTTTTTTCTTAGAAACTCTATTACTTATTCAGTAGGCAGTTAAGGTAGACAAGTGCCAAAGCAGAACACAATGGGCAATGCCTACTAATGCAAGACTACTTGAATTAGCTGATACTAACAAAGATCTTGGCAAATATGAGACACAGAGCCCATCTTTTTTATTAAAATTGCCAGATATTATTGCCCAGAAGAGTTTTTGCCATGGAAGAGGAAAAAAAAAGGAATTTCTGTATCTGTCTCCTGTGTCCTTTATTTCTAAATTGCCTCTGATGTGAACCTGTACATCTGCTTATCCCATACTTCATTCATATGAGAGCAGTTTCTGTAACCTATTTAAAAAATCATTAATATTTCCTGATCTCTGAGCTGTCTCTGAGATATAATTTTCCACTTACCTGTCTGACTACCAAGAGTTCACAGAAGCTACATAAGAATGCATGAAGGGTTGCATGAGATTCATAGACTGGGTCACATCCCAGTCCTCTGCTTCTAAATGAAACAAATATATAAGTAATCCTCACTCAGAGCAAATTTCAGAAGGTTATTACCTGCTTTGCAAAGGAATAATGTGAAAAACATCACTGATTTTTCTGTTTTAGACCAAAGTCCAAATAGATGAGTGCCTCCTAGTTCCAATGTTAAGGGATTTGATAAACACAAATTCTTCCTTCTTTTCCATCACTGTCACAATTACCAGATTTTTTTTTTCTCACCAATTCTCTTCCAACAATTTAGCTTCCTTCTTCCTCACTGTTTTTCTCAAAAACCAGTGTTTTTTTTGTTTGGGAAACTAACTTATTTGGGGATATGTTTTTTAAGCATAACACAGAATGCTTTCTATGGTGCATATGGACACTCAATGTATGGAAGTAAGCCTGTTCCTTTTTTTCCTGCCATTTTAGGCCTGTTCTGTCATGTCTAGAACAAAAGTTTCTGTTTAGATTAGAATAGGGCTTCATTTAGAAAATGTTAGCCAAGACCAGGTTTTTAGCCATGCTTCACCCTGCTCTTGGAGCTGCTCTGCTGCTCTCCAGACAACAGTGTTCAGTTACCCAAAGCTTTTGGAAAATGTTATAAGAGAGAAAACAGGCAGGAAAAAACATCCCAGTGGATGGTAAACTATTTCAGATTTTAGTCTTTAATCCTGAAAATTTTGAAGGAAAACATCTTTTCTGAAAATAGTCTCACGGCCTGAAAAGCAGCAGTCACTGAGTCTATTTTGATCAAGTATTCTAGAAACATTTTATCCACAGCAGTCTAAAGATATAAAACAATGGAGAGAGGAGCATTGTTGATTTGATGGAGCATTTTAATTTTAGTCACCCTCTGCCTTCTGCTCTCCTCTCCTTTATCCAGAGATGATGGTTACCTCTTTGTCCCTCGTGGGGTTACACCTGCACTGCTGTCTCTCTGGTATCCTCTCTTGCACTCTGCTTACATCTCCTGTGCTGAGCTCTTTGTCTGCAGCTGAATGAGTGATGTAACTAGGTTGAAACCAGAAGAGTTGTGCACAAGCTGCCCTCAGCTGGAAGCTTGCTGCTTTATTTCAGAAGTGAGGTTATACTTGCAGAGCTAAGAGCCTGCTAGGTAGAATAAATGATATTCCCTTTCTCTGTTTGGAGATGAATTTTGGAGAGTGGAAGAGGCTGTGAATTCCAGTGTATAGCTCTTCACTGCCCACAAGTTGCAGAACCAGGAGCCACAGAATCCCAGCTTGCTGCTTTGTGCATCAGGGAAGGTGTGTCAGTAGCTGAGAAAGTCCTGAAAGAGAAAATTGAGTGCAATGTGAGTAGCAGGCAGTGTGGATTGCATGAAAACACAGAAAAGCTTCTGAAAGGATCTGGAGCCAACAGAGAGTTGCTCCCTTCCTCCTACCTCCTTCTACTAGTACCTGCATCCTTCCAGGGCTCCTTTGTGCTGGCTCTGGTTCACAATTCACAAACAACATACTGCCCACTTGCCAAAGCATAAAAAAAAAAAAACAACCCAAACAAAAACAAAACAAAACAAAAAAACCACTGAATGCATTTTGCTGGTTTAGTAGGCCACTACAGCTCACACAGAGGTTTGATGAATGCTGAGCTACCACCAGGTAGGTGTAGAGCTGTACAGCCAGGAGCAGTGTGAGAGGCCAGTAATCTGCCCTCTGGGTGATAGCAAACTCTCAGGTTTCTTATCCTGGGATGCTTCACCCTCCTTGTCTTGTACAGAAGTACACCTTGATTTCAGCAAATGTGACAGAACTTAAACAGACAAATTTAATTTTATATATTATATAAATATATAAAGAATATAAAAAATTATATAAAACATTATTTCAGTTGTCATAGTTATTTTACTGCTTTTCAGGTATTTCTGCATGCATTTATTTAGACTGATTACTTGATGTCAAATATCTCACTCAGGTAACCCCAAAAGTGAAGGAGGTAATTTATTTTTGGGAAATAACAGTGGTCATTTTTGGAGAAGGTTTGACTGTGTAGTCTCAGATGTTTCATGGAAAGCCACTGGCTTTAAACACTGTTTTATGAGATGACTTGTCTATAGGGCAGAGTAGCCCAGATTTCTAGGAGTGAAGCAAAACTGGAGCAGTGTCCTGAAATGTATTGGCCCATTAGAGAACACTTGTGGCACAGAAGTCCTGTGGAATTTAACTGTCTTGCATCCATCTGTGGCCTTCCCTCTGATGAAGGGGCATTTGTGTTGTTAGTTTAGCTTGAATTTATATTTATGACATTTTGAACCAGCAATAAGATAACAAGTTTAGGCTGAGTACATGATAAACATTTGAACAAATAGTTGTTCAGTGCCATGTTTTGGAAGACTGAAGGAGGAAGCAAACATGGTCTAAAGCAGATATTTCTTTAAGGGATAGTACTGAAAATCATGAAGTAAATGCTATGCAGATATTTCTCTGTTTACTAAATTTGAGATCCTTTACAGAAGAAAATAAACAGTAAATTAAATGGTGGTCAAAGTGCAGACCTGGCCCTGACTGAGAGAGCAGTTAAGAAACTTATGGACTCTGGTTTGATTGAAGATGATAAAGAAAACTAAAGACATGAATGAAGAATTGTGCTGGCTGTGGATTTCAGTGTATGATAAATGAAAGAATTCTAACTTTGGCATGGGCTTCTGTCCAGAGCTGAATAATAATACTGTCAAAGATCATGCAAAGAAAATTTTAATAAATGCTAGTGCTCAGTAGCTCAAAAAGAGCTAAAAGACATGCTCATAATATAGCAAAATACCTACTTTTTAACCACTAGGAAAAAATATAGAAGTGTAATATACAATTCCTTCCAAGTAGAGACAAATGACTTCTGTAAAGACTGGGGAAGTCCCATGTGTCTGAAATAAATCTAATGTTGGCTAATAATTTGCAAGTGTGAATGGACAATGTGGACTTCTTATTCTGACCATAAATAAAGGACTAAAGGCTTAAGATAAAAGGAAAAGACTCTACATCCAAGGAGGACAGAAAATGTCTTTTTATTAAGGGGATGAAACAGTTACTCTGTATAACAACGTACACAAATCAATATTCGGTTTGTAAAACAGAGCACAAAAAAGATGATGGTCCTCAGAAGAAATAGGGAGATGATGTCCTTGTATGTGGCAAGTGAGATTGATGCTGTTGAAATGTCTGGTCCAGTCTGGTTTTCATCATTTGTAAAGGACATTCAAGCACTTTAGCTTTTTGAGGGGAGGAAAACAAACAAACAAAAAGGGAAGCATGTCAGAGATGTATCAGAAAGCAAGCAAGCAAACAAAAATAAACAAATAAAAACCTAAAAAACCTACAACACAAGTTTCTGTATTTCTGTTGTTTGAGTCTCCTAACTTGTAATATGAGGCTACTATTGTTTATGCTTATGGGTGGTTGTACATTTAGGAAAACTAAATAAAGTACACCCGTGTAAGGTTGTATGAAGAGTTATGCAGCTGCAATGAATCCCAAATACAGGGATGTATTTGGGCCAAAAAATTGAAATTCTGTGTGCTGTGGTGGCTGTACACACAGCAGCAATATCCAGGGGAGCCAGACTGTGCCAGACTGAGCTCATTCAGCTCCTTTTCCACCGTCTGTTTACATCTCTGTCTGCTGGACTCCAAGCCACAAACTTTCTCTTTCCTTCCCATCAACTTTTCAAGGGTCACTGCCAGTGTGAAGATGCCTGTCCACATCTCAAAGTTGGGCAGATCAGCTGGGCAGATTGGTATTTACTCTGGCATTTACTTTTACAACTAGTAAAGAAAGGAAAAATGTAGAAGGTAGATTGAAGAAAATTAAATAAGCAGCAAGACACCAGTGTGGTTTCTGTTGGTCTCCATTGGGATGACCTGTGTGTAATGGAAGAGGGAATCCTTGCTAATTGACTATTTAATATATAGTAAAATGTGGGGTTTGTTCTAGGTACAAATTATTCACTTGTGCAATTGATTTAAATGCTTGTTCAGGACTGAGGTCTTATTTTACATCTCTTGAAATAAAATATTTGCTTGATAATAAATATTTTTTAAATATGATGATCATGTTCTGAAGAATGTAAGTATTAACATTACTTCCATTATTTTCTTTAATTCTATATAATCACTGGTCCTTTTGCTAATCAGTATCTAAAAAAGCCTATGTAATATCACCAAAACACAATGGAAGGTAAAGGAGGATTTTGTGTGTTGCTATATTCATGTGAATTTCATGAGATTTAGGTTAGAGATTTATGGTGGATCACACCATAAACTGCAGTTTTTACTGGCACATGTGCTGGAGTGTGTGGTGAGGTAAAAAGAAAGGATGAAATAGTGCTGACTGGCTTTCAGAATGTCTCATCTTAATATGTGTATCAGTAATATCTATTATTCAAACATCTGCCACTTTAAATAAAGAAAAAAACTTTTAGTAATTGATGAATCTCACATGTAAAGGAGAAATTTCTCCATCTAAATCTCATGGTATATTATCTCAGTAGCAAAGAAATGGCTTGATGTGAGCTGTAGAACATCACCAGATTGTAGCTCACTTCTCATGCTATAAATCATCACATAATTCCTAAAGACAAGTTTCTGAAACACTCTTTGGCTGATTTCTTACTAGCATTGCTATAATTTATAAAATTAAATTCAACATTTTATTGTCTCTTTATATCACTTTTTTTGCTGCAAACATAATTCTCTTATTTTTTTATAAAGTAACCAGGAGATCAGGGCTTTTGAGTCTCAAAGTTTAGCACAATGTGGCTTGCACTTGTTTAAGCTTTCTACTGTTTATCAAAGGGAAAGGTTTTTTTTGGCCTGCAGAAAAAGGGGGGAGGTGAGTGTGCTGAACTACCAAACTGTTGCACTGTTCCTGCAGGGACCCAGCTTTAGTATTTCAGAGTTCTTTAGTGCATCCCTTCAGTGATCAGAAAAGGTCATCCAAAAAGTGACAGGCTGTCACAGAGAAATATATTGTAGCCTCACAGGTTTACCATTTGGTTTCTTTTACTCTGATGTCTGCCAAAACAAAGATTTATGCAGATGGTGTTAATAAGCCAAACCAGGGATGAAGTAGAACAGCAATCTATCTTGACAGTGCTCAGCTCTCCACTGCAGGTTCAAAATATTAAAAATATTTACTCTAAATGAATGAAACCTTCTTCTTTCATACTCAATTATGAAATAGCTGAAGTAAGGAGGAATTTTAACAAGATCTTTTCTTAATTTAATCCAGAAAGATGGGATAAAAGATGGGAGTAATTTCCTAGGGATATGTCAGGAGATTTCAACATTACATGACCAATATATTGAGAAGTAAGAGTGTATAGCACCACAGATGGTAGTACTGACTTAAAAACATTACAATTTAAATGAATACTAGGACACACATCCTGGTATAGGACAAAGCCAAGCCATAGGAGCTACTGGTATCCATAATCTAGTAGGATAAGTATATAAGATAAGAAAAATTGCTTCTAGAGCCATTTGGAGAACTGTATGATGGATGAATGAAGTAGAAAACTATTTTCTTGTGTGATCTTTGAAATTTTTTGCATATTCTTCATAAAGCAATGAAAATCAATTGTTTGCATCTCTCGTCATCTGAGATTCAGCAAGTTACTGGCTTTATTGTGCTTCCATTTCCTTTAAATGAAAAATGGGTGGTACAAGTTTCTAAGGCCATTTGAAATCTGTAGAAGAAGGTTTTAAGGAGGTGTTCTTGTTATTTTGACTATGTTTGAATCTGCTACCTTCAGAGTTTAAACATTGCTTTGGTAATTTTAATAGTCAATGGAAAATTAAGATGTTAATGAAAAACTATATTATGAGAGATTTATAAAACTTTTAAGGTGTTTATTTGTTTTATTTAGGGTGAAGTTGTTTTCCGAAATGGAGAGAGGATGGGAACCATCAAATTTACACAATTCCAAGGTAGGTTGCAAACAATTTTCATTATATTTATGTATGCAACTTTTGTGTCAGTTGCATTTGTTTCAGGATGTGTTAAATATGTACAATTATTTATTAAATAAGAATGTTTGGAAGATGCAGAAAGGAACCTAATAAGTTTTTGTTACCTGTTTAAAGTGCTGTGTTCTGAAACTTGAGTGCTATGAGTTATTTCCAGTAATTTTTCTTGATTACAATCCCCATATTTACAGAAACTGCTGATCTATAGCAACCTTTGGCTGTTTAAAAAATGTATTGGTCAGCTAAGTATCCACTTCTTAATACAGTTGTTTCTTGAAAATGAATGTGAAATGGAATCTGGAGAGGATTTTTGTTGTTAAACTCTTTCAAGTTAGTTTTTTGCTCTCTCTGAAGACTCACTGTTGACATTCTGCAACTTCTTGCTAAAAGTTTCTTCAGGAGTCAGTCCCTCAGGGTGCAGAGGACACAGACTGCTGACCCCATCCCTTGGAGGGATGTTCCACAGAGCAACTCACCAAGCCTGCTGCATGCTCTCAGGCTGAGCTGCTCCTGCAGGGAATGGTCTCAGCAGCAGAGACTGCAAATGAAGCCACAGGGATTTGTCAGGGGCCATTTGCAGCCAGGAGGAGGCACTTGCTGGGAGAGGTTTCTGCAGAAATGGTGATTCGTGTTGGAGCTGTTTCTGCAGTTTCTAGAATGCAACTCATGTGGTTTTTTCCTAGGCTGAGATAAAACAGGAGATGATTGCATTTGGATGGGCTCATGAGGGTAGTTGTAAGCTGGCAAATTCTTCCCATACAATGCATGAGAGAGCAGCTTGCTCTCCCTTTGTTTTCAGGAGAGCACTTTAAACATAATTTGCTGACCAAGTTACAAAGGCTCATTCTTTAAACAGAAATTGTCTGCTGTATGGACATTATTATTAATGAACAGCAATGCACTTGAGGGGTTCTGTTGTTACTCATTCTGAATTAGTGAAGCAATCTTCAGATTTGCTCTTGCCTTCACAACTGTAAGTGATGCTATTAACTCATGTTCCCAGAAGAATTTTGACCCACTAAAACTTTGCAGACATCATCCCACAGTAATGTAATTTAGGAATTCTTGCTCAGCACAAATGATAAATATTGATTGCTTCCTCTTCTTCCTCCCCCCGGCCCTTTTTTTCATAATAGTGGTGTTTACAGCCACATGAAAGAATCATGAGAAAATTTTTCCAAGAGGTGCTAATTCCTCAGCATTCTGGAGGAGCTCTAATGCATTTTGCCTAAGGTAGCTGCAGGTACCCTCCTAGAACACCTGAGCAAGGAGGAAGTTTGGCATGTTCCCTCTGCATGTTAAGGATGGGATTTGGGATCATGCAGAGGTGCAATATATATCTTCTGAACTAATCCAGAAGAGCAGTAGAAGTCCAGGATAGCTGATTTTATATTAACTTTGATCTCCAACCATTCAAACTGAGGTTCTTTGTAATATTTTCAACTATTTAACAACAATGGTTTTACCATCAGCTGAAATATTGTCAGATCAGTAAAAACAGAGGAGACAGCCACCCTTTTAAAATCCCTTATAATTGCAAAAATTATTATTTCAGAAATGATTCAGGCACATATTCAGCATGGTGATCATTAAACAAAGATTTCCAATTAACCTACAGAAAAAAAATAACTCAGGCATCCTATGGAGAAGTGCCAGAGAGGGGTTGGATTTCTATGCAAACAATAGTCAGTCAACACATCTTAAGGCTGGTCTCGAGTTTTGTTTAGTTTCTCACACATTTTGGAAATAAAAAGAATGTGCAAAAATGTAAGAGAAATTGAAATAAGGAACAGTATAACAGCATAGATGAAAGTTTTCTCTTTTTTTAACTACAATGATAGTCTAAATATTATCAAGGATTTTTCTGTTCTTCTATTGGTATTGTTTTTGTACAAAGCTTTTATATTCAATACTTGTGGTATAATTGTAGACATTATTAATTTGCTCAAAAGAACCCTTAATTGGTTAGGGAACTTTCTGAAACATTCTCATTAACTTTTAATAATTCTTGGGCTATTGGGAAAGTTCCTAATAATGTAAAGAAGTTAGTTAAGTCCTGTGTCTAAAATGATAAATGGGCTTTTCCTTTGTAGTTATAGCTGTTAGGAGTGATCAAGCATGAGACAGATATATAACTCATTGGTTAAACTTTTTTTTTTTTTCAAGAATATAATACAAATCATGATGATTTCAAGGAAAAAAAGACCACATCAAAGATGTCTTGTAAATGCTTTTGTAAGATTAGTTGTAATTATGAATGTAGCTTATATTAAATGTATTAGCAGCTTATTATCCAAACATAATGATTAGGAATCACCAGTGTTAGTGTTCCATACTTCAAGTCATTTTTTCATCTGCACAGCTTTATAATTTCTTTAACAATATGAATGAAAGTTTTTGCAGTTGCTCACAGCTGAAATATTTCAATGCAGAAAAAATAAAACAGATAAATAGGTAATAATATATCAGAATAGGGCCAAAACCTCTGTTTTTCTACCCTCATTTGCTGGGTAGAAAAATCAGCAGATTACTCTCAGGAGCTAAATTTTCTGTTCTTTGCTGGAAACTTTTGTTTTAATGAGACTATCTGCAAACATTTTGGCTATGGAAAAAGCAGACAGACACATCTGCCAGAGGCAAGGGAAAACCAGCCTGTGAGGGTTCAAGAGGCAACTGCAGTATGGCACATTGTGATGAAAATCTGAATAGTTGGTTTAATTTTGGATCTAGATAGTTTTTTTCCAAACTCATGCTAGTCATGCCTCTTTTTCAGCTTCTGTGCAGCCTGTTACTATTGCAAGTGGTCAAACAGATGGTGGCAGAGATAGCTGTGACCAAACTGCTTGCTGCTTTATAGATCATGAATACCTCCCAGGAATTATTTAGTATGCAACAGAGAATACAAAGCACACTTAGCATTTTCTCCCCCTACCTTGCTGGTAAATAAAGAGTAGACTGTTAGTTTAGCTGAGATATTCAACTGGAGTTTGAAGTTTGCATCCTTCCAAATGAATGGTGGGTTTTCCATGGGCACAATTTAAGAACTCTTCTCATAATCAGACATGTAGTTGAAGTAGATGGTCAAAATCTTTTGTCTAGTGAGAGCTGAAAAAGAGTTCTGACAGTTTTTGTGGGAGTATCAGGGAGCAAGGAGAGCAGTAACAAAGCTGAAATTGTAGATTGCTGTAATATGGGAGACTTCAAGAACAGATCTATACCTGTCCCTCAAAATGTTTCACTTTGGCAGATCCTTTCTGATTAATCTGACTGGAGCCTAGAAGGCACCTTGCTTTCAGTCAGACTCCTATTTCTGTCAGGCATTAAAGAACACCTGAGAGACATCTGCATTGGAATAGGTTAAAAAGGAAAATCAAAGAATTGTAAACAAATACAAATGAAATGTGCAGAAATCATGCTTTGTGTAGATAGGAATGAAAGTCTGTGGTACTGCATATTGGAAAAATCCTTTAAGGAAGTGTTAAGAATTTAAGTCTGTCAGCTGATTTAGTCAGGTAATGTGGTGTGACATTTGTCAGTGCTGAAAGCTGATCTGTTCACCAAGAGAGAGGGAGAGCACGACTTGTCAAGTGTAGCACCTTTGGTCTCCTCAGAAAAAGCCTTACTAAACTTCTGCAGTAAAAGCCCCAGATATTCACATAATCTTCTGAGTTTAATCAAATGAGGGACACAAAAAGTCTACTCTACAGTTAAGGGGAAGGTACTCAAGAACCCAGGACTGCTTTCCTGCATCCTCAGTTCATCTATAACTTGTTCTCCAGGGGCATCAATCCAACCCTGGTAAAGTTTCTTTCTATTTATTCTACATACAGTCCATACTCTTAACAACTCTTGGTGCTTGCTTCCACAAAGGCTCATAGAAATAATGTGGCTAATTGCCTTAGAATTTTTTTTAATATTTAACATCTGTCCAGTATATAACCCAAAGAACCGGTCTGTGGATTTTTTTTCTCTGTGATAATGTTGAAGGAATATAATCCAATTAATAGAAAACATGTAGTAAGAACTCTGAAAACTCAGGCATATATATATATATATATATATATATATATATATATATGGAAACTGTGGTGTCAAATATCCAGAATCAGTGGATTAATATTTCACTGCTTCTGCAAAAAACTTCAAAAGTCAGAACAAAATTTCCTTATAAATATTATGGGTTTAAAATTAAGGAATAGCTTCAAATATATATATTAATTTAGGAAAAAAGTATATAAAGAAATTCAGAATTCTGTTTTTCAAGCAATTTTTTAGTAATAAATAATTGCTAGTGTCATGTGATAAGTAATAAAGACATAAATTAGACTGTGGACTGTTTATCCTGTGCAGAGGATTCTGAGCTGGATCCTTCTGGAAAAGAACACCATATCATAAAAAATTATAATTTTTTAAGCAAAAAAGGAAATTACTGAAAAAGTCAGAAAGCTTACTTCTGATTTATCCTAACAGGAGAAGATCTTGACTGTAATGACATGAATGTGTATTTTGTAGACTTCTTGCTGTACATATCCAGTCCATTTTTGTCTCCATACTGAGTAGTGTAGTTTTATTGTAACTGTCCACACCTTAGTGACTGGTGGATTTTTAGCTTAGTGATAAATTAATTCACAGGATCATAAAATGGTTTGTGTTGAAAGGGACCTTAAAGATCATCTAGCTACAACCCCCATGCCTTGGGCAGGGGCACCTCCCACTAGAGTGTGATCTATATGAGTATAAAAATATCCACAAAACTGATTTAAAGTCCCATTTCAATATGCGAGTTATGCTAAACAGACCTCTGAAAGGGTGTGCCTTACATCTGGAGTCACTGAATATTGACATTGCTGATTAAGAAGATGAACTGGAATATATAATTATCAAAACTTGCAGTGGTCTCTGGGAGAGTCAGCAAGCACCAGGGGGACTAGACAAGGATTCAAAGAATACTAAGAATTTGAAGAAGTAATCAGGAGAAAAGAAGTCTGGATTCTAGGTCAAATGGCTTGTGCTACATTGAGAGCAAACTTCTGGACAAATACAAAATGAAGAACAACTCACCAATCCATAGTTATACATAAAAAAAAGAACTAAAGATTACAGTAGGTGAATGAATATGAATAAGCAAAAACATGAAAAGCTAAAAAAAGAAAATTTCTGCACTGGGATATAAAAATAATAGTATCCTTTTAATTTCTCTGGTGTCAAAAGGCTATAACTAACTACTGTGTCCAATGCTGATTTAAGAAAAATGTGTGGAGAAAACATAAGATTAAGAACATACAAAAACCAAAATATCTAGGCTGCTTAGAGAAGATGGTCAAAATGCATGATAGCTGCCGATAAAACAATTTCTACTTTCATTGTCTGGCTGAGCTAAGAAATTTGGATAGGAGAGAAGATTTGAGCCAATATTAGGAAAACTTAATGAAAAGGATATTTAAACTCTGGAAAATTGCTATCTTTGGAGGTTTTGAAAAATGAGTTAAATAGATACCTGAAGTGCTCTAGGTGTATTTGTTGTGCCTTGAGACAGACAGATGACTTTCATTACATCTTGAGTTCTCTACTACTCCAGCTGTATTTCTTCTGGAGCTGTTGCTCCTCTGCAGTATCTATAATGTGATTCTGGCACTTTATTTACAAATACTTGTCCACATTGTGCTATTAATATCACTTGTTGTACTTTGTATTTTTTCTAGTAAAATACATAGGATAAGCATGAAACACTAGACTTGTGGTTATGTTATTTGTAGGGAGGAAACAAAATTTAATTACTCTTCCAGCATCAGTTCTGTGTTCTGTTGTTTTCTTTTTTTCCTTTAAATCCAGTTTATTTGAACATAAATCTTTTGACCCCTCAGCCAAGTGAGTATCAAAACTGCTAATAGGTGTCAACCCACCCTTTATCTTCTGATCTATCAGTCTGGATTTTTTTACTATGTTGTACAAGGATTTAGCAGGAAAAATGGTGAAAATCATTATCCATAAGTATGTATAAATATAAAGAGGTGGAAATTAAGTTCATCTCAGGCAGAAAGTGAATTGAAGCTGATATTTCCCAAGTATATGATGAGTCTGTGTTATTGGTGGGTATCTCTGTCAGAACAGGTGCTGGTTTACACTCTGAGATCCAAAAGACAAGTGTTTTCCTGGCTGTTTGAACTGGAGGATGTCTTTGGACCATAAGGTTTAATCATTGCATGTGGATTTATTGTCTATCAATTTGTCTTATCTTTCACGAATCCATTTATACTTTCAGCCTTCAACACATCTACTGGCAGTGAGTTTCAAAATATAATTGTGCATGTAATGATTAAAGCCCTTCCATCTGTTTGTTTTAAATCAACTGTGTTAGAGTTTCACTGGGCATACCCTGTTCCTGTGATGTGATAAGCAGTGAATAACTGTGTCTTACTTTTTACACATTGTTCATGTTTTACAGATCTCTCTTATCAATGAGTCTCTTTAGAAATGCAAATCTTTGTCATCCATTTAGTTTGTTCATCATGTAAGCCTCTACCTTTCCTGGTATTCTTTTTTTGTGAGAGCTTGATGAGAGCCACACACAGCTCTGAAACATCCACCTCCATAACTCACATTTCTGAACAACTTTTCTGAATTATTTTAACTGCTCTCACAGTATTCTGTCTGGCCACATATATCCTCTTTTTGCCTCTGGCCACTAGTGAGCACAGCACTGATGTTTTCAAGGAACCAACCACAGTGAGTCTGAGGCCTCATCCTTGATGCTCTTAATTACTTAGTACCAACAGTTTGCATTTGTATACTTGAGATTCATTTTCTCTTGTATGTTATGCTGTACCTCACTAGCACTGAACATCACTTGTAGTTTTATTATCAGTATTTCACTCACCTTTGCAACAGTCCCTGTCAGATGAAACCATACAGAATATTATATTTAATATATTTTTATTGCTCTTTTCCCCTTTTATTGTCAGATTTTTTGAGACATTTCCTATTCAGTTTCTGGTTTTTTCCATACTTACCAGCAGCAATATTTCCCCAGTTATTTCTCTTGTAATCTGTTGGCATTATTTATTCGAAGTTAGGGTTTGTGTTCATTTGGTTTGTTTTTATAAACACAGAAAAGTGTATTAAAATTCAGGTACCAAAGTTGTACACTTGTGCTGTCAAACTGAAAAAAGGACAGATAAGGGCTATAGAAATTGTTTGGGGTCTTAGGGAATTATTTACAAAGACTGATTAATGGGACTAAGTGTGGGGAGTTGAGTCACCTCATTTTGAGAAGCCGTATTGTGTGGATATAAACTTCAAGGCCAGGGAGGACACACTGGAAGGGGACACTGATGTGCAGCTGCTGGTCACCCTGGCAGCTTCTTTTCTCCTTTCCTTTCCTCCTTTCCTTTCCTTTCCTTTCCTTTCCTTTCCTTTCCTTTCCTTTCCTTTCCTTTCCTTTCCTTTCCTTTCCTTTCCTTTCCTTTCCTTTCCTTTCCTTTCCTTTCCTTTCCTTTCCTTTCCTTTCCTTTCCTTTCCTTTCCTTTCCTTTCCTTTCCTTTCCTTTCCTTTCCTTTCCTTTCCTTTCCTTTCCCTTTCCCTTTCCCTTTCCCTTTCCCTTTCCCTTTCCCTTTCCCTTTCCCTTTCCCTTTCCCTTTCCCTTTCCCTTTCCCTTTCCCTTTCCCTTTCCCTTTCCCTTTCCCTTTCCCTTTCCCTTTCCCTTTCCCTTTCCCTTTCCCTTCCCTTTCCCTTTCCAATTTCTACAAAGACTGAAGTATCCAGCTCCAAAAAGTCAACAGAAATTAGTACCCCACTAAAGAAATGGAGTCTAAGAAGAACATGAAAGAATTGCCAGGTTTTTCCTTCAGAGCTCTCTGACTTTCACTGTAGTTTAATATTTTTTTTCAGCTGGCATTCAGAATCCTGCTTCTCCTAAAGTTAACTTGTTCAGATGTCCCATTTCAGGTGGTACACAGTGCTGTCCCTCCCTGTCACCACCCAGTCCTCCCTGTCTTTTGAATAGAGACAGAGGTTTTCTTGAGGGCTATGAGCCACCATGAGCTGCTGCTCTCTGCAGAGCTGTGTGCTGGCATGTCTCTCTCCTTGACATCTCAGAGAGATGCTTTTTTTGGAAGGATTTGTAATATACTACATGGGGATAAAAAGAGCCCAAAGATGTACAAGAAACCCATGAAATTCTGGTGTATATTATGGGAAAATATTTAATTTTGTGTAATTAATGCAGAATTCAGTCTATTGAAATGACATCACCCTAACTTGTAGTTCAAATATTTCCTCAAGATATACAGAACCATGAAATAGAATAATTTTAATTCTTAATGAATGGAAAAGAAGAAAATGAAGTTTATCTAGGTCACTGAAAGGACATAGATCTATTATTTGACATTACAATTTGAACAGACAAAACAGAGTATTGTTGAGTAGCACACCAAGCCAGGATGTTAAAGTTTGTATAGCTGAAGGTAACAGATGTGAAGATAATCATGTAGAGTCTAAAAGATTTCTGAATCTGTGGAATATTATAACAAAGTATATTTGACAAAAATCTCCTTCATAGAACTACTTCAGGGATGGTAGAAGATATCATCATGGTGTTATGAGAAAAAAAACTCTGATCTATTACAGATAAGGGAGATGAAAAATTGATTTTTTTTTTTTTAAGAGTGCAGATGGATTTATTCACTCTGTAGATGACCAAAGGCAGTTGTTAATTGTATGCTGCAGAATTCATATAGGCATTTGTACTAAAACTTAGAGAGCACAGAAGTATTTTAAGTCCAGGAATTAGCTCCTTATTAAGAGTACAGAAAGGCTAAGTTGCTTTTCAAATGTTCATCCTAATCATAGTTTTGTGTTCTTCTGCCATTACAAATGCTTAATTTCAAATCATAGAAAATCATGCTGTCATTGTATTGGCACCTGTTTCTCTAACTTCACATTTTAGTTTTGAAAAAATAATCTATTTTTTTATATCATCACTGGACCCTGGTTCAGAAATTAAAGAATTCTTATTCTGTCGACATGTAACAGATAATGAGCACATGTAATTAATAGATTTGGGAGATATCTTTTGAATTTTGTCTAAATGTTTGACCTTTGGTAGTACTTCACAATGGCACAGGTGCCATTTTCTGGCTTGAATCGTGTTATTTAATATAGTTACATTGAATTTGTTACACATCTGTGATAAACATCTCTCTGTTTATTTTCAGTGAATTTTGATTATTTGCTCCAACAGGAATTTCTCACCCTCTTTTTGGAAAGAAGTGGAATGCCAGTACCGGAAATAGCAGCTTTCCATTTCTCTATTTCCAGAGTCAGTAAAGACCCTTTGTAATCTCATATTTTGGCTTAGAATACACTCATTGTTCAGAGTTTTCTATTATAGACTCTGGGAGTCAAAAAGCCCCACAACAGCCACACCCCATACATTTTAGACTTAGGCAAAACATTTTTTAAAAGCTTACTATGGCCCTTAGGGTCCCCTTGTCACTGCAATGAAAGGACTGGGTCATACTTTTTTTACTCTTGAGTCACTATTTCCAAAACTGAAACCAAAGGGAGAGCATGATCGTGGACTGTTTAGAAAAATATCTGTTTGAGATTCCATCCATCCTGGTATTTGTTATATTCTACTGGAGCACATGTATAATTTTTAATTTAAATGATTATAGAGGACAAGGCATGAATTCCTCATAAGTAAATTATCTCACTAGATTGATCTAATACATCTACCTGCAACAAAGTGATTCCACCACAGATGATTTAGCAGTGATTTAGTTCAAACTACTGCCAAAATGAAAAATGTATTGAATTAATACTGTTCGTGTAAGGAGCAGGGTCAGCAGAGATATAGGGAATTGTCATTTGTACATAAATCTAAGTGCTATTTTATATGATCCCCAGCTACTGACATGAAGCAGTTTGATATAGCTTGCTGTGTTCTCCCTTTATTCCTCCCCTCTTTGTTTAACCTTTATTCCATGGACACATTTTTCCTCCTTGAGCTGCTTTCTGCATATCCAATTCAGAGCTATCCAGGCCATGCTTTGACCTTGACAGACTGTACAGTCTTTACTGGTTAATCTCTCATGTATAATAATCAATTTACCTTTATTTTACCAGATTTGGGACTTGACTGGACTCACTAGGTGGTCTCAGAAGCCCCACATGACTGGGAAGCATGGGAACAGTCTCCCTGTCAGTAGCTTGGCCACTGCAGATCATCTGGGATCTACCAACAAAGACTAGCTTGGAGGAGGAGGAAAAGAGCAATACCTCACTGAAAGGGTATCCCCTAAACTCATAGAATCTTTTAAATTGGAAAAGGCCTCAAAGATTATCAAGCCCAGCCGCTGACTGATCACCATGTTGTCAAATAGACCCTGGCACTAAGTGCCAGGTCCAGTCATTTCTTGAACTTTCAGGCATGGTGACTCCTCCATCTCCCTGGGCAGTCTGTTCCAGTCTGTCCCAGTCCTTCTGCTTTTGCACTGAGCAGGCTGGATGGCTCTTCCCCAGGAAACCTCCCATATATTATAAAGTCATGATGGATCCTTGCTTCTATTAGAAGCAGGCTCCAGGATCCAAGTTAGTAATACATATGCCCTGTTCTGGGCATTCTAAAAAGTCAAGGTATTTATAGACCTGGTAAGGCAAATTGCCCTAATATTGCCCTGACCTGTGTCAAAATGGAAAGTTGAGTATATCCAGGGAAGCCCTGTGCTCCTCAAGAAGAAAGGTGTCTGACATACATGGAGAGGCATCCTCAGGCTATTAACTCTACTGGTTTAGAGTGCTGCTTGTACCACACAGGCTATAGGATGGATCCACAGAGTGCTCAGTGGATTGCAGGAATGTCTCATGTTCACAAAAGGTGACATCTCCCCCTTGAAAATGAAGCATGTTTCTCTCAGTTTAGGAGAAAAATAAGGAAAGGCTCCCTGCACAGAGCAAGGGAAGCTAAGCTTCCCTCTCATTCTGGCCCTTCAAAAGGTCACTGCAGAAAGTGTTGTAACACAAAGTGACTTTAACCTGACTCTGCTAATGTGACATTTGGAGCATGGCTGTGGCAGTCTGATGTGACAGCAGGCAAACGTTGTGTTGTGCTGTGTTAGTAAATGGCAGCTAGTCTGATAAAAATGAGGGGCTTATTCACGTGCTTAGTCCGTGCTTCCCCTCTCCAGAGGAAAAGACTTTGAAAAGTCTCTGACGTGTGAACCCCAAAGGTCAGTAAATGCACAGAGGGCTTGTTGAATTCAGAGAAGAGAATAGAATTTTAAAAAAACCATTTGTGAATTTTCACACCAGGAAAATGTTAAGTAGGATTTAAGGCTGCAGTTGTGTACAGAAGCTATAAATCATCAAAAGCTTTTTAACTGCTCATATCCAGGTTTGATAAATTCAGCTGACAACGTAAGTGATAACCTGTAGCCAAATGCTAGATTATTGCCTGTGTGTTACAGGTTCATTTTTCAGCACTTTAGAACTACTTTAATCCCTGAAAGACTCAAGTAGCTCTAGTCCATCTGATTTACTGTGCTGGATAAAATCAGTGGTGCACATAACTCCAGCTGTGGACTGACTCTGGAGGGAGTGAGCTTTACAGAAACATTAGTTCTGGAAAAGACCGTGGGCTCACAAGCCATAAATGTGTAGATTGGTGTTCTTCAGATATAGAATATACTGATATACTCATGCCATGGACCATGTAAGTTAAATATTTCATCACTTGTCTGGGCTTGAGGTGGACTTCTGCTTCTGTTTCCCTTGTTAATACATATTTCAATTATATTTTTTTAATGAAAATTCAAATTACTGTTCGTCAGTCCTCTATGACCTATCTATTTGTACGGGAGAGGCTGACTAAATGAAAGGAATACAAAAGATAAAATGTCAGGGGGAAAGACAACTGAGTTATACATTTTAATTTCTAAGTCACTCCAGCATTTTGAAATTGCTACCCAAAGTGAGTTTTCCCAAAGATTAACTTGACTGGTTGGAGCATGGTGCTATTGATGCCAAGATTTGGGTTCAGTCCCCAAATGGGCCATTCACTTATGAGTTGGACTCAATGATCCATGGGGGTCCCTTCCAACTGTGATTCTGGGAAGCTAGCTGGCAGCTGAGTCAACCTAAACATGCCCCATCCCAAATGCAGAAAAGCTGAAACCTAACTTTTTTAAGACGTAGTAGCCAGACAGGTGCATCTCCCTTGGCTTTATAACTGATGATTTGAGCATGTAAGCATTTTTTCAAGCTTTTTGTCCCTTAGATCTTTGTAGTGATTGACAATGGAGATATGGCCAGAATAATGATAATGGTTTTTTTTCTCTTTTACTGAATAAGAAAGAGAGAATAACAGTCTAGGAGCATTGCAAAATTCCTCAGCTCTGCCTTGTGGAATTTAATGTAGAGATTTACTGAGCATGAGAGCCTAAAAGGAATAAAAGTTTATCTTAAATGATCTGTCAGGTTCAATTTATTTGCATTAATTGGCCTGGAGCTCTTCCATTTAGCAAAACCTTGGCTGCTCTTGCATGGGCAGAGTGCTTGGAAGAAAAGGCTCTTTTTGCTGCCTGCCTAAAGATGAGTCCATGCAAAGCAGTCCAACTAGCATCCCTGGCAGGACTTCCTATCCCACAGGGCCATGGACAGATGTACTGGGAGAGTAGCTTTGGGCCTTCAGTCTGCACACATACCTCCTGCTGCTGGGCTACAGATCCTACAGAAATGTGCACTGCCTCTTTTGTGACAGATTTGAGGAGTTCAAGAAATGACTGGACCTGGCACTTGGTGCCATGGTCGAGTTGACAAAGCAGAGATCAGTCAAAGGTTGGACTCCATGATCTTGGAGACCTTCTCCAACCTAAATGATTCTGTGATTCTGTCATTACAAGCAGCCTTCTTGCCTCAAACAGCACAGCCATGGCCAGGCATGGGTAACAGGGGCAAGGTGCACTCAAGCCTTTGGGATGATGCCATGGCCTCTGGACATGCATTAAGATTATGCATGTTGGAGCCCCAGGTTTGGCAGTGCTTGTCCTGAACGTCAGACAACTACAAGCTGCAGATGCAAAGAATGGAGACAAGAGATGATTTCTAAGCCTTTGCAGCATCTGTTGCTTTGTGCTTTTACCAGCTTACTAATATATAGACTAAAAGAACAGGTGTCACAGTGGCTCATCAGTATTCTTCATTACAATATAATTAATTGGTCTCATGACTCTCTGTAATTTGCACTCCTTCAAGAAGCATTCATGGCAGGTGAAATTCATGTTCTCATCTTTTTTGATAAATTTAGGATGAAATATTTGTGCTTTGTTTAAGACTACGTATATTCCTCTTGTTTGCTTTCCTTTCATCTTGGCATTGCAACTATTATTAAAAACAAACAAAAAGTAAGGGAGTGAAATGTTACATTTGCATGTCATAAACCAAGTACTCAAAAGTCAGCAATTACAGGATCAAAGATAAGAACTCACAAACAGCTTTTCCCTCCATTCTAAAGTGTAAAATTACTAATGTTGAAAATCTGTAGGAATGAAAAATTTACAAGCAGCTGAAATAAACTCATTCAAGGTCCAGATAAGGAAACTGGAATAGTCTGTGCTGGCAGACCTGATTTTAACTGGGTGAGAGATTAGGTCATAGAGTGGCTTTTAGCCACTTAGCATTAAGAAAGTGAAATTCTGTCCCTGCTTTGCTTTGCTCAGGATGGAGATGGAAACACAGAGTTGAAATATTTCATAGTGTTACTCCAATTCAACTAAATTGTTTGCCACTTAGCATTCCAAATAGTTTGACTAAAACAGAAACGGGAAAGCTGCCCAAGATGCACAGAAAGGAAATACAGTCTTCAGGGTTCTTTGAATTTTCCCTTTGTCAATCTTTTATTATTCATTTTTGTTGATACCCTCCCAGAGCAGAGAATAGTTAAAAAAACTAGACCTTGAAAACTAGTGGCAAAAATGCTAGGAATTTTACAATTGGTTAAATTTTGTTTTAAAAAATATGGTGATATGCATATACTGTTATCTCAGATTTGACATAAGCATCATATAATGTCTTCTGTCACCACCATGTGTGTATTTTCCACTCTTTGTAGAAGGCCAGAAGCAATAAGCCCCTGGAATAGTGGTAAACTCCTTTGTGCTTTGACTAGAATATCCTCTTGTGTATTCCTTTTTCTCAGATGGTATGAGTTTTCTGGGAATTGTCCTCATCTGAGATTTGTTAGTGGCTGCTCAAGAAATTGCCACAGATTTCCCAGACTAAAAGATGTGGGTGCCTCATAAAGATCTGAGCAGGAGAAAAGCTTCCTGGCTTGCACACATGATAGGTTTCCATTCCTATACTACAATTTATCAGCCATTCTCAATGATGGGATTTTTGCCTGTGGTCATGATTATGAGGATGAAGAAGGATTTAGGGGACTATTTCAATTGCATTTTGGCCAAATCATCAGGTGACTCTATGTAATGGTCAAATAGTAGAAGAAGCTGGCAGGACAGTTATGCCACACACTTCATTTTTCAAAACAAGCTAGCTAGATGATGGTAGATAATTAATCCCTATGGAATAACCAAAGACAAACAAAACTGAACAGTAGATGCTTCTCTTTTTAATCTGGAATGGTTCTATAAATTATGCTGTTACATAGAAATCAATAGCTGATCTGTTAGATGGATAGAACCCAATCAACAGATAAAATATAAATGAAGCTGCATCACACTGAATTGGGTCAAATCCCACTGGAAATGGGTCAAGCCTTTAGGAATCCTTCCCTACTGTTGATTATAATGAGTGCACAAGGTTTTAAAACCAGCTTACAGCTTTTAATCAGCAGTAGCTTATGCTATGATGAATTACTGCTGTGTATGTGCTGTAATTAAGCAGTGCTTTATGAAGACAGTGTAGTTGTAACATTGTAAACTCTGAAACTGATACAGAAAAGTTCTGAGTCCATCCTGAAATTTTAAATTGATTGGGCATTCAGGGCTTTCAGCATCTCACTCAGCCAAACCTGTAATGTAACAGGCAGTGCAAGAGAACTCATTTTGCACATGGATTTTGCACTCATCTGTGACTGTAGCAGCTTTTAAATTTTTAAGGTATTGATCCACAGCCTACTTTGATCTTACAATATATAATCTGAACCAATGTTAAGTGCCCAAATACAGAAATTATCTTCTGGAGGCATATGAAATACAAAACTTTATTTCTTTCAAGAAATGAAATTATATCAGGCGTGTGACAGTTTTCTGCAATGCCTTCTCCTAGGACTACAAATGAAAAAGGTGTACATAGAATTTTGTTCTTGCTAAAGTGTCTATACAGGTAATTGTGTGTTATTTTGAATGGGGGTTTTAGTGGTTTTTTGTTTTTTTTGTTTTGACACATGTACAAATTGACTGTGCTTGCCAGGTGAAAATTAACTTTCCAAATTCATTAATGTATTTTTTTACTTGATAACTGAATATTATGGATTTAATAGGAAGCTATTCTGGTTAGTTTACCAGTTAAATGATACTCAAGCTGCTCTTCAGATGTTTGCTTGATTTTTATGTCCCTGCATGCCCATATTTACACCAGCATTTATCTGCTCTGGACTTATACTAAAATCTGGCGCATCTAAGCCACATCTAAGCCCTAGTACCTCAGGGCAAATTGTTTTCTGACAAGATGGAGTATTGCTCAGGATGTCCCCAGGTGCAGCAGACAGACCATCCACATAAAAAGTGCATGATTCAGATGTAGTTCCATCCTCTATTCACTGTAGAAAAGGAATTTACATCAAAACCTCCTTTATTCTGAAGTTACTGAACTGCTCCTGAGATATAACTGGGGTAAATTTCTAAGTCTTTCATGCTTGTTATTTTTGCTATGTATTAATTTACCAGAAATAAAGAGCAAAATAACACTCAAGAAGCTGGGACATTCATCTAAACTGGGGGACAACTGAGTTTGGATCCCTCATCCAGATTTTTCTGAGAGGAACTTAAACCATTATTTGATGTACCTCAGAGAAATGTTCCTGTTACTGATCTAGGAGGCTGAGTGGGGTTAGGGGAAATTCCTTGTTCTTGTCATAAAAAAGTATTGAGTCAGATCTAGAGTATATCAGCACTGGTAATTATGCCCATATCTGTTTTTGACCTTGGTGCCTAGGTCATTGAGTCTCTTGGCTAACACAAGTGGAAATCGAAATGGAAATTCCTTAGCTTATATTTGCACAATGACAGACTTTTGAATTACTTTGTTAGCAGGAAAAGGTAAACAATCATCTTAAACTAGTTAAATGGTAGAAAATTTCAAGAAAAATCTTAAGCCCAAATATATTGGTGCAACAGGAGTTTTCTCTGGCTGAGCTCAGTCATTGTTGTCTGTGTGCACTCCCTTTGTGTAGGTGTAAGTGACAGCAGGGTTATATTTTTGTGAGCAGGTATTGTTTTCCTCAATGGCCTTTTTGAAAACCTTCCTTTCCAACACTTGTCCTTCAGCTCTCTTCAAAGCTATGCTACCATGTGTGACAAATCATTGTGTAAGAAGGAAATAATTTATTAGTTCTGTGTTTGTTTTCCTTTACCATTTATTTGTGAAGGAGGTCATCTCAGGAGATGAAACCTGTGTCATGTGTGATATCCATGAATATTCAAACAACTTGTCCAGATATTTGCATCTGGGCAAGTTGTCTTGAACCACCTTAAAGAAAGACGCAGGAAGTTCCAGAATGAAACTGAATCTTATCCTTTGGGTTGTATCTATAGGAAATCAAGTAAATCATGTTCTATAAGAAATATCTTTTCCCCAGCTTCTTGATAGAGACCCCAGACAAGGTGGCTGTGACATACACTGTACCCATTGAAGTTTGGATAGAGGAATCCCCCCAAATCATCTTCTAACTAATAAATAGTGTAGTGGCTGTAAAAGGGAGGAATTAACTATGACAATAATAACAAGTTAAATGAAGCACTACTCAGTTGCTTCTTCTGTAGGTTTAAAATCATGGGTGACTTCCCATATAATAATGGTTTTAATTTTTCTTTTTAAAAATATATTTATTGACATTTACTAATTTTTGCTATATGTAGTAATCCTGTTAAACATCTGGGAAAGAGACTAAATATTTCAGAAGTTGTATTTTGCATTTGTTGGGTTTGCTTAACAATCAAATGAAGTTGCAAGAAAAATTTATTTGCAGTAAGAAAAATAAATGTATGTAGTACTGAAACCTATAAGTTGATTTCATTAATTCATTATTTGTTTCCACTAAAAATTAAATATGACAAAAATTATAATTTAATTTGGAGATAGTCCTTTTAAAACTCGCTTTAAAACTTCCTTTTACTTAGGACTGCTATAAAAGCTACAGTAATATAATTTTAGAAAAATATCATCTTATCTGGCACTCTCTAACAATAATTTGTTGTGATAATTCTATTCAACTTTATTTTCAAGAGGCCTGTTTTCTTTCTGAGATAGAATTAAATTAGTCATACACAGGTTCCACTAAGAAAATGTCTCATGCAAGAAGCAGAGAAATTCAGATGGTTTATCACCACTTCAAATTATGTGTATAGTGCTTTCTTGATTGTTAAATTACACTCTAGGCTAGGTCAAGGTATAGAATAATTTTTATTTTCAAGTGGATGGGAATTAGATGATTTAGAAGCATATTACTAGGTATCAGAGAGCAGGTAATTTTATGTTTAAGCTCAATGAAAGGTTTGTATGGGGTGTAAAGGAGGCTTTTATTAAGAAAAGAGGAGCAGGAAATTGGACCTCTTCAAAACAGACTTATCCAATTTCTCTTACTAAAGTCAGTGAGTGGGTTTTCACAAAGCCAGTATCAGCTATTGAAGGAAACAGACAATGCACAAAATAGATCATGACAGATTTTGCTTTTGTTTTCGATTGAATGCAATTAACTTTCATCCACAGAGGTTTTACAGCATGTCCTGTCAAAATTTCCTAAGATATGGAAAGCCCCACTGAAAGAAATAAAAACAGTCTGAGAACATCATGTCCCAAGTTAAAAAAAATTAAAAATACAATATAAAAATGCAGTGTTGGTGTGTATTTTCTGTTTGTTCATTACCTTGTTCTCCTAGGCAAAATCAGGAAACTGATTTCATAAACAAAGTCTCAATCTGAGTAGTTATTCTGTTGATGAATTGCCACTTATGAACTGGACCTAGCTTAATGACACCTGTAACTCTCTCTTTGGACCTCTTCTGAAAAACTTCAGAATGGTAGAGAAATGCCCAAAATAGTTGTTTTGTTTTAAGAAACTTAGATATGAGATTAAAGGACTTAACAACAGGTAAAAAAGTTTGTAGCTAATATTTCTTTTGGAGGTATGCAAGCATTAAGGATAAACATGGCTGTCTCTCAGGGCTCTCATCTCTCCAGCACTGTGCGCTGTAACTTTTGGCAGTGAAGCTGTGTCTGTGTGCTCCCATCATTTCTGTGCCTCCCACCACCTTTGCTACTGCTCAGCAGGTTACCTGACCTGGCCCCTGAGCTCTGTGTGTCCTACACCTGTGTCAGCCTGCTCTCTGCTCTCTCTTGCCAGTTCTCCTGGTCTTCAAAGTGTTTTTGGTATATTGGGTGGGGCATGTGTCAAAGCTGTGAAAGGATTCAGTATTTTCAGGGTAGGGACATGAGCAGGAAAGGACTGTCATTAATAGCTAGTCCAGAAGAGTCCATGAAGTTTTCATGGCAGCTCCACTGTCCTTCCCACATACACACACAAGAAATACCAGAAAACCCATGGTGTGCTACCATTGGATAAAACAGCAGGTTCAAAATCTGCAAGAATGGGAGCATTCTGCGCTGGGATGAAACAACCCAAGTGATGCTGCAGGTTGACATGGTCTCAATACCAGTTACAGAAGTGAAAATTGCTTTCCCTTTGAATTCTAATAACCCTATGCTTTACAGCTCAGGGCTGAAAAGCACCTGCAGAAACAGTCCATGAATAGGATACACGAGTTATAGAATATTTTCCATTTAACTAAGAAACTTCCATGTCTAGGAATATATCCATTGCTGCTTGCCAGAAATAATTCAGCAGAGCAAAGGCAAAGCAAGTTGGTGCTGCACATGGAAAACAGAGGTGCTGCCAAACAGCATCAATGGTGTGATTGAAAAGGAGCCAGTGACTCCTCTTGCAGCTAGGCCAGTGCAGAGGAAGATGCAACTCAAGCACTGTTCTGTTCAGCACCTGTGTTTCCCCCATGCTCACTCATGATACTGCTGCAGTGAGGAGTAACATGATCTGTGAAGGGAAAAAGTGATTTAAGCTGGGTGGGTTTAAACCCAAGGCAAAGCTTAGGCAGAGCTCTGCAATATGTGCCATAAATCCTGGCCCTCTGTTGTCTCTTTGCTGGTACTGGTTCTACCATGACCAGGACATCTCTGGTCCTCCCAGAAAGTCAGATGGTAAGACCACTGAGGTGAGGAGGGCACCAGGAATAAGGCAAAGATGGTAGCTGGAATTTGAGGGTCCCAGCTTTCCAAATACACAAGTGAAGATCCAGGGACTGCTCTCACACAAATGATTTATCCTCTAGGATGTGTTTCATGTGTTTGTGGCTGCTGCTTGCTCATGAGTTTTGACCTTTATTGTCTTACTTCCCATTGTTCTTGTTTAAATCAAGGTTACTTAAATCCAGAAACAAGAGATTTGTGCAAATTTTTCTGTATCTACCCAAAACACAGAGAAGCAACAGAACATTTTTCCATCTTTTACTGAAAAACTGTAAAAGCACTTGACTTGTGTTGAAGCTCCCAAAAATCTGTACATGCTATTGCAGAAGAAGGAATTGTTTATAAGATAGAGACAAAACTTGTGCATAAGTACTTTTTAATATAATTTTGTACTGAGATTCTTAACATTTGGGTAATTAAAATTTATGGTTAAGTATGTAACTAGATAAAACACATGATAGATTATCGTGATAAATAATCAACAGATTATCTTCTGTCACAGTCTTTTTTTTTTTCCTTCTGGATACATTCTCTAACTTAAATTTCTATAAAATGCTATAAATATCAAAGGATTTGTAGCAGTTACTCAGATGTATATGCACTGGGATGTATACTCACTTCAAGTAAGATTTAAAACCCTTTCTCACACTTTAATCTCTGTGGTTTTGACTTTCAGATTTGTCAGAAATAAAGTTAATGGTACCACTGTCTTTTCTAAGTAGCTTATACTAGGACTGTGCTCTCAGTTTCAGGGTAAAACTTTTCAAAATACTTTTAAATTGTTTTTAGCATTACCTGCTTCCAAAATTCTGCTTACTCTCATACTCCAAACAAGCTGCAGCTTTCTTGACCTGCATTGTCTTAGACAAAAGACAAAACATTACATTAGAACAGTTAGACACTAATCCATCTCATTTAAAGCACTACAGCTTTTTGATTTTTGATTCCACTTGCAATGAAAAACCAATTACATCCCTTTTTTACAACAGTTTTCCAAAATTTTGTGCATCTTAGGGAGGTTATATAATCTAGTATTTTATGCCCATACCATTTTAAAAATTTCTACTATTCTTCAGTCTCATTCTGCAACATTCATACATGAGAAAAAAATGTATACTTCTGCTTTTCTAGTTTTAATCAGCTTTGCTAGGATTTTTGCCTTATATTGTATTTCAGTCCTACAGGCATCAATCTTGTCCTAAAAAGACAATGTTGCTGTATGCTATCAATTTTCTGAGCAGAATAGATTTTCTCAAAATAGGAGTATCTTGTCAAATTGTTTTCTCTAGGCACCTGAAGTATGAGTTTTAATTCTGGAAACTCTTAGAGAAGTGTATTTAATGTTATAAAGCACACAAATAAAATGCTGCACTAATGCAGACAGGCTTTGGTGCTCTGGTTGTGCTTTGTCACACAAATTTATTCCAGAGCTGTGTGTCAGGTGTATTATATAACTGCTCTATATTAATTATTAAATCCTTTATTATTTAGAGTAATTATAATTTAATGGCTGTAGCTTTCCATGGGAGGCCTTTTCTCTTAATGCTAGTCTGCTTCCTGTAGCTACTCAAACTCCAGATGAAGAAATAAAAGGAAAAATAAATCAGAATTTAAAATTAAACAGCACAACCATGTCATATACCATATTTTAGGAACATTTTTAAGCAATCATTAAAGATAAAATCAATAAGTTTCACTTTAAAACTGCTCTTTGTGTCTTAGCCAATCTACACCAATTTCTTTGCTCTTAGTGAAACACATTGTTCCTAACTAGTGTTAATAGGAAATCACTGTTGGACCTATCTCCTCCTTTTTTATTTTTTTTTCCAGTTGATTAGTACAAAGAGATTATTCAAAACAAGTTAAAGCAAGTGGAGGTTTGCTGAAGCAGCAGGAAAAAGGAATTATTGGGAATTATTGGAACTTTGACTTTTAACCAGTTCCAGTTGGAGTGGTTTCTTTCTCTTGAATATAAGATCAGCTTAGAGGTAAAAAAAAACAAAAAAACAAAAAAACAAAAAACAAAAAAACAGATCTGAAGAGGAACTTCCCAGTAGCCACTACTACTTGTAAAATGCATCTCTGCCCATGGCAGGGTGGTTGGAACTAGATGATCATTAAGGACCATTCCTATGATTCTAAAACACTGAAATTTGCAGCCAGGCACACAAAGAATCATGCAGTTCTTGGGCTGGACAGGCATCCTGGCACTGTGTAACACTTCTTGTTCTCTCCCTCCCTAGAGTGCAGTCCCTAATTGTAGCAGTGACAAGCCTGTCCTTATGGGAGCAGAGGGTTCCCTGGGGACAGGGAAATCCAATCTGTGATCCCATGTGACTTCTGCTTGGGGAGCTGATTGTCAGGGGAAGACCAGAGCTCAAAGTCTCTGGCTTTCAGTGGCTCTTTGAGTGAGAGCTGTCTTGCTCATCTCAGCAGCAGAAACTGAAACAGTGATCTAGGCAGAGTATTGCTACTTGGGGGCCTCTGTGGTTTCCCCTATGTCTCAGGGTTCACTTGTAGTTTCAGGTTACAGCTCAAGTGGACTTTTTGTTGCTCTAAAGTTTTTTCTGAATTATTCTCCTTCAAGTCCTGAATAAAATATTTGGAATAAACCAGCCTGGATGATTGAAAACTGCATTTCTTGTACAGGAAAAAAACTTTGGCAGTTACTGTACAAATCATAAGACAGGAAGGAGCATAGAATTTGCAGTTTTGTGTGAATGTCATCAGCACTGCCTCTACTCCCTTATTTTATATTTTAGGATGAGGACAGTGGGGATTCTGCCTTTGAGTTTGACCCTGAATCATGAAGAATGCTCTTCATGAGCTACAGTGTTTTCACAGGCCACCTGGTGCAATGGCAAGAATGGTTATTCAAGGACATAATGAGTAGTTTAGATCTAACACATAATATGCACAGCAGCTGCTGCTCTCCTCTGTTTTCAGGCTTGGTAACTGTGAAACTACAACCTTTAAATAACACCCTCTTGACTCTGTAAAAGTGTTAAGGATGTAGTATGTAAGGAAGAAGCCAGAGCATCTTGGTTTAGGTCTCTCAGCTGGAGCAGAGCAGGCACAGGCGTCTGGGAGGCTGCTCAGCATGTGCTGAGCCTTCCTCTGCCAGGGGAGGGAAACACAGCCCTGGCAGAAGGGGAGGGAAGGCCCTAATTATATAATCATAGGTATGCATCCAAATGTGTCAAAATGGAGTTTATGATACTTCCCTGCTTGGAGTGAGATCACCAGAAAGCAGGCGTGCCTTGCTCAGTGAAGGGAAACAACCTTGCTGGGACACATGATTACTGGCATGATCCTTTCTGCTGGTCAAGCACACATCTGCTGCTCTGGGAGACTTTTTATTTCTGTCATGTTGTGCACTTGAGTTTGGTTATCATTTAAATTAGCAAGGGCTAACCAGCCCTGAAAAGGAGAACTGCATCATCTGTGCAGCCACTGAGACACAGTGGCAGAGATTTAGCAGCCATGTGCAGGTTGGCTGAAGCTGTCCACAGACCAGGGCTCTGTCAAACTGTTGTTCTGTGCATCACCCCACTGACAAGAAAAGCCTCTCTGGGAAAAGGTAACCACATCAGGCTAAGTAGCTGACATGGGTTTTTAAATTTGTTTTGTCTACTGCAAAAAATAATTGATATTGCATATTGAATTTAGAATTTCAGTTATGTAAGTAATGGGCTTAGGTAGTTGTAACAAAACATTTTTTTTGGACATGCACAAGAAAATCAAATGAAATGCTAGAATATTAAACATACCAGAGAAGGAAAAGGTCACCTTGATCTCCTTTCTCATTCAATCAGAGTGTGTAGCTGGGCTGGAGTCAGGGTCATCCAGGTCCCTGGGGACTCCTTCTTGTCAGGCTATCCTCTGTCACATCATCTGTCATGTTTGTATGGAAAGCTTAAATGCTGAGCTAGCAGATGGAAACTGGGATTAGGTCACTGTCCTGGGTGTCTTGCATTTTTCAGCTGCATGTGTACTTTACCCTGGTAAGTCAGAAAAGACTGACAGCGGTGCAATTCCCAGTCTTTTCCTTCCCTAAATGACACTGCTTGGTGGATTTGATTTAAGCTCATTAGTAACTATTGGTTTAACTAAAAAAAAAAATCTGGTAACTTGATAATGATTCAAATCTTTCTTTTGCCTGACTATCCTGATAGTGCACACTGTGAGTGTTCAGACTGAGTTTCCAGGACACCAGGGACATAATAATTGCATTTATTCCCCTTGGATAAAAGAAGTGGATACACTAATGCTCTGTCATCTTGGGTTTCTTTTGAAATGGGTACACTGCAGTCCTGTGGTTTGCTGTCCCTTACCTTTGAATGAGTGGAATGTCATGATGTGTCTGAATTGTGCCTCACAGTCTCTGACATTTCGTGCTCTGAAACCAAGCTCAGGTGACAAGGGAACGTGGCCACCGCCTCTCTCACTGGCACCTCCACGCCCTGCCTGGTCCTGCCTTCAGCTTTCCCTCTCCAGAGAGACCCTGACAGATGGAGCTGCTGCTGGGCCCTGGGATGCTGCCAGAGGGGCTTCTCTGCAGATCAGGGCATCCATGTCCAAACCTGTCACTGCCTGGATGGCCTTTCCAGCCTGGGAAGCTCCCGGGAGTTCTCCTGGCAAGTCAGCCCAAGCTTGCACAGGCTGATTCCCTCACACACCTCTGTAGAAACTGGACTAGTGTATGACACAACAACTAATGAAATTGAGCTATCATTTATTAATTGAGCAAACGTTTTCTCATGATTGCTGCCTGTAGTTTTATATGTACAATGTTATTTCCCACTATAAATTCTGAGTCAAGAAAAGCCTGCTGGGTTTGGACTCTGCCAGGAAGAAGTCGCTCCAAGTGATAAATGGCATCAATATAAATTTTTGTAGACCATGCTACATTTAGATAAATATTAATATTAAAGACGACATGTATACTTACACCATTCAACTTTAAAGAAAAATCTATTTTGGCAAATAAACTCCTAGAATGATGAGGATTTGCATTCTCCAAAAAGTTAAATAATAAAACAGAAAGAACAGTAGAAGAGCCCTTGGCTAGACTAAGATGTTGCAGTTGTTGCACATCCATGTATCCTAGAATATAATCATACCATATCCACTTGAATATATATTTTTATCCTGTAATTTACTTACTAGAGTTGATTCAAATTACTGACATACATTTCAGATTATACAGTTTGATTCAGTCAAGATTTTATGCTACAATTATTAAATCCAAGAAAAAGTGTGATCTCATGTACAACCTCATTTCAAGCTACCAAGGATTTTATTAAGCATCCTAAGAAACAGGAACTTCTACTCAGAAAAATTAATGCAAACTCTGTTCACTTGCTTCATCATAACCATTGTTATGCTTTATGGATGATCTGCCTTCATTTCTTTATATTTGTTTATACCTTTCTCAGTTTCCTGAATGAAAGCTATAATGATGGTGCTAACAATTCACATTTAAAGAAGCAATTGTGTTAAACAGAGTCTTTATTTTTTTTATTTCATTATGTAGTTCTTTTTTGATACATAATGTATAAATACCCAATATTTTTAAGTGTTAAATCCATAGGAACTATATTGCTAAATTTCTATACAGAGCTAGAAGACAGTCTAATAAACCAAGTAAGAGACAGAAGTATAATATGGAAGGTGAAAACAAAGCTTAAGAAGGATCAGTAAAAATAATTTTGTAAGCTCATGAAAATGCAAATTCTTGAAATTTTTATAGAAAAATCTTCTAAGACTAGAAAATTGCAAATTCTTTTATGTTCAGGTTACTTAATGATGTTTTGTGTGCTCCTTGCTTACTTGGTTGCTGTGTCCTTTTGGCAAAATACCATTACTAATGTAGTGAAATTTTGCCCAGGATTAAGACTCCTTAGCTTTTATTCTGACTCTAAGAATACCCTGTTTGGCCTTTGTCTGGTTTGACCTTTCTGTCTGTTTTGCTTTATGGATGACTGAAAGATTTAAAGGCAGAGAACTGGTTATAAGGAGTAATTATCACTTGCTATTTATACTGCTTTCTTAACTTGAGATTTCCTGTATGCTGTGTATATATGTTTCCAAAGCAGTGAAATCTAGGATTTCATAAATACAACACATAAATAAAACTTTAAATGGAGGAAACAGCTATGCAGCAGTTAAAGTAGAAAGTAGTATTTCTTAGGACAAAAGAAATGTTCAAACTCTAATTACAAGGGTGAAAACTATCACAGGTCAAATCCTTGCAAAGGTAACATGCTTTTCTTCCTTCAGTCTTTATTTTCTGTCAGCTTCTGCTGAAGAATAATCTTCTGTCTGACCTGGCATTTTCTTCTTTATTTGAACTGTGATTCTTAATCTCAGCATTTCTGTCTTTGAACAAAGAAATGGTTGCCTGCAAGTGGATGAAAAAGGTTTTACTCATTCATTATTTATAAGCTTCTATTGTGATTCTTTTTTTTTTTAATTGGAAACTTTCAACTGGTGTTGGTTATTGCTGATATGTGATAAGGATAACTGAAAAGCTTCTCAGTCCTGTCTGACAAGGGTATATTATGAAAGTTAAGATTGCATTAATTTGCTAAGACTTGCTACATGATCCACAACATGAAATGTTTCTGTATTTATTCTGAGGGAAATTAGCGTTCCTGACACTTAGTTTCATTCAGTACCATAGAGGCATTTGAGACAGCAATTCCAGTTATTTGGTAGATAGTTATTTCATGAAACAGCTTCCAAAACGAGCAAGGCAGGTAGGGCAGGTTAGCAGAGACTTTGCAGGCAATTTGCACAGGATGTATTGAAATATGGGAAGTGCTCTCAAGCTTGGCATCATTTTCCAGTCTCCAGCCCAATTTTTTCACTGTGTCTGGCCAGTCTTCTTTCCTGCGACTTGCTCTCTGAGCACTCTTGGCCACAGGATTGCTGTCGCTCAGAGCAGCACACAATCTCTGCAGGAGCCTTCCCAGGAGGCAATAGAGGGAATGAGAAAGAAGAACTAAGACCTGTCAGTGACAAATGATTGCTGGGTGACTGGCAGTGTAAAGTGTTAAAGAAAAGCATTCACTCTTTAAAAGGGAGTGTGAGCAGAAGCTAAATTGGAGAGAGACAAGCCTCAGGACACCATAATGTAATGTGTCAGAGAACCCTTCACTCTTTCTCTCAACTGAACCTATCAAGGAGCTGCCAATAGCTCTCTAATGGTGAGCTTTAAGACAGGTCAAATGTGTCTTTGAAAGTGTGAGTACCTGTGCAGTGGCATGATTTTTGATTCATGCCTAGGAGATTGATTTGAAATTTGAGAATAGGATCTGTCTGGTTTAACCCCAGTCAGCAGCCGAGCCCCACAGAGCCACTTGGTCACTCCTCCACCAGCAGGACTGGGGAGGGAATTGGCAGGGTAAAAGTACAGAACTCAGGGTTTGACATGAAGGCAGTTTATAAGAAAAGCAGAAGCCAAGCACACAAGCAAAGCAAAACAAGGAATTCATTCACCACTTCCCATGGGCAGGCAGCTGTTCAGCCATTTCCAGGAGAGCATGGCCCCATCACATGTAATGTTTACTGGGAAGACACATGCTGTCATTCCAAGCATCCCCTCCTTCTTCCTTTTTCCCTCACTATATATCCTGAGCATGAAGCCATACAGCCTGGAATATCCCTTTAGTCAGCTGAAATTGCCTGTCCCAGCTGTGTCTGATCCCTGCATCCCATTCACCTCCAGCCCCTTGCTAAAATGTCAGTGTGAAAAGCAGAAAGGCCTTGACCCTGTGCAAGCCCTGCTCAGCAAGAAGCAAAACAAAATGATAATCTCCAGATTATCAACCTTGTGTCCAGCAGAAATCCAAAACACAGGCTTGTACTAGCCACTGTGAAAAAAATTAACTTTATCCCAGCTGAAACAACCAGAAAATCTTACCAAATTTTAGAGCCATTCTCTTCTTAAGGTATTTCAGGTGCATATGGACCATGCTTAGTTTCACCTGTTGGCAAAGAACTTTTCCAAAATTCTTGTGAGATCTGATGACTAAGTATTCCCTACAGCTGCCAGCAGTCCTGTTGATCTGTGATGCATGAATAAGGAATAATGCTCAGAAACTAAATGGTTCTGTTGTAGGACAAGGTTTAATAATATTGGTTCCTTAGATATGCTGCTGAGTGCTGATAATGCAGCAAGATTTTCTAAAAGGCTAAGCATCTAATCACTCCCACTGAATTAGGATAGTTAAGCAAAAGGGGCATCTGGAAGAGAGTGGGAGAAGGGATTGTTAAACTGATGTCACAGCAAGGTTTAAGGGAGTACAGTGATCATGTACATGGAGAAGCAGGAGAGACTATATAAAAATTTTTGATAAGCTTTTCAAGGAGGAGTCATGGAGGCAGCCCCTTTTGCAGGCATGGTTTTTCAGAACAAACTAAGACCTAGATATTTTTTAGGCTTTCACCTATATGTAATATTTTTCTGCTGCTTCTAAATCAAGCATAACCTGTGTCCTCTAGAAGAGAAACCTCTGTGACCCTTAGTTTTCTGGACAATAGTCCATGCAAAGTTTATTAAATTTACTTTAAAATTTACATTGTATTTGCTTGAAAGTGAATACTCATCACTTGCTCATATTTCTCTCTGTAGTTTGCATGGAATTCTAAGTTTTTAAGAGCTGCAGTGACATAACAGTGTTCTTAGTAGTGTCAAGCTATGGTGAGGTAATATGTTCTTTGAAATCCTTAATCTTCATTTAGCCATGTGGTTTGGGCACTGCAATGATGTTAGGACAGACATATAATTTGGCTTTATGCTGGCATAGATATAGTTTTTACATGAGTATATCTAAGCAGACATAAAGGCGTTCATGAATGGATACACACATCAATACATGTATTTTTTTAAACTTTTTAGGATATGGTGGTTTTTCAGAGGGGCCTTTTTAAGCATAAATTGTACTTGTGCTTTTACTGGTATAAACCTTTTTATGTTGGCTTAACTGCTTCACTGTGAGGGTTATTTGCAATCAGACTGACATAACTGAGGGTGCTGTTAGCTCTAGATACAGTGTTATTGAAAGCTAAACAGCATTGTCTACAGAGAGGAAAATCCATCTGTCCCATCCCTTATGCATTGCAAGTGTATTTCTCTCATCCTTAAACACTCAGGAGAAACTGTCTTCATGAGGTGTGAACAGTACACTTACAAAAATGTGGTGAAAGTAGAAATTATGACATACAGCAAAAGGAACTGAAACTGAGCATAGACTCATCTGGAAATTCTCAGTGTAAGTAGGTAGCAGTCAAACTGGCAATCATAATACTGCTGTGCATTTTGCTAAGTTTGTTTTATTCAGCTGATATCAGTTGCAGGATTTCTTTTTGCTTTTATTCAACAAGAACATGTAACTACCTGATATGCTCTTGAAAATCCTCTGTACTCACTTTGTGAAATGTGAACTAATTAATTAAGTGGTAGTGAGTCAATTTGTGTGGAATTGCTTAAAGTGGGCCATAAAATTTTGTAATAAAATATGTAGAGAAAAGCTTTTCAATATACCTTTAAGAGTTTCTCATTCTTTGTTGGTAGCAGGCTTTCATCTTGGAGATATAAATAATCTGTTCTGTGACAATTAATTAACAACAAGGATTGTTTATAATTCCATGAGAATTATAGGCATAAGTTACAGTCACATTTTTCTGGGCCAGTTTTATCTAGTTTGGTTAGTTTTTATATTTTTTTTTGTCCTTCTGTGAAAAACAGCTTCAGATTCAAGTTCTGGAATTTCTCCACTCCTGTCATGGTACTGATAAACATTATCTCACAAACCCAGTACATTTTCCTTCATATTTTTTCTTCTGCATTTTAATGTGAGCTTCAATACAATATCTCTATTATGATTACAGAAAGATCTAGTTAAAAATAATAGAGGCACTACAGAGAGAAGCCAGCATCATATTCTGAGTATTCTGAAAGGCACTTTGTTGGTCTGTTTCTTTGAAGGAGTTCTACTCTCTCCTGTCCTTTTGTTGTTGAATTCTCAGAGGTTTTGACAGATATGAGCTACATTATACAAATACTATACTAGCTTTAATAATTGAGAATTTCCAAAGGGAACTGAAAGGACTGGCATATAGAAAAGTGAGCCTGCAGTCCCATCCTTAGCTGTATTGAGCTGTGCAAGAGAGAGGAGAGCCACAGTCCTGTCTCCTTGCTTCCTTTAATTAATATTTGGAAGTGGCTTTGTCACTGACCACCACTTGTGCTTGGGGATCTGAAAAAGCAGCAGCTGAATTTGTCCTTGCTGGGAGAACAAAAGATCACAAAAAACCTTTTTGTGTCTCCCCCTGAGCACCCCTGTAATCACACTATAAAGTGGATAGTATATCCTTCCTCTCAATAAAAGTATGTTTTATTTCCCTCACAGACTAATTTTCACAGTTGTCAATATTTTAAGATATCTTTATGGTCCTTCTTGACTTCAATAGAGTGTGGCATGTCCTCTATGAACTGTCCTTTCCTGTTGGTAAGGGACAAGAGACATTGATCATGTGGTTTCCTGGTAGTAATTACTGGGGTTTTTTTTCCCCACATTCTTGGGTTTCTAAGTCCAAAAATCTTGCTCTTCAGGCTGCCATGGAAGCTTGTTTGTGTGAATACTGAGCTCCATTCCTACAAGGTTTAGCTCCTTGGACCCAAGCTAGCTAGCTATAGGGCAGGCACATTCTCAGTGTCACTTCACCTGTGACAGAAACCATGTAAGAATTTATAAATGCTGAGAAGAAATGGAGTCATCTGTCACACAAAATAATCACAGAAAAACTTCCTCAATTGCAGTACTGTAATCAGACCACACATTTACACAGTTTTTGTGTGTCTCTCCACTTGTTATGTGCTTCCCACATCTCATCTAGTCCCAATAAACTCTCCATACAGAAATGGTTGCAGAGCAATTACTCATATCTCTTCTATGCTCATCAGAGCTATGAGGCTTTAGCCTTTTTCTAAACCTGGGAGCTGGGGCTAGACCAACACCAAGGAGATGCTGTGGACTGTCTGGTATCTAATATGCCCACTGCATTTCAATATGCATCCTGATGTTTTTCTCTGTTCTCTCTAGGTTGTGTTCTGATGTTTTAGATCTGCAGGTAACAGCTGTCATGCTACGAGTACAAATGGAAGTAGATTGGTTCTGGTGTTAGCATTAAACATTTTAGCTTTTAGATGACTACTGGGAATATTTTATTGTTTAAGTTTGTCAAGAATTGATTCATGCATCTACTTCACAGTGAATATTCAGTCTGTGAATGAAATTATAAACTTATATTCACTTTTAAGAGTATGTGATGCCATGTGCATGGGCTTTGTGAAACTGCTGCTGGACACCAAGGGATTTTGTTTTTATTCCAAACTACTCTTAGGTTAGTCATGGGAAAGCTAAATAAGTCTTCAGAGCTGCAAACTCCAGCTCTTAATGGGTTTTTAATAAATGCCTAGGAACTTCTGCCAGATTTGCAGCCCAGTATACAATTTGTTGTAGACAATTTTAAAAATATAACAATATATATAACAACACAAAAATAAAGATAGTGGTTGGTGTTAAGGAAACTTTTGCCTCCTGTGAGCTCTCAGATTGGTATTAGTCAGACTGTAGATTTTACTACAATTAAGCTAGCAGCTCTATTCAGCAGAGCTGAACAGGCAAAATCACTTTGAGTGAGAAAGGAGAAAAGGTTAATGTGGAGCTGTTGGGTGAAATACAGTCTTTCCAAATTTGCCATCTAGCTCAAGATCATCAGCTCCTAAAATCAGTCCCACAAATAGGGTCATGAACTCAGAATTTAAATGTAAATTGGGCTGTGTTTGCCCAGACAGAAAGGCCTGAAAAGAAATTTTTGTCTCTATTGAGCCAGTTCTCCAATGAAATCTTTAGCCAATGGGCCTGTGGTTTGTAAGTCTGATCAAAATGTAAAAGTTTTAGTGTAAAAATGATAATACAGTAAGCTCCTGCACTTCTAAGCCATACCAAAATCTTGACAAAAATAGCAGAAAATAATTGATCCCAGATGTTTTCAGAAGTTTGGGATAAATGCATGTCAGAGTTCCAGGTGCAGTGGCCAAGGCAGCAAACAAACAAATTCCTCTGTCTGCATACTCTATTCTGTCAGGTACAAGAAGGCCACAGGTGTGAGGACAGTCCCAAAATACCAGATGAGACTAACAGTAAAATTTTAACTCAAGTGTGCCTTGGCTTTAGTTATATAACACAGTATGTTTTGCAGTCAGGGTACTAATGAGTTGCTAATTCCCAGTAAGAGATTTATTCCCAGCATATCTGCTAACTAGCCAGTCTGCTTCATACTGGCTGGAGCCTCCACCATGACTCTCCTGGGAAATACTTCACAAAGCAAATGTCCTAGTTGTTTAAATGGGAGGGGAGTGTGTGATTTAGCTCTGGTTTTTCTCCCAGTAAAACTGTCCTGCATGGTGTGAGCCAGTAAGAAATTTTGTGATCTTTAAGCTGGAGATGACCACATCCAATAAGAGTTTCCTGATTATGTAAATGAGTTCTTAAAAATGCTTTATGTTTCTTTCAAGAACCAGAAATGTTTCTTTTAATGATGTTAGCTGTCTGGCATTCTGATTTAATTATTCATGCCTTATTCTTTCATATTTCTTTCCCTTTTGACATACTGTCAAAAAAGAAAAAAATCAGTTAAATAATTGAGAACATGTGAACTGCCATAAATAATCACTCTTTCTTTGTTTTTCTGCAGAACAAAAGGAAGTAAAGGTGGGAGAATACAATGCTGTGGATGACAAATTGGTAATAATCAACAACAGCATCAGGTTCCAAGGTAGGAGACAAAACTGGAAAGAGATACAGAAGTGACATGGATAGCTGCATGTAGTTTCTGGGACTGTGCTCTTAAAAAACTTTTTAAAAAAAATTTTTAGTGTTAGTTCTTTTAAATCAGGCATGTGTTTTATTGGTTTTTTGGCTTGTTACTTGTCTAATTTTATGAATTTCTGTGGACTGTAAATACATGCAATGTGGAAGGAAAGAGGAAAATATCAGGTACTTCTCTCCACTATTAAATCAAAAATGGTCCCTTCACTGCCACTTTTTTGTAAGCACCTAGAGGAATTTTTTTTTCTGAAAAGTTTGGCATAAAGATGAAAGGATAGCAAATTTCCATGGTCTGAATCGTTTCAACTTAACTCTTAAAGGTAAAGCTATTTTATTGTGCAAAGCCTTGAATATTCTTTTAACTGCAAGGCAGAAGAGTGGATGTAAAATTTAGCCATGGCAACTGCTAGTCAGGGACCCACAGCTCTGCTTCAGCCCTGCAGCCCCACTGGAGAGCCGATGGGAAAGGACAGGCTCAGGAACTGTGGGGCACATGAATCGGTTTCTGAAGGAAGACAGCGATGCAAAAGGCCTTTTGCCAATCTCCTGCACCAAAGACAAAATGAGTAAGCAGGTGAAATGGAGTGTGGGAAGTCAGGGATGCTGAGCTTTATTGCAGTTGTCAGAAAACGATTCTCCTCATTAAACCGAGAAGCCTTTAATTAGTTGGAGCTGGCTGTCGATGAAGTTCACAGCTTTAAACTTAGTTTTTAAGTTCAGACATTCAAATCCACATCTGCAAAGTGGATCTGTCCCTATAAAATTTTGCTAACCATTTTCCATATTGTTCCCTTCTGTAGAATCCTGAAGGCACCTCTCTCCCTTCCCTCCTCCCAGGTCTTCCCCCACCATGCCCCCAGCCCAGGATCACATTCCAGCCCCAGGGCCATCAACCCCTGGCCCAGTGATGCTACACTAAAACTCATCTCCAGACAGGCTGCTTGAATTTGCACTGGCAATGACAGTGGGCACAGAAATGATGATTTCTGTTTTCTACTCATTGCTCTGTCAATTGTTGCAGGAAAGCATGACCACCTAGTAAAATTTACTCTCAAAGTTTGCATTTCCGTGTTTATTTACCTTAAAATGAGGCTAGTTAGCATGTATGGGGTTCTGCACTGGGGTTTGGCTGTGTCTTTTGTTCCAAAGAGGATATTTACCTGCTCCAGAAATGCAAATCTTCATGTCAGTCAATGTGACTAACATATGTCTGTCAAAGCCAATGATTTCATCAGCTACTGGTGTGGTTCACCGTTGCTAAGTGTGCTAATTCAAGGTGAGGCAAAGTTTCTTGCAGAAATTCTACACCTGGTTGAGCTTTAGCCTTTTTTTTTCTTTTTTATAATTCTAGGACTTGAACCTCCAAAGGACAAAACAATTATACAAGAGGAGCTGCGCAAAATCTCCCTGCCTCTTTACAGCATCCTCTCTGCCCTCACAATCCTAGGGATGATAATGGCCAGTGCTTTCCTGTTCTTTAACATCAAAAACAGAAATCAGAAGTAAGCCATTCCTGTTACTTCTATCCCAAATTCTTTTGTATTTAATGCCATGTTTGTAGAACCAGTCATGTATATTTATTTATATACATATATGTAAAGAAAATGTAAAACTACGGAAAGGTGGTATTTTTGAACTAGTTAATTAAAATCACTGGGTAATATATTCACAATGAGACAAACTGTATTTAAGTGCTTTTATACTGAAAAGTTTATACTGAAAAGTGTACTTTTATGTCTGAAAAGTGTTATTTTCTATTTTATGTTTGACTGTCTGCTAATAACATTAACCCTAGCTAATTAATCCATCAGTAAAAGAGGAGGTCTTTTTACTGAGCATTCAGAAACCTGAAACAATACTTAACTTTATAAAACAGCAAATACTGTGCATGCCTTTAGATTTCATGAAGTTCTAGAAGAGTTATCTCTTTGCCTGGTTACAAAAAGTTCTTCTTTATTGCTCTAGTAGCCTAGCAGTAATCTTTTCCTCTTTAATGCACTATCACCTTTTGTCCATAGACTAATAAAGATGTCCAGTCCCTACATGAACAACCTTATTATCCTTGGAGGGATGCTTTCTTATGCATCTATTTTTCTTTTTGGTCTTGATGGATCCTTTGTCTCCGAAAAGACATTTGAGACACTTTGCACAGTAAGTAATTCTATACATTCTAGCTCAATTCTAGTTGAATTCAGTCTTACAGGAATTAGGAAACTGTGTGAGAAATGCAAGCAGAAATGTTCAGTAGTTGGATGTGTAATTCCATTAAATCACTGTTAAATCATTGTTTCTTGTAGTTCTTTCCTGGGATATTTGCTGGGACCAAATTCTAGAACATGCACAAAGCTTCATTATGGTGGTGGTGGATATTGCTGCTATTATCATTATCATTATTATTATTATTATTATTAGCTTCAGATGCACTGGGATTTTATGTCAGACTGATTGTTTTGAAATCATATCTAGAGAGGTGATTTAATAAAGGCTGTGTTTGTAGCATAACAACTTGTGATAACTGTAAAGCTACTGTGTTTTCTTTATAATTCAGTATTATTTTAAACTACATGAGTGCTGTTTGTCTAGACCTCTTTAGTCAGTCTCTGGCCAATTCTCCAAAGACTTCTACTATTATTTCCAGGCCACACTATAAATTCTTGCAAGCCTAGATCCATATAGGATACATTCTAGTTGAAAAAAAACAAGCCATTCAGAAAGCAAGTAAAATATTTTCCACCTATAAACTCGTTGTAATTGTTTGGTGTCATATGCACTTACTCTGACTCACACAGGTCTTTCAAAGAAAGGGATGGGGCAAGAATTTCACTGCAAGGATACTTCTTCCAGAAGCAGTACAAAATTAAATTAAAATTTATCCAATATCTTCTCAAGAAATTCTAAGACTCTGCTTGACCTGTTGCCTACAAATATCACACTTACTCAGGAGTTTTTGATTCTTCTTCACATCTCTAGGAAGTTGCAGTTCACAACACCTTTTGTTTTTAGGAGTCTGAGTTTCTGATGTCATAACTGGCAAGAGAGGAATTTTTCTTCAATAGGATAATTCAAAGTTGATGCAGATACATCCCAATTTGTCAACTGAAGCCCTCCATACTGACTAGAATCCTTATAGAAGTAAAACACCTTGTGATCTGTTGAGTTAGACCGTTTCAAAACACTGAAGATTCCGTAGCAATGCCAAGATGGACTAGAAGAAATACTGTGGGTGAACATACAGGATTGTCTGGCCCTTAGCTGGGCCTGGACAGGGCTGTGCTTCAGACACAGAAACTTCAGCAGCAAAGGAGAAGGAAAGAATATCCAGTCTTCCTAAAACTAGAGCTCTAATTCTCAATACAGCTAGTAGAAAGAGATGCCTTAACGATTTGAAAGAGATGGTCCTGTTTATCTCTCACAAATTAGTCTATAACTGTGAATACAATGGGGCCAATAGGAAGTGGAAGATGAAATCAACCATTTTTAATCCAGGAATTATGCCCTTGGGCATGGGATCCAATTTTTAAGTCTTCACAGCTGCTCAGTCTTGAGGGGCTTGTATCCAGAGCTCCTGAGCTCCCTGCCAGGCTGCAGGCCATTGAATGACTGGGCTGCAGCCTTGCTCTGGAAGCAGCCATGCACTGAGAACAGAAGGAAAGTGGGAACCAGAGATACTTATCAGCATCTAGCTGTTCTCGGAAACAGATTTCCAACCAAATGTAGCTGTATAAGACTAAATTTGAGTCCTGTTTTACATGTGAAACAGTTCTGTCTTAACTCTGAAAAATGAACCAATGTCCAAAATCCTCTGCCTCTGAGCTAGAACATTTCTTCTATCTGATTTTTCTCTAATTTGCCTCTCAAAATGTAATCACTACTTTCATTTTCTAAATGCAACAAAATTTAACTGTGGGCTGCTTATTTTGTCTAATCCTACATATCTCTTCCTTTTATTCCAATTTGTATCTGTAACATGTTAAGTCTGTTTGTCTGCCATGGAAGGATAGATCTTCACTTGAGTAAAACACTTACTTGACTTAGGTGACCAGTAAAATAAAGGGGTGGGAAGAATGCTGTGTCCTAAAGCCAAACTTTGATTAAGAGATATCACCTCGTGCCTTAAGCAGAGATTTTTTTTTTTTTTTTAATATAGTTAAATGCTGTATAAACAGAACAGAGTATGAGATTTCTTCTGTCTTGGCTTTCCAGATTTTCAGTCCAGTACAGAAACATTTCTGATTGTGCTTTCCTGTGCATGGCTACTGTATCTTAAGAACCTCAGCAATTAGTACTATAGTCATAGATGCAATAAATCCTTCAGCAGCCACCAATCAGGAAGGCTTTTACAACATCCAACTAACTAAAATGGTATTTTTAAATTTTTTCTCCAATTATATACTTTTAAATAGGATAGCTCATGCTTCTCTTAGGTATCATCTCTATACGGCTACCATTCACCATGGCAATGAGCTTTTATTGTATCTAGAAAACTCTGAATTGGTTCTGGGAAGTTTGTAAATATGGGAGGCAAATGCACTTACCTTTTGAATAACTCTTCTCTTTCTCCTCCTCTCCTCCGAACATCCACCAGGTGCTGGGTACAGAGTATGCATTTGGCTCTGTCATGAACATCCTGATTCCCATGTGGGCAATGTGCTTAGTGGTTTCATAAGGTCTGCTTACAGATACCAGTGCTTACAAGATCAGGCGAGGACAAATCTCTCTTTATCATCCATCTCCCTTGAAATGCATGATTTTTGATTACTCATTCTAGCCATGATAGATTAGTTTAAAATTCCTATTTTATTTCAGACTGCAGCTTAGTCTTTAGAAAAAAACCTGTTACAATTGAGAATGATCATAAAAAGCCATTGAGGCAAGTCACCAGGATGTAACAACTGCATCTCAGACACAGAGAAGACACTGACATGTGGCTATATGTCAATGAAGGGAGATTTTTTTTGGAAGGGAAGTAAAAGTTTTCATTCAAGTTTCATAGCACATGCAAAGCTGTAAAGCTGTCATTAGTGTGTTATCCCCTGTCTAAGCCAAGTAATCACCCTCGTTGTCTTCTGTGTTTCAGAAGTGATGAGATCTCACCAGAGTAGCAGTATGTACCCAATAACCAGTGTACCTAATTGGATATGTTATATATGGTCTCTGTTTAAGTTCTGACAATTTTTGGCAAGATTATAGGAGATCCTTAAAACTTCTATGTTGACGAAGGTGTTCCTGCCAGGGGATTGGGAATAGGTGGTCTTTGAGGTATTTTACAATCCAGGCCATTTTATTGTTCTGTCCTTACAAATTCAGGAAAAATGGTTTCCAAATTGTAGGTATTACATTCAACTCGGGTTTGTTTCCTCTAGAGCATGTTGTTTGTAGTGATGTTTGGAGGGTGAAATGCTTTGCAAGATCAGCTCTTTTTTTAGTTTTCAACAGTTTATGTCTACATGTGGCATATGCCTGTAATATTCCAAGAACACTGAAACATGTCCCAAAATTACACCAGTAAAACCTGAAATGTTCAAAGGATTTTTTTGCTAAGTTGTACTACTGCTTTCCACTGTTAGGTACTGGGTGTAGGAGGAAGTGGTGTATATGTCATTATGCTGAAACATAGAAACAAGTATTAAGTGTAGTTAAGAGTCAGCAAAGTGCTTTAAACATATAGTAAAATAATTTGCTGAATAAGGGTATTATAGTAGTCTTTAAAATTATAAAATTTGGATTCTGTGACAGAGTGATAGAGTGAATAATTGGTTCCAAAACGCACACATTTTTATCTTGGTATGCCCATTTTCTATGGAAAAGTAATCAGTATATCTGAATACATAATAATTCTGTGTTTTCGCAGTAGGAACTCATAATAGCAAGTCTAGCATAATTTAGTTCCATGTCAGAATTAGAGATTAGGTATCATATTTAATAACTCCAATTATATGGAATTAAAATGATCCAGAGCAGTGAGTTCTGAGAAAGTGGTCAGTGTATTATTGAACCATTAGATCATGTCTTACTTAATAGCAACTTTATTGGTTGCATAGAACAAGAAAAACCAATACAATATTTCATTACATCCATATGTATGCCAAAGTACATAGTGTTTCAGAGAGAGAGAGAATGAGAATGATTTATCTTTGTTTTTAATCTCACAATCACCATGGTATCAGAGCAATAATAAAAAAAAAAAAAAAAAAAAAAAAGGAGAAGTTAGAAGTAAGGGTGTGAAATGAGATGTGATGCCAACTGGAAAAATGCAAGCAAGTGGAAACATATTTCAAAGCAGTCATTATATGGAAGAGAGAGACTCAAAATTAGAAATGTTAGTGACATATCCTATGAATAGAGTTTGAGGTGGCATACTAAATAGAGATACTTAAAATAGAGAGAATATTAGATAAGATCATAACGTTTAGACTTCTGTAATAAATTCCACTGAGAATTCAATGATTTACATTTAAGATGAATAATGTCTCTCCAAGCTGGAACCGCTATGGAATGAAAGACTTGTTATAGTCTTGAGGACAACCATAGACCACTCTGTTTTGCATCTTCCTCAAATAAGCAAATCTAATTATTAAGTTGGAGCTGAAGATGTTTGAAGTACTCCATGTTGCTCTCACCTGTAATTCCACAAAAAAAAAGGCCTGGTTCATTAGGTACTAGTAACATGAATAGCTCCTCTTCTCCTCAGTCTTGGTAGTTCTGATCTGTAGCAGGACTTTCTCCTGGGCAGTGTGCTGCAGTGGCTCTTTGCAGTGATTGGGAAGTGGCAAATGATCTGTCTTGCATAATTGAATATGGGGTTCATGCTTTGACAGGAGATACCTATTCTGCAGATAGAATATCCTTAACGTTCCAAAGTGTTCTGCAAAGGTGCCAGATAAAATATAAGAGGATTTAAATCTTGCAGTTTACATAGGCACTAAAATGAAGCATGCTTTATCTTGTCCATCATTAGTTAGCACAGTTTATATGTGTTGCCAAAGCCAGGCAGGTGTTCTGTGATTTCAGGTGATCTCACTGAGCCTGGTCAGTGTTTCACCTTGGATAAAGTGAAAACAAAGGAATGAAGGTTTTTGCACACTGCAGGCTGTGCTCAGGCTCTTACATTTCAGTTGGTTGCTCTCAGCATGATGTGGGTATTTGGAAACATGCTGTACAGAAAGGTGAACCCAAACAGTGGGGTGGGATGGAGAGACAGAAAGAGAGAAGGAGAGACTGCAGACCACTGACAAAGTCCAGCTCATTACTACAGTGTGTGTGTGACTACCTTTCCTCAGAAAAACATCTTGAGGATATGTGTGTTCATGGCAACAGTAGATTTACAGACCTTATATCTTCTCAAATGTGCATTTTAAAATGTGACCTTTGATTGTATCCATATATTCAGACAAACTTAATGTTTTCAACCAGTATTATTATTAATTATGGGTCATGAACACTTTTGACTCTATGACTTGTAACAATGTGAAAGGCAGGTTTTTTTCTTTTTTTTTTTTCTTTTTTTTTTTTTACTGGTTTTCTTTTAATATTCTTATATCTGCCATGCTGAGAGAGCAGCTAGGCAAGGTGGAACCCCGTGGTTAACATTTCACCCTTTCTAGGGAAGCCCTGAACTTCTGAAAGGTGGGGATTGCAATGTGATATAAAAGTGGAGAGACATCCTGAAAAACACATTAAATAGAAGCTAATATACTGTAGTGAGGAACAGGCAGAAAAAGGCAGTTTTGAGCTGTTATAGAATGGATTCCTAGGATGGAAGCAGGCTGCAGGGGGAGGGGATGGGGAACAATTTGCTGAAACTCCAAAACCTGGCTGAGGGCAGCTCTAAAAGCAGGGACATGCCTCTAATAATAAAGCAGGGAGAGAGAGAAGATGTATGAACCTTCTGTCTTTTTATCTATTTCTGCTTTGTCTTCACATGTCACTTTGCATTTTCTCTGTTTAACCAATTTTGAGGCAACAGGCTGAAAGGAAATCTGCAGTTTTCTCTGTGGGCAAGGGGACACTTGGACTAGACCCTGTGCTATCAAATAGCATGTGGTCTTGATATTTGGCTAGTTGATGATGTGGACCTCATTCAATTCATGTCCTCTAGGCTCTTCAGACATTCCCCAAAACTCAGGGCTTTGGTTTGGTTTGTTGTGGGATTTTTTTTTCTGGGGGAGGGAGATGTTTCCTGTCTTCAGACTTTATATTTGCCTAATTCTTTTCCTCAAATTGTTTAATTTTGGCCAGGAATTTAAAAGAAAATCCAACAGATAGACATGCTATGGAACTGCAAAAGGATTTAGACCTCTAATCTATTTCTTTGTCTCTGGAGACCAGAGCCTTTGTGTTTTTCATCTGGCCTTTTTAATTTTGTGTGTATCCTCCAGTTTATTTCCTATTTAATTGTTTAGCTGTTAATTTTAATCTCCCTTTTCTGTATAATCATTTCTATAATTGTTCTCCCTGTTGTTCAGTCTGAGACTGATCTCACTCCTATTTAATTCAACAGCAGCTCTGTTACTGAGTTTAACATGAGCCTGATCAGCTTCTATTTTAGTAAATGACATTTTCTTGAGGGTAAAGAAAAAAGAGTACTGACAAAAGTTATAAGGTTGAATAGATCCTAGAAACAAAATTATGTCATATGCTGAAGCAAATACACCACAACCTTGCCAGAGATTTATTAAGGCAATATTTTTAGAATGTTTTCCTCTCCTTCAGTAGAAACAGCAGACACTTTTTAAAGCCCCCTTGTAGAAACAGGAGAAATGATAACATCTTTTACACTACCCATAGATTAACTGTGAAAAATGATCTAAAGGATATTAAGAAATCACTACAGGAGATCTCACAGCATGAGATGAACCTCTGTATTTAATTTATGTGAAAACAGCGGGATTCAATTCTCCGACATTATTGCCACTTATGTTTTACAGGAATCTGTGCTGGGGCCACACAAATTCTAAAAAGTGAGCTAAAAGTCAAAAGAAATTGTCAAAAATGTCTGATATAAATGAGAAAAGTATAATTCAAAGGGATGAACTCATTCTTTGGGGTCTGCTTGTGCTCACACTGTCAATTCTGCCATCATTAGTAGAAGCAGAGCCATAACCCAGTGAAAACTTGTTGAGATGACACATTTTGGTTCATCATAATTATCCATTATGTCCCCAGTTTTCCAAGAAAAATAGAAGGTGCTTAATTTCCATCTTCTGCTTACTCCACAAAAATCAATGCAATTGTCCACTTAGAGACGACTGTGCTCTCCAGGGCTAAATGCACAGCATGGTTTATTGTCACATTTGTTCCTTTTAAGTACCTAAATCTAGTTCTGAGGTGCCACCAAGCTGCTCAGCAGCAGTGTTCAGCTGCTGCCTAACCCTTGGGCAGTGTAGCTTCTACCCACAGTGTGTGTAGAGCTGGCTCATTATTGATATTCCTCAACTGAATCAGTCTGAGACTCATAAACAAAGATGCAGAATGGAGTGTAATGGAAAGAAAGATTTCCAAGTTTTATTTAAAAAAAAAAATAAAGTAACTTATTGACATGAGGAAAAGTATGTTTGTGAGAATCTTAAACCTGAGTGATTCCACTGCAGAAACATAATCTAAATGTTTTGCTAACTGAAGGAGCTCTTGAAGAACCAAGCAATTTCACTATACCATTCAAATAACTGTTATTTAAAACAAAAAAAAGTCACCAAAAGAAGTGATAAGAAGTTTGAAGCATTTAACACAATGCCTGAAGGTCCTTTGTGCTGATACTTGGGTTTCTTTATTCATTACTCTGAGTTTTTAATCCTGCCTTCTTTTTTTGCTTGAGATTAGCAAACTGGATTAATGTAGCATTAACAAAGATGCAACATGAAAAAACAGTCTAGTGTATTCAGTACAGGTTATATTTCTTTCTTTCAATTTAAAAAAGCTGTAAAATGCATCACTTCTTTGATCAACTACATTTGAAATTGCTATTCTAATTTTCATGGACTCAAGACCTTCCCAGGCATTCCTTGCCAGATTGTAAATGTGTGGTCTTCTGAATGCATAGGGAGAGGTGGTCAAAAAAAAGAAAATAATGGAACTTCTTGAAAAATGAAAGTTTTAATTTTTCAAGAATTCAGTTCATTTTCCAAGAAAACCTTATAATTTTATTTAGAATTGCAATTATATTAAAATAAAATATTTATTTCAAATAATATTGGTTGTTTATCTGAAATTTAGCAGCACCTAAAATGCTATGTTCTTTTTTAAGTTTCATTCTTAGAATATATAAACAGAGATTTTTACTTCTTTATTCAGAGTATTTCTGGCACTTTCACTACTTATTAATTTCCCCTTACTAACTCATTGTTCACAATTAGATGGCTTCTTTTATTAATAATGAGGGGTAATATCAGGTAACTTTTATGTCTGTTACACAGACTTATAATTAGTAACCACTTCACCATTCCCATAACAAGATGATGGGAGAGGCTCAGATAGATTTATGTGAAAATATCAAATACCAGCAAATATAGACTAGCCAGCTAAAGCTCAAGATTGAAAGGAAATAGGATTGAATTTAAAGTAATTTTACATGAGTTTCTTTGCCTATCCGTGCTTATTATGGGGCAGAAGAATTGTCTTCCTTTAAAAAATAAAAGGTGTTTAGCACCCTATGGATAGGTTAAAAACAGAGGGATTTTGCTGCCAAAGGAAAATAAAAAGTGATGTTCCTACAAGATGTAAGGAAAATCTTGTTCCGTGACTGTTTAGCTGAAACTTACAATAATTGTCTCAAGTTTAATGTTTGACAAAGGTAGTGTGTTTTTTTAAATAGCAGTCATATTTGTTTCAAGTCTGGAACCTTATCAGAAAATTCTCTTTCTTTGTGGAGATATTTTCAGGATTTACTGTTTGTCAACTGTGCTTTATCCACCAGATAAATGTTTTCCAGGCGTTTTTTATAGTTATCCCAGTTAAAGCATCTATAAGAGCTTCTATCAACTAATTTATAAAAAGCAAGAATTCCTACATGGTGTTTTCAAAAATAGATCCTAAGCCAAAATAGTGTAGTATCTAAAAGCAAAACAGACATAGGAAACTCCATTTTACTATTTGTATAGGAATACTTGATTGTTTATACCAAATTATATAATTTTGTTTGACACTTGCATGTTGTCTTTGAATTATAGAAAACAAAATATTTGTAGGACATATTCAAAAAGTCAACATATCTCATTCAAAAAATAAGAAGGAAGTAAGATGTATAAGCAGAAAATTGAAAGTATACCCTAAAATAATTGAAGGCATCAAGAATTTTGTAATGACTTAACCATTTAAGAAAAAAAGAAAGAATGTTTTTCATGTTTTTTGTCTACTTAGGAACAGGTATTTGAATGCAAGTTCTTGTCTGCTAAAGAGACATTTTCCTGCTTGTTTGGTGGGTACTGAGAGAAGGGTGGTTTTCTTCAGCTTCTGGTGAAATGCATTGTTAGAAAATTCCAACATGAGAGAATTACTGATCAATTCTGTAGCATCATGGTCATGCTCTTCAGTTACTGATATTTTTATCATGTTCTTTCAAATAAGTAGGATATGGAGGTATAATACATTTAAGAATAGAAATTAGCAGATATAAGAATTTCAGACTTTTGCTGTTTTCTAAATTTTTCATTTTGCCAGCTGCATTAATGAATTATAGCAGATAAATCTGAGGTCATTTTCTTCAAAATTAAAAATTTATTTTCATCTGAAACTTACCGTCTCCTTCTTAGAAAATGATCTCATTTTGACAAAATCTTGGTATATTTAAGCTAGAATGTTTCTGATACAGACAGTAGTTATGTTATTCTAATATGCATGGTCCCAATCATGAATACATAAAATTTTTTGAATCAAACATGCCAGAAATAACATTTTTCTGAATATTGAGTTAGAAACATATTATGAGCATAATTGAATTTATTAGTATTCCCAAGAGACAATTACTGTTTCAGTGAGAACAAAACAGTCTTATTAGAGACACAAAAATGCCATGTATCTGTTTGCCAAATATACCACTAAGCTGTACACAAAAGAGCTGAATACTTATTAATAACAGCAAAAGGATTGAAAGCTAAGTATGGTTATTGATGTGAAGTCAAAAAAACATATCTGGCTAGTATGAACATGATGATATGAAATGTATTTTTTAAATACCTCAGAGTTGATCTAACTGTGGTTTTACTGTAGCATAATGCAGGATAGTGGTTAATCAGCAAAGAATTGGAAAATATTGAAGTTAAAAATAATGCTTTGCTGGCCTAAATATCTTTTTTTTTTTTTGTTTTTTTTTTTTTTTTGGTTGGTTGGTTGTTTAGGGGTTTCTTTTTCAATATCACATTCAAGAGTGTCACAAAGCAGCACAACTCCTGTAATCCCAATTGTTTTACTGGTTTCATTAACAGCAAGATTAACCAGCAAGGAGTCAACTCTACATTCAGGGTCACTATCAACAATGTGACAGATAAACCACATTAGTTGCCACTAAGTAATTAATATATGCATGCAAATATCTAAACAGTCTTCTATACAAAATCACAGCATTTTCTAATGTTAAGACTCATGGTGCTGTGTGTACTTTTCATAGAATCCTAGAATGGCTTGGGTCAGAAGGTGACTTAAATATTATCTAGCTCTAATTCCATGGCCATAGGCAAGGATGTCACCCTTTAGACCAGGATGCCAAATTCAACCTTGAACACTTCCAGAGGTGGCACAACCACAACTTTGGGCAACCTGTTCTAGTTCTCACAACTCTCATAGTGAAGAACCACTTTTCTCTTACTAATTCACCATTTTGGACCATACGTGTCTTATTTATTTATTTTAAGGAACTGCAGTAGTTTTATTGCTTTATCAATAGTATTTGAATGAGTGTAATTTTTTTTTCTTTTCCCTGCCTTTATACCTAGTAACTAAACCCTATTAAAAATGAGAATTTGATTTCCACAGAAAATTTTGTGTAAAAAAATCATGTTTTGAATTTGAATTTTGAAAAATGGAAATTCTGAAAAAATTTGGAAAGGCAAAAATAGCATGTATTTAGATATGAAACATTTAGATTATTCCTAAGGTTTATCTTAGATATCAAGTTTTTAATTTTACTAGAATGCCTAGTTTCTCATCAATATGCATGTCCTGAAATTAGAAATTAAAAATTCCAAACTCTTCAGAAATTAGACATGAAACTAGATTGGTTTCTAATGAAAACCATTGCCTTTAGGTTCTCTAAAGACTGTTTCCCAAATGCTTTCTTAGAATATCCCAGTTTCTCTAAATCAGATTGGTTTTTTGTATCACAAAGCAGCTCTGCTGGCCAAGCATGCATGGTCAGCATGGCCAAAAGAAGGCTGGCTTTCCCTTTTTCAAGATTTCCTTTCCCTGTATTTAGCCATTGTCTCTCCCCCAGTTTTTTCATCTGCAAGGTTGAGTAGTTTGGTTTTTTTTACTTCTTTGTTCAATTTTGTGCAGTCTCCCTTTTCATTCTCCCTTTTTCATGGAGTCTCTAGGAGGGGCTTGAGATTATCCCTCCTTGTGAGTTTTCAGGATCTCAGATTCAACTATTGGCTTCAAGCTCCATGCTGTGCCTCTCTCATGGTCTTCTACCTGCTATTCTTTGTAGTTTTTGATCCATCTTTGGAAAGAAAATGGCCTGTTCAGGGGGAAAAAAGCTTTCAAACAGCCAAACCTGCATGGTAGTGAAAACAGAAACTTCCAAGGAAATAGAGAGGGCTGTGCAGAGCTTACTGCAACTGTGAAGGTCACTGTCCTCGCTCAAACCAAGTCTGAAGATGAGGGCCAATGTACAAGATGCTATGGGCAGGGGAGGAATTGCAGAAAAACCTTTTTTTATCTATGTTCTGTGCTTCTTGATCAATTTGAAGATTTCCTATTAAAAAAAAAAGCAAAAAACGAACAAAAACCAACTAAACAAAAGCAAACAAAAAACCCAAGAAAAAAATAAAAAAAAAAAAAAAAAAGGAAAACAACTTAGTCTCTTTTTTGCGCTAAAGACAGAAATTCTATTTTAGTTTTAAAATCTTCTGTTTAGTATGTGTCAAAGCTGTGGCCAGCTCAGGTCCTGTTACACCATTGCTCTGTGCAAGCTCAGCACCTCCTTCTTCTTTTTGCAGGTACATTTGCAGGTATTACCATTGACTCAGGTATTGTTCCTGAGACTTGCCAACCAAAACTATGTTCCAGTTTTGCTGTTTCCTCTCATAGGATAATTTAAAATCTGTTGTTCTTTTCTTTCCAGAATGGTCAGGTTTTTCACTGAGTGATGCATATCTCACATAGCACAATCCTTTTTTTATTTTGTCTGAATTACATCTCTATTTCTCTGCTAATTTCTGTTCAAAATGTTGCCATTAATATTAGCTCCCTGAGTGGTTTTTATAGTCTGTGTCTTGAGTTTTTCCATTGGCTCTTTCTCTATCTACAAAGGACACAATAAAAATTTTTTAAAAAGGAAAAAAACCAAAATATTTTAAGATATTTACTATTTATGGGTTTATATATTAAAGAGATAGTTAATTCAGCATCCAGATTGGTTTTGTTAGGGAAGGAATGGATGGATAAGTACAAAAAACAAGTAATCAATGAACGCAAAACTACTACATATCAAGTTTTGTGATGTTCTTCAGATTTTTTTTCCTCAGGATCTTGACAAAAAGTTGCCTGAAATTATGATGTCTAATTAACTTTGTCTTTTATTAATGTATACACATTTTTAGGTCCGAACATGGATTCTTACAGTGGGATACACAACTGCATTTGGAGCAATGTTTGCAAAAACGTGGAGAGTCCATGCAATTTTCAAAAACGTAAAAATGAAGAAAAAGGTGAGAGGAAATAGACTCTTTTCTTGTTGCCTGTTAATACAATTTTTTTATTGTTTTCATACCTTTCCTAGTTGTCCATAGCCGTGCTGACTGTTCATGTGTCACGTCCCAAGATCCTGAATAGTTTGATATCAGGACTTTTGGTGTCTTGTTTAGTCTCTGAGAGTTGGAGTCAAGCATCAGCCCTCCAGTCTTTAAAATAAGAGATGGACAGTGGAGTTGGCTGTAAATTGTCAAAATGAATTTGAACCTCTGCTCCCTCTTAGTATGTTGCTTCAGCATCCAGAGTTCTCCTGGTAAATTAATTTTATAAAATGTTTTCTGATTATGTCTGTTGGAGACATGGGTATTACCTGTGGATTGGTAGGAGGAGGCAAGAGAAAGTCCTCCTTATAGCTTCCTATTTCTAATTATCATTGAAATTGCATAAATTTACTCTAAGACTGATCAGAATTTAACCACAATAGTTGTCTCTGTCATTTTTGGTACAGCACATTTTCTGTAAAGGATTAGGCTCAGCTTAGGAGTAGCACAGCTCTTCATGATATTTTTCCCATTAAGCTTCTTTTCATACATGAAGTACTTTTTGTCAGATGATTTTATTTAAAAATTGGTAAAGCACTGAACTACATTTTGGTAACACTAATGGTAAAAGCATTAAGAGAATTGTGCATGAAAAAGAAAAACAAATCAATATTTTTACAGAGAGGGCAGAAGTGCCGAGTGCAGTTCCTATGTGCTTCTGAATAGTTTTATTCTAATAACCAATAAAGAGTTATATATAACCAAATTAAGTAGAACAATGTTGTAAGACCTTGTCAGATTCCTTTGTTTTCCCCTATGTGTGCTCATAAAAGAGCTCCATTGTTATATTTTTTTGTTAGCACTGTATTATTTTTCCACAATTGCAATGTGTAGGGAGTCTGTCACAATGGAATACATCATTCCCTTGGAAGGAATGGACTTTAGATAGAGAGGGAGAGAGTTAACTCAGTTTCTAGGAGGATTTATGTCTGAGGTTATTAAGGAATTACACGCTGTGTCTGGAACAGGATCTGTTACTCTGGCACCACAACAACACAACCAGCTAGTACTTCCCCTTCCTATTCAGTCAGGTCAGGTTTGCTCTATTTCATTATCATTCATGGTAAAAAATAATGATGAGTAAATATGAAACATCTTAAAACTAGAAAAAATTTCTATACCAAAACCAGGATACTCTGGGTGGAGTGAAATGGAAACCTCCCCTTTTTGCACATGTGCAAAGAGCCCACTGTGACATATCAGTTTATACTACCAGAGTTTTCTTTTTTTTTCTTTTTTTTTCAAGGATCTTATACATGCTATATTAAAAATTTTTACAAGAATGAGACAGGATTTTACTTTCCTGAGAAATGAAATTTTACATTGAAAATATGTTTTCACTTATATTAGTACAAATATTTTTAAATTAGTGAAGTTACACAAGACATTAGTCTAACACATAAAAACATTTACTTCATAACCTTTATTATCCTCAGAATTTTATAAATTCTCCAATACATACTGTTTCACATAGGAGTGAACAGGTACTGCAATGGACTGTCACTGAGCTTCTGCTTCCTTTTTTCTAAACATTACCTTTTAGATCTGCAAGTGGCTGCCTCAATATTAAATTTCACTGTCTCTTAACTAAGCATAATCCTCAAATTCTTTATTGCCCCTTTTCTTCAAGGGGCTTATCACCAACTGCAAATTGCAATTGGTTATGTAGAGCTGGATGTTAAAAATTATTTAAGATCAGTTAAAAAGGCACTAACCAGTATAAAGGAGATAAACTTTCAGACATCTGGAGGATGATCAATAAGCTGCTTTACTCTGAGTGGTACTGGAGACATCAAGGCTATTAGGCCATCTTCTTCAATATTCTGGAATTAAGTCAATAACACATTTTGTTCTATAAACTTTAAAGATTCTTTTTTTAGATATCTCCCTCCAAATCATAAGTATGAATCATGAAGTACAACAGTTTTTTTTATGTAAAACAAATCAACTGTCCATGATAAGTGTTTACTAATCATATATTTTCTGACTTGGATTTGCCAGCATAGATAAAAGTGTTTTTAGGAGCTGACTGAAAAACATGGCATTCTTTACTTATGTCTTGCACGAATAACATTTCCATTTTCTGCAGATATAATTTACAGCCAAAGTATTTTCTTTATATAGATGCACAGAAAATAGAAATTTTTGCAAACAATATCTAAACTGACAAATGCACCAAGGCAGTGCCACATGAAAAAAACACATTAATATTTTCTGAATTAATTGTGCCATGACAGAGTAGGCTGGCATTGCAATCAGAGAAGTGCAAAGTTCCAAAATTATATGAGTACTGTGGATCCCATTCATTTGTGATCAGTTACTACCTGTATATAAGTGTGACAGTAAAATCTGTAGGACCTTGAGGCATGCCACCTTTGCCCTTGTCATCCTCAATATTTTCATCAATAGAACGTTTGCCAACAGTGAAATTTATTCACAGAGTGAAAGAATCTCTGATGGCTTTTGAAAATACTGGCTAATTCATTTCTTGAAAGTAGGTGTTAAGTAAGGGAGAGAATATGATGGGTAAATCTGTAAATCTCATCAGATAGGGCAAGCTTACTTCTGTACATTTATTGTACACTTTGGTGTACAATGTGGCTTTTTGAAGAGATTAGTGGATATCTGTCTCAGGGTGAGAAAAATGTACAGAATTTCAAATAATAATCATAATGATAATAATAATAATAATACACTCCATAATGCTGCAGTGGAAAGTGGAACTTAATGAGTTAGAGTGTCTTGAATTAGTTGAAGATTCTTATTAAATGCTGTTTATAAAGCTTTCAATAGTCTATTTTATTTTCATCCTTTTTATATATCCACCCCTGTATTACTGGAAATTAATAAACACTAAAATTCAGAATACACTCATTCTGTTATCAGAATACTAAGGACAAATTGTGCAAAATTCCCAGAGCTCTGTCACCATCTTTGATCTTGCTAGGACTCAAAGGAAGAAAATTAAAAATGCATTAGTTTTAGCTGGAAACAGAGAGGTGCAAGGGGATCAATTTTTGTCAAATGGAAACGACAGAATCAGTAGAGGGAAATAAATTATTTTTGAGTTTTGAAGAGGTTAGCAGAGATAATGGAAAGCAGAATAGAATTAGTATTAAAAATACCCATAACAGTTATAATTGAGGTGCAATTCTGATTTTCATAGGTCTCCTTTCTGTTGTTTTGGGCTGCAGAACGTCTGCTGCTCAGAGAGAGGTGGGAACTGGTTTTTTGTTTCCCTTGGCAGCAGGAGGGCTGGCAGGGGATAAGAAGAGAAAGAGGAGAATATCAGTGGCAGGAGAGCATGTGGTGTCCTGGGGAAGCTTTAGCTAGCCAGCCCTCCTGGTAAATTTAGAAGTATGAGAAGCTGTCTGTTTTGATGGGATCTGCACTATCTTGGGTATTTGGGGGTGTTGAAGCAGTCCTGCACAGTGTCTGCCCCCGCACAGCTCCTGCATGCCAAATAAAGCCCATGCACTTCTGATAAATACCAGAATAGTAAGAAATTCAAAGCAGTGGGATTTAAAGCTTCCATAAATATTATAAATTCTGCTCCTACAAAGACAAGTGTTTGGCCATTTGTAGATTGCTGCAGTAAAGCAGAAGATGATCTAGGTCACAGTGTTGCCATGTTGCATTTGTTGTATTTGAAAGTGCAATACATTTCAGTTGATGCTGCCATGATAAGCTAGTCTTACCCATAAGAGAGTACAATCTGGCTTTGTCTATTTGGACTTAATTCTTCAACTGTGGCATCAGAGAAGGGATGTTTTTATCTTCCATTTTCACTGAAAATATTACCATTGTACTCAGTTATTGCTACCACTGTAGACTTCTGGTGGCATATGTCTTTATGTTGACAAAGTTGTTACAAGATAAATACAGAATATAATGACAAAGGGGATGTACAGCAGTCTCTTATCTTGAGGCTTGTGCTGCTATAGCTTTGCCAACATTATTCTGCTCCTTCACGATAATTCATAAGGTTTTCTCTGTATTACCAAGATCACAGGGTAAGAAAGCTACAACCAATCACAACAGATAAAAACGACTTTTCAGTCTAACCTGACTTAGCTATGCCTGTCAGGCTGCCATCTGGCAAACTCATTGTCATTCACTTGTCCCACTAGGTCCTTATAAGAGTACTGAAGAGAGCTGAGCTCTTCATGGCTTGCAAAGATGGGTGGGAGATTGTGCAGATTATGGTTTTGACAGTAGGGTGGGGAAGGGAGGCTGGCAGGGCAAGGCAACTTCAGGGCCAAGAGATTGGGAGCAGGAAAGAGACTCAAGAGGAGTAACCAGGTTTACTGCTAATGACTCCAAGGCAGAAGTCTCTCCAGATTAAAAATAAAAAAAAACAAAACAAAAAAACCCTGGGATTATATACTGGGAGAAGATATTGAAGAGGGAGACTGAATTTTAATTAAAATTCCATTGGAAACTACATTTCAAAGATGGCAAAGGCAGGAAGGTCTGTAAGAAGTGATCAAGAAGGGTGGCTATGTTTGAATGCAGAGCCTGAATAAGGTATTTAAGTGGAAAACTGTAATTAAAAGACTAGGTCTGGTTTAAAATTAGATTAAGATTGAAAGGCAGAATGGGAGACCTGAAAAGTAGGGATGTAATTTAGGAAAGGAAAGCAGAAATGAGAATGGAGAAAGAGACAAGAAAAAACTTGAGATTAGGACCAGCCAAAATGATTGCATAAGAAGTGTGGGCAGAACATAAAATCTGAGCACAGGATTTTGGAATTTTACTGTTCTTTTTTCCATTACTATGTATCTATAAAACCTACAGGCAAAATATGTGCCTTGTCTTCCTGTTATGCAGTTGCACAGATTCTGATAGCTACTAGTGATTCTTTTAGATCAAGCTGATGAGGTGTGCAAAGATGTAAAGGCTCCTCTTGCTGATGTGTGCAGCTCTTTCTATAATTGAATCCTCTTTCCATTTTCTTCATGAGGAATGGGCTCATGAAAATGTTAAAAGTTTTATGTTGTGGCTAAAAAGTCAATAATTGAAAAACTACAGCTTGCTAGAGTCTCTACAATGTACATTTATTCCCCTATGTGGATTATTAGGACACCAGTGAAGCCTTAGCTTCCTACAGGATGCCACTGTCATGAAACAAAGGTAGTCAGTCTGCTCTGGACATGGAATAGGAATCTGCAGTAGAAGAGACTGTTACATGTTAAGATCTCTTTCACTTAAACTAGAAAATATGTATAATGAAAAAGGCAGTAGGAGTTTTGAGAAAGGTGGTCTCCTGTTTAAGACAGTTTAATGCCAAATGAAAAATAACTACTTTCCAGAATTATTTGTTTTACTGTAGAAATCTCTCTGGGCATGTTTTTCAGAAATTATTCTTTTGTTTCTTTTTTTCTGAGAAGCAAATCTATTACCTGAGTGAAGCAGTGCAGGAATTCTCAGACATTTTGGCTCATTGCCTTTACACAAATCTGGCCACCTCACCTCCATAACTTGTGCATTTAATGGTTAAAAAATGGTGTATAGAAATCTGGAGGGGTAAGACACCACCCAGGCTCTCTCTGGGGACCAGGGCACATGGGCAGTGCCCAGTCCTCATGCCCAGGTGGGGTGGGCAGCAGCTGGCTGTGTGCTCCTCCCTGCACGGTGCCAGCTGCAGGGAGTGCCAGGTCCTGCCACTGCACAGTGTCCCTGGAGCAGGGAATAGAGAGGGGAAAGCAGCTGGAGGCTACACACTTATGAGTTCATGTGCTGCTGCCTCCTCTCCTCAGCCTGTGTCTATTGTTTGTTATCCCCATCCCTCACTCAGAAACCTCTGGGAGGAAGTTTATAGAATGAGTGTCATCTCTAGCTATGAACTTTTCTGTGAGTTTTTCAAGCCACTTATGGATTTGGAATTTATTACAATCTATATTTTTCCTCCCCAAAGGCCTGAAGAGGTTTAAAAAAAGTTACCCATTATCTTAATCTTTTAAAAATAGATGAAGCAGAGTTCTCCAGATTACGCTGACAGAGGGTTTAGGTCAGAACTTCACAGGCCACATCTCATTTATTCACTTAAATCCTGTGTAGACATAGTTCTGAGTTAGCATAAATGCAGTTTGTATTATCTAATCAGTTTTTTCTGCAAATTCTGTTATAAATTATTTTTCCAGGTCAGTCTTCAGACTGTAAATGTTTATATTTTTTCAGGATATTTTTTAAAAATCTCGCTAGAGCTTTTTATGTGTATAGTAAAAAGTTATATGATGGATTTCCCTAGGATACACTTGTATTCTACTGAACATATATGAGAGATCATAAGTCTGGAGAAGAGATGTGTCAAGATCCAAAAATTTGCTTTGGGTAACCATACCAACAGTACAACAATCTATTAGGGACCATCTGCTGAAAATGAACCAGCATATGGATACCCAAAGAAATATTCAGTGTTATTGTTCAGTCTTTGAGAGTAAGAAAGAAGAATGTTTGAAATTTGCTTATGTTTAGGATTTTTTTTTCATTATGAATATTTATCACTGGACAAGTAATCTCTGACACTTACAAGGCAGTGTAAATTATTCAGGTATGGCTTATGTTTTATTAATATACAGATACAGTACTTCCTAAAGTGATATAAGTGGAAACCAAATTATTTTGATTTTTTTCCCCCAAATAGCTACAACTATAAATTTTAAGTCCAAAGGTTTAAAAATAGTCAGTATAATCTTAGAATCCAAAGTTAGATGAAAAATAAGTATCTTGGTTTTCATAAGAGCTGATCAGTCAAAATGCCAACTGAGGAATAACAGGAATCACATTTCTAAAATTTACATTCATATAAATGTGGAATTTGAAGCTAAATCTCAAGCTCATGTCACAGAAAGAAGCTGAGCTAATGAACTGTACATCTAGGAGAAAAATCTGCTTTTGAAGTAATTTATGTATGGAAATTTCTGCATGGTACAGTTTGACAAGGGTAAACCTCAGCAGTGACAAAAACAACGAAAACTCTATGTGAAATGTGAGTGCTCATAAATGGTGCTACAACCATAATTTCTATGTATTATGAGACTATTGGATGACAGAGAAATAAAGAACATGTCACTATACAGTGTGAGGCAATTTATTCCTGAATAGCTTGAAATTGGATTGTAAATGTAATCAAGTGCATTGATGTTCCCAGCTATTTGGTAACGATGAAGTATGCTTTTCTAGAGAATTTTTCATTAAGGAAAATATTAAAGTCTAGGTATTTTAGTGTTATATCAAACAAAATCAGAATATTTCTTCTCGAGCGTTCAAATACTTCTTGCACCTTTTTTTTTTCCCCCTGAAGATTTTCCTTTCATCACCAAAGATGAGAATTCACACGTCTCGTAGAAAGTTTTTTACTTTTATGGCCCAAGTGATCTAGGGCTCAACATGTGCATTTTTCTCAGAGGTGAATTTGACCTCTGTGTTGGAGGGATATGTAGGTTTCTCAAGGCAGCACGTCTTGCCTTATGGTTGTGAGCAGAAGTTAACACAATGTTGAGGCTTTTTTCTAAGACTATTCTCCAGAGTGCCAGCAGGAATGGTTGATTCTAATGTTGTCAAGATGGATTTCTTAGTGCAATTTATAGACTAGCATTTTTTTATTTTTGTCCTTTCAAAAGAGTTTTGTGAAAAATGGTCATATCACTCTGTGTGCTCGTTATGGTGGGATTAGCAATGTTAGTAAAGCAATCACCTCTCCAGTTCTCTAGTGCATTGTAGTCATAACTGAGGCTCAGGCTTTCAAAAACAAGGGTTTTTATAAATTTCTTTAACACGTCACTTAATCTCTCTCTATCCCTAACCTCTGAAAAGATTCTGTCTTCTGCTTCCCCTAGGGAGTATCACCACTAGGATATTCCCACTTCTTTTTTATATGAGCTGGAAAAGAGGAAAGGTGTCTTCTAATCAATAGCTTCTCCTGGCAGCAGGGCATGGAGTCAACACATCCAGATTTTTAATAGCATTATTGGGAGAGGGAGTCTGCCCAATGATGCAATTATCCTAAGTAGGAGTCACCAAAGAAGACATGTTTTAGAAATATGTGCTTTAGCAATCTAGTGGCTGTAGATATTTAATTCTCAAAGCCAAGCTTTTTGATCATATCCAATTGTCCATCATTGTCAGGAGTACCACACACTCCACTATCCTGAAAGGTAGTCACCAAGTTCTTAGATGGCAGGTGTCACAGTTGATCCTCACAGGAAACAGAAATGTTGTTGGGTTTTTTTAAGATTTATAAGTAGATAAACAAATCTTCCATCATATCAGTCAAAATACCTCTAAGACAATAAAAGTTAGTTTTTTACTCCTGGTAACTTACTACTGGTCAAAATCCTTAATACTACATCACATATTTTTTCAAATGTTAGCATTCACTCATTGAAACTAATGTAATTGCAGCTTGAGGCATTGCCAATACTAATCATACAATCTATTATAGGAAGTACTCATAATAGCTGTTGAAAAAACCATTGTGGAGTTATTGGGAACAATGCATAATGTGTTTTCAATGGTCCTTTTTTCTCATTCCATTACACAATAGAAATTAAGAATGTATTACAGTATAGTTCTCTAAAATATTAATGGCTTTAATAGCTCTCAGATAGAATCTCCCTCAGCCCACATAGGGTAAAGTTCACCCATCCACCACTGACTTTGCATCCCCAGCCTGCTGGCACCATCCCACTTGTGTCCATGCACTTAATGTAGGGGAGCAAGCCAAAGGTGAGAGCCATACTGAGAGAAATGAGAGTTTAGTTTATGCAGTGGAGAGACTATCCTGAAGGCAAGCTCATGAGTGGTTTTATGGTCCCTTTTGCAAGCTCACAGACTTTACAGGTTTTTTCCCCTGCAAACTCTATTTTCTTTCTTTTCCCTCCAGTTCAGAGGTAGGACACCCATCAGCAGGATTTCTGTATGGATCAAGGAGAAGAATATTTGGTTTCAGATTTCTGAGGGCTTTTATAATTGATGTCAGTGATATTCATTTAAATGAATAAGGTCTAGGAAGCTTCACAGAGGGATTCTTTAAAAAGAGTTTCTCTCTACAGATTTCATCCCAGGAGTCTGGGGAAGAGACAACTGGAAAAAAAAGTTAATTAATAACATTAAGTGTTTATCCAACTAGTGCCAGAAGACAAGGGACTACTCTGCCAGCTAGATTAGACAGGGTTGATTTACTTAAGAGAAACCAGAATTGCCTTCTTAAACAAAAAATAATCCTGCATTTTAAATGAAAAAGAAAAAAAAAAAATATATTTATATCAAAACCTATGAATAAATGCAAAAGTACTCCTAGCCTTTCTATGTTTCTATGAATTCAGTTAAAAAACCCAACAAACAAACAAACCACAAAGATTTAGCTAATATAGCTTTATATTTAAAGATATTTTATTCTGACAAAGGGAGGTGACCTGGTAACAAGGAAACAAAATGGAGAAAAGACAGGAGTAAATTAACTCTTCAGTCATGCTAGAAAGTTGTTTGTGGAAATCAGAGTACAAAACTAATGTTACATTCTGGAGAAAAAGGTAAGTCTTCATATGTAAGACTCTTTCTTCATGGTTTAGAATGGAGTTCAGCTTTAGGGTCTATGACATAAATATTTTCACAGCTGGTTTCTAGTAAGATAAGAAGTAACAGAAAGTTTTCCCTAGCCATAGCTATAAAAAACAAATCTCATGTTTAATTACTCTTCATTGCCAAATTGTCAGGTGATCCCACAAACTGGTAGATGATAGAGTCCTCCAGGACACAATGGATATGTATAAGAAAGCCAGTGAAAAAAAGCCCAACAAAAGGTTTGTGCAATAACAACCAAATGGAAAGTTGAAGCTATCATGGCAGGTCATACAGCCAGTGATAGTTCTAGAAAATCCTCAAGAATTTCCATGAGCAGAAACTTTATCCCAGAGCTTTAGACAGATTTTTTTAACTCCTGTGATCAGACACCAGGGTCTGTGGAGAGTAAGGACTTTGATCTCTCTTCATGGTCACGAGTTTCCAGAACAATTTTGGTTTGCTCATGAGCCATGCTGCTCAGAAGAAAATGGCCTTCCAGCTTTTGTTCTGAGTGCATTTGTTCCGAGGACAGACCGCTTCTTATCCAGATATATAGTCCAGACTGGTGGCAGTGGCATTTATAACAGTGCTCAGATCTGCCAGGATGAGACAGATTCACCTATCCAATCACAGATGGTTGAAAATATGACTCACAGATGCTGCTGTGTGAGAGCTTGGCTTCAGCAAGGATTCGGGAGCACTTGCAAAAATGGATTTTATTAGCTACCATGTATTTTTCCAAAGGCTGATTTACTGTTTGCTAGAAGGAAAATGAAGAAGGAAAAAATAAGAACCTTTCTCGTAAAGAAAAATTATATTTTTGATAGTGAGGAGACTCAGTAGCTCATGACTTTCTTTTGTCAGACAGAGAATTTGTCGGATTTGCAAGATCTGAGTCAAGACTCCTTCAGTGCATCTGGTGTTTCCCAAGGAGTGAATGTACTGAACTTAAGGAGTTCTAGTGGGTGGGAGCGATGGCTGGGGAGAGGGAAAGCTGAGCTTCCTGCAGGTGGAAGGGGAGAGCAGCAAGCCTTTTAGAAGTGCTCTTAGTGATATACCAGTGCCATTTCTCAGGGCAAATCTCTTTTAGGACAAGCTGCTATTGACTGGCAGAAGTGAAAAACAATTGAACAGTGTTTTGTTCTGAAAGCTGGTATTCTGGAGGAGAGTTCTGCATCACAGCTAGATTCCAGCAGTGGTTTTGCTGAGGATAGTCCAGAGCTGTGATGGGTGTGGGTGCCCTGCATTCAGCCCTCTCACCTGCAGCAGCAGCAGTTCCACTGTGTTTTACAGAGCTCATCATGCTAGTGCAGGTCACTTAGGTTATCTTATGGGCTTTCTTTTGCTTGCCTTCCTCCTGGCTGGCTGGCAGAAGCAAAGGATGAATAATACCTGCTGCCAGTGACAGCTGCTGTTATACAACTCCCCTTCTGTCCAGAAAAGGGCAGAGTAATGCAGGGAAAATTACTCCAAGAGGTATCCAAGGAAGAGCTCCACTGTATGCTGTATCTCTAATTCTATTTTTTTGTAATAACTACCTGTCCAAAAAAGGGTTACCAAACTTACAAGTGAGCTAAAATACTGATCTGCAGTAGTGCAAGGACAGATACAAATGAAAGATGTAGGAGAGCAAGGAGAAGTGTTATGATCATATTGCTAATGTGATATGAATAGGAAGTTATTTATTTTGATTCTGTGAGTGGAGGATTATCAGTATTACTGCTTTTGATAATATCTTTTCACACATTTGCTTCTGGCATTGCTGTAGCCACCTGATTAATATTACCAAGGGTTAGTAAATCTGAATCCAATGCAACTTTACTTTCATGATGAAGATAGTCCATACAAATATGGAAGACATTGGGCTCCTCACCTACCCTTGCTAAAATGTACACTATTTTCATTAGAAATATAAAATACTTTGGATTTATTTTCAAGGAACCTTTTTTGGCTTAGGAGAGCAGAGAGAGATATTTCTGTCTATCTGAAAGATGCTTTCCCATAGCTTTTAATTTGTCAATTGGATATTTTTAGCTGAAGTTAATTGTCTTCACCTCCTCTTGGGGGGGGTGGGGAGTGAGGAAGGGATGGACATGTTTCAGAGCACTAATTTTTCTGACCCTAAATCTTACCCAGGATAGGTGGGATGAATTGTGTTTTAAAGGCTTTTGTCCCTGTCCACTGGCTACTGAGAAAGGCTACATCTAATAGTTCAACAGCCAATTTCTGCAAAATAAACTACACCAGTTAAAAAGGAAGACTGAAGACCAACTAAAATATGCCAATAAATTCCCTAGCCATTTAACAGGGAGTAAAAGAAATTTAAGTTAAAGTGTCAAAATTTCATCTAAATCCAAATTCTCTATGGACTTCATTCCCCATTATTTCTCTTCCATGTCTCCACCCATACTAGGAGTAGTACTAGGTATGTTTCACCAAGTGCCTGTTTGCAGGCTTTAGAAGAGAGATTTAAAAACCCAAAGGCTGTTTTAACAAAGACTAACCTGCTCCTTTTCAGCTTTGATTGCCACTTAATAAACAGCTAAAAGGTCAGACATAGTTCTCTTTTCCCAAAGAAGACAAGGGACCATGCTGTATCTGAGAATCTTTGCTTAGTACCTGCTTTCATTTTAGCTTAATGAAGAAACACATTTCAACAGTCTTCCTCCCCTGCAGAGCACACCAAAGCACCTTTTTTATCTATAATTATTTATCTTTATTTATCAATAATTATCTATACAATAAACCAGCAGATTAGCAAAAAGTGGTTCACAATGTTGCCAAAACATCTTTCAAAATAGAAAATGTATCACACCAAGCAATATGAAAACCAGACTTACTAAAGTTCTTCTTACATTATTTCAAATTTTTTGTCATTTTTATCATTTCCTTCAGCTTGATAAGAATGTAATGCAAATACAATTTATTCTACACAGGAATACTAACCTTGCCCCTATTAAGATTAGCAGACACTTCTGGCTTTTTAATGCATTTTCAAAATCCTAATAATTTCATCAAATTGAACTGAAATAATCACAACTTTATTAAGCTTCTCAGGCTTAATATTTTTGAATATTTCATTCGGATTAAGTCAACTCTTTCCCAGAATGAAAACTTGGGAAAAAAATGTCCATGGATTTGTCCATGTTAAAGCAATTTGGAAATAACTTTTGACTATGGGATGAATATTCTCAGTAATAGAGGTAGATATTAATTAAGAAACCATGACCATACAGTCAAGAGCACTGAAATAAAATTAATTTAAGCCTGATATTTCAACATGCTTACAACTTTGCAACCGAAATAATGTAATTGCAGTGTATTTTTTCTGCCTTGCTGTGTGTACAATAGTAGAAATGTCATAGGGATTGCATGCAGTTATAAAAGACTTTAATGCATGGTTTGGATTGCTATTTTTATCAACAACTCTTGTTTTTCTATTTTGAACCTAAACCCAAATAAAATTAAAAGCATGTTTTACACTGGGTGTGCATTAAGGCCTCTGACCTTTGTAATACAGAAAAGATATATCATTCCTTCCTGCTCCCTGGGTAACAGGGGCAAATATTAAACACATAGACACAGAAAACCTCCAAAATAAACTTTTGATGGCTTCTGTGTTTTCCACATCCAAGAAGGTTTTGAAAGAGTGAGCACTAAATCTTAGTGAAAACTACCTCAATGCCTGCTCTGCTACTCTGAGATTGATGAACATTTTCTACATTTACATGCAGAAACACAGCAGTAGCTCCCTAGAATATATTTTTCTCATTTTCCAGGAGTTAATGTTAAACCTGGGCTTCAATATAAATGTTTAAGAGCCCTCACAAAGTCTTTTTAGAAGTTGGAAAGCACTTCAGATACTTCTAACAACCATGAAATGAACTAAAATAATTTGCCTTGCTTTCATCTTTCTAGATTTCTTTTCTTTGTTCATTGTTTAAAACCTTTATTATTATCAACCTGTGTTTTTCTCCCTATATAGGAATAAATCTGTACAGGGTCTATCTGTGGCTCATGGGAATCTCCCTGCTTCTTTTTTTCCTTTTTTTTTTTTTTTTTTTCTTTCTTTCTCTCCAGATCATTAAAGACCAGAAGCTACTGGGGATAGTTGGAGGGATGCTACTGATTGATCTTTGCATCCTGATTTGCTGGCAGGTTGTGGATCCTTTGAGGAGGACAGTGGAAAAGTATAACATGGAGGTATGTCCTCAAGCCCAAATCATACTTATGGTTGCATATCAGTGTCTATAGCTTTCCATGAATTAACTAAGGATGCATTAGGTAAAATGAAAGCAAGTCATGTATTTTGGGGGAGGAAGGATTCTGGTTTTTAAAACCAAATAGAGAAAAAAGAACTGCAACCAAAACAAATTGTGTATGTAGTTGGAGGTGCCACATTTCTGTCACTTGTGAGACATTTTATTTGCAATGGTTGTAAACACAGGAGAGTCCTCTGCTAAGACTCTCTATTAGAGTCTGTTGCAATAAATAATAGATTATCAGAGCCCATTAGTGGATTTCAGTAAGAGCTCATTCAAGATAAGTGCAGGAGAGGTCACTGCTTAGACTGCATTCTTTGTGGAGATGGTCAGGAACTGTGTTACCTGCTGCTATATTTATTTGCAGTAATTTTATGTGCATGCACCCATACTTGATTGTTCCTCTTTTAATGGTATTCCCAGAAAGGTCACATGAGCAATTTTGATAGGCAGGAGGTAACAGCTCAATGCCAGGTGTATGCACTCTCCAGCACTCTGGTTGGTTTCTAGAAGTGGAGCTGAAGTAGAGCTTTCTGGATAAACTGACAGCAAGAAACAAGGCAACAACAATTTATACCAAGGAAAAAAAAAAATCTATCTGTATGTATATTTTGCATTGTTTGAGAGTTTATTGCCTCCAGCATGGAAACTGGTGATATCTGACAACCAGATTATACGAGGACAATCTAGAAGTGTTAGTCTCTTCTCCAGTTCTTAGCAATCTGTAAGAAAAAGAACAGTAATTTTCTCTTTTGATGATAACATTTGCAAGAAAATATATACCATTTTACTCCACTGCTTTTATTTTGTTCTTACTTTGCAGTGTAGTTCTGGAATTTTATTAGGAGAAGATTTTACTTTTTTGGTAGAATTTGTATAAGATACCCTAAAACAATGCCTCTAAAACTGCAAGTGATTTCTTTGAAGAAACCATTTTAGAGTCCAAAAGATTTGTCTCAGTCATTCCCTAGAGATTAAAAGACTTCCCAGCTAATACAGTTATCAATAAAAAATAGAAAATGCAACTGAAATTTGTCTTTTGGAGAAACTTCTGGTCTCTGTCTGTATAGCTTGAAGCCATAGCAGCTTGTTGAGAACCTTGTTTACTTCATTTTGCTCCAATTGTATTGTAAGTGATATTTCAGTTGTCAGTATTGTTAACATTTTGACTGCTCATCTAAACCCAAACATATTATGACAAATAGTCACAAAATCAAATTAGAATAATCTCAGATAGGAGGAATTTTACTTTTTACTTTAGTTTAAACTAAAGATCCTGATATCTAGTTTTACTAGACTTACTTGAGTATAATGTCCATATTCAGCAGCAGTAACTGTGAAGTTAAACCATAGATACCATACATTTGAAAAACAATGTTTACTGTAGTTTTGAATGACTGCAATTTCCATCTGAACTTTTCAGTGTATATTCTTTGATCTTCTAATGTATAACACTAAAAACATTTGGGGCTTCCCAGACCATGGAGCTGCACACCAGTTGCCTGAACTTTGCATAAGAACTGAAATTCTCCTGGAATTGTATAGCCCATGCAAAGTGGCATTCACCAAATGCACACATGAAAACGTTTGATATTTTGATCCCTTTGACTTGAACTTACTGTTAGAGCTCTTAGCTATTACTGTAAGTTGCACAGAACATTTTTTAAGCTAATGGATTTGGGGTGGGAAGGAAATAAAAATATCATGCTAGCAAATATAGTCATTAAACTATTGTATGTGCATAAAATATGTTCCTATAAAAGCAGTGAGGTGAATTGCAATTTGCTTTCCTGAAACACACCTCTTCATATCTCAAAAACTCCTGTGTAAATGTAAATGACAATTGTCTTTGCTATTATTATTATTGCTGTTGTTGTTATTATTATGTTCTTTTTTAATTTTCAGGTTTTTAAAGTGTAATGATGAATTCTTTAGTCGAATTTGATTGAGCACATATTATCTTTTCTGTGTTTGAAAAATACTTGCTACATAGTAAACACTACTGGTGGCAAATTTCTGTTTTATTTCAGGAGTATTTTGTAGTGGATATTTCTTGCCCCACTTGATTCTGTGAAATAATTTTAAAGGGATTATTTCTGTCAGTTAATACTAATCCAAGTGATAAAGATTAAACTAAATGTTGCCTCCAAAGTCATGAATGCAATCAGTCATTCTAGCTAATGAACCATTTGAGTTCTGTTTAGGAATACTCATCAGGTTCCTACGTGATAGTTCTGCATTTGGCTTCTGTCAGGTGGCCCTCTGTTAGTTGTGTCTTCATAAGCACATCAATCAGAGGAAAGAAGCCTAAAGACTGGGTAATGTCCTGTGCTGTTCACTATTATTCACAAAATACTTCATTTTAATGAAGGAACAGCAGTAAATTATCAAGAAGTTTTTAAAAGAGTTCTTAAACCCAGAACCTAAAAATCCAGGCTTCTTTTCTGGAGCTGTTTGCAAAGTCCATGCAGTCCATGCCTTATAAGCTGAGGATGGGCAGTCTAAATTTAAAAACAAAAAGGGAAATTGAAGGCATTTATTGAGACTCTGTGGTCGTTGCAGAAGGCAGAAATTGTATGGGTTGTTGGGTATGTCAGTTTTCAGACCAATTTCTGGCATCCTGACCCCACAGGTATGGTTTCTTTAGGAAAGCACATCTATGGCTGCCATAAGACCCCCATGTTAAACGTTTTAATGACAGAACCATAAAGCAGCCAGATCGTCCAGTCAGTAGGGGAAGTAGTTTATGGTTTATGGACAATAAGGCTGCTGGATAAAAGCAAAGATGTTAAAGACCAAGGCAGGGACGATGTTAAAGCTTCCCTACTCCATGCTGATTTGCAGAACTGTAACAGTGTCCTTCTGTACATTTCCTAAGAGTGCTGTAGGCTTGATTTCACATTATGTAAAAGCATTTGGTGACACAAAGGGCTTCTCAACTCCAAGCAGCAGAGTAAAAAAACAAACTGAATTAATCCATAATATTACCTCTATTCATCTGTTTTCCGAGTTGCACTGGCTGTAACATTTCTCCTTTAGGTAATTTTTCAGACCAGTGGAGAGACCTCTCACTTTCTTTCTCACTAAGTTCTTCCTAGGCTGAACTAGGAATTTGCTTTATTTCATCATGATTCACCTTTTTTTGTCATAATCAAAATGCTCTGCAGTTATGCTCAGATCTAAGCTAGGCTGCTGCCAAGCTAAGTTTCTCCCAGCCTTTTGAACTGGAGTGCATCCTTCCTTCACTGTCTCACTGGCTGGGCTCGTGGGCTCTGCTGCCCATGAGGAATTATGGTGCTTCTGTGGATGCAGCTATAGAAGAGTTTTGCAAGGCTCCACCATTTTTTGCTTTTTGACTTCCTTTCTTAAGAAGCCAGTGTTTATGTGCTAGGATGCTCTGTGTGATTTTTTTTTTTTCCTACTACCTAACAAACTTTGTGTTTCAGTCAAATCTGACAAATTTGAGCAGATACATCTCTTAAGGACATAGGACCACAACAGATATACTGGAAACAGCCAGCTGTGTGGAGGAGAGGTTCTGGCAGTGTCTCCTCTAAGAGAAGGGTCACAGAGTGAGTTTATCCCTTTATCTAAATACAAATATTTTAAATTACCTGCTACAGGAGAACTTCACTCTTAGCCGAAGAGAATCCAGCCACAAAACAAAAAATATTTAGGAAACCAGCTCACTCTAATTTCAGTTGCTCAGCTGTGTTGCAATGAAACCACAGTCTGAAATAGCAAAATCCTTCAGAAAGTGGAGTCTGTGCAATAGCCATATCATAATTCAATTCTGTGCTTAGTACAGTTGAGAGGGTCCCTGTGTACACATGCACTCACACTCACCTCTTGCTTGTAATCGGCTCAGCGAGTCAGAGCATGGCACTAGTAATGCCAAGGCCAGGTGCTCAGTCCCTGTATGGCCCATTCACTTAAGAGCTGGACTTGGTGGGCCTTGTGGGTCCCTTCTAACTCAGAATATTCTGTGATTCTATGGTGTAGTAACTCTTTTTCTCTAGAGTTCAGCTTGAAAGCCTCTGACTGGCTTATCTTCTCCCAACATAAATATCTATGAAACAGATTGGATCTTTGTAGCCTTGGAAAGTAGACAGTGATAGTGTTTAATAAATAATAACTTTTAGGGGAAATGGACTACCTTTTATAATTCCCATGGTAAAAAGATCTTGCATTAATGTTGGATTCAATGAAAGTAGTACCTTGCAGACTGGAGGCCAATATTTCATGTTAAACTTTAAAACATTTATCCAGAGCAGCAGCCGTTGCATTCTTGGTGTCTTAGTGCCAGTTAAGTAGTTATTTCTGTGATGTTTCCTCTTATGCATTCTAATGATAGCATTATCAATATTTAAAAATAAATTTCATTCTGGTATCTGGAATATCAGTATTTAAGGTTTCAGCCTAATTTGTCCTGGGATGGTAATAAATGTGAAATAGAGGAAAAAATCTGAACAAAATGCCATTTTAGAAGACACAGAAGAGAAAAAGACATCAATGAGCATGTCCTACTTGGGCTTCTAACATCAATATAAACATAAAATGCAGCAAGCAATATGAGGAAACCTTCTATGAGGATGTTGCAATAACAAAAATACCAATATGCAAGAAAGATTAGTAGGCCATACCAGTGTCAGAGTAGTGCAGTGTGTTAAAGTCAATTCATATTACCAAATTAATAATTTCAGTGAGTGAGACAGAATTTCTATGGATTTCAAGTGTATAACAATGCTGCCAGACACATATTATTACACAAGCCAAAAGGTCAGCTTTGATTGATCTGTTGAGGGACTCATAAACATTGCAAAACCAAAAAAAAATGGTTATTTAAACTGGACAAATGTACTGCTCAGACTAACTCATTTGTAATTCAACAGATTAGAGAACCCACAGACAGAGAATTAACCCTTGATTTCATTCTAAATAGCACACAGAATCTGTTCCAAAGTCTTTCTATCTGAAAGAGTTTTCCATAGCTACAAATAAATCATTCTTAGTTTTGGTAGCTTTGAAGAAGCAGCAGTCAAAAAAGTTCTGTAGAGTGGTACTCAACTTCAGAAAGCAGAAGAACATTAAGTTGAGGAAGCTTCTTAAGCAGAAGCTAAAGAGAAAACTGCAGAGAGTTAAATCTGTGCAGGTGGTTTAGGGAGTATTAAGTACCTCATACGTGAGACACAGTAAATTCCTGCCACACATCAAGTAACACTTGAAAAAGAAAAGACTCAGCATGACAAAACAGCAGAAGACATCCTTCAAAGAAATAAAATTATATCCAGACAGGGAAAATACACAGGATCATAATGTCTGGTAAGTTAAATGTAGAAGACAATAAAGCAGTCTAAAAAAGCATCTTAAAATGAAAGAAAGAAGAATAATAAGTCTTCCTGTAAATACCAGTAGCAGCAAGATTTCCATGGAATCTTGGGAATAATATTTAAGCAGAATAGAAGATCATTACTAGCAGAAAATAAGGCCTTATAGAATGATTAAGTGACTGTTTTGCTGCTTTGTTCAGCAAAATTCTTAGTGGAAGAACCCTTTTGATGAACTCACTGAGGAGTGACTGGAGTTGCTGGTAGGAATAGGGAAACTGATCAGAAATAAATCAATGGGAAAAGATTCTATTCTCCCAGGTTTTCTATAGCAATTCAAAAGAATAATTGTCAAACTACTGATAACAGTATGTAATCATTAGTTCAGAACTGCTTTGATATCTGCGCAAAATGTTGCAAATATCTTGCCATGTTTTCAAGACAAAGTAGAAACCTTAAACTTGTACGTTAATGTAGTAGGCCAACTTATAAAAATTATAATCAGGAGTAGGATTAGAAATTGATATGCTACACTGAGGAGGAGTTGACATCACACTTGTGAAGGAACAAGTCATTAAAACTTAGTGAAGTCCTTTGAAGAAGCCAGCAGACATGAATAGAAGCTGACACAGCCAGCTAGGTCTCAAAAAAAGGACTCATCAATTTCTTTCATCAAAGGCTCTCAGAGAAAGGAAATAGACATGGAATAAGAGGGAGGCCGTCAAACGGGTATGAAGTTCTTTAGAATAAGGAAACAGAACTCCGAAATAAATAAAAGTTCATTTTCACGTAAGGAGGCATGTAGCCAGTAGAGTCCTTCAGGCAAGTCCCAGTCTTTGTTCTGATACCTGTATTGTTCAGTAGAAGAGGTTATATCAAGTTATTTCAGAAAATATAAAAGAGGGCTGACTATGAAGAACTCGGGACAGACATTGCAAAGCTTAACATAAAGTGAAATGCTCTCTCCTTATAGCAGCTGCAGCAGTAAAAATAAATGTTGTTTTGTTTGTGATGTAAACTTTTTCTGATAGAGAGGAAGATGGAATTATAGATTTAAGTTCAGCGAGAGGAAACCCATAAATAGATTAAATAAATTGAGTACATCTTACATCTTTCTGAATAAAACAGAAGAGCCTGGCTTTAGAACAATTATAACTGCCTAAAGTTTTCATTTAAATAACTAACCCAAATCAAAATCAGCTGGTTTGACACAGCCCTCTGAGCACCCTGTTATGTTGAGTATATCCTCAATGTATGAATGTAAGTACAACAGGACTGGAGGAATTAATATTGTTCCTGGGTATCTGATTGTTTTTTCTGTGGGATTGCTCCTAGAACCTGAAGAAATCAATACTGCTGTACATGAATTTAGCTATATATAGATAAATAAGTCTAAAAGTTACTCACAATAGTAATGCAAGGTCAATGGTAAGTGAGAGTTGTGTGAAAATAACTGAGATGGGATGCAAAGAATACTCAGGAAGGAGTGCATATTTTATGTGTGAAAGTCCAATGTGAGCATGGAGCTATACCCTGATGGACTAGTTAACTAAGAGCTGTGGCCATCAAATATAACACATTTTTTTAGGACAGACATTTGTCTTTTAAAATTGCTTTGTCCCTACATTTTTTCAATGAAAGTTATGTGAAAATTTGGCTTCAAATGCACAGATGTAGATATTTTTCTTTAACATCCATTTTCATGATAACACTGATATTGAAGAGACTGGAAAATACTTTGGTCCAAAATTATTCACAGAGGAGTGTGGAGTGGGCTGGGATGGGGTGGGGTGTTAGTATTCACATGATAACATGGGAGTTACATTGGTATGGAATTGGTGAAGATGTCTGTTTCAAATTCAACAGCTCAAGCAGATTTTTGTAAATTCTTTGATGTTTTGAAAAAATTGGATCACATTCTTTTCTCTTTCTGCATATGTATATATGCATGAAGAGATGTGTTTATGGGGTTTTGTTTACATTGTGCTGTTCAGTCAGCTAACAGCTGGATTAGAGAGAACTTTGTCAAATGTGCAATGTGAAATGAAGAATTTAATTGGCTGAAGTAGTTCCTGGGGGTGTTCAGCCTAATGCAGGTCAGAGCTTGTTAGTCAATTTGTTCTCTAAATATCGTTACGCCCATCTGTTTCCCCTACTATTTTTTAAATAAATTTAATTTCTTTCCTTCCAATTTGAAATATTACAGACTGTGGGAGCCAAATGTCTCCTGAAATCTGCAGCCTGCTTTCAAACCCTGCCATTGTAGCTCTCAGCAGGCGGCCCTCCAGGGTAGCTGAAACTGAGAACTCTTACTTGCATCTGCTGGGACACTCTGGAGGCTGGCAGATGCTCCAGAGAGAAGGAAGATGAGTGGCCATTAAAGTCATCTGTAAACCTTCCACCAACCCAGACGATCTAGCACAGGTCCAAGGAAAGAGTAAATACTAAAGAGTAAAAGCTGGTTTACTTCTCTCTTTCATTTGACATCAGTTTCCAAGGAAACAGAACAAAACGTGAGAGCTGGGAGCCAGCAGCTGAGATTGACTCAGCTGGTGGCTAGTCCTGCTCCTGTTCCCATGGAAACATGTATCAAATTGGCAAAAATAAGGAAATAGGGCAGGGTCAGCTCCAAAATGGTAGGATGAATGGCTGCTGCTAAACAACAGCTACTTAACAAGATGAGCCTTGCTGGTACTTATTCCTCTTCAATAAACAATTCCGATTTTAGTTCTGCTTCCCAAAAAACCAGAAACCTCAGAAATGTAGGAATTGTTATCATTGGCCTGACTTGTTTAAAACAATGACTGGCCCAGTTACTTTCAGAGGTGGACACCAGAAATATGTCGTGCACATCTGAAAGTTCATCTGTCACGCTTGGAAATTTCAGCAGTGATTCACAATGAAATGAGCAGTTGTGTGTAGTGCATAACTCTTATATTTGCACTAATGGAACACTTTTGTTACTCCTATAAATGTCAGGTGGGTTTGACTCTTGCAAACTTTGCACAAATCAGTGCAATTGCTAACTAGACACAGTATGAAGAACTTCCTTTCTCAGTTTTGAAAATATTGCTTTTCAGTCTCATTGAACATACATTACTTTTCTTTTAGAGGAAGAGAATTGAGTCTTGCACATCTCCTTTGGCAGTACCAAGCATTACTATTCATCTCTGTGTTTACAACCTTATTTTCCTCTTTTTTCTTTGGTAGACAGTCCCAATTTTATTAACCTTTTTTTCATGTGACATAGAAACTATAAAGCTTCCTTTTTAGTTGGGATGACTAATATTGCATATTTTAGAAGATCTGTGTAATGTGTTTTATCTATTATTCATCCTCTTCCATATATTTAGTGTATTATTTTTCACTGTTGCACACCACTGAACAAAATTTTGGACTTCACTGTCAAAGCTATTCCCAGATCATTTCCATGAACTAATTATAACTTGGAGAAAATGTATAAGTAGTTCCACTGTTTTTATAGGGGCATTACAGCTACTGGAATCAAATTCCACTTGTCATCATATGCCCCACTCTGTTACTCTCCTCACGCTTTTTAAGACTCAGTTAACCTCAGTGTTTTTGTCTGGGTATTTTCATGCTTGTGCTGTTGGGCAACATTGACTTCAGTATGGAATTATGGTTCCTAGAGTGGAAGTATTATTCTGGAATATGGAAGCATGCTAGTGGAGGGCTTTTGTTATATAATTATTGTTACTTGTGCTGCTTTTATGTAGTCACATTTCACACTTTGCAGTAGTTGCTCCAGTTCTGAGGGCTCTGCTGACAGAGGTACCCAACAGGACCCATCCCTTCAACTGCATCTGGAAATCCAGACTGTTGTTCCCCTCTTGGGATTTTAAGGCATAATCCTCAGTGAATTAGTCTGTTGGAGGAAAGGAAATCAGATGTCAGATATCTAACTCCAACAAGTCAATACATACACATGGTCCTAAGCAGCCATTTACCACTTATGACAGCAGCACTGCTGAGGCTGCTGTGTGAGACCACCAGTGAATGATTCACCACCTAACCATCATTAAAAGCAGCAGACACATCATCTGTCTGGGATACCTGGCTGCTTCACACAGAAGACACTGAGGCAGTTTTGTTCATTCACTGAGGAGGCTCAATATATGATAGACCTAGTGGCACTTCTTCCCTTTAAACTTCAAATACATAGGATACAATCATTCAGATTTATTTCTCTGAAAACTGAAGCCAGAGCCAAACTTAACACTGATTTTATGCTCCTTTATAAGACTACAGTGTTGGTATAGGACACTGATATTTTTGGCAGTCAGGAACTGCCTACTAAATAGAAATATAGCTGGCTTTAATATATCTCAGCATTTGTTAAGCAGTACCACATCAGCAACGTCATAGAAGCTCTTTTTCCTCACATGCTTACCCTCTTCATTTCGAGATAAATCTCTATGAGATCTCTGGACACATTTTTACTTGAACTTCATATTGAGTGTCAGTGATTTTAATTCTCAATATCAGAAGTGAAAAAAGACAAGAAAACTCTTCTTTCTATCAATCACCAAAACCTGATGAAGAGAAACTTCCAGAATGCAGTCTAGTAATGGATTAATCTTCCTTGCTGCATTTTATCCTGGGTACTCAATGTTCAGCCCTTTCTAGTATTGTAGCATCTGTCTTGCTCACTGGAGGAAACCACCACTGAATAAAGAAAGAAAGACTTTAATGCTTTTGCCCAAAACCAGATGCTGATATGGATAAAAAGAACCATAATGAATTACTCCACAAGTATGCTAAGACTGCAATAGAGACCAATAGAATCTTTCCACCAGACATCTCTGAAAATAGAGAATTCTGCATTAAAATAGCTGTTTAGGATAGCAAATTATCTAATGTTATTAGTACTTCTTTGGGGGAAGAATATTCTCTTGTTCCTTCAAATGTTTAAATAGGCTGATTCTGAGAAAATACAATCTGGATATACTTGTGCTTCTTTAAAACCATTCTTTCAATCATAAGCAACGTCATGGAAAAGGCAAGCCTCAAGTTTTTGTTATAGGTAATTATAGGTAGTATCATTTGCCTAGAATGTCCTGAGTTCTGGCCAACAAATTGTACTGGAGCAGATTAATGGCAGTGATTAGTCCTGTTGTCAATTTGCAAAAGCAAGCCCTGAGTCACCTGCCACAAGATCTTAATGCAGTGCTTGACCATGAGGTGATGCTCTCTCACTCAAAAGGACACCTTGGCTTTGCACTGAAACCACTTCAGTGCTGCTCAGACTTGATAGGAGCTGGTGTACTTTTCCTTGGAGGTGAAGTGCCAGGTGGAGCACTCCTGTTTGTAAGAGTGCCCAGGGAGACAGGGAGAGCTGTGCACAGCAAGGGCACACACAGAGGCCACAAGCAGATGGCAGAGTGCTGCAGACAGCCCAGACTTGTGCAGAGGGCCTGAGGAAGAGCTTCCTTGAGCACAGCCATCCCCTCCATGGCTGTGCAGCACGGGTCATTGCCTTCTGTGTTTGGTTCTCCTGGGCTCCTCACTGTTACTAAGCTCTCTCACAGGGCAGCATCTGTGAGCAGCGTGTCCAATGTGTTTGTGCCCAAACCTTGAAAACTCTGTCCTTCCCCAGTACAGCAATGCAGCCATATTTTGAAAACTATTTATGAAAAAAGTGCTGGTACCAACACAGGACAAGCGCCTTGGGCCATTCTCTGCTGGAGTTCCCCATATGGTAGTAAATCAAAGCCTTTGTGTGATTATATTTTAGGTATGTAAAATTGTTTTTCTTTAGAGGGTAAAATTGTTTTTTCTCTGATAAGCATACTCTAAAATTTAAATGTATATTTCTTATGCAAGCAAGAAAAAACTTTTATCTGGCTCTGGCAAACACACAGAATGAAGTTTCCTATAAAAATTGCAGATTTTCACAAATCTCAGCTGTGCAAAAGCAAATACTGTTTCTCACTGAGTTGGCTCCTGTATTAATATCCAGAAGAATGTGTTTATGCCTATGCATTTTTATTTTAAAATACTCTCCTGTATAGACTTCTCTCCCTGGATAAAAGAGAAGAAACACATAATAGCTGTTAACCACATTATTAATGGGGCCAATATGCATTAGCAATACTTTGGTTGCATATGTAATTTTTAAAGCTATAAAACAGAGGGCATCTTGCTTTTCAAAGACCTGAATCACCCTGAAGCCTACTTCCCAAACTATCTTTGTTCTTAGACCTTCAGCAGCTCTGTTCTGGGAAGTGCATTCCTTGCTTCCATGCTTCTCTACCCTCCTGTAACACTTTCTCCTGCCTGTCTCCAGGAGCTGTCACACTTAACAAATCTTACCTCATGCTCACTTTCACTACCATAATGTGCAGGTCGTTCATAAAACTGGCTGTGTGAAAGGACAGCAGACTTGTGGCTTAGGCCAGCTCAGCCTTAGATCACCACTCACTCCTGAGCAGCTGTTAAAGACTGGTGATGACCTCACTGCAGGTGACCATCGGTCAGAAGTGAGAAGAAAAAGTGAAAAATGGGTGCAGATTGGACAATTTCCCAAGAGAGGTACTCACTTCTATTTTTGCTAAGAATGCTGAGACTGCTCAAATCCAATCATTCTTTTATTTTTTTTTTCTTTAAAGAAAGAGTGATGAATCAACCATGAGCTACACAGGTTGGTATGGAAATATTTCTGAACAGTCAGTGTAAGGAAACCTGATTTAATGGTTTCTAGTCAAGACTCAAAAATAAATGCTTACTAATTAATTTTGGGGAAGTGGAGTGAGTTCCTAGTGCATGAGGGTGCCTCATAAAGGGAGAGACCCCATCCCTGCAGCTGTAGCTGCCTGGCACCCCTCTTTGGTTGTTTTGCTTTGTTTTGTTTTATGTTGTTTTTCGGTTTTTTTGTGGTGTGTTTTTTCTCTCTCTTTTTTTTTTTTTTTTTGTTTTTTTTTTTTTGTTTTTTTTTTTGTTTGTTTGTTTGTTTTGTTTTGTTTTGTTTTGTTTTGTTTTTGTGGGTTTTTTGTTTTTTTTGGGGGGGGGGGTTTGTGTTTGTTTTTTGGTGGTGGTAGTAAACAGTCCAGTCTTTTCAACAGAAAATTCTGAGTTTTCATTCTGTTGTTATCATTACTTCTCACCTCAACAGCAATGTCATGGATCCATTTTTTTATTTTTTGGGTGCATTTAAAAAAAAAACTTACTGTTGCCTTCTAGCTACTTGTTCTTGAAAACTTGTATTAGCCATCCTAATTTTCCCCATGCAATTTCTCTATAATATATGTATAACTTCTTTATTATGACTATGTTATAAAGGATTCCTGGTTATCTCAAATAACATTTTGGATTTTAGTTATTGGTGTAGCTATTTCTTTAGAATTTCCATTTTATTCAACACTTTCCATTGATTCTGAGATATTTCTGTTGCTTAATTATGAGGCATCTATGACCTGAGCAAGAATTTTAGAGATCTGAGAATCTTTCTCAGCAGTTGATAACTCCTTTATCACTTTATATCAGATTAGAGCTAATCAGATACAAAGCTAGAATCCTCATTTTATGGAATTATCCTGCTTATATTTTAAAATTATGATGTTTGATTTTTTTCATCAACAAATGAAATATTGCATAATTCTTACCAGTGTGGAAGTGTCTCTTCTAATCTGTTCAGAATTAGATACTTGAAAAGGCACATATTTGGGAAAAAATGCTTCTCTAGGTATTTATTTTCAATATGTTGAATATAAATGTATATTTATATGTATGAATATGAACATGTGTTAATATGTATATATATATATGTATTCAGTATCTTGATTGCTGATATTTCAGTTCTGGTATTTGGTCAGGGGCATAATTGAAACAACCAATGGTTTGGATTATGGTTGACAAAAGTTGGACATTATTTCTTTCTATGTGTTGGTTACTTCCCTGCAGAAAAGGAATTTTTAATCTAACTGCTCAGATTAGTTCTCTCATTTTGTAGGGCTGTTGCAAAGAAAGGTGGAGCAGGACACCTACATCCTAGATTTGTAGGGCTAATGACAGAAAGTTCCATTTACCCCAGAATTTTCTGTTTGCAATAACACCATTAAGCCAGCACGTAACTTTGTGCAGCTAATGAAAGCAAAATGAGTATTTCTGGCTTCCAAAATGGAGATGCTCTTCAGCTTTGTTATACAGGTTGAAGGCACACATCTTTAATGCTTTCACTGGGATCCAATCTTACAAAAATGCTGTGAGCAGTTTAAACCAAATTTATTTTTTCCATATTTTTCATTTGCATACATCAATACAGAAAAAAGAACAACCAGTTAAAGCACTCTGAAGACACACTCAGGAGGGAAATGTATGTGTGATGGCAAACCATCAAACATTATAAGAAAGGGCATTACAAAGGAATTGGGCTGGAATAAGATGGAAAAGATCACTGTGGGAGCAATTTGGATTTTTTCCCTTCTTTTCCAGTGTTTGGGGTTTTTAAAATAAATTAATAAAATTTTAATTAATATGAAATGAGATTCATATCAGAAAGTATCAAAGTAATTAGTTAAGCAGGTAAAATTTTGAACTTTGACAAGCTATTTCCACGAGTCACTATGACACTGATTTCATAAACTGAAATGCCAAACTAGATATCTGGTTTAAGGGAAAATGACACAATAGGTGAAGCTGCATATAAATAAATGCCAGGAGATGGTTGAACATGATACAAGAGCACTTAGTTTTAAGAAAATATCATCATAATGTACAATGGAAGTCAAAAGGCAAACCAAGTTTAAGGAATTATAAGAAAAGAAGTAGGGGAGAAAATATAAAGCAATATTATGTCAGTGTTTAAATCCAGAGTGGAGTTATACTGCATACAGCCCAGCACAGTTCCTGACCTCCAGGAGACATAGAACATCCAGAGCTATGTAGAGCCTTGAGAAGTATGGAATAGCCCCCATCCAAGGAATAGGCTGAGATCAATTCTGTCTGGAAAAGAGATGGATGAGGACAGGGAAGAATAAAATCTTCAGTGGCTTAGAAAATGTGATTAGAAGTGATCACCCATGGTCTATTCCTATACAAGAGCTAAGGAGCGTGAAGTGGAACTGGCAGGTTCAAAGAACAGACAGCACATTCTGCAGATGGTGAACTTTTCTGCACAATGTTGTCCATCCTAAAAGCTTACATGGGATTAACATAGCAACTGGGCACACTGGAGAAGGAAAAAGGTATCAGGTGTTAAATAAGCAGACATGACTTTACTCTGAAGAAATCATTGTGTGACAGACAATAGAATATTCTAGAGTTGTTTCTTTATGCTTGGCCTTTTTCAGATTCTTCCCCAGGGGAGGCATGGTTTGGTAGGACTCGAGAAGTGCATTGGGCTAGATAGATTTATATGAGTACATCTGTTCTATGCATCAGCTGTGGAGAGAGGGGATACCTGTAAGGGGTCAGCTGCACCACCTAATTGGTGGCTTGTCTTCTTTTCTTCTGCCTTCACTCAGGGTCAAGATTAAAACACAAAGGAGATGGATTTCTCATTCAGACTTGGTTGTATATTAAATCTTATCTAAAGTACAGAGAGGTCTTCAGCACTTCTAGCTATCAAGCCTAAGGACTAGAGAATGGAGGTGAATCTAGCTAGTTACAAAAAAGCTAAACAGTCCAATTAAAAGCTAACACCTATATTACTTATACTTTTGACCCAATATCCAAACCCCTGTGACCTGCAGTTCAGCACTAACTATCCAACCAAAAACTACTACCTGAAAGCATGAAGAAGGAAGAAGAAGGAACAGAAAAGCAGAAAGACAATTCCCAAGAACCTCCATCTTGTCCCATACCCATTACTATATCCTAAAACCCCAAATTCAAAACCCTTCACCATGTGGAATTACACACTTCTATTCCAACACACCAGTGTTCTAACTTCATCACTCAAATTTGGAAGCCTTCTCCAGGGCCTCAAGTCAAAAGCAGTGTTCCCTTGGGGGTCAGTGTCAGAGAGCACAGAAAGTTTAAAACTCCCAGGCCTCTGGGTTGCAACAGATACCCCTGTATTTTTAAGTTCTCTTTGCATTTAATTTTATTTATAGTCTTTATAATGCTTTCATAGAATAAACAGAGCAATTCTGAGCAGGTAGCATTTCTGAACATTGATGGAAGAATGTTTAGAATGTAATTCCTGATATCAGGTGTCCTGAATTCTTTTCCAAGTATGTCACAACATCATATTTTTAGATCATTTGATAGTTGTGCTATGATGGGAAAACATATTCTTCTAATACATCATAAAGGGGAAGAAATCTTCAGTATTTACCTAATTTTTATTTAATTCATACAAACTGACTCCTGAAAAAGAAACTGAGGTTAAGAAATTAAATATATAACTATAGATCTTTGAGACTGGAAGGGATCTCTGGATATTTTCTACTTAAAGCAGAGTCACTTATAGGGCATTGTTCAAGACCATGTTTGAATATATTCAAGTGTGGACTCCCTACAACCTCTCTGGGCAACATGCCACTGTGTTCAACCACCCTCATCATCAAAAACCTCACTTTTTTCTCATGTTTAAATGGTACTTCCTGCATTTCAATTTGTGCCTTTTGTTTTTGCATTGAATACAGCTGACAAAAAGTCTGGCTTCATCTAGCAATATATAGCTAAAAATTGATCATGAGTTAAGAGACACTGTGTGTGGGAGTGAGACTATGTTTCTAAGGCACTAGATTAGTTGAAGATCTAGAATTGTCTTCTTTTGGGGAGGATAGTGATACAACTTGAATTTCAGAGTTTAATAATGATAGGAAAGAGATTATGTGTTGTGAAGACTGGCCCCATGTTTCTGTGTTTAGGAACTGGTCTCCAGATTTTTACAAAGACCTTGTGAGAATTGCTTTCATCCCTGCTATTTTCCCGTTAAAGGTTGGCTAGCTTCATCTGGATTTTGAGATATTTTTTCAGCTGCAAATGGCTAACACAAGAGAGAGAATACCACAGCTATCACTGCATCTCCTTTAAAATGGTTCATTTGCCTCAGGCTTTAGGATTTAGCTGTAATGAAGATGAAAGATTGATGGCTGACTGCTGACCTACTTTGAGGAAATGAAAGAGCAGGTGGCATGCTGCTGACTAGGAAAGTAAAAGACTGTACTAAATGCAGAGAAATAAAGCATGGCTGAATAAAGTCTCTTTTAGATCACAGCTTCTTTTCAGTAGCCCAATACAGAATAATACACATCTGGAAACCTCAAAACCTCTTTTCTATCTCTGCATGTGTAAATATATTTAACCTATTTGAAACAGTTATTTTCATTTTACATAAGAAGGCTCTATCACTTACTGCTAGGGCTTTGAATCTATCCAACTGTCACAGCATATTGTAGAAACTAATGGGAAAAGCTAGATTAGGCAAATTACAAAAAATGTTAAGGCTTAAAGTGTGACAGATGTGTCTGTGGCTGAACAAACTGTTCTCCAAATTTTGTTTAACCTTTGGCCAAAGAGAGGCACGTTCTGCTAAACTCAGAATCAAGGTGCTCCCACAGCTGTGTGACGAAAGGGTTTAATCATTGTGGTGAACCAGCCCAGCAGAAAAGAGCTTTGACCTTTCAACTGGGAGCAGTGTACTCTACTTTGTGTCAGGAACTTCATGCATGAGGCATGAGAAGGGACTGGAGGAAAACATTTTCAGTTTCTTGGTAGCAGTCTTGTTTCAAGCAAACTAGTAATGCATTGGTGAATGCAGCTAATGTTGACCACCAAACGTGTCAGCAGCTTCTTATAACCAGTAAGTTTATAGAGAATGGCATGATTTCCTTAAAAAGCAGCTATCTTCCATGTTTTGGAGCAGGTACAGAAGAAAAGAGCTGTAGGGCCTATCTGATGGGAAAAGGACTGATCTGCAAGCCCAGAGACTGAGTTGTGATTGTACTCCCTTACAGCTTGCATTTCTGCACTTGCAACAGCCCTCATTGATGCCTGCAGTGTCATGCTGGCATCCTGAAATGAGAGGAAGTCTTACAAACTGAGCAGATCCCTCTGTACTCAGCTTCAGATGGCAACAGGACCCTAGGATGTAATTTAAGAGATCCAATTCTCGTTCCTTTAGAGAAGAGTCAAAGGGGTGTGCCTTTTGGAGAATATCAAAGGTGTGTAGCTCTCAGTAAATCATTCAGTAAATTATTATAAAGGTCCAAGTATGTGACAAAACGCATCCTTGTGTATCTTTACACTCTTTTTCTTTACACAGAGAGTTTTAACTTATTCTCTGGACGCAAGACATGGGAGATACCAAGCTATTAGGCTGTCAACTCTGTAAATATTCCTAAGAACTTTCCTTTCATGAAGTCTGGGAATAAAAATCTAATTTTATCATCTGATATTCAGGCCATATTCTAAAACAACTTATTAATTCATGGTTATTTTTGTACTGTCTTCCTTTGTTCTACACCTTTGAAAGAGGAGACAGCTAGAGGAAGTGGGCATTTACTGTGTTGGTGTTATTCAAAGCTTGAGAGTGATGTAGAGGGATAAAGAGAGAAAAAACATGTATATGTATATCAGGGAATGTATGAGTTAATGTGCTGAATCTTTTTTTTTTTTTTTTTTTTTTTCTCTTCCCATCCTGTAAAACATTCTAGTTAGGAGAAAACTTACCTTGGTGGGGTTTGTTTTTTTTTGTTTCTTTTTGGTGGGACAGGACAGTTGCAGGAACGTTTTCCTTTGTGTCCAAATAGTAATAAGCATTATGTATGTGTTTCCTGTAAGGGACAAATTTAATTTCATAAATCTTTGTTCTCAAAAGAAGTCTGATTTCTGAATTGTTGTATCAATACTTATGGGTGTGGTTGTCTTAGGGTGTAGGAATTGTGCCCTCAAGACTCAGTTTTCTCTGGTTTTGATCTATCTCATCAGGTGTCTGGTAGCCATTCATACAAGGCAAACTTGTTTGCTTCTGCTCCTGGAACCCACCTGACAGACTCTCTATCATTTGTTTGCACCATATAGAGCTCTCTGAGAGCTGACCCTTACTGAGGCTTTGCATAAAAGCTCTAGAGAGGACAAAAAATTACTTACCTTTATAATGTTAGGTTTAACTCACATAACAAATTGAAACCTAATATTAATATTTTTAAAATAATTTGATGTTACAATGATTCAGAATTTTTTTACTCTTTCAGGAATAATAAGGCTGACTATAAACAATAGTGATATGGAATAAAGGAGAAGCCATTTTTCTACTGTTCTTGCTTGAAAAAAAACTTGAGAAATAGAAGTGAAGGTGAGGGTGACCTTAAAAAGAAAGGTGAGAGGAGCACAAGATTATTCTTTTGAATCAGAGTCCCACAAAGCAGCAAAGAAAGAAACCAAGGCAAAAAATACATGTCTACCAGTGAAAATGCATGTGCCTGGGCATAACTAAGAAACATCTATAATGAAAATACCAGTATAATTCTTTTACTGCCATAAACACAGACTGCAAAGTGGTAATTGAATAGATTATTTTTAAAAGGTTAATAAAGCACAGCAATTAAAATGGTGGGGTTTGGAGTGTTTTGGAAGTTAGGACTATTTTAGTACAGTTTGTAAACATAAATTAAAAAGACAACTGTAGATTTAAAAGATCTATTCAGGATATTCCATGGTGAAGTGATGTCAACATTCTTTTGTGTTAGAAATCATGGAATCATAGACTGGTTTGGGTTGGAGGGGACTTACTTAAGAGATCATCTAGTTCCAAAACCCTGGCATGGGGAAGGACATCTTTCATGAGACCAAGTTTCTCCGAGCCCATATTTCAGCTAGGTGACACAGATACATTTTTCCTTTTGTATAATATTAGAAGGAAATATACTGCCATTGCTACTGAAAGATTTTAAAAATGTCTGTTCTAGTTGTGATTTGCCTACAAAGGTGAGAGGATTAAAGTGAAGGTCAAACCTAAGATGGACATACTTTGTGGCATTTCTAAATTGATTTTGACCTAACTCAGACTCATTTAATTCACATCAGAACTCTTGCTGGAGTACAGTTATAAATGTAAAACATTTTTCTAATTCTGCAATTTTTTCACCGATTTAATTGACTGGTTTTACATATAAAAATATGTTATATGACATATAAAAATATGTTTGACTGACATATTTTAACTTCTATAAATTAAGCCAGTGATGTTTATTATGCAGGCAAGCTACCACTTTCCAAGCTATCAGGTTACCTGTCACAAAAACATTCACTCTAGGTGGTACAAATTGCAGGACTGGAATTTTGTCTATTACGTATTTGAATACCTAGATTTGGGTCTATCAGTGTACAGAAATAAAAAGTATAGCTTGTGAAAATTTCATTGTCTTTGGGATTCAGTTTTTACTTGATGTTGTCAATGGAATTATTCATCATAAGCAATTTATGTGATTTATGATAGGAGTGGTCTGTAAAAAAATGTTTGGTAGTAATTTGATTACTGTTTGCTCCCATTTTCAGCCTCAACATTCCTTTTTCTTTTCCTCCATGTTTTCCTAACTCTTTCAATGAACAGAACTGTAGCTTTTTCTCTTTGATGTATGTCCCTTTTGATTAGGAGATCATCAATTATTTAGATTGTTCCAAACCTTGCAGCCTAATACTTTGAACATTAGACTGTAAGTAGAGCATTTTCAAGATCAGTGTTTAAAAATAGGTCATGTTTTTCAAAAGACCAGCCAATTCAGTGTTTGAAAATCTGGAAAACCTCCTGATTAACGTTCAGTATTTGTTAACCTAATATGTTTAATATTGTTTTTAAAACATTAGCTGTATTATCTTTTCTATTTAGAAAAGCCATCTAGCTTATATACAACATATAATGCCAGTTGTGTTATTAACAGTATCTGTTAAAAACACAAGAATAATGATATTCAAGGGGTTTTGCTGAAGGAAAAGAAGGTATTTTCTCAACTTCCCATTAACATCCATTTCATACTGTTTGGTAACCTTATAAAGTTATCAGTGTTGTTTTGCTATGATAATTATTTGGTGCATATGCTTTATTATTAATAATAATAATAGTAATAATAATATTTTGCGTTTCTGAAGCACTTTTCATCTGCCAACCTCACTTCTTTTTGCAAACAGCTAATTAGACTTCAAAACACAGTAAGTGGTGCTATTCCCACTTTTCTGCAGGGCAGTACTGGAGGGCAAACCATGCTGCCTCTCAGTAGGCAGTCCAGGATGCTTGAGGGGATGAGTAGGAACCCCCATGAATATGAATTTTGAATTAATATGCCATGAGGCAAGCTTTCCTTCTTATTCCCACTAATTAGCTCATGGCCTGATAATGAAAAGGACAGAAATTCCAGACTGCTCCCTGCAACTGCATGCTTAAAAGTTTTCCCCTTATCTCATTATATGGCAGTGAAATCATGACAACCACAGAGCTTTTCACAGAAGTCTCACACACCAGAGAGAAGTTCAAACAAAACTAACTATTTACACGTATTTGTTGATTAAATGGTCTTTTCCATCCTAATCTTTGTAAGTGGTGATAGGTGTATTTCTTCAAGCTTTGCTTCTTTCATATTGCTGTTTTCCAGATGAGTTCTGGCCAAGTGCTTTCAACAGGGTAGCTGCTGATATTTGTCTAGTTTTGTTGGCTCTCCAAGCTGATTCACACTCAAGTATATTGGAAATGTTCACAGCACATAGATGCTGAGAGAGAACTAGTTATACCATCAAACCACAGATTTAGTTTAACACCTTCCTTTTAAATAATGAGGGTAAGAGCAGAGGATACTATCTGTTTACCTCAACTTTACTAAGGCTTTTGACACCATCTACCATATCCTCATAGAGAAATTGATGCTGATGATGGGCAGACAGCCAGTTGAAGGCTGAGTGGCTGAGAACTGAAGGTGGTGATCAGCAGCACCAAGTCCAGCTGGAGGCCAGTAGGCAGTGGTGTACCCTGGGCTCAGTCCTGGGTCCAGCCTTGTTCAGCTTCTTCCCTGATGATCTGGATGATGGAGCAGAGGGTGTCCTCAGCAGGGCTCTGGTGGTGTGGAACTGGGAGGGATGGCCAGGGCATAGGAGGGTTGTGCTGCCATCAGAGGTTCCTTGAAGGTCTGGAGAAACAGACTGACAGGAAGCTCAGTAAGTTCAACAGAGAAATGGCAAGTCCTTCACCCAAGGAGAAACAAGCCTGAGTACCCTGGGGGCTGAGCAGGTGGAAGCAGTTCAGCAGAAAAGGACCAGGGCTTCTGGTGGACACCAAATCAGACATAAACCAAGAATGTGCCCTTGCCATAAAGGTGGCCAATGGGACCTGGGCTGCACTGGGCAAAGCACTGGCAGCAGGTGAAAGAAGGATCCTTCTCTTCTGCTCACCACACCTGGAGTGCTGGGTCCAGTTCTGGGCTCCCTTGGGGAGACAAGGATGTTTAGGAGAGTCCACTGAAGGGCCACAAGATTAACAGACTGGAGCATTTCTCCTATAAGGAAATGCTGAGAGAGTTGGGACTGCATGTAAGTTTATGTGATACACATGTATATGTATATGTATATGTATATGTATATGTCACATGATGTACATACAGCTATGTATATAAATACCTGAAGAGGGGGGACCAAGAGGATGGAACCAGGCATTTTTGAAGGCACTCAGTGACAGGACCAGAGGCAGTGGGAACAACCTGAAACACAGGAGGATTTTTTCTGAACATCAGGAAACACATTTTCACTGTGAGGCTGACTGAGCACTGGCACAGGTTGCCCAGAGACATGGAGGAGGTATTCTCATCCTTGGAGATGTTCAAAAGCTGCCTGAATATTGTTCTAGAAAAGCTGCTCTGAGGTGGCTCTGCTTGAGCAAATGGATTGAACAAGATGACTGCTGGAGATCCCTTGCTACCATACCCAGTCTATGATTCTTTGATTTTGTAAAATGAAAAAGGTGGATTTTATCCACCTAAGATTCTACCTGAGGGCTACTTGGGATTTCCTCTCTGCTACTAATTTTACCTTGGTTTCCATGGAGCCAAAGTCAGAGGAGCAGAAGAAATCAAGTAATGAAGCCTACAAGTAGTTTCTCAAGGGAATGAGGGGCTGAACAAGGTAAATTGATATAAAATAAAACAGGAACTATTACTCACTTCATGGAATCCTTGAAAAAATAACAGAAGTATGTCCTTGAATGCAGTATTCTCTGAAGCAGTATTTAGCAGCATTTTTTTTAATACTTTTAATTTTTCCTTGTTATCTTCTATTTGTTACTGGATGTATAATTTTTAAACAGTAATACCATTTAATGAAGTACATTATGGACACAGACAGTGACATCATTTCAGTCTTATTATAAAAGCAAACTGAGGGGCAGATTTCACAGGTGAATTTCAGTGAAATTTTTTACTTAGGTTTTAAAATAAGTATTCACTGTTCACAAATATTTGTCCTAGAGACTGGGTGGAGAATCACTGTGATGTGAAATGAAAACATGATTAACATAGTCAGCACAAATAGGGAAGTTTATTGTACCTAATGTTTAGTATTTGAAGAAGAGTAGGATAAAAATACTAGTAGAATTTCATGTTCTTAACAACCAGAGTACAGAATGTCATTTTTTTATCTGTGTCTCATGAAACAGCTCATCATGACACATATCATAGATTTTTGATCTCTGCCTTTTTTTTTTCTTACCAGTTTTACTGCTGATTCAGGCCCTGACTCTGCAAGCTATTGTGCACAGCTACCAGCACGTGCTCACTGCCTGAACTGTGGCTTTTCTGAGCACATGCAGTATTCATCTAACCACCAGATTCTGCATTAAGATATTAGAGATTCTTTGGGAGTGGTGGTGGGGTTTTTATTTTTTTTTTTCCTTTTTTCCCCTTCTTCTTTCTTTTCTTTTTATTGTTTTTCTGGTTTTTTGTTTTGTTTGGCTTTTTGTTTCTTGTTTATTGTATTGTTTTTCATCAAAGAAAATAAATGTTCTGTGGAGAGGGTCCAGGTAAAAGAGTGCTACTTTAGTGCTACAAGGGTGAAATACTTTCAGAGGGCAAAAACATTAAGGTGGCATGTTGTAAAGGCAGTAACTAGTGGGAAAAACCCAATAGAGGCTGTTTATCAGAGACTGTAATGTATTTTAAGGAAAAGCATTAGGAAACTGGCAAGCAGACAAACTAATTTATTAAAAATATGTTAGGAACTCAGAAACCCTTAAGAACCACAGCAACTGAAAATTACATGGATGATCAAATACAGATTATAGACTCAGAGAAAACCAGTAGTCTACTGATTTCTTATGGACTTACATGAAATTTGGGTGAAAATAATTTACTTTATATCACTAGAAAGAATTAGTTTCCTCAAGATAATGGCTTCGAGGTCTTCAAGCTACAGAATAACAGTAGCCCCTTATGTGACCTATTTTATGTGTTTTGGCTGGTGCTGCTGAACAGCTGCAGCCATTCTGTTTGATCTCCTCTCTTAGTTTTGCAGAGGAGAGCTGGTGGGTTTGTGGGGATGATCATTTATTGGGCTATCCCTAAGATGCCCAGGGGAAATTCTGATGGAGAAGGGCTGTAGCAGTAGTATCACTTCCTGAAAGAACAAGCTCTGAGTAATAAAAATTATTAGAGAGTTTTGTTAGAAAAGCTGCAATTCTATCTTTTTCTTCTATTGCTTGTTGCTCTCATGCAGCACACGTCTGTTTTCAGGACTTCTTCCCAATATCCAGCAATATTGGAAACTGGAAACAAGAATACACTCCTGTGTATTTTGACTTCTCAAAAGTCATTTTGTGCATGTCCATGTTTTAGCAAGAAAAGTATATATGTATATTTACTTTTCATTTTCGTACTGGTGTAATTTTTACCTCAAAATTCCTCTGATTGCAGATGTATCTGGTGAATTGCTTCCTGTGGTGTACAGCAAGGGCAATGGCACTCAGTGCAGGAGCTCAGAAATGCCCAGGCTGTCTGCTGCAGCTCAGCTGAGCCAAAATAGATGCTGTCCTGAGAAAGTGTTTGGAAATTACTTGTAGATGGCTTTTATCTTCTTACACATGACATTAACATGCTACAGGTTTTTTTTTAATTTTCCACAAAGTGTTTTTATTGCAAGAAGTCTAACTTGTGCTTGTGCTCTTCCCACTTTTTTTTTTTTGTTTGTTTGTTTTTTTGTTTTGTTTTGTTTTTTTTTGTTTGTTTGTTTTGTTTTGGTTTTTTTGGTTTTTTTATTCACCATTCAGCAATTTATTATGCACCCTGGCAACTTTAACATGGGATGTCTCCTACCTGATCTCCCCCTCTTTCCCTTGTTTGCCTCCTAAACACCTTCTCAGGCATGTAATCAAAGGCTTGGCTCTTTCTCTGTTGACAAAATCTACATCTGCTCCTGAGTCAGGTTCCCTCTGGTCATGGGCTTTGGTGAACCAATGTAATGAGTCTCTTTAAAACTTCTCAGAAAAGGTGATTTGGCCTTTTGGGTTTATTATTTGATTTGACTGTGAAGGAAGGTGAAACCTGAAACTTTCTTGCCTGGAATTTGTTTATTTCTTTGAGTGAAAAAAAAAAAAAAAAAAAAAAAAAAAAGTAAAAATACCTGTCACTAGACTGAAGGAACTATGGATTTTGTGTAAGTAATTCCTGAAAGAGTGCTGGTTTCCAAGCCTTTCCTCACTTCATAACACTTACAGAGTACATTTCCATCTCAACACACATCTACTCCTTTTGTATTTTAAGTATTTGATAAAATTGTACCAGCATTGTCTGCTATTTCTTGCTTCCCTCCCAGATCCAACTTGTCCTAAATTAACTTCTATTCTGAAAAAATACAGCCACTGAAGAAGCAGTGAGGTGTGATTCACCACATCTGCACAGATTTTCCTACTGGACCCACAGGAAACACACATAAACCATTTTATTGCTTGTGTGAGCAGAATTGTTTTCCTCTGGACCTGTCAGCCCAGCATTCCTTTTTATTTTGAAACAACTAGATCCTGCAATTTTTTCCTTTTGCTGCACACAGTTGCATATCTAACAGAAATATGAACTCAAGTATAACCCTGAGACAATTCCTGTTGAAACTGATGAGAGAATATTGCAGAAATTGTCTTTGAACTGATCCAGATAAGAATTTAAATGTTCTTCTTTCCTCCCCCTCATTCCCTGGCTGCCTCTCTCTCCCATTTTCTCTTTTCATTCTTTCAGCTGCCTGCTTTCCAGATTACTCCTTTTCTCTTTGTTCATTCATTTTTAACCTACTACATCTCTTAACTCAGCTTTTGCCATTGAAAGCTTCCTCTTTCAAGGAAAGATGTTTGTTTTTCTCTCCTGTGCTGGGGATACACCAGTTCTTGGTTAACTAGAGTGCTTCCTTTTCTGCTGCTGTACCTCTGCTTGTATCACTTTTGCCCAGCTGAGTGTTCATAATATGGTTCTATAGAAAAAATATGAAGATCACAGCTACTGTTTCTTCCTAACTATTGGAGTTTTGAAGTTGACCATATTGTTGAAAAACAAGCTGTAAAACATACACCCTGTTTTGTCACTGTAATATCTACATCTGATACAGATCAACCTCTGAAACTATATTTTCTTTTTCGTTTGCCTTTAGTGTGTAATTAGATGTAATTAACAATGAGGAATAAAGATGTGCACCTACAACTGGGAAGTCACTCTCTTCAAAAAATTACAAATCTTAAAAGTTAAATAGAAATAAAAAGCTAAGGAAAGAAAATAATCTTTGGCTGATTAACAATATGTTTTCTTAATAGAAGTCCATCATAAATGTTCATACATGCAAAAAATGCTTGTTCAGAGAGAATTATAAAAGGGCATTCTTGCCATAATTGCAGCATCAAAAGAGCATTTTTTGGTGTTGGAGCTAACAAAGAACTCATTTTTCCAGACTCTGCTCAGTGCATTGGTTCATTCAGATTCAAACCCTGCTATTACCCTTCTCTAAGGCACTTCACCTGAAAGCTTTTCCAGCCATTGTCAGTTGTCTGACCCAATTGTCACTTCAACTTAATCTTTTAAACAAGCTTAGCACCTTCCCTGGGCCCTTGATTCATGTGTCACCCTTCAAATATGTCTTCTTGTGCTGAAAAAAACAAAATACAAAATATTTTATCTCCTTCAAACTGAGAACCCCAAAATAAACAGCAGAAAGAAATGTTTCATATGACAGCCTATCTCCTACAGAAGCAGAGCTGTGAAGTGCACAGACAGATGGCTTCTGCAGGCAAAGCATATTCTCAGTGTGTGATAAATCAGATTTCTTATAAATATTCTTGTCTCTTTTTTTTAACTGCTGTTATAAAAAGATTATTATTAACTGTTGAAGAATGGGCTATCGATTTCATCCTCAGTGCTGAATGGGAGAAGATCGTCATTCACTTGAGACTTCTCACTGGCAAGGCTCTCCTGAGAGGCAATCATGAGTGGTTTGTTCTCCAAAAAACATTCTTGTTTTGGAAGTGACACACGGATTATACATTTTTAGAGTCAACCACCTTTGACAGTTCTAGCTCCATTCTTTCCATTAACATATACATGATTACTATTAGAGTGGAAACCTCTGACACATAAGGAAAAGGTATTTTTCCCTGGAATACAGAATTTTCACTGCTCACTGTTTCTTCCTCATCCCAACAATAGTGAACCAATGATATTTTAGGGTATGACAGTTTATATTGCTTATCTTCTTCACTTTACTCAAGTCTCCTCTATTAACTGCTGCAAATTTTCCATCTATCAAACTTAACTGTTCACAGTATCAAACAAAAACTCTCCCTTTATTGAGTTGAGAAACGTTGAAAATTCATATCCTAAAAAGCTGAATTACCTGGATGATTCTCCTGTGTAATTATGAATACAAGAGAATTTAACATTTGTATCTTCCCACAAGCAACTCACTTTTCTGTTTGTTTTCTGTCCAAACCTAGGACAGGAAATGTTTTATCCCACAGATCACGCTCAGAAAGTAGCATCCAGTGGACTGTCTTGCCTTCTTTCCCTGTTCTTAATAGTCCCCTTGGCACTCTAATACATTTTGAAAGAGCCATGTCTGCTTCTGTGGCTGGGAGGAACTGTCAGACTTGACAGACTGCCGAGCTTCTTTCCTTTAGCAAGCCAAGCCAGGTCATAGATTGGGGAAAAAAAAAAAAAAAAGAAAAAAAAAAGCAATTCACATTTGGGAAGATTTGTTACTGACACTTCACCCTGGCAAAGAGAAATCCTGGGCCAGGTCTGAGTGAGAAGCCAGGAAGAATTGGGTCAGAAGTGCTGCTAAATCTGTCATGGTGAACACAGTTAATGACCATGGTCAAGCAGGGTGAGTGTTTGTCAGCACCATTCAGTAGGCAAGATGAAAAGCTCTCTCCAAAGACAGAAACAGCTCCTGACCTACAAGTCTAACCTGGAAGAGAAGGGGCCAGTCCCTTACTGTTGCAAATGTAAGTGGTTTTGTTCATAGTGTGCTCCATTCTACTGGGGTATTAGTTTTGTCTTCTGCATCATCTTCTGTATGAACTAATAAATCATTAAGCCTCCATCTGATTTCAGTGGTGAGGGTTTGAGCAGTGCTTGGATTTAGATTTTAAATCATGACTTTTCAACTAAGAACAAGGTATACCAGTCAATGGCAAGCTTGCTGCAATAGTCAAGCTATTGCAGGAATCCAAATCCCACCTGTAATATTTCACATAGATAAAAGTCCAATCCTTAAAATACTACTTTACAATTTTATTGGCCTTTTGTAGTACAGGGGGAGTTGTAACAAGGTGTATGTAGTAGCATTGTATACTAAAACAGAATCTGCCAAACATCACCTATGCCATTCTGCCATTAAACTGAATTCCTTCCCTTATCTTTTTATTTCTATTTTGTTGTTAAGATCCTGGAATATTATAAGAAGGATAGTGCCTTTCTGGTTTTTGGTGCACACAAGGAGAAAAGCAGTTGGGAGCACAGAAATGAGAACTAGGAAAAACAGACAAAGAGCAGCAGTGGTGGCTGGTTATAGTTACTGGCAAAAGTAAATTAATGACATCTACAACTTACAATTTCTTACCTTGAGTGACACACATGTAATTCAGTGTCTGGTTTAGGTTTTTTAATAGACTTATCTCTTATAAAGCAAGAATAGTATTCTCTCTCTGCATGCAGGACTTTTCCCAGTGGCATATAATCCTGTACCAGTTTTCTGAAGCACAGTCATTACCAAAATAGGGGTATTTTTTGCAAATACTTTATCTTATGATTTTGCCTTCACTCTATGTTTTGTCACACTCTTTTAATGTTACATTATTTGCTTTGCAGCCTTTGAGGGGGGCTCTGGTGGCCTCTATGTACCCAGTGTAGCTAGTATATTTTTCTAATTCACTGTTCACATGTAAATTACACCAGAGTTTGCACCTCTGATATTTAAAGAAAAAAATCAAAATTATCTTTCATTGGTTGTTTGGCATTTCCTTCAGTTCTGTCCTTTCCTATTTCTAAGTTTCAACTTCTGAGAAGAAAGAAGGCTTGTACTTTTTCTTGGGGAAATTAGCAGTATTTATACTTTGTTTAGAAATCCCTTCCCCTTGATCTGCAGACACTTAGGTTTCTCTGGTTAGTTCACTCACACCTGAAATTCTGCATCTGGGCATACTCCATGTAAGTGGATGTTCACCCCCCTCTTGTATCTCAGGCCTTCCCCTGATTATACCTCTTTAGGCACTTGCTCTAGTACCTTTTTGTAAGAGCAAGCCTGATACATACAAGCAGTATAAATTCATCTGAAAGCATAGCAGGGTCAGATGCTTTGGTTAAAAAAGCAGAGGAACTGTTCTTGGTTCAGCTGCTCCAGCAGGGGTGTGCCCCACCAGCCTGCCTTTTGCACTGTGCTGCCTTTTTCTTTCTCCTTGTAGCCCAGCATAACCAGGATGGTTTCTGTTAGGACCAGCAGCTGGGGCTGCAGGTGTGATGGTGGTTCAGCATCTCAACATCTACAGCTCCCTGTGTCCTCAACAAGACATGTATTATACTGATGCCTACACTGTAGGAACTGGGAGTGTCCCAGTCCAAAAATGTTGGAGTAAACTCTCCACAGATTTTGCCTGAAGCTAGGAAGCTGATTTTCTGTACTGGAGAAACTCTGGTGTGTGACTTCCTAGCATAACTCATCTTTCCTGGGAGTCCAAAGCTGAAGGAGGGTGTGATTTCAGACATTCCTCTCTCGTTAGTTTTTTTCTTGGAGTAGTGTTTGTGGCTCACTGCTCAGTGTGTTGCTGCTTTGAATCTCATTCAGAAGAGCACTGTGGAGAGTGCAGGCAGCTGACTTGATGGATTGCACTTCAAAAGAAGATGCCAACCACTTCAAAGCCAGACATCACAATGCCAGGTCCCACACTGTGTCTGCATCCTTTTGCACAACACACCTTTACAATTTTAATTTTAATCTTTTAATCTGCCACCAACAGAAATCACTTAAATCTTCTCATTTATCTGTTATGCATTGTAGAAATGCATTTTCATGCTAAGTGACTTCACTCAGTCCATTTCTGCATGCAGTCTGTCCAGTCCTAGGCTCAGGAGTCAGGCAGGCTGGCAAAAGGTAGGGCAGGTCTGGGCTGCCTTTGGATAAGCAGCTTGGTCTCCAGGATGTTGAATTCCCTGACTGGAATGCTGTTTGCTTGTTGAGCCATGGTGTACTTGTCTCTTCCCACCTCTGCTCCCAGTGTGCTGGGTGTTTCCTTTGTGTGCTGGTGCTCAGAAATGGCAGAGATAGCAATGGTAACCCCACACAGTGACAAATACCCACCCACACCTTTCCACAGCTGGAGACAAGTCCCTTCTCATGAAGTGTCTGCTTTCAGCAACCTGCATCTTCCCTTGTTCTAGTTTACTTCTAAACAATTTTTAGACATACTATTAATATAGATATTTTAAAAACCAGCTTTCTTGAAGTTTCTTCCTTTTGTTCTTGCAGGCAGGTATCCAGGGTGCACGTCACAAAACTGTGCTAATTATCTTTATTTCTAGATTCATTACTACAGTCCTGTCCATCTTAGGATCCTTTCTTTTGTTACACTGCACTTCCTATTTCATCCACTGTTCTCATTCTGAACAGGGAGAGCCATATGTGGAAGATCCATTGTGACTCTTCTAGAAAACTTTATTGCTCCCATTGAACCAAGCAGAGGGATGAAGATTTTGTTAATATTTCAGTAAAAACCATTACCCACTCAGTTCATTCTCTTCAGAGTTCTCCTATTAACATCATGGGCTTCTGACCTGCAGAATTTTTATGGCCATTGGTATTACAGGTATCCTGAGGATAGTTTTCCTTTATATTCCCCTGTATTTCATGCCCCTAATCATCCTCTGCAAGTATCTTGGGTCTGCATTTTTTTTGTGGGTAAACTAACACTTCACAATCTCATATCACCTCGAAATTTGGTACAAATTTTTCTATAAAGTACATTATTAACTCAAACCATATTAATTTTCTGTGACAGGCACCACCACACACTTCACAAGATGGTGTGAAATTTTCACTCACACACACACATATCAAGTTGTTGTGTACCCACAGTGGAATTTATTTCTTTGCTACAGCAATATTGGCTGACTTCTGGCTGCAGTGTCCATCACTGGTCCTGTGTCCTTCTGAACCTGCTGAACTTGCAAAAGGGTCACCTGAAAGTGTTTAGTTCCTTACTGAAGACCAGTGATGGTTGTGTTCCTGCTTCCTTTGAGCTCCCAGGATTTTGTCATCTCAGTAACCCCTTTTAGTAGATTTTTTCCTCTTCCCCACCCTACCACCCCACACAACTACTTGTAAAATTGCACTTTTTTTTTTTTTTTTTTTTTTTTTTTTTTTCCAGAGATTTAGGTGGTGTAATTGCTGGGTTCTGAATCAAGATACAAATATTTTCTGGGAAATTAACTGAATTTCTCTATTCTCTGCATGGAACCATGCTTGAACACACAGTAACAAAGGGTACCTCTGAACCATTTCAGCCATCTTTCACCACCAAAAAAACCCAGAAGTATTTAAAAGGAGGATGACTACCAAAAGCTAATTTTTCCTAGGAATGAAAAAGCCACAAAGATTAATAGTTCCTGGTCAAAGGGAGTAGCAGCTGAAGAAAAGGATTAAGCATGAAACAGATTTTTGCTAATAGTCTAAGGGACCATTTTTTCTCTCTAACCTACAAATCAAAGACTGCCTTTGCTAATAATAGCAAATTTACTCTTTCAAATTCAACAATTAATTTCTTTTAATGGAATGATGAATATGTATTTGTCAGTTTTATTTTAGACCACATAACCTTGTGGTATGTTGAATATTAGCTGCCATAAAAATAAAATGCAGGGGGTTTGGTTTTGTTTTAGCACAAATTATATTGTTTATCAAGGGCTGACACTTTTATTTTTAATTTTCAAAAGCCAAAGATTTTAAATTCTCCCCTAAGTAGTGTAAATTATGGAAGACAGTTACAGATTTTAAAATCTTGATATTATTTATAAACATTCTCTACATATGGGAATTATGCTTCATATCTGTGAATGTATTTGTTGACATTAGTATTCTAAAGAAAAAATGGTTACAATTATTATTCTGCATATTTAAAGGCAAAAAAAAATGTATTCCCAATGCTGATTTATAATTCATAAGAAGACTAAAATACAAATAGCATGGAACAGTATACTGAGAACCAACCACAGCCATTTAAATGCATGTGCTAGGAAAATGTTATTTGATTGAACAGCTAAAGATGTTTCCTTACCAGAGAGAGATCTAATAAGACCTTCAAGGAAGTGAGGCTAAATTCACATAATGCTTGTGTGCTGAGGGTAAGATGTCATTGTGAGCAGCAGTCTCTGGCAATGACACCAATTTCTTTGGATGGAGAAGGGAAGATGGAGCTCGTCTCATGGTGCAGGGAAGGGAGGGTGCTCCAGTGCCTGTGTTTCACTCACACTCCTGAGCTCACCCCTTCAATTGGATCCTTTCACTTAACAAGCCCAGCTTTCTTTGGTTTCATGTGGATAATGGGAGAGATGACTCAAAATATCTTCTAGCAGTTTTAAAAAAACCCAAAACTAAAAAATCTTATACATTTGCTGCTCACTAGGTAAGTTAGTGGCCACCACCACAGCAACATATCACTAGCAACTTAACCTACATGTTTTATAGTTTTTTTCATCCATTGAAACCTATTGTTTCAGTAATTCTTTTCTTGAATAACAAAAGGCTAATTAGCACCCAGTGTTCTTCACAGAAGCATTTTGCAAATGTTATTGAATGAGTTCTGACACAACCAATAAAAGAAAACCATTTCTTATTTCCAGAAGGGTGTATTTATGAACAGAGAATTTTAGTGATTTGTCTCAGACCTCAAAGAATTGTCTATAACACCCTAGTTACATAAGATAGGATGGGTTATTTTGGTTCAGAATCCAGCTGCCTATTAGTTGCACAAAACACCTTTCACTATTTTGTCTCAAGTTGTTCCTGGAATCCTGTCTGTTGCCTGCCTAAAAATGTCCCTAGCTGGCTAAGGAAGGTATGACTTTAGTGTTTACCTGATATACTGTCTACCCAGGATTGCACAGATACAGCACTTTTGCCCTGGGTTATCAACCTCTGAAAATGAAGATCTAAAATAAAACTGATGATGTAGCCTTAGCTGCAGGAGAACTCAAAGTCATTTCTCTTTCAGCACAAAGTGGGGACATTTTCTTTTCCTCTGCAGCATTGTGGCATATTCGGACTCAGTCATTTCTTTGATGTGTAAATGCACCTTAAGAAGGACATTAAATATTTCAAGTAATTGGTATGAACATGAAATCTCTCATTAGTGTCTGCTAGACAGCTGCAAAGTGCAGATAAGCAACTGCCTGTGCTAGTACAAGAAAATATTCCAAAAATCTTGAGGGAAGCTTCCCGTCTAGAAATGCCACATTTCTTTTTGCCCTTCCAGACTATGTCTGTGCAATCTGTGCCTAGTGTAAAAATTCTGGTTATATGGAAAAGTAAAGCACTGTGTCTTTTAATCTCCTTCCCACAAAGGCTTTTCCTTACAGTGACATCTAAGACCTAGGCTCCAGACCAAAATTATTTTCCCACCTACTGGCAGAATCAAATTTGGATGGTGCTTATTTAAAACACTTTAATTTGTCACATGTTTGATTTTGAAATGTGTTTTCAATAACATCCAGTGAAGTCCATTCTAAAACTGATATGACTGTCTAAAATGAAATGACAACAATAATTAACGTTCCACTTCATGGTTAATTAAAATAATTATATACTAAGAAAGCACAAACTTCATATCATAAAACTAGTTAATTAGTCTTCTCAAAGCTGCTTTTATGATTTTTTGTTTTCACAAGCTCTAAAATTGTGTGTAAGTGAAGAATGGATGTAAAGAAATCCTCTGGACTGTTTCTGTAGAAGGAGAAAGTTTAGTTCCCCACATGTACTTCTAGCAGTTTCTGAAAAAGTCTGGATACACAAATTCATCCTTCCTGAGACTGAGCAAGATGTCAGTGGGAATTAAGGAAGAACCATGGAAGTGAAAGGAATTTCATAACATGCTGATTTTCAGCATTCATTGTGGTTCCTGACTGCACTGAGGAGAGAAGAGCAGTCAAGTGTGTACTGCCAGTATAACCATGAAGAATAATCTAGTTTACTGGGGAGACCAGAAATGAAGGCTGGAAACAGAACTTGAGTCCTTCAGAGAACTGGATGTTTTCCAGATATATGGTAGGGTAGAGTTGCTGTAGTGAAAATCTGATCTTTTTTTAGTGCTGCTCTGAAAGCAGGGTAGGATGATGTCCTTGCTAGTGCAGAACCCCAAGGTACTGAGAGCAGCTCTCCCTGTTATCTAATGTTGTGACCTGCATTATGCATTAACCATTGACTATTTTACAGATTTTTTTGGCTTTTCAAATTTACACATTTCTCTGAAGATTACCTTCTTTCCTAATTTAGAATTATAAAAGAATACTGGTTGGTAGTTTTGATGAATAAAACTTGATGTCTACAGATCGGGATTAAGGCAATCTTTTCTCTGGCAGAGGTCTGCAAACAAACTAAAACCAGGAGGGAGAAGGAACTTCCTCTGGAGGTAACAGACCTTTCAGTCATAACAATTGGTGCAGCTCTGAGTTTCCAGTGAGCATGCAGACCATGCTGGTAGACAGGAGTGCTGAATCCAGCAGCCAGCATCACCCTGCGAGTCTTTGAGCAGGAACAGCTCCAGCATCCTAATGAACAGGGCTGCAGTGCAGTAGGTGTTATACTGAGAAGTCTTCTGTTGCCAGAGGCCAAAGGAGAAATGCTAGTTTAATTTTGCTTATAAATAAAGTAGACTTTAAATGACCACAATACATATCATCAGGTAATCAAATTCTAGAGCAATGTTAGAGCCACGCTTGAGCTACTTCTTGCTCAATCTTCTTGCATTTATGTGTCTCATATCCTGGGACATAAATAGTTTTTCTACTTTTGGATCCCTCTGATATTCAGAGCAAATATTTTCCTTTACTGCTGTAAGAAGAATCACAGGACAGCACCTCATTGGAAGTGCAATCATAAATGAGGCTGTGATAGTACATAAGATATTTGGTGCTTGGCTTGCCTTCCACAATCCAGGAACAAGCAGCAATACAAACATCTGGTTTAGCCATTAGTGCTAACTATCCATTTATCTCAGGTTGTCTTAAGTACATAACAAAATTAAGTTTAACTCAGAACATTTTTTTTTTCCATGCATTAGTTTGAATTTTTTGCTTTCTCTTCAAACCTGATGATGAGCTCATAAATAAATTTATTTTATTCTTCCAGTCAATCTAACAAATCACCTGCTCCTAAAACCCTTGTATTTCTATGTCATTAAAACACTGAAGCTGGAACAACACAAATATTGCATATCTTTTAGGAATATTGTTATGTGGTGCAGCAAGGGAAAATGTTTGTAGCTGTTTCATTAAAAACCTGTGTTTTATGCTCAGCTCTGCCTAAAATATCCTTATGTAACCTCATGAGTGAAATGCATGATACATAGTTACTCCTGAACAATAGCACTAAGAGGCCTTGACTGATGCTAAGGGGTTTGAATGCTCAGAAATATTACCATATGTAAGTGGGAGAGCTGGGACTGCACAGCTCAGTGAATATTCCTCCGAGCTATAAATAGCTTTTGGAAAAGGTATCAAATGCAATATAAAAATGCCCAAGTGCCTACAATTCATAGCCCAATTCATATTGCATATACAATTCATATTGCATTACTGAATATTTTGGGTCTGTTTAGAGTCTGATCTAATTTTTGTGCCAGATACTGCAATTGGGGTTGCTTATTTTCCAATACAATATTAAGGCAAATTCAGAAATACCTGTGCAGAGAGAAGAGATACAAGTTACCTAACCCTTTCATCTGGCAAACAAAAAGGAGTGATTTATTGAGTGACAATTAAAATTTTCACTGCCCACATTAAGAAGCAAGATGGAACTTTTTAAATGCATCAGTAATGAGCCACAAGACCATCCTAATTGTGTAGTGAATTCCTCTTTCTTTGCAGTCCTCAATTCAGCAGTGCTCTGTAGCAAACTGCAAAAGTCATAGTGATCCAATTTTGTACTACTGTGAATTAACCTCTTTCTTGTCATTTCAGAACATGGAAGTTGTCTTGCCATTTTTGTGATCCCTTTCTTTTTTGCCTTACCAATTACAAAAATAGTTATGTTCCAATTTTTTACCCTTACACAATTGTAAATCTTTCACATATGAACGCCACACTATTTCAGGTCTCTACAAGAAGGCTCTATCTTGTTTCTAGCTTTTGTTTCAAACCAAGATACTATTTCAATATGCTGTACACCTTCAGCATATGGGTGCTCATACTAAAGTCAACAGGTGGCTCATACTTAGGGAGAAGCATATGGCTAAGTAGTGGGGGTTTTTTTTGTTTGGGTTTTTTTTTTTTTTTTCAGATTTGGATCTAAAATCATGCTGGAAAAGCCTGAATATATCAAAACTGCTCTTCTTGCCCTGTGTGGAAGAGCAGGACACCTGATACATTTCCACATTTCCTGTCTGTGTGCCATGAAGCTGTATTTTGTGGGATTTCTTACTAAAAACGTGTATGAGGTTAGAGGAAAAGCTGATGTAGCACAATCCTGTGCAACCACAAGTAAATTACATAGACTTCATTATGTAACTGGAAGGCTGGATGAGCAGTTCTGCTAATGCTTTGCAGAGATAATCTATTTGAATTCTATGAAGACTGACAGTGTAATATCAGGTTCTGGTACTGTAACCAAGGTTTTGTTGCATAGATACTAAACAGGATTTTGTCCTAGCCCGTATTCCAGGTTTATTTCTTTGTACAGCTCTGCACAGATTTTCTGTTCAGGTCATTAAGTGGTGCTAGGTTTTCACTGTTGATTCTATTCATTAGCTTTGAAGGGGCTGAATTCAAATGCATCAGTTTGCTGCTTCTCTTTCATATGCATTCCTTATCTGTATTTGCAATAGATGAATTGTGTTAGAGTAATCTATTTAGCATAATCCATTCATGAATTTATTTTTTTTATTGCCCATTTGTGTGATGGAAAGCAGACAGATTTCTGGGAGCAGGGTCAAAACCCAGCTTTCTCTCTCCATCCTGGATTTTAGCTAAGCATTAAGCATTTACTCGCTGGCATTTCTGTGGAGACAGATCCATGTTGACACAAATCCTAGGAATTCCTCTTTTTTGATGAGGTTGCTGTTACTCACAAATATTGCTGAGCATATATATGCAGTCTTTCTCCTGTTTGAAAGGAGAGGAGGCAGCTACAGAGAATTCTCAGTTCTGGATCTAAGCAGACTGAAGTGCCTGACATGGAACCTTCATTCACAGGCTGAAGCACCTAGGAGAGGTCAGTGGTCAGGCACAGCTTAGCACTCCTTCCAGGATAACTTCCACTTTGCAAGAGCACTGAAATGCCTTTTAAAAGCACTTCAGCTGCTGTCAGCTGTGCTCCTGCAGACAGACTCTAGGCAATTTACTGCCACCAAACATCCAAGGCTGAAATCTACTGGGGCTCTCCAGATTGATACCAGAAGTGGAAGAATGACATTTTGGCTGCCATGGAGTGCCACCCAAGTGATTAACCTAAAAGAAAGTCAGCAGTGATTTTAAGTTAATGTCTGAGCACTGAATCGCAGCAAGTGTATCATCCTTTCTACCATGGCAGCTGCAGTGGCAGTAGCCTGTGCCAGAAGTACACAGCTCAGATTGGTGACCTCTTGAATCTTCATGAATTCCCAGAGACTGCAAAGAGCGTGTAAATCTGTCACTGACTGCCCTGGGAGTTGAAATGTCTGACTTGGATCGTTTGATACTTAGGTACTTTGAATCTATCTCGCTTTGAAACAGCAGAAAATAAAAACCTAAAAAAACCATCAGACACCCTCTCCACTCTTCCCCACTCTTCCCACCTCCAGCTCCTATACTGAGATTTTAAAGCAGGTGTTTGGAATCAGCCCCTTGTGTTAGGTGCGTTTTTGTATTATGCTTTTTTAGTTCAGTACTGTTGCATTTATTTTGCCCATCATCTCACACATTTTCCTCTTCTGTAGGAACTTGGATTTTAAAATGAAATATATTAACTCTTTCTCCAATAGACACCACTCCATTTACAGTCAAAGAACAGTAAGAATCCATGCCAACTAGATCATGTCATAAAGCCTGGTCTCTTAGGTCTCTTTTCATTCTGCTTAATATATCACTTCACCCATTTGCCAAGTTTAGATGTATGGTTTAACACCAAGATCAAGCTCTGGAATTTTTTAAAATACAGACATAAGCATGGTTATGCTTATATAGGGTTTCATTTTTGTAGCTATGTCCTGCCTTTAGGTTTTCCAGGGTGCCAAAAGTGCTGCTGTACCTGAGAGTTCAGTTTTAAACAGGGATGTGTCAGCATTGCTGATGCCTGTGTAGGTCTTGGCTGTTGCACTGACAGGTTACTTCATTCTGATGTCCAGCTGAACACAACAGATCCAGTGACTACTCTTCCAAGCCCAAAGAATGTTTTAACACATGTGAAAAATGTACCATGAGTAAAAAATGAGTATACATCACATAATCTCAGGTGCCAAAGCATCACATCACAATTAAAGTCCTCTGCAGTGGATTGTACTGTTCCTATGATACCATAGGAGCTCCAGACCTGGCTGTTTAAATACCATCACTGTTGTAAAAGGGATATTGGAAAATATTTAATGTACATTGACAAAATCTGATCACAGAACTTTTCCTGCAAGACTTGGCCTGTTCAAGTTCATGCACTACCAGATCAGGGCTGAGGCTCCTTACTGCTCTTAGTTAAAGAGCTCTTACCACACTAACGAACAAATTGAAAACAAATTAATGATGAAGTGCTGCAATTTGGACAGTAGGTGTTCTTTCTTTCATGTTTACATCATCTGGCTATTCAAATGCAGCTGATTTTTAAAAATCCCTCTCCCTAATCTCAGGTGAGGGATAAGGGAGCTGTTGGGCTTCCATGGGAAGGTTCTGAAAGCCATGACATAAACACATAAAATATAATATTTGAAAGAATTAAATTTATCAGATGAACTTTAGGACTAAGGAAAAGCCAGCACTCACTTGCGTGTGCTGTTTCTGGTGTAGACCTCTCTGATGAATTAGCCAGAACTGACATATTATTTTTGTGGCTTTTGAGTCTTGTCTCTCATATTGGCCCACTAATATTCTAGCTCAGCCTGTCCTGGGATGCCTGTATCCACTCTCATTGTTCATTTAGTTTCCCAAGATGTGTCAGTGTTAAATCAGTGAGGTAGATGGATATCTGTAGCACAAAAGAATAAAAGGAAATCTTTGCTATGGTACTAAAGTGTTTCATGTGTGCAGACCATGAATCAAATTACTGCAAATTACTGTCTACAATGTTCCTATATATAATACACTTAAAAACCATAAAATATTTCTTTTATTTCTTTTATATCCTGTAAATGTGTAATAAAAACTTGATCTTTATCACTGTTAGCAATATGGCAGAATAGTGGCAAACTTAGAACTCTTTATCTAAATTTATTATGATTAAAAATATAAAAGGAATCTAGTGTTATGGAAGAATATCTTTTACTAGCCAATTTAGTGCTCATCCCTCTGTCTGAGATTGCTTGTGGATCAATATACCTAGTTTTATTGCTATTTATTTGGACAAATGTCAGTCATATATTTCTCTTGACCTTTGAGTCTATTTAAAGCAAAAAGGAAATAGATATTTATTGTTTGCCAGCCCTTTTTTCTGTCTCATTTCACTGCATATGTGCAATCCAGTTTTCTAGGCAAGCTGACTGCATTCATTTCATTCACCATTTTGCCATCTGTGCAGTAATTAACTTTTGACTTATGGAAAAAGAATAATGAAGAATGACAATAATTTTATTTATTTCCCTGTACCACTGGAAGATCAGCAGTATTATTGTTTCTATTTAAGCCAGGGGTATGCATGAACATCCAAAATCTGGAAATTGCTCAGTTTCTCTTACAGTATCCATTTTGATTTTACTCCAGCTAAAATTTTCCTGTCATGACTATGAAGGGTGCTACTGTGAGCTGTATTTCTGCATCTGGGTTGGCTGTGGCCCTGAAACTTAATATGAGGACTGGATTAAACTGTTTGATTCAAATTGACATCCTCCTCTACGAAACCACAGCACCCCTAGAACCAAGATTTGCAAAAGCATTTACAGATTTATAATGTTTTATGTGGTTTGATGTAGGAAAGATATTATAAATTCTTTTTCCATTTTACAAGGAGATTTATATTACTATAAATGTTAAAAGAAAATTCTGCTGACCATCATTACATGATATTAAGAGTTTTCATCTTAAAAGGGAGACACTTTACAGGACTGTTACAGTGCTGATTGCACCAGAAGATCCTAAGTCATGTTCTGTTGTGTGGAGGAGCAGAGAACTGGCAAAAATTCTGTTTACCTACTGTGATTATAGCAATTCAGTCTGATTAACTAGCCTGAAGCATTCATATTCACACCATAGAGCAACCATGTGTAGTTATTCATCCAGGCTGGTGCAATGATTACCTTTCTTCCCTCCTGCTTGTTCCAGTTGAGTTGGCACAGGGTGATTTAACTGATATGGCAGAAGTGCTTGTTGCCTTTACCAGTTTTTCCTCTCCTTGCCCCAGGTGTTGCCCCTTCCAAAGCAGGGTTGGTTGGACCATAGATGAGGTTTGCAACCCAGAAAATGAAAAGAATTATAGTGTCTGGGGGAGTATTTTCTGCAGTTGTTTGGAGACTGTTTCAGGTGTGGTTTAACCAACTTTGGCATGGTTATATTATAGCTTCAGGCATCTTATTGTGATCCTCACTGTGAGCTGACAATCTTAGAATTACAGTCTTTCCTTTGGAGCTGCTAATGTTTCAGGAAAAATTTCCTGGGATGGCAATTTCATGACCTTTTCTCTGCAGTACTTTGTGTTTCAGTAGCAAGCCCACCAAATATTTCTTTCTCATGTGACTTCTAGGGATATTTCAGCTACCCAGTGCATGAGCTGAACAGACTGTGTGGAGAATGACTGACAAATACAATTTCAGGCCAGGGGTGAGAGCAATTTTAGGCTAATTAGGGGTACAGCATAACAGATATCCATAAATCAGCTCTCCTGGTGAACCAAAGGCCATCCTACCAGATAAAAACATTGAAAGAGAGGATTTGATATTGCTGTGTCTGTAACATGGCTGGGAACAGTGGCAGAGCCTCTGCCACTTTCCACTCTGCATACTGTAGAAAGGAAAGGATTAACCACGAGTAACCATCAAAGCACAGAAGCATGCCAGCTGCTCATCTCTCCAACCTTTGCAAATCATGTAGGGAAACATTGCTAAATTTTTAAATGAAACAGGATACATACTTTTATTATAAAAATATAGATATGGACAACATTCTTGAAAAATATGGATTGATGCTGTGATACTGCTGGAACCAAAAATCTGGCACAGTATTAGCTGGTATGATCTTCTGTCTCAGTTTTGCTGTCCAGGTCGTGAAATTTATTTATTCATAGTCCTGCACAGCCCAACCCCAAGTAAGTTGTCCAGGGATTTAGTTAATGTTGTCAATATGCTTTCAGAAGGCAAAGAGCTCATTTCTGTAACATCTGGTGCAAGACAGTCCAATCCCCCCAATTTGTGCAAATCCTGCTGTAGTTTAAGTCCTTTGCAGTGTTTTCATGTCTGAAACCCTTTAGTACAATCAGCAAACTTCAGTAATGCACAGTCCAACTCTCTCTTCATATGAGTATGTTAAATTAGTATTGCTTATAATAACTCTGTAGGATATAACCTTTTAACCTTTAACCCTGCAGCAGAGTGTGAAAATGGCATCTTTCTGCCATTGTGTGCTCTAACCCTGTGCAAAGATAGATGTGTTGTTACTTGATTGACTAACCTGCTCTGCTTTGGGCACCAGGAATGGGATTGGCTTTTTGGGTTGCAACTACTGGGGGCTGGTGCAGAGAAAAGTATCATAGGTATGGGCAAAGTTGATGAAGGACAAAATGTTCCAAAGTTTGTGCTTCTTTTGTTTTTGGGGTTTTTTGTTTTGTTTTGTTTTGGTTTTTTTTTGTTTTGTTGTTGTTGTTGTTGTTGGGGGTTTTTTTGTGTTTTGTTTATCTGATAGATCAGACGTTAAATTTAATAATTTCAAATTGTGTCAGTGTTTTATCAACTTCTGAACTAGATTCTCAGACAGTTTTCCTGGCTCTCATTTAAGTTCCTTCTGTCTGTAGATTGCAAGACTGTCTTTTTAGGAGCAGCTTTGCTGTCTTTAGAAATAGTTGCTATTTTAAGAATAACTTTCATAAACAGTAAGTTTAACTGGATTATGTAAAGTATTTTCTGGATATATGGTAGAGCTAGCTCAGTATGCAAAAGTATCCAGAAAATGAAAGGAAATATATTTCCTAGCTGTTAAATGTTAGAGATTGATTTGTTCTTCCATATTTAATCTGTTCTAATTGACCAGCATAGCATGGTTGAAATATATGCCCATTCAGTGTAAAATCCTATGTGTGCTGCTTGTAGAAGAAGTTGTTACCAGTCTTAGAGACCTGAATTAATATTCAGATATTAATATCCATTTCAGACATTCTATCTGTTACTCAATAAGTATTTTTGAGTTATTGAATATCAGAGTATTGTGCCATACTTTCTGTACAGACTCGGTTCCACTTGTTATTTGCTATCAAAATACAAGGCTGCTTTGTTCTTAACCATTGGTACAATGGCAATTAAAATATCATCCTCCCTAAAGGTCCTTCTCAGATTATTGTGATAGAAAAGGCATGACATTAAACACTCTGATGATCCTATAAATTAAAACATCTATGAAAGTCTTCATTTACTTGTTTATTTCTCTTTTCAAAGTGTCCACCTAGTTTTGTTCCTTGCCATTCCTCACAAAAACCTCATGTTAAATTTTGCTCAGACAAAAAACCAAATGCACAAACTCAGTCCAAACTTACAGATCATACAAGACCGTGCAGTCAACAATAGAGTATTAATAAAGCATTTATCACTTAACAGAATCAAGGGACAATTCACAGGAAAGAAGTGGATTTAGCTCAGAAAAATCATACAGTTTACTATAGGATGTGGCAATATTCCCTTGGGTAGTCCTGTAATCCTGGCCATCAGAGTTGTGCCTTATGTTTGCAGATTACACATTAGCCAGTTTGGCCCTTTGCACTGGACATCTCTTACTAGCTAGAGTTTTGTATTTATTTCATAGATTCAACCAATCCAGCTTGAACTATATGGATTACCTATTTCAAAAAGGAGCAAACATGATAGTTTCTGCATTTCTACTAGTTTTGCTGTCTGAGATTGTGGTAAAGTTTGAGAGTTTCATCTTGACCTCTTGAAACCATTTTCTCAATGGAAATTACTCAATATGAAAGTCAAATTTTCTGAGGAGTCCAAATGTTTTGAATTTCAGAGTTAGAGTGTAAGACTTTCTTTGTCAGGACCCAGAGACCAGAGCTTGCTCTTGTGTCACCAGAGACTCGGTGGACAACTGTCCAGGGCTCCTCAGCATGCTGTTCATTCTGCTGAGAGGGTGAAACCTGCCTCTTTGGGAGCTGCAGAATAAATACCCTCTTCAGTATACTCTTCCACATTATTCCTTTCAGTCCTTGAATGAAATACCATCTGGTCCTGATGACTTACTGTAATTGCGTCTTTAATTGCTCTGTTACTTCCTCAGAGAGTTCAGTCTCAGGGAAAGACATATTCAGATTTACCATTAAAATTTACTTCAATATAGCAATTCAGTTATGAGGTCTCCTCTTTCTACATCTCACTGTATCCAAATTGTGTAGAAGAATAAGGGTTACCATAAGGATTTTGCCTGGCCTACAGAACTCCTACTGTGGTTAAATAGAGAAGTTTTTCTTGGAAAATGTGTTACAAATCTGACAAGTAGAGAAATAAGATTAATAGGGAAGTTCCCTTAGCACTGAAAAATCTGATATTTATTATCACTTCTGTTGATTATGTCTCTCTAGTCTCAGGATTTACATTATCATTGCCAATCACAATGATATTACACCTTTACTATGAATGCTTTCCTGTATTTAAAGTCTAAATCCTTATGCTGTTCTGATGCTCAGTTCTGATGTTGATCCAAGTTACAATGACTTCCTTTGTATTTTCAAGAAATCTTTTTGACATATTGAAAATTATGAAGAAAATATTTGCACATGTTTTTCCATCATTGTGCATGCACCTTGCTGGCCCTGTAGTTGTGTGTAATGCATCAAGGCTCACATGTATAAGCTGTTGAAGCATCCCAGTTAGTGGCTGATGTTGCTGAAAGGTTGTCAGTTCTTTGTGAAGCAAAACATCTATTCATTTATAGACTTCAAGCCAGCACTTCAGTTAAAGGATCAGTCAAAGGAAATTTTTTTTTGATCCATGAATCACTTACAGAGATCCTAACACAAGATCATCCTGCAAACAAGGCAGACACAGGACATCTTTTCCTAAGAAAAAGCAGCATGTTTAGCTCTTTCTCTTGATTTTCACATTTTTCTGTTTCTATTTCTTCTTCTCCAGCATCTGAAATCATTTGCAAATAGGTTTTGTAAACCAGTGCCCCTTACAGAAATTGCATCTTAATTCCATCTCAGATATAAAGAATAATTTTCTGTTGCTAGCTGTATTGACTTGGCTTTTTCTGGGCACTGTTGCTGACTTCCTTTTGCCCATCCAAGAGAAAATGGGAGGACATGACCAATATGGCTCAGTCAGTTTTCCCATATGGATCTTCAGCTCAAGATCATCCTTGTTGTGTTCATTAGGATCTCAGAACTTTTTTTCAGATATTGAGTTCAGTTCCATTCTATCCTGGGACTGCCCTGGGATCCCCAGCAATTTCAGCAAGATTTCAGATAGATATCATCAATATGATCAGCTGAAATCCTTGCATCACAATGTTGTTATAATTATTAACCTGTAAGATTGCAAGATTTCACCCAGAGGCTGGTTCAGAGCTGGCTGCCAGTGGGAAGCAGCACGTGTGCATTTATAGTATCACTTCTCCAGCCTTGTCTCCACACAGGAGTGATAAAAGGATACAGTCTCAGTGTCAATATCTCCCTTCCTTCAAACCTGTGGCCTTAACACAACACAAGCAAACAGGATGGATATGGACCCTCAGTCATCCACTCTTTCTGAAAATGCATCGAAACTCAGACAAACCCACTTTGCCTGCAGAGATTTCATCCTCCTGGAAGGGAAATGACACTCTGCATCCTGACAGATGTTACACTGGCCCTATCCACTGTGTAAGGGAGCACTTTTCACCCTGATAGGCTCAGCATGAAATGACTTTCAGAGCACTGCAGTTAGCAGGTGTGAGCAGCCACCCACCAGACTGTTTTAAACAGCCAGCAATTCCCAGGCTGCCAGGCAAGGTGAAAGACCAATCCTCTCAGTACAAGAAGGAAAATGAGTAACGAGTTGAAAACATACCATTTTGTGCTATAAGGGGCCACATTCCTGCCTCTATCTGAGATGCTCTTTGGCATCCTTAAAATAACCCCCTACTACCCGAATCTAAACCTATTTCCTGTTAAAAATGGCAGTAATTCAAAATGGTTTGTCTCTGTGGATCCTATTATCTACTTTTCTTTCTCTCTTTTCCATCACCTCACTGTGCTTCCAGGGTGACTCAACGTGGTAGATGGAATACAAGTTTCAAATGACTCTGAGATGAGATTCTTGAAGTCCTTGAACTACAGTGCCAGTCAAACAGTATGAGCAAAATGGGAGTGCCCCTATGGATAAGGGATGCATAAAGAGCAATATGCAGAAAACTGGTTATAGTAAATTCAGAGACCATGTGAATGTCATCTGCTTTGGTTGGTGGGAGGAGAGGTTATACAGAAATAGCCTGGGCTTTTAAATTTATTTTTAAAACCTTCTCCCTCATCTGGAATTAGTCTGTGTGCAAACCTGAACGTTATCATGTCTCCCCTTTGAGCTCTACCACCACTACAAAGACATTTATACTCTTGACATTACTATAAGGAGAATAAAGTGTTAGCTATTGTATCAGCTAGAAAATCCTTCCCAAACTAGATTAATATATTCCTGTGATTTGTGAGGCACTTATTCTGGATTTAAGTTTAAGATTCATAGCAAAATTTTTCTCAAATCTAGAAGCATGTTGAACTTTATGGCAAATTAATACATACTAATAGAGCAAATTTGGTTTTCCAGCACAGTGACTGTCCACTATTTGTTTTCCTTCTTGTAAAATATTAATCATCCATGCAGGAAATTCAAACAGTACTCAAGTACTCAAGCGATAGGCAATAAATCAGAAAAGACTATTTCTTTGTTGTTTTGATAAGTGGCTTGCTATTTGTTTTCAGGTTATTTTTGGTATGAGGGAAGGTGCTAGCATTTATCTGGATTTGTTCAGCAAATGTTGGAATGGAATATTTTACATTAAAGTGCTCAAAGCTCTGACAGTTTAAAACCTGTAAAATTTATAAATAATTCATATTTTATAAAGAGAAGGAAAGATGTTGGTAGAAGTGTAAGTTATGGACCTTTTTTTTTTTTAAGATTCAGAGACAAAACTCATGATTTGTCTTCAGGCAAGAATAATTGAAATGTCATCCATGATCCGTGCACCTTGACCTCTTTTCACTGAGTAACACACCAGTTGCATGACAGGTGCATTTGAAATATTAAATTTTGATGGAACTGGAAAGTACTACCAGAGCTAGATATGTATGTCAGCAGAAAAGAAAGACATGGCTAATCTACCAGGAACAAAAAACTATTTTACCCACTTCAGACAAAGCACCTGATCAGACATTGTATCACTGGAATGATCAGAGTTCAAATCAGTTTCTCTTATAGGATCATGAAGTCTGTCAGACTTTTACAAGCAAATGACATGAACTCAGTGGCCTGGGATTTGAGGAGAAAAGTGGATTTAATCCAGAAGTAACTGACAGCATGAGAGATGGAAAGGGTCAAAGGTGGGAAAGCAGAAAGCGCGTTCTCGGAAAAGTTATTTTTTTTCAATATAACTAAACCAACATAGATGAGCCCTACAGACAGTCAGACTAGATAAAATATTCAGAAAGGCTGTTTTAATCTGGTGTCTGTCTATTCTGTATAAATATTGTCCTAATCTGTGCTCCCTCAGCCAGTATAAATAAAATAAGATTGCAGCTGAGATTAAAATACAGGACCAGTGGTCTCAAACTCAGCCTAAATTTATGAATTATGAGGCCACTTTCTAAAATTATTGCAAGTCTGCCATCCTATTGGTAGCTTCAGTAGGGAAATGGAGGGGGTTTCTCTGTACATTACTGTACAGAGAAAAGCCTGATTTTTAAGGCCAAGGACTTTCCCAGAAACTTGTCAGTGATATACTCTGATATTCACTGAATAATACCAGAAGCTTGTCTTTAACCACATTCTTACTAAAAATAACAGTTATGGATGGTGATATGCAGTCCATTGGCCAGAGCAGCTCTGCAGAACTGAATATAGTGGGGATGCTGGACTGAAAAGCATGTTACCAGCTGACATGATGATATTTTGCTGCTCACTACTAGTGTTTGTCCCTTCTGCATCACCTGGAGTCAGTTATCATAGCAATCCAGAATAAAAAGGAGTGGTTTCTTCTGTGAGATGACTCCCTTTCAAACCAAAAAGCACACCACTCATTCAGCTGTACTTATCTGCAGAAGTTTATTGGTGCAGACTTATCAGAAATCCTTTCAGCCATTGCTGCATCTTATTTGAAGAAATGTGAGCAGTGACAATGGCCTCTCCATGCTGTGGTGGAACACAGAAGCTGAGACTCCATTCCTCCACACCAGCAATCTCAGGGGCCAGAAAGATCAGTTTCTCTCTTTTTGTGGTATCTGCATCAGCCAGTGTTCAACTGCTTAGTTTCACGTTTTCAAAGGTCAGATATCTTGGATTATTGTGCATAAACACCAGCCCAGCTGACTTCACAAACTTAGTTTTATACGGGTTGAGTAAATGTTGGATAAGACTTGAGGCTCTACGAGGAGAAGTTTGAACCTACAGAATAATATTAATGACTGCTTTCTTTTGTTCTTAGTTTTGCAATGCTGAGTAGATATGCAATATGAAGAAAAAAGATAGGAGGTTAACAGAAAAATTAAAAACTGGAATTCAAGAACCTTAACTGGAACTTCAGCAGAATTTGGTGATTAAAGACAAAACTGTACAGCTGTAACCTAAACCAGTAACACTCCACTTACTGCTTTAAAATCCTCCAGAATAATACACATGATGAGTTGCCTCAGTCTTGGCAGAATGAATTAAACTCTTACATTGTTTTACACCAGTACTTGAAAGTGAAGCATTACTCCTCTTATTAAGTTTGAGCAGCTTAATCTTTAGGCTTAACACACTCTGACACATGTGGACTTGAAAAAAACACCAAACAAAAACCTCTGTGACAGTTGCCCCTTCCTTGTAAAACATAACCCTTCAGATTGCACAAGATGATGGTGAGTTTGCTTGCCCAGGAATTGGGACACATTTCAATTACCTGCTCAGTGTTTAAGCCCCCAGTTCCAGGCATAGACTGGCACATTTGTATCCTGGAAAATTGTCACTTTGCATTATCAGATTGGAGACACAAACTGCCTTAGTAGATGACTGATCCCTCAAGGTTACTTTTTTGTTTTTGTTTTTGTTTTTTATTTTATTCAATGAACCAGGAAGCAATTCCCCTCTTCCTGATCAGTCTAAGGTCTAAGGTACTAATTTTTATGTGGAAAATAGAAAACCATGTCTTTTGTTAGCTTTGTTTTTAAAGAAAATCTCAGAAGTATGTTTGATGCATGGATTTTATGCTGGAGAAAGAAAAAAAGAAAAAAGAGGAATCTGTATGATGTGCCTAAGAGGCAGGATTAAATGACTTTGCCACCCTGTTGCCTGGCTCTAGGTAGCTTTGAGATTCTAATTGTGTGGTTTCCATTTGGGGATATCTCTCTGTGTCCATCCACATAGCTAATCCAGCCACCAAACCTGTGAAGGCAGATGCTTGAAATACAGCCATCCCTGTCCTTACTTTCTGAATCATCTCGTTGGATCCAGCCTTGAGAACACAAGGCTGTTGGACAGCAGCAAATTAACTTTATAAAATGCAGTTCTTTAAATTCCTTCTTATCTTTCTAATAAATTGCAACCTTAAAAAAAGAAATAATCTGGCTAGAGACTTAAATTTATCATGGCATTAATCTGACTATGTTTTTACTTTGCTTAAAGTTTAATTTGATTCCTTCCCTCCAATAAATCTCATGTTAATTAAGACAGCCAAGAATGAATTATAGGGACTGTTGCTGGATGCCTGTTGCTGAATATTCCAAAGACAAGTGGAGCTGACTCCTGCCTTCAAGTGAAGCAGAAACAGCATGAGGGCATGAACACTGATGGGCATGAGATGGCAAATTGTAGCACGAACAAGAGCTGTGAGGCTCCTACCAGCAGATCTTGGCTTGCAGACCCAGTGGCAAATCTGTAATTTCTATAGGGAGTACATAAGGAGCACTATCAGTCCGGTGTAGCTGTTTGGGCTATTTTTTTTTTTTTTTGGCAGTGGCCATCAACACAAGTACCCCGTGCCAGATGTACATAGCACAACTGGAATAGTGTGTGCAAACTCATGCACAGAGTCAACAGTATCACACTGCAGCTGAGCCAGTGAATTTCAACATTTATCTATAGCAGGCTTCCGTCCCAGTCAAGCACTTTTCCTCTCCTTAGAAGAAGGCCATCAATGATGCCAAGCTCTACAAACAGCACTCAGTTCTTCTTTCTAATTTGCATTGGCTTGAAATGTAGTTTTTCAGATATACTTGAAGGTAGAATTGAGCCTGTAAAGGCCCCATTCCTGCAAAGTGTGATGTGCATGCAAATAACTCATCTTACAAAGATTCCCATTGACAGCATTAACTTTATAGCCAGATGTTTTGTGAAATCAATACCTTTGACAAGAGGGAAGGTTTTCAAACATGAGACACAGAGCTTTTTGCAACCATTAGAAACGAATATTCAGTAAGATTCCCATATGAGAATTTCAGATATTATGAAACACATTATTTCTTCTTCATAGAATATGATTAGTTATATAGTTATCCTGGTTGACCAGCAGATATTGACAGATGTGAAGCAAGAAATATCTGTGACAGTACATGACTTCATACACTAAACTATCTTTTTGTTTAAAAGTTCATTGAGTATAAGAGGATCATGAGTCCTTAACAAGTGTATTAGACTCTATGAACTGCATAAATGAGATTTCTTTTCCAATATTGTGCAGCTGGTGCTATATATTGTAGTATAACTAAAATTGGTTGCTGAAATGGCAATAAAGTCACAGTTGGTATCTCTCTTAGGATAATAAACTAACTATGTTAACTTTTTTTCCCAAAGGGATGGACTCACAGGTTTAGGGGTTTAGATGAAGAGTGCACAAGAGTGTGTATAAAGCAGCAGCAGAAGGTAGATTAATCAGCAGTGTTGTATGAAGACAAAAGCAGCAGCAACTGATAATGTTATGGGTTGATGCCATCCAGTGGTTCACCAGAGCACTCAGGGACAGGTTTTGAGTTGTATCTGGTGCCATTTATAGATCAGGCTACACAATCAGGCTCCCTTCTGATATTGCCATTCCAGTTGAACTTGCTTGTGTTTGATAACTGCAAATTTACTTTTGTTCTAACCTACAATTGTGTAATACTCTTCACATATGCTTTGACCTAATTTCATATACACAGGTACAGATTGTCTTGTCTATGTTGTGAGTCTGTGTGCACATACAGACAGCAATAATGTTATATGATACACTTTCCATCTGAAGGGGCATGGCTCAGCTGTTCAAAGAAAAACCAGCTAATTTTCCTGAAAATCACATATGTGCTCCATAAGTGGAGTGACTGCTTTATATCATAGCTCTACACAACAATAAATTTTTTATTTTCTCAAATGCCCATAAAGGGGAGACATACTAAATGAGCTGCAAGTAATTATGAATGCTTGAAGCAATTCTGAATGCTTGCTAGAAGTAACCTGCTACACCATCCTAGCAATATTGCAATTTATCTATGTGGCCACCATTTAGAAAACAAGGAAATACCAAAGTGTAGTAGTTTTCACATGGATGCATTGCATTGCCAAACTGCAGAAAAATTGCCTGTAGACATTAATTTTATAATGTTCAGTAAGCAGAACTGATATTCTGGTGAGTTTCAAATCAGGAAATGGGTGCAAAATTTAAAATAAATTAACTTAGACCTTGGCAAGAAATCTGCTTGCTAGTATGTACATTTTGATTTTAGGGGATTGACGGAGGTACTGAAAGCTGTTTCTTCCTTTGAGAATGGACATCAGCACTAAACAGCTCTGAGAGACCATAAACAGCTCACTCTACCTTTCCATGCAAAGCAGCTTCAGGAGAGCTCTGCATGGGAATGTATGCAATTCCCTGTGGAGTCACAAGGGATGGCACCAGAACATGGTAAACACACGTTGCAGTACATTAGAGGAACTACTAGATTCTGTTGTCCTCTGTGACAACTGCATCAATTTCAAAATTGCAGATTTGGGTGGGAAGGAGAACAAAATATTTCTGTGTGGCTCCCTTTTTCTCTTCTGTAAATCAAAGAAGCAGAAAGAGAAAGAAAAGGGCTGAGAGGTGCAAAATTACTGACAAATTAAGTTGTCCCTCTTCAATTTTGATGGGACTATAAAGGGTGTTGAAAACAAGCCAGTTTCCTGGCAGTCTGTTTCATAGGAATTCCTGTCTGCTAACAAGAGTGATTAAAACAGCAACTGAAACTTCAACTATGAGTTAGCAAGAAAGCCTTTTGAAAACTTAATTGTTGCAGTTTTTCTATTCCCTTGAGTGCCAAGCAGCATGCAGTTAATGTCACGCCAGCTTTCCCCCCCACAAACTTGTTAAGTCCACAGCATTTCAAATAGACCTGAGGTTTCTCTGTGTCTGTTAGCAGGGAAGTGCCTTCTCTCATTTAGCAATTATTACTTTTTTTCCTTAATCTCAGCCACAGGCAGTTTAATTTTACTTTGATCAACTGTCTTGTCTTTCTATCACTTGTCTGAGATCTGAAGAGAGAGAAACATCACTGAGAGAATGCTTGTGAACTGGCATTAATGTGATCTAAGTCGTTTGAATAAGTTTTGGATTAAATTTGGCACTTTTTTATCTCCAAGTTCAGATAGTTAGTTTTCACAGATATTGGGATGTGAAAGCATGAACATGTGGATTCACTGCAATCCAGAGGTGCCTACATACATCTGTGCTCTTAGTGTGATAATTTTTAATACATAATCCCATGCTCTCTTGTATACTTACATCGATTATTACTCACCTCCTCAAACTTTGATCTTGCCTTTTCCTCTGAAATATGAGAATATTGGTTTTTACAGCATGCTGCAAGTTGACTAATGGCATGGGTGAGGAGAGCAAAACCAAAGATTTCTCAGGGTAAAAAGCTGGCTGCCTGTCACGTCTCTGCAGAGACTCTGCTTCTCTGGTGCCCTTGCAGGCTACACTGCAGAATAATGACCTCAGCAGTGGATTTTTTCCATTATTATTTAGATCCTTGTCAGACTATTTAGGGCTTTACAGGCTTAAATTGTTCCTTTCACTCCCACCCAGGAGCTCACTGAAGGCCAGTACAGTGATGCTGAGGGTAGTAGTGTAATGGGCTTACCTCCTACTCATCCTTCCATGTAACCCAGGTTTCAACATCTGAGGCATCACAGGCAGGCTCTTTCTGAAAACTGTATTACAGTGACCTTATTTTGGCAAATCCTGCAGTGGAGAGCAAGCAGCATGGAGATGAACTGGTCTCTGCATTAAGAGTGCAGGACAGCCTGAACAACAAAAAGGATGCCCTGACTTATGAAAAGGAGTTTCTCCTGTTTAAAATAAGTTGCCAGGGTAAACTGGGGTGAGGTTGCCTCTGACTTGATTAGCTGTGTAGCACCTGAGTGCTAAGTTAATGTGAGTATTGGATAATATATTCCACTAGTTCAGCACCTCCAGACAAGATTAAGCTGTAGGACTGTGTACCACAGGAAACTGCTTATCTTTCTTCCTGCATCCAATGTAATCCTTGGAGTCAAACAGTAAGGGAACACCATTCCATATAATGACTTAGACCAAACAGTTCACAACATAATTGTTTTATATGTCATTCAAAGCAACCTAAAAATGTTTTGGTGCCGTGTCTTTTTTAAGAATAACACTTGTCTTGAGGCTGAAACACTTTTGGGTTTATTATTTCTCACTATCCTTTGGAGCACTGCATTGCACTGCGAGCTAATTAAATCTGTTCTCTTAGAAATTACAAATTCCTTGTTCTGTGTTTGTCTTGTCAGGCTGAACACAGAAAGGAAAAGCTTGGAGGTAGAGGCAGATATATAACTAAGATTGATGTAGATAGATCTTACTGGATCTCTTGTTTAGTACTCTCAAGCTTCCCTGTCCAAACATTGAAATGGTTTGAATTCCTGAACACCTGCAATGGACAAAAGCTATTGGCAAAAGAAGGACAAAACATGCAGTCAGTGGATTTGTTTTGCTAATTGTTGTTAGGAGTTTGCAGACAAGCCCATAGTAAACCACTTTTGCTTCACTAATTCTGATAAGGATCATGAAGACTTCCCTGAGGAGGACTTTGAAGAAGTCTAAGAAAAGGGGATTGTGGGGTAATTCAGAGAAGGAATTCAGAAATGTCTCTGTGAAGTCCTCATCACTTACTACAAATAAAGAAAGAGGCTTGTAGCATGCACAGTTGCAATAGTAGAAGAAACAAAAGGCAAAACCCAAACTCAGAGACAGAGAAACCAAAGTTCTTCTGCGGATTTGTAATTTAGTTTTAAAAATGTGTAATATCTACAATTACATTATGAAATGTTGACTTGAGCACTCAAAAACGCTTTCACTGCAATAGAAAGGATCATTATTTTGTGAAATATTGCCAATGACAAAATACAAATTATAGTACAGTCACCCTGCCTTCAATAGTCAAAAAGTTACCAAAATCATTTTGTTAAATAATCAGTTTATAGGCAAAGACAATAAAATAACAAAGTGATTTGAAACCGCCAACATCAATTTATCAAGAATAAATCAAGTTAAATCAGTCTGTGTTTCTTTTTGACAGTGTAACTGCCTGGTGGATACAAAGAAGGCAGGGGATGTGATATATTTGGACATTAATAAGGCTTCTGACACACTACCAGTTACATTCTCATAAGCAACTTAAGGAAATGTTCTGGATGAAATTGCCATCTGGTGGGTGCACCCAATGGCTGCAAAAATGTATTAAAAAGCAGTTCTGACAGTTCACTGTCAAATTAGGAAGATGTATTATATAATGTCCTTTACAGACTTTTCCTGTGTTTTGTTCCAGTTTCATTAATGATCAGAAAATGCTCATCAAAAAAGGGAGATTTTTATTTTTTTTTTTATCCACTGATAAGATGGGAACATTTTGGAGGATTAAAATTCAAAAGTCATGGCAGTTTGAAGAAATGGTTTGAAAATCATTACATATGAAAGAACTGCTACACTTACTAAGAATAAAATACTCAAACAGAAGATTTGAAGTAAGGGTGATAATACTGTACAAAGGGCCAGGGATAGATCACAGTCAAAATATGAAACTGCAGTTTCATACTGCTAAAAAATAAGGAGCAGAGGAATTTTAGTGTTTGCATCTAAAGCATGGGAGGTAGGAGGTATTTGGTTTTGCATTTGGCATTTTTACTAGATCATTATGTCAGACTTGGATTTCAGAATAGGTAAACATTTCTAAAAGTCAAAAGGAAAGTCAGAAAATATATGAGAAGTTTAGAAAATGTGAGGGAGGTTTGAGAATTTGCTTATTTGTTGTGGCTTCTTTTTTCTGAACAAAACAAGTATGAGAAAGCTTGTCATAAAAAGAACCAGGAAATATTATTATTATAATGACAAGGAATTCAAATTCCCTCTTATCCACTGAGAATAGGACAAAAGTAGTTAGCAGAATTTATCCAAGAGAGAGTTAAGTTAGATGCTAAGAAAATGTAAATGCAGGGACAGATTGTGCTGGAACATGCTAACTGTGCAGTCTCCTTCACTGGAGATTTCTGAGGACACATTAGATGAATGTGTAATCAAGAGTGAGCTGGGTATGCTTCATCCTGTCTCAAAGATTTCTTTCAGCCTAGCTTTGTGTGATTTCTACTTAGTAATGCAAATGCCTGAAATTAGTGCTTAGGTGGATTCTAGAAAATAGCTCTGAGGTGGATTCAGGCAAAAGTATCTCTGCCAGCAGTCTGGCAGCAAAGTCTCCTGACAAGACCTGGAAGCTAGGAATGAGGGGGTGAAGAGAGATGGGACCCACAGTCCATTGGGGAAGCGGTGGGCTGTGTTGGCAGGAGGGTGCAGCAGACAGGACAGAGCTTAAGAATGACAAAACAGGGTGAAGGGCACCTACTTTGAGCACATGAAAGGCAGCAGGGAAGTGCCACAGACAGCATCATGGGGGAAGCCCTCACAATTAATGAGGAATTGACTGGGTGGAGCACCCCTCTGAAATGCCTTTGCACTGCTGCATGCATGCAGCACGAGACAAAAGCAGGAGTGGGTGCAGGTGCAGGACTGTGACCTTGCAGAGATGGTGGGACAGCTCCCACAGCCAGCCTGCTGCAAGGCATGGACACAGGACTGCAGCATGAACAGGGAGAGGGGAGGGTTGTGGAGACAGTCAGCTTTTTGTCAGAGAACAGCAGGGTTCAGGGGAGCCTTGCCCTGGGACAAACAATTAGGCAGTCAACAGTTTATGGTTTAGGGTTAGAGGGCAGACATGTCATGGCAGGTGTCACTGCAGACTGCCAGAGGGGAAGAGGATGCTGCTGTCTTCAGAGAAGGGGAAAGAGCCTCGTGTTCAAAACCCCACTTCTCATGAGGGGCCTGTTACCTGCTGGACACAGCACTAAACAAGCAATCCTGAGATGCATGGGCTGCACTGATGGCAACACCAAACAAGCAATCCTGAGGTACATGGGATGGCAACATCCCATCTGTGGTGACTGGTGACCCAGCAATGGTTGACCCTCCATTAAATGGGTGGGTCATCCTCCTGGATGCTTGCAGACAAGAAAGGCTTGGGGATATGAAAGTTTGGGGCAGTCTTGGCTGCCCATGAGCTGGTGGACAGCCCATTCTGAGCAACAGATAGGAGGAGCATGACTCTGGATTTATGGAACAACAGACTGTGGCCTCTTGAAGGATCTACTTGATGGGAGATGGTCATGGAGAAAAGAGCAGACCAGGAGCTCTGGCTGATTTTCAGGATGCATAGCCATGAGCCATGCCAATGTGGAAGAAATCAAACCAAAGTGGCAGAAGGCCTAATCTTCTGTTCAGCTGGAGCATGACCCAAGAAAGGCAACAGGGCTGGTGAAGGGTCTGGAGCACATCTTGAGAGACTGTGGGACCTGGGGATGTGTAGCCTGGAGAAAAGGAGGCTGAGGGAAGACCTTATTGTTCTCTACAGCTGCCTGAATGGAGGTTGTAGAGAGAAAGGGATGTTAGGAAAAATTTCTTTGTGAAAAGGGTGGTCAGGCAATGGAAGGGGCTACCCAGGGAAGTGGTAGAGTCACCATCCTTTGAAGTGCATGTGGATAGGGCACTTGAGGACATGGCTTAGTGGTGAATATGGTGGTGGTGCTGGGTTAACAGCTGGACTTGATGATCTTAGCCTTAATGATTCTATGATGGGTGAGGATGAGCTGCTTACTTAGCTCAGACCTAAAAAGGAAGAGTAGAAGAGGTGATAGCTGGAACAGGTGAAAAGAAGAATACAGAGATATTCTCTGACTATGCAGCAATGGCAATAGGAAGGCTAAAGCCCATCTACAGCTGAATCTTGGAAAAGACAGGAAGGGGAACATGAAGGACTTTAACAGGGCCATCAGCAACAAAAGACAGATCAGCAAAAACGAGGACATTGAATGGGGTGGGGGAGAAAAGACATGGAAAAGGGTGAGGTACCCAGTGTACTTCACCTCAGCCTTTACTGATAAAACCTGTCCTGAGGAACCACAGCTCCCTGAGACCCATGAGAAAGGTCAAAGCAATGAAGTTTTATCCTCAGGAGGATCTCATTACATAATATCAAATCAAGGGCACATACACATCTGAGGGACACAAGTGAATGCGTCCATGAGGACTAAGGCAGCTGGCTGATGTCATTGTGGGGCCAGTCTTGATTATCTTTGAAAATTGTGGTGACTGGGGGAGGTTTCAGAGGACTGGAAAACCAAAGGTCACTGATAAGTTCAATAAGGGCAAGCAGGAGGGTCTAGGGAACTAGAGTCTACCACACCTTAATTACTGTGACAGTAAAGGAGCAAATCCCACTGGAACCATATTATTGTGTTTTAGGAATTTTCCAATCCTTTTTAGAAGAATGCAAACATTTTTTGTTATTTTTAGTATAATACACAGAGGTTTCATGTCTACAATGCTGAGGCTCTGTTAGGTTCAGTGATCCTGTTATTTTTTTCAGCAACAAGCTGAGACAGAAACTTCTAGCATCTCACAAATGTTGGTTAAACTCCACATATACAGAAAGTCTCCAAACAGCACACTCCTACTTTCTAGTAGGGGTCAGATTAAAAAAAATAAAAAGCTTTCTTATTCTGAACTCCCCCATTTCTGCATGGCCATCCTCATGCAGTAGTTGGGCATAATAAAGTGGAACCATCTGGGACTAGCAGATATGTATGAGAGAGAGGATGAGATTATCTGGGTGCAGACTGATTGCAGTTGCAAAAATAATAAAATCATTTTTAAGGGAACGATTTTCAGGAAGTTTAATTTGCAGAGTGAGAAAATTAATTGAGAGCATAGGCAATTTTCATCTTTCCATCCAGCAAGGAGAGAAAACTAAAGGGAAATAATGAATATAATCAGAATGACAGGAAAAAGAAACAGTCACTTATAATTGTTCTTGGTGACAGCATAATTTTTTCAAGAATACAGAGGTGTCTGAAAATTACTTTCAATAGCTCTGAAAATACATGAATGATATTCTATCAACTATTTATTATGACCAAAACATTTACACAGTAAGTCAGAGGCTTGGATGGGTCAGATTCATATTCCAAATTTTAAAATAATCTAAAAATCGATAATTAACATACAGGTGAGACACATACACAAATTTTGTGTCTATGCAAACAAAAAAAACCAAAACCTTTGGAATTCAAGAGGAAGAATTTTACAGCTTTATTAAGCAAAGCATGGCTGTGAATCTCTATCGAGGCTGTCGGGGAAAACTGTCTTGGAAAAATTAAGATATTTTAACATTTGCATTTTTTCTGAATTAGCATAAAATTAAGATATCTACTTTTTTCAAAGAACAAAACACTTTTTGTAACAAGCTTGTTTTCACATTCACCATGGTCATGGCTGAGACTGCCTGGTTCCTGATTCTGGGGATGGTTCTGCATGAGCTATGGTGTTGGGAGAATTTAGTGCTCTTCAGAAGACTGCTAATCAGCAACTGGTCTAAAGGAACTGTTTGCCAAAACTACAGCCCTTTCCAACATGTTTCCTTTTCTAGGAAGGGTGGGATACTACTCTGTTTGTAATTATAATTAACTGTCTTGTACTGAAAGGATCCTTAGCTGGTAAATGTGTCTCATTTTAAAATCCTTGGTACTGGTTGAGATGTGAAAAGTCAGTGAAGCAGATCTGATAATCTGACCCATATGACTCCTTTACAAAGTAAACATTATCAATGAACACTTGATTTCCTGTATCCTCAAGGAAAATTGCTCTGGAAGCAGAGCCTGCTCACGAGTGGCCTCTTGATAGCCTCTTTTCAAATGCTTATCTTCCTGAATCAGCAGGCAGGTCTTGTTTGTGAGGAGGGCTCCTCTCCACCTCCTCGTTTGGGATACCAAGGGTAATTCACACACATCTGTATCTTGGTTTTCATCCTGTTCTGCTCTGCTGTAAATACCAGCTTTATTGACAGCTATCAGCCTCTCTGGCACTCCTCTGTTGGCTGGAGATGTGAAATTCCCCAGCTCCATCTTTTATCAAAACATCTCCCAGAGATATAATGAGCAGCAGCAGGGATTGGAAAAAAACACTTGAAAAGTGCTCAAAACCCAGCTTTGTTCATTCTTTGTGGCAATCTGCTCTAAGGTTTGCTGCCTAATATTGGTCACACTACAAAACAGTGCTTCATACATGATTAGCCTTTCTCACTATTAAAATACTGCTTTTTTTATGTTTAACCTGATTGTAAGAACTTTCACATCAGGCTGCTGTTGGAATTTTTTTTATGTGGCAAATAGTGCAACTGTGCTTTTGGCACTCTGGAATCTCTAAAAACAATAAAAAATAAATAAGCTGTCACTGATAAGGACAGAAAACAAGTGCTGTCATGGAAAAGATGCCATTTTTTCACATTTGGGGTATTGGTGTAATCTTTGTTGCATGGCACAATTCTTCTGAAAACTGCAATTCTCTTCTTTCTTAAAACATAGTGCCTTTAATTGCTAAAAATAGCTGTCAGTCTAAAATTCTGTGCTCTTGCCCTGTAGAATTAGCCTTGCAGGAAAATGCCTAAAGGCAAAAAGAGGGAAGTCTGAATTTGACCCACATCCAGAGATTTTTGTGAACACGAACCCTGTGGGCTGTTGAGTTGGTAACTATTAGAATTGCAGAAAGATTTTTTTCTAATTCTGTTGTTCCACAAGAAGAATGAATGCAGAAACTATGTTAGTGCTTTCATATCCCAAATTCAAAAGCACTAAAAAAGTAGAAAGTGGAGAAATTATATTGTGGCTGCAGAAATAATACCAGGTTATATTAAAAAGGGGTAGGTATGTATCTGTAAATCCAATTGGATTTTAGAAAATAAGAAAGATCAGCCTACTGACTTGCAGTTTCCATGTTATCATGAGCTTCATGGCTGTGATGGTTTTCTTGACTTTTTATCTCCTCTCTTGAAAAAAACTGCCTTTATTCAAAATTGTTTGTATGTTCTGTTAATTTTAACAGGACACTTCTCATGATTAGCCTATCACAGCCATACATCCTGGAAATTAAAAGTGAACCAATTTCTAACATTGTATAATCTGCACTTCATTACATCTTTTAAACAGTAATGAACTGCTGATTTGTACATTGTCCCCTTAATTGTCTTTAGGATATATGTAACCTTCTAATTAAAAAAAAAATTAAATAATTGTTTAAGTGCCTGTGAAGTCAATACCATTTATATTTAACAAATAAATGCACTAGAATTAAAGTAGAGCTAAACTAGAGACTTAAGAGTAGTTTATACATACTGCAATTTGCTATGACCCTTGCACCTTGAGGTAGAATAGAGTATTGGGAGGTGATTTTTGTATTTAAAAGTCCTGCCATTGCAGCTCTATGTGCTGGGCTGAGGTGTGCATGTGGAAACACCTGCTGCTGGCAGAAAGCAGCCGTGGGCCCTTGCTGCCACCATCTGTGGTGCACACACTGCTTGGCAGAGGGATTTCCCTGTATTTCCTGGGAAGGAGGCCCCATCCATCCCTTCGCTGTTGCCATGGCCACAGTCTCCCTCTTAGCATCCTTGAGAGCAGAAGAATGCAGTGGTGATGCTTCCCCAGGAGATGTGCTGTCACCCTCCTTGTGTTTGACATCAGCATGGCAGAACGGTGGGGAAACTTTAGCCATAGATATGGGCAAACCAGAGACTGGTCTTCAGCTGCAGGCAGTTTGTGCTCCTCATTGCAGCACTGAATTTAGAAATCTTCTTAAATAAGCAAATAAATAAATAAATCTATATATATTGATAAAGATATAATCTCTCTAAATACATGGTTATTATGTAACACATTATACCTAGAGGATAGGTTCCAGTTTTTCTGGATTATCAAGTTTGGGGTTGAATTTTGAGAAAAAAAGAGTAGCACCTGAAATCTGGTTCAGGGATTATCTCTTCAAATACTCATCACTTTAGCTTATTTCACAGACCTTCCATAATATCAGTCAATATTCCTATTTTTGTAAGAATAACTTTGTTTTCTCAGTTAACAAATCTCCTTTTGCTAGCTTCCTGTGGTGATAAAATGTAACATCACAAGCAGCTGTTCTGTAAAGACTGAAATGAGGAGTATGTGTTAGTACCACAAAGAAGAATCAGTGGGCTGCAAAGTGCCCTTTCTTTCTCCAGGTGCCAGCATTATAAAGAATCAATCCAAAATGAACAATTAGGATGAGAAAGAAAACAAACATAACTCTGTCCCCATTGCTTCTTTCTCAATGTTAAAAACCTTGTTGTCAAAGAGGCAGGGAGGAAAAGATGATGAAACACTGCTTTGATATGAAAAAATTAAGCCCTCAGAATTTAGGACTTTGTCTTCCTCTAAAATGGCAAAGAAGACCAAGGTCATTTAAAGTCAGTGAAACAGGAGCCATTCTGCTGTGTCCTTTAATTAAAGCAGGGTGTGCATAAAGATGATTTTCTCTACTGCATCCTTTTCAGAATGACCCAGTAATGACAACCCAGTTTAGCATGATGACTTGGATAATCATTGTTATCTCAGGTATGCAGAGGTGTTGAAGAAAAAAAAATCTTATAAATGCTGCCATAATAAAGTGACAATATATTTCATTATTAAGGAATGATCCTTATTTCAGAGAAATTATGGAAACAATTTAAGCAGTCATGGGCAGAGATAGAAAAGATTTAAAGGGAGAGGAGCTCCAGCCAAAGAGGAAAATCACATTTCAAAGGATAAATTACATAATCTTTAATTGGGATTTTAGTGGTGCACAGGACTTTTGCTGTATTATTCTTTGCAGTAGACAGACATCCACACATCCCACTTGCAGGATACAGAGTTGAGTAAGCAGGGAATAATGCTTCCAGATGCAGAACAATAATTCAGAAATAACAGCCTGAAGTAAACTGTGTGTGAGGTTTTCACACCATCTCCTAGGCTGAGCATCTGTTCAGCAGCTGAGGTGGATACTCACATTCAGAAGCAAATTTCAGTGGTTCTGCATAAGCACAAGCCCCTTTCTCCTCGGAGAAGGGATTTTCCAAGCTGCTATGCTCCAGTGTGGAGAGACACCTGGTGGGGGCTGGCAGCAGTGCCTTGCTGGGCTCACCTACAGAGCCCACAGTTCTCTTTGCCATATTCCCTTGGTCATTATTCTCGGGATTTCTGTTTGTGAAATCTTCACAGCCTCCTAAGCTTTTCTGCTGTTTTTTCTTCTTTTTGTTTCTCAGTTTTTGCAGTTGTAGTAATTCCTTGCAAAAAGGATTAATGAACAAGACTGTTGGTGAGCCATTTCATAGTTGGACAAAATATAGCAAAAAAAACAAAAAACAAAAAAAATTAATTACTTCAAAGTACAAATTCACAATATCTTACAGATGTAAACCAAATTCAGCAAGTAATTTCATGTGAAGGGGAAAAAAAGGTGCCTCGCTCAGATGCATGCTTGAGCTAGACAAGGGGAATTATTTTCTGTCTCCCTGCTGTCTCAGGGCTTAGAGCAGTGTGGAAGGCTGGAAGGGACTTGATTCAGTTCTAATAAAATCCATCCTCTGTAAGATTCAAGGCTGGATGTGGGCTGAGGAGGAGGTGCCTATAATCAGATCATGAGATGTTCTAAACAAGGGCTTCCTCACTCTTCCCCTTTGAGATTGCTTCATTGTTTATTAAATACTGACATAATTACACATCCCAAAAGGAAAAGAAAGAAAAAGCAAAAGATGAAAAAGAAAGAAAAAAAGAAAGAAAAAGAAAAAGAAAAAGAAAAAGAAAAAGAAAAAGAAAAAGAAAAAGAAAAAGAAAAAGAAAAAGAAAAAGAAAAAGAAAAAGAAAAAGAAAAAGAAAAAGAAAAAGAAAAAGAAAAAGAAAAAAGAAAGAGAGGTGTCTGAGACTGGTTCTCCAGCCATGTGCAGGGACTTTTGCTGGATGGACAGTACATTAATGCTATCTGGATGCTTGTTAGCAGGGTTTGGACCAGGTGACCTTTAAAGGCCCCAGTCCAACACCAGCTACTCTGTGATTCTATGATTCAACACACCCCAGTGTTCACACAAGTAACCATTGAGAACACAGAACACAGAACACAGAAAGTTCCTCAACAGGGAAATGCAAAGCACCTGCCCTTTGTGGCACCAGGGCACTTTTCAGGGAGGTAGGAACTGGGAATTCAGATCCCCTCAGGAAGAGGAGACATCTGAGCTTGAGGCTCCCAAACTGTAAATCCCTGAAAGGCTAAAGGAACCCACCCCTTCTTTTGTGTTTGGCAGGTCCAGGCTTTCTTTAGCATTGTTCTTTTAATAAATTCTGAAATAAAATTTTATCTGAGAAAAAGATTTTTTTTTTATTTTTTCACAGTAGGAGAAAATGGGGAAAATTCTATATGAGCCATATAAATGTGGGTGTTTGATCCAAATCAACAATTTGATTCAGCTAACAAAAAGTCTCACAGCCTTAATTCCAAATGTGGGTTATTTTACTAAGTACTCATATTCCCACTGATATTTCAAAAAAAGCATTCAGAAAGTGCTCCACCTATATTTTGCATCAGAGTTTAAAGAGTGTTAAAAATGCAGGCAGTGAATTTTCTAATTTCCAAGTATTTCAGGAAAACAGAAGCTTCTTTTAGAATTTTGAGCATCCTTTAGCCTGAGAAATATCTGGGGCATTTTATTTCCCTGCAGGAAACAACAGCAAGTATAATTATTCTCTCTTCTGTTGTTTGAAACTGTCACCTTTATCTAATTAATTAAATATGCAACACAGAACTGTTATGAGAGGGTTGAGTGTGCTAGACAGTGTAGCTCTTATCTTGCAATAGAGGTTGGAAAGCCATTTATCCATATTCTCCTGTGGGGCATCCAATGTTTCTTGCAGGGTTGGGGTGAACTGTTACCACAGCCTGCCCCATCTCACCTTCCTTACAGCTCATTAAATGCATTAAATGCAGTGTGGGTCTGCACTACACCCCCACACCTCTTTCCTGCAGCATCAGGTGGGCCCCATATCCTCAGATCAATCCCACTGCACTCATCTGGCTGCTCTGGCACTGCTGCTAGCCACCAGAAAGGTCTCATGAACATTTTCTGTCTGCAGCTGCTCCTTGGCTGCTCTCAGGAGCAGGTGTGGGCTGGGAGAGTGCCCTGGCAGGGAATGCACAGCCTCAGAGGCACAGGCAAAGACCCAGCTGCAGGACAAAAGTCAGTACAGCCTTTTCGAATTTCTCTGGTTTTAAAATATTGTGTCTTTCACATCTTTGCTCCCATTTTTTCTTTCCTTAATTTAAAAAACACATTCTCATATTAATATGCTTTATGTCAGAGGCATTTCTAATTTGAATGCCAGAGTAACAGAGTGGCTGTAGTTTCTCTGCTTAGTACATGAGCTCCTGCTTTTTCTAGAAGGTCTTTCAACAACACATCTCATTATCTCAGAGAAGAAAAAAAGATGGTGCATTCACAATACCCTTACAACAAGCTTCTAATTATTTTATAAACTTGTCAATAGCTATTTTCACTGGAAAGGCAATGGAACAAAGACAATTGTGTTTGCCAGCAAACAAAATGTTGAACATCAACTTTTAAAATCTTTGTCTCATATAGAGGAGAAACCATGGCACATGCCTCAGAAAATAAACTTCTTTCTATTCTTCACCTGGTTTGTTGCATGCAGAAGCCTTTTATTGCAGTTCTGTTTTACAGAATCAGCTACTTGCCATGAGCATCCAAGTAGAATTGCTGATTTTACAAACATATACATCCACCTGTCAAAACCATAACTCACATTAAATGGAGATTGTAAAATTAACGTTCTTTCATGAACTAGGTCACATGTGATCTTACATCTGATGAACAAAAATCTAGGACACAGACAGTTTTTGGTCCTAAAACTACTGCTGTTAATGTCTAAATTCATGTGGTTAAAACTTCAATTGTTCATATGGGTTATTCGCTTAAGATTTGAACTCAGTGATGCTTGTGGGTCTCTTCTAACTCAGAATATTCTGTGATTCTGTCCTGTCACCCCATTGAAATTTTTTTTAAAATAATTCACATTATATTTGAAATTTTCTATTTCAATTTATCACTGATGATTCAAAAAAATTGCAATTGTATTTAGAATACCATTTCCTTTTATTCCTGTACTATTCCAGGAGTCAAAGCAAAGCACTAACATGTCCTAAATCTCTGTGAGCTCATTACTGTAACAAGTTCAGGAGAGGGCCACCAACATGATAGGGGCTGGAGCACTTCACCTGAGGGGAGATGATCAGGGAAAAGGTCTTGCTCAGCCTTGAGAAGAAAAAGCTTCAGGTTGGCTTAACACCAGCCTTCCATCACCTATGAGGACACTGCTGAGAAGGTGAGATGAGCTCCCTCTCAGAAATGCACGGGGTGGGATGAGAAACAATGAGCACAAACAGAAAAGATGGGCTTGGCCCATAGACACAGTGAAAACATTTTTTTGCAGGGGGCACAATCCTGAATTAAACCAGGTTTAATACAGGATTTATTATTCAGTACAGGTTTAACCCCTGCCCAGAGAGGTTGTGCAGTGTCCCATTGTGAGCCTGGACTGGTTCTGACTCCATCGCTGCCCCTGCTTTGAGCAGGGGGTTAAATTACAGACAGGTCCCTGAGGTGTCTAAGAATTTTCCTGTGAACCTACAGTAGATTGTTTGAAAGGAAAATTGTCTATTAGTATGTCAGAAACAAACACAATACTGACACAGTAGGAGTTGCATGAGGAAATCTCTAAGGTTTAACCATCTCAAGAGACCTCCAACAATGTCATGCTAAACTGGATGTGTTCTGATAAAGGAGTTGTGCTGTGATTACACATAATGATCCCTAAAGCCACAGGAGAATATTATTTTCTCTCCTTGTCATAGGCATGGAAATTTCTACAGCAACGTTGTCATTGGGAAGGAAAAATTAAAATAAGAAATTCTGGCAGGAGGAACTCATGAAGTGTATCACCCTCGTGTAACAGTGGTTATGCACTAAAAGGGATTGCTTCCACTTCTGCATTCTTTTTAAAGAGTTTAGCTTAAAGAATCTAAATCTCTAGGGCTCTGTAGCCTTTTATGTAGTTATTTGAATTTTACTTAGATGTAAGATTCATGTTAAGTGGAATTGTTTCAGTTATTCTGAAAGGGCTCTTCAAAATAATTTACTATGTTTTCTCTTCTTCCCCAGCCAGCAGGGTAAAATCCTACATGAGATGTGCTTGCAGATTTCACATACTGTTGAGTTGCATATTTAAAATACAGATTATTTGTGGTGACTGCAGAACAGGTCCTAAACATAACTTCTCTTTTCTGTATGTTTTAAGTGCACAGTATAGGGAAATTCATTTCAGTGCTCCTTGAAGGTTGTTTCTTGTTCTCAATGTTGGGGTTTTTTTAATAGACAGAGACTTGCTTTAAAGTAGTAAATCTATGCTTTTGCCAGGGATTAATATAGTCCTGGATTTAATCCATTAATTTAGCACCTATGAACAAAAACAATTAAAATCCAAACTGAAATATTCAAAGAACTCAAACACTGCCACAAACTCCAGCAAATGATCAAATGAGACATTTCTGCAAAGGCAACTGTTTTTTTCAGGCATGTAAGAAATAATTGGCTGACAACCTGGGTATATGAGTATTTTCAGGAGTAATTGCTTCAAAAATGAAAAGAGCAGCCATGAAGTGTGAGTCACTGCATCCAGTTGTGGAAAACAGAAACTAAATATATTCGACATGCTCTAATAGTCATATATGAAGAAAGCAGAAACTTTCAAGCACTTTTGTAGGACAAAACTCTCCCTTTCAAGTGTGAAGAGAAATGTAATGCTGATAAATAAAATGTATAGTAGTCAATGAGGATACCTCTGGAGTTTCACTTTTGAAGCACAGCAGAAGCTGAAGTAGCCTGCCTTCAAATAACTTTAGGTGTTTGGAAAGAATACAAGATTTCCATTCTATTGAGACACTGCAAAACCATCAAAAATTCCTGTCCTTTACATTTTCTTTAAAGATCTAACATTTCTGAAAGCTTTAAAGAATATACTGAAATACTATATTTTCAGAAATGCCAGAGTAAAAGTAGGAAGAGCAGCAAAATTTGGAAGTAGGGAGGTTTGAGCAGTTGATACATTTTCCGAAGGTTTTCTTACAGGTTCTATCTTTATTATCACAAGATACTAAATCAAAAGTATATCCCAATAATAGAGCTTATATGTACTACATAAACCAGTGATCCAGGCAATCATTACTCTATCTATTACTAAAAATGTGTCACGGTATTGTTACCTTACATTTTAATAGTGAAAGTCAGAGATGGAAGGTTTTGTTCAGCTATTTAGTTCAAAAAATACATAATGGGTCAGAAGAAGTTGCTTTCATAGAATCTATTGGCTAGAAATAAATATAAATATAAATATAAATATAAATATAAATATAAATATAAATATAAATATAAATATAAATATAAATATAAATATAAATATAAATATAAATATAAATATAAATATAAATAAATATAAATATAAATGTAAATTTGATATAACAATCAAATGCCTCAAAATCAGTGTGAAAATCATAGTTGCTTAACGAGTTTAAAAGCAGCCATGAATGTTTACACAGCAAAATTACAGCTGGCCCTAACTTCAGTTATATTTAAATTGTTGTGAGACAGCTTAAAAGGATTGAGGAAAAGGCAGCAAAGAGAAGTATAATGTAAGAATTTCCATTTTGAAGAGCAATTTTATAGCTGATAGGAGTGGTAGATGGTGGCACACAGTGATGAAAGTGGAATATATATGGAGGCAAGATCAGAGAGATGAAAGAGAATCTTCAGAGAGTAGGAGGACAACAAAAATCATAAAGGAGTTTAGTTCAGATGCTTTATAAAAACTCAGAAAATACATAGGAGCTAATAAGATAGTTGTATAAAAATAATTAATGATGAAAAAGGCCAAAGAGTGTATTTACTCTTCTAATGAGACATCAGTAAATTGTCAGCCAAAGTCTTCATCAACATATTTTTAGTACATAAGAGGGTATATTTTGCAGACTATACATAAGTAACCAGTTAAAGTAACCTGTGCAAGAACTGAAGAAGAAAAAAAATCTGCAACCTTTATACAAGTAATGAAGGCTTTACCACTCCTTCATAGAAAATTCCAGTAGCTTGGGAAAAAAGATTTTATTTTCTTTTTCCTGGAAATATGGTTTGCTAGTAAGTTTGGACATTTTGTAGAGCACCTCTGGAAGTAAGGCTCCTGCTAACTGTGCTATTGGTCTTAACTACAGTGACAGTACCTTTGTCTTTGCTGTGGTGCAGTGCAGACATATAAGTTACCCTTAAAAATGAAAAAAAAAACAAAACTGAAATAAATTATAGTTTTAAGTGTAAATTCACACCTGTCTGTGAAATATAAGTTGTACTTCTATATAGCAACAGTGATAATGAAGACCTGGCTTTTCCTGTAATGTTCTACTTAAAACCCACTTAAATTAAATGAGTTTTTATTTACTAGTAGTAATAAATTAATTTTTTAAGGAAAAATAAGCAGCTCTGCTACCACAGCAGAAGTTTTTGCTGTTTGTATGTTGTCATGAACTTCTGGGTAGGTCACTCTTTTTCCCACCCCACTTCTCAGAGGCACTTTAGTGTAAGGATGAAGCTTCATTTCCTACCAAGTTCATCCTTGTTACTAATTCAATAATTGTTATTTATGCCATAGAAAAGTGTTTCACAGCAAGGAACACCTGATCTTATGGTGCTCAGTGCAAAATGCAATCGAAGCTATTGATAACCAGGGTAGGAGATTGGCCTAATGGTCTGATAACTTACTCAGGATTCCAATTAAGTCCACTTGAGTGTGGTCATAATTCCCATCATGACTTTGAGTAATCCATTTAGTCTTTCACCTTTCCCCACCACTAAAATGGGAAAATCATTTTCTTCAAGATACACTGGGCATATTTGCTGTTGGGATTGGAATGGGAAAATTTCAATAAAATACCCTATTTTAGAGTGTCACTTCTTCACTCTATAGGAGGGTTAAAAATGCAATTTTTATTACTTCATAATATGATAAATAGTAACATTTATTTGTGATAAGTACTTGTCATTCTTACAAAACTCCTATGAAAAAATACATGGTTTTTCTTCTCTCTTTTCTTTCCAGCCAACTGAATGGTGACACAGATAATTGAGCAGTTTCATATTCTACCAAATGCAGCTTACCTCTAATTAAGTGTTGTCCATGTATGAGAAGGATTAGAATATTAAGGACTTAAGGTCAGGATTAGCTGTAGAAGCTGTCTTCATCCTCAGGAAACAAATTAAAAGCACTGTTGATTAAATGGATGATTTCCAACAGTCGGTGCAGACAGTCTGTGTCACCATATTTTCTCAAAGTGACTGCTACATGCATATATGACAGCATTACTCCCATTCAGGAGAAATTAGATATTTACTGTGTGCAAGGAAGCACTGGAGAAAATTTTATTTTGAAAGTATGAAGAGATCTGTTGATGGCAGTTCAGGGTGTTGGTGGCCCTTATGCTTCCTTGTTTTATTTCCTTCTTTGTTATTTGAGTCATACAGTGAGTTTTCAAGAAATGCTTAATTTACCTCGACTTCTGCCACATTTTGAACTTGTTTATTTCCTTGAAGTTAGTGAAACTGCTGGCAAGATGGATTTCTGTGCAACATGGAATGAAGTGTTAGACCAAAAATAGAAAAGGGTTAGAGACACTCAATGGCCAATGATTTCTGTATTCCAGTACACCACGTCAAGATTTCTCAACCTCCTTCCTAATCTTTACACCCATTTCTTTCACTGCTGCTCAGCCACACACAGAACTAGGTCTATTTCCAAGTGCTTGTGGTAGTTAATAAATTTCCTGACTCCAGATTAGGTTCTGAGGTGCCTCATTTCAGCATCTCCTCTCCTCCAGTTGACACCTCTACATCACGGGGCACGAGAAGGGGCAGTTTCTCTCATGCTTCTCTTCCCAATTTGAGTGCAAGGTTTTAAACTCCACTGTGCTTCAGCAAGTTAGTTGGAAGATGTTGGTTCAAATATGAATGTCATGGAAGCAAGTTTGGAGCTCATCTGTATTCCATCCCAATAGACAACAGTCCTCTTTGTAAATGCATCCTTGAGCATCTCTGATAGTTCAATAGTTCTCTCCTTATTTGTCCTGTTTGGTTGTCTTTGACCTTAGAGAGAATGGTCTCATGAAGTGTCCTCCATCTAATGCTTGGAAGAATTGCCTATTTATTCCTGTGTTTTCTTTCTTCTTCTAATGGCTGTGTTTGAGATGAGTTAGAATTTTCATGATAGATACGAATTTTTTTGTTTCCTAATCTATTCTCCTTCAAGGAAACTGGTTATAATTACTGTTTAAAGTTCAACTCTAGAAAATGCTATGAAAAACTGCTTCTCGATTTAGTACTCAGAACTGAGATGCAAATAAACATGAACTGAAATAATTAAATCAATTACTAACTTTGACTGTTTTCCTGTTAATCTATGTAGGCTTTATATTTTCAGAATAATAATGTTCAAATTCATCTTAGCTGAAGTAATTTTTTTGGTTGAGATTCATTCCTTCCTCTCAGTACTCAGAACTAGGTCTTGCTTGAGGCAGTCATTTAATTTGTGAAGAAATTACTTCTCTAAACTTTGTCCCAATGTGACTTTTGACCAGTTTATGTGTGGATAGCTGAAACAATACATTACCAACAGTTTATTAACTTCAGCTGCCATGTCTTTCCTTCAGTATTATATGTTCAATACTTTTTATGATTTAGAAGCCATAATTTTAACCTGCCAAGTATGTCTTTCAGATGGGGTGAATACACATGTAGTTAGGAAGTTAAACATAATAGCTTCTGTTTGGCTTGGGGAGCTCTGGATACAGCAGGCAATTATTACCAGGTTTCTGTGGCTTTACTGTTCCAACCTTCTCTCAGACATCTATTTCTCTTTCTTACTCGCTGCAAGTAGAAGATTGCTATTGCTTGGGCTCCCATGGGCTGAGCTGCCCTGGGCTGCAGTGGCAGTCTCTCTGGTGCTTTTTCATCCTCCTGAAAACCTGGCTGCTTCATTTTTACCTCTGCCACCAGAAGGAAAGGAAATCATAAATAAGGAAAGTGTCCACAAATGCCAGGGATGTATTATGGAATTAGACAATTAGCTAAATGGAAAATGTTCAGAACTAAGCAGGGGAACTCCTTGGAACAGAAGATCGATGGTTGCAAGGGAAGCAGAAGAAAAGGAGCTGGGAATGGCAGACAGTGGCTGCATGTTGACAGTATTTGTTGCATGGTGGTGCATTGTACAGAGAAAGCCAGCAATAGCTAAAGCACTGCAGGAGGTATGTGGGAATGCAGGGTTAGGATCCCAAAATTATTTAAATTCTTGATTGCCTAGATGTCTCATAGGCACCTAGGTGCAAATTCACCCAACCTTAGTCCAGCTGCCATTTCTCCTTTTAGGCTTCTGAAATCCTAGCTCTGAACTTTTCAGATGCCCAAGTGCAGTGTTGAGGGTAGAGCTGCCCAAACTCTGCTGCTGAGCTGCTAGCCCTTCCAGCTCTGCCAGGGCTCACAGGCTGAGCACCTCCACCTGATACTCTCTTTGCAGAGAGTCTCTATTTGTCTCTATTACAGGACTCAAAACAGACTGGTATCAGACTAGGAACTCTAGTAACCTGTGGAAATACAGGATGCACACTTACAAATGTTTCTCTACTGGCTCTGATCACATTTTTGGAGAAGTACCATGGTCTTTCTGTTTGCATGATCAGGAGCTGAGATCACCACATGCCTTTAATGAAGTTCTCTGTTTTTACGAATCCCTGCCTGACATTGTTCCTCCTCACTACTCTGGTTTTAGAAAAAAAATAAACAGCACATCTTTAGGTTGGAAGATTTAATATCCTAGGTTCTTGTGAGCGTTACACATAGTCTGCCCTCCTAAGGACATTGTGACTTACAACAGATTGGACATGGAAACCAGAGGAAATGGCTTCAATGTTGAATCTGTTATTGAAATTCCCACCCACAAGCTGAGTATCATTTCAGTGCTACAAGTGCACATTCACTGTACATCTAACAGCAGTTTAATTTTAATGCTAGGCTTTATTTTTGAAGATTAATTTTTTAATTGGAGATCAAATTGTCACTGCCTGACTGAAAGCAGCTCTCATTTATGTAATAAATTTATGTCTCGCAGCTCCACTCAGGCCATTGGAGTTATACTAGGGCCACTGAGAATGCTTCATCTTTAGATCAGTATAAACTTATTAGGATAATTGTTTGATCTTATAAGTGAATCCAGCAAGCTAAAATCACCCTTCATCTAAAGCAGATAATTGCATTAGGGTTAAATTAATTGATTTATACGATGGTTATGTCCTGGAGCCTGCCAGGATCCTGAGATCTTAACTCCCTCTCTTGCTTCCTAGCATAAAAAGGATGGAACTGGAAGAAATGTGCAAGTTACAAATTCATGTGTGTCACCACTTACTTTTTGGTTATTTATTGCTGTTCACAGAGCAGCTCAGGCAAATAAAGCATCAGGTTACTGCCTGACATGATGGGAAGCCTGTTCACCACTTGGCTTAGGCATTCCTGCTTGCACAAAATGCAGGTGATGTGTGCATAACCTGATGGCAAATTTGAGTGCTTTGTTCACCTCCTCTCCACTAGATTTTGGCTTTGTGCTGACTGCTTAGGGAGGCATACCAGTGTAAGAGATGTGTGCTGTACCAGCTGTGGTCCTGGAACAGGAATCAGATGTGATGGAAGTTTGCTATTGTGACAGCAAAGGGGCATGAAGAATAGCCTGTAGTTGTGGAATCCTTTTCAGAAGTGACATTTAGAAAGGCAAAATGCAGATGAAAAACAAGTGAAAATTTGCAAGGAAGACCTTCTTTCTCATACCTGTCCTATTTTCCTTTTGTATATGTGTTTCCTCTTCCATCTGTGTTGGGTTTTTATTCCTACTTGAATCCCAGATGTTTTTAAAAGCAGCTTAAGGCCACCCATATAGAAGTATGGGTCATCAATTCATTACTGCTACATGCATCATACATCACCTCAAGTCCCTCTTAATTTTGTTCCAGACTTCAACAGACAGTAATGTATATATTTGATTTATCTATCATTGTGTCATTATGAACACTGATGGAATATCAGGCCTCTGGAAAGCATGTTCATCCTTTAGAGTCCCCTGACAGGAAAGCACCAGTGTGAAAGACCCAGGGGGATAGAGAGAGAAAGAGGAGAGGAACCTTTGATCTATTCCTTCTATTCCTGGACTATATAAAACATCTGCATCTATCAATCAAAAACACTGATTCTGAGCAATCAGGCTTCATTAGCTCCATTTGATGCAGGACTAATGGTTTAAACACAAAATGAAAGAAGTCATAAAAGTTAATCTGTTTGTTAAAACTGTAGCTTCTGGTAAATGATAGGGTAATTTTCATTGAAAATTAAATTGTAGAAAGTCATATATGAATGTGGCTAAATACAGACTGGGAAATTTTTCTGAAAAGAATATATTCTGTATCTTGAGATAAAACATCCTGAGATGTAGGAGTTGCTATGGAAATGCTTAAATTAAATGTAAAGCATGCATAAATTTTCAATATACCCATCACTTTGGGAATTGGGGACATATGTTAGGGGGAAAGACATATACATGAAGACTAAGCAGAAGGTAAAACATGGGATTTTTCTTTTTTTTTTTTCTGTGGATCTGTGTTTGGAATATTCCACTGGCGTATCTACACCTCATTTTGAGTGCAGACCAAAATCCGCACTTGAATTCCAAAGTATTCCTGTGCAAACTTCAGGACAAGCCAGAAGCATGGGCCAGAGGTAGTTGTGGCACAGTTCCCTGTCTTCTCATGCAGCACTACAGCTTGGCCAGCTTTGGGCAAACAAGCTGAAAGCTGTGCTTCCTAGGAAGGTGCTGGGTACCACCACAGTCCATCACACCATGGGGCTGACCCTACCTGGCTCTGTGTGAAGCAGAGAGCACAAGATGACTTCCAGATGTGCCTTCTGACCTCAGATATTCCATGGTTTCCTGAAGCTGGAATTATATGAATAGCCTGATATCGTGTCCTTGCAACAGTCTGTCCACTGAGCTACAGGTGTTCTTTAGCAGATGCAGTTAAAAACACAGAAAATCACACTGGGTAAATTCCACCCCTTACCCCCATTCTCTGTGCACTGTGACTTTGACACAGACTAAGGATTTGAATGTATACACTGTGCATTATACTCCAAAAATTGCCTGTTAGCTAGCAAGATACTCTTTTGGCCATAAGGAGAAATGCTTGGGAGAAAAGAAATGCTTAGCTTTTTTGCCAAGTGCTCAGACTGTTGGCTCTGTGAGCTCTGTGCACTAAGCAGATGACAGACAGGGCACTGTGTACTCTCTCCTGATCACCTTCAGGAAGTCCTGGACTTGCTGCACCTGCACAGGAGTACCTGCACATGCCACTGATGCCTTGGGTTCCAAGGGATTGGCTGGGTGCAGTGCCTGCAAGGACTCCCAGGAGTGACTGGTGTTCTCTACTGCAGTACATGGGAGCCACCCTCACAAATCAGCCTCACCATACTTGATAGTTTGCTATCACTGTTTGACACAAGTTAAAACACACAGATCTACAGAGAGGGTATAGCTAAAAAAAACCCTCCAGGTTTCTGTCTGTGGTGATGCTGACATAGTGAATGTCTAATCAGCCTGAAGACTGAAATTTGCAGAAACATTCTGAATCTCTCTTCATGCTTGAAAGAGCTTCTGTAAGGTGGCTCAGTCTTCTGTTTTGATCTTCTTGTTAAATTATAGCTCAGCACTCTAATGTAAATTTAAAAAAAAAATCTCTGAATTTTCAAATTGCAGCTTCTTAAAAGTCAATTTCCTCATTAAGAAAAAAAATAGAAATCTGTATCAGAGATATGTAATATGAAACTATACACATAAAACATACAGGCAGCTTTAATAATCAAGTTATTCAGTTTAATCTAAGTCTTGACTTATGAAAAGGCTTCCCTCCTCAAGGAACTTTGTGTCTGTCTGCCTGTACCAGCATTTGGAATTGGGAATGTGCACCTGGGATTTGGTTTCACTTTTTCAGTGGAACTGCATCACAAGTGCTCCAGAAGTGTGCCTGATGTGCTCTATCCACTGGTGGGTGAGAAGGCTACAGGGCTTTGTTTGAATAGGTGTGCCCAGCCCAGGCAGTGCTGCAGGTGGTGACTCATAGTTGCAGTTATAGGAATCCCATTAGCTTTGAAAAATGTAAAAAATCACAGACACAATCTTGACTGCACTAAAATGAAAAGTAAGGTTCCCATTCACTTTAGGGAAGGCATGCTATAACTAGAGTAGATGCTTTTCCCACCCCAGCAGCTGCCTGACAGGAATGAGCTACAGCAATCAATTTTTGGATATGGCTGCTGGATCCAAAACAATCATATACTCTGAATTGCACTTCTCTGCAGAGCTAGAAAAATGCACCCTTTAGCAAAGACACATTAACCCTGCTGGACAGGCACTTTAATGGATAGGTTTAATAACATCAGATCTTGTTTGTTTCCCATTGTCCATGCACACAAAATAAATCCCTCTGCTAGCACAGCCTGCACCTGCCTCTTTCACACCCATTTTAAACACTATTTTACAGAGGTGAGTGTTCATAATTCATTTAAAAATATTGCATGACTATGGTAAAAAATAAAGTATATTTAGTCACGTCCTTCATCTGCATATTTATCATTTCTCTTTTGGTTTTTTCATTTACATAATGCTTGAAAGCTAAGGGTTGAAGACAGCCATTGACATGTGCAGATAAAGCCAGGAGGCTAGGCCAGTACAGATATTCTTATGTCCATATAGTCAGGTGTTCTATCAGGGAATTTCAGGCTTTTATTTATATTAATTGTCCACTAAGTAAAATATTCTGAAAAAAAATCAGAAGCAACAAATGGCACCTGGTGGATTTGATTTCAATCTGTAAGCAATATGCAGTATGCTGTGTCTTTGTAACCCTTGGCATAGGCAAATGATTTTAACCATGGATTTAAACATTACTGGATTCATTGGAGACTATTTTGGCAAACATAGAGCCTGTTAAAGAGAGAAGAAGAACTCATGCTTGTGAAAATATGTTGGGAATAGACATTGAACTATAACATCTGCATACTATTTAATTAAAAAGAACATATTTGCACAGCTAATATAGATCAGACAGTACTGGAGGAAGTTTCTTATTGCTTGTCACAAGAGATGTTGGTCCTCAGAGTTTGATTTGATTCACACACGAGCAATGTATGTCTCAATGTTTAGATTCATGATCCTGTGAGTCAACCCAAATTGCATATTGTGACTATTATATTTGATACAATTCTTGAAAGCAGTGTATTTAAAAATACTACATTGAAAACTGAAACCTTTTATTTAGTCATAATTAGCAGATATAGGAATCGAGATACCACAGACTTTATGTCTTTGGGGGGAAAAGGCATTTAAAGAAGTTAATATGCCTCCATAAAAACTTAAATGCATAGGGTCATATTGTGAGAGCTTGCTCATACAGTGCTAAGGTACTATTAAACATGCAAATTGTGTAATGGGAGCTCTCTCCTCTTGGAACACCACGTTCTGTTATTCAGGTACTTTTTGCTTAATCAATTGTCGCACAATTTGTCCAAATTACTACAGAAAATAATTATTTATGGAAGATGGTTCTGTTTAATTGAGGAAGGCTATCATATACTGCCTGTATAGAATGGGTTCATGTAACTTTCAGCTGTATAATATTATATAAATATAATATAAATCTGTAATATTTTCAGATTTAAGGTAAACATTTGTTTGGCTTTTTCCCTGAGAACAAAGTATGAGTATGTCTTTGATGGTGTTTTCAACACCAGTAAATTTTCTAATCCTTCAATTGTATACAAACAAAACATGCTACTTATTCACTATCTGATATATATAAATCCTTGTGTTTTAACAGGTTAGCTAAATCATGGTCTACTCATATTTTTACACTTGTTCATTCCATTGGACACTGAGCACTGCTCAGAGGTAAATACACTTGTCTATTCATAAACAAGTGTAGGAAAAGCTATCATATGTCTTTCTCTGTCCATTCATCCCTAGAGGGTAATATTGGATGGGTAATTTACAAATTAAGATTTTGTTAAGTCAAGCTCAAAAGTTTACATTAGTATTTTGCCTCTATAGGAGTTCCTGTTTCCATAATAATTATAATATAGTTTCTGATTTATACAGAGTAGATTTCATAGCCTTCAGCCTTCTCCTAAGAAAGTAGTTTTCTGTTTCTAACTAATAATTGCTATTGTTTAATTTGTCGTATTGAATGGCTGATGTATTCATAAAATAATGTCAAGGTGATCGTGGGAACACGTTGCAGCAGACCTCTTGTCAGGAACAGAAATGAGCCAAGACACAGACTCTCATTCAACAATGTGAAAAGGGTCCTGGTTCACTCTTCTGTACGCTCAGCCATCCTGACTGACTACAGCAAGCTCCTGCTGCAGGGCCCAGCTGCAGACTGTGGCTGTTTCCTGCTGCACTGTGACTGCAAGGATTGCTTTGCAGGCTCTGAACAGAGGCTTTACCAGCTCAGCCATGACTGCAGGCTCCAACACAGGCTCTGACTCCATCAGACCCAGGCTGACATCACAGCAGATCTTTACTGCAGCAACTCTCTTCCTTGTTCTGCTCTTCTTATTGTCTCTCTAGATCATTCCTCAGGGCTTCTTTACCTCCTCAATGTCCTCTTTCTCCAAGATCTCCTAACCACCCAACCCACCCCTTTTATCACACTAATCTCTATTAGTCACAGCTGTGACCCATTAAGGGCAAGGCTGTTCCTCTTCTTTGGTAATTAGTGTAACTGTGATTTATCAGGGGTGAGGTTGCCCATAATATCTTGTTCTGCACCTACAGGAACATCAGGCCTTGTTACCATGGAAATAAACATTTACTTAAATACAATTCAAAAAGCAAAAATCACTTTTACAAAAGTTCATTAAGAGATATTTTTGTAATTACTATTGATCAGGCTGCAGAAAGAATTCTTTGCTATTTTTAATTCATATATGTTGGTTTAAATGTGTTACCTGGGGGACCAAGTATGGGATTGATGCTGAATGAGTTCATACCCCACTTGGTGGTGACAGAAGGAAATCCTGTTTAGGGGGATCGTGTGAACCTGTCCACCTTCTTCACTAGCTCTCTCTTCCCTTTCTTCTTAATTTGGCAGGCAAAAGTGTTCACCACCACTTCCCTTCTTCCCCACAGTCTTCTTGAGTCAAAGTGATCTGATGTTTCAGTCTTCTTGAGTTTTCTGTATTTCCTTCATTCCATTAGGTCTCAGGATTGATCCCAAGGTTTATTTCTATGCTTGATGTATTTGTGAGATTCTCACTGAACTTTCTGAGTAATTTACCAAAAGTCTACTCCACTGTATAGAAACTCAAGTGACCAAGAATTGTCACTGCTGACACTTTTGCAAGCCTCAGATGAGTTGTGAAAACCACCTCAAGCTTCAGTTTATCAGTGGTAGGTCCAGCAGAGGACTAGGACATCTCACCTTACTGACTTGGATCACTTGGCTCATACCATAGGTGCTCCAGTCATCCTCAGTGTGGGTTTGCTTTGGTGAGAATCAACTAAGAGCTCTCTAGTAGAATGTTCTGCAGCTTCCTTAGCTCCTCAAAGCACACCAGCAAAACTGAGATTTCCTGGGGCCACACCAGTGCTGCCTACCCAGCTGTTTTGGCTGGTCCTGCTCCAAGGAGCCCTCCAGCCCTGCCACAAGGTCACACCTCCCACCTCTCCTAAAGTCCTGTCATGCTGCAACCTTCAAGAGGAGATGGTGACAGCATAATAATTGCTTGGAGAGCTCAGACAGAAGGGTTTGTTCTGAAATGTGTGACAGGCTGGTTAGTGGCTGCAAAGGAGGTGAGTGCCAAGTCAGGCCAGCCAGGCTGACACCAGCCATCACTGTTCAGAAATGTGCTGCTTTTCCTGCCCTCATGCTGATATTGCCTGTCTGCCTGTGCACTTCTCATCCTCTGCTGGTCCCTCAGTGAGCTGGGAAAAGTGGTCTCAAGAACAAAGGTATCAACCCCTTACTGTTTCTCTTCAGTGCCTTGATCTCAGAAATGAAAATATGGGTGTAAATGTAAGTTGTCAGGGGATGTGCTAGAAAGAGTTTTTGATGACTTTCATGTAAGCTCTGGAAGTGCTCTAGAAGAATTAGACATGCTCACCTGTCAAAATAAAACTATGGAATAGACATCCCAAAAAAATTAACAGGAGGAATGATAAAATTGCTAAAATTGCTACCCTATTGAAAAATCAGGGATAGATTTAGAGGAAGTACTTTTCCATGGAAATAACCACCTTAAAGAATTCTTCAAGTCCAGTAAAGGTTACAGGCTTTGCCTCCAATACTGGAACAATCCAGTTTCCTGAAACATGCTGACACCTGACACAGCACAATTCACCTGTACTGGGAAGATGCTTGTAGACAAGATCATCTTTATCTACCAGGATAATGTCAAGTTCACACAACAAGAGAAAAATGTAAAGCTGTGGATATACACTGCATATTTAGCTATAGAAAATAAATGAAAACACATCAGATCAATGCTCCTTATAACTCTCTAGCTTGATAAAAATAAACATTTTGTCTTGTCCAGATCTTCTAATGCAAGGATTCACAGAAACATCACCTTATAAATAAGCAAATGTGCTAATATTATCAAGAATATATGGGAATTGCAAGGCAGAGTAGGTTCAGAGTGATCTGCTTGTGCTACACATATATATGCATATTTATCATATCTATGCTTCATAAACAAACAAAAAAAACCCAAAACTATATGATTTAGAGTTTAACAGTGTAAAAAAAATATGTGGAAATATAGAAAGGATTTTATGGTTGCTAGGTTTTGTTTCACGTTGTCTTCCTTTTTCAACTGAACATTCTGCTGTTGCATACCAGAGCAAAGGACCTGCAACATTTAAAGTGTGTGGCAGACTTGTGTTAAATGAAATCTGGTCTGACAGATGCTGAAGGAAAATAAATTATTTAAGAAAAATGTTGCATAAAAGTTTTACTGAACTGCGAGAACGAAAAATATTCCCATGACTCCCTGCTTTGCTCTGAAAAACGTCAATAGAAGTGGCAACACTGAAATAGCTATTTGCAGAAGAAAGATGTAATGGAAAAATCAAAAATCCCTCTAACTGCTATTCTTTTTGTGATTTGGGGGCATGTAGCTTTCAAGGTAGCTTTGTGCAACTATTATGAGTTCTCACTCATGTCACCTATTCCTATGAAATCAAGAGAAATACTTGGTGAGCAAGATATCAAGATCATATTTTTTCTAAAGCTTTTAAACTGTCTCCACGTTTCTGTATTCATTTAGAACAGAGAAAAGAAAAATGGAGAGCTCTTGTGGTGTCTTTGGTTACATGTGTGTGCTTTGGTCTAACTTGACCTTGGGTGTCATGGTGGTTTAAATCCTGGATATGTCTGTAGGGCAGCTGTGAGCAGCTGAGCACACTCCATTCCACTCCTCAGATTTCAGGAAATCTGCTGGTCCAGTGGTCCAGTGGAGACCAATAAGGCATGTTAAAGAAGGATAAAACATATCAACAGTGGAACATGAGCTCAAGACATAGCTTATCAAGGACTACATTAAGAGTTTACTGGGTCAAAATCTGTAAATACCAACACAGCAACAAAATTGTGTTATGCAGCCTTTCACTCCAGCAGAAAAAACATTGCAAGAACTAAAAGAAACTAAAGGAACCTGATAATTCATTTTAGACACCAGAACCAAAATTAAGGCCATTTCTTTCTGCAGTCAATACAATTGGCTCAGCAAGAGCTATATAGTTTTATTGTCACAGGATAGTTTATTTCTAAAAGAGATTTCTTTTTTTCTAAAAGAGATGTTTTATTTCAAACTGGAGTTAATGCAATGAAAATCTATATTCTGTGTTTTACTGAAGATGAGACAGCTAGCAAGACAGTCTCATTTAACTGTAATGTCAATATTAGTATGAAATATTAAGCCTCAATTCAAAGCCTTTCTTTAAAGCAAGATGGACATTGATTTAAGATTCCAAGTGTAATTTTAGTTTGTTTAGATCTACATTTCTCGCTGCTGAAACAGGACTCTATTGAAGATAAAGGCACACTTTGTACACCTTTAATCACCTGCCTTCACCTGTAAGCTTTGCTGGCATAATTATGTTTGTAAAAGCTGCAAAGTTGTTTGGTTCATTCACTGGTGTCACCACTCTAATCCAGGATCAGTTTTACTGGCAAGCATGAATCTTCAGATGTAATCTGTCAAGACCATGGATTTACAAGCCAATTTATGATGATATTCCTTAAGTATTAAGATTTTTTTCTCAGAAAACATTGAGTTGCCATAAGATTCATAATGTTGCTATAAAAAAGGTGGTCTCAGTCAGTTCTCCCACGCAGAATTATTTTGGTAGGAAAGTGCTAAAATATTCTTGTTGACCTTTGTTAACTAAAGAACATCTCTTTTGAATTCAGCATGACCTTTCTTATCAAAATGGAGTTAGGTTATATCAAAGAAGATTATCAATTTTAAAAGGTCAAAACGAAATCAAATCTTTTGAAGTAATCAAAATATTTCTCTTGACCTGACCTTTATTGAGTCATTCATCCACTCTTTCTTTGCATGAAAATTGTATGTAAAAATGTTTCTATCTGAGAGATTACTAGTGTTGCAAAGTGGGAGAAAAAAAATCAAAATCTTCAAAATTTTTATTACAGACAAATGTTTTCATGTACTTCTGTATATTGAGATGCACCTTATGTTTGACTGTCAACAAGAAACTGGGAGTTGATTGAAGAGAAAGCAGCTTTTGTGTTGGGGAAGTAGAATTACCTAATTTTAGAAGGATTTATGGAAGAGAATTAGGTCTTTCTGCCTCAGTCATCATGATGAAATTATGGAATATACTTATTAAGCTAGTTTTACAATTTAGAAATTAAAGATTTTGCTCAATATTTTTGAAAACAAATGAAAGACCTCTGTTAGTACAGCAGTTCCTCAATTATATCTTAGTACAGTCATAAAAATAGCAGTCATAAAAATCCTCCAATAGGTTGATGGATCATCATCTTATCATTTTGGAGAATATAAAAGAAAAAACAAGTGGGTAAATTAAAATCATCCCTAATGTTGAGAAATAATGTTTTTTTATTATTTGCCACAGCCCAGAAACTATTCATTTATCAGTGCCTGCATAAGGTGGCAGTGGTCTCTGAGATATTTGCCTCTGAAAATGTCATACAACCCTTCTTTATGCTTCTCTTTTCTCCCACACATGATATATATGTTTTTAAATCCTCTTAGGGAATGAATTTTTCACTTTCTAAATTAAGTCAGTGTCCATTTGTTGTTGTTGCTGTCACTACAATGCAAATAAGCATAGTGATAAATATTTTCAGAATCCATAAATCAAGGCAATTACAGCACTAAACAGAAAATATAAGACAATTGTAGAGCTGAGATTGTTGTCCTCCTTGACCCAAGCAGCTGGGCACAGTTGAGGACCTGATTTTTCTTACAGGAAGAAGCACCTGATGATAGATTCTGTGAGTTGTTGGGTGCAAGTCTGGCTTTTTTTACAGGAAAAGTGTTGAATCCAGTTTCTCTGAGTCCCACATAATGGGCAGTAAGTCATATCCTTGCTTACAGCTCAAAGCCTTCCCACTAGGAAATTAATTACAAAAACAGCCTCTGACTTGGTTCCAGCTGGGGCCACCCAAACAGTTTGTCCCTGGCTGTCCCCTTGGTTTCCCTCTGCTGTTCTCCTTTCTGCCTTTGCTGTCCTTCCCAAGAATGCTGTCTGTTTCCATTACCATAAGCAAGGAGGCATTGAATTGCTCCAGCCACCAAAAGGAGTGCCTGGCATGGCCTCCAGCACAGCAGGAATTCTAGCTAGGAAAGGGAAAAAAAAAAAAAAAAACTAGAAGGAACTGCAAGTCTGGGCTGTGAACCACAATTCTGGGCAGCTTCACAGGAAAGGAGGAGAGAATATTCATCTTGGGGAGCTGATACCAGGAACTGTACACTTCTGGAATAATCTGTACGGTGCAAGAGGGGCTGGGTAGTAACAGAGCTCCTCATTCCTCTGCCCTACTTCTCCTGTGCCTTGGCCCCTTGCCCTCCCTTCAGAGAAAGCCACACGTTCCTCTGCTGAGGATGCTTTATTAAGCCTTTGTAACACTTGTCCCTCTGTCTCCACGCACATACACAGAAAAGTTTCATTATCCACCAGATATGCCATTGGGGCAACATCCTCTGAGGAAATAACATGATGTAAAATTTCTGCTGAAGTGATAGCTGAGTGCAGAATGGGAAGACTCGGTCACAGTTGTTTGAAACTCTCCATGATTCAAGAGAATTTTGCCTTTTCCCTTTCATTTGCTAGTCAGCAACTGTTTGGAGGGATCACAGCAGTTTCTTGACTCAGTCTAAACCACTATTTTGCATTTTATGTTAATGCAAATAAATGAAACTGTTGGTATTAAGAGATGATATTAATAAAAATAGCAAGAAATCTCTGGGAACCTTTTGGCTCTCAGAAAACAGTTTCATTTAAACAACAATGAACCACCATAACAGGAAAATAAAACTCATTAAGTAAAGTGATATTATAAATAATTCTGATGGGAGATTTTCTCTGCAAATAAATGTATGGACAAATTCATGATAAGAGAGTTTATAAATAGTTCTTCCGGCATTTTATCATCAGACCAATTTCTATCATCTTTAAATCAGACCAATTTACAATATGTATGCAGACTGATTTACAGAATTATTTGTAGAAGAGGCAGATGGGGACCTAAAAAGTAGATGTGTTTTAAAGATATTGCAGGGTGATATCACCGTGTCTGTATTATCAAACCTTATTTTTTTGGATAATAGGAATTACAGTGGTTATAATATATTTGGGGGAGAAGGGGAGCTTTCTTTGCTCTCATTCACTTGGAAATCTAGACCTGGAGTCTGTATATGTGTCAGACTGAGGGATGTAAAATAGCAACATCAATATCCTTGAACGCCATGAATGTATCACTATTTTTTCCTTGGTTTATATGGTACATCTTTTTTCCTTAGAAAACTAAATTGAGAAAAGTGACTGAACTAAGAAAATAAAAAGGAGATATTCATGCTGGTATTCGAGCAAGTGTCATTTCTTTGTGTCATGATTGCTAGCTAACCATTACTGAATTACTGTCCCATACTAAAATACCAGTTGGAATGAAGATTTTTAGGAGTTACAGTATAAACATATATATTGATATATTGAACTGCGGAAACAGTTTAATTGTTGAAGTATTTGTGAAGCCAAACAATGTCTCAAGTCCAGTCCATTGACTCAGGTGGGGTGGTGAACTGGATTTCAGTGTAACAAGAAAAGAGAAAATGAATGAAGCAGAAAATACCCTTTAATCCTCTTAGATAATGTAAAGATAGCCTTTAGTTCATGTCAGAGGCAAGGGTTGTGTATTCACATCTATGTAAGAAAGCTTGAGTCCTGAAACACTTCATACCTCATCTTTCAATCATTAGAATGTTACAGAAATGTCTGAACTTCTCAATTAACATCGAAGGGAAATTAAATTGGTCACTGGACTGCAAGAATTCAGTAATGGTTTTGTCTTTTGCTGAGATTACTCTGTGACACAAAATGGGATCCATAATGTACCCAAATCTAAGCTCAGGTATCAACAAAGACAAACAGGGTTGCCTATTATTCTAGGTTGTCTACCAATTTTTTAATTGGAAGACATTCCAAATGAGCTACCATAGCTTAGTATTTTGCATTAATGGAAAGTATGACTGCACAAAGTTAAAATAACATGAAACAAAAGGGAACTGTTTCCTGGAAAATCTCTTCATCATATCACTGTTCATATCAGCTGTTTTGCTCTAAAAATACCTACAAATTATTAAGTAATCAAAAGGTTGACAGTGTCTGATCCTTCTCTTTTCATCAGTAATTAAGAGCCTGGCTCTCAATTTCACACTGTGTGCTCAAACTGTTTGAATCCTTTTATGAAACACCTTTACAGAATTCATAGTATAAATCAACTATAATTATCCTTGGGAGGAAAAAAAAAAAAAAGTGAACTTAAGAAGTAAGAATTATCTTCTAATTTAGCAAAGTCTGAGTTTTAAGACAAGGAATCACATGTGAGCTCCATATGACTGCTAAATGTGCTAAATTAAAGATGCCAGAGATATCTAATTCACACTGCAAACTAGCTGTAGTACACAGTCATTATGCCAGTTCAATTGAAGCCATTTAAAGGGAAGATAAAACAGAGTGGGATGATATATGAAGGCCATTTTAACAGTGTGACAGAAGAGTATGATCCTGCATTTTCCTGTACTGTGGGAAACACACAGTTTATTTAAACATAGTAAACAGAACCTGCAACTATTTGCCTTATGTTCCATACCCATTTCTGGTAAAGACTGAGGCCAAATGTGATTTTCTCACTGGTGAAGTGCAGCTTCAGAAGTGGCACTGAGTCCCTCTGGGGGTCTGTGCAATGTCCTCAGTGAGCCTGCAGGGACTGACCCCTGAGCTCTGTCACAGGGCAGCAGCACAGCTCTGCAAACAGAATCATCTGCTCTGCTGGCCCAGGACCTGGTCAGGAGACTGGGTAGAAAAACTGCCTCAGGAAGGCCAAGGACTTTGGAGACTGTGTGCTAGCCCAGTCTGCTCTTCACACACATCTGCTGGATCAAATGCCTCTGGGAACACAGACCCTTTCTCTTTCAAAACCTTTGTGAAGCTGCAGAAAAGGAATGGCAATAAGGACACAAAATAAGTCAAAGGTGCATTAGGCATCATACAGATATCTGTCTTTTCCAGAGGGATTTTGTCTAGTATAACAGCCACTAAGAAATTATACTTATAGATTTAAAAAAAAACCAAACCCCAAACAGATTTCTCTGATGGCTCCTGATAGTTTTAAGCTTTACTTCTCACTCTGCCAGTTCCCACCTAGGCCATCACTCACCTGTTAGGACAAGGATCTGCCAGCCCTCCCAGAAGACTGAAGAGCAAAGAAAATGAAAAAGCAACAGCACTACAGACTTGACTAATAATTATTTAAACACACACACACACAGGGGATATCAACATTCTGTGGGTAATCTGTTTACTGGTTTGAGTTGCTTTCTACACCTACCAGATCTCATGTAAAACAAGCATTTTACTGGTGCTGATACACAACTCTTGTATGAAGTGAACAGATTAAACTATTTATGTTCAACTGCTGAAAGCACTCCAGAAATTGATGTCAATATCAGAAACCTTATTAGGTTTCAGAAGAGGTAGGAGAGCTTCAGCCTAATCACAAGATAGGAGGTCTTCAGGCTTTTGAGAATGACATCTGAAGGGCATTGAGATTGTTTTCTATAAAAGGAAAGGGCAAATTTCCAGTACATATATAATCACTGGTAGCATTTATGTTGTCATCCTCTCTAAAGCAATAACAAAGTGCACAAATGGTGGATGATTAGAGAGGTCAGTCAAGTGCCCCATTCAGCTGTAATTGTAGAGTTTTCAAAAATTCTTTTGACATCAGAAAATATCATATGTTTTTTTAACCCAGCTTTTTGCTATGATTAGTTAATTCATGCAAAATCAGTGAAGAAACAGAATGGCAAATTAAAAGCAGTAGAACAGGAATGTCATATAGCAATAGTGAGAAGTAATCAGCAAAATCCGTTCACTTTAAAATTACTGCTACCTACCAATATTTAACCCCACGTGCACAGACCTCAGCAAATTTTTGTTTAAAATATTACCACCTCACAGGTCCCAAAAGTCTTTTGAAAGAAGTGCTGCCACATTTTTGCTGCAATCAGTATTCTCTCTTTCCCTGCTCTACATAGAGCACTTCACAAGATTTTCCTATCTCACAAAAAAAAACTGAACACACTGTTTTACTTAATTAACATCGATTTTGAACCATCATGCCTCAAAAAATCTGACAATCTTCCTACTAAGGAAATTATGCTCACTCTCTAACAGTATTTGAAAAGAAATTATGTTTTCAACTTCATCATTTTTGTGCCTGTGTCTCTAAAGAGAGGTTTTGAGTAATGAATGGACATACACTTTCCAGTTTTGAAGTAAATTTTCACTAGAGAATATATAAATTATATAAACATATAATCTGCCACAAACCAAATAGGAGCTCTCATTTCAGTAAAATGATCAGGAATCAGGAGAGACTCCACACCTCATCATGTCTTACTGGTTGGTCAGCCCAGGATGGCTCTGGATCCACATTAACCATGGCATGCAGCACAGCATCAAGGAATTTATGTCCTGAGAGAACCATGACATTGACTAGGAGTGGAGTCACAGTAAAATTCAAATAAATTCCCCAAAACAGGGAATTATTCCAATTATTTATAGTTACTCAAAGAAGAGGAATCCTTCAGACCAGGTGTGATTAGGGTTTTCAGTCCAGGAACAAAGAAAAGAAACATGATATCATCCATCACACAGGTGAAAGCCTTCATTATTTATACACTTTCTTGCTTCAGAAAAGTGGGAAACTGAAATAGAAGGAATACATGGCAGGAAGGATGTGGAACTGGGGAAGCAAAGAGACAGTCCTGTGCTGACTCTGACTCACCAGGGTGAAGGAAAAAAAAAAAAAAAAGGAAAGCACATTGATGATCAAGACCTCAAATTTTATGTCACTTCTGTAATTCCAGACCATGAGAGATGGAGCTTTTGGCAGGTTAGAAAAAATTCTCTGTAGTACAGCTCTGATGACACATCAGTAACACCTACAGAGCCCAGTGTGAATGATTTGTCCTGTGAAGTTTATTACATAATAGAAAAAAATGGTGTTAAACATATTAGGTTGTACCTTTGACACAAAAAGGTGCTTTTAGTGCACCTAAACTTTAGCACTGGGCTTTTGATCAGGGAGAATGAGAGAGCTCAGCTGATCCCCAGACAAACATTTGTAGCTTCTTAAAAGTTGTGATGACACTTAGTGTTTGCAGTCATTTCAGTTCTTCAGCTAATGGTTGTTTGCCTGCCATCCACAACCATTAGGATGGAGTCATAAGCTCTCTGGGAGAGTTAATATTGCTGCCTTGGTTTTTATCTTATTTTGTTTTAGGGCACCTTTTTTTCCAAGAGCTTTATTTGTCCATTTAGGGTTTCTACAGAAGTTCAGGGTAGGAAAAGGTTTTAAATGTTAATGTCTTGCCTGCCGAAGGTTTTGCAAAGAAAATTGTGAATAGTTTCACTGTGCATTGCATCACAGCACAAAGTTGTTTGGGTTTTCTCATTTTTTTTTACAGTGTATGAGGTATGGGGAAATGCCTCACATACAAAAATACCAGGGGAAGAAAGGTTACTGAAGATCATTGCTGTGACCACTGAAATACATAGCAGAAGTCATACATCATGTGGGGAAGCAAAAATAAGCTTTAGGAAATTATTTAGATCTCCTCAAAGTCCTTCCACTTACAATTCTATTTTTCAGATGGTGAAGATATTATTTTTCCTTATATAATAATAATACTTCTTAATGAACACTTTACATGTGTTATTCATATAAAAGGAAAATGGAAAAGCCCACTGGGACAATCAGGTACAGAAAGGTACATCTGAGTTGATCTTAGTTTGGCTGAAGTTCAGATCCAGTCTTCCAAAGCAGAAAGGAAAAATAGCTTTCAGTATTTCAGCCTTTTCTGTAAACACAGCAGACTGTGGGTATGTGCATCTCAGAATAGCCAACAGGAGTGTTTGATGTAACTAAAACAAGTTCTCTTAGAATCACATACAAGATCCTTGTGTTCTTTTACAATTGCATCTTTAACAAGCAGCCCAGCAGTTTGACCAGACCCTAATAGCTATTCTAATTTCATAGAGCATAGTAGCTAGTAACCCTTTTCTCTGTGTGTCAACTGTTCTTTCTTCTGTCCATTGAAAAAAAAAAAAAAAGAGAGTAGGTCAAGGGGTATTTCCTGACGATTTCTCTGAGTCTTTGTTATTGATTCTCCTTCATATAAGCAGTTCTGGTACTCTCCAAGTCCTCTTGATTCTGCAATATTATACAATCTCCTTTTCAAAACAAATGGAAAGCTGCACAGCTTCCAGCAATATTTAATTTTGCACGGGCAATCGCTGGTTCTAAAAGGCAATGTTTTCTGGTGATGGTTATGATCTCTCCTAAGCTACTGGAATAGTTAAATGGTCTTTGATTTAGCTCATGGTTATCAATGAAAAACCACCTGAAACACAGCAATGTTTCATATATTGTTTATCAGCCATGTGCCAGTGACACAAGAACTGGAGGTGAAAGGAAAGAGAAATTTAGATACATTATTTTTCATGCCTGTGCCTTGTAGAAAAAGTAGATGTCCTAAAGCAGATAAACATGACTGACACTGTTAAATACAGAGTGACTTCAGATATTTTGTTTCAGGTTTGCAGTGGCCTTACCAGGCAGTAGCTATCAGGCTGCTGTTTCCTCAGACCCTTGCTTTCCACTGTAGTTCTCTGCAGGTTCACGGGTCTGCTCTCTTCACAAGTTACCCTTAGGTTGTCCACTCTGTATCCTGCACATCCTCAATCTACTGAAAACAGAGCTGAGTACCAGTGAGGTGTGAAGCACAGGAAATGTGAGTGCCAACATTTCCCCTTTTGTCTCTGCAGCCGGACCCTGCGGGCAGAGACATCTCCATCCGACCGATCCTGGAGCACTGCGAGAACACCCACATGACCATCTGGCTGGGCATTGTCTATGCTTACAAAGGGCTGCTGATGGTAAGCACAGCTTCCTCTGCACAGCTCTGACTTCAGGCTGCTGTTCACTGATAGGCACAGATGAATTATATTTGCTTTCCTGGTGGCTGGGGGTGAGTGAAAAACTGCCTCGAGTGCAACTTCTATACTCAGATCTGTTCTAGTGTTCATTAGACAGTAATTTGTGGATATATGCATATGTAAAATAAATAAGACATCTGCAGCATTTAAGCTTAATATTATGGATATACCACAAACTGAGAAATTCAGTAGTGAAAAGATGGCTCTATAAATGAGACAACTTTGTAAATAAAGAATTCCTGAAGGTTGTCCAAAAAGGTAGAACTAGGTTGCCCAAAATGTTTACCTCATAGTTGCTAATGTATTTGAGGAATAGTCATGAGATGCAAGATTAATCTGGGGCCTGAATCAAAATAACCCTTTTGTCCCTGAGGCTCATCTCCATAAAAAATATAACTAAAACAGACCTCAGGAACCAGGGATCCTGAGGCTTGGTAGTTAAAAAAAAAAAAAAAAAACAAAAAGAAACTGTAAAGATGACTATTAGTGATTAAAAGCTCCTGAGCCTGAAGGTTTGGTAAACATCTAATATGGACAGCACTGACCAGCAGAACACCTATCTCGAGTCAATCCCCATCTGGATCCCAAGCCTGATAGACATTAGTCTACACTGCCTGAAGGGGTCAATCTGTTCTGTGCATTTGGAGCATGCTGGTTCGTTGGGACACTGGGGAAAGATTGGATCAGCTGCTTCCACTTGGCGTGGTTGGTGCTGCTGCCCAGAGGGGCTGCTGGTGCCTGGAGCCCTCTTCTTCCCTCTCCCCTATGAATGACTGCTCTGATGAGCCCTGCTGCTTTTCATGCTGCTTTTTTCAGGCTAAAAAGTCTTTAAATAGCCAATACGAGGTTCAGCAGGGAGGGATGAGAAGTTTTGTTTCTTTAAATTCTAAACATTTGCTTTGTGGTCAGACCATTCTGCTGGGGATGAGCCTTCAAGCAAGAAGGCACTAGCATCAAGTGCCTCCATTCCCCAAGTGAGAGTTTTGATACTTGAGCTATGAGCCAAAAGGAAGCCTTCTCAGCTCTCCATTTAATTAAGAAAAAGGAAAAAAAAATGGCAACTTTAGTTGTAGATGCCTCCTTTTCAGAGAATGTCCAAGCAAGCTGTGAAATAAAGAGCTAGGACATATGTGGTCCCTCCACAGGGATCAGGAATCAGGAGAGACTCCTCACCTCAGCATGTCTTACTGGTTGATCAGCCCAGGATGGCTCTGGATCCACATTAACCATGGCATGCAGCACAGCATCAAGGAATTTATGTCCTGAGAGAACCATGACATTGACTAGGAGTGGAGTCACAGTAAAATTCAAATAAATTGTTTTTTTAAAATAACTTCATCAGTGTTTCCAGTTAAAATATTTTAAATATACATTCTCAGGCAACTTTCTTTGAGGTGTTGAGTGGTGTTAGACAGTAGTCAAACTGCTTGGGTTCTCACTAGTCCTTTGCCCTAGACTGGTTTGCCAGCATGTATGTTGGATTATTTTCTACACGATATGTGGCACTCTTTAAGTCTGCAAGTGTCATTTGCAAACTTACTTTGCAAATGCCATTACTTTACTATGTATTAGACAATAATATGTGCATAGATGCATATGTAAAATACCCAATTTATTATTGAAATTCTTGGTTTGTGGTATATTTATAATATTCAGCTTAAGTGCTACTAATATCTTATTTATTTTACTTATGCCATTACTTACTAATTTCAGGCACATAGCATTTCATAACCATCAGTGAAATACACACTTTTTATTACTCCAGTGCCCTCTTAACACACAAATCACTACACATTAAAAAGGAAGATACTCATTCTGAATCATTTAAATAATTGCTATGATGAGTGAATGAGTGATATGAGGACAACAGAATTGATGCATTTTATCTCATCACCAAAGATGTTTCTGTACACCACACATACTTTGCCTTCAGAACAAAAAAAAATAGAACCTCTCATGTTACTTTATCATTTTATAAAGGTTTAGCTAATAAAAATCTCTGAGAGTTTTTAATAATAAAGCATGTCTAATTTAACATGCTATGTACTAAAGAGCTAGTATTGCTAATTCCAGTACAATGCAATATTTAATGTGAAATGTGCTTACTTGGGCTAAAATTATTTACTTTGACCTTTTGTCTCACAATGGGAATAAAAAAAATGGGGCTAACCTAAAAAAGTTCCTTTGTTTTTTGTCTTGAAGTAAAAGCAATACTGTCCATTCTGATGCCTTAAATGCATTGATGAAGTGAATAAATCACTCAGGGTAGGGCAGAGCACAGAAGGGCACAGAAGGGCACAAAAGGGCAGGGAAGGCAAGGAATGGCAAAATAAGGGAAGGCATTACTTGAAAAGATACACTGGTTCCCTCTACATTAAAGTAAGCAAACTCTAAAAGTCAGATTTCCAATTCTTCAATTGCCTCTGAAGGGATGTGAGCAACTGCTTAGTCTGCATGAAGGATCCTCAGTTACTAGATTCAGATTCCTCAGGTGACTAGAGAATAACAGGAAAATTACCATCCTAAATTCTGTGTGTACCATTTTATTAATCTCCTTAATGACCAATGTATTAGTCTTCTCCAGTTCCTCCATACATAAAGGATTCACTGTTTTGTCCCATCTCGAGTTCAGCTCCAAAAAGGCTGCATACAAGTCTGAGGTCTGTCTATGTCACATGCTGACAAACACAGACTTACCAGATCAATTATGCTGAAAAAGGCTTCTGAGATTGAGTCCAACCTACGCCTGAACACCACCATATCAACTAGATCAGTTGCATGCAACCAGTCAGTTGCAGTATTTTGATTTTTGATGAAGCATAGTTGAAAAGCACCTTTCTTTCATATATTCCAAAGAATGATAGAGAACACACCATCTTAAACTCCCTGGTGGTGCATTATTAGGGACTGAACTAACATCTTTCTGAGGGGTATGAGTTATTTGTTTCATCTCAGCCAGCACATTACCAGGCTGGACTCCTAGAATGCTTTGCTTATTAATCACACACACATTCATCTTATCTGCTGTTTAATTCCTCTCTTCCTGATAATACTTTGAATTAACATTAGACTCCAGGTGTACATATGTTGGAAGTTTCATTGTGTCCCTGACATGTTATTACAGGTACCTGTTATTCAGCTACTGAGAAACAGGCTTTTGAGGCAAAACTATATTTTGAGCTTGACTGTTGCTCTCTGTATGAAATCCTACTTTTGCCCATGTTAATTGAAGGGGTTTTAAGCCATAACTAATAATAGTGACCACTACTCATACACCATTTTTATTGTGTTGTCCTTAGCTAACCTTGCCAAGAATGAAAATATCAGTATTTCATGAATGAGATAGGAAAAAAAAATAATATATATTCATCATGGGACTTGATAAATGTTGCTAAGAATAAGAAATTTATTTTCTTGTAATGATTCATATTCCAACATTTCACTATAGTTGATATATTGCCCAACACAACTCTGTAATTGATTTAGAAGCCAAAGAAAATATTAATTCAACTAAAATATATCCTTGGGATAATGTTCAACCTTAATTTCAAGTCTGAAAGAATCCCCTGCTTCCTAAGGCTCTCTAATTGCTATGCTGAATTTCTCTTACTTCCAAGCCTTGCACTTTGGTGGGTGTTGCATATATGTTATCCCTCTTACTCTAAAATGACATTATGTCCTTATTTATAGGCAAATTTCTTTGCATTTGGCCAAATTTCTGTGATTTCCCTAAAAATCTTTCTGTGACTCGTCGACCACTCTTCCCCTCTGCTTCCTCTGCCTCATGTTATTATCTCCTCCAAGTCAATATACATATCTGGGACAGCTTAAGTGAGAATTTTTTTTTTAATTATCCTTTTCTTTTTTAGTAGCTTTTCATTAACAGTTATATGTTGAGACCCATAACATAGCTTTCAGTCAGTTTAAATTTGTTTTATTGATTTTATTGCATTCTGTATTTAAATAATGATACTGTGCACTATTAAGACAAACACTACTGAGAAATCCATGCATCCTGCATGAATGTAATTACTTTTATTCAGTCTTGCAAACTCATTTAAAAAAAAATAATGGCAATTTGAATTATATTGCTATCCTTTTTTTTTCCCCACTTATTGGCTGAGTTCATGTGGCAGGCATTTCATTAATTTGCTTAGGATAGAAATTACGGTAATAGCTCTGTAATCACTGGGGGTGTTCCACTTTCTCTTTTCCCATATGGCCTCTTTGTATCTTAAGTGGAGCTTTGCCAGAATTCCAATAAATATCAACAATTAAGCCCAGCAGCCCAGACAACTTCTAAATCAATTCTTAAAACTACAGCATGTAAGTTACAGGATCTCTGTGATCACAGCAGCTTGTCTTTAACAGAGTTTTCAAAAGCTCTCACTGCTGGAATCTGCTGCACTTCACTGTTTTAGCAAGATGTGAATGGACTCTGCCATCTCTGTGTAAAGATAGGACAAAACCCTTGTTAAGCACATCTTATCAGGCATCATTGCTATTGGATTTGTCATCTTCCAAGGAATGAATCATTTTTATGATTACATTTTTATAAATGAATCTGTTAATGCTGCTAGCCATTCATTTACTACTGTACATTTAACTTACCCTTCCACTATCTCTATTTTAGATCTATGATTCCTAATCATTATTACGAGTTTCCTCTTTTTAACTTTTGTTACATTCTGTCCAGTCTTTGGCCAATTTTATTGCTTGCTTGTTTTACATTCCACAACAACCAAAACGATTTTTAAGGTAAGAATATTTTACATATGTGCAGCTTAGGACAGATCATTTGCAGCACATATACAAGCATCTTTCTGTTGCTGTTTGTAAATATACCTGTTGTTACCCCTTCTCCAATGGCTTCCTTTGCTTTATTGGCTAATACATAAACATTACTTTTCCACTTTTTTCATGCACTTGGAAATAGATTTTCGAAAAAGGATTTAGGCACCATGGTTTAGAGCTTGGGCTCCAGTCAGGGCCAGTCTTCAGTCAGCACTTGGTGCCCTTGCCTCTGCAGGAAGGAGGGGAAGCAGATGCTGGCTGTGTGACAGGCACCAGTTCCCAAATATCCAGCACAGATTTTGGTCACTGCCAGCATTTGGGTACCTACAGGTGGTGCTGAGGATGGTCTGGCTGCCCTTGCTGGATGTTGGATGTAGCTTCTCACTACTGCTCCAGGTGCTTGAGCCCTCTGTGTGCGCCAAGCCCAGGAGCTGCATGTGAACAGCACAGCTGTGGTCTGCAGCACATGCTCCTCCTTTTGTTATTTTACCATTATTTTACCATTATTTTATATTTTCTCAATGAAAGCTGGATGTAAAAAATTATTTTTTTTTTCAGTCACTAATGAAAGGGAAGCAGTGGAGCAGCTCACCCAGAGAGTTTGATCAGCCTTGGTCCTTAGAAGGTTCCAGAACTGGACTGGACAAAAGTATGAACAACCTGCACTGAATTCCCATCTGAGCCTGCTTTTTGAGCAGGACGTTGCACTAGATTATTTCCTCAAGTCCCTCCCAATTATCTTATGAGATTATATCAACAATATGATTAATTAATTCCTTTATTAAATTAATAAATTTGATGTGTAGAAAAATTGAATATTTTTCAGATTGTGTTAAAATTCCCAATTGTTTACTGTTAATATCTTTGATTTTTAACACATATATTTGCATTCTTTCCTAATTCCCTTCACAATAAAAAATAGAACTCAGAAGAAGGACCTACCTCCTTATAAATTAACTTACATGATTCCAGCTCATATATGTGGTGGGACCCATCTGTCCTATCTTACAGTGATTAGAGAGGAAGACAGTCAAGCTTTTTGGTGGGGGAAATTAGTTTATAGTGGTACCAGATATTTATTATATCTTCAATAAAACACGGACAGTATTTTAGCATCCAAAACCACATCTCCATATGGTTTTGTTGGATAAATTTTTCCCAAATATGACCATAAGGAAACTTCAAATATTTTTTTTAAATATTGCAGATAGTGGGGTATTCCCTTACATATCTCTTGGCATCAGTTTTTGTACAGCAGAAATTGATTTAAACTGTAGCACACACTGGCTTTTAGCAGAGGTGCAGAGGTGCTTCACCTCTTTACAGAGCTGTGATTGTGGTAATCTTATGCCAGAGACAATATAAAGCTATTCCAAATGGACATTTACTAATGACCAGTTGTGTATTTGTTTCAACTGAGTTACTATAATGTGTTTCATGACTAAGCAGAATTTTCATGGAAAAAGTCAAATACACTCTGAATGGAAAGAGGGGAAAATATTTTATTGACCTGTAGATTTGGGAGACTGGAGGATAAAGTGAAATTTGGATGCCTGTTAGTGTTCATAGATTTATGCAGCTGCTTTTCTGTCTTGCACTGGGTATAAAGTGTTTTGCCAAGACCTTTAAGGAGAAAGTCCTTCAGCTGAGTAGCTGAATATGCATATATTGCAATTAAAATCAATATTTAGCTCTTGTCCTAATGCTCAATAGAAATATTAAGCTTCCCCTAAGTAATGTCTATCCAGAGCAGCTCTGTGAAAATTAACTAAATACACAATTGACTCATAGCAGATTAGGGGAGTGAGCAATGGTTTAACATCAGATTGTACTGACAGTGAAGGTAAGAGACCTACAAGGCAATAGTTTGTGTTTTGGTTTTCTAACCTTACTTATTGTACAGGTAATTAAAAAAAATAATAATAATTAAAAAAAAGAAGTCAATTTTCTATGAAAGCTGCACAATTCTCCAGTGAAAACATGACCAAAAATCCTTTTTTTGTGTGTTCATTGAAAAATATCTGGAGCCATCTCACAGAAATAAAAATGTGCCTGTGCCTGTGATGATCTGGATTTAATGACTGAGCCTGAGTAGAGAAGCACACAGGTCAAGCTTCACGTTACTTCAGGCTGAGAGATCTTTACAGCCCAGAGTCCAGAACTGCCTTGGTTTAAGGGTGCCAGGAGGGGAAATCTCACAGTAATCTAGCTAGAAGAAACAAAACCAAAACAAACAAAATTCTCCAGATGTAAAAGCTTTGAAGAAAAGGCTTGATTTTATTTTTTTATGTGGCACACAGCAGGCTGCTAGCCTCGAGTGAACAGGGTCAGTGCTACCACAATACAGCAATTAGCTGCAAAGCTGCAGCCTGGTCCAATACATAATCTTTCCAAAACCATATGCCCTAGTTATTGGTAAGCATGACTTCTGACAAGACTGGAGATTTTTCCTCTGGTGTTTCTCTGCTCTTGTCAGATATCTTTAGCATAATTTTCTCTGTCTTTCTTTCCTAATACTGTTCGTAACCTAAGCTGACATGACTTTGAAATGAAACATTTTAAAAATGGTTTAAGGGCAGTACAGGGCAATGGAGGTGAATAAATAATTTCCTTCCTGTCATGTGACAGTCTGTGCAATCCAATAGCAAATTAGGCACTTGGTTGCATCAATATATATTATGAGTCTAAGCAATTCTTACTATGCTTAGCAGTAATTCTCATGAACAATTTAAAATTAACTGGATGGTAGATTTTTTAAAAAGTGTTGAATTTTTTCCAATACTTTAGCTACAAACACTTTCATTGTATTCCCAGGTATCAAAATTTGGTCAGTACAAGATTTTTTAAAATTAAAGTTTGCCTGTTGAATGTAAACACAAGTATAATATTCTCCATACACCTGTTATGCCTCTAACATTTTAATGCAGATTTCTTTTAGTGACCACTGTTTTATCTTTAATCACAGTGATACAATCCTGTTATCTTCAGATACTGTTTTCCCCAAATTTATACAGCAGTTTTCCTACAGCCTTTTTAGGAGCACTGACAGCACAGCCTAAACCTACCATACCAACAGCTGCAAAGGTAACACTCTGAATCAGTGTCAAATGGAAGCTGCCTAAACTCAAACAAAAGATGAAACAAACAATCCTGCCTGTACAGCTGCCCATATATTCTGAGAAAACCCAAACCAATATTTTATGGCGCTTTCTACATCAAGATGTGTGTATTAGACCACCAAAATTGAAGAAGGCTTTAAGTTCATGAATAAGGCTGCAGGAAGCCATCCTAGCTGCTTTCTCAGTGTCATTGGTTGGGATCCAAAAAGGACTAAAATTAGGCCAGTAGAGTTGAGAGAAGGCTGAGGTGTCCTTAAATTTTAGACAACAGCTTTGTACAGGAGAATGTGTAGCCCTGAGTTATTCAAACTCCTTTGGAGATGACTCCTTTGGGGTCCATCAGAAGGCTCAGGATGGGAATTGTGACTGGTGTAAAGCAGTGGGGACTGATGTGTCCTACACCTCTCTGAATCCAGCACTTTAGCACTGCTAAGAGCTGCCTGCCTCCACCCCAGTGTGTATTTATGCACACCTTCTCTAAAGACTGTTTAATCAAAATTCTCAGCAGAGATCAGAACTAACATCCCACGCAAGTGCCCAATTAATTAAGTCAGTCAGTCTCTCATTACATAAAATCCAACAGCTCTGAAAGAAGTTCAAGAGCTCCTTCAGAAGCCAGACTCTGCTCTGGGGTTAGAGAGCACATCTCAGCAAAATCTGGAATTGTGCTGTGTTCTCCAAACACAAAGCTACACAATGGTCATCCCCAGCATCCTTGTCTTGAATGAAGATGTCTGCTGGTGTATTTTGTGTGGGGCCCAAGCCAGGGGACAGACTGAGAAACCTTTACCAGCTTGAGCCCTGTAGGAGCAATAGGAGGAGAGACAGCTGCACTGCAAATACCAGCAGGCAGCCTAAAAATATCAAATAGCCCTTAAATTCCACAGCAGTCCCAAGAATTAGGTGCTCCCAAGCATAATTTGAAATATAAGTTTATTATCTGGGGAAGATGAATGTTTAAAGTTTAGGTACCAGCAGTAAAGAGGAGCTGAATGGGTACTATGAGTTTGTGGTTTTAACTGTAGCTCCCAAGTTTCATAGTCAAAAGAAATTACAGAAATCTGGACTTTTCACTAGCAGTGTCTGCATCCCATTCCTAAACCAAGCCATTTTACAGGATTTTTATCTCAGAGCAGAAACCTTACCAACCCCACAGAGCCCTTCAGGCATCTGCACCAGGCAAACAAGGAGCACCTCTGCAACCTTCACTGCCCTGGCAGCAGGATGCAGAAAACTCTCAGCTGTTATCTACGTTTGAGTCTCAAAGATGAGCTGTGACTTCTAGAAAAGAAGATCTCTCTTCCTGAGGCAAGCGTTTTACCCAAAATGCTAATAAAAATTTAAAACAATGCTCCCAGATTTAAAATGCCTCGTTCTGAGGAAACCCACTTGCTGCAGAGCCTCTCCCTTTCTTTAGTTATCGTATAAACATATATCTTCCTTTCATCCAAAAGATATTTAACCATTTTCCAAGCTGTTCTCAATTATAAATGAGCATGGGCCAAACCATAACCCCCACAACACTCTTCAAACGATCTTTCTCCTTATAATTGATATTTTAGATCATTTTATAACCACCTCAGCTATAAATTCATCCCCATTATTTGTAATAAGTGCTGGCCTCATGTAAGTATATTGGCTGTTTTCCCAGAATAATGCTTTTGGAATGGAATCCTTTCATACTGAGGGAAGTGGAGGAGAGTGAGGGATGATCTACAGCCCTAAAAATCTCATTAATAATTAACCATACTATGAGAAGATACAAATGTTCTCCATAGTTAATCAGGGTCTCATCCCTTTAAAAATGGGATGTACAAATACAGGCAAAACAGCTCAGCCCAGACCAGCCTGTTTGACAGTTCAGGGCTGACAAAATGTAAATTTGCAGCAGAGCTGAGTAGTGCAGCACCAAGATTGCAGGGAGTGGGGAACAGGCAACCCCTGAGATGGTGGGGTATGGGGGGAACCTGTTTGTCTCCTGAAAAAATGTACCACCACTGTATGTCCCCCCTGCACCCAGGTGAATGCAGTGCCAGTTTGCTTCTGCAGAGCCTGAAGAGGAGTCTGTTCATTCCTGCTCTCCTGTGCACAGTGCCAGACCCAGCACAAAGGATGCTGCCTGCATCCTTCCTCTTGGAGGGATTGCCTTGCTTACCAGAGGGGCTCTGAAAGTGTATCAGAGGATGAGCTGCTGCTCTGGCACAAAGCCTGATGAGGGGTCACTCACCTGTATGGCTGAGACCCCTTGCTGGCCCAGGCAGCTGTCTACAGACCCCTTAAGAGCATCTCCCTCCCATGCTCTGCCTGCAGCAGCCACTACTGCTCTTCCTGTGGTTCTCAGGTGCTGGGAAGGTGAGTAGGGGAGGTGATGGGCCTGAGAGAGCTGTGGGCTCTAGTCCTACTGAAGGAGATTAAACTGAAGAGGCAGGACTGCAACAAGGAGGCAATGGAGTGCCCTGAACAGGACCAACTCCTGCAGCAGCACATAGAGGGATAGGGTGGGAATGCTGCTGAGAAAGACTTGGGCAGGGATTGCAAGGACAGCTACTGCTGCTGCTGCTGGGAAGGGCCACCTGTGGCAATGCATCTTGATAGGGATTGCAGCAGTGATGGCAGCATTGGAAAGTGGTGAGAAAATGGTTCTCCATCCTTTGCCTGGACTGGGAAGCTCCTGCAGCCTGCCACACTCCATGGGCTGAAAGTAGATGCCTAATCTGCCAAAGCCTCCCAGCCAGCTCTGCTCTGTCAGGGTGACACGTGCTGTAGGCAAGAGAATGAAATAAGCCAGCAGACAAGCTCAGGGAGGGCAGGGCTGGCAGCTCAGCAGCATGTCCTGCTTGGAAGTGCCTGGATGAGTAGGTAGATGGCTGCAGCCTGGAAGTGCCCGTGGGAGTGCACAGTAGCTGAGTCACAAGTGGTTGCCTTTGTTGCCATTGTTATTTGAGATTAAAACTAAGCAAATAATCAAGGAAACTTGCATTACTAGTGTCCTGGTGTTATTACAAGTTGGGTTGAAACCCAAGTTTGTAGAGCAAACATCAATCTGCCATTTCCCTACTCTCTTTTGCTTGTCTGGCATCCAAACACTGTTCTTCTAGTCCAGGTCATTTGCCATCACCATTGACTCCCAATTTCCTGGATTGCACATAAACTGAGGTCGTACAAAAGAGAAGATTGTCTCCATGACATGGCAGTGGACAAATGTCATTTGTCAGTTGTCAAATGTCTGGAAGAAAGGCTACTAAGGTCAATGGGAGTGCACCTTTGTTCTTTCTCCTTCTTGCCTGTCCCTGCATTGTGATCAGAAAAAAAGCTAGAAAACATAGAAACCATGTCCTGGACCTCAGTGACAGCTCCTCTCTCTGTCCTTCCCATCCATCCAATACCATCTGCTGTCTGTCCTGCTTCCCAAGGCACCATACACTCCTACAGAGCTTTGCCTAGACTGTGGGCTGGGTTACCTATTCCTTGAGTTCATTTAGGCTTTTACTGCATTGCCAGAACTCCTCTGAGGAATGCAAGAGGAAGAAAATAATTGTCTGCAGCAGTTCATGTTGCAGAAAAATCTAATTAAATTTCAAGGGATGGAGATGGCTTCCTTCCACTAAAGGCTTTCCCCTGCTGAATTGCAAAAGCATATTGCAAATAACAGAGGGGCTAAACCTTAGAAATACACCAAAGGAAAAAAGCAAACAAAAAATTGCCACAGGAATTTTTTATGCCAGAAATCATTAGGCAACTGCAATTGAAAGGCCATTACCAACTCCCACTATAATAAAAGACATTATAATTGTAATCTGAACAACTCGGGTGACACTTTCTACATTGTATATTTATCTCTCATGGGACACATCTTGGCACTGCTGCTTATTAATGTAGGTGATAATCATGTAATGAATAGCTGGATTGATAAGAGCATATTGAGAACAGCTGCTAAAAATAGCTAAAAAAACAATGCACATTATATCTTTACTGGAATCCTTGAAAAGAAACAGGAAGGACAGTCTCTAAAAATTATTTAAAATATTAAATAAAGACAACCATAGAATTTAGAAAATTTTTTTCCAATCAGGAGTAATTTAAAGTTTCACATTTTTCTTGTTAGAGCAGGAATCTGTCCTAGTGAGCAAAACAAATCACATAGGTAATTAGATATTGAGGAAAAGGTAGGTGTATATCTCTGAATTGTAAAATCACCTATATCTGTCAAGTTGGAAAACATACCTGTTTTAAATTAGTGCTTTTTCTGGATGACAGCCAATTCCTCTTAAAACTATCAAAACCTCTCCTTCTTTTACCGTTCCAGTTGTTTGGGTGTTTCCTCGCCTGGGAGACACGAAATGTCAGCATTCCTGCTTTGAATGACAGCAAGTACATCGGGATGAGTGTGTACAACGTGGGGATAATGTGCATCATCGGTGCTGCTGTTTCCTTCCTGACTCGGGACCAGCCCAATGTGCAGTTCTGCATCGTTGCTTTAGTCATAATATTCTGCAGCACCATTACTCTCTGCCTTGTGTTTGTACCCAAGGTAGGTGAATTTGTTTTGCATGGGTCTGGATTCTTTTCCTGCTGTTTTGTAATTATGGTGTAATATGTAGATGTTTATCACCTTTTCAAGTGCAGGGGATGTGTATGAATTCTTAACCAAGCTCATCTATAAACTCCTCTCTCTGGACCCTGGAGGAAAAACAAAGATTCATGGCATTTTGGAGAAAGGCTTCTAATGCCTATATTTTTACTGAAATTGTGACTGGGGAAACAGAAGTTATTTTCTATATCTTCAATACAATAGCCTCTATTTCCAGCTTTCAGAAAATTTTTGGAAAGAGTGAAGATGTAAGTGGAGATTCAGAGGGGACATTCCTATTGTCTACTCTGCCATGTTTCTTCTCTTCCCACTTCTTTTTGTGACCAGTTACAGGTACAGAAGGAATGGCATAAAGCTGTCTCTGGGGAGTTTTAGCTTGGATACTAGGAAAAGGTTCTTCACCCAGAGGGTAACTAGGCACTGGAAAGAGATATCCAGGGAAGTGATAACAGCACCAGCCTGACATAGTTCAAGAAGCATTTGAACAATGCTCCTGGGCACTTGGTGTGATCCATGGGGTGTTCCTGTGCAGCTGGACCTGAGTAATCCCAATGGCTCCTTCCCAGGATATTCAAAGATTCTTGCATACCCTAAACAAGATAATCAAGATCTCTGTTTCTGTACCTACAAAATAGTAAGATCTTTTTAGTTCACTGGCATGATAAGAGATCAATTGTGTTGAAGCCTCTAAGTATTCATTTATGGTGGCACAATAGGCTTTGTCAGTACTTCAGAGGAAAACTCTATGTATGCTGCAAATGCTGTCACTGATATTATATTTATTAATGGGTATATTAAAGGACTAAGTGAGGCACAGGCTGGGAGACACCTGCTTTCATTTCCTTTTGCTCTTCTGGGCTCTGAGGACAGGTTCATTGTGCCTTATTGGAAGAACTGAAAAGATACTTACAGAGGGCTGGAATTTGATCAGTTCCCTTGCATAGTTATGCTTTAGATATGAATATGACAGATCTTGAATGAAGCAAAAAGTGGTTTTTATGTAAGCTTACTTAGCAAAGCCTCAAGTACTAGGGAATGCATTCAATGTTTTGAAGTAAAATGTTCAATTGTATTCATTTTAAGTGGCTTGCATAAACATAGCTTATTACCCCAAATTAGATACATATGCAGTTGGATGTCTGAAACATTTGCAAAATGTAGTTCTTTTTGCCTCTATGATCTGTTTTTAGATTTTTCAAGTGAGTATTTATAAGAGGCTCTTTATTGGACCACGTTCAACCAATGCATTGAGCAAATTGTAGCCAGTAGATTCTGGTGCTAAGTGGCATCCCATCTACTGAGGGGCCAAGAATTATGTCTGCAAAAGAAGCAAGAGAAATAAGCTAATAAACTTATCTTAAAGTGCAATCACTGAAAGAAATTAGAGGTGCAGACTAGCAATAGAAGCTGTTCTGTGATCTGCAAAAAAAAAAAGCAAAATAATTAGTTCTCCAGGATTGACTAAACAGGATGCTTTTGCAAGTTTTGCAATTCACCTCTCAAATATTAAAAAGCCATACTGACATGTATAGTCATATTTTTGTTCTGGATCTTGGGGAAGAATCACAGCTTTGCTCTAAATTGAGGGCACATTCACAAACACATCAATAGAGTGTACTTTGAAACACTGCAAGATTTAAGTGGGTAAGCCATATGAAAACTCTGATGCCAAAAATACCTCCAAAGAATGTCAAACTCTCTTCAAAGAGAATTATTATTTCTGTCCCTGCCCTTTGCCCCTTTGTTTTCATGCTTATTTGCCCATCCTTCTCATCACAGGCTCTGAAACTACTTTTCTGATTCCTTTTTTAACCCCTTCCTCTGATCTTCTTTTAAACCCCAATTACCGTACCCTCATTTTTTCCTCTCAGTTCTTTTTTACTCAAAATACAAATATGAACCACAGCATGAAGTCCCTAACCTCTTTCTGTGTATTGTCAGGTTTCCAAATGCTTAGCTATTTAGCAATAAAATTCATCATTGGATAAGGTAAAAAAAAAAGATGTTGAAGCAGGGACTGGAATGCAGCACTCCAATGCCCATGTGAGTGTTTTCACAGCTGGAGAGCTCCTCCAGCACTTGTATATATTGTCCTACATCTCCTCTGGCTATGCTGTGCCACAGCCACAGCAGGACAGCTGGCAAGCATTCTCCCCTCAGCCTGCTCCAGCACAGGATGCACAACACCTCATCTGGACACCACAGAAGATTGTATCCAACACTACCTAGTCTGTACATCTAGGTAAGATGTTAGGGGGAGACAGGCACCAAATCTCTCCCCTCAAGCAATTATATCATAAATTAGTAGTCTTGGCATCTTAGGAAGGTTTCTGGTGAATACTAAAGCCTGTTGCTCATCAAGCTCAGAGGATGATAATGAGGACCTGGAAGACTGCACTTCCTCATTTATTAAACTGACCAGACAGATGCAAGCAGTAATGTGGTTCTGAGCCAGGTGAGTGCCACTACTTCCCTGCTGTACAGAGTGTAGTGCATTCCTTTTAACTAATCTTCAGCAGTCTCCTGGGTCAGCAGTGCTGAAACTCAATTTTACCCCACAGCCCTTTTATGAATCTAAATAGGCAGCTACTCAATGATGTAGACACACTAAGGAATGAAACATGACATTTTTCCCTTCCTTCTTGTCAGCTCTACTAATCTTACTTACCTATAACATGGCAATTACTATACTTCTCCAGTTAAATGTCCACTTTGTCCATTGCCATTTTGTCCAGTACCAAGTGCCTCAGAAAACAAACATGAGGAAAATCCCATAGCAGAGTAAGTGAGATCTGAGGAAAAAATGCTCATTAGCCTCTCCATTTAAAGGTACAAATGCTGATAGCATTATACTGCATTGCACTTACATTAACTGCACACATTCTTGTTATCCAATCAAAAACTTTCCAAACATTGTTAAAACAATTATAGATTTCTGCATTCAAGGGCATCTTGTAGAAGTTATTTGCAGAATTCAAACACCTGTTATGTATATTTTTCCTGTTAGAAATTAACTGCTATGTCTAATTATCTTTTTAAGGACCAAGATGTCTATAGTACTTTCCAGCATATTCTTCACTTCTTTAAAAGAAAAAAATCCTAATATGCATTCTCTCCTAGCGAAGTAATTGTCACATGCTTGTCCATGTTTATGAAGCTTCCATGTCCTTCCATTTTTTCTCCATCCATTTTGAGAGAGAGCATTGGGCTCACTTGTTGCCCAGCAAGTGCATACCATTTCTGGCTGCAATGGCATTAACACATTAATTCTGATCCAGTTTCCTGCAGAGCAGCAAAGCAAAATCAGTTCTAGGGATTAAAACATTCCTTGTCTGTGTTGGTAGCATTTTATGCCTATTTGCAATTGGCTCTATGGATATTCAACTTTGACACTTCCTGAAAATGGAAACTGCACAGATGTAAGACAGCAAGATGTAAGTTCCACTGACTTTATGGTAGAAAAAAAATTGAAAACTCATCTAACCTCATTCTTTGTACAGCATGAGCCAACAATGTTGCCCATGGAGTTTTTAATCTAGTCCACATCATGTGAATTAATTCATTGCACCATGTCCCTGTTGCAAAATACCCAGTCTTTAGCTATAAACTCCCAGGTGAAGATGATTCAATGGCAATATTTCTATCTTATATTCAGTTTTAACTTAGATCACATCAAATTGCAGAACTTTAAACACTTGGAATACTTCTGCCTCCCGCTTTCAGAAACTTCCTAATTACCATTCTTCACATTTAACTTCATTTTCATGTAGTTTTTGGTCTGGGACTTAGACACATCAGTCATTCCAACCAGCCTAGTTTGAAACAAAGAGTTTTGAGAGTGAAGACACTTCCCTCTAGGAAGGCTCAGCTACAGCAAACAGCTGAGCCTTGGTTAATTCCAGATGAATAATTGCCAACTCCTCTGAGTATCTCTACCAGCATTTAACCACATTCACAATAGGAAAAAATTTTTCTGATGTTTAAGAGAAAATTTTGGTTTTTCAGCTTATCTTCTTCTTTGTGGCATCTTTGTGGCCCTTCTCTGGGCTTTCTTTCCTATGCCTATTTCTCTCTTGTTCTGGGCAGCCCAAACCTGGACACAACACCCCAGGTGTGCTCTTGCCCAGGCTGAGTGGAAAGGAAGGATCACTTCTGTTGGCCCAGGGTCCTGTTGGCTCATGTTCCACCACAATTTCCAGTGCCATTACTGGAAAGGTAGTTTCCAGCCCAACAGACCTAGTGCTTTTTGGGGAGCTGCTTGGGGTTTATTTCTCCTCAAGGTCAGGATTTAGTATTTGCCTTTGCCTAGCTTTAGGAAAACCAGACCCATTTCATTCCAGACTGAGGAACAGCCTTAGTGACTGGCTGCCACAATCCTCTGAGCCTGTCAGTTCAGCCCAATTTGATTCCACTTCAGTGGTCCCTTGCCCAGTCACTTTATTAGTTTAACAGTGAGGATGCTCTGGAAGACAGTGTTAAATCTTTGCTTAAGTCAAGAAAAATAACACTCTACCCTCATCTACCAGCCCAGACATTTCACTGAAGACAGCTATAAATCAGGTTGGTCAGGCAGGATTTCTCTTTCATAAATCAACAACGACTGCTTCCAATCATGTTCTTGCTCTTCATATGCTTGGAAATGGCTCTCCAGAGGATTTACTGCAGCATCCCCCACGGACAGAGGCAAAGGTGGCAAGCAGGCATTTCCCCAAATTATTCTCTCACATCTCCTGAACACAGTTGTGACTCCTCCTTTCTTCCAATCCTCAAAAACTGCTCAAAATCAACATCATCCTCCAAAAGTAACTGAGAGTGGCCTGATGATGACATGGACCATTAATCCTCAGGCATGTAACTTGTCAGGTTGGCTGAACCTGATGTATTCAATTACTTTAGTGGTCTAGAATTTTTGAAGGCAAATTTTGCCAGTAAAGACTAAGGTGAAGAAGACACAGAGCACCTTAGCCTTCTCCATCTACTTTACCACCTGAAAACTGAAATGCATTATCCACAAACATCATCCCAATCTTCAGGCATGGTCTGTAAATATATGCCAGGGACCACATTCTTCAGAGTCTGAGCAGTCAGATGTCTCTTGTTCAGAAGTTAGGGCCCTACTTTGTGCCACTGGAGCTGCAGAACAGTTCCATGCTCTTAGGAATAAGAGGAATCAATTCCAAAATGCAGGTATACCACAGAATCTGGCTGGGCTGTGCATAAAAAATGATTGCCTGTCCTCTCTCTTCAGACAACTCAACACCTTTGGATTTATGATTCCATGCCTATCCTCTCAGGGCAGGGAGCTCCTTCAGCTTTGCCTGTATACAAATATATATGTGTGCTGCTTGGCAAGTAGCATAAATTTTGTATTCTCTAGAGTAATCTGTGAATCTCTCTCGCCGCTGCCAAACAGCAGGAGCTTTCTCTCCTCATGTCGAGGTGATATTTTCACATTGTCACTGAGTGTTAAATTTTACTTATATTTGCCTAAATTAAATATGTTTAAGGTTAACCTTTTTTTAAAGTGGCTTATTTAATTTGTTTTAACAGATTTGATTTATTTTGGGTTGCTAAAAACTAATTAAGTTTCTGTTATCTCCAGAGTGCAATCTCCCATGAGTTCTCTCTGTTAATGCTCCTGCTTCATGTCTCTCACTGCTTGAGTGTTACTTCTAACAGTAGGAAAGGACAAATTTCAGATGAAACTGTGCTTGGGAAGAGAAGGGTTTGGTGGATTATTTTTTCCTTGAAGAAGGAATATACCCTTTGAAAGTATAAAACATCAATGAAAGAGAAAAATACATTTGATAGAATATTAAAATGTATTTTAATATATTTAAAATCCAGATAAATATCTTTTGAATTAGTTTTTCCTAATTTTTTGAATGTTTCCCTTCTCACAATCATTTTCATTCAACCTATTCTGTAAAGTTATTCAGAAATCATCTCAAGTAGTGCACATGGCAAGCAGAGCTCACTTTCCAGTTTTATACTTGGAAATCAAAAAGGAGCTGTTGGTTTGCCTTTCAGTACTTGGAGATACAAAATAAATAGCTGCAGAAATAAAAGAGGATTTCTTAAGGCTTTTCAACCTTTCAGCTCATCACACTGCGAACAAATCCAGATGCAGCCACACAGAACAGACGGTTTCAGTTCACTCAAAATCAAAAGAAAGAAGATTCAAAAACATCAACATCAGTCACCAGCGTCAATCAGGCCAGCACATCTCGACTAGAAGGATTGCAGTCAGAGAACCACCGCTTGAGAATGAAAATCACAGAGGTACTGTTTACTGCACGTACTGCCTGGGCACTTCATTTTCCATTGTTTGCTGTTGCAATCCTGCAATCTGCCTAAATGGTGACTGCTTTTAAGAGAAAAAAGTTAACTTTCCCCATAGAAATAACAAGAAAGAGACAATTCACGTGGATTGCTAACTAGTACAGCAAATACATAGCAGATGTGATAAAATGAAAATGTGCCTTAGCAAAATGGAATTAAACTTGCCCTATTTATTTGTGACAGGCCAATTACCCTGCTGTTTCACACTGTTTCACACGGCCGTGCTGAGCTCCACAGCTCCAGCAGTGTAACCTTTACAAGGTTTACCCCTCTACCTTTACAAGCAAGAGTAACAAGATCCACAGCTCCTCTTAAAGGCTGTCTTTGTTCCTGTTTATGGCTGAGTTCTGAGGCTGCTGTTGCTGTTATTTCTCAGCCTCTCTGAGAGTTTGCTCAAAAACTTGCTAGACAGATTTTTACATCTTCCATGAAAAGAATTACATATTTTCTTAAGGTAGAAAAATACCTTTGTGAACAGGTGAGCTGACTCTTTTGGCACAAAGGTGGTAGTTTCTTCAGTGCCTACTGAGGGAAATCTGAGTACATGAATTCCTCTAGAGCTATAGCATGTACATTTATAGTTATGTCCATCCTTGCTCAGTTGATCTGAAACGATGACAAACCAGTTTTGAAGACTGCCCAGTTTTTGAGACAAGGTAACCATAACTGATCATGTCATTAAAAAATTAACCTATTCATGTCCAGTCTGATTGCCTACACCTTGAAGAAAAGCTATTTTATTGCAGCAGTTATTTCTTTGCCCAGATGTTAAATAATAACAATTGCCTAGGTAACTAGAAGATATTTACTCAGGCTACCAAAGAATCCAAAAGTAAAAGTTATCTCTGCCTTGTTAAAGAAATTTAGTTCAGCTTTGCCAGGTCCCTTTCATGTGAGAGCCTTGAAATTTTTAATGAAGGCCTAGCTGCCTGCTGGCTATTTTTGTTCTTTTACTCTTCTGTAATTTTTTTCTGCTAAGCCTTCTAACACAAGATCTCAGCTTGTGGCTTGCAAGACTCATGATGGTGAGCACAGGTAAGGCAGATCTGAGCAGCCCCATTAGTGTTTGCCTCTTTCTTTTGGACTTTGCTCTAAATAGATTAAATTCCCAAAACCAGTGGGTCCAAATCAGTTTCATTGTCAAGGGGATTTGGAACATGCCATGCCATGGCTAGCAGATACATGTCTAGTTTGAGTTGCTATGTCCCAGTTCTATAAGGAATAATGTAAAGCTAAATTAAAGCACTTTTAAAATCCAGTCAAGCTGGTAGTGAGTGAGACATGCTCTGGACACCACACCCTGCACAACTGCTCACAAAGAGGATTAGGAAACCTGTTTCTTGTAATTTTCTATTGGGGCTATAGACAATTGAGCACAAGTCAGCCTCTGAGGAGAGCACATGGTGCTCTGCTCAGTGCTGAAAGTGCATTCCTGTAGAGTTGACTGCAGTCACTCACATGATTGGACATGCCACAGTTCCCTTATATTCTCCTGTATGTTGGATAATTTGATGGATGAAATGGTTATAGCTATGTATGCCACAATTTTACATGTGGATAATAGATGACTGAGGGGTCTTCAGTTTGGGCTTTCTTATCTTTCTCATTTTGGCCCATATCTTTCTCATTTGTCAGTACACCTGAATTGCTACTACTGTCAACTACTAAAGCTCCTACACCCTGTGTGCAATATCACAAGTCAATTTGTGACTTGTAGCATTATTTTTAGAGGTAGAGTAGTAGTGCTGTAAGAAAACTGCATTTGTCACAGTGTAGTAATTGCATTACCACCTGTCTTCCTGTCTAATTATAGAAAACTCTGCCTCAGTGCAGATACCTGAAGCAAGGACTCCTGAATTTTGAAGGCTTTGTACTCTCTTTGTTTTTCAGCTGGATAAAGACTTGGAAGAGGTCACAATGCAACTTCAGGACACTCCTGAGAAAACAACATACATTAAGCAGAACCACTATCAGGACCTTAATGACATTCTTAGTATACGGAACTTCACAGATGGCAAAGGTGAGTGCCAGTAAAATCTATTAGTAGCTCAACATGCCAAACCTTTGAGTATCAATCCCATTGAACTGGTTTTGGAGCACTCAGACCTTGGTAAGACAGTTTAAATATTTTGGTTGAATTACTAAGAGTATGCAGATTCACATAATAAGCTACCTGGTACCCATTAAGTAATTATTTCTGTACATATGTCTTCTATTGTAATACATATGGCGAAGTGGGAAACTTTTAGAAGTGTACTTGTTCAGAGGTCAAGTTTTTTGTGCTGCATGGAGAGAGGAAAGTCACAGAATTTTAAGCCCAGTCCAATTTGTGTTTGCCTGACTAGGATGCTGAAATCCTGCTTTTGGACACTGCTACCAAGCACGTAAAAGAGAAGGATGTAAATATTTCAGTGCTGATTTGGATTCTAAATGCAGAATTGAAGCCACTCATGTATGAAAATTCTTCCCTAGGAACTGATAAAAAAGGATTTAATGACAACTGTAATATTCCTAAGTTGTTTCTCCTGTGTCTCTTGCACTGCTCCCTGAAGAAATACATGCAAGAGAATTGCTTCCATTAGAGCCATTTTGCTTTTTGGGAAGCAATAAAATCTGGTGCACAGTGCAATAAAAATGGAAGCCAGGACACCCACCTTCCATATCTGACTCTAGAATGGATCTACTTTGTTACTTCCAGCAAACAGCTTTGTAAAACTGACTTTTACTATGGTGTATGAAAAACTGGTTGCTCTGTGCTCAGAATTTGTGTATTTGCATGTTTGCTGCACTGCAAGGCTCAGGCTTCCTATTGATGTGGCACCACAGTCTTGATTAAATGGGACAGAAGTCACTCCTATGAATAAATTTGAAGAACAATTTTAGAACAACAGCAACAGTCCACATATGTTTTTAAAGTCTATTGAAATTTCGGTTGGATAAGGTTACTTTTTCTTGCACCTTTTGTTTTAGCCTGGGTATGCTCTGGGTTGTATAACTTGTGGCAAAAAGAAGAAAAAGGGAGACTTCCCAGTGTCCTTTTTAAAAGTGAAAAAAAAAAAAAAAAAAGCCCAGAAGAGGGGAAAGGAGGAAAAGGAAAACGTAAATAGCTGCTGGAGGCGTGTGATTATTGGGCTGAGATCAGGAGCAAGAACTAACATCAGTGAGTGGGATGAGGCAGTTTGAAAGGAACACATAGAATGTTCCTCTCATGTCAGATGCTCTGGGAAAAATGATAAATCATGAATAATATTTCAAGCAGAAAAGATATATTGCATTGTGCCAAATGCCCATCTGACTTTGGGTATGAGAAACAAAAAATGATTCTCAAGAAATACACTGGGTATAAATTTAGGATGGATGCTTCCCACAGCAAGATGCACTCCATTAGCAGTAGGAGGTTGGTGAAGAAATCAAGGATAAAATATAACCTTTCTGGACTTACTTGTGGCTATGTCTACAAAAGACATTGATGGCTAACTGCTGCTTTAAGCAACAGCATCCAAAATTGTCCTTGATGCTAATTTTCTCCCAGTACAGCTTTTACATTTCTGCTGTGGGGTGCATATTTAAAATCATCTGTAAGCATGGAGCCTTAATGTTCAGAGTAGCTTGGAACTATGTATTATTGGGATTTATAGGGTAGATATTCTGCATACTGACATTGCTGGACACAGAATTGTCTCAGTGGACCTACCACATAAAGCTCCACACAAAAGGTGGGACAGGTGGAGAAAGATGCTTTTCCTTGTCCAAATGTATATGGAAAGGTTAGAGCATCCATTCACCTGGGAATGAGGAAGACCTGGACCCCAATTTGCAGAAAGTGCTTGAAGTTTGGTCCCACACCTGGTGGCAAAGACTCCACGTGTGCATATTATAGTGGTTCCTGATTCTGACACAAGTGGCATTAAATATTCATACTTCCAGGCTCTGAGCCACTGTGATCAGCAGCCCTTTCTAGCCTTTTCCTGTCCCTCCAATTCCATTTCTCCTTCCTCTTATCTTTCATTTCCCTGTCCCTTATCTACGTCTAACTCTCCTGTCTGCTTCTCTCACTGCACCCATTCCCAATAGTCAACCCATGTGCTTAATATAAATTTGCCATTCCAATCAAAATAACAAGGCTTTGGAGAATTCATGCTGCTGAGTCACTGCTGCTTCTGTGCAGATTCAAACAGACATCACTTAAATGGTACTTAAAAAAATTCTTGCCCTTACGGCTACAGGAAAGCTAACTCTGAATGACATGACTATGCTTTCTGTAGCTGTGCATTTCATGAGCTCCCAGTGAAGGAAAGTACAGAAACTTGAAATTCTGCATCCCTGGTGGTACTCGAGTAAAGCTTCAGAATTGTAAATAATCTATTAGCGTGACCTAGAAGTGACCATCTCTCTCATCCCCACTGTGCAACTGGGGAAGCCAGTCCAATATTGGTTTAAAGGTGATGATGAGGTTTGTGCCTTCCTTGATCTTGTGAAAATGTGAGCTGGGAGAGAGGGAATAGGACAGTGAAGAGAGAGGCTCAAAATAGCAGCTGACATGGAGCTAAAAATCATGCAGATAATTTGCCACATTCTCTTTGTGGTTCACTTCAATGTGAATTGTTCCTATAAAATACCTTGCTGTTTTGGGGGAGAATGCCATGTAGTGTAACCCCATTGCTATTGCTTACACAAACTCAGGGCACTGCTCTTCACAGAGCAGATCATAACAGGGGGTTTAGGCAATGCATCTCAAACAAGCCCCGATCAAACTTTTATGTCATAGTACACTTCAGTAGGATTCGGATCTGTAAAAATTGCCCAGAGTTAAAAGTCCTAATTCCTATAGCCAAAGGAGGTTATTTGATTCATCTCTTCCTTCCCCACCAACCTCATTTACATAAAAGATACTGATTTGAGATACAAAAGTGAAATTACTTATCCAAAATAGGTAGATACAGCTGTGAACTCCTATATCTGCCTGACCTCAGGCAGCATTTCATAACTTTGAGATTCCTGGTTAGTTATTAACAGCAACAGCTCCTGGTATATCCCAGGAGCTCTTTGCTGGCACAGGGACTCCTTCTTTACAGCACATTTCAGTACATCTCATTTAAAGAGAGATATTATCTGAGACACTCAACTCTTGTTCACAAATGCATAATGTCCCTGAGACATCTACAGCAATTGGCTATGTAGGAAAAGCAATTAGGAAAATGTGATTTGTGGTTTATGGCCTGATAGCTTTCTTTTAATGCAGCTTTTTAGCTGCACTGCCACATAGCTTTGTCTGGTCAAGCAGTTTTCAGCATGCTCCACGGGCAATGGCTCTGATACTTCAAATGGCTTCCCCATCTGAATTTAAAAGGGCATCCCCTTAACTTCATTTCCTGCATTCCTCAGATGGCTTTGAGTCACTGTGCCTGCTGGTGACCTCAGCTCTGTGCACAGGGCAGCATTAACTTCTCCCCTGGCATTTGTGGGGTCTGGTGGCCTTGCTGGAGTGGCAGAGCCACGTTGTAGCCTGGGTCTGAGGCAGGGATGGGTGTGGGGGAGGCCAGCACTTGGCTCAGCACTGTCACTGACAGAGCCACTCAGCACGAGCAGTCAGGCTTGGAGGCACGGCTGTGTTTGCCAGGCTGACATTTGGGAAAAAGGAGGACAAGTGCCTCAACTGTGATGCTGTGTAAAGGAAGGGGAGGGGATGAGGGGGCTAGATGATTTTGCTACACTTGGAATTCACGCTGTCTTACTCTACTTGACTCCTTTTGATGTTTTAATACATGAAATTATTTCCATGTGACATAATTCACAAAATCATGGATTGAGAGAGTTTCATATAAAGCAAAGCTCAGAAGAAATCCTGCAGAAAATCTCCCTCTATTTCTACCTTGGCCAGTACATTTCAGAGAAGCATATTAGGGAAATTAGGGAATGACAGCCATTCTATGGGATGTACAGAAGAAGCAAGAGACAGCCTTGCCACAGTCCCCTCTTATGAGCCAATACTTTTTGCAGGTTCTCTCTCTGCAGGAGCCCTTCCTTGCTCAAAAAAATCTTGTTTGTTTTAAGACAGAAAACAGTCTTTACTCATTGCTGTGAATGGGCTGGGAGCATTCATTTACATGTCAGATATGCCTACATACTGTCACTTGTCACCCCACTCGGATGTTTCCTGGTGTTAGTTTTTCCCCATGTAAAAGCAGCTCAAAGAAAAACAGATTTCAAAGGCATGTTGCTCACAAATGCAAAGCAAAACAGAGTTCATCTGTGATAGATGGGGGAAATATTATTCCCATGAAGTTCATACGATTCAAGCATTAAGCTTGAGACTGAAAAATAGATTCAAAGGTAAGGGCTTTCAGAAATAACTCTTTTAAATGGATACTTGTTTGAAGCAAGAATATAGTTCCTTCCTTCATAGAGATATATAGAGATATGTATGCTTGTTTCTATGAAGCCTAACAAATGGATTCAATCCTGAAATTAGAGCTTGTTTCTATATCAACAGGGAGACCAACCTGTCTGAGGATCAGTACCTGCCCTTTCTTGCACAGAAATGAATCTGTAGTAAAAGGAACTTCTACTGATTTAAAGTAGAATAAAACAGAGCAAAATCTTGCCAGTTTGTTTTTTTTTAATCTTCCTCTCAAAACACAACTGTGAGGGGCTATGATTTAGATTGCCTGTGCAGTGTGCTTACTTCAGGAGAACTTTTTTCTGATTACCCAGCAGATGATGTGATCATTTTAATTTTTCCATTCAGTTTACTTTCCTAGCACCCTATTCACATGAAAAACAGAGACTGGCTAGTTATGTTTCACAGTTCAAGCAATAGAACTGGGAAAAATTACGGCAGTTTTTCAAAATCTGCCTCTAGTTTTAAAGTTTCTTGAGCTCTGTAGTAAATCAGCAAAGTTACCTCTGCCAGATCTTATAAGTCCTTATAAAACCACACTTACTTCTTTGTGGAGCATAATATATGCTTTCCAGCAAAGAGGAACAACAGTAGAATTGAAAGATATTGGATGAAGAGTAGTTCTGTCATCCAGTTCTAAGCCATCAGAGGAGTATTGCTGCTAAAGTCTAATGATGAAGATGTTCAATAAAGCTGCAGTGTACAAACAGCAACAAAACAAGCCTGTAGTTAAAAAAAAAATGTTTTCCAAACTCTTGGAAGAAACTGAAGCATCATCAGTCACCTGGTGCTTTCTGCCTGCAGCTGAATGAGGGTTTTTAATATTCATGGCACATTTAAACCTGCCCAGGTAATTCTGGCAGCACGAGGTTGCAGAGTGATTATAGGTCACCCCAGGCAGAGGGAGAGGAGGGCAGCTGGGAGCAGTGACCTCCTGGCTGAGCCCCTCAGCAGCCTGCATCAGTGTGCTCCTGCAGCTCAGAGCTCTGTAAATGGAAGCTGTCTCTGCTACAGGTAGGCAAAGGTCCTGAGCTAAAGCCTTCTGGCTCCCACCAGCCACTGGCAGCGAGTTTGTTTATAATGAGCCCATGGCTGAGTGCTCTGTGAGGCCCTTGAGATGTGTTTGTCTTTTCTCCCAACAGCTTTCTGAATAGAGAGTGCTCAGGCATCACTTATCCAGGCTTATGAGTTCCGCTTTGAGGTCTACAAAGGTGAAAATTATTTAGAAGGTGCTTCTGGCTAATGTAATTTCAATTTAAAAGGTAGTTACATCATTCTGGTGCAACTCACTGGGCAGAATCTGCAGTGTCAGACAGTAACCTGGGAAGGAAGGGCGTTTTCCAACCTGCATTCTTAATGGACAGAGGAAGAGAAGATGGGAAAGTATCAAAAACATATATACTATATATACTATATATACTATATACTGTTATACTTTCCAGGGGAAACTGGGAAATCAAATGTTTACCACTACTTTCAGTTGTTCACATATATAAAACTAGTTTTCTAAACCTTAAGTTTTTTAAGTGCATATGGCAATAGTGTTTTTTCTTTAAGCTCCAGCTCCCAGAAGCATATGACTAAGTGAGAATCTTGCTCTTCATTATTTAAATGAAAGGTAAATGAAAAATAAAGATATTCTAGTTTCCATAGCTGCAAAATAAAAACCCAACAACTCCTCTCTGAGAATGCTTAACAAATAAGAATTACCTAACCTTTTTTTTTTAATTTTGAAAGAAGCAAATGAAAAAGAAAAAAAAAAATTGACAATTTTATGTGCATTTTGTCTGTATTTTATAGATATACAGTAAAACTTGCATTGGTAGCCTTGTATGCAGAAATTTATTCAGTGTATTAAGGGCAAGTCATCTGCAAGAGTGGTAGAAAAGAGTCTATTAAGAATAACACACCGTGATATATGGGCAGTTGGTGTTGAGAGGTGAGTAGGAAGAGAATATATGATTTCTGATCTACTCTAAACTAAATCCCCCACCTTTTTGACAAGGACCACCTCCTTCTCTCTCTCTCCCTCTCTCAGCACATCTGAAAGTAGATGAAACTCCTTTCATGTGTACAACACACATTATTCTGCTAAATAACATATTCACAGACAGCAACAGCTGTATTTTCCAATAATTTGATGAAGAATTATATCTTTAGTGGCTTTGTAAAACATTAAATTGCTTATCTTGGCCAGAGGAGTTGGAACCCTAAAATAATTAGATCTTAGAGCTTTTCCATCCCTAATTACAAGGATTATTCAAATTTTTACTTTGGTCTATATCAAAAAGTCAGCAGTTTCCATTGTCAGCTTAGATCAGCTCAGGACTAAATGTTGGTTTTAATCACGGAAGCAAAAAGTGTTCTTTTCTACAAGTCTGTTTATAGACATCACAAGACTTTTATGCAAATGTCAAACTTGATATACAAAGAAGTGCAATGTACAGAAAATAAAAACTGAACTCCTGTGACAGCAAATGCCACACCAGCAAACTTCAGGCAGCCCTGAGATGATAGACCTCACTGCTTATCTTAGCCACTGTCAGATTTGGCTCTTTGCTGTACTCCCTTCACATCCAAACCATCAGTGAATCCTGCCATCTCTGAATTTCAAACACTCTACAACTGCTACAACTGAACTCCTTAGTTCTCTTCTACTGACATTTTCTTGCCCCAACCAAAGCAGCTTCATGTGTTCACCTCCTTTCTCACCCAGATCCTTCTCTTCAGTGCAACATAAATGAAAAATCTTGTTTCCTCTTCCAAGCTGTAGTGATCCCTGTGTCTGCACATTGTTGCCTCCTCACCTCCACACTTGGCTGTTGCTTGCTTGTTAGGTTTTTCACAGCATGAAGTGAATGCTATCAAATAATGCCAGGGATGACCTTGCTGGGAGGGCAATTATAGATGTTGGAGTTTGCCCTCAAAACATTTATGCCTCCAGCTTCTTTCCTCAGTTTGTGTTTCTGCTACTTGATTTGTCCCCCCAGTGCCTGTTGATAACATATATTCCTAGCATGCTGGGAGCTGAGCATTATCTGGGGCTTCTGAACATTATTACAAGAGAGAAGTTTAACCCTTCAAAATGCACGGGCTTTCATGCCATTTTCCTTTTTTTAATTACTCTTTTCCTGCTTTTCCCCCCTGTACCCAATTTTATGTTCAAATCCTCCAGTACTCTCTTCAAGAATTTCCCTCAGACTCCTCTTCCATGCTGCCTCAATGCCTGCAGCAATCACTGCTCCTCTGTTTGTGTGGCAAACAACTGCTGGTGATGGATTTGGAGCTCTCTGTAATTATTTATGAAAACTGTGAACTGCCCTCATTATTCAGATGCTTTCCATGTGATTTTATTTGGCTTACCACAGAAAGAGGCTTTGAAAAAGCCGGCAGGAATGGAAAGGAACTTCTTAAAATGGTTGTATTTGCCCAGGTTTCTCAGGGAGAATGATGCCATGGGCTTCAGCACAGCTGAAGGGACTCCCAGGACACCCAGGGGAACCAGAACTATGATCTGTCTTGTTATCACTATGTAGAAAAGAAAAAAGTGTAAAGACATTAGCTGTCCTTGCTGCAGACAGCCTGTGGAACAGTGCAACTGATATGAATCATGTTTCCATGCTAAAAATGATGGCAGTAGCAGATGACAGCAAATGACAGCATTTAATTGCCTGTGATCATAAGAGTATCAAGGGTTTATACATCAATGAGATTATAGTTTTTCTAGGAAGTCTTAAGAAAAAGGGTTTATGAAAAGGTTACAATTTCTAACTGCAGGAACAGTATAGTTACATTATTTTTCACATAGCCTGAGACTAGATGGGAGAGCATGATGTCACTTTTGTCACTTTTCTGTTTCTTCATGGTGGTTCCTATGGCAGAGCACATCATCCAAAACATAAGAGTACCATAGTCTCACAGTAAAACTTGAGACTATATTGGAATATATTGTCTCAATAATATAATAATAATATGTAATATTAGAATATGTTACTTTGTGGTATTATGGATATCTGAAAAAAGTTAAAATGAAACAATGTTTAAATGGTCACTTGATCACAGTAAAGTAAAATTGAATGTGTTGTCCACCAGATGGTGAGAAAGCCATTTTGAAAAATCATCTTGATCAAAATCCACCAGCACAGTGGGGCTCATCAGACCCTTCCAGAACAAGCAAAGATCCCATAGAAGACATCAACTCTCCAGAACAGTAAGTATACATCATTACCTTGCTGACAAGACATTAATTTAAATTATTACATTTCATCAAAGCCCGTATTTCCCTTCCATGCACTTTTTAATGCAAAGACCTTCACTGTAACCCCCTTTGAGCCAGCCCAGGTTACAGAGAGAGCCTGAAACACCAGCAACAGGGAATGTGAATGGCACCTCCTGAAGCACTGGTAGGCAGCAAGGTTGTACTGTGATGCCTCCCTGCCACCAGCTCACCACCCCAATGGAACTTAAAGGATATCAGGGGCTTCAGACCCCAAGGTGCCCCAAAGGCAAATCAACATGCTTCTTTCCTCCTGCTGGAAACCTCCATAGCATGATGTCCAGAGTTTCAGCAGAGTTACAGGATGAGCTGTGCCCAACCACCAGTGTGTGGAGGAGAGAAGAGGATGTACATATGTGCACAAATGTCTTATGACTGTTGTCAAAAGTCCAAGTCCTTCCACACACCAAGCAGAGGGGTTCATAGTGTACATAGACATTTTGTTCTTTTCCATTCTTAAGCTAGATGAGAAATAAAAAATGTCCTGAGAGCTTTTCAACGTTGCCATAGCAGCTGGACCTGAGTTTTGGCACAGGAAAGCCTGCACTAAGTAGTTTCCCTTAGAAACAATGCTGCAGCTACAAGGAGAGGATGGTACAAAACACTAGCTAGATTTACAGAGGGGAAAGAGTCTTCTTCTGTCAGCTTTTCTCTCTAGGAACCTATACAATAAACTCATGTCCTATCCTCCAGCTGAGCAGGACCTGCCATGGCCAGAGCTCAGGGAAGCGCCGTTCTCATGTCCTGGAGCAGCTCTTCCCACATGGTTACATGAGCATCTCTTCATCAGTGTCTGAGCTAATAGCTGTCAGACTCCTGGGCAATTTAAAAGCTTATTTAAAAACAGAATAAGTTAAACAGATTACTAGAATGAGTCACGTTACATCAGCAGCACAAGACTGATTGCAGATAGTAGCTGCTGCCTTGTACTACCTGGAGCAGGAAAACACGTGGATTTTTAAATCTGTCCTTGCACTCCAAGAAAAAACCCAACCCAAACCTGCAAAGAAGCTAATTCACACACACATATGCACCAAAAAGAAACCCCACAGTAGATGAAATATCTTGTAATTTCTCATGAGCAGGGCTCTTGCTGAGAGAGCTCTCGCGACTTCATGGGCACTCATGGCTTCATGGGCAAAGTGCTTTAATGCATAGCTTTTAAAGGCCTGTGTTTTTTTCAGCACCATTTGTCAGAAATAATGTAGTGTGAATGCAGCCTCATCCACATGTGGCCCACTTACATTAAGAAAGATGCTAAGAAAAACATGGACACTCAGATAATCCAATCGTCTCAATACAGATTTAAGACAGACAAAGAAAAAGAAACATATTTGGTGGTGGCAGAACTTCCTCCAGGTTAGTAATAACTGATGAGAAGATTGAGATTTCCTAAAGGTTCTGAAGAGTGGGTCAGTATGAATCTGGACAGTGTCTGACATTTATGGAAAGCAATTAATAAAGTCCTGCTAAACCTAAACAGTGTCATTGAGCACTTGCACAGCTGTGACTGTGCCAGGTCCAAGGGCCAGTCTCTTTCCTGAGAAGGAGTTGGCACTTTGGGTACCAGAGCCACACTGCCCACACACAGTGGATCTGCCAGGGAGGAAATCCTGTCTTCAGGACTTCCCTCTTTTTGACAAGAGATTGCCTCGCTCCAAAGTTTGTACTCTTTAAGATATCCTTCTGCACTTCTGGGCTTGTTTTTCAACTTGTCTGGCAGCACTTCTGTCCTTTGATGGCTGCTAAATGTATAATTTTTGAAAAAAAAAAAAAAAAAAAAAAAAAAAAAAGGAAGAGGAGTTAAAGGCAAGCTGTATTTTCTCTCTTTCTCATTTCATTTTATACATAGGGTATCTGATAGGTAGTCACACAGTCTGAGAAACTTATTTCTTATTCAAGAACACAAATCTCAAGGACATTAGTCTGAAAAAAATTTCCTCTTGGTCATAAACCTGTGAAAGGAGGATGTCAAGACAATCATTTTTCTGCAGAAATTTTAACTCTTTAATGGCTGTGGGAAAAAAAAATCATCCCAGCTTCCTGTGCTTGTCAGCACTCATGAGAACTGGAATCTTTTAGTATGAAAGCTCTTAGAGAGTCCAGAAAAGAGCTGATTTGGAATTTTTTTCATTCTTTCTTATCATTAGTGCTACATTTGACACATTGTAAGATCCTTTACTCTACAGCTGTGCACAAAGTAAAGGCACAACAGTATACACACACCTCAGGCAGTAGTGCAGGAAGTTGTTTCACATTTGTTGATGGGATGATGTTTACATTGTCTCAATCAGAATGTGGAAAACAATTTTTTTGTACTTGTCTCAGATTTAGAACCCTGCACCCAAGGAAAATGAAGTCTGTATGACTTAGAGACAATTCTCAGTTCCCTTGGCAGTTCCTGCTGGGCAGGACCCAGTAGGTTTTCCATACTGCCATGTAAAATTTTCCATACCCAGTCAGACCATCAGATGAGAGGAGCAAAAAGTGGGTGCTGACTGCTTCTTTCCTGTTTACACTGTCTACACAGTATAAATTAACACCTCCTATAGCAGGCAAAGTTATGCCAGTGCACAGGCACAAGCCCTGCACTTTGATTTCCCATTTTTAAGCATACTCCCCAGCACAGCTGTATCCATTTGTACTCTCCCAGGTAATGCTCAGCAACAATCCTGGGGGATGCTTAGCTGTGTGCATAGACACTGTACCGTGCCAGCTCAGCTCAGGTCCAGAGAACAGCCTGAACCAGTTTAAAATAGATATAATTCTTTTCCCAGTAGGATGAATTGTCTCTCAGGCAAAGTCATCTGCTTTGATGAGTATCAAACTGTGCACATTTCCTGACAGGCAGCCCTGCTTATCTAAAGATCACATCAGTCAGCTTATCTGCATGATGGCCACGTTCAGTGGTTTATCTTCTGTGACCCTCAAAGACATCCATCTATGCACTTTCATTCCTGCATGTTGTCCCTTCTCATCAGTGACCTACATCCAGCAGGTCATTAGTTTTTGGCACCATTAAAATTTATTCCATTCTCAGTTTAACAGCAACAATATGTAGCAGTCTTCCAGATCTCTAAGTAGAGGTGATGACAGATTTCTGCAGGACCCCACTAAAAGTTGTGATCTTAATAGACTATTTCTCTATGCAGGGTTTTTTGTAACCTTCAAAGCATAACTTCAAAGCATAACTAGAGCCAGTAATGTTAATTTAAGTAACAGAAAATTCTCATTCAAAAATGTTGGTTATGACTGGATTATTGCATTGCAGCCATATGCCTCAGCATGAACAGGCCTTTGTTATTTGGTTTCTTCACTGAGAGTAATTTATCTATGATCTATCTATGATCTTACTCAAATGTGTCATTAAAATAAAGTGGGTTTAGAATAGTTAGGTCACTTGCTAGCAGAACATTTTGCTTTACTGTAGTCTTTTAGAGCTTCTCCAGCTTCCCTACATTTGCTAAAAATCAACATTAATGTGCTGCAGAATTAACTGAAATAATCCCTGGGTGCTTAGGCATCGTTTGCACACTCCCACAGAACTTCAGATGTTTGAATGTTGCAGCACTTTGTTTCAGTCCCCCCACTTACCAATGGATCTTAATGGTTTTCTATAACAAAACCAAAATATAATTCAAATGCCTTGGCCCCCCTCGTGGTATTGTGCATTCCCATGTGCATTGCACTGTGTTCCTGTGTCCACTGACTTTGGAAGTCAAGGTTTTACCTGACTTTATGTTTCCCTAATAAATGGTATTTCTGTACAGAGCTGAGGACCCTTGCCCTAACACAGATTCCACAAACAGAGCAGCCATTCATCAGGATTCTGCTTCCCATCTCCTGGTTTCTTGTGATTCTAGACCCACTATTACCAACCATCACCTCTCCAAAGTACTTGACCATACATATGCTTTCACACATATATCTGTACAGTATGGACAACTTGAAACAAACTCCTAGAGTCATATAATGGTTTGGGATGGAAGGGATCTTTAAAGGTCAACAAGTCCAATCCCCCCACAATGAGCAGAGACAGCTTCATGTAGATCAGGTTGTTCAAATCCCCATCCAGTTTGGCCTTGAATGTGTCAGGGGATGGAGCATCTGAGCCACCTGTGGCAGTGTTTCACCATCCTCATCATAAAAATTAATTACTTTTATGTAGTCTAAATCTACCAGCCTTTGTGTACAACACAGCATCCTCTCACTCCATGCCCTTGTAAAAAGTCCCTCTTCAGCTTTCTTGTAAGTCTTGTAAGGTCTCCCTGGAGAATTCTATTCCCCAAGACAAAAAACACCAGTTCTTGCAGCCTGTTTTCATGAAAGACATCCCCCAGCCCTCTGATTTTCTTTGTGTCCTTTCTCTGGACTCGCTCCAGCAGGTCCACATTCTTCTTATATGAGAAGAGCTGAATGCAACATTCTGGGTGGGGTCTCACCAGAGCAGAGCAGTGGGGCAGGATCACTTCCCTCGTGCTGCTGGTCACACTACTTTTGATATAGCCCAGGATATGATTAACTTTCTAGGCTGCAAGTGCACATTTCCAGATCATGTCCAGCTTTTCATCCACCATCACCCCCAGTTCCCACTTGGCAGGGCTGCTCTTGATCCCTTCATCCTCCAGCCTGTATTGATACCAGGGGTTCCCCCCAAAGCACTGGCAAAATGTGGCAGGAGTAGAAGAAAGGAAAATCACTGATATTGGGGGAAAAAATAACCTAAAAAGTGTGAGGCAAGGCACAAAATATACTCTCACTTCAGGCAAAAATACCAAGTTTCTTTGGATTTTGCCATTCGTTTTGTTTTGTTTCATGTTTCACTCTAAGAGTTTTGTCTACAATCTTCATTGTGTGCAAGGCTCCAGGCTCCAGTTCTCTGCCCCAGTTCCAGGAACCAACTTTTCAAGTGAAAGTAAACTTTTAAGTATGGTTAAAGCAGAATTTGCCACCCACCTCCCTCAGCCACCCTTGGCAAAGCTAAATAAACGTGCTTTGTCCATGGTATGGCTAACACTGAAATGGATAAAAAAAAATCCTATTCACTTGATTATGCAACTGGATTCTCTTGGAGTCGTTTCAAAAAGCCCTTTAATGAGAAGTCTATAACAGTTGAACAAAGTAAGCATTTCCACTGGTGGGAAAATAAGTGCAGGCAATTCTGCATTTGAGCCCTCAACAAGAGACAGAATGACAATCCACAGCATCAGGCTCATAAGGATTCAGCACAAGGAAACAGCAAGCCATGCCCCCTCTGCATTCCTTGGGAACAAGGCATGACTTCATTGATAGCACCAGGAAGAGTGGAGCACAGTAGCAAAATAACAATGAATGGATGTTGTTTAGTTCCAGGAATGAATTGCCAGCACTAGAATGATCACCACTGAGGACTAGCATTGTGTGAAACTTTAAAAAGGAGTTTGAGGGGGAGAAACAATAAAAAAGTTTCCTGGGTAGGCAGACAACAGCTACTTTTACTGCACCTCTGTACAAACCTCATAGTTTGTAGTGAAGAAACTAAAGAGGAGAATGCTACATTTCTTTCTGTTTGGATTTAAAAGCTGTACTGCTTGGTCCCCAAGCAGTGCAACAGATGCCTTAGTATCTGTCTTTGCTACCTAACACAAAGTAAAAAACCAATTAAATGTCTTTTGAACCAAAATGGCTGTCCAAAGGCTATAGCTTTCAAACAAACACCTTTTATAAAGGCCTTTCTATACAGTGTCATTATATCAGATAACAGGTAAACATAAATTTAAAACTCTTTTATGCTGATACAATGCTTTCTATGGGCATTTTTGTTCAGAAATCCAAAAGTCAGTCTTCAGTTCAGCTCAGTCACTTTGACATCTGTCTTCTCTTTAGATAGTGCCTCTGTTTCAAGGGTGAATGTCTCCAAATGCAAAGCCATCCTGATGATAAAATGACTGAAAACATCTTTTACACTAGCAAACCTCAACAGGATTTTGATTTTGTGAAAGGTGCTAGTATATCCACAGCACAGAAGAAGCAGAGCCCTTTTCTCATGGCACTATCCTCTCCAAGGAAAGGGCTTAGATGGAATACCTCAGAGCATGATTTAGTATTCATTTAAAGAAAAAATTATACCAGTTATCATTATGTCAATCCACTTGGAAAAATGAATACAGAATGTTGAGTTCTGGAACACTGAATTTTAGTATGGGTTTTGGGCAGGACTGCTTTTAGAGTGCCAGCTCCTCAGTCCCATAGCACTGACTGACAGAACTCAAAAGCATCTATCACCTCAAAAGCACAGACCCAAACTTAAAAGAGGAACTACTTCAAAGAGCAAAAAGCCATCAGTCCCAAATCCCTCCCACCATGCATCTGTGTTTGCTTTAGCTGGAGCTGCAGCAATGCCATCCTTAGTACTGACATTCTTGTGCTAATGATGCATGGCTTGAAGCTCAGTCTGTGACCTCTTGCATGTCTACACAGCTGGGCAGGGCTCTGCAGGCAGTAGATCACTTTGCAAGGGGTGGGGGTCACAGAGCCATACACCCTCTTTGCAAACTCAAGGTTTTCCCTTTTCTTGGTATCAGCAGTCTAACAATTAACCTGAATGTGGCTGGGAATTTCAGAGGGTTGTGGGATGCTGGGAAAGCACGCTTAGTTTCCTTTGTCATGTCTAACCTGTCAGAAAAATTCCCCAAGGGGAAAACAGCATCATGGTGGCACAGTTCAGCATCAGCAAGCACAATGCTCTTGGCATTAACCCTGTCGGGTACAGCGGCAGGCAGAGAGAGCTCCCTCGCAGCAGGCTGGGAGCACAACAGCCGTGTGGTGCAATCCATGTGGTGCATTCTGTGTGATGCATTCCATGTGATGTATTCCGTGTGATGTATTCCGTGTGATGTATCCAATGTGATGTATTTCTTGTGATGCATTCCATGCAATGCATTCCATGTGATGCATTCCACGTGATTGGTGCATTCCATGTGATGTATTCCGTGTGGTGTATTCCATGTGACGCATTCCATGTGATATATTCCATGGGATGAATTCCAAGTAATTGGTGCATTCCATGTAACACATTCCATGTGATGTATTCCATGTGATGCATTCCACGTGATTGGTGCATTCCATGTGATACATTCCATGGGATGCATTCCATGTGATATATTCAGTGTGATGCGTTCCATGTGATTGGTGCATTCCATGTGATTGATGTATTCCATGTGATTGGTGCATTCCATGTGATGCAATCCATGTGATTGGTGCATTCCATGTGATGCATTCCATGTGATTGGTGCATTCCATGTGATACATTCCATGTGATTGGTGCATTCCGTGTGATACAATCCATGTGATTGGTGCATTCCATGTGATGCATTCCATGTGATTGGTGCATTCCATGTGATACATTCCATGTGATTGGTGCATTCCGTGTGATTCATTTCATGTGATTGGTGCATTCCATGTGATGCATTCCATGTGATTGATGTATTCCATGTGATTGGTGCATTCCATGTGATGCACTCCATGTGATTGGTGCATTCCATGTGATGCATTCCATGTGATTGGTGCATTCCATGTGATTGGTGCATTCCATGTGATTGATGTATTCCATGTGATCAATGCATTCCATGTGATGCAATCCATGTGATTGATGTATTCCATGTGATTGGTGCATTCCATGTGATGCATTCCATGTGATTGGTGCATTCAATGTGGTGTATTCCATGTGGTGCATTCCATGTGATACATTCCATGTGATGCATTCCATGTGGTGCATTCCATGTGATCGGTGCATTCCATGTGATCGGTGCATTCCATGTGGTGCATTCCATGTGATACATTCCATGTGGTGCATTCCATGTGATTGGTGCATTCCATGTGATGCAATCCATGTGATGCAATCCATGTGATGTATTCCATGTGATCGGTACATTCCATGTGATACATTCCATGTGGTGCACTCCATGTGATCGGTGCACTCCATGTGATTGGTGCACTCCATGTGATCGGTGCACTCCATGCAGTGCATTCCATGTGATGTGCACTCCATGTGATCGGTGCATTCCATGTGATCGGTGCATTCTATGCGGTGCACTCCATGTGATCGGTGCACTCCATGTGATCAGTGCATTCCATGTGATATATTCCATGTGATCGGTGCACTCCATGTGATCAGTGCACTCCATGTGATCAGTGCATTCCATGTGATACATTCCATGTGATCGGTGCACTCCATGTGATCGGTGCACTCCATGTGATCGGTGCACTCCATGTGATCGGTGCATTCCATGTGATACATTCCATGTGGTGCACTCCATGTGATCGGTGCACTCCATGCGGTGCACTCCATGCGGTGCATTCCATGTGATCGATGCATTCCATGCGGTGCATTCCATGTGATGTGCACTCCATGTGATCGGTGCATTCCATGTGATCGGTGCATTCCATGTGATCGGTGCACTCCATGCGGTGCATTCCATGTGATCGATGCATTCCATGCGGTGCACTCCATGTGATTGGTGCATTCCATGTGGTGCACTCCATGTGGTGCATTCCATGTGGTGAATCCATGTGATCGGTGCACTCCATGTGATCAGTGCATTCCATGTGATACATTCCATGTGATCGGTGCATTCCATGTGATCGGTGCATTCCGTGTGATCAATGCATTCCATGCGGTGCACTCCATGTGATCGGTGCACTCCATGTGGTGCATTCCACGTGGTGAATCCATGTGATCGGTGCACTCCTCGCGGTGCATCCCGCGCGGCGCGCTCCCTCCTGGCTAACGCTGCTGTCCCGTCTCTCCGCAGCATACAGCGCCGGCTGTCCTTGCAGCTGCCCATCCTGCACCACGCCTACCTGCCGTCCATAGGAGGAGTGGATGCCAGCTGTGCCAGCCCGTGTGTAAGCCCCAGCGCCAGCCCTCGGCACAGACACGTGCCGCCCTCCTTCCGAGTGATGGTTTCAGGGCTGTAGGAGGGGGAGATCAGTGCTTCCTGAACTGCTTTTAAGTACTCAATGACTGGACTAAACACCTGACCTAGAACTCTGCTACAAACATGTAACATTGGCTCTTACCGCAGAGGAACTTCTGCTGAGGCCCTCGTCACAGGAGTGCCCACGTAACTCGTGTGAAAAAGCAAAGGAGGACACAAGGAGTTTGATCTGTAGCCTTATTCATGGAGTTTTTATTTCTTCACCTAGAAGTCACTGAAAAATGTTTCTTCCAAAATTTCTACTAGCAACAAGGAGGCTGGGATATATGGATCTTGCAAAAAAGACACTAGGAAAAAAGAACAAAAAAACACTCAAATGTCACTGAGCTTTACGTGGCTGCTGAGAACATGCAATTCTATACTGTATCCATGTAAGAAAAATGTAGTGGTCGAGCTCTACCATGTTGGAATAGATACACTCATTTTTACAAGAGTTGTGTTAAATCGCTGGAAACATTCTGCACTGGTTAGTCTTGCTTTTTTTCATTTCAGGGATGATGCTTAGTAGGAAAGAAGAATTGTGAGAAATGATTCCTCGGGTGTCATTGAGACTCTGCAGCGCTGTGAGCAGGGTCACCTTTACCTTGCAGCTGTATGTGTAACCCAAGCAGAGCCTGAACTCCAGCTCTGAGTTGCCACCAGCTGGAGAGCTGCTGATAGCAAGCAGAGCGCTTCCCCCTTCTCCAGGGCAATGGTAGTGACTGCTGACCATCTGCAGCTTCATTTTTAGCAAAGTTTCTCCACCTATTTCAGCATAAACACCACCAACCATAACACGCTAAACTGTCTGAAAAAGTCCTAGGGCTGATAACTCAGGAAACTGAGGACAGATGGGTACTAAAGTCTTAATGCCACAGGATGAATTGTTTTTCCTAGTTCGTTTGAAGTGTGTCACACATAATTACAATACAATTAACTGAGTGGATTGGGGGGAGGGATTAGGGCACAGCACTTTGCTGCTGCGGGCGCAGCCTGCAGGGCACGAGGATGTGAATATACACAAGGTTTGCTTGTACCTGCGTACGTGTGACAGTTGTAGCGGATAGCAGAGGACAAATCCAATCTACCTATAGAACGTTTTACCTGAATCCTGAAAGGACTGTGAAAAAAACAATGGATTTCATACTTTAGCTCCTTTCCCTGAACCAAAGTAATTAGGAGGAATGACAGTGGTGTTGGTCTGGACCAACTCTGGAGCCAAACCCTCAGGCACAGGTGAGACAAACATGCAGCTTCTTTTTCCAAGGGACTGGAGATGTATCCTCTCACTGCCAGGGCTATTTGCTAAAAGTAGGGGGGAAAAAATACATGAAGCACCACTGGGCTCTCAGTTTTCTTTAATCAACACTGACGCCCCTCAGACCAAACCTTTGGAATTATATTTGCACAAAGGTTTGTGAATCAGCAATGACTGAAGCACAGCTGAAGGGGTTCATTAGCTGAGGGATTTAACTGCAGCTTTGACAAGCTAGCATGAATCTCCATTAAAAATAAAACACACCTCATAGTGGCCAAAACCAACATGAATATGTATCTGAATCTTACAATCAGGAGCATCACAAAATATTTCACTTGGCACATGCAGTAAGAGAGGTTATGGAAATATCTGTAGCTTTTAGAACAAAAAAATCATGTAAGTATAAACACAGATAAACTAGAATTCATTACTCTGTTTAAGCACTAAACACTGACGTCGTCACTCAATGTGTGTTGACAGTATTCTCTTGCTTTATTAATATCATCAGGGCCTGGTTTATTTTAAAAGGAATGTTAATTTTTAAAAAGAGAAAATTACTATATTGTATATAATGTATACACAAAGATCTCTGTAGAAATATTATTCCAACTTAGCAGGAAAAAAAAGAAATTCAGAAGTATTGGACCATTGGAGGTGAGTGTGTGTGTGTGTGTGTGTGTGTGTGTGTGTGTGTCTGTAATTTCGTGAATACTGACTGTGTGACGTTTATTAGGTTCAAACCATGCAGTACATTCTTTGTCTCAATGATACTGTAGTTTCTCCCATAACATTTTTTTTACTTTACTGCAGATAACAAGACCAACCAAGTGAATATAGCTATTTAATGTTTCTGTTCTTTTATACTGCAGCAAAAATGTACTGTAAATTTATGAAGAGGCTGTGCCCCAATGGCATTTTCCAATGATGTTAGTGCACAAATGCTTTAAACTAGACTGGAACTGCCAGAATAAAATGTAAATGAAGAATTTCTTGTATAACCTTATACTGCATGAGATCAATTTTTAATAAATTGTTGCAAATCTGTTTTTATGAATAAAATATATAAAACTTAGCTTTTTGGACTCAATGCCCTCTTCCCCCATTGCAAAATCATTTTTAATGAGAGTGTGTGTGTACATACATATGAACAAACATATATATATAAAAGCCTCCTTGGAGAAAGAGGAATCGTATTACAACACCACATTTTAATAAAAATGTAAGATGTAATAAAAATACACATCCTAGTTGTTGAACAGTGTGCATTTGGAGATAACAGAGAGATGAGCTTCTTCTGCCCTGAAACACAATTATTGCAGTACCAAAGAGTGAAGTCTAAGACCTTTTTCAAATGGGAAAATAATCAAAACATGTACCGAACATTTATATCCAAACCACACTTAGCCCACACACTGTTCTCTCTTGCCCCACAATGAATGTGAATTCAGAAGAAAAAAATATATTTTACTATTTCACACAAGTTATTGAAGTTGAGCCAATGTTCCAGCTCAATAGTAAAATCTCTGCATCAACAAATGAGAAGTTTCTGGGAATGAACACCAATTGCTGCATGAAGGCAAACACTAAGCCTCTCCATCTAGTTTAGTGCATGTGGTGGGATTTGTGTCTTACAGCAGGTTCTTCTGCATGACAAAACAGGAGGAGGGTGGGAATGTCAGGCAATGAGAAAGTGAGAGGAAAGTGCATTTTGAGTTGCTTGCTTTTCAACAGGGGAGCATCCTCAAGCCAGCACAAAATGTCATAAAGCCCAGGATGTGAGAATTAGAGCCACCACAAATGGCTTTCCAGTAGATTTCTGATGCATCTCAGAACATATGCAAAAAGAGAAAATACCGGTGAGGAGTTAACAGTGTGGATCGTGGCTCTCGGTGCAGAATGCCAGATGGCAGGAGAAACTCAAACAGATACATCAAAGCTCATTCAAGAAAGGAAAAAGTACAGAACAGCTTCAATGTGAAATCTATATTCAACCAGAAATTGTGGGAGGATGTGAAGAACTTAGAATTTCTCATGAATAATAGGAAACCAGAACAAAGTGAAATATTACTTTAAAGGGTCGTGAAAAAAGAAGGAGATATCAGCAAAGCAACTTTACTTGAACTGTTGAGTTTCCACAGTCACAACAAATATGCTTCCTGTACAATCATAAAGTTGACATTGAATTAAAGGAAGATTGCTAATCTTGCAGCACTATTTTCAAACAAATGAAATCAAGAAAGGCAAGGAAAGAGCATTTTCCTCTTTTTTTTTTCTTTTCTTGAGATATAATACCTTTCCTTAAAGGTTGATCAAATCAAATCGTTTCTGATATTTTCAGAATTTGTTTGTCTCAGCACAATGTGCCTGTTTTCCCAAGACTGGATTAGTGTTTCTGCTGATCTCTCGTCAGGATTGCTTAGGGCTTTGAAGGCAGCCCAGCAAGGCTTGTCCCAGCACTTCCACAGCACCCCATGGATATCAGCAGGGCTTTATTGTGTTCTCAAACCACAGTCCAAAGGATGGACTGGTTTGCCTATTCAGCAAGTTGACTCTCCCTGTCACTGGCTTGTTTAACATGGATTTTCTGCTCACTGTCTGAGAAGACTGACAGATTTATTACAAGGGTTTAAGCACCATGATTTTTATCAGAGTTCAGTTCTCAGTTACTGCCTTTTCCATCTCTTGACACAGAGAACAGCACTTACAGCCATTACTTTAATATGCCTGAATATTATCCACAAGTGCACTTTCGAGAGCACTCTGCCCCTTGAGTCGATCAGGACTCTGAGAGCAGTGCTGTGCTTGTCACTGCTCACTCAATGGCAATGCAGAGAACCAACAGAGGGTCTGGAGATGCATTGGAAGAGGTGGGGAAGGGAGAGCCCAAGCTGCTGCCAAGGGCAATCCTGGGTGGCAGTACACCATGATAGTATTGCCACAGACAGCCTGCAGACATATTGAGCCACCAGCTTTGCAAACTGCAGCTGGTTTAAACTGCATCCCTTGATGATGAAGTGCTGAAGTAGGCCAAATGATGGGCAAGAGGGAAGAGCATGTGGGAGGGGAAAGGTAGAAGAGGCATCTCCAAACACTGAGGAGATCCTTCACTTCCCCTAAAAAACTGGCTGCTACTTTCTTTTTTTGGATGGATGCCCATCAAAGCTAAGCATCATACAAGAATTTAAACAAAGTCCTGAACTTTAAAGGCTAAATTCAGTAGAGGTTAAATAGATCTGAGGACAGGATCTGTAGGTACCAGCAGCAAGCAGACTGTGGGCTGGCTCACTAGCAGAAAGGAGCAGAGCAAAAAGGAGCTCACAAGGCCTTGAACTTCAGGAGAAGGACAGATACCTTAATGAGTCAGGAAATACAGGCTTTGACCAGAACTGATCCTGTGCCCACATGCAGTGGGTGCAACAAAAGTTAAGAATGTTTATTACATTTACAACTCACAGCTGCAACCTCCTCAGGAACCACATCACACACCTACCCCTGCCTACCACTGCCCTCAGCAATGTGGGATGCCTGCTGGAGCAGAGGAGCTGCCACTGGCAGCAGATCATCCCACAGATGTGAAGCTGTCCATTCTGGCAAGTCAAACTGACTGGAAAGTAGAGGGCAGGTGTGGAGCAGGGAGTGTGTGTGTGTGTGTGTGCAGAGAGCACAGGCAGACACAGAGAAATTACGAGCAGCTCAATATTAATGGCCTGGAAAACACTTTGAGCATCTAAGCAGAGACACCCATGCTACCTCCTGCTTTGGGAATTTGTCAAATATTTAAAAGCATAGCCATTCCAAGCACACAGAATTAATTCCCCAGCTCAGAATTAATTCTCCTTGGTCCTTGCCCACTCTGCCCCAAACTCCTGGGCCTTTCCAGCCGAACATTCCCTGTCTGAAAGCAAAGTGGAGCATGATGCAGAAATGGAAGATGAGAAAAGAGCAGGCAAGAAAACACACACATGACTTTGTCTTCATAAAGTGCTCTGCTTTAGTGTTACTAAAGGTACTGCAATACCCCAAATACCAGGCACCCCTTCCAGCAGACAGGGATGGATACACCTCTTCTACAGGAGGGAGGAGCCTCACATCCTCACCAAACAAGCTAGCTGACATAAAACCAGCCCATATGATAAGCAAGCTGTCAACCAGTGATACAAACCAGAACAAGCTTCATAAGAGCAAAGCATTCTCCAGAACACAAGCATCCCTCTTTGGGAAGTGTTGTGTTCCTTTTACTTTGGACATGTCATGTACAACACACCACAAGGACAGCTCTTACTGATCCAGAGAACAAAACTGTTCCTCCAGCTGGAGAAACCCTACACTTTTCACCCGCTACACCTGTGTCTGAAGTGGAGAGATAGAGACAAAACAGTAGAGGTGACAGTCATCTCTTGAGCAGCTCAGGAGATAAAGGCAGTATCTCCTGAAAAGGTGCTGGGACCACCTGCCTGAGTGAGAGGCTCATCTGCAAATAGAGGTGCCTCTAAAAGATCTGGTGAGGAGAGCAAACTGCTGAGCATGGATCAGCTTGTTCTTCAGAAGGGTAAAAGGAAGAAATGTGTTTGTTGCTCACACTAAAGGCAGTCACATTTCTAAATACATTGACTCTCCTCATGATGAGTGGTGGGTGAAGGACACTAATAACAAGGGGAGCAAAGACAGTAACTTCACACTGGGCTTGCAGTGACCAGGCTAAGAATTCCATAAGCCCCACAATTCATCCTGATTCAACATTGCAAAGAAATCCTCTTCAGTTTGTCTTGGCTCATAGTAATGCCACTGGAAGACACTATTTGAGAAATGCAGAAGAGTCCATGGGGAAAAGGGGGAAAAATATCAAAACAACTAACACACATGTACAAGAAGGTGGCTTGAGAGTCACAAAGATGAAAATGAACAAGGGATTCAGCTGCAGTCACTTCTGAGGAAGATTCATCAATGTCAGCACCAGATATGAGCACCCCTAGCAAAATATAGTAGTCACTGTCATCCCAGAGAGCTGGCTGTACAAATAAAGCTGTTAAATCTGTCAGAAACTGAGCCAACTCTGTCACTAACTGCCTTGGTGTTGCTAGTAACTAAAATGGGAGCAACTTTCCTCCCAATTTTGACCTCAGATTCTAGTAGGCTCAAAGTTTGAAATTCAGTTTAGTACCTCGATATCCTAGGCTGTTTCCAGACTTTCATTATTACTGAAAGGCTGCAGGAGTGTGAAGCTTGCAAATTACCAATCCTTATGAAAATTTTACAGACACTGGTTCTTACAGACAAAGACAGGGTTTTTTAAGCAGGTTGCCTTAGTCAGGGTGTGGGGAGGAATAATTTCATTATTCTTCCTATGTACACATAATTTATTGCTTTCAGCCATAGTTCATGGCTTTCAGAGGCCACCACAGAATTTTCCTTTGAAATTGTAAACTCTTCAAACTGAAAGTAGAACTGAACATCTTTGTACTGCTGGGTGATAGAGAATATTTCTCTAATAAGTGTCCCCATTCTTTGAGAACCTTTTATCCTTTTCTCTCCCAAAACATCCTCTATTTCTTCCTTGTTTCAATTTTAAAATCCAAGAATCTATTTACCTAAGAATTAACTGACTTTTGAACTTAAATAAGCAATTTATGATGAGAGTGAAGCTCAGCAAAGTGGAAAAAACGCATGAGTTGTTCCAGCATAATCCATGCAAACAAATAAGAGCAGTGCTTGCTACTGCTCAAAACTTTCAGACATATCTCACTGAGACAAATGAAAATAATTTCAAAACAAAATCAAATAAACACATCCCAGATTTAATGGCCCATTGAGTTAGAGGACAGCTTTCAGTTGTCTTGGAGCAAACAATTTGGGCTGCCACAACCTGGGATCCAACCTGCCTGCTCCACCCACTGGGTTTGCTCACTGCTAATTAAAGCCACCTTCAATCCTGCAAAAGCTGGCATGTAACTTTTTGAGGGTGAAATAATTAACTCTGAAATTCAGCCTTGCACATATGAATTCTCCATAGACCTTTTATTGCCTTGTGTCAACCTGCCCTTCCTTCCATCTCATTTTGCTCTATATGATACTGACATTTTATATAAAACTACTCCTATTAGGGACAAGAAAAAAATTTAATGAGGATGGAAAGACATGTAAAAACATTCTTCTAATTGGTCTGTAGCAGAGCATTTCAGTGGTAGGAGTGACAAACTGTTGAACTCAAAGGCATCTGAAACTACCTGAAAGGAGTTTGTAGCAAGTGAGGGTCAGCCTCATTTCCCAAGCAGCCAGTGACAGAAAAAGATGACAGAGACTCAAGCTGTGCCAGGGAAGGTCTGGGTTGGATATCAGGAGGAATATCTACATGAAAAGGATTATTAAGCATTGGAACAGACTGCCCAGGGAGGATTTCAAGGTGAGACTGGATGTGGCCCTTACAGCTGTGGTCTAGTTGATGTGGTGGTGTTCAGTCAAAGGTTGCACTCAATAATCTCAAAGATCTTTTCCAATCTAAATGTTTCTGTGATTCTGTGATCTGCCCCCACTGAGCAGCAAGTTACTTGTTTTGCCATGGGAGAGAAGCAATTGTGTCAGCTGCCCATCCATTCCTCTCAAAACAAGTTCGCTTTGAACTTTTATGCTAACCTGATCCTATGGCAGGAAGACTACTCCTCTCTTCTTCCAGACTTTAATAAAGTCTCCTGACTGAGTCTTTCCAAAACTAGCAAGAAGGTAAAAATTCTCCTTCATCCTCTTGATGATCTGATTAACTCTGCTCCAGCAGCCCATGCTACTGTAGGCAGGCAGAGTGGCTGGGACATTCAGCAGACAGACAGACCCTGTCCAAACCACATTTCCCCACAGTGCAACATCCAGAGAGGCTGCAGAGTTTCACACTTCATCTTTCTTTCTTTTTTTTTTTTTTCCTTCTCATCTACTTTACCAGCTTAACTCCATGTGCCATCTCCATTGTTCTTTGAGCATGTGTTACTGATGCTGGAACATCTGAGATGTTCAAATCTTGCTGAAAAGGCTGTCAGTCCTTACTTGAGAAATCATGAGTAGTGAATGCTTCAGGAGACCCAAATGTGATAAAAATAATTTCAAGAATAAAAAAGTGACTATTTTAATAGAGCCTTCTTTCAAATAACCTCTATTTTTTCCCAGTGTACGTCAGCAATCATCAACCATCATTGTCTTCTACAATTAAAAATGTGCACACCCAGCTCACAGGCATGCTTGCATTTCTTTTCATACCCCTTGTTTTTGCCTTTTCTTTTTTCATGTTGCTGATTTATTGTTTGTTTGTTTTCAAGCAAGACAGAAATAAAATTAACTTCCCCATATGGAGAACACCAACCACAGAGCATTTGTGTCTGTGCAGTATAAATGCTCAAGAGTAAACTGCTTCTCCTCATCCAGCATGCAGAGTGCATATCCCAGGCTGTATGGGTAGAAGCTTCGAGCTTCAGTCAGATGAAAGATAATAAAATGAGCTTGGGCCTCATTAACTTACCCTGTTGATGTGAATATTAACATAGATTAAAATCCAAGCTCCAAAAAGAAAACACAGTCCCAACTCTCATCACAGGGAAACTGCAAGCAGTAATAACTTCCTTGAATTAATTTTCTTCATCATACTCTAAAGCTACAGTAAGACACTCAGCATAAAGGCTTTTTTCACATGGTTTTGGAAGTTTTGTAGCCAAGTGCAATTTCAAGAATTAAATCTCTGGTTATGCACTTTGTTTATGGCTTTGATGAATACCCTGCTGCTTTGGCTTCATATCAAGAAAGAGTCTAGGAAGGCATTTTTCTTTCTTTCAGGATCTAGTTCAGCTTGGTATGCACAAAAACATTTACGAACATATCAGAATTTAGACAACCTTGCTCAAATTAATTTAATGGGGTGTATTCAAAATGATGAAAAGATGTTTCTCATTAATTTATCTCTCTTCTGGAATAATGCTTTCCTTTTACTGATGTTCAGTTCTTTTACTCTGTTCTAAATAGATGCTATATTACCTTCATTACGGTTACATTATTAGTACTACACTAGTTATGCAAATAAGGATTCTTCATCTTATTTTTCCCCTCTGCTATTCCTACAGGGGATCTGTGTTTAGAGTGAGGTCTTTGTACTTATATAATAAAAAACTAAGGTGGAGGGAAGAAAGGAACTGCTGGGTTTTTAACTTACACTACAAACTTTATGTTTATCATGGAAGTTAAAATATGTGTTTAACAACTTAGCAAAGGGAAAAACATTTATGGACATCATTCATTCCTCCTAAAGCTAAATCCAGTCTTGAACTGGTGTAAGAAGTTCAATGCATTAAGTGGTCATCAGCAATCCTCATCCAAAATCTTCAGGCCAGTTTTTACCTTTGTTAATCCCAGTCACCAGCTTAATGTTTAAAAAGTGCTTTCCCCAGAACCCACTGCCTCATTTGTCTCCCATCATGAGATTTGTCTGCTCTGATCTTTCCTGGCATGGCTGACATGGAAAGACACCGAAGCTGAGCTTACCTTCCAATTCCCTATGCTGATGGACGGAGTCCCTTGGCCAGGGGGATTTATTCATCATGGAACTTACCCCACTCTTTGGGATACATCTGCCTATTTCTCCATCTACATTCAGGGTTGTAAGCTGCCCCTTGTGAACTGTGGTGGTCTTAAGACAGACATCTGTTCCTGCCTCTGTGACAGACATTTCCTGCCATAGCTTGTGTGCCCCTGTAAGACAGCATTAACCCTGCAGAAGGGTAGAGCAGCAGATCATACCATTTTCTGGCATGTGTTTATTTCATTGGAAAAGATTGATTTGGAATTTTTTTGGTACATCAAGCTACACGCTGCTTTATGCACTGTAGTTTTCTTTATATTTAATACACAGATCACTGGCTTGGCACACAGTGGATGCCTCTGCTGATGACAGTCCTCTGTCATACCTTCTTTCTGACACTGTTCCCAAGGCAGTAGCTGTGGGCAGAGCTGCATCTCCCCAAAGATATGCCTTTCTGCATAAAAAACACCCCACAGTCTGCTAAATTGCTTTTGCACCTGTCAGGCAGTCATTTGGCTACCCATAAATTACAGTATTCCTTCTTGCTCTACCTAGCATCCTCCTCATGTTTCTTCAGTTCTCTTGAGAGCTTCTGCCTACAAACACTAAAAAGTCTCTTTACTTCTCTCTAAATACTCAATTTTATCTTTTTGGTTTCTTTGGTGGCCAAACCTGCCACTCACAACTGCCAAGTGCATCAGGCCACCTAATAGTTCATCAGATTACTGACTGATGAGCCCTTATTTTGCAGGTGAAGTGGCAAGAACAAAACCAAGAACAGAACTTCTGTCAAAGAAGATGTAAGCCAGCAGATCAACGTTGTTGTTGCTATATGGGCCATGTTATCTGCATTTTCTGAGTGATGACTCTGCTATCAGGACTTACTGGGCTGTATTTTGGCATTTTGGCACCTCTGAGCTTGGTGTAGCTATGGCTGCAGAATCACCAACGGGTTGGTATCATCTGCTGAACTTGTTCTTTAGCCTGAAGCTGGCAGGTTTCAGTGCATCTGGTAAAGGACTAAGGAAACACAGTGATTACAGCAGGGTTAACTACTCCTGTTGGCTTGCCAACAAGGAACTCTGGCCAAGCAGTCTAGCAAGGTACAAAGATAACCTTCCCAAGCCAACCCAGGGCTGGAGGGAGGGAGCCCACTGCCACACCCAGGAGGAAGGGAATCCCCTCCCTCTTCTGAACTCCTCCTGGTGAAGATATTCAGTGACCAATTGCTCGCCTCAAACACTTTCTTCTAAAGGAAATCTGGTGCTCTTAACCTTCAGGGCTCAGAAGGGCGCAGGAAAAGTGTGTACAAAAGCCCACATAAGTTTCATAATACAAGAAAAAAGGAAAAATGCAAATTTTTCATCTGAAGTCATTCAACCATTTGGAATATCATGTGTCTGATGGTCTTCTCCCATCTCCCAGAATTAGCACAAGAGAAAGAGAGAACATGGGATTCATCAGCTCAGGTGAGATACAAGGTCTTTTCTGTGCAGTCTTTATCCTGAGAGTTATATAAACTGGATGATCCAATGCTCCCTGAAATCACCATAGAAAAGGCTGACAATGAGAAGTGCTTTCCTGTTCCTGCTGCAGCACTTACCATTATTTTCCACCATTATATTTATGCCACTTCACCTTAGGTTTACTCTAGTGAAACAAGTTTGTCTTGTCTATAAAGGAGAACAGGCTGTTGCCTTATTCTGATGATTTTTAATCAACATTCTAGACATGAGCAAGTATTTGGAAATCAAAATATATTTAAAGAAAAAAGAGAACTAGGAATACCTGAAGAAGGAACAAGAATGGTTTTCCCACTCTTTCTCCTTGAGAGAAAATATTTTTACATGTGGTTTTTAGATCAATCTGAGCTATATCAAAAAATGTAGAGACTGGCAAGCAAAAATAAGAAACAAACCAAAACCAAACACAAACAAAAAACCACACACAGACATGCCTTACAAGGAAAAAAAAAAAAAAGTAACAGGGAGTTTTCCACCACTTGCCTACTCCTCCTCCCCCAGTGGTTATGCTGGTCAAACCTGTCACTGGGCAAAACACATTACTAGCAGAGGGAGAAGACAATTCAAAATTGAATCATGGTTATTTCATATGGTTTCCCAGATGGGAAACCACAAATCAGGGTGAGGGTTCACTGCAAAACAAAACAGTCTGGAGAAGGGAGAAAACATATGCATGGATGCATACATTAAAAGCAATTTGAGAAAATCAATTAGACATTTAGAAAATGATAGGCAATGAAGAATAAATTTCCCCATTTTTTCCAATCAAAATTTTGCATTTGAAACCATTCTCTGGATGTATTGACAATTTCTGTACACATAAGTACATTGATTTTATAGTGCATTGATTTTACTGCTGCCAGATTTGGAACACTGAAGTCCTATGTGCAAAGTTAATATGGAGTCACAGACTCACTAAGACTGGAAAAGATCTCCAAGATCATTGAGTCCAGCATTTGAGTGACCACCACCATTTCAACAAAACCGTGTCACTCAGTGCCACATCCAGGTGTTCCTTGAACACCTCCAGGGATGGTGACTCTACCACCTCCCTGGGAAGGCTTTTCCAATGCTTAACAACCCCTTCTGTGAGGAAACTCTTCCTGATGTCCACCCTGAATCTCCCCTGGCACAAGTTGAGGCCATTTCCTCTTGTCCTGTCACTAATCCCTTGGGAGAAAAGATCAAAAAAGATCACCTTGCAACAGTCTCCTTTCAGGAAGGTCTGAAGGTCTCCCCAGAGCCTCTTTGTCTCCAGGCTACATAACCCCAGCTCCCTCAGGCCCTCCATATAGGACTTTACTCTCCAGACCCTTCACCAGCTCTGTTACCCTGCTCTGGACCCACTCCAGTACCTCAATGTCCTTCTTGTAGTGAAGACCCCACAGCTGGACACAGGATTTGAAGTGTGGCCTCACAACTGTTGAGTGCAGGGGGACAATCCCTGCCCAGCTCCTGCTGGCCTCATTATTCCCCATTCAGGCCAGGAAACCATTGGCCTCCTTGGCCACCTGGGCACACACTGGCTCATGTTCAGCCACTGTCAGTCAGCACCCCCAGGTCCTTTTCCATCAGCAGCTTTCCAGCCACTCTGCCCCAGCCTGCAGCACTGCCTGGGGTGCTGTGACCCAAGGGCAGGACTCAGCACTTGGCCTTGTTGGACCTCACCCAACTGGCCCCAACCCATTGATCCAGCCTGTCCAGATCCCTCTGCAGAGCCTTCCTGCCCTCCAGCAGATCTACACTCACCTAATCTCCTCATCCAGACATTAGACAGGATTGGCCCAAATACTGAGTCTTGGTGAGCCCCATCAGTGACCAGCCTCCAACTCATTCATGTCAACTCCAGCACTCATGGTTGTGGCATCATTCACCATGACTCCCTGGCCTGGCCATCCAGGCAGGTTTGCTCCCAGCAAAGAGTGCACTCATCCTAGCCATGGATTTCCAACTTTCACAGAAGAATGCTGGGGGAGACAGCAGCCAAGGCTTTACTGAAGCACAGCCTTTCCCTCATCCTCCACAGGGATCCCATGCTCATATAAGCAGATCAGGTTGGTCAAGCAGGAGCTGCCTTTCCCAAACCTGTGCTGGCTTGGGCTTGATCCCCTTGTCCTTGTCTGTGTGATTGCATTCAAGATGGTCTTCTACACAACCTTCTTTCTCTGGATCCTGCTTCCAACACTTCCTGCAGATGGGTGTCACATTTGCTGGTCCCCAGTTGTCTGGGATCTCCCTGTTAACCAGGACTGATGGCTGATGCAGTGTGGCAGTTCTGCCAGCTGCCTCAGATGCTCAGATGAATGTGGTCTGGTCCCACAGACTTAGGAGTGTCAGAGTGGCTCAGCAGGTCTGTAACTACTTCCCCATGCATTGCAGGTCGTCTTTTTTGTTCCCTGTCTCTGTGTAGAAGCTCAGGGGGCTGGTGGCCCTGAGGATAACCAGTATTTCTGTTAAAGACTGAGACAAAGAAAGCATTAGATACCTCAACCTTTTCCTCATCCCTGCTGACAATGTTCCTCCCTGCATCCAATAAATGATGATTTTCCTTGACTTTTTATGTATTGCTAATGTATTTATAAAAAATATTTTATCTTCCTTAGCAGTGCCCAGATTGAGTTCTTGCTAAACTTTCACCTGGTTTTCTCTGTACATATTCTAATGACATCCCTGTATTCTTCCTGAATTGCCTGCCCCTTCTCCCAAAGGTCATAAATTCTGTTTTTTCCTGAGTTGCAGCAAAAGCTCCCTGTTCAACCAGGATGATCTTCTTCCTCACTGGCTCACTTTTCAGCACAAAGGGACAGCCTGCTCCCATGCCTTTAAGATTTCCTTCCAAAAGTAACTCCAGCCTTCCTGGATCCCTTTGTTATTAAGGACTGTTTCCCAAGAGACTCACTAAACCAGTACCCTGAACAGTCCAAAATCTGCTCTCAGGAAGTCCAGAGGTTTTGCTGATGCCCCCTCCTTACTTCACCTAGGATTGAAAACTCTTATTTCGTGGTTGTTGTGTCCAAGACAGCCTCTGACCACCACATCTCCCACCAGCCCTACTCTTTATGTAAACAGCAGGTGTAGCAGGACCTCATCCCTGTAGGCTCACTTACCAGCTGCAACAGGAATTTATTTTCCACACAGTCCAAGAACCTCCTAGACTGCCTCCTCTTCACTGTGTTCAGTTTCCATCAGAAGATCCAGCAAGTTAAAATCTCCCATCACCCATATTCTTGAGCCGATAAGACATTTTGCATAAATATTATTTTGGTTTATCATGTAAGAATATTTTGACAGGATGTTCTGGGCTCATATATTTTTTATAAATTGCTGCTCTTTTGGTAAAGCAGAAATGTGGGGTGAACAACAGCAGCAAGTAGTTACAATTTCTCATCTTGCTGCTATACAGCATACCAGGATTTATATCTAATTTCAGCAATAGCTTTCATTGTCCTGCCTTTTTACATTTTCCTTACTCTGTTATTGTTGGGGGTTTTTAATCATTAACTTCAAATTGACATCCTTGGGCCAACTAAGTTTTAATTTAGGAGTATGAAACAAAAATAGCTTCATGAAACAAGAATTATACAAATGAGAAATGAGCATATGGCAAAAACCAAGCCCTTTTAGCTGCTCTTTGAATGCAATATGATTTATAACAGTGAGGTTATGTGGTAGAGTTTAGAGTGCAAAGCTTACTAAATAATGAATACAGTGCTTCCATGTAATTTTGCTGGCAATGGCCCTGAGCAGTTTTAATTAGCTTCACCTCCCATTAACAGCAAGGACAGCTATGGATGTGCAGCCTTCCTACAAGAGTTCTGCAAGTTGACTTATTTAGATTTATTTTTTCTGCTATCAAAACACATCTCCACCAACACAAAGGAGCACAAAGGAGTGATGGCAAGCAGCCAAACCCCAATATTCTAATCAGACAGAGCACCCTGATCTGGCTATTCCCAGGCTCAGTCCACTCTCCTGGTACAAAACCCATCATCAAGATGAGTTTTGGTGGGAGAGCCCTTCTGGATAACCTACAGGCTGAGGGGGTGTTACTGCCTTAAGGGATGTGGAATTCATTGAGACATGCCAGGGAAGGGCACCTGGGGATTTTGCAGAACTACAGGTTTTAAGGGAGGAACAGTAAGAGATTAAGGAGGTTTCAAGGAAACAACCACAGAAAACCTTCCCTGAGAAATATGATAAAAGCAGGTGATTGTTGGCAAACAGGTAATTGCTCAGCAGACTCATCAGCCTGTGCCCTGTGCCTGACTGCAATAGCCTGTCCTGTCTTCTCTTTGAACTCCATTTCTGTTTTCCTGGGTATGGTCCTCTCTGCATTGCTCCATGAAGGCCCAACTACCACTGGTCAGGCTAGGAGGCCAGGAAGAACAGAAGCCCTTTGTCTGGGATGGCAGCAGCTGGAGGAACTGGCACACCTGCAGACACACATGGGTGTGTAGAGTGCTGTGTAATCACTGGCAAACACGGAGTGAGACTGGCCAGTGAGCAGGGTGAGAGTCCTGGCAGCCAGGAGTATGGGCTGGACAGTGGAGAGACCAGGAGGTCTGAGAGTGGCTGCTGGAGGGATCAGGAACCCCAAAGTGGCTATTGGAGAGCTTGTGGCATCTGAAGGTTGGCTCAGACACATCTTTGCCTGTTGTGTGCCAAAGGCAGTGGAGGGCAGAAGATCCAAGGACCATTTGCTGGGTAGTCTGTGGATCTAATGTCCATGGCTGGAGAGATCCCTAGTGATCCTCTGTGTGTCTGAGCACCAGTATTGGATAGTCTCAGATGCCATCTGTCCCAGAACTTGGGGTGGTTTTGGTTTGTCTGGTGATAGGTGTACAGGCAGCTGCTTCTTTTCACACTTTGCCAAAAGTGGGAAGTCTGGATGCATTACCCAGGATGTTTAGCCAGAAAAACCAGACCTCACCTCTGCCAGGCCTGGAGTTAGTGCCATCCTGGTGTTCCCTTCTGTGCTTATCTCATGGTAAAACCCTTAAAAGTGCTTGAGACAGGCAGCTGTGCTCTCTAAGTCCTTACAATTCTCTGTGCCTGCAGGACATACCTGCCCAGCCTGGCTGCTGGAGACATGGGGCTGCAAAGCAGTCTCACCTCCATCTGGCTACCAGATTTGGCAGCTCCTGACTATTTCCTCCTGAGATGGCAGCTGAAGGGTGCAAACTGCCCCCACACATCATTCCCTGGAGGAAAGGTTAACAGGACATCTCGCTACTAACTCAAGGTCAGACAGCAGCTGTCTTCTGACACTGACACTCGCCTGTCCTGGTGGAATCAGTGACATTTATGTCTCTTGCTATTATCTGAAGCCTGGTATTCACCTAGAACTTCAGTTCCAAAAGGCATGGCTTAAGGGATGAGTTTGGAACTCTTTGTCCTTAACCACTTAGCTGCTGCCACATGAAGAAATTGCACCATTTCTGTTCTTCTGCCCGTTTACCTCCTCTGTCCCACTAGCCAGATTCCAGCTGGATGCGTTTTCCCCTCAGGGCAGAAGCCAAATCACAACAAATCACAACAATGAGCTGTAACAGCCCCAGTGTGCCCCAGGAGCCCCTTGCCTCTCTGCTGCCTCTGCCTGCCACGCTGGGCCTCCTGCTCACCTGAGAGGCACAGATCTCTGTCTAATTCCTACCATCAGGGAAACTGGGAGAGACTCCTGTAAGCAGGGGAAACTCACCTCAGGACCAGAGATCTGCTGATTAGATGATGACTATCATCAATGTGCCCAAAGAGTTTTCACCCTGCCCTTCCTCAAAGCTCAAGCCTTTTCCAGCCTCAACACCAGATACAGAGAATTTCTCTGAGTGTGGATAACCCCAAAATGCGAGATTGACAATTTTTTCCTTGCTTGTCCCAGTTTGCATTTATTTTAAAGGAGGAAAAAATGAATAGGGATGGTTTTGTTATGTTTTTAATAAAATTTATTGTGATGTCTGTATTATTACAGACTATAAATCTGACCTCACAGTTCTCATTACCCTCTGTTATCTGGCAGCAATTTTGTGAGAATTTTATTTCATCACTAAGGGAATAAACAAATTGGACCTATTCTGTTTCAATATACCAATTTGCTACAAAAGGTTGATATTCTTGGATAGCAGATGCTTGGAGCCTTGCCAAATGGGAGAAGAAAATCGAAATAGGTTTTCTGTTGTTATTACAGAGTACTGTGTATTTATAGGTCTATAACATATCCTCACCTCTTTAACAGTCTGTTAGACAGCTGGAAGTTTTCTAAATTACATGAAAATACCAATTTTAGGTTCTGTCACTACAGAAACTTAGAGTGGCAAATCCAGAGAACAGAGCAGAAGTCTATACCAAAAGGATAAGCCAGATGGGAGGGCTCTACATGATGGCAGACTCCACAAAACAGTCTGACTGCTCAGAGAAAGCTGAATGAATTACTGAAAGTTTTTCCTTAGACATCCATTCATGTTGGGTGTGGAATATGTGAGCCCAGATGTTTTCTCCTGTTGTATTTTAAGTGAATTCTTGCCACAGCTGGTGAAGGGTGCAATGGCTCCAGCTACTTTGTTGAGGAGGAGAAAATGCCAGTGAAACTAATCAAGGAGAAAGAGCAAGTGGGAAAGGGACTCAGAGATCAATTAGTGTCTTGTACCCCTTGTTTTCCAAAACACTTTCCCCCCATCCTGACCCACCACCAAGTCACGAGGTGTTGGCTAGCAGGAGATGCTCAGGGTGATGTCTGTGCACCAGCACTTCCTTCCCATGATTGCAGTGCTGCACAAGCCTGCTTTGGCAGCACTAGAGATCCTCAGAGCAGGAGGCAGCTGGACAGGACAGGCAGCCAGGTCTTACAGCTGTTAACACTGATTTATTTGATCGTGTCTCCACTGCTATTTCACTGCTGACTCTAAAGCAGGTTGCTTGAGCCTTTGGAGAGCAGCTTTCTGGAAGGAGCAGGTTAGCTTTTGCTGTATCACAGGCATTGTTATAATTTTGGGTACTTGTCATAGCTGAGGTAATAAGTAGACCATTCCCCAGTAGATGGAATTAGCAACAGGGACAGAGCACATACCTGGAACAAGTTAATTACTCAGTACAAGACAAAAACCATGAAAAAAGCAGTTGGGGAGCTAACCAAAGCATATTTGAGGGATTTCAGCTTTAAAAACCTTGGCCCTCAAAGAAGTCTGTAATCAGATATGCAAAATAGAGCTAACAAAAAAAAAAAAAAAAAAAAAAAAAAAAAAAAAAAAAAAAAAAAAAAAAAAATCACTGAGTTTCTGAAATCTTAAGGCAGGAGGTCTTCCTCTCAAGAAAGGGAGGATGTGCACTCTTTAGATAGCTTTCTAATTTAGGAAAATAAGTTCTCTCTATATAAATATGTTGGCAGGCCTACCTATCAACTTTGTTTAGGCTTCCTAGCAAGTCACCACATGATGTCTTTAACTAGAGAGTTAAAGAAAGCTTCTAGCTAAATGGCTTAGTAACAAAGATATCTGCTTTTAAACTACACATAAACTAGATATTTAAAAATTAATCCAAACATCTGGGCCCAGAGGTAAAATATTTTAGAAGAAATCAACCACAGGTCAAGGTCTCTTCTGTTGAAAGTATCGTGTGTCTCAACTTCCTTCAGCTAAGCTGTGAGATGTCAGCTATAATGCTTCAGGTAATTGTAGCTGTCACCAAATAACTCAAGAGAAAGTTGGCCTTTAATATATTTGAGGACTTTAATAATTGTTTGGGGTATTCAATTTGTAATAGCAAGAAGCAAACTCAAAATCAATACATAATGTAGAATATGGGTTAATCATAATTTTACTGACAGGCTTATTCACACAAGAAAAACTAGTGCAATTGGAGAAACAAGGTGAGCAATGACTTTTAGAAAGACTAAAGCTCTTCTATTGGGTGCTGATAAGCAGAAATAGGGCTGATCCTATTCAAAGAGGTTCTCACGAAAATGTTACACTTAGAAATTTGGAAGTTAAAATGTACTTTCTGGGGGTTGAAGAAATAGCTGGCTGCAAGAAGTGGCATTATATAAATGAGTTTTAAGCTATCAGAAAGATAGAATAGGGGAGAGAACACATTGGTATGGAAAACCTGAATCAATCCTAAAACCCAGAGCCATTATTATCTTTTTCCCTTTGCTTCTTCACAGGCAAACACAGTCCTCTTCACTAAACAGCCCAAGTGGAAAGTGATCTCTGGAGGTCATTTTCTCCAACCTGCCTGCTCAGGCAGGGCCATCTAGAGCCATTCACACAGGACCATGTCCAGATGGCTTCTGCATACCTCTAGGAAAAGAGATTTCACAACCTCCCTGGGTCCTTCTGCTCCTGTATTTGATCACCTTTGTCCATAAAGAAGATCCTTTTGATGTATAAATGGCATTTTCCCTATTCCAGTTTGTGGCCATTGCCTGTCACCCTTTCAGTGGAAAGCAGTATCTTACTCCAGAGATCCCATTGAGCCAGGGCCCCTGCTGTGCCAAGGGTCCTTGTTTGAGTCACTGCAAGGGACCATGGCCCAGGTGACCCCTGTCCTTTGACCCCAAGCAGTCTCTCTTGGCTGCCTCCATCTGTGCCTCTCCTACCTCACCCTGCATTTTCATCTTCTTATAATCAGGAAGAAAAAAGCCAATATAGAGCTGCCTCCCCACATCTAGTTTCCTTTCCCCATTCTCCTTCCCTGTCCTGTTGCCTGGATTATTCCCTCAGTGCCTCTTTCCTCCCACACCCACCACTTGTACCTCTGCCCAGGCTCTTCTCCTTTACTAGCTGCACCCTCACATCTGCCCCACAATCTCTTACAAACTGTTCAAGGCAACCAGAGGTGGAGGTGTTCATGGCAACCTCACTCCCAGGCAACTCAGGTCCTCACAGGAAATTCAGGAGGATTATACCAAGCAGTCCAGCCTAGCCACCACTCTGATACATTTAGGAGATAGGATCAGGCTCTAAATCACACCAATATTTCTGTGTTTCATTTTTACTCCCTGTCCACTGCTTATCTTACTTTTATATTTCCTATTAGGTTTCCCAACACAAGTGTCAAATTTAGTAGACTACATTTTCCTCTGTCTCCACTGGAAACCTTTCTAAAAAACTGCTGTTGTGCTTGTAATAACCTTATAACATTACACTGGTTTTAGACAAGGGTTTGCAAGCTGCTGTAGGCAGATCAGCTCTTGCATCCTTACATTCTCCTTTGGAAGACCTGGGTGAATGTATTCCGGTCTTGATGATCTGGTAATATTCATTTTGTCTATTCTTTCCATAACCTTTTCTGCAGTCACTTAGGACTGGGCAATTCAATGTGTGACTTCTTTATGATGTGCTTATCAAAGATGAGCACTGCAGTCAGGATCCTTTCCCCTGAAACATCCACCCTTTTTGAGATGGTGGGGAAGGAGTGCAAACACTTTGCTCTCTCACACACCCACTCCCTACCTACTGAAAATGTATTTTTTTCATGCCCACACTCAGAAGAAAGAAGTAGGAGTGCTGCAATTTTAGTATACTCATTTGGTTAAGAATTTATACAACCTGCTTGCTTTCTGTTTCTCCCAGCCCAAAGGCTCAGAGAGCCAAGCAGGATGCTCTCAGCTGCCCCTGGCAGATGGCCAGGTGGCCAGGGCACGCTGGCATCTCTCCTGCATCCCCTGGTGCTGCAGAGCTGGACCAGCCCGCAGTGGGATGGAGCACAGAGCAGCCAAGCCCCCTGTACCTGAGAGTGAACCTCAGCTGGCACAGAAATACACGGATTCCCCTCCTAGGCTGAAGAGGTTTTTGTTTATCTCCCATGCCTGCCCCGGAGGGTGGCTCAGATGAGATGTAAATCCATTCCTGCTCCACCAGCAGCAGAGGTGGATCCTGCCAGCTCTGCGATTCCCAGGACCAGCTCTCGCACACATTCACGCTTGCACTGGGGGTGGCCGGGGGTGGGTGTCTGCCTCCCTCTCCTCACTGTTGTTCACATCTCTCTCCTTCCTCACAGGACTGCAGATTTGAAAAGACCTAGCTCCACTCCACTGGCTTTGACAGGAGAAAAAGCCTCCCTTTCTGAGCTTCATCTTATAAGAATGTCCATGCCGACTTTTAAAACATGTATAGTGTTTGTAATATAATGCAGTACAATCCCACTGTCTGTTATTGAGGAGGACTCATGTGGATTTTCCATTGTTTCATCATGCAAAAAAGTTGACAATAAAATATTCTGCCAACCACACTGGCTGTGAAAATTAAATGTTACAAGTGACCCAAATAAAATTTAACCACTGTGTTTCTCATTCTCTCCCAGTGAAGGTACAGTTATCACCAGCTCTGATTCCTGACTACAGATTATGAAAGCAAAATTCCCCATGTGCTTAAGTTCCTTCTATATTTTTAAATAAAAACAAAGCAATTAATTTGGTGCAGAGTGATTCAGATACAGGATTCTAATCTGCATTTCTATAATCTTTGAGGATAACGCTTGTTACTGCCTAAATGGTCATAGGTTTGCTGCCTGGATGATAATCCTGATGCAATTTCACACTGATTACCAAGGACTTTTACTGTGGCATAGCAGATCAGAGAAGGCTCATAGGGGATTCTGTAGCAGTCTAGGTGATCTGTAAAACCATCTCACTTCCTTATTTCTTCATTTTTCTAACCAGAACTGTTACATATAACACAGCAAAACAGAATGAAGAAGTAAGAATATTAAAAATTGTTTTAAGCAGTGTAAGCAGGAAGCATTCCTGAGAGGAACCTTCTGATGGATTTTGTTGTCAGAGAGCAAGACAATTTCCTTGCCAGGAAGCACTTCAGAGGAAGGGGGAATTGCTAACAGCAGAGCAGCTCCACATGGCATCCACACCTCTTCTTAACTGTGTGCTTGGGCAGCACACAGGCAGTGAAGCACAGAGACATTGCCCAAGAGCAGCTGATGGTTTAGCTCAGTACATCCACAGTAACCATGAGGGACCACTCTCAGGTAAAGGATTGAAATTGCATAGAACAAAATTTCATCAGAAACCTCTTATTTTGAAAAGTAAGGGCTGTGGTTACTGTTCCCAGACTCGATCCCTCAACACACTGCTTCTGGTACTGACAGGGAATCTGTGCTTGTTTGTGCCAGCCTGCTGTGGTCAGGTTTGGGTGTTGCAAACCCTCACTTTGAGCTGATTTCTGTCAGCTCTGACCCCACCACAGTGGAGAGTTTAAGAGATGATCACAGCCAGTTCCCCATCCCCATTAACCTCTGCCTGCCCCAGACTCCCCTTGCTCAGAGCACCAGTGCACAGCCACTCCTGTTACTGCTCTCCCTTGCCCTCAGCTGTCCCACCAAGAGGCATGTTTCTTTCACTTTCCTCATCCTTCCCTCCCAGGCTGGGATCCAGGACAGTTTCTCCTCCCTCTAAACACAAGGGAAGAAGCAAGGAAGACTCTCCTGAGCATCCTGGAAATGCAGCTGATAATTTTCACCCTGCATGCCCAGGACTTCAGCTGCACGTCTAACATTATCTACTAGGACTTACAAGTGCACACCCAGTGGATCTCTTTAAGTCAAATAAAATATAAGTGCTTGTTCCGTCCTTCAAATGGAAACAATTTTATACTTTCCTACAAACCATCAGCAGTTTCATAACCTCAATATTCAGCTCCCTTCCTCAACTAGTTAACAGTGTTTTCTGAAATGCTCATTCCTACAATCATGGAATAATTAAACTGGAAACAACCTCTGAGATCATTGAGTCCAACCATTAACTCAGCACTGCCAAGTCCATCACTAAGCCATGTCCCTAAGTGCCACATCCACCTGTCTTTTAAATACCTCCAGAGATGGGACTCCATCACTTCCCTGGGCAGCCTGTGCCAATGCTTGACAATCCCTGCAGTGACAAAATTCCTACTAATACCCACTCTAAACCTCCCCTGGTGCTATTTACATTTGTCCTGTTGCATTTTACTTGGGAGAAGAGGCTGACACCCACCTTGCTCCATCCTCCATCTCCTGGTTTTGAAGGACAGTTAGAACACACACAGCAGCAGTCGGGGTGCGTCAGTGTTTGAGCCAAAAATAGGACATTCTCCTAGCAGTGAATTTTCTTTCTCACTTAATTTTGAAGTTATATTGATTTTTAAAAATAAAAACAGTTTGAGCCATTATTTGCATAAAAGATGTTTTAGAAAAGTGCACTGTATTGGTTTTAAAATTATTTGCCAATGTTTGCCATACACATTTCTGTTCTCTTTGCTGTATGTCCCCCTATATTAGGAATGGACTAACAACTATCCTAAATCCAAAAAAAATAAGATAACAGTACCAAAATGTATTCCTTCTGTCCAATCTTCCCATGCCCAAAATCACTGAATTGTCCTAGTGCATTGCTGCAATTTTTTTTCATAATCTCATTTCACAGATTGCATTGGATTTCTTAGATGCACAAGTAACTTTCCAGCCAATGCTTGGGTACAGAAAACCACTCAGCAAGGGCACCCTACTCATCCTATACTCCTAATGAGCAGAGAGATGTTACCTGCCCTCTGGAAGCTTTACCCAGTGGATAAACAAAACTTCTCTTTCAAAGCCTGCTGCAGCCCCAAGAGCCTCCTCAGAAAAGCAACACCTCCACAGCCACCCTGCAGCCAGGTAATTCCTACTCTGTGCAGAAATACAGGATAATTACAGCTGGATTTCCCCAGCAGGTGTACTCAGCCCACAGACCTGCTATCTCCTGGGAAGCAGAGTCAGCTCTGTGAAAAACTGAGCCCAGGGAGCAGGTTTGAGCTCTGCATCAGGTTTTTTTGCTCCTACACCTGCTCTCTTTTCTGTGTGGTCTGTCTTTCCTCAGAGCCAGTTCTCCAAGGCAGGTGTGCAGGTAGTCTCTGCTGGCTGCCCTGTGCCTGAGCCACAGCTCCCTTAGGTGTGTCCTGCATCCCAGCCTGATCCTGCTCCTCACCTCCCTGTGCTGCTTCCAGTGCCTGCCACGCTCCTCGTGCCGCTCACCCATCAGGCACACACACCTGGCCCTTCCAGGGTCATCTCACAAGCCAAGGGTCCCTGTCACAAATTATGGGGGGAGTGTTGCTGCCAGCCTGGGCCAGGGCCCTTTGTTTTCATGTTGCCATTAGCATTGTTCTGCCCATGACAGAAAGCTGACATTGTCCCCTGTCGTTTTATAATCAGTTTAGATTTTAGTTACTAATGAAAGCAAGCCAGGCTTGAAAATGCACTTTTTCTCAGGTCTGGGAATTGAATGGACACTAGTGCTTCATCAGCAAGAAAGCTGTTTTACTCTTTCAGCTGCTTGTTCCTTAGCCTGGTTGCTGAGATGTCATTTGTACTTTAATTATTGTTACTTAGTTTGTTCAGGAGGTTTTAACTTGCTTGTTCCTCACTCTGCAGGTGTCCTTTGTGAGTACAGTCCAGTCTTGCTGTAAGAAAAGCAGTAGAGTCTTAATTTTTCAATAAAGCATCTTGTAGTCATTTAGAAAATAAATTGTACAAATGTTTTCAGATAATCCTTTAAGTGAAACAGAAATCTGATGGAGGAGCAGGGAAATTGTCTGAGAGAAACTGTGGAACAGAAGTTTAGTGGCATGCCAAAAATTTCTGGTGGAAACAAAGACAAAGCAAAGTTGTCATCAGTATTCAGTTCAGCTTACTGGAGGTCTGCATGTGTTACCCTCAGCATGTCCTTCCCTCTTTAATTATCTTGCCAGCTTCAGTGGCTCTCAGTCTCAGGGTCAGCAAAGCTACTTGCTGGTAACCTGATTGCCAACAACAACAAAAGACCCAGAATTGCCTGTTTTGATTATTGTTTAATTTTCATGCCATTCACAGTCAGTCCATGGTGGAAAGGGCTTCCTAATGTCTATCTCAAGTCCTGGAAACTCTCACCAGTGAGTGAAAACAGCTGCCCCTCAGAAGGGAGTACAAGTCTAGAGCTACTGGTCACTCAAGGACACTCAAATGCCAGCAGTAGCCATTTCCTCCTAAAAGAGCCTGTCCCAGATGTGCCCTTATTCCCCCACCTCCATCACCCTTAGGTGATACTTCAGCTTCTTCTGGTGAAGTCGACTGAAAAATACTTGCTGTGCAAAGATCAAAGTAAAGCAACAGTTAAAACTGGGTGAAGGCATTGCTGAAGTTTAAAGGAAAAATGCTGGAAGACATTCACAGAGAGAAATGTGGAGGTGATGGGCATGTCATTTTGCAGCACCAGAGCTCCTTCTGATGTGTGACTTCCCATGGCCTTAACTGGCAGAAAATTTTCAGAAGACTTTTCCAAAACAAAAATTCAGAAATACTCTGAACTTCTTTAGGCACAGCTGAATCAGGCAATCAGAAAAAAGTTTAAAATATAATGGAACACAGGCTGGTACCCCTTACTTTGTTCTCTGGCTTTTCACTGCCCACCTGTGAGGTAAGACTGCTGCTATTGCAAGCAAACAGTTTCCCTGGGCCCTCTAGACCGGGGTGAGATGACAGCAAGGCTGCTGCAGGAGCCTGTGAAGAAAACACTCCTAACATTGAATTGGCAGCTCAGTGCAGGAGGCAGAGCTGTCAGGGATTTAATTTGTCTTCCTCACACAGTGCTTCTTCACTGCAGCCACCACCAAGGTCCCTGGAAGGAGGACTGTAAGGGAGGCATGTGAGTAAAGGTTTTGATAGCTGGCCAGTACCTAATGCTCCTCTTGAAATATTCAGGGAAAGAAAATGGTATGTTCCTTCAACTGCCTCTTCTCTTTCACTTCTTGAAACTCAATCTCAGTGGTTTTCCTGTGTCAGAAACCCTAGCTAATTAGGAATAGCTTCAGGATATTTAAGGTCTCATCTTTGTGACATCAGCACAAGGACATTGATAGTTCCAAGGTGCTAGGGAGAATGAGGGGGTGGTACTAGTGTGTAGAAGTAGTAATGATCTCATTCACAAGAACTGGGAGGGCCAGAGAGATGTGCCATTTCATGAAAAACTGTAATATCAACAAATATCCGTAACATGACTCCAAAGAGTCTCCTAGAGTAGCTTTTAAATAATTGAAGAGGGAGTTTAGGTGCTGCTGAATGATCATGCTCTGGGCTTTCAGGCCAAGTTTTCTGAAGTTTACTATAGACTCCAAACAGGGAGTGCATTCTAGCTTGAAAACAGATCTGAGTGAGCATCGAGCTGCCCTGGGATCAAAGTTTGTTAATATTTTAATGTTTCTAACATGATGCAGAGTGCATGAGAATTATAAGCCTTGGGGACCATCCTGCTTAATTTATGTTGTGAGTCACTACCAAAAAGCAAGGCTGTAGTTCTGTCTTCCTGGTGGCACATTAAATTCTGGCTATTCTCAATAGTCCAATACAGAGGATTAAAACAACTTCTTCTTCCACTTCTACATTTTTAACAAAGACAATAGAAAATTAAACCGGTTCAGGACAATAATAGGCAATCAGGAAAAGATGTTGGAGCTGACTGTCATTAGCTATACTGCTTTTCAGTCTAGTATAGAGATAAATCAGTTCAGCATTTGGCAAACAAAGCAGTCATGCTGGTGCTAGAATAATTGCATGCATTGTCAGAAATGCAAGTAAAGGCCTTCAAATGTTCTGCCTACTTAACAACTCTGTTTTATTTAAAATAGTCATCTACAGAGCAAACATGATCTAGGGAAAAGCAGCACAGTGAGGCACAAATGGGTAACAGTGGTCACAAAAGGCTGAGCAGAGCACATGTGCTGGCTCCCAGCACGGGACTTGCAGTAGCAGGCTGGCTGCCCAGCTGCAGGACACACAGTGGGGTCAGGAAGAGGACAGGCTTCTCAGGGCTCTTCTTTGCCCTGACAACCCCAGGCAAATCACTGGTTCTCCAGCTTCATGGACAGAGGGCTTAGGACAGGAATCTCCCCAGTGAGAGGGTGATGTAGCACAGATCTCTAAGTAGAAAAAAAAAAATTGCCAGCCATAGCCTGCAAGCATTAGTTCTGTGGTGAGCAGACTCGAAGTGTCCCAGTCTCCAGATAGCTTTGGATGCTGAAAACCACTGTGCCATCAGCAATGGCTTTGGCTCTCCTGCTGCCTCTTGTAATTTTATTTTGCTCAGAGCAGGATGCCAAGATGAAACCAGGACAAGTCATTTCTGGCCACTCGAAGAGTAAGGCAGTTGATGAGAAGGGCTGTACCTGTGCTCCTACAACAAACTTCCTGCAAGTCACACGTGTCCTGAGAGGTGTCCCCCACCAAGGGAGTCCATATGGACCACAGAACATTAAAACTGCTTCTGCTTTCTCCCTCCCAGTACACAATACTGGGCATTAAGGGAAGATCATCTGTGCAGTGGGCATTTGAACTCAGTTCCAGTCTCTGGCTTTCCAAAGCAATGAGTTATCTTGTCCTGCCACAGCTGCTGCCCTGCAGTGCAAGTGCTGGGTTTCCATGGCTAGGGTGGGAGCTTGCACTTTTTAAAGTGAGCTGAATGTAAGCAAAGGCTGTGAGTTTGGCTTGATCACCAGTCCCTGAACCATCTCAAATTTACAGCTTCTGCTGGCAAGATTTATACTGAATTCAGCTATTTTAGGTGAGCTTTAATCCTCAAAGATAAAAAGGAAAAGCAGGTTGATGTTCTCCTCTGATTAAGCAACAGATCTCAATATATCAGGCAGCCTTTTTACCTGACAAAGAAGCAAAAACTGTGCAGTTCCATGTATCCTAGTGAGTGGTTTTTACCTCATTATTGAAGGCTGTATACACTGATATTAGTTTGAAAAGACAGAAGAATCTGATTGTTTTGCTACAGCTTTGTTCATCCCATCACAACATGATTCCCCAGAAGATTTCCCTAAGAATGATGCTCTGTTCTGTTTGTGTCATGAAAAAGTGGCACATCTCAGAGATGCTGCAACATGACACTGGCTTGGTGTTTGTAAAAGGCCCCACAGCAGCCAGACAAGCCAAGGGCTTTAGGAGGCAGAATGACACTGTAGGGGCCAGCTAATCCTGTGGCAACCTGGAGAGCAATGTTGCCTGAAGCTGTTAAAGAAGCACCAATCATTGATCTGGGCCTGCAGTGGATCTCCCAAAATAGTCTGGTACTGACTATCCTACTGGAAAAGGGAATAGCTCAGCCAAAAGCCTGCAAGCATCTGGCACCAACATGCTTTCACGTGTCATGAATGCCTGCTAGCAAAGCTTCATATGGCCATTATCCTATGAAAGGTTCATTTGCATATCTGTGCCACTTGGGAAGTGAGCATTGTTTATATTAGCCAGGAGCTGATGACAAAAAGGGGAACGTCTGCCTGGGACATGGTGTGCTTTCAGAAGCTGAGGTGAATTGGTGTGCAGAGACACTGCCATGAGACATGGCAAACAGCTTCATGATTTGAACATGGGAATGGCACCACAGCCAAAGCCGTAACTGGCCAGTGTCAGATGTTGACAGAATACTGTCCATGTCTAAAACAGGGATCTCCACCTGGCTGCAGCATAAGGTGGGAAGATGTCTGGAAGAAAAAGACCACAAAGAACAGCCCCAAGCCACTGAAGCCCAGCTGTAGGAAGACTGGGCTTGTCACCACTGCCAGCTGAGGAGATGGTGCAGAATATGAATCTCAGATCTAAAAGCACATTGACCTCTACATCAACTTCAGAGCCTACTGCACCTGTCCAGAGCTACTCCTATCACAGGGAAAGCTACATCCCAGTGACTCAGAGAGCACATGTGGCACCTTCAGAAGGAAGCAGGGATAAGACAGCGTCTTCAAAAGCATATGTTCACCTTTCTCCCACGCCTACGCAGAAGCACAAGGTGCAGAACATGTTCCACGCACACATCGTCGTCATCACCGCAGCAGAGTGCAGTCTGCTCCCAGGAGGGGCAGGGGTGCTGCAAACACTGAACCCCCAGGCAAATCTCAAAACTCTGCACTGCCTTCATCTCTTGTGGCTATGCCCATGCTGAAGCTGTGCTCAGGCTGAAATCAAATATTTTTGCCTGCTTTGGGTTTGCTGTTTGGCTGAGCCTGGGACACCAGTTCTCACCCTCAATCAAACAGCTGCTGGGGAAAAAAAGGGATGGGGACAATTCTGGGCAACATTTTTCTAACATTTGTCTCCTCTTAGAGGCATATCAAACAAATTTTCATTTGCTTCCTCAAGACATATACCACTTTTTTTACACTATTTTATCTGTTGAGAGACCACAGTTTGGTGTCTTACAGATGACCAGTCAACCCCCCCATCACTGCAACAGAACAAGACTCCGAGACCAACAGCACAACCTTGCGAGCCCTTTGTAGCTTTTGGAGAACCTCTTTTATCCACATTATAGTGGGGGAAATGTGGAAGAGTAAGGAGATGTTTCCAGCTTGTTTTGCTCCTTTAAAGATCTTTCTGGATAACCTGGTTAACCACAAGTCACTGCACTGCTCAGTAACTCAGCAGAGTACAATATCCCCTCCTAAATTATGCAAAAGGACAAGCTGAACAGCAACTGCACATTCCTATAGACTTTTAAAAAATCAATAATTTTTTTGTTTTTAAATCTGTAAAATCCTATGGAGACATTTTTCTCTCTGCTGATTTTGTGGGCAAGGACAGCTGGAAAGGGTTTCTGGCATCTGCCACGTCTGTGGGGAGGCTTTCCACACAGTGTGAAAGCCCCTCTCCTGATGTGGCTGGAAAGGCTCTCACCAAATCACAGGAGTTACTCACCAGCCTCCTCTGTTTTTACAGAGTCGATAAAGGAGATTCTCACCACTGTGACTGACTGATTCTTTGATGGAGCAGCAAAGACACAGGAGGCATAAAATCAGCTGCTGCACAGACGTCCCAAGCATATGCTGCCAGCACCTTCAGTCTTGGGTTGCAGCTAACCTGTTATTTTAGAATTGGATTTATCCTTTAGCAGCAAGTGCTAATCATTCCACACCAGGCTGTGATGCTGAGGCCTCTGCAACTTGTCACTGCAGACCAAAATGATATTAGAAAAATCAATTTATGACTTAAATAAGGAAAGAACAAAACAGCCCAAAGACAAGATACTACATTCTGTCACAAATATTCAAAAGACAGCATCATGAGCCTTAAATGCTTCAAATAAGAGAGTTTTGTTTCAAAATGAAACAAAAAAAGAAAGAAAATTATTTTCCAGTACTTAAAATAAAGCAGTTTGGTTTGTTAGGCACTCCCAGACAAACATAAACAAACAATTAAAAGATTCAAAGCCAGTAATAAATACCTTTTCATTGGTAGAAATATCGTAGAGCTAAGGAAGAGGCAATAAGTTCAATGAAAGGAAGAGTACAGCTGCCATAAAAGGGACACTTTATTACAGCAGAACGCTTCAAACTGGAAAAGAAATCCACGAGTAGGGAATATGCTAGAGGTCTATAAAATCAGGAATAACAAGGAGACAGTGAAGAACAACTAATCATTTTCTTTTCTAATATAATAACAAGGAAGCATTAAATGTTCCAAACAAACGAGATGCATCTTCTTATTGGCACAGACTTACCCTGAGGATTACACACTAATCACAGGGAAATTATGTGTTTGCATGGATCCAAAAAGCAATTAGACAAATCCATGGAAAGGGAAGGAAATTCATCAATAGCTAATAGGCACCAGGGCTCTTCCTCTGGTTGAAGATGTTCCTGAAACATAAGTCACTGGCATCTGGGAGAGTTTCATCATATGATCGACTATGATCATCCCTCACTTAAAAATCACAGACTCATAGAGTGGTTTGGGTTGGAGGGGACCTTAAAGTTCATCACTCCTCAAAGCCACATCCAGCCTTCCAGGAATGGGTCGTGTACAGCTTCTCTGGGCAATGTATTCCTGTGCCTCACCATGCTCACAGTAAAGAATGTATTCCTAATATTTCATCTAAATCTACCCTATAATCTAAATCACAGCTGCCATCAGGAGGTGTATGAGACCTCCTTAGCTTAACCCGTCCCAGGGCATCCACATGGCTAGACAGCCTTTCAGAATAAAAAAAAGACAGACAACATAACAGACACAGAAAATTGGGTCCCATTTTACACTTCAACAAGGTAAGGCAAGATAATTAAGATTTTTTTTATATCTTCTTCAGATTGAGTTGCTGGGGTGAGGGTCAATGTCTATAGCAGACAGGAAGACCCTGTGTGATTAGGAGGTGCTCATTATTTTCTGAATTTTACAGTTTCCCAACTGCAGGACAAAAATAGAAGAATGCTTTCAAAAGCAGCATTTCATGAGAAATGCTTGCACTGAAACAGTGCATTTAAACAACTCAGAGGAGATCAAATACCAGTTTGAATATATTTGTAATTTATTTCTAATTTTTGGGTATACATGACAGGTGCTGCAAATACACACTTATCTTTTTTCTTGTATTGCCACCTGGTGGTCCTGGGCATGTGGAAGCAACCAACTCACTGATTTTCAGTGAAATTACCACCGTTCAGGCATTTAAAATAGCATTGATTTATTTTCCTCTGAGATAAATGGTAAGCAATTCTTTAAATCTAGAATTTAGGGGTGAGGGGCTGTTTGGGTTTACAACCAATATAACAGCACCTACCTTAGCTCTCAATTACCTTATTTAAATAGATGCCTGCAACGGCCACCCCAAGTCACAGGGAAACAGCTAAGATGGATTGCAGCTCTGCTGTGGGCTCTGGACACCTGCCTTGGCTGGGTGCCTTGCTCTCTGGGGCCAGGCACCCCACACTCAAAGGGAGCAGGAGATGGAGGGAGCTTGCAGCCAGAGCCCAACTATCTCTCCTCTGCCCTTTCCACCTCACCAGTGGTGGAAGCATGATGTAAGAGCACTTAACTGGTATGACAGGAGCTCTTTTGTTCCCAGAAGCAGTGTGCCACGTGGCCAGAGCACTGCCTGAGTTCCCATCTGCTGAGGATGTTGGAATACACTGCACAATGGGTATGGAGAAGATCCCAGCTCTGCACACACATTAAAATCTGCAGCTCTGTCCTGGGATTGCGCTGCCAGCACACACAGGCAAGTGCATGCCAAGGAATAGTGTAGGAAAGTGATATGATAAGGTTAAAGAAAAGAGACTTATAGACTCTGATTCCCTAGGAAAGGAAATTGTAACATAGACTTAAGACACTCAGTCTATTGTGGAGATTGTGGGTGCTTGTCCAGTTTGAGGTTTTCCCAACCCAGGAAAGGTGATGTTAAACTGGAGCCAGTGCAGGAGAGGACCACTAAGGTAGTGGGAGCTGGATCAGTTGCCCTGTGGGGGAAGGTGGAGGGATGGGCCAGGTTCAGCCTGGGAAGAGAAGACTGCAGGTACATGGTAGCAGCCTTCTGTTGCTGTGAAGGAGACTGTGAAGATGATGGAGCCCAGCTCTTCACAATGGAGGCTTGAAGGAAGGTAAGAGAGGGCATAAACCAAAACAACAGAGGTTCAGAACTGAGAAAAGAAGAAGAAAAGTTTTCACCATGAAGACAGTCAGCAGTCAAACTGCGCAGTCTCCGCCTGCGATTTTCAAGACCAGACTGGCAGAAGTTCTGAGCAGCCTGGTGTGATTTCACAGCTGACCCTGCCTGGAGCAGTTAGAAAGAGAGACTTCCTGAGCTCCCTTCCAATTTTAATATTCACATCATCCTATTGCTCTGTGAAACATAATCTGGTTTTATTTCAGCCTTGAGCTAGCAATTTTCAATACTACTAATCTGTGGAAATGCACTTTTGAGCAATTCATAGGAATGGCAGAATTTCATATCAGACATAACTCCTGTTTTGAGCTTTGACAATACCTTTTACATGATAAAACACACCAATTTTCTTTTTGATGGGTAGAAAAAGTTGAAGATGCCATTTTCCTAGTAGTAGCTATGCAAAACCAACATTTATACCTTTTATTAGCTTTAACAGCCTATATTCCATGCACCTGTAACAACAGGGGTGGTCTGCCAGCCTGAAGCAATGCTCACCACCTGTAAAGGGGCTCCCACTTCAACTAGTCCCAATGGACTTAGTGACCTGGAGCTGTTACTGAAGGGACAGCAATGTTTGTGATATAAAGAGACTGCGTGCACACCAAAGAAGCAGAAGTTTGACCAGAACACCCATGGGAGGCTTCCACATCACACTTTTAGCACCTGTGCAGGTCAGACAGACCCACCCTACACAGACCAACCTACAGGCATTCCAGGAGCTTCCCTGCACTGCAGCCTTCCTGGCTGAACAGGAAGAGAGAGAATCACGTGTTGCAGCTCCATGCTCTCTGTGGACAGCAGTGAAGACTTGTAGCATGCAGAGAACTGAATATAGGACTGCCTGCCATGTCAAAGGGAAAAACTTAAAACAGCAGAAAGCTCCTACACTGTAAAAAGTGTGTCTGTGAAGTGCAGATATTCTCTCAGAGAGGCACATCTTTATATGATAACTCACAGGAAGGAGACTCTCCGAGATGATGAAACAGAGACAAACATAACAATTGCTTTATCTTGAAAAGCACTGGAAAGCCTCCCTTGGGAGACTGCAGTCAATTCATTTTTGTAGAGGAGAAAAGTTCCCCCCACTGGCAGGTAGACAGCTTATGCTTTAGCAAAGGAGGAGACCATGCTGCTCACACGTATGCCAGTAATTCGTTGTCAGGGAGAAAGGAGGTAATTATGTTGGACAGGCTGTGTAAATACCAAAAGCCCAAAACCCAGCAAGGGAAGAATCAGAGACAAAGAAGGCAGAACAGAAAATACCAAGAGGATGTTATACTCGATATATATGAATTCTCCCAGGATCCTGTATTAGAAAGCATTGCATTATCTTACAAGAAAAATAGGAAGAGAGAGAAGGCTGTTGAGAAAATAAGGATGGGCTACAGGAGTATTTAGGGGCCTGCAGGAATGAAGAAGGGACCAAGAAGGCAAATCATCTTTCTTAGAAGAGGGGTGAGTAAAGAGAGAAGTGCTTAGAAAGAGCAAAATGAGGCAGGACAAGATCAGTGTTAGCACAAGATTTTCAGGGGAACAGCTCCTCTGAATTAAATAAGCTGCTTGCTGCATCCCTCATTATTTCAGCTGGGATCTGCTGGAGTCTATATAAGGGTGACACCACTGTAACACAGATATTACCTTGGGCACAGCACCTCCCCTCATCTGTGCAGCTGAAATGTTGGCTGAGTCCTGCAAACACCAATTACAGGGAGCAGCTCTCCTCGAGGATTTCCAAGTCCAGGGCATATCTGATTGGTAGAGCTATCCCAGGATACTGGAGATAGCCCCATGATTATGGTACAGCACTGGGATTCGTCACATGGTCTACCCTAAATGCCCTCCAGAAAGAGAAGTCATTTCCAGTTTTATTATTGCATTACAGCACACAATGTGTTGCTGCAGAAAATAAAATGACAATGTTTGGATAAGCACTGAACGCAAACTGCTCAAATACACTCACTAGAGCTGGTCACACAAGGGGACAGCAAGAGCTGTGCTTGAGCAAGAGTACCAAGGGCTGGCAAAGGGAGCCCACAGCCCCCCAGCTCCCTACAGAGCTGAATACAAACACAGAAGCAGGATAAGAGGAATCTGGTGGTTGGCATAGGAAAAAACGGCAGCTCCTGGCTAGGGGAGAAAAGTGTCTGAAGGGATATCACACAATTGTTTGAGGCAAACTGTGTTTTGACAGTACACAGGGCAAAATTGGGAATGTTTGGAGGGTCAAGGAGCTAGGCAAGTCATGGGGTCAACACGGTGCCCTGCTGCCTTCTAACTACCACTGCAGAGCCTAAAAACGACTGCTGATAGAAGAGCAGTAGTGGGGCATTGCTGAACTGTGCTCAACAACTCCCACCTCCACCAGATTCCAGCGAACAAAAGGCAAATTCTGATTTTTGCCCTGTCAGTGATTTTGCCTCATCTTTCATACAGCTCCAGATGCTCCTTAAAACAGAGCAAGTTATATTTTTGCTTCTCATTTCAGTTATTTTAAAGTTTCCTTATTTGTAACAGCCACTTCTTTAAAGTGAGATTTGAGTCTAAATGAGGACACAGCTGCTTCCTCCTCTTCCCTCATCTCTGCATTAGCTGCAGTTGGCAGTGAGCCTTGGAGCATTCTCAATTCTTCACGTTAAATATTTTGGAAAACAGAGATTAGTCAGTTAGCAAAGCGATGTTTTCAATAGCTCAGAGTTCAATAATTGACTTCCTTGAAATTTTCAACCCCTTCTAGTTACTTCTGAAGTCTCAGCTGACAAGAGAGAGAACAGAAGGGTAACACTTTTTTAAGGCTTAGCATGATGCATAACCTGCTCCTTCTTTGCCATTTCATAACTGAAGGAATTAACACAATCGATAGCCTGGCAGCAGTGTCTAGGGAGCTTGCCACATGGAGCCCAGGCAGGAGTTCCTTGGGCTGGATGTCAGCACCCCACATCCTCCCAGCTCACAAAAACAGCTTGTTTTGTCCTCCTGATCCACTGGACACACAGCATGCTCACCTCCAACATCAGTGCTAGCATGGCTTGTTGGTCCAACACAGGCTTGAGGATGTCTCAATATCTACATCCTGGACTGAAAGATTTAAGATTGCTTTGGACAATGCCAATAACCATTTGATTTTGGTTATAAACAGCAAGACCCATGCCATTTCTTGCTTGCTTTGTCACACAAACCTCTACTGCAAGACAAAACAACCCTCTTCCTTTAGGCTTGATTACATAAAACAGTTTGTTCACATCTTTGACCACAAAGTCTCTTCAAAATTAGCATAAAGCCAGTAAATATTCATAATATGCATCCAAAATCTTCATGGGGTGGCTTTATCTCAAATGCATCAAAAGGTATTAGAATGTTCTTTACAAAATGTCCATTTATCCCATCAATTTCCTCAACTCCATTTTCAGTGACACTGTACAATAAGCAGAGAATTTCAGAGTGCCAGGTACATTGACAGCAGCTCATTTCTTAGTATTTTTTACATGCTGATTTACATTTTGAAAAGACATGAGTGGATTTATGAGAAGGTAAAGGTGCATATAAAAGTCACACCTACTAAATGCATAGCAAAGTGACGTGTGAGCAAAGATAGTATCATACATAAAATATTAATCATGTGTTGAGGTGTCTAACCTCTAACTTAATTGAAAATTAAAAGTGTCTATTATAAACATTTAGACTTAGGAGACCAACAGACTAATCTGGTGCATTTAAATGGAACAATGAATGTGATTGAGTCACCAAGTCCCAGGGGTAATGTAGTGGATTACTAAATCCTCTAGTAGCTGATGCTTGTTTAATGACAGCATTTCACAAAATAAAAGAGAGGGACAACTAAAATGATGTTTCATTGTCACCTATACCCAAAAGTGGCCACATAACAATATGTACTACTATTGGAAAGAATTGTACAGTATTATCATCAAGTTGCAAGATACATTACAATTGGGACACAGAATAAAGTCTCACTTTTGAAACCTCATGAGTAATGTCTTTCTCTTGCCAGGATATAGTTGCTTAAAAATTCCCAGACAAATGAACTACAATACTCAAATGCTTGAATACTAAAGCACTCGTGTAAGGAAAGCAATGGGTACCACAAGTAAAATGTAGCAAACCATCTTTATTAATAAGTCTTTTTCTTTTTTTTTTTATTCCTCTGTCCCCATTTTAAAGATTTTTTTTTAATGGCTGAAAAAGAGAACTGAAAGAGCTAAAATACAAAACCTTTCAAGGCATAAACCATAATTATTCTGAAAACAGTATAGCCCACTCTGAAAGAGTTACACTCTAAATATCCAACATAGTAAAAAGTTTAACACAATTTCAGTTACCTCTGCACTGCCAGTTACAGGTAGCAAGCAGTTCTGGAATAACAATTTCACTCTCAAAATTTTACCAATTTCTAAATTAGACTTTGGAACCAGATACAGACCTGCTAATTACAGTGCCCAAAGGCTGTCAATGGCTGTCTCCTTTTAGATCCTTCCTAGTGATATCCATAAGTTTTTCCAGTTCAAACTGTAGAGGACAGCCCTCAAACAGTCTCAGAGGTGGCTCTTCTATCAAACTTTGCTCAGAGAGGGCTCACAGGGGAAACACTAGAAGATTTAAGTGGTCTCTAAGTTCAGCTTTAAGCCCCACTTGACGAAGAAGCACGAATTCAGCCCTGCACAGCCCTGAGTGTGTAATACACATTCAAAGGCAATCAGAGAAAGCTTCATGTTTAACCCTCATCTCTGGCTGCACATGCCAGAACACACCCTGACAGCACTGGCAGGCCCATCAACAGTTAAGTTTAAAAGCAAGAGGAGTTTAAAAAAAATTCAGTACTCCAGGTGGAATCTCAAGCACAGAAGAACCCAAGAATCAGCAGCTTCCCACCTATCCTCCAAGTCACAGTGAACAAAGCTTTATCATTATCCTCCCATGCCCAATCCCACCTCCCATCCCTCAGTTCCAGGATATTCACCAAACAAAGCATACATTTCCTATTTCCAGGACTGCAGCATTAGAAAACTATTTGACATTTCAAACTTCCACCAAAGTTGCTTTAATAAATTACATGTCAGATATTTTACTTTCCACAGCAGAAAACAGAAAATTCAATAATCAAAGTGGCTAGAAGTTGAAATAAAACGCTGTGAATCTGTTTGGCACAAACAGGCCTGCTGTCTTTGCTAAAGAGCAAATCTGTTGACATTGAATATTTTAACACTGTGATCGGCTCCACAACTTGCAAGCTGCAACCACTTGCTGCTGCTCTCATCATTATGTCCAGCTCTCCCTGCATGATGTCTCCAACACAAGCGTTTCACAGCAAGAGCATGACTTTGGCTGCAACAAAAAGAAATCCATACGTAACTGCAAAATGTTAAACACAGCTGGGCATGTGAGAAAACGTCAACATTCATGTAATTAGTACTCTTCAGACAACACTACCAACTGAGGGAAAACTGACTTGTGACAACCAGCACGTATTACCTTCTTATTAAGTAGGATCATTAACACTAATGACATTTTATCCTCTCACTCATCAATAATTCAAACAGCTATTGATTTTCAGTTTTACCACATTAAGCTGGAGGTCAAGTATCTCAGTTACTTAGATATGACAGATCTCTGGCTTTTAGCCTGCAATTTCCTGTTATCTGGTGTCTCTTTCCCATTCACTGCAAGCACACACAGGCCAAAGTCACCATAATCTTCCATTTCTGTTACTATCAATGGTGTGTGATAGAAGAACCCAGGGGAGTGCTTCAAGTGAAACATTCCAAGTCTCTCCACAGAGTCTCTCTAGATGTCACCACAGCAGCCCCATATATAGCTTGTTGTTCCTTTGTTTTCTGCTGGTAGCTGCTCTCCAAAGCTTGCTGTCATCCACTCCAAAATGTTTTGCTGATGTACAAAGACAGTGATCCTTTCCAGTCTCTCTTCAGTGTTTTCTATCATCGTATTTATGACTAAAGGTAAAGTTGGTTTTTTTTATGTAGGGCAAACAAAGGGTAATACTTCTCAAACCACCTGCATAGCTTTTGGTTTTTGTTGGGAGATTTTTTTTAATACATCTAAATAGCCAATATTTTAATTTCTGGGTTTTGCTTCAAGACATCTTTAGACTTTCAGGGATCAAACTTTTCTTAAGAGGATAAAAATTTTTTGTATAGAAACAAACTAGATTCATATATTTTATACTATAAGAACAGAACTCCAGCACTGTTAATCTGAAGAATAATACTTCATTGCTCCTAACTCACTTCAGAAGACATACCTGTTATCTATCTCAACACTTGTGGTCCAGTCAGTCAGTGCTGGTTCTTTCCCACTTTGCTTCCATGTGTACAAGATAATCTTCCCATTCTCTAAGCCTACTGCAACAATGTATCTATCAAGAGAATAATTACATTCATTTCATTAGAAATTACAGCAGACTGCTCAGTGAAGTCAGTTCTAATGAAGGACAGAGAGAACTAGCACTCAAGCACTGTTGTTGCACGTTGCCCTTCAAATCAGTATTTTCTTTTCCATGAAAACAATTAATACATCAAAGCTGCTTCACAAAAAAAAATGAGCAAAGAAACTTGCAACATACATTTGGTTATGAAAAAAAAGGAAGTTATCATACAACATCAGATCAGTCAATATTGTTGGAAGAATTACTGTGTTTCAGGTATATTCACACATTTGTCCCTCCCCTCTCGCACTTTCATTTTTCTCGTTACACTTCCTGGAGAAGTCACCATACACCTGAAAAGGTAGCTAGGAAAGAAAAAAAGTAGAGGTCATTCTATTAAAGAATGGTCAAAGTAATTGACAGGAAGCCTTTGGGAGCTGTTTAGCCACAGGAAACTAGTTGACTAAAGGGATAAATACTAATTTCAGATTAAATACAAAATGACATTACAGAAAACCAGCAATACCTTTCATCAGGAGTAAGCACACGGCTGATACCAACAGCAGTTACAGAATCCCCAGCATCCAGCACTGTTGAACAAGGCTTGATTGAATCCAGCTCATTCCCTTCAGTAATCACTGACAAATCACACTGGCCCCAGATAATGACCTGTAAGAAAAAGAGTCATCTGTGAACTTCCACTTTAATCTTCTTGTAAATGCACGTACAAAAACATAAGGAATAACTTAATCAAAATAATTCCAGGACACAGTGGATGACCCTAAAAATGGTAAAAAAAATCTCTACCTACAAAGATTCAACTTTGTAGGCAGTCTGTCTGATTTCATTAAAGTTACTGACAACAAAACCATATTCTGTTATGAAAGTTAAAGAAAAACTTGAGACCCATAGAATTATGTGACATATGCTTGTCTTGCTGCATGAAAAAAGAAGGGAGAATGTCCAACTGTCAGCCCACAGTCTTGTATATACATATTCAAGCACTTTATTTAGCTTATGAAAGTATCACCAATTTCTGTGCTAATACATGCAATGAGATTTTTGTGTATTTATAAAATAGGGGCTCATTAGAATACAGTTTTTGTTATTCTAAAAGATGGTTAAAATAACTCTGGACTTCCTACATTCCTTTAACATCAATTACCTTTTTGTCCCGACTACCAGTAATAAAATACTTGCTATCTGGTGTCCAATCACAGGACCAAATGATTCGACTGTGAACAGCTGTATTTTTATCTGTGTATGCACAGCAAGTGAAGACTGGTCCTGGAATAAAACATGTAGAGAAAAAGCCTTGTTCAGCTACTTTACATATTAAAAGTGATTGTTACTGTTACTTAAAACTATGCCAGAACTCCAAGAATACTTGGACATTATTCCACACATCTTTAAAACAACTGGAAATACTTAGGACTACATGAACACTCTTTTTCCAGCATTTACCACAGTGATAACTAGTATCTATTCAAGACCATATCAGTAAGCCCTTACAGCCCTAAAACAATAACAGGAACAGTTCGATCTTTTTCAGAAAAATTTAAGTCCAAGTGTAACACCTTTGTGTTATTTCTATGAATTTTTTTTTTAAGAACACTGACTTCAGATGTTTTTGAATAGTGCAACATTTACTATGTGCTCACGTTTCCCCAGTATTTTCACCAAAGTTCCTATTTACCAGTAAAGCCCCAACTGCTCCAGTCATAATGGTCCAATTGTAAAGATTAATGTGCTCCCAAAGAGACAAGCTTGTATTCAGTATGTATACAATCAGGCACTAAATCCGATCAGCAGATCAGTAAATGGGAATGCTTTTCCTAAGTAGAAAAGGTTGTCATTTTGGAGCACAGACTTTGAATAACCACTTCTTGGGATGCCAATAGCAGCAGTTTTGCTTTACACTGATAATGATGTTATTTGTAGACAGAAGGGTTATTGATGAACAGATGAAAAGAAGATTTCCTCTACTTGCTATGAGTATTCATGATCCTTATCCTGAACCATTGTGTAACTACTGTGGACAATATGCCAGGCTTTAGAATAGAAGTCTGAATAGAACAGAAATTCAAGCCAGGATACAACTGGACACTGTCTGAAGGGGCCAAAACTCACTGCCAAGTCTCTAGGAACATTCTATAGAGCCCAGCAGTGTTTATATGCTATTAAGCCAAGAGTGCAATGATAATTGCTTTCAGCACAAGCATCTGTTCTAGGATTCTATTAAAGTGTTCAATAGCAATCTCCTCATGATTTCGCAAGGCTCAAAGTCTTAATGAGAAAGTCAGCTGGAATCCTTACTATCAGCTCTTTTTCCAGACATAGCCAGTCCTAGTCAAATTAATCAATTGTGTAGGATTATCAGAAAGCCACACCAATGACAGATATTAATCCTGTCAAGAGTCTCAAAGTGTCATGCCATGCAAGCAGGGACAAGGCAGCCTATGCAGGATATGGGTACAGCACTGAACCTTCCAGCTATGCCTGCACAGAACTAACTCTGTGATGAAGGCTCTCCTTGACAGAATGGCTATCTGAAATTCAGCTTGTATACCTGATTTCAGTAAGTCAAACATACAATCACATGCAGAAGGCACAAGGACTAGCAGACTTCATTACATCCATCAATTAAACACCATCTAAAGCCTGATTATACTCTTCTCTGTATTTTAATTTCCTTTCTATCTTTCCACACATTAATTGCATTTCTTAAATCCACAAGAGCCTACAACACCAATAAATCCTCAGAGTGTAAGCAAAATGTCCATTAAAATATTTTATCAATTCCCTTTCAGATATTTTGCAGCCAAAAATACTGAACAAACTGCCCAGTCTAAAAACGTGTATATCCACTTCACATATCTTACCTGACCCTGAGGAATCTTGTTTCCTCCACAGTGACCAATTCCTGTCTCTAGAAACAGCTAGTAAAAAGCTGTCATCAGGAGAAAATGCCAGCTGAGTAACAGTCAGATTGTGAAAAGACAAACTCTGCAGTTTCTTCCAAGAAGTAGTGCTCCACAAAATAATTGCTGCATGTTCTTTTTTGGAAGCCTTTATGCATGGAAAAAAATATCAGTGCGGATTAATGAGAGCAAGTATAAAAGTCACACCTTTCAAACTAGTAAGATATTAGACAGCTTGTTTTAAGGCTTGCAATCAAAGAAGACCCAGCTTTCTTCTGGGAGGTTTCAACATTGTTTCCCTACTTTCTTCTCATACTGACAATATCTGTAAGAAAACATTTCAGACCTATATTTTTTAGGGTTTATCTTACTAATATCTTCAAATGAACCATACACAATTTAGGAATAATAACTTATTTCAATCCAATTTAATTTAATTAATCCAACTTATTGGCAAGGAACTGTCACTTTATACAAAATCTCTCACATTTTGTAAAAGAAGAAAATTCAGTCCTAGAAATCGGATAGCACTTTTCACTAGGTGGTGCTAGAATCTTTTCTTACCTTACATGCTGAGGCAATTATAGTGTTTGAATTATTGCAAGCAACACAAAAAACTTCATATCCATGTCCATATCTGAAATACACATGAAAACAAATATAACACATCACAGTCATTTTTGCAGTATGTATTAAAGTTGTTAAATCCTTTTTAAAAAATGAAAGGCACCTGCCAGGAACTTTTCACCACTGTTTCAGTATTACATCCCAAATAATTTGTTCAGCTTTAAGTTTAAACATCTGCACAAATTCTTCCGTTAGACACTGGCTACAGAAAAATTTCTCCATTCCATAGTCTTAAAGCACAAGCACTGCAAAAGCCACCCTAATGACTAACAAAGCAGATTAAAGCAGCATTTATTGTATCCTTATTTTCTTAAAAAGCAATTTTAACACTACAAGTAAGAAACATAAGCCACATATTTGAAAACCGCTGAAGAAAAATACCACACACACAGTCAAAGGATGCCTATTCTGTGAAATACTGCAAGAAGATTTCTGACCTAAAGGACAAGCATCATGTTGGAAAAGGAAAAAAACTCTGTAAAACCCCCAAAATTTCTAGCCTTCTCCAGAAATACATTTTTTAATCAGTCTTTGCATGAGTTCTGATGAAATCTAAGCTCACATATCCAGAATGGTATTTAACTAATAAAGAGAAATTCCATACAGACTAACAAAAATTAAAATCAGTCACAAAAAAGAAAAATTGGAGATGCAACCTATAAACAGTAGACAAGTATCAGCTCAATACCAGCTGGGTGGGGTGGTTTCCAATGATTCTCCTAGTTCTGAAGAGATGGACAATTCTCTTAATAAACTCCTTTGGTCAGCAGTGTTAACTTCTTACATGGGACTGATGTTCATGGAATTTCACTTGCAGCCAGAACAGCCACCTACTTAAATGACAAATTATTGTCTGGATCTGTTGAACTGAGTCCGAAGCATCGCTGCTGGGCGTATCCCATCAACAGACTGCCAAAGCCGTGTGTGAAGACTGGGAATGCACTGGCTTTTATAAAATGTTAACTGTGCCTGGATCATTTAACATGGAGAGGGACTGGTGTGTACCCCTAATTGAAAAGTTGAGTAGCAAATTTTGTGTATTTTATAATGATGAAGGTACTACTGCATGTCTTGCCCTTAATTCGCCACCAGCAGTTTTATCATAATGCTTACTTTAAAGCACATTCCTGGAGACAGCTTTGTAGTGAAAACCACTGCAAGTCAATTTTCTAAAGCTAAAAAATATTTATTGCATCAAAAGTAAGAATTTCCTGAAATTCAATGACAGGAAAATAACCTGTAAAACAAATCCTCAGTTGCTTTGGTTTCTAATCTCCTAAAAGTAGTACTGAAAAGCAGTTGATAGAAACATTTCAAGCTTCTGCATGCAATGCTTCTTTTGCTAAATGGAAGTGCCAAAATCTAACCATTCTTATTAACAAAAACTATAAAATATTGTCTCTTGCAAAGTTACTTGAGCAGGACTATCCTAGGTCAGACCAGCAGCTCTATAGCCCATTGCTGTCTCCATTAATGAGAATTAAGCTACTAGCAACAGGAGATGCTGTTTTAAAAGAGTGTAGATGAGCCTTGACAGTATAGGAGCTACAATATGGTCCCACCCTCTGATCCCATAAACAATATCTGATTTCTTCACTACATAATACACCACCAAATAAAGGTTCACAATGGAGAGAAGTAACTGCATGAATGAATAATGAAATTATATTTTCAACTGCAGGCAATTTTGCCTCATCATTGTACAATTCTTAGCATTCTTTTAATGCACAGGTAGACTGACTGGACTTTCAAGTGTCCAGACAAATGAATACAGTATTTTCTAGTGTCAAAAAGGATCTTTTCCAACTTCCAAGTGTATTACATGAAATGTACATACATATAGACGTACATATTTATGTCAACACTCAAGCTTTAATCTCAGCATGCTGCATATGAACTCTCTATAATAATTTTCCTAGGGGATAAAGATATTCTCACAAGATTTACCACATTTTTAAAGTTAATATATTATGTAAAAAATTCAGCAAGTTCTTCATACTAAAAACCTCCTCAAGCAAACACTTTGCAAAACCCAACACTAATCCTTCAAAATTTGGTGTCAAGTTAGAGCTAGGAATACACAAATGTCAATGACAAACAAGCTATTTTTAGCAAGTCAGTGCCTCACACTGTTCTTCTGCTGCTATGGCAACTTGAAATCTACATTATGCGATTTCATGTTACTTCTTTCAAGATTACTCTGAGCAAAAAATCTGAAAGTCTATGAATGCTTTACATCTTGTTGCTCTTGCATAAAATAATCTATATCATTAGCTGTGTCTCTAAAAAGAGAAAAAATTGCTCAGATAAAAGTCATCTGAAGACTGTCATAAAATGGAGTTATTTTAATGAATGCAGAATATAAAGGCAGAGAAGCAGTACTTCCATAGCAGAGTATAAAATATTAATGACCCACTAGACTTTGTGAAATGTCAAAGGCAAATGAAGATGAATTTTGGCCTTGGCTCCTTTTCACTACTTAAACATCCCTTATCAATCTACTTATGTGAGTGCACTAGCAGCCATGGAATGCTCAGAAGAAACAATTAAAGTAACAGTTAGAAATTACAAAATGTGCAGAGATGGTCTAACATCCATTGGCTTTTCTCCTAAAATAATTTTTGAGTACAAACACAGTAACAGAGTTTAAAAGCATTCAAAGCAGATTTACTGCCCAACTGAAGGCAAAGATGAGCTCCCACAGAACTTCCCCCTCGGTCAAATGAAAGCAAGCTGCATAGTGTTTTCCCAAAGCTTTTTATTTCCTCCCTCACAAAATTGGTAATGTATAGAGGTAACTGTAACCATCAGCAAAGGCTCAACTTTTGTCTTGCTCCAGTCTGAGACCCCTTTCAGGAGATTCAGATAAATAAACCCACAAGGGACTGAGATTATTCAATTTCTTTGTGCTATACTTTGAAGATTGGTACTAAAACTTTGAAGATTGTCAAAGTATAGCCTCATGTTACTGGGATTCCCAGGGAGCAAATCGGGTGACAACATTCATGTAAAAATTGTTGTGAATTTCAGAAAAGGAAGAAAACACAGCTTAAGAATTCTAAAACCCTGCAACCTCAAAACAATTATCATAACCACGTTAACTTCATTATCCTCGCAACTGACAACCACTCTGTCAGAATTCAATATACCCAAACTGAGTTTATAACCATCTTACTCAACATTTTTCACTTTGCTCTACCACTAGACACATCCTTGTTTGGCTGCTGCTTCCATCTATTGCACCTTACAGCTCTGACAGGCATTAGGGGCCAGCTCCTCCACTGACGGCTCAGCCTCCACTTCTACACCACATCTGAAAGCCTGTGCCACGAAGTGGAAAGTAGTGGAAAACTCCTTACACAGAGACACCTTCAGCATAGACAAGGTTTTAAGGAGAAACAACCAAGTAAAATAAAACTACAACACATAAGGTTTAACTGCTGTTTTCTTCATTGTTTCCTAATTTATATATATAATTCATTTATTTCGCAAGTAATATAGCGCACACAAAGTCAAATGACATTGTAAAATAGAAAAAGTTCCAAGACCAGGCTACATTAACACGTTGCAACAGCTTTCAGGAAATTTTGTAACAAATAAAAAAAGGAAAAATAAAACTTACAGCTTCTGAATTTCAGGCCACAAGGTATTCTGCAGCAAGTGATCCTCTGGTGGAGGTTCTAAAAAAGATTTGCACAGCCTACTCAAATTTGATTTTTCCAAATCAGCTAAATAATGCTTCAAGTTTATATCCAATGAACCTCATTCTCTATATCCTACAACAGAAATTATTCTCATACCTGTAAGGATCAAGGGCTGAAAAGAAATCTCTGGATACTGATTTGAAATGGTATTAAATGATTCTTCATCCTCATCTGGTTGAACAGCCATATCTCCTGTAAAAGTAAGGACTTCATTAGCTAGAGAACATGCTTGAAAGGAGGGAAAATACATGGACTTATTATACAAGTTAAAAACATCTATATTTTTACAAGCAATTGAAACTAGGTTTCTCTGCTTGCAGAGTTACAATAATGAATAATAATAACTAGAAGCCAGTTATTCTAATGCATATGAAAATGAGAAGATTAAAAAAAAAAAGATAAAAAAAAAAGATAATCTAACCTTCATTTTGAAACTGACCTCTCTCCATCAGCACAATCTTTTAGAGATTCCTAAAAAGAATTTCAGTGATCAAAGCAGTCACCAGAGTTCAACCTGTGTTTCCTCAATGTTAAACCTTTCCTTCTGTACTTGAAAAAGTTGAAGACAAAAATCTCTGATACAAATGATGAGTTCCTAAATTTGACGAAGATCACTAAATGATAACCCGTATCTGAGCAAGTATATCTACAACTTGCAAACTTCAGCAAAACTGCTGAGGGCTCAGTCCTTAGCTTAGTCCTTCGTTGTGAAGGTATTAAGAGAAAGGTACAGAGATAGGGAACAGTTCCTCCCAGACAGAATCCAAATATACATCTCAAGCACAGCAGTTTCAAAAAGAAGGTACAGAAAAAGCAAAGCAAAGACTATCTTCTCATTCATCCCATCTTCACTCTCTTTGAAAATGAAATGAGCAACGTTCATCTGAGACCACTACCAGATCATCACTCATCATGAAGACTCCTCTGCAGAGTAAGAGAGAATATGTCTGTGGTGTTTTACCCTAAGCCATCAATGCTGACAGCACTGTGTGAGCACAGGTGGATGATGCAGAAAGGTTTTATTCATGGTGCTGCTTCTGGTTGGGCCACATGAAATCAATGGAAATTACTTATTCTGTGTGTGGCAATAATGCAGAAGAAGGAAGTTTTGTTTCCTCTCTCATTGGAAGAGCTCATGAGAAAGCAGGGGGAAAAAACTTTGCCAAAATATGCTTTACAAGTTATTTCAAGTACAACAAAGTTGGTTTTTCTCTCACAAATTATTTAGAAAAATTTGGCTTACTGCCATTGAAGACCCTGGAGACAAAGCTTATTAAAATGTTTCCTTTTGTAGATCACACTTTCTGATAAAGCTTTAAACGGAGAAAAAACAGGTCTGACTTAATTTGTACATTCCACTATAGTGTATTTTTACCAGAGACTTTATGAAAAACTTAGTCTCATTCCCAGTCTCAGGAAAATACTTTTTACCATTCTTAGGGAGATGTCTGTCCCTCCTTCCCCCACAATGTAAACTCCACTGCCTCTCCAAGATATTAGTTACTGTTGGCTAACTAATTCACTTTTAAGCACCATGTTTAGGCGCTAGCAAAGAAATAAACACTTTGCATGATTTTATTTCTAGATTCTGAACTTGCAGTCAAGCCTACACTTACAGACCTAATATATACACTAAAACAACCCCTTAAATAAAGTTCCCACATGAAACATCACAATCATTATTTCTCACTGCAATACCTTCAAAAACAGCTTTATTGGATAATCCCAAAGCTGGCACAGTTGCACCTTCTGGAAGATCAGATGACTGCTGAATTAAAGAAAAAAAGAAAGGTTACACACAGATTGTCATGCAGGCTTGGATATCAAAGGCCACAGCTTAAGGAATCCCTGAGAGTTTCTGGAGTTACTTTCCTGGAAAAGTGAAGGGGGCGCTTTGAAAAACTCTTGTTCAGAACATACCCTGGACAACACAAAAATCAGTACTCTGGCAGGAAGGAAAAAAAAACAACAAAAAAAGTGCTTTGCTAAGGCCTCAGCTCAAGGATTTTCTTCAATGCTAATTGCAGGTTTTCTTCCACAATTATATTTATTCTGGCACGTACATGACAATTAATCTATTAACTGAGAGCACAGCAGTTTTTAAAACAATAGAACTGGGAATCTTTGTTCTGAAGTGAAATAATAAAGCAGCATTTTGGAAAAGAGAACAGAGGGTGACTGCCTGTGACCACAACTTGAAACACAACTCAGTAAATAGTACAGAGATGTGGCTGGAATACGTGTCTGATTAAAGCAGCACATGGGAAAGACAAATCATCAGACAGAAAATCGTTCCATAATGGCATAAGGAAAAGAGCAAAAATTTAGGAGGTGAACTTGAGGACCTTTGCGTAGAGATAATAAAATACTTAACATCTGTAAACCCACTTCTTTATGGTATCAGGAAAGTTCAAAGAAAGACTGCTTTACAGAATTAAATAAATATTTTAGGTGACAGCTTAAAATGTATTTAAATGTTCATAATTAGATAAGAAAATGTATCAGAGACCCAGACAAACATAAGGCCTTTAAAACAAAATTTTTTCCTCATTACAACCCAAAGTAAAATACAATCCCATGGATTTGAACTGCATATAATCCTATTCAACCCTTTTTGAATATAAAGCTGTGTTTGGGTTCCTTTTTTGGGGAAGGCATTTAAATCAAATAATAAAAAGGCTTCCCCACTTTATTGATAAAAAAGCTTCCCCAGAAAGTAATTTTAAGAAAGCTATTTAAAGCAGCTATATAATCAACAATCATAAAGCCTTCCTCTTTAACCAAAATCCATGTGAAACACTTTGTGATAGGAATCAAAAAACAGCACACAAAGGAAGAGCCAATAAGAAAACTCTGTATAAAAGTAAAATAATGTCACCTGCCAGCCTTATAAAAGCACAATGTTATTTGTCATTAATGCAAATACTTATGAAGTCTTGTGGAATTAAAGCACTAAACAGCTACTTATGTAACTTCTTGCTATCAAAAATGATTCTATTTCTATCCTAGACATTTCAATTGTTAAATTAAACGGGAAGGCTGAGCCATCTCTGAGAAACTGCACAGAAAACCCTGCTTTTGGGTAAGATATCCAAAGAGCATGCAAGGCACTGTACAGAGGCAACTACCTTGAATGAGATCTACTCTACAAAATGCAGACAAAACCAGAATTAGACCTTAATGCAAACGGAGAGCAAACAAAGAACAGCAAGGACATAGTAACAACTAAGGTAGCAACCTCATATCCATACAGGATAGCTGGCAAACCCACAAGTAGGAGCTGGAATGCAAAGGCTCAAGAAAATTTCCACGTGCCAAGAGGAAATAAAGCATGAGCAAACACATATTTATAAATATTTGTACGTAAGAATTAAAAATAGTGCCAAAAGCTTTATGCTATTTCCAAGCAAGCAATTAAACAAAATTAGTAATACCAACACATAACCACACAACAATAATTAGATCTAGACAAGACTACTACACCCTTAAATTAAAGGGAAACATGTTAATAGGCTTCATTGTTTGCTTAATCCCCAAGTGTGTACCGCAGTCTAGTTTGGTTTGCGTTGCTTAAAATTTACCCACACTCTTTGCAATTTTCTGACACAAGGTTTTGTTTGGTTTCAGACAGAAACTGTTTCATAAGATAACATCATAAAAATAAATACAAAACAACACACATGGAAGCAAGCAGGAGGGAAAGGAAAAACGAGGTTACAGTTTCAGTAGGACTAAAAGAATTTTTACAAAGTTTAGTGCAATCTGACATTTTTCTGAAGCATTAACTTATTCTACGTCTTCATTAAGCGTTGCTTTAGCGTACTTACATGGGAGCAGAGTTTCTCCATTGGGATACCAGTGATGTTACTGAAATTTTCTATAAAATTCTTGGGAGCACGAAAAACTCGAAGCACTTTTTCATCTGCCCCTGACACAAACTCAAACCGGCCGATCATTGCCAGACAGCGCAGGTCGTATCCATGTACTTGAGGCCTGGCAATTTCATGCCAGGTTACCTAAAAGTGAGCAGACACACAGCTAAAACACAATTCTTAAGCAGAGAAGCAGCACAATTTAAAGTTCCAAAAAAAGCACCACTACTCTACTTGCTGAATTTATTAACACAAAGCAAAGTTAAGAGAAACCTTCTACTGATGTGCATAAAACTGGTGCTCACATACATAAACTGAATCCTCTTTTTCCACCAAATCATTCCTGTAATTAGTAAATTGTGTCCCTGCACAGATGCATTTAAGGCACCTTACTGTGACTTCTTTATGCTAGACAGTCAGGAACAGAACATAATTTGCCTAAGCAAAAAGAGGTTTCTATCCTACTATTTTCAAGACTGTAGGTCTGAAAGGTAGTGATAATTATCTTGCTTCCTTCATCTATCTCTCACAAAGAACAGCAGCACTGCTGTCAGCAGGCTACAGGTTCCTACTTCCCTCTTTTCTTTAAATACTTGATTTAAGTGAGACCATTTAATAGAAGCTTTACAAAAAACTGACAAAACCATAATAGATTCTTGCAAAAAAAAAAAATCTGGAAAACCTGGATAATTGTAGAAGTATTTTCTTTTTTCCTACTTTCCTGAAATATTCTATCCACTCTTCAAGTATTAATCCAAGTAAACAAGAATTAACAGTTAACCAAAACAGAGAGACAAGCTAGTTTTACAGTCATACTAAACAAAGAATATTATCAAAAAAGATATTATTTTAATTACTTTTCTAAAAAACTGACTTACTCTACACATGAGAAAAATGACTCTTCAAAAAAAACAAAAACAAACCAACATTTATTTTCTAGCAAATGCACTTTCATGAAGAGATTTTTCCTAAGTGTCATTTGCTACTTCACCTAGATGATACTTCGGTTGGAAAAATGCAGTGTGACTTTTGAGTAAAGAACTAGAAGAACGAGAATTAATTGAAATAACTACTTCAGTATTCCAATGCCTGTAGCCAAAACTAGATATCATATGAATATAAGCAAAGGCATTATATTGACTGTAAACTGCACATATCACACTAAAAATTCAATTGAGTTTTGAATGTTGAAGTTTCTGATAGGACCTGAAAGAGAATTCAAGACATCCTACAAAACCTCCTGATTTTACAAGGGCTTGATTATTTTTCAGTGAGGAAAAAAGCATTCATTATTTAAAAAAAAAAAAATCAAATAGTGCAACAAGCTCTTCTTATCTTCTCTCTGAAGACAGGATTACAATTTAGCAAGCAGCATACATAATAAAGAGTGGTACTTCAGTAGGTCACTGAGAAAGTGATATTGACAATTCTTGAATGCTGCCAACTTACATCACATGCTAGCCCTGAACTTTCTTTCAATATATTTAATGTACCCTCATGAGTGGAGATCAGGGTAAAAAGCAGGGAAGGAAACTGGAAATGTCCTTCCTACAACACAAGGCAAAGTACAGCTCTTGAACTGGGATTGCCACCACTCCTGTGTGGCCTGGAAGAACAAAATCAAAGAACTGATGCCAAATTCACTCTCAAAAACATTAGACCTCTTGTGCTGCTCTACATTACAGAAGCTTTGAAAAGAGAGCTATAATAGCCTCCCCCAATTAATGGCACAGTTCCTTACATGACTACAGTCAGTCTAGTTTCTGCCAGTTTCCTGAATGGAATATTGGTAGTGTTCTGTCAGAAAAGGTTGTATTTGCAGAGGAGGAAAATGCATGAGAAACAAGAAACAGGAACTTCTGCATTCCCAAACAGACTTCCCCCCCAGCTCAATGCAGGAGGAGTGAGCAAGCAGTTGTATGGTCCTTAGTTGCTGGTTGGGGATTAGAACAGGACAGGTACCAGCTACACCCATGTAGTTCAGATAATCATTCTAGTAAAACAGAGTCATTACCAAATTAATGTAAAAAAATACAGTGAGAACTTTATTTAGATTATGTTACTGTAAAAAAGCACAACCAAATTTGAGTTTCTTTACTGTTAGCCACAGCAGTGTAGCCAATTGTTAAACACTGCAATAGGTGGTTATTAGTACCAGTCATGTATTCCTCCTTCTGAATTACTGCAGAGCATGTTTCCCAAGACTGAAAGAACACTAACTGAAGGTAATCTGGACATGGACTCTGGACTGAACTGCAATCATATTGTGTGATTGCAAAAAGTCTGCCACTAGTATTTTTAAAGTGAAAACAGCACACACTCAATTACCAAACCAAGCAGTTTTAAACAGATCATCACTTGGGGAACTTTTAAGGTTTGAGTTATATTTAGACAAACTCATTCCAAACACAAGACTGACCAAATCCCCTTAACCACACTCACAAAATCTTTGAAGATCATACCTCTGTCTCTTCTTTCCTTTTCCATGGAGCAAAGAGCCTCGTAGTTTGATCAGAGCCCACACTGATGATAAACTCTCCTTCTGGATCCCACTTTGCATCCTCTACACTGTTAAAATGTCCTGAAATCACAACTTCTGGAGTCCATTCTTTCTATTAAAAGAGTTTCACAAAAAAGTAAGGAATTTTTCATTTGACTGATTGACACATTCTAAGCAAAATAAAAGTATCAATGTGCTTATTAAGAAAGTAAGAAAAACACATTTGTAAACAGCAAATTATTAGAAGTCAAGAGAAGCTGAAGAGACATAAATACTGATGTATTGCTCCCACCTGAAAGAAACTTGTGTTTCTTCAGCTGTGAACAAAGCACAACCACAAAGGAGTTCAGCCTGTTCAACTGACTTCATGATCCCCACAAGTAAGAAACAGGGTTTAGAGCCTGGAGGATTTCAACCTCCCTTCTATGCAGGAGTGAGACTCCTACGGAATATTATACTCAGAAAAGGTCTATTTCAATCACTAATTTTAAAACATACGGTTACACTTTTCTATTAATAACACAAATTTACCTCAAATGACTTAAAAGTACAGTTTTTTAAAGTAATACTACTAACAAAAAAGCCAACATACCTTATTAACTGTACCCTGTTTCCAAAGGTGTAGTGCTCCATGAAAAGCATGAGCAATGATCATCGAACCATCTGGACTAAACTGGCAGTCAAAAAATCCAAGAGTATTGCCACCCACTTCACCTACACGTACCTAAATCAATGAACAGAAGTGAAACATCCATGAAAATGGCCTTCCACTGCTACAAAATCATTCTTACTTCATGAGATGAAAAACTACCTATAGACAAGAGTTCAAATTACAAACACATTTGAAGAATATTTTAATTGCAAAGTTAAGAGTGAAACATCATGGGAATTAAACCGGCATGCCAATTGAATGGAGACTCCCTTCACAGACATTTCAAGATAGGATCCCACAAGGGAAAGAAATCACTACATTAGATAGATGCAAATCCAAATGTTAAGTGTTTCTGTCCAACTTGTTGGATGCAACAGCTCCTTATTGTCTGTTGCCTGGCTACTGCTCTGTTGCACAATACAGAAAAATGATCCAAAGAAACAGTAGCTCCCAAGTATATTCTTTTCCCTACTTAATTTCCAAAATTCTCTACCATATTTTCATTTCCCTGTTTCCCCATGAACATCTGCAATTTGATCCACTGCAATTTGACTCCTCCTGTGGCAGATGCTGGCCTCTGTTTTGTGCTTCTCTTATGACTTCTCATGTGCGTACACATGCATACACACAGGGCTGACAGTTGCTCTAGTGCTCTTCCACTTTTTAAATTTTATTAAAAGATAAGTAGTTACATTTCCAAGTTTTATTCAAGACCTAAGACAATTTCTTTCAAGCTTTCAACTCCTCCATTCTTATATAGCCTCTTTTAAGACCAAGATGAAATGAACCAAGGTCCTATTTTAAATGGCACTGCACTAGAAGTTACATTTTATTAGCACTCATTTATAAAATATAAAATACCACTCATATTGGAGTGACTTTGATATGCCATGCTAGAGGCAGAATTCTAGTCTCACCTCTGAGCAGGGGAATAAATTTTAAGGCATCTTGTTCATCATAGGATGATGAAAGAGAGAAACTGGGATGTTCCCCTTGTGCCCTTCCTCCCTACAGGCTTCCAGCTCAGATTTCCCTCTCTTGAGGCAAAATGGGTTTTTGCAGTTAAAATGTCTGATCTGAACTTGAAGCTGCACATTTGTTGTCAAACCAATACAAAGAGAATGTAAAATTAAAGAACCACAACTTGCAACAAGCTTTACTGCACTATCCATTTTTAGAAGCTTGTGAATTTAGCCACAACTACGTGTTACACCTAGGGACATCAAATGGCATCTCTATGTGATTAGTCTTTTATGACTAATTTCTACTTCAAGCACAAAGGCATCAGAACTTTTCAATGTAACAGAGGAAAAATTAAATAACCTGCTGTAATTCTCACTTTTTCACCCAAGAGATGATTGGAATTTTCTTTGTGACAAAAGAGATCACAAACAATGGCTGGTATAACACAACTCCAACTGAACTACTGCAATTTGGAAAAGCAGGTCAGCTGAAAAGACGCCAATCAAAGCACTAGAGAAATCTGGTTGTATTACTTGTTTATTTAGGATGATCCACATCAGAACAGCTTTCAGAATACTACATGAGTGACACATGAGTATTCAGCTCAAATGGAAGAAAAACCTAATGACACAGCCAATGATCAAGTTACTGTGAGTAAAACCAGGCTTGTGAATTGCATGTCAGTTCCTCTGCAGTATAGTTCAAGAGGGTTTCTTCCTCCTCTGACCATTACTATGCAGCCCCTGCCTTGTACACTATGAATGATAGCTGAGCACAAGCATAAACTCCTAATACAGTAGTAAGAACATAGAAAAGTAATAAAAATCATATTGTATCCTTTTTGAAATCCAGTTTTACTCGCAACAGAGCATTGGAATAAGTATTTTTGCAAGAAAACACTTCACGTTTCTCTGCCAGAATTTTAGAGAGTTTTTGATCCCTAAAATACTCACATGATGGAAACACAATCTGAATACAGTACAAATTTTTGAAAGACTGACACTTGCCTGTTCTAGCCAGACTCCAGATTCTTTATCAGGTTCCCAGATGATCACAGTTTTGTCCATTGATGCAGATAATATCCTCATTGGTTGTTGCATGCTGCCATCTACAGTACAAGGAAAATTATTACCCTACAGCCTAAGAGCATACCTTCTAAAGAAATTAGGTGATACTGAAATACATGTAAAAAACTGTTCAGCATCAGAGACATGCAATGCAGTTCTTATATGCCAAATTCACAGGCTCTACATTCTTGCCAGGCAGTCTTTAGGAGATATTGTATTCTCAGCCATAATCGCCCAAAAAAAAGTAAAACACGTGCATGGGAACAACCATATTCTACAGTTTTCTCACTCTGAACTTCTATTGAATTAAACATAATTTGGAAGAAAAGCTAGAGTTTCACAAAGAGAATGCACAGCAGTTCTCAGTTCTATTCCTTAAGTATGTTTTTACTGAGAGATTTTCAGTTTGAATTAATTGCCCTGTATTCACTTTTTGGGTTTTTTTCCCCAAATTGTTAGGTTTGCTACTGACTTCAGCAGACTCTAGCAGCCTATAGCAAACCTGTAGTACATACATTTATTCAGGACTGCTCCCCAAAACAGTGAAACACTCCAGAAAAAAGCCCAACACAGAATTGGAAAGAGGGAGCTGGTTCACCAGCAGTTGTGAAACCTGTAGGAAAACCATTGAGGAACTTTTCTTGATAATGGAGATATTGGCAGGCATCTCATGAGGTGATATGTTAACAACAGACTTCCCACCTTACCTTCTGCACTGAGCATATGTCTCTCAGATCAGTTTGCCTCTAGTGAAAATTTATTTTGGGGAACCCAGCACTGGGCAGGCCACAACACAAGCAGCTTCACATATGCAGAAGCTGGAAAACTTCATGGTCTAACAGAACAGTGTTCAGATTGCAGTGCAAGGCTGACAGGCCTACATTGCACCTAAACCTTGTTCTAAATATTTTACTGGTGTCTGATTTAGAAAAAAAGAGAAAAGTTTAAGGACCAGATAACTAAATCAATATTTTTAAAGCAAGTCCTGTGTCTTTCACTACATATATTTTGACATTCTAATGGCACTGTAATTGAACTGCTGTTCAAGTGTTGTACAGACACCAGCAAAGCTGTCCTTCATACTGCTGAAGTCACCTGCCATCAGTAACTCTGAAATACATCAGAAAAAAGACACCTTTGCCAGTACAAATATTCAAGGCCTCTGATTGTGCAATGTCAAATTAAGAATCTCCTTCCCTTATATGCCTGGTAAACACATAACTGCAAAAACAGTACTGCAAACAAAGCTGTCAGAATTTAAGGATTTCCAAAAAAAGATAAATACTCGAGCAAAATACAAAATTAAACTATAAATAACTGTTTCAATGGGAGTCTGCACTAATGCCTTAAAGTTACATGCTCAAGAAAACTGATACTCCAGGAATCTACACTACTAAAAAGAAAGGAGAGCTCTCAAGGTAATGCTTACCTTCTGAAGAACAGACATTTCAAATACATGTAACCTACATATAATCAAGGTAACCTATTAGAGCTATTAATTCATACTGATTAACTAATTTGTACACCATAACCAACAAATCAATTACAATAAAGTCTTTACAGCTCTGTTATTTAATTTCATTCCTTAAAGAAAACATGAGTAACAAGGCAACCTCTGTTTATTCATACAACATTATTTGTAGAATTTAAAGAGTGTCATTGTCTACAGGAACAAGTGAACATGCAAACAGAATACAAAGACATGTGACTGTACTCTATGTATATGACATTTAACATTGCTGGTAAGCGTTTGATATCTTTTTACCTTTGGATAATGAAGGTTGCCAGTGAACTGCATACACCCAGTTTTCATGACCAGCCAACACAGACTCCAAAGAAACTGCATATGATGTGTCAGCATCTACCAGAAATCAGAGAACAGCATATTTTTTTTCTAAAAGCCAAGACCAGGAAATTTCTGATATATTAGTGAAAATAATCAAATGTTTTCAACATCTGCCAATATCTCAAAAGCTTCCTGACACAGAACAGCTCCTTGAAATCCTACTTTGGCACAAGCCTTGAGTACCAGATTGATGGTCACAGGTTAGTGTATTGCCTTAGAGGGGTCTCTCAGAATCCCTGGAGAACTCTCAGGCAACATTGAAATAAATCCTTCAAATTGGCACTATGCATACTCTTAGCATACTCCAAATGACTGAAAACACAAACATTAAGATATTTCAAACAATGAATCAGGATTTGCAGGAGGCATCATGAGCACTTTTTACACAGATCAACATAAACTTCATTATATTAACTAGGTTGCCAAACAATGTACCCTATAATGTCAGCAATGCAAGCATCTGATGTTACCATGCTTAAAGACCCTGTTAAATGACCATAAAGGAAGCCTGCACATACTTACCTTTTCTTTCCAGTACATTATCTTTAAGTAATAGCAGCACATCTTAATTCATTGAATTCAAAGAAAATGAAAGGTAAGCTACTAAACTGGAGAACTACACAACAGCCTCCCTCCCACAGACAAGTAAGTGTTCTACATATTGCATTTGGAACATGCATAACAGTAACAACTCAAGTTGGTATTAAGCTCTCTCACTGCTTAACCATTTCTTGTAATACATCATCAACTTTTGGCTTTAGAATGGTTAATTCTGCATTTTTAACAGCTAAAAACAATGCAGTCAACACGGAACAAACCAAACTAGGTGGTAACCACCTTGTCAGCTTTCCTGGAACCATGAAAAGATACACAAATGAAAAGTTGTGCCAGAGAATCTCACAGCTGTTACCTACCTTTAACAGTAAAAATATTCTCTTTCAGTTTTATGGAATCATCTTCAGTTTCTGGGAGTTGCTTTAATTTTGTACATACTTTCCAAATTCTTATCAAACAGTCCTGAGCACAGCTTGCTAAGAAAAGGTCTTCACCTATTTGTTTTCAGAAAAAGAAAAGAAAAAAATAGAGCCACATATTCATTGCAACCACTGTCATTACTAACCCACCATTTTTCCATACACACATCTAACAGCACTATCCAAATTTTTCCTATTGTACACAGTATCAAAAAACATCCACAGTTTTACTTCAGTATCAATTCACTTTCCCACTCAAATTCTCTACTATTTTATAACACACTATGAACATGTCCCTGCTTATAAGATCTGGAAGATATGGTAAGCACTATACATGTTATACTTCCCTGCTATTTATGCCCTTTGCTTTTGGAAATCTATCAATCTATCAGTCTCAATACTTGCCAAAATCTCCTTTCCTCCTTTTCTTTCTCCAGGCTTGTAGCATCATCCAATTTCATTTTTTTTGGTGCCATTGCAATAACTAGTGATTAATGTCTGCAAAGATTCTTTTCTTAATTTCCCAATTAAAAAAATAGGGCAGAGGAGGAAACAGGAAAATATAAACATACTATTTCCTCCTACTCTCCCCACTTTGAAAAATCAGCCAGCTCTTCCTCACTCAGATACAGACATTTGTATATTGAAAAGGACAAGTTGCTAAAACCCCAATTTGTTTGCATTTAAGTACCAGTCGGGCAAACAAACTTGAAAGCAAGAAAAATGTTTTTTAAAGGATACAAAGTTTCATCTTTATTTTTAATATTAACTACCACCATCTCAAGAAAACAAATATCACAACTACAAGACCTTAGGTGCTCTTGTACATCAAGGTCATCTCTTGGAGGGGTAAAACACTAGTGATGCCATTAAACCATTATTTCACTTTATTCATCTTTCATACTGACCACAGACTGCCCACTCAACGCCTCTTATCCAATCTTCATGGCCAGGGAGTACTAACGTTTTCTGAAACTGAATAAAAACTCCTGTTACATCACAGAAATGCACTCAATTACCATGCACATATCAGCAATAAGCCTTATTTTTTCAAGTTTATTATATTTATAGCTTTGATTATTTGAAACAGGGGGAAAAAATAAGCCACTACTAAGGATTGTAATTTACACACAGATTTGAGATTAGCCTTTTTGGTTTTGCCACATTGGATATGCACACACAACATTACAACATTTCCCATATATAAGCAGGAAAGGATGTGAATTTAAGGTGCACACCTTCAAGAGGCCACAGTGTCTCTATGGTACATTTAATTTTTTTTTTAAATTTATCAGGCTTACAATGGTACACAAAGAATAACATAATGCAGGTGTGATGTGACAAGTAATTTCTTGTATTTGTGTGAAGTGGATGCAACTGCAGATGAAGAAAATGAATACAAGTGAAATCAAGTATAAAAAGAAGAGTAAATGCTTTGAAATTATTTCAAGAATAAATTCACAATATAACATGATCAGAATCAGTTATGGTACTGGAAATATTCTCTGTTTCTTAAGTTTATTAACAAAATTTCTAAGGAAGGTATACATCAAGAACTGCTTATAGAAAATTCTGCATGAACATGGGGTCAGGAACACTGGAATGCAAACCCAGTCTGGATTCTCTTTTAAGAACTTCCACTAGTAATCTATTTTCATTTATAACATATGTAGTATTACCATTTTATTTTTATTCATGCATTGAATCAAACTATTTACTATTACTATTTACTCCTTACTTAGCATTTAACCCATTTCTGCTTTTCTTTGCCCAGAAACAGACCTACTTCCATGACATTTTTTTATTCCAAGTTGAACTAAAATGTCTGAAGCAACTGTTACAGTTAAAACACTAGTATAGTTTAGTATAAATAACACATTATTTCTGGCATTATATTCTACTAAATCCCTTACCTAGGCCTACTTAGAGCTATGACTAAATGACAGCCTCTGCTATCAGAACAAGTCTGCAACTGAGGTCCTTCTTCTAATCTGTGACAGAGAAAAAAAATAAATAAATAAAAGGAAAAATTTGTATTTGTATGAAAAAAATCCATACTCAGAAATTGGTGCCTCTCTTTTTGATCCATTTCTGATATTCTCCAAAACCACATTCCCATCAAACAATACTACTCTGCCTCTCCTCATCACACATCTGCAGTCACAATCACAAAATGGTTTAGTTTGGAAAGGACATTAAATAACATCTAGATACACCCTCTCCAGCCATGAGCAGAGACACTTCCAACTAGATCAGGCTGGTCAAAGCCTCATCCAACCTGGCCTCAAGCTGCTCCAGGAATGAGGCATCCACAACTTCTCTGGGCAATTTGTTCCAGTGCCTCACCACCCTCACAGTAAAGGAGGAAGCAAAGAATTTCTTCCTAATACCTACACTAAGCCTACTCTCTTTCAGTTTGAAGCCATTGCCCCTTCTCCTGTCACTATCTGCCCTCGTAAAATGTCTCTAAAATTACAGAACCATCTATATATGAGATACATGACCAGAACAAGCTGATCAGATACTTCCAAATTAGAAAGTTTAGGTCTTAAAAATGTGTTCTCACAGTCACCTAAGCCTCATTTAGCTAGTCACTTCTGCAACCACTGGCACTTCCAGATAGAGCATTCCAAATAGATGTTTATGTTAAACACCCAACACGTTATATGTAAAGGCAGGAAGGAACAGTCCAGGAAGTAAGATGAAACAGATTTTTCTGAAGATTACTTGGTTTTGGTAATACATGAAAAAAATCTTTAGTAATTGATATTTCAGATAATAGATAAAACTCATTTATTTATTCATTTATATGATCTTGGACAAAATATGCAGTATTTTATAGCCGTCAAGGTTAGTTGGTAAGTTTATTTCTAACTGAAAGATTGGTTGAGGCCGAACTGTTGCTAACATCCTTCTCTTCCATGGTTCCTTTTATGCTAAACAGTGTGTATATCTCCTGAAACTTGACCCTAATATTAATCTAAGCACACATCTAATCACTTTCCCTTTTCAAGGTGTTGTCTTGGGGGGTTTTTTTTAAATTATCCTCCACATCTTACATCAAAGAGATCTATTAAGGAAAGCAGTCATTTGTTTTCCCTTAGAGTAAAACTAATTACTTTGAGATTATTAATACCATCCCAGATTTCTAAATCATTTCCCAAACAGATTTTTAGGCAGTACTTAGCTTTAAGTCAGCATGCAGCTCTTGCATGCTGCAGAACAAGCATGCTTAACTAGTCAGCTAAAGTCTGTACTAATTTTTATATGCTTACATTGAATAGTCCCATTGAACTATTCAGATTTAAGGTAGAGACTGATGAATTTAATTATCTCATATTCACTCATGGCAGTAATACCAGCACCAGATGGTGTATGAGGCCTCACTGCTGAGGAGAGATACCCCCAAACCTCTGTAAATGCTCCAGTTCCTTAAATGAGAAACTCATGCTGCTGTCTTTCCCATCCCTATAACATCATCCTCCACTCTGCACCCATCTAAGCAGTGTCAATACAGTGCCTGAAAAATAGAGGAGAGCACAAGGGCTATTACCATACACAGAAGGATGATGCCATGAAGCATGAGGAACACAACATTCTTAGTCATATAATTTAGTTTTAGGTGGTCTGTGAGGAGCAAGAAGTTGGACCCAGTAATCCTTATGGGTCTCCTCAAACTTGAGATATTCTAAGATTCTATGGTTTAGTCAAAGTTCTCAAGATATTGTTTCCCATAAAAATAAAAACTGTCAACTGAAACCGAACAAGGAGTAATGTATGCTGTTATGCTAGGATTTCTAGCATTGTTTCTGCCCTTTTCTTTGAAGTTTGTCTCTTGGCTTCCTATATCCAGTTTCTTCAGATGCATTCAATTCTAAAACTGAATCAATATAAAGGATTGTGCAGATGCACATGGTCATTATTTTTAGGTGATTCAGTCAAAGTTTCTATTATTGCCCAGTGTTTTGAGCTGTCATGCTTCTCTTTTTTACAGATTTTGTTTTTATAGTCTCAAATTTCTTCTTTGTTTCAGTTTGCACTTGGTCTTCACTGGATACATAAGAAGTTACAGTACCAACAGTTAAATCTAACAAAACCTCCTGGTCTAACTCTACTTCACAGGCTTTCCCATGCCCCTTACCTAATCTCTGAATACTGTTGCTTAGCAGCAATGTGGCCTCTTTCCTTTTAAACAAAGAATAAAACTGCTCTATAGGTAGCACAACTAACAAAGCTGTGGACGTGCCCAGCGCACTCTGTACAATCAATCCAGCCCACACTTTGGCTACATCTCTTTCAGGACCAGGCTAATAGCATTTTTTCTCCAGCAGACACTAGATGTGATATTCCCTCCTCTATGCAGCTGTTAATCTCAAGAGATTAGAAAGAGCTTGAATTATCTTTGATTTATCCCTGTATTCCACTTCTCAACTATAACAAACTATTTGGGTGGAACCCAAAACACACAGCACACCATCGTCTCAGAAAAACAAAGTTTAAATAGAAATGTTCTGGTAAAAAACACTAGTTTAATCTGCTGGATTACTTACTTGCCCTCTGCAGGCCACATCTGTACATGTTATATCTCAAGCAGGAAGACATATTATGGTTTCTGAAACGTTTTTTCCCTGGATACTTTTATAAATCAATATCCTCTTCCAGCAAGTCAGAATAGCCAAGAGTTCACTTTATTTCTACTATTTAACACAGTAAGGGATCTATGGGTAGGGTGCATCAAAAGATGTAAAGCATGCCCACTCAGTTTTAAAAACCAGGCAGTTTTTAATGAATAAGTACATTTTGACTGGAAAATTAATGAGTTTACCAAAAGGTAGCCTGAATTAATTAGCTAAGTAAAGATGCCTCATCCTCCCTCAGAGTCTAACAGTGCCTTTTAAGTTTCATAAGAATGCCCTGTTATGAATGCATGTTCTACCTCAGGATTCATACTCACATTCATAATCTTTTTGAGGATGTTAACTAAAGGAAGTGCTTTAAAGAGTCACTGAATTAACTGGACAGAGCTACAGGCCCTTACCAGCAAGGGAATGCCATAGCACATAAGATTCTAATCACTCTCCTATGCCAAGTTCCAGTAAAAAATGACAAGGCTATAGTAACACTTCCTTCAAATGCCTTTAATAGTACTAAGAAGCCATAAAAAAAGATGTCAGTAGATCTGAGAAAACCTGATGAATGAGATTTAGCAGCTAGGCAGGAATTCATGTCAGAAGGCTTGCAAGGATGTCTTAATTCTGTTAATAGGTGTAAAGCACAACACAGGCCTGCACAGTACACTTAGCTAAAAGAGATAAAAAGTTAAGATAGACACCAACAAGAAGTCCCACCTCATTTAAAAGATATTCTGAACAACAACTCTGCCACAAAGGCTGGTGAAAATACTTTATGAAATTGAAACTGTGAAAAATAACACATGCAAAACAAAATTGCTCATCCCTGTATAAATAAAGTTTTCTACCTCCAAAAAAAGACAGCACAAACTTGCTTATGAAGTTTAAGAGAGAACCTGTTTATTCAAATTAACTTCCTTTACCCTCCACAGAATGACTGCCTTTTAAAATGGCAGACTATTGTTATATTGGAAAGTTTGGCCAAAAATGGGCAAAATAAGTTATGTATCTCTGAAAATTTTTGGCAGTCAAACTGTATATAATTTGTTAACATGAATCATGCAAGAAAACAAGTTTCAAACTCTGAATGAGAAAAACCAACTGCACAGTCCCTGAGATAAAAGTCTTTCTTTAACACGTTGAGAATCAGGAGTGGCACTCTGCCATTGCTAATTTCCAGAGAATTCATTAAAATTACTTCAGTCACAAGCTACACAGGAAAAAAGAAAAAAAATCAAAAATCTAACCAAGCACCCTTCTTTTCTACTGAGTGGTCAAGAAATCATTAAACATAGAAAAAGAGAAGGAAGTACTTATTAGTAATTTTACTTGACATCAGCAGCAACCAAAAAAATCTTATTATGTTACATGGCAGCACAAACTGGCAAAATTATCTATAAAGTAGCTTTTGTCTCTCACAAAAAAAAAAAAAAAAAAAAAAAAAAAAAAAAAAAAAAATTTTAAAAAATTTTAAAATAAAAAAAATGAAAAGGAGTATCTATTCTTTAATCCCTAAAGGGAATGTGTCTAAGCAATTGCAGCAGACTAAGTGCTTCTATGCCAGTTTCAAAGGGGGGTTTTAAATGGTAGCTTCATTGGTGCATGCGGAGAGCATTTGTGGTTTGAAGGGGTTTTTTTAAGAGAGCGAGAGAAAGAAAGAAGTGATACCGAGTTCTGTTTTGGAAAACAGTCATTCAACACATGCTTTAGAATCTAACAAAACTTCTGAACAGATGCAAGAGAGGACATAATGTTTTTCTACTGCTCAAAAGGAATATTTATCTGTATGAAAAACTAAAAATTGCCAGCTTCCAAATAACACATGAAAAATGTGCTTTTATAACCGGATACTCCTAAAAATACTTTTTCTTTATGTTCAAAAGCAGTCAAGCATAGAGGGCATACTTGGCAACAAACATAAAATTCCTTAAATAAAAGTAATAACAGTTCCATTATAATAATTTATAGAATGAAAGTAACATAATTTCCATATGAACAATCCAATGCCTGGATACTTGATAAAGAAGGACAGTTGCAGCTATTTCGTATCAGTGGGAACAGAAACAGCCTATCTTCACAGGGGGAAAAAATCAGGAAAAACTACAACTTTAAAGCACTGAATTCAACTTCAATATTCTGTATGTGCACTTCATCACCTAGAAAAATTGATTACCTATTTGAAAAAGGATTGTTGTATGTGATGGCTATGTAGAGACAGAAAGGACTTAGTGAAGAACTTGAAAAATAATCAACAGCACATTTGAAAAGAAGCAGAAGAACTCAGTAATGCATTGAGCAAGAGACAAAAATTGTAATTACCTGACCATTCTGCTGTATAAACAAACTTATTTTGCAGTCATCACCACCACAAGCCAGTATTGGTACTAGAAAGGAAAAGAAGGTCTTCATTTTTTATAAGTTCTAATATTCTGTATCTGTAGGAAGTTCAAGTATTAGAGATCTTGATTAATTATATTATATATATATATATATATATATATATATATATATATATTTTATATCAACAAGCATTTGCTCTAAATACAGAAGAAGGAAGGAACAAAACAAAATTATTTAGAACTAAGGCAATTCAAGTTCCTAAATCAACTAAGATAGGTTTAGATGGAGTCAGAATAATTATTATACAGCAAATGAAAAGTCAAAAAATGGAAGACAGATGACCGCTCTCTGTATCCAAGAATACGAAAGCAATGAAACATTTTTCAATCAAGACTACTCAAGTCTTGAATAGTAGTTGACTTCTACTGGCTAACCTAGAAAGTGCACAAACCCTATCAATCAAACCAGAGAAAGTTGTGTCTGAGGTTAAAAAAAGAGAAGTTAGGCAGTGTATTAGCTTCTCTGTCCAAGAAAGGAGGACGAGGAAAAATAGTTAATGCTTACTCCACTCTTCTTTTTTTACATCATAAGGATGAAGTTTTACTGCTCAGGACTGAAACAGTAAAAGCAAATCAATTTAGTATAAAACTGTGAAGAAGTAAGTTATATGTTAAGGGCTAAACGTTTACATTTCTCAAGTCTGGATAGAAAACAAGATACTAAAATTCACTGAAATGAACTACTTCTTTTAACAAAAAGCCTCCATGACATCCCTTCATACAGATAATTTTATCTTTACTATGGATAGATAAAAAATCAACTTGAATATTCATAATATGTTTATTCTCTATACTAATTTCATCTTTCTACTTGTACAAAATCTGTGCCACTGTTCCTCTTGCACTTCTCAGTCACATTCCACACATTCTTATAGTTCCATCCCTTGCCTCTTTCTCTCCAACCTCTAAATCACATTTCACCTCCATCTCCTCCTCTCTTTAAAAGGTCTAAAAAAACCTGCTTTGGATTGCAGGTGATTAGCTGCTTTGAATGAAGACCTGGTTATCAGGTCCACAGGAACTGGGCAGGAATGACATTTTCTTCCACAAAATACAATACTATGGATGTTCTTGAAGACAGTATCATCCTTTCCTGAGAAACACATTTTATGAGCCATCACTGTAATTACATATTTACTCAATGGAATGAAACTTTAACTAAGAAAACCAAAGAGAGAGTTATGATGTAGTTGCTGTTGCAGACAAATGCAAATACTTTCACTCAAAAATTCTATCAAGAAATATATATCTGGCAAAAATGGACAAGTAAATTGTTTTTCACATAAATGCTTTGTGGTATTAGAATTTGGATCTGATTAAGATAAAATTTCTGCAGAGGAAATAAGAAAAGTAAGTTGGGTAAGCAGAGCTTTTCCAAGTTCACTTGCTCTTTTTTTTCCACCAGTTGTAATTCAGTTCAGAGGAGACAATTATTTACTGTCAGAGGTCAAGCCACATCATTAGCAATTATCCAGGTGGTAGGAAGAATCAGATTATATGACAAATGGCTGACCAAGATCTGTAAAATAGTAAATCCTACTGCCAGCATTTTAGAAGCAGAGTTTGTGCAAACACTGCAAAGCAAAAAGCAAGCAAGCAACCAAAACTGCACAAAGCTCTTCTTCAAGGCTAAACAGCAAATGTACAGAAACTCCTTAATGAAGAGGCTGCCAGAAAAGTGTTTAAGCTGCATTCCAGCTGCAAATGACTGGTCAGGTTTTTATGAGCAGTCTATCAGTTTTCCCTATTTGACTTCTTGACAAAAGTGGCTCAGTTTTTTAAAAAAATGATTTATTTTCAAGGACAATCAGTTAAAATCCTAGGCATCAGGAACGTCTTGTGAAAGTTAAACCATCCATTGCTTATGAATCCATTTTCAGTGCAAGCCTCAAATTTCTTTTCTTGGTGAAATTAGAGGTTACTGTAAATGCTTCAGGAAACGTAGTTTACAATTTTCAGAAAAGTAATTCTGTATTTAGTTCCTGACTTAAGAAATGCAGATTGTTCTCAAGAGAAAAGCTTCATTGAATCTCTGTGCAGCAGACAACTTTGCCTTCATAAAGATTCCTGAGCAACCCCTAAATTTATCACGGATCATTTTTCCCTGAAGATCATTAAAATTCCAAATTGCCATTAGAGATTAATGTTTCTGACAAATGATCAGCAGAGATATTTTTAATAATATATTTTAAGCTACTTTATTTAGATTTCAGAATTAACATACTCCGCAACTATATGGACCACTATATTAGGTTTAGGGAGAAAACAGTGGCTATGCTTGATTAAAAGCCTCTTTATAGATTTCTATAGGAAACATTTCTATATATTTATAGTTCAAAATCTAAACCATTTCTTGGCAATTTTAGCAACAGAGGTAATTCATATTGGAATCAGAACAAAAAAGCAAATGTCTAGAAATTTTTTTTTTATTCCATACAAAATGAAATTTTTGTGCAATTTGAAAATAATTTCAGTTCTTAAGAAAAGTAAGGCACTCTTTTTCAGTTTATGAGCACTGTACTGCTTTGGATAACTAATCTGAGCTGGTATGGGAAGAGCTCATAATAAAGGATTGTCCTGCTCTTAATGTAACTTTAAGCAACACTGGTTTTGGGGATTCTGGAAAACAAATTCCTTGCTATTCCACCATTCAAATGCAATTTGAGTTTCAGAAACATTTAGTTTTAAGAACTAATATGATATTTTTCATCTATGGTGTTTTCAGAATGTATAGTTACTTCTCTTTTATACAACATGACTTCAACATTGAACGATGCACTACTCTAGTGTAACAGTGGGACTTGCTTACCTGTACAGTACCATAAATGAAGATATAATCTATTGTTTTGCAATATGAGTGTTATACTCATATACCACACCACAGGCACCTCACTTCTAAAGAATATTCACACTTGCAGTAATGATTTTAATCTACCCTCAAGCCTTTTAACTTCATCTTAACAAGCACATATTAGTGTATTTGCAGGAAAAGAGAGAGAGGTGCTCTTTGCTGGCACAGATGCTGCTTTTGCTGTCAGACAGGCTCTGAAAACAGACACTGGCATTCCCAAATGGGACAACATATCTTAATAGAGCTTCCATAGCTCCCAGAATTATCAAAGTCAAAGGATATGCTTGTAGGCATATAATCAAAACAACACATCAGTGTGGAATGCATGAAGCAAAGAGCTGAAAATTCCAGATACAGTACTTTTTCAGTTGGGAGCCTGGCAGGCCTTCATCCCGGTGAAAGACTAACGATACTTAAACTTAATTCAACCCATGTACCTGGCTTGAGGATATATCTGCTTTATTTAAAAAAAAAAAAATAAAAAAAAAAATAAAAAAAAAAAGCTTCTACCTATTTGCACAAAAAGAGTCTGTAGTAGCCTGCTAAATCTAACCTTTCTGTTAACAGAAATCTACATAAACCATACTGAACAGTCAAGTTAAAGTAGTTCAGCATTTCAATTTTTTCACATTTAAGACTGAGTAGGGGATAAACACTGCTTGGGAGACTATGGGTTTTGATGCAGGCCTTCAGATTTTTTCTGAATCTTTCAACAAGAACAAACATATACAGCAGTACCACAAGGAGCAGGTGGAATTAACAGCATCATCCTATCCCATTCATTTACAGCACTCATTACCTCATTTTAAAGCTTTCCACCTCAAGAGTTCAGCTAAACAACTCCATCTGAATGCCATTTTGAAGACACTGCAATCAGTCTGTGTCTTTAATTACTAAAGAGTTCAGAGAAAATCTTTAGATACAAGAACAAGCTTAAGCAGATTTCATAGAAAACAAAAACTGTGGCTCACAGGTCTGGAGTCAGTCAACTGAAAATCTATTTTGTAGATTTCTTAGATTTTTCTTCCTGCATTGATATTCAAGATGTGCAGCTTTACTTACCATCGCTGCCAGGCAAGAAGGATAAGCAGACATCCATAACAAATCCATTTCCAAACTGCAGAATTTCAATGCATTTAGCTGGAAAACAGGAACAGACACTGTTGATCTCCTTCACTATAATTATTACAGTTACACTGTCATTTCCTTCTGTAATATATAGTTAAAATTTCCCATCCATTTTTATTTTAAGAAGCTGAAAAAAAAACCTACATTTTTTCAGAAGCCTAAACAATAATACCTTCTGTGTGGCCATAAAAATTCATCCAGTTAGTTGAATTATAAGGTAATACTGAGTATTAAATCTATATAGCTTCACTGTGGTAACACATCAGAAGCAATAAATATTACAAAATATATCCTGTGGCAACAGCATTCACAACACAGGAAAATCCTGAAAAAAAACCTGAATCTGTTTGCTACAACAGCAGCTAGAGAGATGAGCAAAAGCCTGCAAACATCCCTGAGATCCTGGAAATGGTTAAACTAGCAAGCCATCCAGATCAAAATAAACAAGAGGATAGCAGAAAAAAAACCTTTCTACAGCAGAAGAATTAGCCCCTCTCACTGTCACCACACCAGCAAGACAAAATGAGAAAAGACAGGACTTCATGAGGTTCTTTGGGAGCACCAAAAATGCCTTCCAGAACATGGAACTGTAGATTGGCTACTCCCAATTCTCTCATGTAGGCAAGGCAATATGAAATCTTCAAATACACCAGAGAAGGAAGAAAATAGCTGAAGAAATGCAGTCACTACAACTAAACCAGCAAACAACACCTTAAATCTCAATTATCTATCCAATTTATTTCTTATGTATTTTAGAATGCTGTTTTCCCGTATTTCCATGCAAAGGCCTAGTTCAACAGAAGGTCAAGATCACATTATCCCCAACTTCATTGGATTCAAGCCAACAGGAAAAAACAAGTGACCAGTTAAACCTCACCTTTCTAATGCCAGGATTAATCATTTTACTACATAATTTCAGTTCACACATGCATGCAGCTAGTCTGCCTCTACATTACAGAGCAAAACAATGGTTCAGAGTATCATAAGCTGAATACGTATTTTAAAATAAAGTAAACTCAGGCCACACATGCCTGATAAAGTATAAAGATAAATCATTCTGCAGAACAAATCTGACCCAAGGCTTTTAAAGAGTAATTTTAACGAGTAATGTACTAAAGTCTGAAGAGAAATCAATGTAGTTGCATTACTAAGATGTTAGTATTTAATACCTAATGGATAAGCATTCATGATTCTTACTTAGCCAGTAAGTTACCCCTAACATTAAAATAAGCGTTACCTTCTGAACCATGCCGAGACCAGATTCTCACAGTAGAGTCAGAGGCTGCAGAAGCTACCAGCAGATTTAAATCAGGTTCATCTGACTGGTAGACAGCATCCACAGCAAAAACAGCTTCCGTGTGGCCTTTCAGAGGAATGCTTTTCACAAGCTGAACATGTGAGAAAATTTTACAAAGTTTTAAATTCTGGTAACTTACATGACAGAATTTTTAAAGCCATTTTAGGAAAAAAAAGTAATACTGAAAATGAGTTCTATACCTGCAATGACAGAGTGTCTGCCAAGCTGTGCTTAAGCTAGACCATATTCCAGGAAACCCAGAGAAGGGATACAGCAGCGATGAATATTAACTTGGTAAGACTTTGCTCAAAGCTGAACAGAATTAAATGCTCCTGTGTACACTACATAAACCTCACCCTTCCATCAGGGAAGCTGGAAACAGTATAGAAATTAGAAAAAGCAGTTTTCCTTCCTTTTTCTCCTTCTCTTGTCCCTTACCCTGAGGAACATCTCCCAAAAGTTTGGAGAACCTTAGTGAAGGAGACAGAGCAGAGAACACAATGGATTAAGCAGCAGCTACAGCAGCTCTAGCAGCAGTGTTCAGCATGTTCTCACAAACCAAAACAGCTTTTTACTCCTTCAAATGCCAACATGAAAAACCAAACTGCTAAATTTAGACAATGAATACAGGTGATTCAATTTGCAATCTGTTCCCCACTAGCACAAAGATCAAAATGAGAAGCTTTTAATTTTGCAACCAGAAGGCATCCAGCATTTATCCAAATTTTATCATAGACAAACTTGACATCTCTTTCCAAAATACAGCCTGGTAGGCCCCAGTAAGAATTTTTGATTGGTTCAATACACAACTTTGTTTTTATGAATTTACACTAGTCTAGAACTGCCATTAAAATGTGCACATTTAGCCACATTCTTTTGAAATTATTGCCATATGGCTGTGCACCACATCAGCAGAAAAAGTTTATTAAAAAGTCTGTAGGTTAACTCAAATAAATGCATGAACAGTTACAATGGATCAGGATCAGAAATAACTTATTTCTGAGAACTCTCCTCCATCAAAGTAGGTTCATTTCCCCTTACTATGCATTCTCATGCATTTTAAAATGGCAAGTCTCGTAACCTACTTTGAGACAGATGATGAAATGGATTATCTACACAGCCACTCACAATCCACTGCCTAATAAGCAAGATTTTAAAAGCTAGATAATAAAGTGGTTTTTTTTCACCAAAATTTCAGGTCATTCTGAAGGCTCTTTCATACAACACTGAATCTTTTGCCTTACATTTTACAGTACAAATAATAAATTAGTATGTCCCCTTACTTTTATCCATTTGTCTGACAAAAGCCTATTATTGCACAGTTTTTTATTTTCATTTTTGTTAAACATCTACTCCAACTTGTATATCATCCTGTCAAGACTATATACATACAAACCCCACACCGCTGCACAGGTTGACCAGAAATCACTAGAAATGGATATAAGGAAACAAGGAAAAAGGGTACAAAAAATGCCAGCTCAGAATGGGCTTCATGGTTTAGAAGTTTTAAGGTGGTTTAAAGAAAACAGCCATGTGAGATTAGAAAGCTGATCAGTCAAGAACAGGGTTTTCCAGACACCTAAACAAATCCACTCAATGATTGACAGGTTAGTCAATTTCTTTACCAATGGTGATTTGAAAAAGACGAACCAAAGAAAAGAGAAAACAACATTTATAGTAAAACATATCAAGATAGAGTACAGACAATTTCAAGGATATACACACCAGGTTCAATTAAAAAAAAAAACAGAACCAAACAACCAGTCCAAGTGAAACAAATAGTATGAACCAGGAATACAGACAGAACAGACAATTTGTGATATGTGAGAAACTAGTATGGAGGAAGACTTGAAAACAGGTTTTTCCTGCTTACCTGATTATTCCAAGTTACTGTATCTTTCAATTCCCAAAGAATAAGTTGTTTATCAGATCCACCAGAAATTAACTCTGTTTCAGAAGCTAAAAAAATATGTTTTGGTTAGTTCAGAGTACACTTAACTTTGTAACAGCAACATAAGCAGTTCTGCTGGTTACTAGTCACAAAGTATCACTGGCAATCCACCTTTCCACCAAAATAAAGTATGGTTAATAGGAGTTGCACTGTTCAGAAAAGATTAAGAGCAAAGATATTCCCTAGGAAAACAGAAAGAGAAAATTCACAGCACTATTTAAAGTTCTGTATGAAAGTGCTCAAGGGTCTTTCCAAAAGACCCCCAAATCCAACAGTGTAAATTAATCTTTTGGGGCTTTTTTTGGTCTTTTTGGAAGAAAAGAAGGCAAGAGAAATCTAAGCAAACAGAATTCAAAGCTTCACAAGAAAATTTAATTCCCAAGTTCCTGAAAACAACTTATTTTAATAATTTTTAATAAGAATATGGTTAAGTGCAACTTGTTGAAAGGCTGGCAGTTTATATCACTATCAAAAACTCATGTTTGCACCTCAGTACTTCTCAAAAAAAGAAAGTAGCGCATTACATTAGCAGTCTAATCAGCAGTTGCATTTCTCTTTTTCAGTGAGTTTCCATAAACATCTAAGGACAAGAATATATGCCTATGAAAATCCTGCCCTAAACAATGTTAAATCCTGGAATTACTATTCAGCAAAAGCCTTATAAATGTCACAAACATTTCTATCTATCTAAAGATTCTTTTTTTTGTGCACACAGCCTCTATGTAACTTCAGAGTTTTATAATCAGAGATTGCTGAAAAGGCATTGCAAATGAGTTCACAAAGTCAAAACACGCAAAACTCCAAACCTTGCTGAAGAGACTGGGAGCAGAACAAGCAGCAGAAGCCATCGACCTGTGTGAGCTGCCACAGCCCCAGGCAAAAATCCTCCTGGGGTGCCCTTGGCTGTGGGGCTGGGAGCAGAGATCCCCTCACCCACCAGGCAGCTCGCCCGGGTTTGGCAGGTCACATTCCTGCAGATACACCTGTTATAATGAGGCTACACCTGGAGTACTGTGTTCTGAGCCCCTCAATTCAGCAGGGGCACTAACGTGCTGGAGCAGATACAGAGATGGGCAGTGGAGCTGATAAGGGTCTGGAGCACGCATCTCATGAGGAGTGGCTGAGGGAGCTAGGCATGTTTAGCCTGATGAAGAGGGCGGACCTTTCTTACTCTCTACAACCACCTGAAAGGACGGAGGAGCCAGGTGGGGGTCGGTCTCCTGCCCCAGACAGCAAGTGACAGGATGAGACAACGCGGTGTTAAACTGTGCCATGGGAGGTTTAAGTTAGACATCAGGGAAAATATCTTCACAGCAAGGGTGCTTAGACATCAGAATGGGCTGCCCAGGGAGGTGGTGGAGTCACTATCCCTGTAGGTATTTAATGAAAAACGGGACGTGGCACTCAGTGCCATGGTCTAATTGACACAGTGGTGTTGGGTCACAGGCTGAACTCGATGATCTCAGAGATACTTCCCAAACTAACCGATTCTGTGAAAATCCCTACTGGGACGCTGGGCATAAAGCGAAAGGATGCACTGCAGGCGTCGCAGACCCCCAGTTCCAGCGAGTACAGCGCAGCCCCGCACTGCCGAGCCTCCCCCGCCTCCCGAACCCCGCAAGGGGGAACCGGCCCGGCCCCACCGCCGCACCGCACCCCGAGGGACGCTACTCACCGCCGTCCCGCCGGCGCACCCAGCGCACGCAGCTCACCCTGCCGGCGTGCCCGCGGAGCGCGGCGACCGCCCGCCTCACCTGCGGGACGGACAGACAGCACCGAGCGTCAGGGACTGCTCCCGGTCTCGGTCCCGCTCCCGGCCCCGGCCCCACCCCAGAGCGCATCAGCTCACCGCCGGCTCGTAGAGGACGACGTCGTGGCAGCTGCCGAAAGCGAGGAGGCCGCCACGGCCCCAGGCCACGGCGCCGCCGCCCGCCCGGTTGGCGCAGCAGGCGACGTGACAGAGAGACACGGGCGCCGCCATCTTCCCGCCGCCGCGTGCGCGACCCCGCGCGGCTCCCGTGGCAACGACCCTGAGGGGCGGGGCCTGGGGGCGGGGCCTGAGGGGCGGGCGGAGCGGGGCGGGGCGGTTCGCGTGTGGGGATTCCGGCGGGGTTTTAGTCTGTCCTGCGCCTTTTGCCGAGGTTTCAATAGCTTAAAACTTTACTCTTTGCTGGTTCCTGTGAGGAAATTCCTCCTGATGTCCAGCCTGAATGACCCCTGGTGCAGCTTAAGGCTGTGTCCTCTCATCATGTCGCTGGGTGTGTGGGAGAAGAAAGCGCGCCCCCGCCCCTCCCCGCCCCGGCCGCAGTCTCTTTTCAGGGAGTTATAGGGATTGATAAGGGCCCCCTGAGCCTCCTTTTCTACAGGCAAAAACAACCCCAGCTCCCTCCGCTGCTCCTGGATTTACCCTCTGGACCCTTCACAAAGTGGATTCCACCTGAGCTGAGAGCTGAGTAGCAGAGATCGTGTCGCTGATACCCATTCCTGGGCTGCTTCCATCGCCTGTGAAGCCACCTCCTGATAAAGACTCATGCTGAAAATAAGTCTCTGACTTCGGGATGTACTTAGTATTGCCGTGTACGATATCCTAAAAGTGCTGTTGTGGAAAGTGCGAGACTTTGCAACTGAGCAATGGCCAGGCTCAACAGCTTGATCTGAGTATGTTTGAATATCTCTCTTTTCAGGGCAAAAAAAATGAGAACAGAGTAATTAGTGAATTCCATGTGTTAAATTTTTATTTTTTCATTCTTTGATGTACTTATTACCCTTCCTGCACAAGAAATTGAAAACAAATCAAGAAAAATAAAAAAATACTGCAGTGGTATTCTAGTTTTACTTGCATGGTCACTGGCCTTGAGAAACAGGGTCACAGTACAGGGTATTACACTGTATAGATTTGCTCAAGTTGTATCAGCCGCTTGGCTTCACAGGTTGAAGGGTTTTGCTAGTTCCCAGGAGCCACAGGTGCAAACAGCTGCCCCACAGGCTGAGTAGGAGCCTCAGCAGGACCTTCAAGACATCCACTCTGCCTCCAAATGCACTGCCCCACACATGCAGAAGGCCTGGAGCAGAAGCCAGGGTGAAGTGTAAATGGAGAGCTCAGCTATGCAACCATGGAAAGGGAGAGAAGCAGAGATGTGCCTCCTGTCCCCAGACCACACCTAGGATATCCTGAAATAACTGAAACTGAGCTAAAAAGCTGGGAAGTCTGGGCTGGAGGGAGAAGCTGGCTTTATGGGGCTGTGCAAGAGGTGGGGGCAGGAAAAGAAAGCAGTGAAAAGCAAGCAGGCAGCCAGAGGAAACACTCTGCACAGCACATGGAACATTTTGGGCCCTAAACCTCTCCTGCCAAGCCTTTATGTCCCTGTGTGTTCTTGAATCCTGGCTGTCGGCAGCGCTGTAACCTGACACAAAAAACATTGCAGATAGGCACAGTTGTTTTCCAGTGGGTATGAGAGGAAGGAAGCTGTGCCTGATCACACAGAAGATACAGCCAGAAATGTTAGCTGCTAGGGGAACAAATGACTCCTAGGAGAAAAATGCATGGATCCAGTCATCAAAGCATGCCTTGACTGAGGAGTGCTGTCTGGAGCTGCCAAGGATGGCTGCAAACAGTCAGGTTGCACAGCAACCCCTTCTCAGCAGGCCTTGCCAGGGCTGGAGTCAGGGCTCGGCAGAAGGAGGTCGGGCACTGCCAAAAAGCTGGGTCATGTTAAAGGAGCTGCGTCTGTTGCTGTGGGAACAAAGCTGGCTCTGTCTGTGATTGTAGGCATAAGTGTCACCAAGATGGACTGGGTGAGAGGCTCCTCCATGACACAAGCAGTTAACTCAGCTGAGAGATAACCTGCTGCTTTTGCTGTCCTGTGAACAGTTTTACTGGGGTAAAGTTGCTGCTTGCAGTGGAGATATTAGGGATTGTATCATGCCTGAGGGTGCAAGGGTACTGCAGCCCTGTGCTGCAGGGTTTTCTGGGGCTGGTCATTGCACAGCCAGTTTGAGATACCACATTGTGGAGAGCTGCTAGTTCTAGTGCCAGCTATTGACAGTGATTGCCACTTTTTCCCAAAAACAGGTCTGACACTGTCACCCCTAACACAGTCCAACACTGAGAGAACCAACACAGAATATGGATTTAGAAGTGCCATGAGGAATGCTGTAGCAACACCATGGTGCCATGGCTAAAAATGCACAGGAAGCTGGATTTATGTCAGGACAAATCAGCCCAGATGAGCCTAGTTTCTACTTGTCATAAGTACTCTGTCTGATCAAGGCCTCATTCAAGTGAGACTCTGAGCCTTTGGTCAAACCTAAGAAAATTTTTTCTGAATTCTAATGTTACAAGATCTTCTCTTGAAAATATCTGGAGGATATTGTATGAGGAGTTTAGAGTATTTAATTTCTATGGAACTAATATACCTTTTAGGAACATGTGCTTTATAAGGAAGTAATAGTGATGGTCAGTGATGTTACCAGGATGGAAAAGGACATACTCTGGACTTTTCACCAGCTGCCAGTCTTCATTCATAGCTAATATCCTCATGGAATTAAAATCTCTTGTAGAGACCCAGAGAAGTTGGTGCTTCCTTCCCCTTAAGAGAGGACCATCACGTCTGTCCTTGTTTTCCTTCATATTCCCAGAAAATAACTTCCTTATTTTTCAGAAATAGGTATTAAAACACTCTTCCTCTTTTTTCTCCCTTAGTGTAATTTTTGAGACACAGAAAGAACTCAGTTTATTGGATATCAGAGATGGTTGTTATGGTGCCTAAGCAAACTTCAAAAGTCACTCCATAGTTTTGTTCATATCTCTTATGTGTCCCAGTTTTCTGCCAATGGAGGTACATCAACAAGCTCTGATAAGGGAGATACTGCTTGAACAAAAGCTTTCTTGAGCTTGAAATAAGCTCGCCAGTTAGTTAGACACTGGGAAAACTTCTGTTCCAATAGTAATTTAGTAGAAAAATAGAAATTTTGGATAGTATGAGTAATTTTGATGGTATGCTCATGTTTGCAAGTGAGGTTTTGCAGACAGAGATGGCTTAGTGCCCTTTATACCCAACTCAGTTATGCCTGCAACTTTGAGAGACAGAGCAGATACAACACTAATCAAAAAATTTTATTTAGTGTTTAATATACTTATCTGTGTCTAAACATTGATATGAAAATATAATAAGATGGCAAATATGTTAAATCAAAGTTTAATGCTTTCTTTTATTGGGTGAAATCTTCTTGATGTACAAGAATATTTGTTAATAGACAGGAGTCATTCTACATGACACTATGAAAAGCATCAGTCACATGTTAGGTTTGCAGTTTAATTATATGTAGTTAAGTTCTATAGAAGAAAGTTCAAAAGTTGTTAAATGAGCAAAGCCAGTACTCAAAGGCTGGGAGCCTTGTTCTTGTAAGTTGTTGAACTTAGCCTATCTTTATGTGTCTTCATTGTATACATTCTTATGAAGTAATCCCTAATGAAATTGCCTCATATACAAGTTACTGTTTGCTATTTTTACTTTAGGTTGTTTGCCTCCAGTAGCAACTTGGATGAGTAGTGCCTAGTGAATGAGACAGCTATTCAGTATTTTAATGTCTCCTCATTAGCTATACCATGGCCCAAGGCTTAATTTGTTGTACAGTAGTCTTTTCTGTACACAGAATTATCTTTTTCCATAGATTTTTTTTTTTTTTTGTTACTTCTACTGCCACAGCACCTAAATGTCTCAGGAAAAACCTTCTGAGTTACATTTTTCTTTATAAGATAACTCTTAGGCAGAGAGGTATTATTATATAAATTTCCTGGGGTCAATTTTGCCTACACCAGAATTCATAATAAAATCATAGTATGGCTTGAGTTGGAAAGGATCTTAAAAATCCCCTACTTTCAAACCCCTGCCATGGGCAAGGACACCTTCCACTAAACCAGGTTGCTCAGGGCCCCATCCAACCTGGATTAGAATACTTCCAGGAATGGAGCATCCACAGCATTCTCTGGGCCACCTGTTTCAGTGCCTCAGCACTATCACAGCACAGAATTTATTTCTAGTGCCTAACCTAAACCTGTTCTCTTTCAGTTTGAAGCCATGCCCCCTCTTCCTATCACTACACTCCTTGATAAATAGTCCCTCTCCTATTTTCTGTAGTTTCCACCCACTTTAGGTACAAGAAGGCTGCGCCAAGATGTCCCCAGGGACTTCTTTTCTGTAGGCTGAACAATCCCAAATCTCTCAAGCACCATAGGTCTTTAGGGGTGAAATCCCTGTTGTGAAAGACAGAGAACAGCATTCAGGAGAGTGACAAACTGTTCACAGCCTCCTTTGCCTTCAGCTTGGATTGAGGGCATTCAAAACTTGGAAATCAGATTCCACCCCTAGAACACTTCTGATGGCTGTGCCAAGGTTTCATCTGAAGGATCAGAGAATGGAGCACTGTGAAAACAAATATTAAACAATAGTGACCAAAACCATAAAGATGAGTTTAAATAACTTCCCAGCTTCACAGAGGATATCCTGTACAACAGCTGGGAAGAACTTCATTGCCTTTGACATCTTGAAAACAGATCCAGCCTCTTCCTTTTTGCCAGCTGTGGGATCTGTGTTGGAAGGCATTCCAATGTGTGAGGAATACTAATTTGTAGGTTTGCTAGGATTTCCATCCCTTGAGCATGCACCTACCAGATTTGATGCCAGAAGGGATGATCAAGGAGAAGTGTCATTCTCAAAGTTACTAATTAAGTCAATTAAAATTCAGCATGAGACTTTTTTTAACAGCCACTGGAACAATTCTGGAATTGTGGGTCCTGCTTTCAATAAAAATTAAGGTTTCTAGTGTATCTTGAGTATAATGTAAGCCTGGGGTATCCTTTCTGAATACATTTCTCAAGATAAAAAAGCCGATATCGTTACTTGAATAGATTTAATTTTAAATGTTTAGAGTACATTTTTAGAAACAATTTCTCCTTTAATTCATCTCTCTGAAGACTGAAAGTTGAATGGTGCTGGTGAAAGAAGTTGAACTGAACAAATCTTAACTATAGCTATTTCCATTTTTCTTGAAGGCTGTATTTTAAGTATTCTATGAATAGCTTAAATCCCTACTGCCTAAATGGATTTCTGATTTTCTAAAAAAAACCAAACAACTAATTATTTAGAAATATAATTCAAAGTTATTTCCTCAAACAATGACTCTAAATTGCTGGCTGAAAGAAATTCTGCATAAAATCTTCCTTTTTTAAAGAGAGACCTAACACAAACATGACCTAGAAAATTGCTTGGGAAGAAAAAAAGAGAAAAAGGATGAAACAGCTTGTCACATAATCGAACTGATTATGCATTATGTTTTTGAAACAGAAGCTCTAAAAAGAGACATGATAATGGGCATTCATTCCAGAGGGCGTACGTGTACAAGCACACATGCACACACACACAAAAGAAAAAGTACATGGAAATGCCATCTGGAATAATTAAGGTAATATTTTACATTTAAATTCTGTATTAGCAGCAGTTCTTGTAGGACTTTTATGGATATTGTTCCACACCATAGAATAATATCCCCCAAACCCAAAAATAAGTTTTTTAATAATCTCCTGATGTATCTTTTCATGCTCATTTAAAAATCCCAAACCTAACATGTTGAGTTAATATCAGTTGGTGGTTTTATCTGTGCACACACACACTTATCATGTAGCCACATCCAATGCATATATATTTAGAATGAGTTTGATCATGAAGTATTTTTTACATAACCTCCAGAAGAATATGCCTGATCCAAAGCCTTCAGTTTGTCAAAGCAGTCAGAGATTCCCAGTATTTGATGAGGCTTTGAATCAGAGTTCTGGTTATTGACACTAGGAGCTGGCTACCTTTTTTATCTGTATGATAATGCCACACTTCCCTGCTCTTTGTCACTGTCTCACTCCCAGGAACTTGATGAGCACAGGTAGGAACATTAATAACCTTCTACCCTGCTGGTCTGAAGCTGTCATGGGTTACAGCTCCAGGGAAGTACAAACAGCACTGTAAGTTTGTATGAGGAAATCCCCATTCCCAATGCTAAGTTCTCAAAGGCAAATGTCTGCTGACTCCCACAGCTGCAGAGCAAAGAGGCATATGACACAGCATATCCTATACAGCAGCCTGCTTGTGTTCCATGAAACTTCTTCTAAGAAAGATAATGAAAAACTCTCTCACTTCTGTCAAAATTCCTTTTTAAAATGGGGGGGGGGGGGATTTTTTTATTTTCACTGTTGGTGTACATTGGTGTGCAAAGTTTCTGTAGTAGAAAACAACTTCTATGGAGAATTTGATGAACTGCTTTACCACACATTATAGATGTGTGAAAGGCTTGAACCTCTCCCACCACAGGGACCACAAAGTCCCCTGTGCCATTCAAGCTGGAGTTGCTTTTCCCTTGTCATCCATAGCAGGACACAGCCCAGTCAAATGCCACAAGCCACAGAAGAGAAATAAAAAATACTTTATTTTGCAAGGAAGAAACGTGATTTCTGTTTGATGTGGCTTGGCTTAAATAAGAGCCTCAGAGGAAGACTTCATACCACACTAGCATTAAGAAAGCATTGCTAACAAGAAAGGTATTTCCTACAGAGATGTAAGAGTGAATAGTAGTTGATAGTAAAGAAATTTAGAAGGGAAAAAATATTGAGTGAACATGAGGAAAAAAATTCCCACTGAAAAATCAGTTAAACCAGGTTAGAAAATTGCAGTGTCATGAACAGGAACTTGTGATATCTCTCCAGATTTAAGGTAGTGAGATCTGCTTTGCACCTAAACCTGGAGTTCAGCCTCCTTCTTCTGCATAATAATTCTAAAAAACATACTCTTTGGACATCAAGCAGTTATTTTGATACTTAAAATTATCTCACTGGATAAAATAGAAAATGAGTTTGCATAAGAAAAACACCATGAAATGGAGAGAACAAGAAATATGAAAATATAAAAATCTGTATCATTTTAACCATTTAGAAAAACACATACAGCATATAGCTCATGCTGGCATTTCCAAGCACATTATTTTTAACTCTCACATGCTAAAATGTTTTGAGGCAAAGTATTTTGTCTACATTTCCAGTCAAAAATTGAACCATTTAAAGAAGTAAAATAGAGAAGCAGGGATGTTTAGAGAACAAGGGCAAAAGCAATCTCTGCACCAGTGAGCCTTACAGGACATTCTGCAAATAGCTTTGCATGAAAGAACCAGGCAGAAGGGGCATCTACCAAAAGCCTGCAGTGCAGACTGGAATTCACTCCTGAGAATCAAACTTCTGCACACTCAGCAGTAGAAACACTCTGAGAGTAGATCCTTAGCTTTCATGCTGCATTAACTGTCAACAAAACCAGACTTACACAAGGCTAGGGTAAACTTCTACCTCATTTTGAGTGCATGAAAAATCATCATTTCACCAAGGAATATTGTCAAGGTAAATTGCAACTTGCCTCATAGCTTCTTCCCCAGTTTCCATCCAAAAAGTCCATCATCCATGTAATCAGCAACAGCAAAAGTTTGCTTTTGCCAGGCTTTCCCTACAGTCCAAGACATGGAGAGCTATATCCTCCTGGTTATATATACAAACTGTGGGGAAAACAGGTTGGAGAAAGAGATCTGGAAATTTTGATTATTTGATTGATTGATTGATTGATTGATGGCAGTTTGAATATGGGTCAGCAGTGTGCCCTGAGCCAATCACATCCCGTGGTGTGTCAGGCACAGCATTGCCAGTTGGTTGATGGAGATTATTATCCTGCTCTGCTCTGCACTGGTGCTGCCTTACCTTTAATGTTGTGTGCAGTTTTGGGCACTACAATGTAAGAAGGATATCAGACTGTTGGAGTGTGTCCAGAGAACATGACCAAGTTGACAAAATGTCTTGAGGGCAAGACTTCAAGGGGTGGCTGAGGTCACTTGGTTTGTTCAGTTTTGAGAAGAGAAAGCTGATGGGTGGCTTCATTGCAGTCTACAGCCTCCTCAAGGGGGGCAGTGGAGGAGGAGGTGCTGAGCTTCTCCCTCTGGTGACCAGCAACAGGACATGAGGAAATGGAATGAAGTTGTGTCAGGGGAAATTCAGATTCTTCATTGCAATGGATTCTTTATTGTAACTGGAACAGGCTCCCCAGGGAAGTGGTCATGGCATTAAGCCTGTCAGAGTTCAAGGAGTATCTGGATGATACTCTTAATTTTAGTAAGTAATTTTAGTAAGTCATGCAAAGAGCAGGGAATTGGCCCCAATGATCCTTATGGGTCTCTTCCAACTTGAGGTATTCTATGATCCTTTTCCTAGTCTGTCATTACCTTCTAGAAACTTTATTTTCCCTTTTCTTATCCTTTTCCTTCTCCTATTCACTTCCCTGTTGCCTTAACTTCTGCACTGAGTGTTTTACAGAATGCATTATGTTCAAGGAGCTGGCAATCCTGAACATCCCTGTTCCACTGGGCCTTGTACACAGGGCTGGAGCAGCCCATTCATTAGTGTGGGAGCCACCCCACACCAGCCTGAGCTACACTGGTGTCTGTGGGATGGAGATAACATTCCAAGCTGTTGGAAGACTGCCTGTTAGCTGGACAGCCCACTCAGATAATCTGTAACTTACAAAACTGTTGAGAAAGGTGACTTTTGTGTGGATCAGGGGGTGAAGCACAGCTCTCCTGCCTGGGAGAGGGCTGCCTGTGGAGGAGTGAGTGATTAGCTCAGTAGGATGCAGCATGATGCTACCAACACCAGGGTCACTGTTTGATCCCCACATAGGCCATTCACTTTAGAGTTGGACTCGATGATTCTGGTTCCTAGCAACTCAGACTATTCTGTGTGATCACATTTCTGTGTGACCCCTGCCACTGTAACCCCGAGCAAGCACAGGTGGGTGCTGGGCTGCCTGCCCAGCAGGGTCCTTGGGCTGTGCCAGGCCTCCAGGGTCACCTCACCTGCATCACAGTCACAGAGCTGCCTGCAGGCAGCTCCCACACCATACCAGCAACTGAGCCTCCTACGTGGCCTTGCCCGTATCTAACCATACAGCAAAAACTTCTGTGAGCATCCTTCGGGAACAGAGATTCTTGTGAGAAAATCCTGTGTTAGCTCAAAGAACCTAAAGGGGGAGGATGCAAGAATGTCTCTCCACGGACAGGATCTGCTCTGTGCAGAATTCCTTGGGGAAATCCATCTGGCTCCATCAGATGCTGCATGAGCACCAGAGTGCCCAGCATCTGAAGGGATATAAAATGTACTCGCTGTATATATATTTCTCATTGTACGAAATCTGATATTTTATGGAGCTGTTTAATTTTCTTGTTGATACTTTTCTTGTTGATATCCATACAAGCCCTGCTCTGTCCCTTTCCCCCTTCACCTCACTCCCTCCTCTGAGCAGAACAACCTCCTCTACCTCTTCCCTACTGCAGATGTAAACCTGCCCTCTAATCCCACCACCCCTTTGCACTGTCAGCTCACTACCCTCCCCACAGCCCTGAGGGCCAGGCCATGGAAAGGCTTTAAAATGCTCATAAAATGGCATAAAGTTCAGGTACAGAGGACTGAAATACTCTGTCACCCATTCCTTTAACAAAAAAAACCCCCAAAAACCTACCAAACAAACAAAAAGCAACAAACACCCCCCCCCAACCCCGAAAAAAAAAAAAAAAGAAGTTGAGAGATCTGCACTGAAGAGTTGCATACATGCCTCGTGCAGAAACCAGCTACACTGGGCTGGGGAGCTGCCTATCATTCCCAGACTATTCATGTCCTTAATGCCACCAAATCATCCAAAAACATATAGCAAGCAAACAAGATAAAGGGGAACTGCTGAGATGACTTCTACTTTCACACCTCTCTGCTTTTTGTTTAGCTCTTTGTGAGACAGGCTTTAAATTATTCTGTTTTCAATAGCCTTTTTCTTATTTTTTTCCCCTGATTGTCATTAGTCATTGCCTGACTTGGAAGCGCTCAGGATCTAGGGAAGCCAAGGCATTTTTGTTCAGCTGTCAGGTGAGGCTTGTGACAGATGGCAAAACTTTATTCTTAGTGAGAAGTTTTTCTGCCACAGGTCTCCAGCAAGGGAGTCCTCCCTCCCTGAGCCTGCAGTGAGCCCAAGGTCACTGTGGCAGGACATGCTCAGGTGAGGATCAGGGAAAAACACAAGCCCCGGGGGCATCTGTAACAGTTTGCAAGTGGTGGTGGTACCCTGAGGACTGTTCTGCCTATTGAACACCAGGGAAATAATAAGGATGGAAGCAAAAGGATAAACCTTTAGCCTTGGGGAAAACTGAAAAAGGTGCTTTCACATTGGAGCCAGAAAAGCAACAAAAAATTGTGTTATTAACTTGGGCTTTATTACAGCCTGCATCCAACTGCATCAAACATTAGTCATCTGTACAGAATTTTTAGTAAAAGGAATTACTAAACTATAATGAACATAACATTCTTATTTTATAATACAGTACAAAAGCAACTAAAGTATTAGCAGGTAAGCTCTAAGGCTATAGACCCAGCTTCTTATGGTCATATTTGAACTATATAATCTCTAATGATTCTTTCATATTTTTCCAGATGTACACCAATGGAATTATTATCACAATCTTTTCCAATTTCCTGATAAAAGGCATCAATGTGAATAAAAAAATTATGGAATAGTTGTGATTAGCTTTAGGACATGTAAGAGTCATGATATTGCTCTTGTATATTTGTAACTTTCTGTATAAAAATTTAAATCTAAACAATATTTTCCGATCCTCTTTTGAATATGTAGCACCTGCTAGGAAGTAAACATAGATTTTCTTGTACTGTATAAAAGATGTCAATGTTCTATAAAACGTTAAGAAAATGTTTTAAACATGATCTTTTTTTTTTACATGAGCCTTATTTTTCTCCTTAGATCTGTGAAGAGAATATGTTTTCCTTCTTGCTATTTCCATCACATACATAAAAAAATTTATTTTCCTTAATTTAATTATAGAATCATAGAATGGCTTGGGCTGGAAGGGACCTTGAAGATAACTAGTTCCAACCTCCCTTCCATGGACTGGGACAACTTCCACTAGACCAAGTTGTTCAGAGCCCTATCCAACTTGTCCTTGAACACTTGCAGAGATTCAGAGAACTAGAATAAATCTAATCTCTCCCTAGACATAAAAAGCATTACAGGAGTTGTCCCAGGCTGATAGAAATTGCTATAATTCTCTTGGAACAAATCTTTGATTGTTTGCATCTTCTGAAGGCTTGGTTCTGAACAGTGGTAATGAAAGTGCCATTTTATTCTTTACTTTAGTAAGTTATGATATGAAGCAATTTATTGTAGCCCCAGTACATTACAAAAATCCTCTTACCAATGTTGGAAATTTATTCTTCCGTTTTCAGGGCAGCAGTTGAAAAACAAATTGAATAAATTTTAGGTGGGTGTTCATGAAATGGAAGAAAAAAAGAAACAGCAGCCGCTTAGGCAGATTTTTCCCTTTCTGTTTTTTTTTTTTTTTTTTTCATTTTGTTTTTATGACATAGAAACAGGATGTACCTTCCCTATTTCATTATAGATAATTGCATCCAAATCTTTCCATATATTAAAAATAACTCATTTTCCTGCATCTTTGTAAAATACCTGGTGGATTTTTTTTCCCCCTAGTTTCTGCATCATTATTATTCCACATTTTGTTATATCTACTTGTCCAGAACTATACCTTTTTTTAAAAGATCTCATCAGATGCAATTTGACAGTATGTTTGAAGAAGTTCTGATAAACAAAGAATGACTAATAGGGGTTTTACCGTTATTTCACATCACTGTTCACTTCCAAGTGAAAATCTCTGCCTAAATTTTTAGGAATGCTATTTGTCTGAACAGCTTATTAGTTTGTTCAAATATTTTCTCCTAGAGTTGTTCCTTTTCTTTCCTTTCTTTTCCAGGTACTTTAAGTCCTTACAAGCACATTATTACATGACTATTTTAATTTTCAGTACATGGACATCCTTCTGCTTTTAGGCTGTATATATTTTGTCCTTTCAAAACTTTAGAGATTATTTTTTGTGTCTAAGAGACTTAAATAGGTTAGCTGTTTATTTTGCTAAGTCGTGTGCTTCTTTCTGAGTAATACTGAATTCTAAATAAGATTAGTGGTAAACTGAATATTATACACTTATGAAATATATTAACCAAGATAATTGAATAATATGGCAATAATTTAGTATTTATATGTATAATAGCCATAAAAAATCATATTAAAGCCCAAAAATTTTCTTGAACATTGGAGCCTGAGATAATCTAGATTAGGGTTTACATTTTGTGATGGTTTCATTGATTTATGTCTCATTTGACAGGAAGGTACCTGATAAAATGTCTTCTGAGTCAATGGACAGGAAGATTAAAGAAATTAAAGTTTTCATATCTTTGGGCTCCAAATCCAAGTTCAGCATCGTAAAACAGAGGTGACCTACCTTGAAAAGATGCTGTCTCATGTGGTATGAACATGAGCTGTTCTCACTCATCACAATATCCCACTGAAATCTTCATGTCTTGCCCTGTCTGCTCCCTGTTACATGTCTTCTCTGATCACAGATTCCTTCAAATTCTCTTGCCCAGACCTCTTGTTTTTGCCCAAACCTCTTTTCTCCTTAAACCCTTTTAATAAAACAGTGTGCTTATAAATGTTTCTAAATTCCGTACAAAATTTTAGAAGGTGAGTCACTGAGTAAAACCTTGACCATGACCTTTTGTTTGAACCTTCTTCTTCCACAATCCCCATTTTTTCCCATAGTGTATTATTTCCCCTGCTCCTATCCTATTTAGAGATTTAAATTATTATGCTACTATAAAGAGATTTCACATTTTTCCTTCTTCACAGATAATAATTTATTGCAGACAATGAAATTTTTTTATCTTGCAAATATTGATGAAGACCATGCTTCCATGCATGAAAATTGTTGATGATCCTGAAAATCTGACTTTGGTCATTTGTAGTTCTAAGTTCTGACTCTCCAGTTGTCTGTATGCCCTTTCTACAGAAAGAGGAAGGTAACTCTTTGCTCCCTTCCAGCTTCCCCCAGTGCCTCAATCCAGCCCTACTGTGGAGCCAGGGATATATATGAACCCTCAAGAAGGAAGGTGATATGAAGTCCAGTAGCCAGAATTCTGCTTAAGAAGTCCAGTTTTGCACAGAATTTCTGAGCCAACACTTCTGTCCTGCCAGGTTCACTTTGCACTAGAGAGAGCTGTTACCCACAGTGGAAGTGCAGAGTGGGTTGGCACATTCTGTTATTTCCTAAATTGCTGCAACAAGCTTTGTCTGAACTTTTTGATCAATCTCCTCAACCCACAGAGTGAATATAATAACCAGGCAAAACACAATATTCGCAAACAAGGAGGCTTCTTATCTGTCAGAGACATTATTTTCTTCTGTCCTGTTTTCTTTTCCAGCAGCTGCATAATGGAACTGTCAGCTTTTATCATGAGATGTTGTGATATTCCTCTGTTGCTTTCCTAAGCAACAGAGTTCCTTCAAGGCAAGTACAGTTATGTTTTCAATTAAAGTACAATGTCATACATTTGTTTCCATTTCCATTTCATTGACAAGCAGTGAAGGTAAAGAATACATATTGTATTTTCATCCGGTTTGTTCAGGAATTTGGGAACCTCTCATAGTCTGGCAGGACCACTGTATCACAGTGCTTGTGTAGCTTCTCACACTTACCACAAATTTGCACATCTAGCTTTCAAAAGCATATGCATATATGATTTCAAGTAGTCACTGATTTCACTCTGTATCATTTAGCTAATCCCTTTGACCTCAGTGTTCTCCTCCACTTCTGAGTACTGTGATCATTGGGATCCATTTGTGCAAATCCATCCCACACAAAGGCAAGTCAGAGTGTGATACTGATCTTCACTACCTGGAAACCTATTGCTTTGATAGAGAAGTAATTTGGTCCCATTCCTGAGTTCAGCAAATATTTTTACATATAATGTTCCTATCTTTATTAAAAAGAATTGTCCTTACATGAATCATTTTGGTGGCTCTGAAGAACTGGAGGGTTTATTTTATTTTTGATTGCGTACAGTTTGGTTTAAAATAAACTTGGTTTGTTTTGCTGAGCATCATTTATAAAGGCCTGGAAGAAGGTATTGAAGATGACTGGATGTGATGTGCTCTGAGCCCTTTGTCTGCTGATGTGCCCCTGTATAAGCTGCACTACAATACACAGGGTTTATGGTGGACACAAGGATAGCCTCCAGCAGGGCTTTTACCACACTCCACTCAGGTTATAACTTTGCAAATGACAAAAATTAAATTACTTCATCTCCAAACTAGAAGCTAAATCCTTTTGCTGTCTTTGAATCTTGGCTGCCAGGAATCCCAGGGACAACTCATATAAAAGCAAATCACCCAACACTGTATGAAACATTCCAGAAAATTTTTCCAGAGCTGCTTGTGTACCACCACGGGCTGTCCTCAGCCTACCACTGGCAGACTAGCCAAAGCCCTGTATGGCTAGTTTTCTTAAAACTTGGCATGTCCTTATTTCTTCCCCTTGTTGAAAAAAGCTTCTGCCTGTAGGTTGCTTTTTGCTGTGTTATGAAGGCACATGTACTCTCTGCTAATGAAGTATGATGATAGCCTTGTGATCTTTGCCCTGCTCCTTGATTTTCTTCCTTCTTGTTCAGCTGAGGCTGATTTTCAAACCTTTTCAAGAAGCTTTAATGAGAAAGAATTTTTGCATGGATCATCCTCCCTCCCACTTAAAGCAATTGTGATTTTCTACTGTTATTTGAGGCAACAATATTTCTAAAGAGACTTTTCTTATGTGGAAAATTACTACTTGGAAAAGTTTTCTTCTGCTATTACTATTTCACAGTTTATCAGGTAGGAATGAGCTAAAAGGCTAATCCTATATCTAGTTTTCAGGCTGTAAACCACATATAATAATCCTATTTTGAAGTCCAGCAGCAGATATAGGAGGGATTAGACTACTCAGAGGAGCAAAAAAGGTTGAGTATCTGCAAATATTTTCTTGGTCAGCCTGTAAAATATCAAACAGAATTTTTCTCTTCCCTGGAGGAAAAAAAAAAAAAATAGTATCTTGGAGTATCTTGAAGCATTGAAAACAAGTTTGGATGCAATAGCTCGTAGAAGAAGAATGTTGTACTAAAGCAGATAATAAGCAAAAGGGCTTGAGAGTTCTTTCTGTTTCTTCTCTATGGAAGGGAAATTAGGTATGTGCACAATTACAAAGCAAGTGGAATGCATGATGATGTTTTCCTCAGTCAGATTTGTTTTTCTGTTCTTCTAATTTGGCTTTAATTAACACTAACACAAATAGAGGTTTTTCCTGAATAAAAGCACAGATATGTACTGTGGTTAAGGTTTTAAATCACGCCTGTGGTGCACTTAGGTAATTTCTATTGGTATTAGGGAGAATAACACTTGGTTTTTTTTTTATGTGCAGCCTGGAGTAAATGGTACCCAAGTATAACACTGATAGTCATGCTTTGTTGTGTGTGTGAAATTTAGCAAAGGGAATTAACAACCCAAATGAGTGCTCCCACATGAAGGATAGTATTAAACAAATCTATCTCTAAGTCCTGACCTTCCTACCCATAATTCCTGTCAGGAGACTTTGAAGTCTGATACTAAAAAGACTGTGGAGCTTGGAAACTGAAAACAGCATTTCACAGGTATTAGCATGATAATTAGGAGTCTGTTTAACACATGACTTTAATTTGAAAGTAAGTAATCAGAGTTTAGATGACACTTTGCTTAATTATATTGAGTGTTTGACATGAAAGTAAATTAATAGCAAATTTATTTCCACCATCTGCTACTATTAACACTGGGAAAACCAGCAGAACTCCAAATGTGCTTTATACAGACATTTTTCAATATTATTATCCAAAAAAGATGTTGCATCTTTGTAAGAAACAACACAATGCATTTAATGGAAGAATAAAGAAGCTGTTCCCTAGAGAGCAAAGGACAGGGTAGGATGTGATTGGGATTGAGCCTGTAGCACCACCCCTGCCCACTGCACAAGGCAAACACCGATCCTGAAGTGTTGCACACTCCAGACTGTGTCCTGGAGTAGTTTGAGTATAACTAAATAAGAAAGGGAAGCAGTCCCACTAAAAGCACTCAAGCCTTTGCAACACGTAGAGAATTGGAAAGAGAGTACAAGTGTTCAGATTTGTCATTATTCCTTACAGTTAACCAAGGCTCCATACAACACAGCCTGAGAAAACTGCTAAGTGTTATCATCCCTCAGTTTAATAGCTGGGTTGTTAGAGAGCATATTTTCTTTGGAAATGTTCTGCCTTTGGCATTGTTATAAGGATTTTTCAATCTCACAATGCAAATTATTTCCCAATTTAAATGTAGGAACAATTATCACTCTAATATTTTTGTCATGGGGAATACGTAATTGGAAATTACTTCCTCTCCTAAAGAGCACAGCTTTCTATACAAGGTATACAATTCATATCTAATAAAGTGAGAATGAATTAGGCAATAAAACAGTGAAGGTATTTTGAAATGTGAATGTTTATTTGCTTTTACAATACAATTTGAAAAACCTGGACAAAGTCTGGAATATTTCAAATGGCAACACCATCCCCTATCTAAAGCTGTTGTTGCTACGGGTTATCTCCCACATTTAAAACTTAGAATAATATTGCATCCAGCCAACACATGCTATTAGTGTGGTCTGATTAAAGCTGGGACAGGTTGTGCTCAATTTGTTGAAGAGTGGCAATTTTTAAAATATTCACATCCATAATACAGAGGCCCATGACAAAGGTGGGTCAGTGTGGTACTGGTTCACAGTAGCTTAGGGGTAAAATGGCACTGCCATGCTATATCTCCTGAGAACACTTCCTCAAATGATGTGGACACTCCAGCAAGAGAGCTCTTGTCTCATTGTGCTAAACAGCAGCAGAACGACTGTGCTTGTGCTGTCTTCTTTACACTGCCTTTGGCTACTCTTTTTCAGACTATTTTAGAGATCAGATTAGCTAAAGGAAATTATCTTAGAGAACCTGGAAAAGAATCCGTGCAGATACAACTGAAAAAACCCAAGCCACGATGCTGAAAACAGCCAGGTTGCAGAGGCAGAGCTCAGAGTCCTGCAGCCAGCAGTCAGCAAGGCACTTACCACCAACAGGTTGCTTGCAGAACAGATTTGAACAATTTCTTGTTGCTCTTGTTGCTCTTGTTTCATGCTACCTGAACCTTCTCTCCAAAATTCCTGTCACAGAAATTATAGATGTTACAGGTTATTATTATCTAGGGTCTCAAAAATGCTTTTGTTTCAGTCCCTAGGAGATGAAAAAAAAAAAAAAAAATTAAAATGTTTTAGCCAAGGAATCCCATGTTACCAGATTCTGAAAGTGGAAGCAAGGCAATTTTCTCAACAACTTCTGAGACTCCTGCAGCCCTATAAAGACATCACCTTTATGAAAGCCTCAATAAGAATTGAGAATCTCCTTGCAAGGAGCATCCCTCAGCAACCAGCCAAATGCTGTTTGGTTTATCCCTGGCTTTTTCTCCCACCAGTAGTAGAGTACTTCTCCTCCCATCAAGAGTGGGGCAAGTTTCCCTCTTCAGCTGCAGGTTTCCTGCCAGGGACACTCTGTGACCACCAGCCACCTCAGGGACACTGGCTGTTCTGGCCATGCTGAGAGCAGGCTGGACTTCCTTTAAACATATAACTGGGCTTTTTGATCACAATAACAGCCTTTAAACATGTTGATAAGGAATATAATTTTTCAAGCTGCTGTACACTCTCCTCAGAGAGTATATTGCATCTTGTTTATTATGAAATTTAATCTACTGTATGAGTGTAGACATTTAACATATACACCTCATACACATATATACCTCATATACATCCTCAGAAGGGGATGCTGAAAGCCTTTGATTTATGCTTCAGTGGCAATTTGAACTACATGGATTGCAGTTTTGTGAAGACAAAAATATCAACATTACAAATTACTGTACATTAGCCAACACTTCACCAAACAAATTAATTTAGGCCATGTAGCTCTCATGACAAAATTGAGGTGATTCCTTTATAGGAAATATCCATAACATCCAATATCATTTTCACACAGTGTTCAGAGAGCTTCTGAGAATGGCTGTGAAATCAGACCAGTTTATCAATTATCACTTTCACAAAAGGGTTGTTTTAAATACATTTTCCCTTCAAGGTATCTCAGCTCTTTTCAGCAAGAGAAAAGTTTGGATGGAGGAACTGGAAATAATTTCTTTTTGTCTCTCCTTCCATCTTTTTTTTTTTAACATTTAAATAAATGTATAGTGATTGTGCTTAAACAGAAAAAGTCAAATACTATTCATGAACTAATTTTTACTCTCTTGAACATCCCACATTCGGTTTCTTAACAAGCTAAAATGCCCCAGGTTTTTAATCTATATTGATTTTTTCTCTGAGCCTTACTTAGTAGTCCCTCACAGATTTCCTTGAAGAGGAAGAACATCATATTAGGTAACACATTGCTGTAGTTTTCATATACACTCTCACACAGCATGTCAGAAAGGAGATTTAGGTGCAGAACACTTGGTTAAAAATTCAAGCAATTCGACTTCCCAAACAGTCCCCAGGTTTACACTTGCCATGGAGTATTAGCAGAAGGAACCCAGGGCCCTTTGTTTTTCTTCTATGACTCTTTGTGTCACCAGAAGTAGATGTGTTTTTATTAGGTCTTCCACAGGTCACCCCATGTTTCCCATCCTAGTGGTGACTTGTTTTGTTAAAATCTTAAACCAGAGGAGCAAGACATGGATTTGTAATAATTAAAATTTTAACTGGATAAGTATGTGAGGATAAATGAATCATATTATCATAGCTAGAAAATAAAGATGAACCTCTTTTTTAACAAAAGAAATAGATCTTTATATGCAGGATTTCCAGGAGAAGAGGCTCCCTAAGAGGGAGCAGCAGCTGCTGTGCTGATACAGTGCAGCTGCAGAGTCAGTGTGACATCCTTGGGTGGGCTAAGGGCTTTCCTTCTGACACAGAGACTGGGTGTGATAAAAAGTTAAGAGATGAAATTTCGAGGCTTAGAGTTTTACAAAACTGGTTTGGTGTGAAACTCCAGGGGGAAAACATTTGCAAATGATGTTAGAAGTAGGCAGAAAATATTAACCACTCTAGCACATCTATTTGCATCTTTGAGAAGAACTTGTCTTTCTTACTTCATTAAGTATGTAGGAAGAAAAAAAAAAAAAAAAAAAGCATAAAAACACAAGAAGATGTTTCCAGCCTATTTTACAAAGTTACCTGAAACACAATAATATCTGAATTTTTATGACTGGCTGCTCTTACCTCTGTAGTTAACAAAGAAAGTCAAGGAAAAAGAGTATCTTCTTACTCTCATGGGTCTATCTGTACTGAGAATTTAGATTATCATACTTACTGAAGCACAAGACAGACTTACCTTCTCTTTACAAGACAATAAGAGAAAGATGCACCTGAATTTGAGGCAAGTCTGCACAATCTTGTTAATTCAATGGTTATATTAAGAAGCACAGATTCATTTCCTTGGTGGTGATCCTGTGAATAAAATATCAGTTTGTTAGACTTGAGCTATACCTACATTTTACATATAATGCTGTTTTTTAGGTATATATTAGAAGTTATGGGCCTTGATACTCAGGATGGCCATCAAGGGCAAACTTGGCATTTTACTTACTGATTCCCATAGCTGATTGTAATGCTGTGACATTCAAATGCAAATCCATGAGGGACTATAGCCTCTCAAACACAAAATGTGTTGCTGAAGTGATTTTTAATGCATAGGAACAACTGCAATGGCCCAGACTCCCAGGGCATATTTTTCTAGTAGTCATATTTGTACGAATCCCAAACTGGAAGCAGAGCTGTTTCTATTAAACAGGCAATCCTGTGAGCACCAGATCTCAGGAGTCCTGCTTGCTTTCAGAGAGATCTCCCTGCCGAGATGCAATCAACAGAAACACACTCTGATGGAAGACTGGGCTCCCTGGTGTCTAAGAAGGTATGAATCCCAGGAGGAGCTTTCCTGAAGTTGTATCTCTCTCCTTTCTCACCTGCTTTCTTCAAATGTACTGGAAACATGCATCTTTGAAACTTTTTTTTTTTTTATGTGCTTGAAATACAGTGACAGACACAGAGTCCTTGGCTGTGCCTTGTATAGGGGGAAATGAAATATGTACACAAAAAGAACTATCACACACTCTGTATTCATTCACTGGAGGCAGTGTAGAGTGACATGGGCTTTCCTGTCAAACATGTGAGCATAGGAGTTAGCTCTTAGGGCCAGGATGTCAATGTATTTAAATGTTCACTGACTTCACAGTAGATGTGGTGCTTTATACAAGTCAGAGACTTCAACCCCTGTATTTACTAAGTGCAAACTCATTTAACTCAGTTGATCTGAGAAACACTCCTGATTAAAAAGACTTTATTAGGGATAGCTATTCATTATGCATATCCACAGCTTCCCAAAGAAACTCATTCTCAGTATCCTGCTGTGACAGAGATTAGTCATTATGCAGTAAAGCTGTACTGCTGGGACCACATTTGCATTATTAAATGAATTAGAGTATTACTTACAAAAAAAGCAGTCCCATAGCAGTGATCCCCACCCCCAGACCTAGGCAAATGTGGCCAGCAAATGTTTCAGGACATGTCCCACCATTTGGGAAGACGACTGCATCCTCAGTCATCTGTCACAGTGAACCAGACTTTCACGGCATCTATAAAATACAATAGAAGGGAAGCCTCATAGAAACTTCCCATTAATAGTCAAGTATCTATTATCAAAAACAAAGCAGCAGCATATACTGCCTATAAAACACTACAATAGTGGGTTGGGTTTTCTCCCCCACTGCACAAAGCCTGCAGCACCACTGAAACACACCTACATCCAAACTTTGCACGGACCTTTCTTCCAGGGACTGCCTGACCCACTGCTGCCCCTGGCCAACTCAGCACAGAACTGGGAACTGCTCAGCCAGCCAGGGGCAGCCACCAGTTGGGAGGCAGGCAGGAGAAGCTTTTGAGTGACCATTTTCCAGGCATCTCCTCTCTTTGAAGTTGCCTTCTCATCTTAGAGCAAGTTTAAGTAGGTGTGTGGAAAGCATCTTTTTTAGTTTGAACTCAAGTGAACTAGGACTCACACAGTCCACCTTTGTTTTGGGATAACACAAAAATGGGCTGAGGGCGTTTCACTTTTTTGAATGGCCTCCTGACCATCCTAGGACATTTAGGCTTTTCCATCCCTTTTCAAGGCAATTTTAAGCACAACTTTAATAAGGTAATTTGTTTCACTTTTAATCTTTGTGAAAAAGAAAACTTCACGTGCGGTGCAATTAAAAATAAATCATTATTTCTGTGCAGCTATAGACTTTTAGCCTCTGTTTCTGCCTGGTTTTCTGACTTATTCAAGCCACACAGCATGTAGAGCATGGGTCATGACTACCTTTAGAAATGGGGCTGCTCTTGTCTCCGCTCTGAACCACATCCTCATTGAGCTAAGCCAGAGCACACCACAGTCCAGGGCTGGTAGTATGGCTGGATAGTAAATGAGGGAATATGCTTTTATTCAGGTAAAGGTCCAGCAGTTCAGACATCATGTGCCACAATTCAGGCAGCCTGGAAAACCATGTGAGGAAAACCAGGAAGGAAAACTGAGCTGCCACCACGTCCTGGCCATCTAAATAAATGAGAAATGGATGGTGGCCAAATGCAACGAGCTGGTGAACTTTAGAGTACAAATACCAAATTCAGTAACATTTTAGAAAAAATGCCAAAATCATGCACTCTGGAAGCACACAGTTCCTGTCTGAAATGAAGGCAGCTTTTTACCCCCTGCAGTAGCTATTACTGCAGGCTGTGAGCAAACTGGTGTCTTGAACTCAGCTCATATTTTCAGTTACCACTACAATCATAATTCCACAGATCCAAACACAATAAGGTGTAGATCCTAGCTGTTACCATACTCTTTGAAAAGCATATCTGAAAGGAAGTTACAAGTCTAGAAGAAAAGCTCACTAGCCTAAACATTTTATAAAATCTGTGCCCAAAAGCTTGGACTGTGGAGGCTTTGGGCTATTGCAAATCTATTGTAGGACCTTAAGGGTCCAGTCGGACCAAATAGGCTGAACTGATCCATCAGCCCAGGGCTGCTAAAAGAAGCAGTTCTTCTCCCTCTCTTCCTTTTTGTCACCAATATCCTCCTTCTTACTCTTACTGCATTGATCCCCAGCTAACTTCCCTGGGCTAACTTGGTGCTATCTAACCTTTGAGGAGGCAGCTGAGCTTGTGAAAGTGGTAGAAATTAAGATTAGAAAAAAAAAAAAGGAGAGAGATAATTATTTTTTAGACATAGCAAACTGTGAAGTCAGCTCAGCTATCTCATCTGATTGGACCTTCAGACATGCTGAGTATAAAACAAGCAAACACTGGCTGCTCTTGAAAAAAATCTGCTGAGTTTTTCAAATACCAACATATGGCCTTTATTAATCTTGCAAAATTGTATGAAGGTGCAAGACAATAGAGTCTGACTCAAAATCCGTAGAGTTCCCTTGTGCTAATTAGAACTGGCCTTTCCTTTCACCAGTTCCAAGATGCTGCCTGAACTTTCAAGTATTTCTGAATACAGCTGCAATTTCTTACTTGAAAGGAAGGACCAATGGCTTAATATTTAACCTGTCACTGTTGTCAGCTATTTAACCTTGTCCAGAAGTGAATGGGTAATTCCCCTTGGCTAACAAAAGTGCAAAAAATATCTTAAAATGACCTTGTGCCAAGTTTATGGTGAAAAGTCACACTTCAGTAAAGCCACACAGTGAGTAACCGTGCTGACCTTTTGTTCTTGGCCATCCGGGGATGTTAAAATCTGACTGAAACCTTACACCATCTTAGACTCAAGGTGCTTAAATAAAACAAGGGGCAGTGGCAGGGAGGATGAGCCAGGCTGAGGCAGAGTGTGCTGAGCCCTGCTCCAGACAGCCCTGAGGAAGAGCTGTCACTGATTTTTGGCTGGTTTTAAAATTTTTGTTATCAGAATAGACTTCTTTATTTAGACAAAAGCTGACTAAGAAGGGGGGATTTATTCACATTAACAGGCAGTCAGTATTAATGACTCATTAGCATATGATCAGAGAGGGTTTGCAACCCTGCAGGCCTGTGAGCAGGACTGAGGGAATCAATAGAAGGAGAAGAAACAATGATGAGTTTGCATTTGAAAGTTTGTTTTAGGAAAATAATCTGGATAAGAGGGTCATCAGTTATTGGAAAACTAGACTGGCTAGTGGATATTCCTATTCCAGGAATGAGCATATTAAGATTTCTCAAACTGTAGTGTCTGTGCAGTCATATGAAACTTAGACTAAGCTGCCAGCAAAAGGCAAAGGACCTCACTCATGACCCATAGATCAGTCTGGGGCTCTTGATGGCTTGGAGGTATTAGCCTAGTTACTCACACATCTGAAAGAAACAGAGAAGATTTTGTAAAATGCAGCTCATGAAACTTGGTTCACATCCCTGAAGAGTGAAACATGCCTTTTAATTTCACTCTGTGAGGATGGGCCCTACCTGCGAAAGCTAAAAGGGGAAATTTGGATATTAGCCCACTGCTTCTTGGTACTCTTTAGCACAATCAGGCTCATCTGGAGAAGAAATCCTACTTCTTTTGAGTCTTACTTATGAAGCTTTTCTGATTTCCATTCAATGCCAACCATGTGAGGTCTCGCTTCTCCAAAGGAAAAGCTGTGCAGCTTTCTACAGAGAAAATCCCACTGCCTTCTGACTCAGCCATCATTTAAAAAAACAACAAAACATTTGCTTTGATGTAAAATTGTTCCTGAATGCACATAAACAGGCAGGGTTTGAAATTTTGGTGCAGAATTTGTCCTTTGGGTGCAGTTTGCTGTCTCTGCCATAATTATGTTTTGAAATGCTTGATTTCATTTGTACTTCTGTCCAAATGAGCTCTTATCCTCTTCTCCTGTAACCAAGCGGATCTGTTGTCACCAGAGCGAGTGGCTTCTCATTTTAAAGAAGAGAGAAGCCTCTCTTCTTCTTCTTCTCTTCACCCTGCACGTCAGTGATCACCATAGCAGTATCTTCAAAAGTTTCCAACAGCAGCATTACACTGCAAGTTCCATCTCCTCCTCCTTGTCACTCACCCAGGGGAAGGATTGCTGCAGAAAACAACGTCCCACCCAGCACTGTGGGATGGAAGTCTTGGCTCTTTTGCCATGGGCAGCACGAGCTCCCCTGAGCAATTTTCCCAGCCCTGCACTCAGCACTGCCGGTGCAGGCAGCCTGGCTGCCTCCCACCCCTGAGAGAGAGCTGTGGTGCCTCTGCCCACGCAGGCACAGCGGGATGGACTGGAAATCAGCGGTCACGGTCCATTCCACAGGCACGCTCAATAAACAGAAAATAATGGCTGGGAGTTTTCAGCTGTGCATGGGAGATTCAGTGTGGCCTGCTTTGTTTTCAGAGTGCTGGGAGAAATCTGTTTTGATTGCTCAGACTTCAGAACAGCTGCTGTAAACATGACGTGTCTGGATGTTTCTTCTGGGCAAATGCTGGCGACAATGCAGCTCACAAATTCTGCTAAAGCAGATTATCCTCCTTCTTCCTGCTCACCCTTTTTGGGGCTAACTGACAAGTCATTAATCCTCAAAAATTTAAGACAGCTATGGGCCTCTATAATTTGCACCTAGCTTCCTCTAATCTAAACTGATTTTTCCAGAAGCCAAAAATAACTGCTGCACATATCCAGTTGTTCTTTTATTCTACCTAAATACTAGTGGGAACAAGAGCATGATTTTCTGTTAAATACCTGTGTCCCACCCCATTCCTGCCCCACTGATACGTTTTTCTTGGGGCCCATGACTGGCTTTGAAGCTCCTTGTGGCAGTGAAAAAGCAAAACCGAATCATAGCACAGAGGGAAAATCAAAACCCAAAGAACACAAGATTGACACTGAACTCAGCTATTTACTGAAAACTTTGCCAAGAAGGGAAATGCAAAGCTGTTAATGATGATAACATTGCAACCCAGAAGGTAGGTTTTTATCCCGTTTCTGGAAGGTCAGCTGTGTTCTAGTTTCCACGTGAAGACAATGTTTCACAGCCAAGATGAGCAGGTGAAAATATACACCAGCAGTGACCCATTTTATAAAACAAAATTTTAATTTGCAGCTCTTTTATGAGTGCCCAGCATCCAGTTTGAAAGCATGTGCCTGTAGACATCATGACTTAATCACAGCCTCATTAAAGACAAAATCAAGCAGCTTTGGTCGTTTGGCCACCTCAAGGCTGTAGAACTGTCATCCCAGTTTGCTGTGTCCAAAATCCCCTTTTGATTTTCAAAACCTATTATGCAAACGCAGGAAGCATGCTAACTAGAACAATGAGCTCTGAACACAGGACTTTGCCACCCAAAAGACATTTCCCTGTGACCTCTAAAAAACAAAAAGTTTCCCCAGTTCTTTTCTGCCAAGGCAATGTCTGCATTAACAAGTTGTGCAACGCCAGTGGAGCAAATCCAGCTTTGCAGCCCCTGCAATCTGAAGCTGTGGTGATGATCCAGTGCTGACATTCAGTGTTTCAGCTTTTCTCTGCTCTCCTGGACTGACAGCCCAGTAGTGGCTGGCACACAAAAGTGCAGTCCTGAAATATACTGTCTGATGGAACCAAATGTTTGGTGCACTTCCATGCTAAAGGAAGGACTTTAGGAAGACCTCATCCACCCATGTCAAAGACCTTTCTGTGATGCAAATAAAAACATGGTAAGTGAACATAATCAGGAGAATCACTTAAAAAGCATAATTTTGATCCTGACTGCATCATTAATGATCACACATTCTGACTGAGCCAGCATCCACCTGGGCTTAGCTGAGTACAGGTAGGCTTTAAGGACAGTGTCAAAAGAGGGGCAGCTTCTGATGTGCTCAAGTCTGTGAAGGCTTATGAGGCCCCACAAGGGTCAGCACTCCCTGCTGGCAGAACAACCTTTTTCACCATGGTGCACTCCATCCTTAATTGTAAGGGACATAGGTTTTTTTCATTCACTTTTCCAAAAGATATGGGGAAGGTTGAACCATTCAGTCAAATGCTACAACCTAAGTTTTGCCAGGGAACACCAACAGATCCAATCACTGACTAAAACCTTTTTTCAGGCTGTAGTTCAGCTTGAGGAAATAAAATCTTAAAAAAAAAAATCTAAACACAAAGCCTAAGAAAAATATGATTCTCTGTAATTCTGTGGCTATCCTGAATTATGAGCTTGAAATTTAAAGTCGTGGGTGTGGAATTGTATTTGAGCCATTAGCTATTGAAGTGTGATGTTTATGCATTTGTAACTCAGTTAGAGAAATGGCATGCAAAAAAAAGAAACCTTTCAAAGGCTTCAGGCTTCATGTAGGGCTATATGAACTGGAAATACTTCATATTATTTGAAGTCTAGCATATTTTATTGCACATGTTTTGTGAGTACTGTGGAAAGGGCAGAAACATGAAATAAACAAGCCCATATGGATTCCATAATTTTTATTTCTTTTTTAAGTAGAAGTTTTGCTAGTGCTTTATAGGAGTTTCATAACAGGCTCAGCATCCTATAAATAAAGGAGATCTTCAGCAACTGGGGGTTTTACTGTGTCACTGATGTTTTCAGCCCCACAGACTCAATTCACACTGAAGAAATAAAAGTTACAGCCTTTGAGGGAACTGGAAGCAAGCTGGGACCCTTCTGATATTAGAAGAAAGACCATGTGAGCATTCCAGAGACCAGACAGCCTCTAAAAACAAACTGATATGGAAATTTCTCCTGTTTTCTGAAGACTAGAAACAGTTGAAAGAAGTATGATGAGTGCTCACTCTTAGAGAGACTTCCAAGTAATCGAATTAAATCCTGAACACCAAATTGCATATGTTCCTTCATAAACTTCATATGGAAAAGATTTCAGCTGCTCCCTAAGTGTAAGATGTTACCTTATGTGTCTTGCAGAAAAGCTCTAGCTGACTCCCAAGTTCTTTGGCTACAACTGCCTTCTATGAAGACAGTGCTGTCCTACCTGTTTAGTGTCAGATACAGTCAAATACCACGCCTGTCTCTGGACAGGCACTGAAGATGTGAGTCACTGATTGTGGGTTAGGGCTGGCTATGCCCATAGTGAATTACTGATTTATTGAATTATCTACCTAAATACATGATAGCCATGACTTTAAAAATTACTAAAAGAACTCATCTGCAAAACAAGCAGTACCCCTCACTGTAGAACAATTCTGCAGGTACCATAAAAGGTTAAGAGCTTTCCAGTTTTTCATGATGGATTCTCAGACATGCGATAGAATGTTGAAAAAGAAAACAAAAACAAATTGCAAAATTTCTGCTAAGTAACAGCTTATTTTGTTGGTAAGGAAAAGGCTGAAGTGACTGTACCACAAGCAATAAAAAGTGTGCCAAGAAAACAAATAATGCTTGTGGCAGTAGTTTATTTAAGATGAAGTGAGTGATTCATTCTCTAATAAATAACTTGAAGGAAAAAAAAAGTAGATTAAAAACTATAATAGCTCCTTCTTTTAAAGGAGAAAATAAAGACTGATGAAAACGACATCTTTTTCTCAGAAGCCTCTGATACTTTTGATAACTGAAATTAAATAGTTACCATAGTATTGTTAATATTGGTTTACAAGGGGGATATTCTACTAGGAATGCAAGAATATATGCTTCTATCTAACTGCTGAGATCATATGCTACATGTATAACATAACTCTTGATTTTAAATGCATGTAACAAAACTTTCTTGTCACTCTCATTTATGCCAAAAAAAAGGCTAGGAATTTCAGGATATGTTTAATTTTGTCAGCAAAATATACAAGTATTCTAAGGTTTATTCACCAACAATACACATTATCACTAACAGGCACTTGAAAGCCTTCCAACTTCTCTAAGTCACCTCTGTATGTTAGGTGAAAATTTATCAAATGCAGTCCCTAAATTGGTTCAAGATGGCAAAGCTGAAGATGATGGCAAACCACTTTTGGTAACTGAAATGATGCTTATACTCTTTATAGTGAGCTAAAAGTCTTGGAGCAGTTTGATTTTGTATGCTGAGGTTTCTGAAATCATGTGTTCTCTGCAGAGTAATGACAAGGAACTGATGACAAATTCTTTTGTCATAGCAGTAACTTTTATCTAAGAAACACATCTAAACAAAGCACAAGGTGTGTGAGAAGAGATTAATTCAGTAGCATACCTTGGCTCTTAAAAACCTGACTTTTCAGTTTTGTGTAGGTGAACAAATTTTCAGTCACCTCCTATAGAAAAATGTCACTTTTTGACATAAGTAGGACTGAAGGGCTGAAATATGAAAAAAGTCTGGATTTGGAGTGTTTAATAATAATATGTATGAAGAATAATATGTGTTGAGAGATTCAGTAGAGAATTATTTATTTGAGGAAAATGCAAATGTACACCTAAAGTTTACGGAGTGCCTCCTTAAAACACTACCTGATATTTTTATATTCTTTCCTTCCATCTCAAGGTATCACATAATTTCAGTTGCTCTTGTTAAGTCCAGAGTTTTTAACTTTTGCCTGACATTTCTAACTACACCATTAAATACAGAATCATCAATGTTAGAAGAGACTTTCAAATCATCCAACCATCAACCCAGCTCCAACATAACCACCCCTAAACCACAGCCTCAAGTGCCACATCCAGATGCCTCTTGAACACTTCCAGAGACAGTGACTCGGTGACTTATTCCAATACCTAACTCGTCTTTCTGTGAAAAATTATTATATTAAATAAATTAATTATTATATTATTTTTCTAATATCCAATCTAAACATTCCCTGGAGCAATTTAAGGTCTTTCCTCAAAACCCATCACAATGAGTTACTATTGCATTCCTTTTAAATATGGTGCTCTGGACTTTGAAGACAATAGAGGTGGCACACAGAATGGACACAGGGCTCCATCAGTGAGCATCTCCCTGAAATTTTCCTCAGCAGCATCACCTACCAAGGGCTCTTCAAAAAGTTCAGTGACTATTTCTTGCACATCTTTTCCATAGAAAATGTTTTGTTTTCTCTCAACCCTAAGCGACCCCACCCCAGAACCATAAAATTATGCCTAAGAAACTGTTCTCAAATACCAGAAAACCAAAACATGCATATCCAAGAAAAAGAGCATAAGACATCTATAAAAAATAATTCTGCAGCTGTTGGTGTCAGTTCCCAGCTCTCTACCATTCCCCCTGCTTCACAACAGCTGCTGCAGAGACCTTGTGGGCGATTTCCAAAATCTTTAACAGAAGCTGTTTTGCCCTATGAGAAAATCACAATTTCATTCTTGTTTCCAGTTTTAGAAGAAAACAGCACCATGTTTCTGGGGAATTTAACCCAAAGCCACCTAAATCCTGAGAAAGCTTTCTAAAATCACTTGGAATTTGCCATGGAGGAGGCTGTGTGTTAAATTCAGTGCAACTGCAGCGGTGTAACACAGAGCAGTGAGGACACAAAGTATAGTGAATCTAAAACTACTCAGTTGCATAAATATTACATTTCCCATATTCTCATGGATGGGAGCCCTTCAAACTACACAAGTTGGAGGCAAAGTCTGAATACAGGTCAGCAGGGATGAACACGGAGTGGAGGACCACTGGAATTCTCTTAGCTGAGCCCTTCCTGTGGGCATCCTAGTTAATGTGCCTCAGGTTTATCAGGATGGGACAAGAGCAATAGCACTCTCTCCAGGGATGAGTGATTTCACACTTATTTTTCCTGCTACTTTGAATTGTTCTGTCATCCATTTAACTCTCAGCAGTATCAGTCATCAGGGGAAGAGAGAACTGAATCCATAAATTAGTGAGTGCTTGGAAACAGTTGTGTTTCTCCTAAGTGTCCCAGTGTCTTTGAAATATTTGAAATAACTGGCATCATCTCCTGCATCTTAGTACCAAAAAATATTACCAAAAAAACCCCAAAAACCAAACAGTAGCAGCTGCCTGCTGTAAGGTCCGATTAACTCATATTCTGTTGCCCCATGCTCTGTTATCTCTTGTTCTGAGGTTCTCTTCAAATCCACGTAACTATTTACATGGGAAAAATAAAGGGAACTGAGAGCACAGAGAGCAAGTGGAATTTGTTTTGTGAGCTTGAGAAGAATAATCTGCCAGTAGCAAATTATGCTCAGATAAAACACCTGTAAATTTCAAGTAATGAAATGTCCAGGTCCAAAATACCTGAAAAATAAAATGCTACTGAGCAATAGCAAACAGAAGAATGGCAAAAATAATCAGTGTAAAATCAAACCAATCAACCAATAGCATCCCCCAAATATGCAAACAAAACAACTTTTCTGGCCCTAACACTGTGCCAGTTTTTAATGCCATGGCTCATTTCACCCTCAAATTTATAGAACAATATACATGATGAAGTAAACTTGGATTCATGAGCTAACAGCATAGAAGTAAAATTCTTCAGAAGAGGATTTTACTCATATCTATTTTTTTTTCTTATTTCATATTGTGGGCTGTGCTCTGTTTCACTGTGAAAAGAAGTGTGCACTATCCCCACACCAAAATGAAAATGCTCTGGAATAACACAGAGTCCTGACTGTGCCAGCACAGGAAAATGTAGAAACTGGGAGAACTTTGAAGAAAATGAAGAAAGAGAAGAAAGGAAAGAAAAATATTCTGAACAGAAGAATGACTGTGATGGGATTCTTTTCCTTGTAGCAATGAGATCACTGCTTTGCCCAGGCACTGATCCTAAATGTTCTGGGCCCCTTGGGGAACTGCTTTATACAGAGTACTGCTAGTTTGTTCCCATAGACAAGGCATACTGGCTGTCACACTCACAGATATGAAATTTATCTTTCTGTAAATGAATTACAGGCTTAGGAAGGCAGCAAGCAGCCAAGCCTCAGAAGACAAAACTGGAATTCAGATTGTCTGAATCTCATTGGACCTTTGTGCACGGTGACCTGCCACTTTATCTCAGACTAAGTTTTTACCACATCCCAGCCCAGCTGCTCAGGGCCCAGAACTTTCACAAATCTGAAACTGATCTTCTGAAACAGCACTAGCTGAGTGATTCAGAAAGCTATTTCTGATATGCCCCTGTGACCTGTAAAGCTGAAGTCTAAATGAGAGGAAGGTCTTAGGTAGCTGTTCCTGTAAGAGGTATTTCAGAGGCCCACCATGTATTTTCCAGGAGTATTTCTTAAAACTGATAATTTGTAGTTCCTGGGAATTCTACTGTTGAAAAATGGATGATAACCAAAAACCAAAACACTGATTTATTAATTTTCAATTAGTGAATTTCAGTTGAGAAATTTAAAACCCCATAATTTTGTCTTGGTTTGAAACCAGCTTGTCCCCCCTCCTTCCTTTGGTACCTCAGATGCAACTCATAATCCCATTCTTCTCAGCAGGGCTTCCCAGACAGGTTGCTTGTGGCTGCTTCAATTCAAGACAGACATCCTTGAAATCCTCTAATGAAATAATGAAATTTTTTTGGCCTATATATCTTTTATAAAGAAAAGAAATCATGTACAATTTTACTACCCTGGCCTACATTGAGAAAGAAATGCATTTCTAGATAGGTGTTTCATTACTGGAGCTTAACAGGAAAGTAAATCTGATAGTTTTCCCTTACTTTGCTTCCTTTTTTTTTCAAAAAGATATTCAAAGAAATGGTAATTTTTAAACATTATCTTAGGAGAATGAATATTTTGTTAAACATTAGTGATTTAGAACAACCCTGACTTATTTCATATTCCTATCCACTGCCTGTTAATTTTTCTCTTTCCATTTTTCTGTCATATATATTACCCAGTGCAGCTGCCAAGTTCAGCTTAGAGTGTGCTCAACTTTCATGAATTTTTCCTTTTATGTTCTTGCTGAATTTATAAAGCAGTTTATAATGAAAATTCACCATAAAGAGAAAAACTTACAAGATATTTTTATGGAGCAGTCATAAGTTTTACAATGTAAACTGGGAAGCAGTAACTGTGAAGTCATTGCCATACCCATGGTATATTTTAATCATCTGTCTACAATATGCATAAGCTGGAAAAGTGTTTTTTTTAAAAAACTGAAGGAGATTTTCCCTTCCTTGAGGAACAGAAACAAGAATAGAATTCTGAGATTTGGAGACGGTAATTGATACCAACACTCTGTAAAGATAGCAGCAATGGAATGTTACTGAAAGAATTGATTCACTGTTTGTTGATTCTTTTGTTATGTACACATAGATAGAAAGGAACCATAATACAAGGATGCAACAGTTTTCCCCATGAAATCCCCTTCCAAACAGATAACAAAGGCACAGAGAGCACTGCCTCAAGGTCCTTCAGCTGAAGTCTCTCACTTGAACATGACAGTTGAGAGGTATCATAGTACAGGAGAAAATAATAGTCTCATGAAAATACGTTAGGGGCCAGCTAGAAATTTACATATCTAAAGCAACACTTCTGAATCCCCAAACATAATCCTCAACTAGCTGTTGTGAAACAGAAAGCACTAGTACACTGGTTCACAGTAAAATATCCCAATTAATGAAGCCTTCCATCTTGTACCAATTTCAGTCTGTCAGTGGCTTGGCTTTTGCTGTAGTAGGATTTTGCTCTGAGGTGCACAGGCAATGTGTAGGTATTTGCTGGAGGGGATCACCATCATCATCTGATATGTTCCCAGTCTTACTCAGTACCTAAACCAGCAGACAGGAGAGCAGAAAGCTCAGTCTCACTAGGGAGGACACCTAAAGGAGCAGGGCAGAAGGAGTGAGAAGATGCAGCCTTTATTCTGGGTAACTGCAGGACAGTTATGTTGTAAGGACAGTGGTATTCCAGAGAGATCTGGGTGTACCTGCAGTGTTTTTTCCAGTGTTTCAAGTTTGAGGAAAACAAGAAGAGAGGGATGCAATATGCAGAGATAGAGGTCCAAATTAGAATCATTGAATATCTTGAGTTGGAAGGAACCCATAATTATAATCGAGTCAAAGTGCCAGAACTTACCAAACTAGGACTAAAGGAGAGGTCTGCTACAGACCTGAATACAGTGTGTGTGACCTGGAAGGAGGGCTGACAACTGAAGTCTGTGCTGCAAAGGACCAGTGCACATTACTAGAATAATTCATGCTTTTCCTGGAACTGAATTACAGCAGAACTGAGTGTGCACCCTTCAATTTAACTTCTGTGAGTGGTCAGGAGACCAGTAAGCCAGAACTGAAGGCCGGGTTTGGGAAGGCTAGCATAGAACTTTGTCCACACTCTCAGACTCCACAACCATGCTCAATGTATTTAATCAGTAGTTACATCTTTTTTGGAACCCTTAACAGAGTGTATTTGAGATAAACTGAACAATAGAAGTTCTCACCATGATGAAATCGCTGGTAATGTGCCAAAAAGGAATAGCAAATTTACTAAAGTATTAGTCAGATCAGTAACATTTTATTTTAATTTAAGAATCTATCACCCAAAATGTCAACACTTACAAAAATATTTGAAGCCCTCTTGTGAGCCCTTTTGAATGCCTGCACAGAAGAGCAAGTAGCTGCTGTCCTGTGTGAGATGGCAAGGAGCTGTTGGTGACTGACTTATCCTTTTTCTGGGGTGGGCAGAGAACATAAATCACCATGGGCTCATGGGTCAGCAGGCTGGGCTGCATCCCACAGCAGGAGAGGAGGAAATGGGCTGTGCCAGGAAAAAGGGTGATGCAAACCACTTCCCTTCTGCAACAAGGAAGGCTTGACCCCATGAGTCAGAGTTCCCAGGTCAGTTTAGCTCTGCTTCTCCTTTACATGGCTTGAATTGCTTGGTGGAAAGCCAGTGTTCTGGGTTTGTTTTAGAGAGAAACAGTTAAATCCTTTTGTTAAAAGTATATGCCCTGGGTTTCCTTTGGTTTAGGGTGGTAAAGCTTCTTCATTGTGTTATGCAAGGATTGGAGTGGTTCCCCATGAGATTCAACAATAGTGTTTGAAAGGTGGTTTTCCATTTAGCACAGTGCTACAAAAAGTGTAACTGGTGTATTAGTCAACTTTCCAACTTGCCTGACAAATTAAAAACCCTGCCAGAACTCAGCCTCTACGCTTCTTTCCTTGTTATTTGACTCTGTAGAGGTACTCCTGTTTTGTAGTTGTGAAACTTTATTAAATGTCTTGGAACTGGTAAATTCTCAAATTTTATGGTTGGTACAGTTTCTCAGTGCATTGATAGTAACAATAGTAACTGTGTGAAAGCAAACCTGAAGCATGCTCAAGCTTTACTATCAAAAATACACCTGTTAAGGAGACATCTGCTATCTTTGTGTGTATGTAGTGTTTGGCATATTTTGCCTCTATAATAAGAATTATACTCTAGATATAAGCAAAGTCTGACTGCTTCTCATGTAGCACTCGGGTTCCTAGCTCTACTTGAGTAGTATATTACAATATCTGAAGGGATTTGCATAAGTGGCAGAGTGTGCTGTAGAGTAGCTTAGAAATGTTTTCTGGCAGGACTGGACTAAAAGTAAATAGGTGGTCTGCAAGAAAATATACAGCCAAACTGATGCTGGGTAGAATGGATGGTGAGATGATGACACCAGTTAAAAATATAATCCACCAATGACTCAGCTTCTACTTGAGCAGCTTCCTAACTATCCAGAATGTTATCAGTTCAAAACCTACAAGCTATCACATATGTATTGGCAAAAACACACAGTAAGTCTCATGGTTAGAGCAGAGGACAGAAAAACCCAGGCATCTGTTTATGTCTTAGCTACAGATTTACTGTGGAAGTCCAAGTACATTTAACTCCTTATATTCCCCTAACTCAGTCTGCAAACTAGAAAAAGAAAAAAACCCAGCTAGTCATGTTGAAAAACTGAAGTCTTGCCTTTAAGGAGTTAAAGGAAAAGCAAATATGTCAAAGTTAGTCCTAAATCACTAATTCTTTTTGCTGTAGCTACTAGTAAATTCCTCCCAGTAAGAAATGCCAAAACGAATTTAAAGTTCAGTCTCTCCTGGAAGTCTCTTGCTTTTGAGAAGGAGGGGAAAGGAAAGGCACCAGCCACATAAAGGCATTCACTTTAGAACTGCAAATGAGCCTGCACAATGTTTTATCCTTCACCAGTTCTCTTTGTCTGCTTCTCTTCTGACTGCATTCTTGGAACATCTTGTACAAGAATTTATAAGACTATTTGTTTTATTGCCACATTTTAAACTGCATAGACCACATTGCAGTCTGAGAAATACATTTGAAAAGAATGGTGAACTGTGTTATTTTGGTCAAAAACAGTTCTTGATAAAACCAAAAGCTGTGTTTTTCTCACATTAGAATTAAAAAATACTTTGGCAGAATTAGGACATGAAAAGTACCTGATAAGTTGAACTGTGTAAACACCAAAATGCTATCAAGTAGAGTTTCATTAGAAAGTATGGGATGCAGCATCACTTATAAGTATACATGAGTTTTACATACTTAAAATACACAAAAGCCACCAGTTTTCTGGCATTAGCAGATTTCTAACTTGATTATAATACCTGTACAATATGTTCAGGTATTATAATCAAGTTAGAAGACATAGTGTACCTGTTGATAAACAATTAAAATCAGTTAGAAGTATTTAGAATTTGAGTACTGTTTTTATTAAAACCAAGCTGGAAGCCATAAGTGTGCCTGGAAGAGAGTGCATATGGGAATCAGTCCTACACCATGGGTGCCAATAGTCCTTTGCAGGTAAGAACCCTTCAGGTGTCTCACTTCAGAAGGCAGCAGCAGTGCTCATCTGCTAGAAGTGACAGATGTGCTGCTTTCCTGATTATCAGAGCAGTGGCAGGGGATGGAAGTGCTGCAGACTCTGCTCCTCCAGCCATCCCTTTGCACCAGCTAATATTTCAGATAAAATGGGTAAATTTCATTTCATGGAAAAAGTGACAAACGTCAGCAAACTAACCTGAGTACAGAGATTTCATCAGCAGGCTTTTGGTTACTGCAGAGTGCATTATTGGATGACTGGATCCCTGAACTATATGGTAAGTATTAAAGAAATTTTCAAAATTATATCATTAAAATGATGACAAAATACAGTCTGCTTATTTCAATCATTCAAATTCCCTTGAGGTAAATGACACAGACAATGATTACACAGGAAAACATAGAAAATAATTACAGGGAAGTAATACAAGTTAGACACATTAGTTGATGAAAGAAAACAAGTTAAGAGGTTTTTAAAAATACATTTAGGAAAAATTAATAGGGAAGGCAAGCTTAGAGGATGCAGGCTTATACTTCATGACATAAAGACATATTTCTTTAATAACGTCACTCGTAATCCAGAACAAAAAAAAATCTGTGGGAATGGCATTTTTTAATGAGAGGATACAAAATCTGTTGAAAATAGCATTGGATACAATCTTTTTCCCATAAGTATTTAAAAAAAATTCAATGAATCAATTTTATGCATTATTTTCAACACTCATTCATTTGAAAGGTGCCATCTGTAATATGTTTGCATAAAATGAATTTCAGTCTCACTACAAAACATTTGTTGAAAATAATTCTGAATTTACTTTGGAAAATATTCACTGCAGAAATCTGATGAAAGCTCTGCATTCAACCAAGTAAAATAAATTACCAGGGAATCTATAACCAATTATATTAGCCTCATTTTTGGCTTTAAAATAACAAATAACATAATATAAGAAATTAAAGAACACTTTGTTTTACATTTTCCAGTAAAGCCTACACTGGAAAAAAATTGAAAGAAATTATACTTGTTGCATCAGGCTGTTAGAAATTATATGATAGGCTGTGAGAAAACAAGACTGGTGCTCTTTATAGCCTTCTCCAAGAGATCACAGCTGCCTGGAACATATTACTGGCACACAAGTAAACTCTGCTGCACTAGGACCCTTCCAGTTTTTTGTAGTTGCTCATTCTGGTTTTCCTTACAATGACTAATATATGGTTCTCAAGTCTTTTAAATGCAAAGGCATTTTCAGAAACTTCCAGTTTTATGACTTATAATAGATATTGTAACTTTAATCAGTATGCCTTTATTTTGTTGAACTAAGATGTGCTACATACCTATGAACATTAGGGAACCATATTCAAAGACTATCTTCAAGCTTAGCTTGTTATAGGGTTCCAGATTCCTGTTCTAATCTCAAATTTAGTGATCAGCAGCTTTCTCCAAGTATTTAACTGTTAGGTCAGAAATGGTGACAGCTGAAGGTTCCTAGCTCTGTGTTATAATGAAGAAACAGGTTCCACTTTTATTCAACTTAGAGCTTAGCAAAATGTGTTAGAGAAATTGTCTGAAAAAGAAAGCTGTGTCTAACAAGCCTGCTTCGCCTGTTGGCCTTGCCTGCCCTCTGTGCTTTAGAGCTGTGGAACAGAGGAGGCTCAGCCATCTCCATTTGCCAACAGGCTATGATTTTAAACATTTCTCTGAAAACATGGAACTCTCCACGAAGTAATATTGAAGTTGGCTGAAGAATTCCTTCTCAGACTGAATGGCTATGAATGAACTGGTTAGTGCTTAACAGCTGCATGGTTGGAAAAGGATGAATTGAAATGTCCATGTTGGATTGTACTGGTATTTTCTTCTATGGGACCTAAACTGCATGACTTAGCACAAAGAGAGGCAGCTATTAACAATAAGAGTTTGAACTCAGATAAAAAAATTGAAAGGAGTGGCCTAAACTTAGCCTTTTTATCCTTGATCATAGTTCCTGGCATTGTCTTCTTCCAAGGCTGAACTTAATACAGTCCTACTTTCCCACCTAAAAAACTCTTCTAAGTTACCCTTCAATTACAGTTTCAAAATTCTGTCTGTCATCCACTGGAAAGGGATAAAAGTTTACACAGCAACATGTCTCAACTAGAAATCATTAAAACACCTACTCAGTTAAACCATTCAAATCCTATTTTTTTTTTTTTTTTTTTGGTGGGGGGATGCAGTATGAGGTCCTGTGGAACAATAAAATCATTTGTTACTTTGTTACATTTTTGACTGTTCAGTATGCTCTGCTCTCCAAGACTGTGACCTATAGAAATTAAAATCCAGGGAATTGAATATACCAATTCTCCCAGTAGCCACACATAAATAATCCGGAAAAGAGAACATAAACTATGGTTAGATCAGCTTTCAGTACATTTTCATGGTGAAAGAGAAATATCTTTTAAAAAATCTCCAGAAAATCAGTGATTATTCTGAAGGAAAACTGCCCAGGAAGGAAAAGATGGTAGTACCTTCTTACTGGGAACAAATCTACTTCTGCTCTGAGTTTGTTATTGATCTGTGACTAGAGAAGTCTGTATCTCTGAAAAACAGAGGAATAATTAATAATAAGTATCATTAGAAGGTGAATTCATCATTAGAAGGTGATTCAACTACTGGGATACTCGATGATCAGTACTGTTCGGGTCACATAATCAAAAAGCAGGGAAGGAATTTCTCCCCTTCCTCCCCTTCCTCCCTCCCTGCCAATTTGCATCCGTCATAGTAGACAGGAAATAAATGTAAAAAGAGATTAGTAAATAGGGATAAACTATCTCTCACTATCAACTCTAGAACAGGACAAAAATAGAGTCATGACTGCTATAAATATTGTAAGGTTCAATAAGTGCATGTTCCCTGAGCCTAATTCCTGCTACCAATCTTTCCACATTAGTCTGCCAAAAACTGAGAACATCCATAGCGCTGAACAGAAGATAAGTGGTGTGGGAAATCAGAATACAGTCTTCTTCTGACCAGAGCTTGGGCTATCTAAGAGGGAATTCACAAATGTGCCTTTTATTGACCTGTGCCTGACCCAGAGGACTCAGGAGATGACAGCTGACTTCCACTGGAACAGTTTTAGGCCAGTGTCTAAAGAATTTTGACTCTCATCGAAGAATTTCCTTCAATGAAATCCTAATGGGAGAAGTATAAGGCAACAAAACAGTTTGTAGGGTTTTATTCTTCCTTGCTAGAGAATTGTGACCAAGTATAACAGAACCAACTATAAGCAGGTTCACTGTATTCAAATGAGGGATATGACAAACAACTGATTCTAATCTTATGAATATTTTGATCTGTAAAAATTGGGGAAAAAAATATCCTAAGGGATTAGAAATGCAGGATTTAAATGAGGAGAATGTTAACTGGAAAAGAGTTGCGATAAGAGATATAAAAGTAACAGTTTAATTCAAATTGCATGGTTATAGTACAGTTCCATCATGCACATTAAGTCTATTTGGATCAGCATATATACACAAAATCCCTGTCTGAAGACAGCTGGTCATGCCTCTAATAAAGTGCCCTTGGAACACTGAACTTTCTCTAAAACTCATATTTAATATGTGACTTCTTTTTAAGAAAGTTTCAAGAGGAAGAAGCGAAATTTTGCATGATTTAGGAGTCAAAAGTGTGAATTCAGATTCTATTATGAAGGCTTTGGAGGGAAATGTTTTAAAGCACCTTCAGATACTGAAAAGAAGGAAGGACAAAAGAAACTTACATTTAAAACTTTAAGTGGACTCCACCATTCTTTGTTTGGGATGAAAGGTAAACCTCCAGAAACATTGCTAAACACAGTATGAGTTGCTCCAGATCACACTTTTAAGTCCCAACTCTATTTTGAAATAAAAAGAGCAGTAAATAATAAGTACATTAATAAAATATTAAGGCTGAAAATATACTATTGAATATTTTCCTTTTTCCTGAATTTAGTTAAGAATTAATTGTGGGGAACACAGCAGTTTCTATTTTGTATCCAAATGAAGACGAAGCCTGACTGAGATTCCTTCAAAAAAAGAGATACCACCTTGAAACATGGGAAGTGGGAATTTAGTTTCAAGACCAGGATCTGAAGTTGGCTAAGCAGGGATTTAAATCAGGTTATGAAAGCTACATGTGTGACCTGTACACCAGGCTACACTAATCTAGGTGGATTTTCACTTTGTCTTACCTCTGCTGTGCCCATTTTAAAAAAAAAAATCTGTCTTTCAAAGTCAAGGATAAGCTCTGCTAGAGCTAAAAGAATATTATCATTTGCTGTATCCCCTCAGCACCTTGATCATAACTTTTGAGAAGGACACAGAGGTAGATAAAATACTGTTGTTGCAGTTTCTGCTGGAAGGGCTGAGATTCCCTACCCAATGTGTACCAGTATTTCAGCATGAAAGGCAGAGCAAGGAGCAATTCTATCAGGATATAATTATCAATTACATATCACTCTGTGATATTTTAAGTTCTAAAAATACACTGTTTTAAAGTAGAGTGATATTTTTCTAATTATGCTGCTTGGTAAGATACATAGTATTGTGAGAAATCAAAATGGGTGGATATAGAGGCATAGAAAATAAATGAGGTCTTGAGAACCCTGAAGCAACTTGCAGGCTAAATAGCTGGCATGAATCCTGGAACTCTGAAAACACAAACTGTCTCCCATAGATTGGTTTCTCCTCTTTAGAGAGAAGCAGGGTTTTTGCCATCCTTTATGGCAGGATCAAAGAAACATTGATTAGGAAACTATTTTCTCCTTATCCAAAGCCAGCAACTAGATTTCACATTCTGACTGCTAGAATAGCCCAACTGTGAAAGAGGAAACCTTGAACCTTGAAATCTACAAACTTGTTCCTGCTGAGGACCATGAACAGCATCCTGAGCATACCTAAACATGCAGTCCTCACATGGCACCACTCCAAAGTACAGCAATGGAAGAGTTGCCAGGTCACAACTACTGTTAGTGAGGACAGCAAAATTCCATTCTGTCCATGTTCTCCTTGCACTGCAACACCTCGTTTTGCTTTCAAAACTTTTGCCTATTAGGGCCTGTCTACATTAGAATGTTTTCCAAAAATGGCTGATATTGCACTGGCAGTTCAGTACAAATGTCAGGTTCTAAGAAGTGCTTTTAGTACTTCAAACATGACTGAAAAAGAGAGGCTTCTAAATTTTCAGTTATTTACATTATGCTTTCTGGAACTTTTAATATTTAGTATAAACTCACCGAATGTACTTATTTCAAAAATCCTTGTGCTCCCTTGGCAATAGCTTGCCGCTTCCCCTTCCATTTCAGCTGCACTTACAATTTTCTGCTCCAATTCTGATACTTCAGCATGTACTCTCCTGCTGCCAGGAACAGAATTGAATCCTACCAGCTGCCTGTAAGGGGTTAGAAACTATATCTGAACATACACTGAAACAAAGTGGGGTTCATAACCTGTTAATAAGGAATCTTTAGTAATGCTATGAAAACAAGTCTAGAAGCTGTGCATTTTTTAGAACAGATCCAGGTTAATTTAACAATGCCACATGGGTGAGATTCCTTAATGAATGACAACTGTTTGGAAGTCAGGGAGGTCTGAAAGATGCAGTGTCCTTAGGTATCCCCAGGTTCTTTCCTTTAAGGAGATTTAAAAAAATAGGAGGAAAACAGAGCAACTGGGATAACTGATACTCAATAAAGTATATTCTTAGATGTTGCAAAGATTTATGCATGATAATCATCTAAATAGAACCCATGTGCATTAGCATCTGTGTAATTTTCCTCTACTATCTCATTAACATCACAAAATGCAGACCAACAGGATTTTGATGGCCAGCCAGCTCATGCATGTTGCAATTACACTTCCTCTCATATAATTCCCATACTTTCCTCACATATCTGAGCAAAATAACAGAGTATCTGTGGTTTAAATAATTAACATCTATAAGCAGTATCTATATTATCACACTTTTCAAGGAGTGTGGTATTTATTGCATGACTAAGTTAGCAAACGCACATTTGAAAATAAAATAGCTTCTAATCTAAGTATTCATTTGCTGATGAATTAAAATCACCAAGTTATTCAGCACAATTCAAAATGAAAAAGCTGACATATCATTTATTGCAAAGGCCACAGCCATAATGGGAACGTCATTGTTTCCCTTTCTGCTGGTCTCACACATTCTTTTTAATCTTGATTATTTGTCACCCTGTTAGGAACTTCTTATGGTAATGAAATCCTTTGTCAGTGATGTAACCAGAGCCTTTCGCTGCATTTTTTCTTCCTACATAAGCTACAATTGCAGTTATAAACACAGTGGAGTTTTTTCTGAATCACACAATTGCAGATTGTCTGAAGGAAAAGCACGTTCCGAGCTGTTGCTAGGTGGCAAATGCTCTTAAAGATTTTGCAGGCTAGAGATTTCTTCAAACCTTTAATCCTCCATATTTATTTTATAACCCATAGGAACTGTTAAAAAAAGCAGCAACATACCACTCAGTGCTAGGATGATAGCAGATTTGAAAGAGATAAAAGATTTGGCATCAAAAGCTTATTCCCAATCCTAGCTACAGGTCAGCTTAAGACTTTCACGAGGGTTGATTATCCTGTATCTGCATATTGCAGGGCTGCTCATGCCTTCTTCTAAAACTGGTGTTAGCTCCTGTTTAGAACAAGGTCTTTGATGTAATGAATAAGCCTTAGCCACAGTCCTCCTTTGAAAAATATGTACGTGCAAAAGTTGCAAGGAAATAAGGCAAAACTTTTGCTTAACCTCTATGAACTGATCACCTAGAGGATTTTGCCTGAGATCTTACAGCCACACTGAGTTTCAAAGAGTATAGTAATTAATTGACAAATCTAGTGTTTGTCTGAAAAGAAAGAATCCTGCATTCTACCATTCCTAGGGTATGATTTTACAAAACTGCACATTAATTCCTACTTACAGGTCAAGTTGAAACTGTATTTTTCAGGTGTTCTTTTGAAATAAAGCCAAATTCACAGCTGAAGCTAAACTGATGAGACTTTTCACCTCTAAAAGCTGTCACACCAATGTCAGTGTTAGACTCAAGTTTATATGTATTAAAGGAAGCTCTAAATACAGAAAAAACAAACAAAAAAAAAAACCCAGGCTTTATTACAGAGCAGCTTCAGCTTCTCCTGCAGTGCATAGTACCTGTCTCAAAGCTCAGCATATTCATATTCAACCAAAAGCAGAGTCTTAAAATGGAAAATCTTGAGTAACTCTAGCAGTATCCATTATATATTATCTACTGCATTTTTCCTTGCCAGTAAAGTCTCATGTTATCATTATAAAAAAGCAAATTTTTACAGGATTGAAAATTTTTCCCTTGTTCTTCCCTACCTCAGACACACATCTACAACTGCAAGTGGCTTTAGTAGGAAACATAAGTGAAAAAGTGGGATATAACCTTCAGACCCTGACTTTAATATTCTTTCTTTAATTTTGATTGGTTGATTAAACCTTCTGTGCTCCTTGTGTTCAGCATGATACAGGAAACATATATTTGTGCCTAGATGTGTTCTCAAAAACTGCTTCTTATTAAAGAAGTCTCTTGATGGTGCTGGGGTAGATGAAAAATATTGTGTCCTTAGACTTCCTGGAGAACTAGCACAGGTAACTGTATTCTTTTGAGCTCTGTAAAAGAGGCAGTGAAGCCATGATGGGCTATCAGCATCCAACCATCCAAAGGAGCTTCCTCATTTTCCTCAGACAAAGGGGACAGAAGTGTTTTTGAGGTGTACCACATTAGGTAGCATGGCTAAATAGTTGTTGCTGGCTAAAGATTTTGACAGCTACTACCTTGTAAACTCAAAGGGAGAGAGAGTTTGAAATCACCCTCTGGCTGTAAGGGCACAGATATTATATATATTGAATATATATTATTATTATTATTATTATTATTATTATTATTATTATTATTATTATTATTATATCATTTCTCTGGAAAAACCTTCAGATAAAAATAGACACTGGCTTGTAGTCCTTCAGATATGTCAATCCATTACTTTAATATCCCCTGTTCTTCATAGTTTCTGTAATAACTGTTGCAATCCCACTGTGAAACTAGTAAATTCACAAAATGACAAATATAGCCACTGTAGAGTCACATAAAATGCTCTCAATGTAAAAAAAACACGTAGTCTTTGTAAAGAGTATTTTACTATGGGGCATGAAGCAAACATAAAAGATAGATTGTTTTTATAAAGAAGTAATGCACTTTGGACTTAATAACCACTAATAGGGTTAGACATTTCTCGCAATGCTTGTCTCCCATCTTTTAACATTTCTCAAAAGCCTAAATTTTTTAGCTGTCTTTAAAATTACTGATTTCACAAGCTGCCTGCAAAACATCCCCACTGAAAAAAAAAAAAAAAAAAAAAGAAATATGACTTTGTCAAATTTTAGAGGAAACTAGAGGCAATTGAGGGAAAAGCTTAATCTTAAAGTGGATTTCTGAATTGCATCTGGAAGGATGATTGATGTGCTTTCCCCTCCCACACCGCTATAACTTTAATCTCACCTGGAGGAATGAGAAAGGGAGCAATCTGACACACAGCCCACTCAGCTCTGCTTTCCAGACTGCAGCTGGGAGATAAGGAAGCGATGGAGGCACTGCTTCCTCTCACCCCTGGATAGTTGGGATGCTCTCTGTGGGAGGACAAAGACCAATTGCCCCTTGGAATTCATCCTCAAAGTGTTAATAATTTAGCTAATTCCTACGTCTTACTCATTATAAGCATGTGTTGAAAAGTGCTCATTATCAAAATTGAGTAAAAAGCCCTCTTATCCATCAGCTCACCTTTAATAGTATTTCCCTGTTCTCCCTGCAGTTTGTGCTACCTAGACCAACTGCTCCTTGTGGACAGAACCTGCTAAGCTCCTCTTCACAGCTCACAAGTTCAAACCCGTCTTGACTGGTTAAATGGCATCTGCTTTGCTGCATGTGCCTCAGCAGCACATATAGAACAACTATAACCTCTTCCCTGATGAAGGTTGCTCGATGTGGAAAAGGCTTCTGTCTTCACTGCTGAACCTTATGCTGGTCAAAATGACCAGATTTGCAAAAGCATAATTTAAACCTTTAAGTGTTACCCATCTTGTTTTGTTTTAAACAGGCCAGGGAACATGCACAACTTAGCTTGAAGGTAAGAGCAGGTGCCAGCTGCTCCATCAAACTGAAGCTGACTGACAGCTTCTTCAAACAAGCCATGGCACAGGTAGCATAAGATTTGCTTAGTACACTCATTTGTGCATTTCATATAATTCTCATCAAAGCTAAGAGGTCAGCATCCATGGTGAGAGGCTTACCTACACATAAAGGCTCAAAACAGCCATCCTTGACAGAATGTGAGAGTGTAGGGAACAGCACTTTTGTCTCAGAACTCTGGCAAGCACTGTGCTAGGTAGTAATGCTGTCTCCCACAAAAGCTACTTCAGTTAGAAACAATAAAAGTGAAGAACTAGACGAGGGAAAGCTGGCTTACATTCTGTGTAGGAACCTGCCACCAGTCACAGAATTCAAGCTCATAGATCGTGGACAGAGGAGCAGGTGTCACCTCCTTGAGTGAAGTCTGGAAACAATACAAGGAGGACCAGATTGACATGTTCATAATGCTGTGAGGATATGAATCACTTCCTTCCTCTTGGCCACTGGCTAAGTTATGAAGTTAGAAATATAGTCCATTAGGCATTACTCTTGTCCTCCATACTTCCAACGCTTTACAGGTCCAAAAGCAGAGTTGCACAGTGGTAACTCAAGTGGTAACATGAGACTGCCGTGGCCAGTGGATGGTCCTCACACCGTGCAGCCACCAAGGATGTTTCTGGTGGGGTGATGGGCTACTGCTTTCATGGACTGATCATCGTATGCAAAATGTTCTACTGCTGTGCATTGCACAGTGTGCTCCCTCAGAGGTATGTGTTGGCATGCCAAAGGTGTGGTTGCAATCTATCACACTAGCTCATTCAAATTGTCTTAACATAATTAAAGAGCACAATTAAGCTCCAGGCTATGATGTTTGATGATCTCCTCAAGGTGTCTTCAAAGATACTAGTCTGCAGCATGCTTTTCAACTGTCTTATATTAAAAACAACACAACATGCTCTCTGTTTGCCTAGCACAGGATTCCAGAAGCAGAGCAGTGGTTTCTGTGCTCAAAACTGGAGTCACCTGAGGAGGAGGATTGGGAGAGCTAGACAGTGTTGTGACTAGCACCACCCACTTTGTTTTGTTTCGAGTGAAAACAAAATGCAAGCAGTAAAACAAAGTGGTAGATTGGGCACAGGACTTCTGTCTGCAGAAAGGCATTGCAAAGTTTACATGATTTGTCCACTAAATGTAAGAAATTATTTTTGCCACTTTTAAACTCATTGTTTCTTCTTAAAAAAAAAAAAAGTTACAATCCTCAAAACTAATCATTAAGCTCTGTTACTAATGCTGCTTTGAATAAGAAAATGTCATTCCTGGAATGTCTGATCCATTATTGTCTTGAAGATGACAGGCAGCTGTCTTTGAAATTAAGTGACACAAATTGTCAAATTAGAAACCACATGTGCATCCAAGTGTTCATGTCCTTCTAGTGCATTTCTGACGTGAATCATAGATTTGTAACTGTAGATGCTGATCACAGCTAATCTGCATTATGGCAATATTCATAAAATAGTAAATAAGTGGGAATAACAGGGGAAAGGAAAAAGAAATGAACTTCTCTTTGGTATTACTGACATTTTGGTGAATGCTCCTGCTTATGTCCAGAACTTGGGGAGGCTGTAACCATACCTGACCTCAGTACTCTATCAAAATGTAAAAGAAAGCACTTGTTGCCAGACCTTGGAATATGGCTATTGAGAAGTAAAACACATTACCTGAAAAAGAACAAAAGGTGTTGTAAGAAAATGAAAAGTTTGGGAGAAAAACAAAACAAGAAATCTCAAGTGTGCTCTAAACCACTTTGATCAGGCATGACTAGTACTCATTTTGAGTCTGCACCATCATTCAGATGTTTTTGTACCATGGCAGGTTTAAGCCTTCAGTTCTCTCCTGAAACACTTGATGTTATATAAGATGTCATTTTAGAAAATATGAGACTGTGTTGGAAACCAATTTCCTGAAGAGCTAGGAATAGGGTCATATCGTTATCTAGTGTTATACTTGCAGCTCTGGCAATTTTCTTTTTTAATAAATATGGATAAGTCCATAGGACTCTAAAGAACAACAAATATCTTCTTTTATCTTATGTCTATGTTTCAAAATTGTGGAAAAGATGCTATGTGCAAAAAGGGTCAGAAATCTTTTCGAAGGCATAAAATAATACAAAGTCCCTGATCTAAAACATAAAAAAAAGGCCAGAGACACGATTACAGAGTTGTGTTGAGCAAGAGGTGAGCAGTCAAACACAAATCATCACACCTGACCAGGAACCTCAGTAGTTCCGTGGAGTGATTTGCTGTCCCAGACCCTGTTGTGCAGGCTGCCCCCAGCACTGCGCTGGGCTGGAGCTGCTCTGCGCCTTGCTAGTTCGGATAACAGCCACAAGAGCTCCGTTCCCTGTCACAATTTTGGGCACACAAACCTGTAGAAGAATCAGCCGTACCAAATACACTCAAGCCAAATGAGACTCTTAAGCATCCGTGCACAGATACTCTTCAAATACAGGTTAGTAAATAAAGTGGAGAAGTGAATTTAGCCCATAACAAACCCCACAACACAAACCAAACCACTTTTATTTCTTTGAATTACTTTTGCCTTTTTGCCAGATCAATCACAGACGTTGTCGCTTTAGCACCAGGGCTGGGCAAACCCGGATAAGCACGATAGCAGTTCTCTAGGAGGCCAGGTACGGAATACAAATCACCTAAAGCCAGAACCTTTTTTCCCCCTTCGCCATGAGGCTTCTAAGAGAGAAGCTGATGGCGTTTAGTTTGAGACACATCACCAGCCCTCCGGATGCTAAACGTAGGCGAGTCGTGACTGCAGCCCTTCCCAAGAGGAGAGCGGCTCCTCGGCTGCCTCTCCCGGCCCTCACACCGGCGTCCCACACGGCCCGACCGAGACCCCCCCTCCGCTCCAGCCCGGGCTGCCGCCTCCCCGGGCCGCCCGAGCTGCTCAGCCACCGCCCGCCCCCCTCGGCAGGGACCCGAGCGAGCCCGGAGGGGAAACTCCGGCGGGACCGGCGCAGGCTGCGGGTGGGACGGGGGGAGCAGGCGGCGGCGGGAGCAGCGCGGGCGGGAGCTGCCGCTTTAAATCCATCCCGTCCCGAGGGGCGGGGAAGGGGCCGCCGAGGGGGGGCCGGGCGCGCGCGCGCGGCATCGCCCGGCGCGGCTGCGGAGCCCCGGCGGGCGCGGGGCGGGGGCGGCGGCCCGGGGGCGGGACCGGGACCGGGACCGGGACCGGCGGCGTGAGGGGAGCGGCGGGGCGCGGGCTGCCCGGGCGGGAGCGCGGCGGCGGCGCGGCTGGAGGGCGGCCCCGCGGCTGGACGGGGGTCCCGGCCCGGCTCCCCCGCTATGGCCACGTCCCCGTGCAGCAGCAGCGGCGTCTCCTCGTCGTCCTCGTCGGGGCTGGGCGCGGACGCGGGGCTGGAGATCCGCACGCGCTCCGTGGAGCAGACGCTGGTGCCGCTGGTGTCGCAGGTAGGAGAAGCGCCGCGGGGGAGCGATTTCCCTGCCCCCGCAAGCTCCGGGAGGCTCTGCCCGCCCGGGACGCGGCTCGGCCGCCGCCGAAGTTTGCGCGCTCGGGTCGCGGCGCTCCGCAGCCCCCTCTGTGCCGCCGCGCCCCCTCCCGCCCGTCCCGGGGTCCCGCCGGCTGCCGGAGCCGGTGCCGTGCGGGTGATGCTGCCCGCACGTCCCTCCCCGAGAAAGACTCCGAAGTTCCCCGCAAGGTCGCGGGGGAGCGTTGCGTAACGCCGGGCGCTGCGGAGCCGCCGGCGGAGCGCGCCCCGGGCCGGAGGGGCTGCCCCGCCGCCCGCGGGGGAGGCGCTGCTTTCCGCCCGGCCCGGCCCGGGGCGCGCTCCGCTTCAGCGGCTTCGGCGCAGCTTTGTGTTTTCGCGGTCTGGCCTGAGCGCTGCATTGATTGGAGCTCCCGCTGCACCCCGGGGTAGCGCCCGAGTTTTAAGAGGTTCGGTAATAGGCAAACTGTCTTGATGACCTTTTAGCATGTCCCGCACAGTGCTAAATTACCTTAGACCCCCCCAAACTGGGCTTTTCAGCGCTCTGCTAAGTAATTGTCTGCGGTGGTTTTTGTTGTTGTTGCTGTTAGTTTTTTGGTTTTTTTCCCAGATGTTTAGTTACAAAATTGGTGTTTGAGATACTCATTAGAATTTTGTTTCGTGAAAAATAACGTCTGAAAAAAAGCACAGTATTTGCTGTATAGGATTTGAGTGCTGATCAATAAAGTTAGCAAGTCAAAACCTATCTGTAAAAAATCTTTAAACGATATGTAACTGCTATACAAAGGTAGCTAGTCCTGGTGAGGTCAAATTGTGTTTATACCTCATAATCCATCTGGAAACAAACTGCGGTAAGCCTTGTTCTGTATTTGTATGTCTGGTCTGCAGGAAGGGTTTCTGATGGCTAATTGTGTTTCTGTATCCATTATGGTAATGTCTGTTTGTTTTTCAGTTTGGGGAAATCACAGTTAGTACAGCAAAGCCCTTCAAAGGGATTGAACCACTTGTTCCAAGGCAAAGTAAAATGAATTTTCTAGTCCTGAAACAACTGAGATAAAATAGGGAGATCTCTTTTAGGAAGCTTAGGAGCAATCAGAAACACATCCAGTTGCAAAAGCTGAATTTAGTTGCATGTGTTAAATTTGTACTTTTAACAGATTTATGTGAAGAGGTTATTTCTCTGGAGTACTCTTTAATAACAATGATCTTATTACCTTTGCAACAAACCCACAGAGAAGTGTGCCACGTATGATTTTTTCATTGACCACAAAGCCCGTGACAGCACCTTCCAGAAGGGCTAAGCAGCTCTCACTTCCCTGTGTACAGGGTGTCTGAGCATTTGTGAGCACTCAGAGCTCAGTGTTTCCCTGCTGAGGCACTCCAGACTTGAGACAAGTGTGTTCCTTGAAGCGCGAGCGCTGAGCTCTGTCAGGATTCAGGCTGAAGTTGGTAATGATGTCAGCAGTAGCTCCCTACACCTGCCTGGTAAAATTTAGTGGTTTATCAGTTCTGTCTGTGCCGTTCCATCTGGATTGCTCAGCTGAGATCTCACTGGCCAGCTTTGTTTGGAAATTTATGCAAAATGGTGTTTTTAGAGTGCTTCTTTGTCTCAGAATTTACTTGTAGATTCTGCATAAGCTGTGCATGCAGTAACCCTCAGGATTTTGTTTTTCTGCTTGTACAAAATACACTTGCAAAGGGCTATGTTCCTACTGTGAAGTTAACTTCACAGTTTACCCTTTTGTTAAAATCTGAGAAGCGCTATGTGATACTTGTATACTACTGAAAAAAATAGTCAGAATGTTCCTACTGCTTTTCACTTACTTATTTTAAGCAAAGAGGAAACAAAAGGTGCCTTGTCTGACAAACTCACTTTCAATCTCTCATGTGGAGCTAAATCTTTCTTTTAAGCTAAAAAAAAAAAAAAAGCTGCATTGATTCTTATTAAAATTTATGTAATGTACTGTAATTGTAATACTGTAAATGTGTTTGCCTGATTGCTCTTCCTCAGCAATTGTGAGGGTTGGTTTTGTTTGATTTTTTTAATTGCATTTTGCAGCGTGGGTTTTTTTTCTTATGGACTATGTTGTAACAGAGTACATTTGCTATCAGCAGTGGTATAAGATTCCTATTTTTCCAGCAGGAGAAATTACTCTTAGAGTCATTACTGCATGCACTTATTAAACCAATTAAAATTGGTTTTTAAAACTTAGAGTGTGTACAGTGTTAAACTAGATCTGTTCAGACCTTGATGTGGCCCATTTTTAAGAGTGCCACAGATGACAAAGACGACAAATTTAATTTTAAAGCCATGGTATTAAGCATATTTGCTAACGCTTCTTTTTCACTATCTTCATAGCTGTGCTGTGAAAAGAATAATTGTACAGTATTTTGCAAAGCATGTGGCATGCAGTTCAGAAAATTTGGTTTCAGGGGTCAAGCACCACCATTTTCTTTAAAATAAGTAGCATTTTCTTCTCAAGGATAGATGTCTTTAGTTCAGTTTTCCATGAATAAATATAACTATAACATACTTTAAAAGTCTAGACATCTTCTTCACTCCTGCTACCCATTTCCAGTCTAATAATTTTGGGGTCCATTTTTTTAATGGAAGGTTTTTGGCAACACACGTCAGGAAGGGTGTTTGAAGTGGTCAGTGCTGACTCATTTAATAACAAGTCATTTAAACAGTTGAGGAAAAGCAAAGACGGGGAGAAAGCACTTTTCAGGATGTGGCTCCACCAGTGGATTCCGCAGCTGCCATTCTGCACCTGTTTGGTAGTGTAGGAGCAGTCAGGTACCATCACAGCTGTAGGATTTTGTCTGTCTAGATCTGTTCTAAGGAAGCATTCTGAGAATACTCAGAATTTGTCAGCCTTCACAGTCAGGTACTTGAGAAAAAAGAGGGAAACTTTGAGATCTGTCTACCTGGAGAAGAGAAGGCTCTGGAGAGACTTGTTGCAGCCTTCTAGTACCTAAAGAGGACCTGCAAGAAAGCTGGAGAGGGACCTTTTACAAAGGTGTGCAGTGATAGAGCAAGGGGGAATAGCTTTAAGCTGAAAGCAGGTATGTTTAGATTCAATATTAGGAAGAAATTCCTCTCTGTGAGGATGGTGAGACACTGCAGTGGGTTGTCCTGAGATGCTATGAGTGGTGTACCCCTGGAAGTGTTCAAGGCCATGTTGGATGGGGCTCCGAGCAACCTGATCTAGTGGAAGGCATCCTAGCCCTTGGCAGAGGAGGAGTGGAACTAGGTCACCTTTCCCTTGCATCCCAAATCATCACACATTTCTATATTCCTGAAAGAACAAAGTCAATTTTCACTGTTGAAGGTGACCTATCCTCAAGCTTCTGGAGTGCAGACCAATGTATTACAGCTGCTCAGCTTTCAGAAAGCCCATTTTGTCATAGGCAGTTTGGAGAATTATTGTGTGCCCCTATGTTACTGAGCATGTTTTTCCAATTTTCTTGGTATAGGATATCCTGCCAGAGGTTTTGGAATTGACTTGACCTATATAGTAAAAAATATAAGCTTTTAAGCTTTTCTTTATTTTAGCTACAAAAAGCCCGTGATACCAATGCTTCTGAATGCTGTTGTTGTCAGTCTTAGATTCTACATAAGTTAACAGTGCCTTGAGGTGAATGAAACAAACCTGTTGTTTACTGTTGTATTGTTTCCTTGCTTTCTCTGAAACAGGCTAAAATAATTCCCATTTCAGTAAATGTTATATAACATTACATAATGTTCTGCTACTGTTCTGTTTTTCCAAAGTTTTTGGAGTTGTATATTAGAGCTCAAAGAAGCTCCCACAGCTGATGTTTTCCTAATAATGTGAAAAGCTCACTGATGCAGTTTTCAGACTGAAGGTACGACTTTGGAATAGCCATTGTGCATCAAGTTACAGGTCTGTGAATAATCTTTAGACTTGTCTCTGGGGTTTTTTTTATTTTTTTTGGGCAATTATCAGGGACTGATATGGGGGCCAGTACTGTTTGGGTCTTTATTAATGATCTGAATGTTGGGGTGACCATGTTCAGCAGGCATGCGAACTTCCCTACAGCAGCTGGGGAGTGTCTGGCTGGGTGGCAGGGCTGCTAGACAGAGGGACAGGCTATAAAGATGATATGACAGGAAATTTGTGAAGTCCAAGTCATGCAGCTGAGATGGGGTAATACTCATGCAGCAGTTCAGGCTGGAATCAACTGTTTGCAGGAAAACTGCATTGGAGTCCTGGAGGACAAGTTGAGTGGGGGTCAGCAGTGATGTCCAGCTGCACCTAGGGTTGGTAGCATGAACATAACAAGCAGGGTGCAGAAGTGATTCTTTTTTTGTTTGGCCCTTGTGAGGCAGCATGGGATACAGTACCGTGTTCTACAGTACCAGGGAAAACACTGACAAATTGGAGTATGTGACATGAGGGGAGAGGTTGAAGGAAGTGGGCTTGCTCCACCTCAAGAAGAGAGGTATAATGGTCTGTTAGCTTTCATATGGAGAGCTAGGATGGTACTTTCCTCTCTGTATCACTTGACTCTGCAGTGATTTTTTTTTTTGTTGTTGTTTTTTGGGGTTTTCTTGTTTGTTTGTTTGTTTGTTTGTTTTTGGTCTGGACAGTGGCAGAGTTTACCACAGTCTACAGCTATCCACCTAATGGCAGGTATGGAGAAGACAGAGACAGACGTCTCAGAGATGTATGGCGACAGAACAAGAAGCAGTGGGCAGAAGTTGGAACATGGGAAAGTCTAATGAGGTATAGGAGAAGGCTTTTTTCAATGCAAGGGAGACCAAACACTGGATGAGGGGTGCAGAGCTCCTACAGAGTCTGCAATTCTGGAGGTGTTCAGAATGGATAAGACTATAAGCAAGTCACTCTGACTGGACTTGGTTTGAGCAGGGAACTAGGGCAGATGATCCTGGAAATTGCTTTCATCATAAGCAAGTCAAATGTTTTCATGGATATCTGTTTTGTAATCAAAAGATCTTGCTGCTGAGGAGTAATGGTCAGCTCAGACCTAGCCTTCATAAGGAAAGCTAGGAATGTACTTTCCCATCTGTATCACTTTGATCTGCAGTGATTTTTTTTGGTCTGACATTTTGTTCCCTGGTCAGTGCAGCAAGATGTTTCTGCAGTTCTGTAGTGAGATCTTTACTGTCCCAAATAAATTGGGATCACCAACAAATTTTCATCATTTTATTACTTGCTTATCTCTCCTCTTTCTTTATGATTATATATAATAATCCTAGTACTTTGCAGTACTAGGTTTCTGTGTAACTATTAAGGTAGGTAATCATTCACATTCTGATATCCTTCATCTTCCTTCTCATCATTCTGTCTCTTGATGAGTTCAATATTCATGCACAAGATCTGCTTCTGTTTCTCTTAGAGACTTGATGTCTTTTGAAAACTGTGGTGTGAATTTTTTTTCCTAGTTTTCTTTCAGCAGAGTGTCTTCTTGTCCATGTAGTTGGTGATGTCTACAAAGAAATCTGGTTGTTTTGTGAGGCAGTAATTCCTTTAGCAAACACCTCTGTTAAATCTTAGCCTGTATGTCCTATTTATTTGGGTGTCCACTACTTCTTTCTAATATTTTATACTGATTTGAGATGTCCAAGTGTCAGGGCAACCTCGCTGTTGACGTTGTTTTAAGCAGGAGATTGCATGAGGAAGTTGATGCAATCCACTGTATCTTTGAGCCCCTTGAAATCTTAGTGAATAACATCTAATGCTGACAAGTTGCTGCATTTCATTTTCTATAATATTTTCATATCATGTTCTGCATATCACTTTGATTTCACTCAGATTCTCTGAGTACCTCACAGACATACATTCTGGAGTAGGGATTGCTTCACTTTCTTTTGCAGTTGAGCATGGTTATGAATAGTTGCTCTGCTCTGTTCTTATCTTCTGTCAAAAGAATAGGGCAAAACTGTGATAAGGAAGTAACAAAGTATGTCAGGGTTATAAGTCCTGCAGAAATGGAGTGAAATAGCTGGTACATTACTGTATCTTTAGTGAAACTGATGTTATTCTCCATGGAACTGAAAAAGCATGTACTGTCCAAGAGAGAGCTTTAAGAGAAGTGTAAAACTGCAGACATGGAATTCAGTATGCTACTGTCAGTACTACTGACACTGGCCTGTGGATTTTGTCCATAGGCTAGCAGTGTTTTTGGGGAAGCTGTTTTGTGGATTTGCTGGCTTGGAAGTCCTCAGATGGCTTATTCAAATACATGAATAATGAAAAAAAAAAACAACTAAGGGGAATGTGAACCTGTTGTTAAATGGAGGTGGGACCCTGGTAACAGAGGATGCAGAGGAGGCAGAGTTACTGAATGCCTTCTTTGCATCAGTCTTCACTGACAACACCAGCCCTCAGGAATCTCTTACTCAGGAGACCAGAGTAAAGGAATGTTGGAAGGAAGACTTCTGCCTCATCAAGGAAGATTGGGTTACAGCACATGACATCCACAAGTCAATGGGCTGTGATGGGATGTACCTGTGAGTGCTGGGAGAGCTGGCAGACATCAGAGCAAGGCTGCTCACAGGCATCTTTGAAAGGTCAGGGTGATTGGGAGAGGTACCTGAGGACTGAAGAAATAGTGTTGCTCTGGCCTACATAAAGAGTAAGAAAGAGGAGACAGGGAACTACTGGCCAGTCATCCTCACCTGAATCCTTGGAAAGATGATGGAGCGCCTCGTTCTGGAAGCAATCTCCATCCACGTGGATGACAAGAAGGGGTTCAGGAGTAGCCAGCATAGATTCACTACAAGTAAATCATGCTTTACCAACTTGATTGACTTCTATGGTGAAACAACTTCCTGAATGGGTGAGGGGAGAACAGAGGATCCTTTCTACCTTGACTTCAGCAAGACTTTGGACACTGTTTATTGCAGCGTCCTCATAGGCCAGCTCAGGAAATGTGGATTGGATGAGTGGACAGTGAGGTGGTCAGAGAACTGAATGGCAGATCCCAGGGGGTTTGTGGCACAGGGTCTAGTTGGAGGCCTGTCACAAATGGTGTCCCCCAAGATTCAGAACTAGGCATGATATTGTTTAACTTGTTCATCAATGACTTGGCTTCATCAATGAAGGGGCAGGTGCCTCCTCAGCAAGTCCAGTGATGACACAAAGCTGGGAGGAGAGGCTGATACCCCAGAGGCTGTGCAGCCTTTCAGAGGGACCCTGACAGGGTGGAGATTGGAAGAGGAACCTTCTGAAATTCAGTAGTTTTTTTCTAACAGCTTTAAAGCATTATTAGGCTTCTAATTTATTTATCACTAGTTCTTCATTCTTGGAAGTCTACACAAATGGAGGGGAGAAACCCACCACATTCTTCCTATCTTTTTTCCTCTGCATCATGCATCAGGTATATAAGTCTTGTATATAAGCTGTTGTTTGAATGTCTGTAGCCGTAGTATTGTATTGTAGTACAGGCTCATTACATACCTACTTTAGAACTTGTTAATCAAATGTGTTCTCTCTCAATTAGACTCTAAATAGAAAATGTCTCGTATACTCTCTGCACAATATTTGTAATCTTAAGGAATATGTGTAGTCTGATTCCCTTTCTGAACTTCAGCATTCAGTCCAAACTCAGATCCATTTCAACTTATTTGCATTTCCCATGCAGCAGATGCACTGACAGATTTGTTCCAGCGAATCCCTTGGCTTCCTTGTTTCACTGGGCATTTTTTTGGTACCTCTAGGTCTTTTCTCTTTCATATGTCTAAGGTGCTAAAGGATTCTTACATTGTTGGCTCTTGTTGCTCCAGTATGGTGCCAGAGCTTGTGCATTGCCCCTTATAGCTCTTTTCGGAAGATGGGAAAATTCTTTTTTTGAAAAAGTAGGATGATCCATATTTGTCTTTAGCTGATTGCATCTGAGGAAAAGAAAAGATCTGCATGTACCCCTTTTAAAATGCTTCTTGGGACCTTGTCTTTGGTAAATTGAAAGATTTGAGAAGCTGTTTCTCCTCTTTTCTGGAATTTTTTGTCTTACGAATTAATTTAGTACTCACTTTAGGCTTGAAACTTGGCACTAGTGTCGAATAATAAAATTATGAATTGTGGCAAAGGCTTGCATTGTAACTTTCATGGAGGGAGGCAAACCTCCTGCTAAACTCAGAAGAGTTTTACATCCTGTATGGCAGAGAAACTCTGGATCATATGCTGTAGGTCTGGAAGCATATGGTGCTGCCTGGGTACAGACTTGCACCTCTGCAGTTCCAGTTAGTCACTGACTCAGTGACTTCTCCCTGCGGTTCCACAGGTACTGCAGGTTAAGTTGTGAGCTTCTGGCTCCTGTTAAGTGTCTTGTGCTCCATGCAAATTCTTTTTCTGGCAGAAGCTCAGCTGTTACTCAGCCTACACTTGGTGCTCTGTGCCCCTGAAGGAGCCTGATTGTTTCACTTTGATTTATGCAGAAGAGTTAATCTTAGGAGATTGTCATCTGGATATAGAAAAGGTGATTATTTCAAAGTATCAATTGTATTTCTTGGCTGATGTGGTTGCAGGTTTCCTTTTAATGAGACGAGTTTTTAATTGACAGCTTTTAGTCATAGAAGCTAGGTCGTTGTGAAACATTGAAAGAGAAATAGATAATAATTTACAGCTGTGGTTTATAAGGTATGCTGTGGAGTCCAGGAGTGCCTTAGAATAACTTAGAGGTAAATTATTTTGTTACATTAATAATTAATGATGTTACTATCACTAATTATATTCTGCTTTACAAAGAAAATTACACTTGAACATTTTATCACATGAGCAACAGCACTATCATGAAACAGCTGTGTTTTCAGGCTTTTTTTTCTGTGAACCCTTGGATAGCAAAATTGCCTTTGAGTTAAGCTTGGGTACTGCTTCATAATGTTCAGTACCTTAGTCTTTGATGTGATAAATGAGTCAGACTTACATTTCAAGTGGCTGAAGGAAGATGCTTTTTACTGACGTAGCTGAAAATCAATTGCTCTTTTTCAATGGTATCTTATATTTCATATTTTTGAGATCTGATTAATGACTTTTTTCCAGATTAAACAATTTTTTGCAGTTCTCCAGTAGAATGAGTATTAAATCAAAACTGTCTCTCTGTGATCATGCACAAGAAGAATTAGAGCAGCTTTCTTGCTATTCAGCATTGTTAACAGATGGTTTTAGACAGATTAGGTAGGGAAATCCCCAAAGGATGATTTATGAATTAATGATTGCAAACAACTCTGATTATAGTTCAGTAAAGCTGTTGTGTGTTACTATGAGCCTGTGGCTTTCTGCATGGATTTATTTTATGTTTCTTCATTCATTAGAAGAGTATAAACCTTGCTAGATAGAACCTTAAAGTCTATTTTTTACTTATTGAGCTATGATGCATTTCATTAATAGCCTTATTTAAAGCTAATGGGGTAAATGAGAGGTGATATACACTCCAGAGCCAATTCATAATTGTTTCTCTACTTTAGATACTGAATCGGATTATTTCTTAGTGCAGTGAATTCTCAAATGGTAAGATAACTCCTAAGCGCAAATTGCAAAAGTAATTTATGAGCAAATCCCAAAATTCTTTCAGATGCGCATAGAAAAATAAAAAATCATGCTATTGCTTTTGTCTTACAGAAATGTTTTTATTAAACAGAAGGAATGTAAGAATTTAGAACAACACAAATCCTATTTTCAGATAAAAATAAAGCAAAGTTTTTCTGAAGTAAAAAATCTTGTCAGCTTGTGATAGTATTTTTGTTTATTCACAGACATGAAAAATGTTTACAAGTAGAAGGATAATGTCCAATGTTGCAAGCACTTAGGAGTTAGCATGTAGGAGTTAGACCAGTGCATGGAGCGTTCCCTCTTATCTATCAAAGATTCTGTATTGTCTCTCTATGGTACATTTAAATATTCTTAAATTTCTAACTGAATGAGTTTTTATTGCCCTGGAGCTCTTCAATGAAGCAATTAAAAGAACATACAGACATTTTAGCATAAATAAGATAATAGTTCCTAGATTATACAAAGTTTTTGTTTTGCACCCCTGTAGGTGGGTTGTAGTTGGATTTGCATAGCCTTTTCCAGAGCACACTGTACTTCTCAGTTAATCCCTGGAGCAAGTCTGTGCTTTTCAAAATTAAATACCAGGTGTTGCTCTGAACTGAAGTGGGATGTCAAATTGCTGCTAAGGAAGCCTTCTCTGAAAGAGGCTGCAGGAGCTCTTTGGTCAGGAGCATGCAATGTGCGAAGGATTCAATAGCTGGTTATTCGTGGCAGGGAAGCCACCTGCTTCAAGGACTAACAAGGAACATTTTCTACATCTTCAGGAGCCAAACCCAGTTTGAATAGAAGGAATTCTCAATTGCAGGTCATACAAGTTTGTTGTCCCTGCTACCTCCTTTATTATAATGTCTGAGTTTTTAGTTCCACAACAGTGGTGAGGTTTTTTTAATAAGCAGCTCAGAGCTGGCTCAGGCATTGTTTGCACAAGCAGTACAAGGTTAGGTCCATTAACAACAGCAAGTTGAGGGGAAAAGCAAGAATTATTGTTTGCCAGTCTCTGGTTTGAGGTTACCTGATTATATTAGTAAATTGAGTTATTTCTGAGACTTGCATCTCTCTGGTGCTGAAAACATGTCTGCATCTGTTTTGACCACATCTGAAAGTTACTTTAAACAATGAACTTCTCTCAGAGTTGGATTTTCTTAGGCTTAATCCTGCCCAGGTTTTCTAGGTGTGGAATGAAAAGCAGGAATTGCTTTGTTTATAAAATCTAGCTGTTTGGGTAAGATACTGAAGGGCAACAGGAGAGGAGGAAAGTGTACTGCCCTGTATGCCCTGAAACCCAATTATTTGGTCTACTAGCTTATGCTCGCCTTTTCTAGTGAGGTGGTTGTGCGTTTCAAACTTCAAGACAGCAGTTGAGTTAGAAAGCCAGTTTTACTTAAGAACACATTTTGTAATAGGTTAATGCATATTTTATGATGTCCAGTGTGCTTGTTGATGTACACATTGTATTATCAGAAGAAGTTAAGTTGGACCTTATTTGAAAAACTGTCTTTGCCAACTCATGTCAGGTTGCACAAAGCTACAAATTTCTCAGTCGGTGAACTTGATTACATCTCTTTAAAAAGAGAAGAAAGGTTGAACTTGAATTGTCTGAAAATGATGATCTTTTTCATGGTCACTCATTGCTGTAGAAATTCTGAAGATGCCTTTTTTGGGTCCATGGTGGGGCAGTCCCCTGACTTGTACAAGGTGTCTTTGATTATTGGCTAAGCCTCACTGAGGACTTCCCAGTGATTTGTCTCTTCTTCCATGTGTGGAAAAAAGGGGGATAGCAGCAATGCAGGTTGGTTTTTGTCTGCAGATCAGTGGGGATCCCTGGTTTTAAGGAGTCTGTGAAAAGAGAACATTAAAAAGAAAGCATATTTCTTCTCTACAGTAGGATACTTTAATAACATTCATTAAAGTAATTTAATCCTCTGCATAATATCAAGAATCCACAGGCTGCAAAAATAGTGAGCTGTATTCATTCCTCTTTTTTTCCCCTCTGATATTCCTTTTCACAATTAAATAAAAAAATTAATCCCACAGGAAAAAAAAGAAAGCCTTGAAATTTTCAGAGTTTTCGTTGCTTTGGGGGGAAAAAACCAAACAAACAGAAAAAAACAAACCAAGAAAACCTGCCATGCAAATCCCCAAATCCAAAATAATCCACACTGGAGGAAACAAATTGCTGCAGTGCATTTGAACAAATTCATCTATATCACATTTTAGCTAATAATTTTCTCAATGGTGTTTGGTTTGGAACTTGAAATTTAAAAGTTCCTTGGTTTTCTAGGAATGCATTCAGCACAAAGAAAGGGTATTCACTACTATAGTACAGTCTTGCTCTGAGTTGAATCCTTTCTTTTGATCTCTTAAGAATTCCAAGAATGTCTAACAAGTACCTAGCAATGGTACTAATAATCTGAGGTGTGTATTTGATTTTGAAGTTGTGTATTCTTCTCTTTCCTAGTGAACTCTACAAAGAGTCGATTTTGAAGTGTAGATGTGAAGGAGGTAAAAGAGGACGGTTTCACCCCTTCCAGATAATATTTATATCTGCTGAAGCTATTGTGCTTGTGAGAAGTGCACAATTTTGTATTGTTTTAAAATTTAATGTACAGTTTGCAGTTAGCCAACTGAAAATCTGGTTACAAGTGCATTATAGCTCATGTTGCATTTGCTTGTTCAACTCTCATGATCTTTTCTAGGCAAGCATGTGGAGGGCTGTGGGATATAAGATACTAGGTTAGGTACCCCAGTGATCTGAGCTGGTAGGGCTGTTGTTGTGTTGCTTGGCAGCCCCTACTTGTCCCTGCAGGTCATGGATTGTTCCCTTCTTCCTTTTCAGAGGTGGCTTACCAGCTTGTTAGACACTGCATGTGAATAATTGCCTGAGGCTCTGCTAAACGTGTTAGCATTTGCCCACAGATAAGTGAACCAGCCTACAGGTTGTTAAAGTTGTTTATTTAACTTGATTCCCTGAAGGCTTTTATAAAAGATGTGTATAAAACCAGTGAGAAGATATTTTAAAAAAGCCTCCAGGTAAAGGTACAAATACAAGTGTCTCAATGCCACAAGTCTAAGTACTCAGCAGTCTTGGATATGCAGTGCATTTGTGCTATTCTTCTAGACACCACTCCAGAGGGACGATAAGGAAAATTCATAAATAGGGGGTAGCTGGATTCCATCACTTCATGGAAGCTGTCTCAAAAGTGTTGACTCAGCATCCTAAATGATGTGTTGAGGTCTGTATGACTTCTGCAAGAAGGTTTGATTTGCCCCTTTGCATAATAACACATAGAAGAAACTGTTCTGGTTCAATAGTCCATAAAGCAGGGGCAATTGTCTGAAATAATGTTTTCAACATAAAAAAATACATGGGTTCTTACAGTTAACTAGTGCATTAGTAGTTAGTGCAGTTGAAATTTCATTTTAGTTAGTCTTTTCCAACCTTTGAAAACTTTAAAAATTGAGTTTCTGCAGAGTTTATTTGTTGAATTTTTCTGTGAAATTAAATATGGATAGGTATGAATTTTTCAATCTGAAAATCCACACACTAGCTAAACTTTTAAAAAAAAATATTTTAATGCTTGAAATTGTACAAAACACTAAAGATTTCCATAAGTACCTGGACAGACATCTCATCTTAACAGACTTTTGTTTTCTAGGACAGGTAAGCAGGTAGTTCACTAGCTGAGATCCCTGAGTCTCATCTTGTGATGAGAAGTCTGTGTGGCAGTTCTTCTGGTAGCCCTTATGGACAGGATGTCCAATGCCAGCTGCTGCTTCTCTGCTCCCTCTGGGGCGTGGTTGTATCCTGTAGCAGGTGTGGGTGTTGGAACAACGTGTGCTGCTGTCTGGCTAAATGAGTCTGAAGACCTGATCCTCCTCAAGGAGTATGCAAGACCTAATGGGAGACAGTACCTAAAATGTAATATTAGAAGTTCCTCTCTGCCCCCAAACTCAAGATGAACTAATGAAAGTACAAGCAGTGTGGGAAAGGCCTTTTTGACCAAGATTTCTACATGTTGTATTAAGTTAAACTAAATTTACCTTACAGCCCTCTTCTTTGTAGGGGTTTATAACTTCTTTCCCAGTATGTAGTGCTATTACATTTTCTTAGCAAAGATTGTTCATTCCTGGTATTATTATTATTTAAGAACCAAATTTTTTTACCATTCTAAAGTTAATGGAAGGTAGAAAGCAGAAAATACACTAAATGGAAGAGGAGCTGTTTCTCTGAGGCAGCTAATCCTCGTTGCATTGAGATAACATCTTGAATTTTTTCTAGCAGGAAAGCTAATCAATATAGAATTAAAGAATCAATGACCTGGCTTGGAAGGGACCTTAGAGGTCATCTAGTTCCAGCCCCCCTACCAAGGGCAGGGACACCTTCTAGTAGATTAGGTTGCTCAGGGCCCCATCCAGCCTGGCCTTGAACACTTCCAGGGATAGGGAATACACTAGAAGTAAAGATTTTTTTTCCTGATATCTAATCTAACCAGATTCTCTTTCAGTTTGAAGCCATTCACCCTTGTGCTGTCACTACATGTCCTTATAATAGACGGTCTCCATCTTTCCTATAGGCTCCTGTCACGCACTGGAAGGCTGCAGTGAGGTCACTTAAAGCCTTCACTTTTCCAGGGTGAATATGAGTGTGTTGGGTTTGCATGGCAGGATTCTGGTACTGGGGTGGCTTCTGTGAGAAGCTGCCAGAAGCTTCCCCCATGTCTGATAGGGCCAGTGTCAGATGGCTCCAACATGGACCCACTGGCCAAGGCTGAGCCAGTCAGGGATGGAGGTAACGCCTCGAGGGTGATGTATTCAAGGGAAAAGGTATTGTGCAGAGGTAATTGCAGCCAGAAAAGAGTGGAGTGATAATATGAGACAAACAATTCTGCAGACACCAAAGTTGATGCTCCAGTTGCTGGTGCAGACCTTGGTGGGGCAGTTGTCCCCCTGCAGCCCATGCAGGTTCACAGGGATGCTGTCTCCTTGTCCTGCTGGGGGAAAGGAGGTAGAGAATCAGGAGTAAAAACCAGAGGGGAGGGGTAGAGGGAAGGTGTTTTAAGATGTGTTTTACTTCTCACAATCCAACTCTGATTTGGTTGGTCATAAATTCATTTCATTTCCCCAAGCAGAGGCTATTTAGGCCATGATGGTAACTGATGAGTGATCTCTCCCTTCCTTATCTCAGCCCACAAGCCTTTTATTATATTTTCTCTTGCTTTTCTTACTGAGGAGGGGTGTGATCCAGTGGCTTTGGTGAGCACTTGGCATCCAGGCAGGGTCAGCCTACCACACAAGAGGCAGTAACAAATACTGCTCTTGAGAGTCTAAATCATCCTGTGTACAGTGTGGGTACTTTCCAAGGGAGAGAGGTGGGCAGGATATCTTCCAACATGACTTGTCAGTTTAACTCTCCTGTTTGTAGCAGGGGCTGTGAAATAGCTATGTTTCCTCTGGTTTTATTTATAGATGTCTATAAATACTTCCTGAAACCCAGTCTCTTTAAGTATCACTTAATTCTGTCATGCAAGACTTAATTACACTGACAATAAATAGACATTAGAATATTTTTAGCTAAGCATGCTGTCATGATGCTTCCTGAGCATGAAGCATATAATGACTTAAATGTCAGTTTGTGAAGGTCCTCAAAAAGATCTGGAAACAGCTGCTCAAAAATTACCACAATTGTGCTTGTTTCCTCAAATATGAAGTACATCTTGATATGTTATGGCTATATCTGTTAGTTTTGGCCAAGTTCTTGAGAAAAGGTCATTATTTTTCTGTGTCTTCTCATAAAAAGTGACAAAAAATTGTAGCTGACAGATTCTTGAGACACTCCTTAAACTGATTGTCTCAAATCTCAGATAAACATTCCATGGAAATAGTGTGAGAGCTCACATTAAACAGAGGGTGAGTACCATCAAAAGGACTGTTTCCTTTCTAGGACCTGCTCAGTAAATCCTTAAGTAAACAGCATGTAACGTATTGCTCTTGTTCAAAGAGACTTGCAGGTAATCTTTTCAGCTGCTGACTCCTGTCCAAACATCACAGATGTTGGTGACTGGGAAATACATGATCAGAATAAAACAGATTAAATATCTGGGAGATGTTAAGCTTGAGGGAGGTCTTAGATTATGTTTCTTGGACTGGCAGGGGTTTCCTTCATTAAAAAAAATAAATTAAAATACAGTATTAGTCCTAGTCTGGTTCCAACTGGATGGAGTGCAGGGGAAAAAGCAATTTCTTGTAATCTGAAACATCTTAAATGTTGCAAGTTTTACTAGTTCAGTTTTTTATAGTCTCTTAGCGTTTCTATGGTTGATTGCTGGGGAGAAAATTCCTTGTTAAGTTTCTTCTGGGTCTTTCCTTTTCTCCATTTAACTTGTCCAATTTCTTGTCTTCATTTTAAACATCATTTAAAAGTCAGGAGCAAAATTTTTGCTTATTCTTTATTTTAGAAGCTTTTCTTACTGGCCTTTTGATGGTCACTGCTGTATTTGTGTTCTGAGGCAATTGTTATTGAATGCTGGACTGGTTAGATAATCTTTGCACTGCTTATTAGCATCAAATTTTCCTTCAGTTTGTCACTTAACTTACTAGTGAAATTCCTCTCCTTGCTGAGTTAAGATCTTGTTATTTTTTTAAGCCTAACTGGTAATTACTACTTGAAAAGAATCCTAAACTGCAGTTGCCATTACCTCTGCTTTTTCAAAACTTCATTTGACATGGAGGATGTACCTGTCACTCTTAACACTCTATGAGGGAATGAGAATGCATAATTCTGGAAAATCTTTCTCACTGTTTGTAGAGCAGTGTTTTCTGCAGGTGGCAGGTTATGAGAAGCCCATCTTGTATCTGAACAGCTTTCATCATGCCTTTGACATTATTACATTTGGTTTATGTGTAACTCATGTTTCTAGAACTAAACCCAGCCCTGTTTATTTTTAACTGATCTATATTTCATATCTTTCTTTTATCATGACCTACCTACTCCTATTTCAGGGCTGTTTGTTACTTAGTTTTTTATAGGAAACATCTTATGCAAATCTGATATCAATATAGGCTGCGTTTGCTACATAATGTTGATCACACTTGAAAGAGGTGTTACATGAAGCTGTTTACTGTGATATTTCAAACTTCTTGACCAACTTCTGTTTTGGTTCTCTCACAATGGTTGTTTTTAACTGTCAATGCATACAGGTTTTTGACTTATCTGAAAAGAAAGAAATAGGGAGCTTAGCCAACTTCCCTCCATTCCAATGTTAAAGATAGTTACTAAGTTAGCCAGTCTGAGAAGAAATTATATTACCCAGCTAAGAGTTCATTATTCCAGGAGGTATTTGCAAAGCCTCCACTGCTGTGCATAACCATAGGTTGAGTTTCATCTTTATATACAAGCTATTCAAGTGGGTGACTAGAGTAGGCCATAGAATCAGAGAATGGTTTGGATTAAAAAAGACCTTTGAAGACCATCTAGTTCTCCTCTCCTGCCCTTGGCAGGGATACCTTCCACTAGACCAGGTTGCTCGAAGCCACTGGTTGTTCAAAGAACCTGACCTTGAACTCTTAAAATGATGGGGCTTCCACAGCTCAGGGAAATTGTTCAGTGTCTGGTCACCTTAATGGTAAAAAATTACCACTTTAAGTCCATTCAGAATCTACCTTCTTTCAGTTTAAAACCTCTCTACTTCACTACAGGCCTTGATCTTCTTCTAAGCCACCTTTTATATGTTAAAAGGCTGCTGAAAGGTCTTCCTGGAGCCTTTGGCAGGCTGAACCACCACATCTCTCTCAGCCTGTCTTCACAGGAGAGGTGCTCCACCCCTCTGACCATCTTCATGGCCCTCCTCTGAACTGTCTTCAACAGGTTCATGTCCTTCTTCAGTTGGGGACCCCAGGGCTGTGCACCCCTCTCCAGCTGGGGTCTCACCAAACAGAGTAGAGGGGCAAATTCCTCTCCCTCAGCCTGCTGGCCACGTTGCTTTTGTTGCAGCCCAGCACACAAGCACATTGCTGACTCATGCCCAATTTTTCTTGCACCAGTACCCCCAAGTCATTTTCTGCTGGGCTGTTCTCAGTCCATTCATCCCCCAGCCTGCATTGGTACCGGGGACGGTCCCAGCCCCAGTGCAAGACCTTGTGTTTAGCCTTGTTGAACTTCATGAGGTTAAGATGACGCTGGTGATAGACCTGTCAAAACAGCTGCTTATTCTTGCTTAACCTTGGCAGGGGGAGTAGAGGGGTTGTTTTTTGCTGTAAAAATGATGATGCCCTATGAAGAGAATGCTAAAGAAATTATAGAAATGTAAAAGGCAGTCATGTTCCTGAGAGTGTTTTGTAAGACTTTAATAAAGCAATTTAAGTTGTGATAACTTCATGATTTTTATTATTTGCATGCCTCTGCAGTAACATGGGAATTAAAATAAGTGCCCTTGATGATTTGTAAGAGACAGTGGGATTCCTTTCACTCTGCAGTGTTATTTGCATATGCATTTTTTTTTTAGGGTTATACAGAACATGTTTGAACTTCTACTGGTGTAAAATGCTGTGGGAGGTAAACTTGCAGCCAGTATGTAAACTTGCAGTTTGTTTTAGGCCAGTGTTATTTTATATATTCTGAGAAGTCTGAGCTATTCTGAGAATAACTGTATGAATGTAATATTAACCCAGTATTGGTTTGCTGTTTACTTAAAAACCAGTTGAAGAAACAAAGTTGTGACCCTCTATCAGTTCAGTTTTCTTCAGCATTTGGACTCATGCTCTCAGATGCCTTGCTAGCCATTCCTATTCCAGAATTTACCAGCTGGCCCTGTTAGATTAGCTGCTGACAGGTATTTTTAAAGTCGGTATACTTGAAGTACCTACAATACAAGAATTCATGAGAGCTGCATACTGCAGTTGTTTTTATAATGAATTTCATGTTGGTCTAAATTTCCATTGAAGTGATGGTAATTGTGTGTTTTGAGGAATGTCATTACTCATATAAAATGAATTTGAAGTTGTTCAGATGTTTCCTCAGTTTACTCTCTGTTAGGACTCTGTTTTCATCATAAGGTCTTTTCACTGGAAGGGCATCTAGGGTTCATAGGTTTTGAAGTTTGGTGATGCATGGGACTCTTACAGGAACAGATTCAGATTTGTTGTATGAACTATTAGAAAGTGGCCTTCCTTTAGACCTTGTGGCTTAGATACAAATTGGAAAAGTAGGCCGTGTATAGAGGGCAGACAGTGCATTTCTGTACTGATGTTTTGTACAAGAACAAAATATTTTTCCATTCTCGTAGAAGTTCTTCCATAGAGCAGCACTGTTCTTAGGTTTTTTGGCTTTTTTATTTTTCTTGTATGTGCAAAGTGCTCTATGAAGTGTTGATATTTCCCATTGCAAAGAGTTTAATACTGAAAACTTGGCTAAACCAGCTAGCTCCTGGCATTTAAAACCAGCCTCAGCAAGGTGTTAAACACCACCACTCTTTTTTTTTTTTTTTTTTTTCTTTTTTTTTTTTTTTTTTTTTTTTTTTTCCCCCTCCAGAAAGATGGCTCAGTGATATCTGAAGGGTGAACCTTGGGCATTGATCAAATCATGAAGCAGAACAGTTCTTACACTGCTTCCTGCTATGAATCTGTAGTGAGCATTACAGGTACAGCTTGTATGCTCCTGTCCCACCACAGGCTTGACTGGTAGGAGAACGAGTGAATGATGATTTATATTTTTTTGAGGCATGGCAAAGACATCTGTGATCAAGCTGATATAGCTGAGATGTTCAGGCACTTAGGTAATTCATGTAATTCTGAGATTCTCTAAACAGACATCTTTGAGCTTCTGGGGGTGTGGCTTACAGTGGAGTTTTGTGGGTATTTGAAATTATATTCCTGCTTAAAGAAGTGCTTCTACCCATCTTTCTCTCCTCAGGCTGTACTGTTTCTTTTTTGCCACCAAAAATATTCATGAAGCTATGTAGTGAACTAGACTGGGGACTTGATAATGGGGAAAACAAAAACAACAAGCATTACTTTCTCCACAGCTGAGGTTTAAACCACATCAGATAAATTCATTGCAAACATGAGAGTGGGAGACAAGGACAGGCAAGACTGTTTTTGTTGGGTTTTAATGCTGGTTTAGGATATTTGAAACAAGAGAGTTTAATTTCTCTCCTGGTTCTTGCTAGAAAAGAGTTGTAGCAAAAATGTACAGCTCATGTTTGTAATGCAGTTTATAGTTAGTTGTGAGTGGCAGAATTGCATACTGTTCTCATGTTTATGTAATGCCTTGGTTGAGAAGCTGCTTCTGCAATCCTGCCTTTCTCCTCTGGGAGGGGAAAGGATCTCTTTGTTTCCCAGTGTTTGGTTTTTGGACAAATCTTCAGTCTCCTGCAGCCAGCATGCAGCTGATCTCCAGTCTGTGTGGTCCGAGAGGGAATGTATAGCACTTTGCTGTGGGCAGAAAAACCATGTCAGGAGTTCAAAATAGGAATGTCCTCAGAAATTGTTTTACTGATAACTTGTACCTAAGTAGCAACCTTTTTCTAAATTCTAGGAAACATGTAATTGATGATGTTTAAGTTATGCATGTAGTAGATATTTTAATGGAGGAAGGGCTGTGTATGTAGTGTGAAAGCCTGTTGAGACCCAGGACAGCTTATTTTAATACTGCAAAATGGGAGTGGAATAAAAATAAAAACACCTCTTTTCATTTGAGATAAACTGAGCAGATGAGCAACCTTAATTACACTTTATTTTTTTTCATTCTCTGAGAAGTTGAATGATACCTCATGACACAGCACAAAACTACATACACAGCACTGTAAAATCTATTATTGAGTTCAATTCAAAACGTGCCTTTAGTATTAAAGTTAAAATGTTCTAATAGGTAATTCTTCTTGTTTGCAGATAACTACTCTTATAAATCATAAGGACAAGCCAAAGCGTTCAGACAAGACTCTGCAAGCAATCCAGCGAGTGGGCCAAGCCGTTAACCTGGCAGTCGGGAGATTTGTGACTGTGGGGGAAGCCATAGCCAACGAAAACCATGAGCTGAAGGAGGAAATGAGTGTTGCTTGCATCGAGGCAAGGAGAGCAGGTATGTAGCTACTCATGAAATTGTACTTGTGCCATTTTTGGCACGCTATTTTTAGTGTCAGGCATAATGTAAGAACTTTATTATTTAATTGCTTAACCTTCCTCTGCTGGTTCATTCAAGGCCTGATCTGTTACCTGATTTTGTCACTTACTTAAATTACTGTCATCTTACGAATAGGGAATGGAATGGTGTTGGCTTTGATTTTTATAGGATCATTTGCCACAAGGAATTACCTGACTGCTCTTTTTTATTATGTTACTACAGACAAAGAGCAGAGTGTTGGGAATACAACTTTAGAGTTTATTGCTGCCAAGTCAAAACAGTGGAGTATTTTAAGTTATTTGAGTGCTATGCTATTAAGGTCACTGCATTCCAGATCTCAGTGTCTGAATGAAGGTCAGTGTCAACCCATGTTTCATCAGGACTCAGTAAAATGACTCACATCAGTCATCTGATGGCTCCCCTCAGTAGAATGAAAATCACATTGTGCTTGCCATTTTGCTGGATTCAACTTTTGTTGCAAACTTGCTGTGTGTGTGAATTGAATGTGAAGTGTGGATAACTGAGCTGCCTGCTGTCACTCTCCTTCCCCCAGAAGACTGTCTAGGCGAATTGGGGGTTGCATTCTCTGATGCTGTAAGAGAATGTCAGTGTTGTGCTAGAAACTACTTTCCTAGATACTAAATACTATTCCTTGAATATTTCAGTGGCCCTCAGTAAATGCATATTCTTAGATCTGTAGTGAAGGCTTCAAGATGACATCTAGTAGAATCTAGTTTATTCTGTTGTTAGTGGGATGAGGTTTTGTTTTCTCTTTCAAATATTTTTGAATTATGGGAAATTCAACTTGAAGCTTTCCCAGTTTGAGCAGGTGGATGAACCTGCAAGTGTGACAGATTCTGTTTGCTGTGGCTTCAGGCAGACAACCTTGAGTTTCTGTTGTGGGGACAAATAAATGACCCTTCATCAACCCTTCAACACTAATGTCTTGATTACTGCTGGATGGAGCATTATTCTACTCCAAGATGTGGGTTGAAACTGTGTAATATACTTAAAACTGATCTGTTAAGTTAAAAAGGGGGCTTGGGTGGGTGTTTGGTTTTTATCTTTGAAATGACCTCAGAGTCCCGAAAACCTTGTCTTTGCTGTCCTAACTGGTGTATATGTCTTGTTGAACAGATGTTCTGGCCTCAGAATTTGGGGATAGAGTTCATACTATTACTTGTGATTAAACAAAAAAAGAAGCTTAGAAATTTGGCATGGTGCTGTAAGAAATCCTCTGAAAATCCCTCAACAAGGAGTCACAATGTCTAGAAACATGCTGATGATGAATGATTGTTTTTGTGATTTGAAGGACTATTCTGGATAAACTTTAGACTGAAAATTCCTAGTCGCTCCAGTAAACTTGGCTGCAAAATGAAATGTCCTAATTTAAAAACATTCCATTTGTTATGTGAAGCATGTGTTTTCTCTTCAGAGATCCAAGTAAAGTGCTGACAAACCAAAATTATCAAAGTTCACATTGATAATCTCAGCAGCTGGAAGAGCAGTGCAGTCTGAATCTCTGTTTCTTGATTTGCCAGTTATGCTGTGGTTAGGTATTTTTTTTTCTCCCTATCATTGTATGCAGGAGGAGCTCAGAACCTAAAAATAGTCTGCACTACTTTATCCCAGCAAAAGACTATAGTTCTTTTGCACTGTAAGTTTTATTTCCTGTTATGCAGTAATAGCCTCAGTCTAGAGGAGTGAAGATGGGGCTGTTTACATTTCTGTCAGCCTTGCATTTACTTTGGCATGGCTCAGTTGTTCCCTGCATTTGAGATCTGACAACTTACATGGGAGATTCAGTGTAGCAAACATGTTTGCTCATGGTTATTTGTTTGATGGAGTGTTTTTTGAGCCAGTATTATCTCTGTGGACTGTTCAGTGCTGGACACTCCTTTGAGCACATAAATTCTTATGGGTGAATGTCGCCTGAACTCAGTTTCTGAACGTGGTTACTCAAGTGCCATTTTTAATAACTTTGGTGTTTCAAACAAGCCAGAAAATTTCATGGACAATTATAGCCCAGCATATTGACCCGTATTGAGGAACCTTGTGTTCTTAGGGCATAGGCAGCAGAAAGCCTTTGCTCTTTAGGGCAGGAAATCCGGTAGAGCTGTTCATACTTCCTTTTAGCCAATAAATTAGATTGTATCTCAGAAATTGAGATTTTGTTAGGCATAAAAGACAGATTTCAACACAAAAGGATTTAGAACATTAGGCATCTCAATTTCTGAGAAAAATAGGGAGTCTTTAAATCAGTTGCATATCCTGCAGAGGCTTTGAAGGATGACAGATGTTGTATCTGTCTCTTGAGAAGGGTATAATCAGTGATCTGAAGTGTTTCAGATTTGTTATGACTATTTCCTTGTAATAAACCTTGTAATTTGATTGACTCAAAATAGAATCCTAAAGCACTGCAGAGGGTCATGTAGCAGATTTTGTGTAATATTATTCTTGCACTGTGTCAATGTTTACAGTGACAGTATAGTAGTGGAATGTAACTTAAAGAAACACATTTTAGATGCCCATCTGTGTTTTTTTTTTTTCTTTCTTTTTTTTCTCTTTAAAACTTGGAAACACTGGCTAATTTAAAAGAGAGAGCACATGTCAGGAATAAGTGTCATAGCTTTTCCAGTATTCTGTGCCAGTTGACTATGTAGCCCTAAAGGAAGACATGAAATAAAGTAAAAGCAATAAATAGCTCTCTCCTATTTTTGCTTTGGGTTTTAGTACAGAGGCGGCTAAATTAAGAAGGCTGAAAAATGGAAATTTAAGTGGATAAATGGAATCACAGAATAACTGATGTTGTTAGGGTCATTTTTACTCGCAAGAATGGAGGTCATGCAATTTCTTTTACACTTTTCATTCTTACTTTTTTCTTGTGCCCTTACTTAAGAGTGTTTGACCACCTTTGCTGTGGCAAAACTATTTTGTTACATCTTGTTTCTTGCTTCTTGTTCCATCACCATACCTACTGGGATCTGTGTCTCTCCATACATGCCCACTAGGGGGATAGATGTGGAGCACAGAAAGCTCTGCCATGGCCTTCTCTTCTTGGGGCAGAATAAATTTCCCCCCTTCAAGCTCTCCCCTTATGTCACTGGCTCCATTGTGTCAGCTGAGGTGCTGAGGAACCCAGAAGTGGACATAGAAGTCCACGTGCTACCTCACAAGTGCCAAAGGGAAGGAAAGAATCATTCCTGCAGTCTTCCAGGTGCAGCTGGCTGTTGTTGCTGACTTCTGTTCAACTCTTTGTTGGTCCCCCATGTCTTTCCCCACAAAGATTCCCAGTTGACATCTGATCTCAGCATGTCGGGCTGAGTGGTGTTACCCTGACCCTGATGTGGTATTTAATGTCTTTGTTGGACTTCACAGATTTTCTATCAGATCATTTTTTTTCAGCCTGCTCTTCTGTCTAGCATCTCTGCCCTCCGCAGTATCAGACACTCACCTGCTTTGGTATTGTTCGCACACCTGCTGACCATGCTGGGTCATCATCCAGGGAATAGTTTTGGTGACTCCTGTCAACCTCAGAGAAACACTGCTGGAAGGTGTCTGCCCAGTGAGCTTTGTGCCTGTTATCAGTATCCCCAGGCCCAACAGTCAGGTTCATTTTCTACCCACCTTTTTGTTCACTTAGTCCATATCCCTTGATGAAGTTAAAAGGAAACTATGGGGGAACATGGCAGGGGCCATGCTGGAGCTGAGATTCACAGCATTCATTGCTTTCTTTTTTTTTTAAAAACAGTGTCATCTCATTGTAGAAGGCATTCAGATCACCCTGGCAGGTCTGTGCTGGCTCTTCCTGATTGCCTTTTTCTTCCAAGATTGTTTCAGTGGTAATCCTGGAGGCTGATGTGAGGCTGACTAGCTCACAGTTGCCTGAATTTTTCTTTTTAACCTTCTTTGAGATGGATGTGACAGTTGTCTTCCTATCCTTGGAAATATCACCCAATTATCATAATTTCTCAGTCATGATAGGAGAATTACAGACACTGAACTGTCTTTGATATGCTTAGATGTGTTTTATGGACTGATGTACACCCAGCTGGTTATAGCTTCCTTAGCGCCAGCTCTTTACCCCAATAGCTCTTGTTCTTCACAGCTTACTCCCAGGGCTTTATTCCTGTTCCTGTAGTTGCAGATCTATAGGCAGAGAAGGAAGTCTTTGTTCTGTTACCAGAAGTCTTGAGTTTCTGTGGCTGTCTGGAGCTTTTGACAGGCAGGTGTTGCAGGTGTTTCAGTGTTCTCTGATCACTCTTTGTGTGACTAGCTACTTCACCTATGACTTGATTCATCCTCAATAAGGTGAATTCCATAGCATAGGAAATGGGCTAATGTTGTGCATCCTTTCTTGGTTACCAAAAGAACTTTGCATCTGTTTTAATTGTTCTCTGTGTGTTTCTACATCATTTTATGTTGTCACAGATATGATGATGCCAAAGAAATAGATTAATCTGCTGACAAAGGTGAGCAAGTAGAGACTGGTGTGAGGTGAAATGAATTGAACTGTGGAGAAGGCAACAGTCCATGTTTTACTGTCAGATGATATCTGACTGGAGACTTGCCCTACAGCTTCACTGGGACTGCCCATCTGGCTGCCCCCCACTCTTTGAACTGTGGCTGTACTTTTATAATTCCTCTTGCTTCTAATCCATTTTCGTGTCCTTCAGCTGTGGAACTCACTGTCTCAGACTGTACTGTAGTATGGTATATTGGAGTGACTCTCTGATTATTTGGAGCATGCCTTTTGTGACCTGGCCTGGTCCCAGCAAATGTACTGGAAGTTCCTTTCCATAATGCAGTACTATTTTGGCTGCCTAAGAACCCAAGGGATTACAATTATCAGAGGAGAGAAGCACTATGAAATGTGGAGCTCTGTGGGTTGAAGGACTGTCAGGCTTTCCTTGTTCTACAGTGTGTAGTGTATCTGGAGTATCAGAATAATGCAAGTTCTTCAAATGGGAGCACTGGCTTAATCAGGCTTTTGGAGTATTTTGCTTGCTTAGGTGAATTACCTTCAGTGAGGTTTTGAAGATGAGTCATAGGGAATTAGATCAAATATCCTATATTTTATCTTTAAGGATGATCTATAGGTCAGTTGTAGGTTGATCAACTTGTCTTGCATGTAGCAAAAATCAGTCTCAGAACTTGCCTGAGCTCCGTCTCCCAGCAGCCCTTCTGTGGTTGCAGACAACAAATTGCTTTGTCTTTCATGTATTGCACTACTATCTAGGGTACTCCAGAAGATGCAATTGGATAGGGTCTGTGTTTCTTTCTCAGATAAGGAAATCCATTAGCTACAGTGAATGTAGGGTTCTTACCTGCATAAAAAATAAAAGTGGTCAATTCAGCCTATTTAACTGTTTAACTAAGTGCACATTGAATAAGAGATAGTGATAAACCAAAAATCAGCACTTCTTTGCCTTTTTCCCTTTCCTGTCTCTGACAGTGCCCTGTTTAGTGGTCTTCCTTCTAATGTAAAGTGCAGTAGTCTTACTATAATGCTTCAGACCTCTAAGTTGCAAAATTACTGTTTGGAATCTTTATTGTTCATGCCTGGAGACTTCTGGAAACAGGAATAGGAAACCCATAAATTATGGGAATGCTAATTGAAATTTGGAAAGTGGAGGGGAATTTGTAGTTCTTTCTTCCTTGCTACATCCCACTCTTTCAGTGGATTGATGCTGCAAGTGTGGACACTGGTTTGAATTTTGCTATTAAAATCAGAAAATGTCTCCCATTAATGTTTTCTCCCTCCACACTCCCTAATTCCTCTCATCACTCTCATTCTCAAATAGCTGTAGATTACTGTAAGAAAATTAGTGTATGTTACAGATGGAAAAGAAGGTAGTAGTGAATTGTAATCCACACTTAAATATGGAGAGGGTGCCACCAACAGTCAGTCGAAGGAAGTGGAGTGAAATAAAGAGTTGTAGGTAGCTCTGAAAATTGTCTTACCCCTCAAAGGTAAAAGTTAAGAATACCTTATAGCCGAGTATATTTCTTTTAAGTATGGAAAGTCACTTTATTCTTTTTTTTTTTTTTTTTTTCCTTCTAGGCGAAACAATTGCACAACTTACAGATGTGGCAAGCTTGGATCATCCAGAATCTGATAGCCACATAACAATCTTTACAGACAAAACGGGTGTGGTAAAAGCTGCAAGGTTGTTGCTTTCTTCTGTCACAAAGGTGCTGGTGTTGGCAGACAGAATTGTTATTAAGCAAATTATAACTTCCAGGAACAAGGTATTGTAGCTCCTTTTCTGTTTTGTTTAACTGATATTTGCAGAAGAGTGGTGGTAAATGTGTTACTGTCATTGTCTCTCTGGAGGAATTATAAAATAAAGAGATAAAAATAAATGTCTGACACATGTTTACTTACCAGGTATCTAAAAGGGGGTGGCTCTGAGCCAGTAGGATTAATTTTAGTGATTCTGCATTTTATGTCACCCACATTGCTTTATTTACTTATTATGCTGAAAAAGATGCTGTGTTACTGCTTATTTAACTTTAAATTTGCTGTGAGGTGAAAGTGTGTCTGTTGGTAAAATGGTCAATAAATCTACTTGCTGATGACAGGATGTTTGTTCTGTCAGGATCAAGACAAGGGAGAGCTTTATGGCATCTAAGCAAAAAGCATTGAGGAATGCACATAAAAGCCTGTGCCAATGAAGTGAGGTTTACAGATTAAAAGGTTTTTGTGCACTTTAACTTAGGTCTTGAAACTTAGGATGAAACTACTTGGTTGGTTTACATAATGTATGAAGGCCCATTTAACCTCAAATTTAATCTATTTCATGCACAGCAGACTTCATTGTCTTGCCTGTAGGGTATTCTTCCATCTTTTTCTTCACAATTTGCTAAAACAAAAATAGAAAAATCCTGTGTTTGAAAAATGAGAACCTGATAAGGCCTGGGGTTTTCCATTAATTTTGAGCTTGTAATCCAGAGCAGTGCTCCTCTTTCCACTTTTGACTCCTCATGCTGTCTCTATTCCTTTGTCCCAGTTTACTTTCCAGACCTGTTGGTCTCTATTTTGCAGCACCTAGATCCAAGACACTCAGTTCAGTCCAGAATTCCAAACCAGTGAAATTAATTGCTTCTTTCTGGCTTTAGATTTGGCAGCACATCTCTGCTCTCTTTGTGCTCATTTCTTCTCCCAGTGGTTGATTCAGTTGGCAGCAGTGTTATCAATATCAGTTTGCTGAAGTTCCTTATAGCTTTGGTCTTTTTTTTGCACTGAAGACCAGAACGGTGCATTTATTATCTTTTGCTGCTTTTTTGCTGTTGTCTGCAGCCATGCAGTGATCCTAACTAATTTACCTTTCCAAAAGTGGTGAGTTTAGGCTATGAAGCAACTGTGCAAATGCATGTATCATGAAAGGATAAGGAGGGAATATATCCTTTCAGGAGCAGGCTAGGTTTCTGATAATTTTAAACATATATGAAAATGTTGACATATATACACCGATGTGAATATAGTAAGCATACGTGCACCATTTAATTTTGAAAGCATTTCAAGCAATCTCATAGTCCAGAGTAACTGTGCCTCTGACTGCCATAGGCATAGAATTGTAAGATACTCTGAGTTGGAAGGGACCCAAGTCCAGCTCCTGACCCTGCCCTGAACATGCCCAAGAGTCACCCCATGTGCCTGAGAGTGTTGTCCAAACACTTCCTGAGCTCTCTTAGGCCTGGTGCTGTGACCATTTCCCTGGGGAGTCTGTTCCAGTGCCCAGGCACCCTCTGGATGAAGAGCCTTATCCTAATATCCAATCTAAACCTCTCTAGGTAAAACTTCAGGCCCTTCCCTTCAGTTCTGTCGGAGATAAGAGATCAGTGCCTGTCCCTCCTCTTCCTCTCACCCAGGAAGTTGTAACTCCCCCCAGTCCCCTCTTTTGCAGGCTGAACAGACCAAGTGACCTCAGCTCCTCCTCATACGGCTTCCCCTCAATGCCCTTCACCTTCATTGCCCTCCTCTGGACACTCTCCATGGCTTAATATCCTTCTTATATTGTGTCACCTAGAACTGCCCCCAGCACTTGAGGTGAGGCTGCCCCAGCTCAGAGCAGAGAGGACAATCCCCTCCCTTGCCCAGCTGGCAGTGCTGTGCCTGATGCCCCCCAGGACACTGCTAGTCTTTGTTATCTTCTGGGTTTTACTGCATTCTCCTTCCTGTGCATAGTGCACGAGTTTGGGAAATCCTCCTTTTGTCTGTGGTACCAGTAGAGCAGTTTGTATCTTTAAGACCAGATTAAATAAACAGTGGTGTCTTATACAGGCCTCGTATTTATATATGCCCTAATTTTTATAAAGTACAGTCTGGAAAAGTGTGTCAGATACTGCTATGATAGATAGCAAAGAGGTTTTTCTGTAGGGGACATTGCAGTAGAGGGATAATATGGGCAGGGATTTAAGAAGTGCACACAAATACTCTGAGGCACTGTAGTATAATATGGCAAAGAGGATAGAAAGATAGGAAGAGAATCATCAGTAGCCAACTGGAGAGGATTCTGGCTTCTTGAAATGCGTCACTGTTCCAGAAGATCTCAGATCCATTTTTATCTTAGAGACTGAATGCCCAATGTTAAACTTCTGTTGCCTTCGTTGTTTCCTGCCTATTCCTGAACGCCTTTTTTTTTTTCATTGTCATAATCTTCCTCATGTGAATAAAGAGTTAATCAAGGGCAAATAGTAGAAAAATAGATGAGTGGTTGGACATCTAATCCCTCAGACAAATGAGGTGATTGGGATCATCCAGAATGGTTATCTGTTCTGGAATCCAGCCTCTAGCTGATGATCCCCAGTGATCCCGCTCCTGCTTCCACATTCTCTGCACCATATATGCTGTCCTTGTGTTCTTGGATTGCATATATTTTCTTCCATACCTGCCCACATCTTTCCTACCTTTCCTAACTACAAAATCAGTTTCATTGTCCCTCAGACTTAGTCACTGCATCAGTGAGCTTAAGGTTTTGCTCTACTCCCTGTCACCAGTCAGGTTAGGGGAGCCTGAACAATGAGCAGGGAAGTGACAGACAGTGGGGGAGTTGCTGCCCTGTTCATTTTGGATCAAAATATGGATGTGCCCTGAAGTGATGTCAGCCCATGACTGCTGTCTGCAAGGCGACATTCATCCTGCAGCAGTAACTGTGCAATACCTAGTGCTAATTTAGATGTTAATAAGATCTTAAAGACTTATGGTTTTTTACATTTTTTTAACCTTTTAATTAAAAAATGTACGACTTCATTACTATCTGTGTGTTTCTTGTTGAAAGTTTTAAAATTAAAAATTATGGATCACAGTAATTTTGCATTGTATCAGCATCTTGAATAAGCTTTAGACAGATTTAGAACTGTCTATACAGTTTTTCAGAATGTCAGCTCTGCCTGGGATGTCTAGAATTATTCAGTGCAAGGGAAATACTTGTGCTTTCACTGAAATTTTTATTTGACAAGGAATTTATCATGGGAGAAACACAGAAAACTTTAACAGAGTTGTTTGCAACCATAGTCATACTCATAAAGTACTATGTTTACTTAAACCTAGAATGGTTGAGCATTATTAAAATTTCTTTTTATCTATTCTTAGAAAAGGAAGCTGGACCTTAGCTTGTATGTTTTCCTCTTTCATCCACATTTACTTTCCTACATTCTCACTTTCCCAGTCCTGTGGTTCTCTCCTTCTACCATCTCTCATGGAAGTCCTTCGTACTCCAGCCTTTCTCACAGCATCAGCACCCCAATCAGGAAAACTCCTTGTTTCTGCAGCCTTTGTGGAGCTGGCTGCCCAGCATAATATACTCATACAGGTTGCTGCAGTTTAATATTGCTTAATAATGCAGTGAATTCCACAGCAGTCACAGGGTTTAGTGGGACATTTGCTTAGGTTACAACTGAGATTGGGTGGCTGCCCTGCCCACAAACAAATGTTTGCTTCTAGGAGAGTTTGCCAAGGTTACAGAGAAGTGGGAGTTTGTCATAATCAGGTGTGTACACTGCTTTTGTAGTTGTGGGGAAGATATTTTGGCATAGAAAAGGAAAATGAGTTGAAGTTTCTTTCAAGTACAGTCTGTTAAATTTTCATGTGGTGTCTTATCTCCAGTCTGAAAGACAATACAGAACTGCTTTGAGTGTTTTCCCTTCTGGAGGCATTTAGTGGATTTGAAAGACCACTTTGAGATTAGCAAGTATGTTGAACCTGATAAAAGCAGATATTAATTTCTGTTATAATCTATAATGTAGTGACTTCACAGAATACCTTCAGTAATCAGTAATTTATAAGCTCTCTGGTAGTATTTGCTGAATGTTTCAAAGTGCTGATTTTACATACATTAAGGTATCTTGAGTAAGAGCTTGATACAACTTGGGTGTATTTAGTTCTTTGTTTTATATGCATCTAATAACAATCTCCACAATTAGAGTTGGTTGTTATGGAAAGTATAAAACTATGTATGCACTTACTTCTAACTTTTTTGTTCAGTTTTGTTGAATTTTCTTGCTTTTTTTTTAACATACAGAGCCACTGAAACATGTCTGTGCAACTGTAATTTTAGAGTTTAAAAGTTAGGCATCTGAAATGGAGAGTTACAATACAGGGGTATAACACGGGGATATAATCTGCACTTGTTACTGTCATGTTAAATTTAAAGACACATTTTTTCCTGAATCTGGAAGCTGAATCATTAATACTCTTTAAAACTGTGAGGAGCAAGGAAAATGGTTTTTGGGGGCTGATAACACTTTGAATGAAGCATGATAATTAACTTACATGTGATTTCCAGATGTTGAGTTACTAATGCTTGAACAGTAACAAAATATATACATTTTAAACTCTACAACTTAGAAGTGTCCATAAATAATGGTACTCTTTGTTCAATGATAATGGTTTTTGTTCAGCATCCTGGTAATCTCTACAGTATTTTCCCTTATCTTGCAGGTTCTTGCAACAATGGAACAACTAGAAAAAGTCAGTAGTTTCCAGGAGTTTGTACAAATATTTAGCCAGTTTGGAAATGAAATGGTGGAGTTTGCCCATTTAACTGGAGATAGGCAAAATGTAAGTATTAGTAAAAGGTTACGAGACATGGGGTACAGTATCATCTTCATCTTATTATCAGGAAGGTATGGGTTTTTCTGGGATGATAATGGAAAACAAAACAAGTGCTTTTGTCCTGTGTCTGGAACCTACCCTCTCTTTCCTCCACCCAAAACAGGTCTTTTGATTTTAAAGCTCAGCCTAAGAAAATGTGGCTGCACTGTTTGCCCTGCATATCTTCCAGAAGATACGGGTGTGTGTTATTTGCACTGTCTTTTGGCTCTAACTTTTCTGGCTCATTGCTCTGGTGGAGTTAGTCTGTTGTTACTTGACAGAAGTATTTGATGTTTGCATGTAGGATTTCATTATTTTAGAAAACTCCAAACAGATTCTAATAAAGCATCTGCTTGGGTGGCTTGTTAGAGTTTGTTTGTTGTTGTTATTTATTATTATTGTTATTGTTACTGTTATTTATTCTGGAATATTTTTCTAGGTTTAGATCAAAACCTTATGTTTGGGCAATGAGTCTTCTCACATGCAGCTGCTCTTTCAAAGCCTTTCATTCATGCCAGAAGCTTTTTTCCCACTACTTCCTTGTAAATTTAAGGGTTTGGTGAGGCTTAAGACTTCTGCTCTGAGCTCTTGTTGCTTTCCCTTGATAATCCAGTCCTCTGTTCAGAACTAAACCAGGGTTTGATGTGAATATACAGAGTCCCTAATATCCAGCAAAATTCAGAATTCAGTTTGTATAAACAAATTGGCCAACGTCATGTGTTTCCTTTTACTGTTGATGTGTGCATGCTTGGTGTCAAAGAACCATGACTGGGAAAGCTACTTAAAATTAAGGAAAATACCTGCTTAGAAGTGAACTCTTTCTTTTTTTTTTTCCCTGAAGCAGTTGTTCCTTTGGGAGGAAAACATGCATTATTACAAAGTTGTAATTTTCAGCTGTGTTGGATTTTCAGTGTCAGAAGTGATCTTCTGCTTTCCTCTCCTTGCCTCCTTGACTCTTTTTGAAAGAGTGCTGCATTACCACTTTTTCAATTGTTTCAGGACTTTCTTGATATGCTCAGCTTACAATGTATAGATTGCTATGTGGCACTACTAGCTTTATGGGGTGGAAACATCCCTCATAGTATTTTTAAGTGTGCCATAAATTCTTGAGTGCCATCAGATTTATCAGAATGTAATGTCAGATTTTCAGAAATTAACTGTTTTCTTGTTTGGTTGTTTTGTTGGTTTGATTTTTAATGTCATTTTGATCTTAAAGATTTTCTGTAGTTGCTAAATACAAACATTATAAAAATGTCAAAAGAGACTGCTGCTGTGATTTATCTGGGTGTTTTTGTTAATCTAGAGTATATTAGGATTAATTAATTACCTCCTGTAAACCTTCAGCCAGTCCCATTCAGTTGCCTGTTTGACACTCAGATAGCACTCAGCTGTCTGTGAGCAGTGAGAAGATCATAGTTATGACTTTAAGTTCTCCCCTTGCTAGACCTGCTTGTTTGTTGAGGATTCATGTCTTGCCCTCTTCCCTCACATCCTGGTTTAGAGTCTAAACTCTTCTGTATTGATGAACTTTGCTGGGGGTATAGTTCAGTTTTGCAGGTGTATCCATCTTTCTCTGGAAAGTTCTTAAAGTTTCTGTAGTCAGAGCAGAGAAATACTGACGAATTGCTTTTTCAGCCTATTAAGACTTTTTTTATTAGTGGTATGTAGCAAATATAACACTCAAGTAGAAAAAAAATTTAGTTTACATTTCCTCCACTGCAGTGCAATGAAAAGCAGTTGTTCTCTGTCTCTATCTTACCCTCCCCTTCATTTCAGAAAATACTTCTTGTCAGCTATTCTTTTCACCTAATTTTTCTGTTTCATGAATAACGCTTTATGATAAAGGAATCAAAATTAGCAACAGTTTACATAACATGCTCTGTATCTTGGAGATTCTCCTTCTTTGAAGTTTGAATTGAATAGAGCCAAGAATGAATGCATAAATTAAAATCTGTCTGAAAAGTAAGTTCTAGATCATGAGTTAGGCTGAAAATAGCAGTTATCAGAAATAAGAAAGCTTTCTCACAAACCATTCACCTGCAAGAGAGTTTTCTTTTTCCAGTCTCACAAGCTGTTAATATTTTAGATGCTGTGTAATATTTGGGTTTGTTTTTTTCCTTTTGGTGTTTAGGATTTGAAGGATGAAAAGAAAAAGGCCAGAATGGCAGCATCTAGGGCTGTTCTTGAGAAGTGCACTATGATGCTCCTGACTGCTTCAAAGGTGAGTGAGTTTATGCACCCTTACTCAACTTTGCTGAATCACAAAGCGTGGCATTTACCTGGAGAGCTGACTCTCCTCTCTCAGCCCTTTAGATTTCATGCTAAAGAAAGGTATAAGTGTAAAGAATCTGGAAAGAAAATCATTATATTTTGAGTAATGTGTGAATTTGACTTAACAGCAGTTTAACAGAAAGAATGTACCATTTTCTAAACACATTCTTTAGACTTGCCTTAGCAGGAAGTATTCATTTCAATATACAGCATGTGTACTCTCTCATAATAGTTGCTCTACTTTCTTTAAAAAGACTTGTCTGAGGCATCCAGACTGTGAATCTGCTCGTATTAACAAAGATGGAGTTTTTCACCGGATGAGACTAGCTTTGGAACAGGTAATAGAAATTGTAACTGACTCTAGGCCAAATGGAGAAAATGAAGTGGCCCCCATCAGCATATATTCTGGCATCAAAGAATTCAAGGTAAGAGTAGAAATAAAACTGGTTTTTACAGCCAATAAAGTACCTCTTAACTAGGAGGTTGGAGGAAAAAAAGTGGTTTTAGATTTGAGATCATGAAGCTGCATCTCTTCAGCAGCGTTGACTTAAATTACTGTCCCAAAACGTTAACGAATCTGTCAAGTGATGCCTATAATTTAATAGTCATTGCCAAAATACATGCATTCAGAGCTCTAATATTTTGTTGAGGTGATTCATTGACATTGAATAAATTAAAGTATCAGGATCTGATCAGACCTTCATTAAAACAGTTGTTGTTTGAGAATTCTTGCTTTGTAAGTGTTAGTGTTTTTAAAACTGCACACAAAATACTCATATGAACATTTAAAAGAGCAAACTGTCATTCAAAAGAAATGTTCTGAATTGAAATTGTAGCCTGTAGCTCAGTGGACTTTCTTTCCTCATAAAGGCTTTTCTAAATTTCCTATTCCATTAAGAACGGTTAATGAGCAACCATGGCTTACTGCTTTTGAACCTGTCACTTTGATTCAATTTATTTGTTTATCCATTTCCCCTCTTTAAATTTCAACTGAAGTTTTTTGAGTGCCCCAAAGTATTCAATTTTCTACATACACATTTTTAGAAAACTGCTCAAAATGGATTACATGGATGTGGAAGGATCAAACAAAATTAATTTAATTTAATTTAAATTTAAGAACATATTTAATTTCTGAAACTTACTGAACTTGGAAACTTTTTATTGACAGCAGCAGAATGATGATGTATTTGCTGTTATAAGGGGCTAGTAAACTGCTGATTGCATTTTCACTTTTAAAAAACATCCCAAACCTCAAACTACAGGTCTGGACAAAAGCAAATTGTTGGATTACTTTGAAAATAAGGGAATAATTTTAGAAGGCACTAAGGCGATAAATAAAATGTAAAATGATGGATCTGCTTTCTGCATTTGCGTCACAACTAAATCACATAAATTCTCAAGGAAATGATGTGCTTCATTTTCAGAATAAGGTGGAAGGTCTCCGTGAGAATCTTTATTTTCTCTCAAAAGAGAACCTTTCAACAATGCTGGAAGTTATCCTGGAACATACAGAAGACTTCACAGATTCTGCCTATACCAGTCATGAGCACAGAGAACACATTTTGGAGCTGTCTAAACAGGCTAAAATGGAACTAGAGCAGCTGGTTTCAGTGTGGATGCAAGCTGTAAGAGCTTTTTAGCAAAGTAAATCTTTTCACCTCTACTTTAAAAAGACTTTTGAATGCAGTCTTTCTTCTGGTCTAGGAAGAGAGAATTGAGTGTATTCCTCACAGTGGGAGCTGATCAAGGAAGCCATGGTTTGTTCTGTGCTTCTGCAGCTTCTGTATGTTCTCTCCTCCCCCTACCCCAATGGTATTGATTCTTTGATGGCTAAATTAGGCTTCTGATGGTAGTAGACTAATTTGAATGAAGATGTGAGTGGAAACAAGGCAGAGAACAGAAATATCATTGCACAGTCTTAAAGTCCTTTGGTAGAGTTCAGAGATTTCAATTGTCTTGATCCCATAGCAGTGACTACAGTTTTCTTTCTTGTTTTCAATGGACAAGAGTTAAACTACTGGAAAGGGAAACAGTGTAAAACATTGACTATATTTTTAATATTATGGAGAGAGAAGAGAAACAATAAGGCTATTTTTGGTTTTCCTTTTTTACATGGTTTAAATGATGGTAGCTTTTAGAGAAGAAGCATGTTAAGCCTGCCTTTATCATTTGTCTTACTTGTTCCTTGAAAATGACAGAAGATGCATGCAAAAGGGGAAGCAGAGATGGAAAATGCAACTTCTGGTTTTGATGCTGACTTGCTTTCAGTCTTTCTCCTGGGGATATGTATAGCACAAAGTCTTATCAACACTGAAATATGACAGATGTGTCCTGGTATAGGATATTTACTTAACTGAGTGTATTTCTTATGAGAAAGCATTTTTGTTCCTTTTTCCTCTTTGAATCAGGTACTGCAGTCAGGTATTTTTAATGCAGTAGTGTAGTTTGAACTGCATATAAATCTTACTGATAATACAGAATATTGTTGTGACAAACAAGACACATATAGAATATAAATTGCATAGACTCCCTTTAACTACAGGAGCTAAACCTGTGTTTAGCTTGGTGTTGGTGGTTTGCTCTGGTAGGCAGCTGTACAAACACTGCTCAGCAATAACTGAATACCATGTTGTCAGCATTGCTTTTATCACACATCCGAAGCAGCAGCATGCCAGGTTTATAAGGAAATTAATTCTAGACCAGTCAAAACCAGGACACTTGGTTATTTCTAAGCCCTATTACTGGTGGAAAATAATCACCTCTAAATAACTTACAAACTACATTTCAAGAGATAGAAATGAGAGCCTAGTACAAGATCATGCATATATATGATCTGTGAAAATACTTGGGCATGCACATGTGTGCTTATGCATTAAGTATTTTCATTAATAAATAACCCAGCCTGGTTGTGACTAAAGACACAATAGCAGATATAATAGTAACAGCTCATTGAGGAGGATTTTTGGTTTCAGCTCAACAGCTTCATTGCAAGGTGAATTAAAGTTGATTTTTTTCATTCACTATAGAATATTTTAGGTACCATTTTATTTTAAAATTGTGTTTATATTAAAAAAAAAAAGCCTTAAACACTTGTTTTACTTTAGGATGGTCACGTAGGAGATTTCTGGCAGATGTCTAGGAAGCCTTTTTCCTGAAAAAAGCTCAGTCAGGTTTAGAAATAAATTCCTGTTGAACACAAGCAGTCAATCAGATTGCATCAGTATTGTTTTGAGATTTAATTTGGTGATAAATGTTTCTATAAAAGAAGTTTTCGAGTAGAATATGCACAGGCTGCACAAGTGAAATCATTTCATCTAGAAAGAAGAGGCTGTCTTCTAAATCTTCTTGAGCTAATGTCATATGAAGGTGGGGTTTGCTGGGTTTTTCTTGTAATGTCTTGTTGGTTTCTTTCTTTGGTTTGCAGCAAAACCAAAAGACAAAGGATCTCATGGAAGACTTGGAAGTAGCCATTTTAAAAACATGCCAGTGCATGAATGAACTTAAAAGAGAGGTAAGTGCAGCTTAATCAAGATAAGGTGAATAAAAGTTTGAATTTCTTACTTTTTATACATGAGGTTGTTAAATGGGATTCTGTACCCAAGAAGACTATTGTCTGTTTTATAGACAAGAGTAACCAAATCAGAATTACATGATGGAGCTAGCTATATATCTTTGTCCTTAGTGATTAGAAATCTGTTGGCTGCACAGGCTCATTGCTCACCCACAAAAAAAGAAATGTTTGGAAGTAAGTGCTATGTATGTAATCATTATTTTAAAGGTAAAGGCAAACTTCCCTTGGGGATGCATCACTGTTTGTAAATACATTTTCTTCTACTGTGTGCCTAAATTAATAAATTAAATTTGCAGTTTATTTGTATTTAACCTGTCCTACTGATTTCCTTAGCAGAAATATGTTATGGCAGTGCCTTATACTCAGGAGCTTTCTTTCCTCAGCACTTGGCAGCTGTATATGTGTCTGTAGTAAATCATTATTCTTTTGCTAAGTGCAAGTATGCTGTGGTCAGCTTGCATACACACATGGAATAGCTGCCTCATTTGGTATATGGGATGGACTGCACTTGCTGCTCAGGGTCTTCACCCTTCCTTTCAAGGATAGCATTGCTGCCTTGTCTGTTCAACAGAATTGAAGCAAATACAGAATCTGGTTTCTGGCAGCTTCCTGAATATTTGCACATCATTCAGCTATCTTTTCAACTGCTTCAAATTGCTGTTCTTTTAAACAGATGGAGAAATGAAGATTAAGAACAGTGAGTTTCAACACAGAGCAGTGCAAAGATGTTAGTAGAAGTGTGGTCAACTTGCTTAGGCTGAGCTGTCAGCTACAACCTCAACTGCTGAAAAAATCATGCCCCCCTTTTTTACCATAGGCAAAATGAGAAATTTTGTCTTCTGGACTATAGTACCTGCAGCTGTCCTGAAGGTTTGAACAGTACTTTCAGTCTGTTTCAGTTCAGTGCCACTTCTGCTGTCAGGCAGAGTATTGGGCCAGAAAGTGGAGGATACATAATTTTTGCACTTTGATTATGTGCTGTTTTGTAATTTAGTCACCATTATGGAGGAAATGGGTAGTAGAGCTTTTCCAAAGTGGTGTTCACTTTGGAATATGTGCACTTCACAGTGCTTTAACTGTGAGATTATCCTTTTTGAGTAACATTGTCCCCGGTGCTGAATGAGGTTGAAGAGTTCACAGTCAAATTAGGATGTGACTGTTTAATTACATAGATCATAAAGCCACAGGTGGCTGGAATATGTTGTATGAAAGAGAGGATTTGTGCTCTTAGAAGTAAGTTCAGAGAATTATATCTTTTTTTTTGTTCTCTGTGTAGAGATTGAATTGATCCCAGAGTGGCTATGCTTATATGGCTGAAGTCTGTCCTGTCAATCTGACATGGGGTGCTGCAGTGTATTAGTCAGCAACCAGGATTTCTACTGGTTAAATTCAAGTGTCGTGACTAATTAAAGTGGTTTTGAGAGCCTGAGTGGCTGAGAACAAAAGACAGCCTTGTTAAAGTAGTTCTCACCTGTCTCTGTCTTTTTATGGAAGAAACAGAAATTATATTCCTTTCTTGAGATTATTTTACTGCTCATGATCAGCGACAGCATTAAGTAGAAGTATATTTCTATTTTTGATCAGGGTGAACATAATCTCTAAGGAAAAGGTGATCTCTGTGTAGTGTAGATATAAATGAGAATTGCTAGTTCCTACTCCAGCATTACAAGCCTTTCAGTTACCCTTTCTTCAGAGCTGACTTCATTTCTGGGATTGGTGATTTGTACTAATTTTTAATGCCATGTGAGCAATGTTACATAAAGAGTTTATAACAGGTTGTCATAGCTGATTTTTCTCCCTCTAAAAACAATTGCAGCAGGTTTTGAGGCAATAATTCAGTTGTTTATCTTTTGTGAAATTAAAAAACAAATACAGAAGAACTTAATTCTGGATGCGCAGGAAGTGCTGCCAGAGGAAAGGGGTAAAAATGGAGTCCAGTAAATTAAAAACCCCAACATACTATTCCAGTAAACTCTTCTCTGTGAAGTGAGTTCCAAGCTTACTGCATTCATAAGAGCTGGAAAAATACTTTCTCTTGAACACCAAGTTTGTTCTGTACTCAGTGTTGTCTAGCAAAATGAGTGCAGTATTGCAAGACTCAGTAGTCCTGTGAGCATACTCTGCTGTCTCTAGAGAGGTTGCTATTTTGGTTTTACCAGTGTTCTTAACATGGGGCTGATTGCAGGCCACAGGTAACCTAGTGACTAGTTACTAGAACTAGCAGCAGCTGTCACTGATAGCTGTCATCAAGCAGAGTCCTTCACAGCACAGTTTCTGAGTGTCTGGATTTAGGGATGTGTTTAAATCAGAAGCTTCTCCTTGCTTGGCAGTGTAGGCGGATTGATTGAGACATCTTCAAGATCCATCTCCTTGGAGAAAACGTACTTTATGGTTTCCTAAGGTTGTGTCACAAGCTGATTATATTCAAGCTTTTCTTTGTGTCACTGATAATTCTAATTACTAATATATTATAAATTCAGTTTTGTGTGGCTTCAGTCTAATTCACACAATTCAATGTGTGTTCTTTAAGAGAAGTGGAATGACCATTGTGCTTTGCTTATGCTGAACTTGGTGACCCACAGATTCATGCACCTAATGTTTCCCCATCTGTAACATAATCAGAAAGCAGCAGTGTGATAACTTCAAGGCCTCATTTTACCCAGCTTTTTTTTTTTTTTTTTTTCTCTTCATCTGTGGTTGTGGAGTTGGTTTTTTTTCTTGTTTTCTTGTGGGGGAAGTTTTTTTGGCTTTTTTTATTGCAGTGGATTTTCTTTGTTCTTTGAATAGTAATTGAAGAAATAAAACTCCTGATAATGAGCAAGCTGTATATCAGCTTTCATGGCAGTAAATGTTTGCTTCTTGAAAAATTAATCTGTCTCTTAAGCTTGTTTGACTTGATACTGGATAGATTTTTTTTTTCTGTTCCATGTTTGTCTCTCCCTCTTTTAATGCTATTCAAGGTCCACAGTGCAGCAACATCTCTGGCAGCAGATCTTCTAAAATACCATACAGATCATATGGTTCTTAAAGCATTAAAAATCACAGGAGTAGAAGGAAATCTTGAAGCTGTAGCAGAATATACTTGCAAGCTATCAGAGCAGAAAGAACAGCTTGTTGAGGTGAGTCCACAGCTGCTTTCATTGAAAATGAGTGGGTGGATTTGCATTGATCTATTCTTTAGGAAGGCTTGGATCTGTGTTTTTGTAATTTTTTTTTTTTTTATTGCAAGTGTTGTAAACTTTTTTTTTTGTGCCCAGTTCTCCTCATGGATCTAGACTTGATCTGTATTTGGCCTAAAATACTAATAAAAAAGTACATTTCTAGATCCAAGAGGAAATTATAACTCCTTTCTTTCAAGCAGCAGACATCCAGCAATAGCTGAATCCAGGTATACAAGAATACTGGAGATACCCAGTTAAATTTCTTAATGGAGTGAGTTTGATTCTTTTGAAGATCAGTCAAGAGGGCCACTGAAAATCTTCCTCCTTTGTGAAAATCTGTGGCGGGGATGTCAGCCACGTGTACCTTGTTGCTATCTCTCTCACAGACGAGCAGAGAGGTACCTCTGCCAGCAGGAGACATACAAATCTAGATCACTTTGATTTGAAATACGGTGATGCCAGCAGCTGTACTTGCATGGGATCCAATATTCATTTCTAAAAAATTTCGGTATACAGGGCTTGAGGATTGCTCCCAGAACTATCAATATACAGAAGCAACACTTGAACTTCCAGGACTGGCAGAAGAACGCTTTGAATTTTTAATTTCAACTTTAATATCCCCTTGATCTCTGGCTATTTAACATTCTAGTGAAGCAATAATTTTTTTTTCAG